>NC_071392.1:125003317-126253317 GCF_022682495.2 Desmodus rotundus | reverse complement strand
AATGTCATTTATGAAACATTGGACATGCAGAGAGAATGGCATTGGTTTTGCCCCTATGGCCTAGAGGTATTTATTTATAAGCAAGACAGTTAGTGGGATATATGGGGCTGGAGCTTGAGAGGGAAGTTGAGTGCATGCCGAATGTAAGAAACACAATCATCACAGTTTCCAAGAAACTGAGAAGTTTTTTTTTGTGACATAGCTGATGTTTTGTTTCTAAAGGAGAATAAAACTAGGTCAGACTGTTTGGGACAGCCTCAATCATTTTTTAATTTTCTCTCTCCTCTTACAAATAAGTAAAAAGAAAAACTTGTTATTGTATTAAATTACTAACAGAATTGATCAGAAACTGACTAATAAGATAGACTAGCAGAATAAATGGAAATGGGTAGCCAGCAACAAAAGTGTTACTCTCTGGGCTTTGGGCATTCACAGCTGAAGTTGTTTTTCTCCCTGTGGCCAAAGTTTTCTGTTTACACAAGAATTTTAGCCTTCTGTTAGATCCTGGAAATCCCATATATTTTTCACACTTGGCACTTTTTATTTTTTAATTTTTAAAAATTTAAAAAACTTCTATTGTATTTTTTTCCATCACCATTTAGTCCCCTTACACCCACCTTCCCCCTGATTGGAGCTTTTTAAGTAGCAGAGGTTGATCATGTTAACCGCAGATGTGCTTTTACTCAGGTCTTCTGGGAAACAAAGAAAAGAACATTTATATTAGCTATCAAATTTTGATAACTGGAAATACATTGTTAATATTATTTGGTTGGAAAGAAAATAGTAAGCACAGTACTAACAAAGTAAAGACAAGAACAACAATTCTGTAAACAGTGTCATGTCACTGTAAAAAGAACCATAGTTTTGTTGCTGGTCTATTTGATTTTTAGGGACCATGGACGTGATTTTAAAGGTTGGTGCCATCACAGATTTGGGAGCTGCTGAGCTATTCACAATAGGTACTTTATTTTGAATTTTATGTTAAAAGATATTTATGAAGTATTAGGATGTAATTAAAACCACACAAGGAATTTGTTTTATCCCTTGCAGAAAAAAAATAAAAATAAATAAAAATCTTTGTTTCCATATTAACAAATTTTTTTTCTCCTAAGGGTACTGATTAGGTGATCAAAAAGCTTTTTCCTCTGTTCCTTTAATTTGTGAGCATGTGGAGAAAATCACTAATATTAGTTACAGTATACTCAGAGCACATAATTATAATGTTGCAAGAAGGAAAGGAAAATTAAATCATATGAAGCCGAAGGCTGAGTTTTGCAGTGTATTGAGTGATTAGTTTGAATAGGGTTTAAGTTTCACTTGGTGGAGGTGGGTAAATAAATAAATCCATAATTATAATAATGCCCACAATAGATTTTAGATTGTTTTTATGGTTGTAAATTTGCGTTCCCTCATTGTAAACTATTTTATTTTCCAGTCATCAAATATTTTAGAGTAACTGATTTTTGAGCCTGTGAAGACCATATATTCATGAGGGAAGAACAGAGTATATATAAACAATATATTACTAACCCTTTTTATGCTGTATTACACTATCAGTATAATGTTCATTTGGTACAAAGGTAATACATTCACATAGTACAAGATTCAAAAGATACTAAGGAATAAACAGGGAGAAGTCTCTCTAACACTCCATCCTTCTGGCAACTTAGGTACTTTTTGTAGATGCAACCAAGAAAATTAGTTACTTTGTGTTCATACAGTGATATCCCATGCATTTGTGGGTGGTGTGGGATGTGTGGTCTTTTCTTGCTTTTTACCTGAGTAGTAGCAATCCATATACCAATCCTTCACTTTGCTTTTTTTCACTGAATGTATCAAAGAAATCCTATCAGAATTAGTCAATAGTTTCTTTATTCTTCTTGACAGCTACATAGTATTCTACTGTATGAATATATCATAATTCCCCTTTTGGTGGACATTTAGGTTGTTTCTGTTGCAAACAGATGCCACAGCAAATGACCATATATATGTCCATTCAAGTAATTTAAAGTTTAAAATAATATATGTACAGTTACTTTAAAATTTTTTAGTTTTGGTTCTTAAAGATCAACGGAATGAAGAGGTATGACTAGAACAGGGATGGGGATAGAATGAGGCAAGTCATTTTTGAGAAGAAGGTGGTGTACTTCCTTTCTTGTCTAGGGAGGTTTGGAACTGATGCTTCTTAAGGTATCTGTTATAGGAACTATTGCTTTAAATATTTCATAAGTTTGGATGAGGTAGGAAAGAATCTTTCATATTTCCTTTTACATCAGTTGCATTTATTCACTTACAATAATTCTACATAATTATATAGCACTTTATACTTTTCAAAGATTTTCAAATATCCTTTTTTTGAGTATCAAATCACCAATTTATTATTTCACAATGAGGTTTTTTAAAAAATATATTTTATTGATTATGCTATTACAGTTGTCCCATTATTCCCCCTTCACTCCACTCCATCCTGCATACCCCCTCCCTCCCACATGCCCCGCCTATAGTTCATGTCCATGGGTCATACATATAAGTTGTTTGGCTTCTACATTTCCCATACTATTCTTACCCTCCACCTGTCTATTTTCTACCTACTATTTATGCTACTTATTCTCTGTACCTTTCTCCCCTCTCTCCCCTCCCACTCCCCTGTTTATAACCCTCCATGTGATCTCCATTTCTGTGGTTCTGTTCCTATTCTAGTTGTTTGCTTAGTTTGCTTTTGTTTTTGTTTCAGGTGTGGTTGTTAATAACTGTGAGTTTGCTTTCATTTTTACTGTTCATATATTTTATCTTCTTTTTCTTAGATAAATCCCTTTAACATTTCATATAAAAAGGGCTTGGTGATGATGAACTCCTTTAACTTGACCTTATCTGAGAAGCACTTTATCTGCCCTCCATTCTAAGTGATAGCTTTGCTGGATAGAGTAACCTTGGATGTAGGTCCTTGCCTTTCATAACTTTGAATACTTCTTTCCAGCCCCTTCTTCCTGTAAGGTCTCTTTTGAGGAATCAGCTGGCAGTCTTAATGGGAACTCCTTTGTAGGTAACTGTCTCCTTTTCTCTTGCTGCTTCTAAGATTCTCTCCTTCTGTGTAATCTTGGGTAATGTAATTATGATGTGCCTTGGTGTGTTCCTCCTTGGGTCCAGCTTCTTTGGGACTCTCTGAGCATCCTGGACTTCCTGGAAGTCTCTTTCCTTTGCCAGAGTAGGGAAGTTCTCCTTCATTATTTGTTCAAATGAGTTTTCAATTCTTGCTCTTCCTCTTCTTCTTGTACCCCTATAATTCGGATGTTGGAACGTTTAAAGATGTCCTGGAGGCTCCTAAGTCTCTCCTTATTTTTTTGAATTCTTGTTTCTTCATTCTTTTCTGGTTGAATGTTTCTTTCTTCCTTCTGGTCCACACCCTTGATTTGAGTTCCAGTTTCCTTCCTGTCACTATTGGTTTCCTGCACATTTTCCTTTGTTTCTCTTAGCATAGCCTTCATTTTTTCATCTAATTTGTGACCAAATTCAACCAATTCTGTGAGCTTCGTGATCACCAGTGTTTTGAACTGTGCATCTGATAGGTTGGCTATCTCTTCGTTGCTTAGTTTTATTTTTTCTGGAGCTTTGATCTGTTCTTTAATTTGGCCTTTTTTTTTTTTTTTTTTGATCTTGGCGCACCTGTTATGTAAAGGGGTGGAGCCTTAGGTATTCACCAGGGCAGGGTAACGCTGTGGCTGCACTGTGATGCTGTATGTTGGGGAGGGGTCTGAGAGAGAGCAATGGTGCTTGCTCTGCTCTCTGCTGGTTTTCAGTGACTCCCTCCACTACCCACAATCAAATTGGGCCCTTCTGCTGCTGCTTCCCAAGTGGGTGTGTTTGTGAATATTCTAGGCCCCTGTGAGTCTCTCCAAGGAACTCTCCTGTGAGGCTGGGAGTTTCTCCCACTGCTGCCTTAACCCCCATGGGTGTTTTCAGCCAGTGGTTTGAGGCTTTATTTCCCTGTGTTGGAACTCTGGGTTGTGCAGTCTGTCACCTGGTCCACTGGCTGCTGCCTCACCAGCCAGCTGCAACTTTGCCCTCCCCACTCCAAATCAGCCACCTCAGTGGGTCCGCCAGCTGCCGCTTTGCCGTGAGTCCTCTCCACCCCGGCTGCCTGTCTCTGCCCCTTCTGCCGGTCTGGATGAATGTTTCTTCTTTATCTCCTTGGTTGTCAGACTTCTATACAGTTTGATTTTCTGTCAGTTCTGGTTGTTTTTTGTTTTTAAATTGTTGTCCTTTTGGTTGTGCAAGGAGACACAGTGTCTGTACCCACGCCTCCATCTTTGCCAGAAGTCCCACAATGAGTCAAATATCCTTCTTAAGTTTGTCTTTTAATACTAATGTTGGATGAGCCATCTCCTTTAGGTAAATGATTGGAAAACTCAGAACCAGATCATGTATCAACCTAGTCACCTGGAGGTCTAAGCCCAAAATCCACATCTCTTAATCTCCTAGAGTAAGCAGAAAAAAATGTATGTGTGTGTGTATACATGTACACACTTCAACACTCTTCGCCCTTGTCTTCTGGTATTGTTTATGGTGAATGTCACCAGGATGTTGCACCTTGGTTCAGCAGCCTCAGTTGTTGAGTTTAGCTAGTAAAGAATTCAAAGCCAAGGAACTCAAATTATAAGAGAAAGTTTGCAGTCATTTGTCAGTACTCATCAGCCTCAGAACTTGTCATACCCTGTACTGGTCACTTTTTGACGAGAAAAATATGTTTCAGTACTTGGTGCTTGTTCAGGACTCATTGGACTTGGCTAGAACTTGTATGAGTCACGATGCCACCCTGCAAGAGAAAATGCTTCATCGATTTGTTGCTTGCTTGTTACTTGTTGGTTTTGGCACTCTTCACAAGTTCTGGAACAAATACTTAGAATGTCGAAAGGTAGAAGAAGTGAGCCAGCTCAGCTGCATGGACTCAGGTAAAAGTTACAGAGGTAAAAAGAAGGGCCCTTGAGACTTAGGAAAAAGAAAGGCAGAGAGAACGTGCCTGGGCAAAGGAGAGGGGGAAAGGTGCAGGCACGCTTCAGAGAGAGAAAGAGAGAGCCCGCTGGGTCTTTATCTTAAGAGTTTCAAAGGCTGACAATTTATGGGCGGTCTCAGGGAAGCATCTCAGTAGAATATTCATCAGCCTTCCAGGTATGCCCCATCAGGGTCATGGTCTCCACTGTTTGGTCAGCACCAGGACAGGGGTCATTAGTCATTGTCCTGATGTCAGCTATGGTGTTCTTCCACTTGGCCTTGCTGCTTTTCTGGGTCTGGAGCTGACACCCAACTGAGGCCTAGATGTTATCTCTAGGGCTTAATACGAGTGTTGTCATGCAAGTGTACTCAGTGGATGTGGGGTTCTTGTAGTGTGTAGAGGTAAAGAATTTCCTAAGATCCACACAGGAGGATCCATGGTGAACTTTATTGATGTGATTCCTGATTTCCCAATGTCTTATCTCAGTCCATCTCCCCATGGAAACAGTCCAATATTGTCTTTAGTAGGCCCAACACAAAAGCCAGTGTCCAGAGTTTCTGCTCCACATTAGTGTATAGTCCAGTCTAGCATCCAGCTAGCTTAGTATGTGTCTCCAGCTGCTGTTTATTGATGTGCTGCAGTGTTTAGTCTCTCTCCTGAAGTTCCCATTGCCATGGGCCACATAGCTATGGAGAGAGACCTCACGAACACGCAGGGCGAGTGCAGGTCCCAGGCCAGAGAGAGAGAAAGCCTAGTCCTTTTGGAGTCCATGCCATCTGCCACAGGCCCTGGTGGCTGCAAGACCCACGTGGTCATGTGCTTCTAGATGAGGCACCACATGAATGAATGGGGTAAGTGCATGCATCACGAAGTGGGTGAGAGAGAGAAAGAGAGCTTCTTTGTTCATCTGGGATTATGTTATCTTGGGTTTTGGACAAACCAGGTGCCTTTTTAAGAGAACTAATCAACTTCCCAAGCTTTTGAGGGCTTCAAGTGTGTCTACGCCCCCTAGTTAGACCTGGCAGGACTCTATGGTCCTTCACCTTCCAACAACCCCGTAGTGGAGTGGGGAAGGGAGGGGTGTTAATCCCCTTGACAGAGCACAATGTTGTGTTCCCCTGGAGTGTGAAGCTGTAGCTTACTGGCTAGCAAGCAGGCTTATTTATGTTCCCCATGTTACTAAGCTCAATGTCTAGTTTCCTTTTCTCCCCTTCTCAGTATCTAACTAAACATCGCTGATAACACAAGGACTTACATGGAGGATTGTATGAGGCTGTTCTCTGGCCCCTTTGTTCCTCCTCCATAAGGGTCTACCTCATAACTACCAACATGTCAGGGGAGGAAAGGTCAGGGGAGGTTTGAACTGCAAGACTACGGATATGAAAGGTCAGGGGGTCTAAACCACATGACCAGCGATATGCTAGGGGAGGAAAGGTCACACAGGGGCAAGGTCCCACCCTACAATTGTCTATTGCTAGGCACCCAGGGCTTTCCGCCCTGGTGACCTTCTGTACTTGGCCTGTAGTTCCATACTCTGCTCATGCCTAACTGCCTACTACAATATCAATACTGTTTTTTTTTTTTTTTTTTTTTTTAAGTACGAGGGATTATTTAGACCCCCATTTTGGTGGGATTGTCCCATCTCCCTTGCCATGGATGAGCATGTGACCTAGCCTAAGCCAATCAGAATAGTCAGCATTTTCTGGCTATAGTGGTTGGTTCAGTGATGAGCATGATACCCAAGAGAGGGTGATCAAAATCCTTTCTTGGGCTTTTCTGCCAAAGCTTAGTTTGTGAATGATAAGATTGACTTACTGGCTGTCAGCAGTGTTGATCCAACCATTTCTGTAGTTGGATAAAATCCCCAGAATTTCTAGTTATTTCAATCTGGCAAATGATCTTTTTTGTATAGAAAAAAGCTTGTCTAATTTACTTACTGTCTACTTTGCATGGAATAGCATACTGTGTTGTTTATTCTGTCTTTGAGAGGGGAGTAACATGAGAGGAATGTTACCAGACAGCCTCATGCTGTTCCAGAACTGTCAGTGGGGTTCTGTTGCTCACTGCCTGGAGGCATAACTCTGGAGACAGTAGTTTGGTGAAAAGGAAAGAGGTGGTTTATTTAAAGGTTATATAGTTTTGGAATGGTGGTAGGTTTCTTCCTCAGGGCTCTGCTCCCTTAAAAATACCCGAAGACAGACAGCTCTGCTACCCTCTGCCAGTTCAAGAATGCGCCTGAAATCCCTTTTCCCACTCCTAAAAGTACCATCCTTTATTAAATGCAGATAACTCTAGTAGGATTATCCAGGTGGCTTGGCAGGTTCCCGGTCACAGTTCAGCTAGTGCTGCTGCTCTCTGTGCTGGAGGGATGCAGGGGCTTGGTGCCTGCCCATGCAGTCTCCTGGGAACCCTCAGTCTCAAGAACTCAGGCTCCCTGTGGCCAACCAGGCTAGCCAGGGAGGGAAAAGAGATCGCACTTCTCGGCACCTTCTGTTTTAAAGACTGGGCCCAGAAATCCCTGTGTGACGGAACATTCATATATTATAATTGGTGTGTGCTAATATCCACCATGTTTGCTCTTGCCCCTCTTCTGTCTGTCATTTTGCACAAGAGGGCAGAAGTCATGAACCACACATGCTCTGTACAAGCTCCCTTCTGCTGAGTCACAAGCTGCTCAGTTGCCAGCAATCATGCACGCTGGCACTACTGGGCTGGTTTGCCCAGCCTTGTTGCTTTTGTTTATAGTTGCCTCGGGCAATCTCCCTTCTCCTACCACCCCTCCCTTTGAAGGCGGGGCAAGCCACTTATAATCTTCAATTCCACCTTGGGGTGCTCCCCACCATTTCTGCCATCTCCCGACAGTCTGTCATGACTTCTGACCCCTGTGCTACAGAAAGGTTACTGAAATAGAAGTCATAGGATAAGTTCAAGTCTCTGTTCTGCCACTTCCTTGCTTTTAGGATCTTGGATGATTTATTTCTCTCATTATAAGCAACTTATACTGGCTTAACCAACAATTTATTTTTTCTCTTTAAAAACCTCTCTTTAAGAATCACTTCTCATGGCTTAACAAGAGATTAATTTTTACTCTCAAATAAGATTTCCAGAGGACCTATGCCTCCCCCTCTCCTCTTCTGCTCTCCTTAGGATGTGGCTTTTACCACTTCCTGGGCATCACATTTGCATTTCAAACAGGAAGAAGGAGATGGGTAAAGAGCAAAAGGAGTGTGTGTGCCTTGTCGGTCCTCTTTAAAGGACTTTTAAAAAGTCCTTCCAAGTGACTTTTTTTTGTGTTTCATTATCCAGATCTGTGTCCCATGTTCACCTCTACCTATTGAGAGGCTGAGAAATAGTTTCTTAGTTGAGCATATTGCTCTCCCAACAAAATGGGGCTTCTTTTAATTAGAAAGAAGAAGGAATGGATGCTAGGTAAGCATCTACTATCTGCTATAGGGGTTGGCTTAGATGATCCATTTGTGATAGGCAGTTAGACTGAATTGAGCAGAGCAAGGTCGATGGACCAGGTTCAGAAGGTCACCAGGACAGAAAGCACGGGATGACTAGCAATGGGCAAAACTCGGAAAACAAGAATCTCACCCTAGGGTAACCTTTCCTGCCCTAGCATATTGCTGGTCCTGCAGGTTAGATTCCCTTATAGGAGGAATGAAAAGGGGGGCCATAAAATAGTCCTTCAGCATTAATTCCAGGATACTGATGTTCTGATCCAGCTCTAGGCCCAGAAAAGTAGTAAAACCAGATAAGTGATACCGTGGCTGACCACAGGACCAGCTGCACTGACTAATGACCCTCTGCCCTGGCATCGACCAATCAGTGGAAACCATGACCCTGAAAGGACACTCCTGGAAAGCTGATTAATATTCCATTGAGATCCTCTCCTAAAATTTCCACCTTTAACAGCCCTTAGGACTTAGGACAGAGGACCCAGCTTGCTCTCCCTTCCGAGAGCTCTCCCAGGCCTTTCCCCTCCCCCTTGTGTTCCCCTCAAGCACATTACCTTTACCCTCCTCTTTCCTAAGCTCCAAGGACCCCTTATTTAGCCTCTTTAACTTGTTTCTTGAGCCCATTTCTTCTACCACTCACTTCTTTACCTGTGACTTTGTAAATAAGCTTTTTCTAATAGTTCGAGTCTGAATTCTTTCCTAGTCAGAACGCAAGTACCAAGGTAGCTGAATCAAGATCAGGGCTGACTCCTCTGGTCTAACACATGGTGCTGTTCTCTCTGCCAGGACTTGCTCTAGATGGCCCTTTCTAGTTATAGAAGTTGTGAACTGTATTTAATAAATTTTGGGATAATTGATGATCAAGACTTTAATGCTCAGTGCAGCAAAAATAACGTAGATCAGGATTTGGCAAATTATATTCCAAGGTCGAATCCTGCTACCCACCTGATTTTGAAAATAAAATTTTATTAAAACACAGCCACACTTACCTGTTTACATACTGTCTATGACGCTTTTATATTACAGTGGTAGAGCTGAACAGTTGTGACATAGACTGGATGGCCTGCAAAATTGAAAATATTCGATTTTTACTAAGATGTTTACCAGTTTCTGGCCTAGATGATCCAGAAGAGCCCTAATATTTGGGGGGTTTCAAAAAACAAGCATTTATTCATTTATTTCATAAGTATTTGACCATATGCTACATTTCAGTATTTAGACCAAGCACTGGGGGTATAGCAATGAATAAAACAAAGTCATGTCCTTATGGAACTTATATTTTATAAAGTCAGGCAGACAATAATAAGTAAAACTTAAAGTCTGTCATGTAGAATCTTATAGTGGGAGCTACAGAGAGAAATGAAGCGGGAAAGATGGATAGTAAGTACAGGAGATGAGATTGCAGTTTTTGAGCATGGTCAGGGAAGACCTTCCTTAGAAAGTCACATTTAAACAAAAATCCAGAGGTGAAGGACAGAAGCCATATGTCCAAGGGAGGGAAGAACATTCCAGAAAAGCGTGTGCAAAGGTGGTAGCAGTGTATCTGGAGAGGGTGAGAAATAGCAGGGAGGCCAGTGTAGCTGGCGCAGAGTGAACAAGGGAAAGGATGGTTAGGGATGAGCTCAAAGAAGTGGTAAGGGCCATCAAGTAGGGTCTTACAAGCCACTGTAACATGGGAGCCATGGAGAATCTTGAGATGAGGAATTACATGACCTGACTTACATTTTAACACAGTCATTCTGGCTACAGTGCTGACTATTAATAGATTATGAGCAGGAGGCTTGAGAGAGTGGAACCTGGGAGACTAGTCTGGATGCTGTCGAACTATATCAGGCAGGTGATAATAGTTGCTTGTACTTGAGTAATGGTTGTAGGAGGGAAAGCAGTGGTTGGACTCTGGACAGTTTTTGAAGATAGAGCTAACATGATTTGCCAATAAGTTGACAGAGTCAAAGATGACTTGGCTTTTGGCCTGGGCGACTAGAAGAATGAAGTTTCTGTTTATTGATGTGAGGAAGCCTCCAGGAAGACTTAAGTTTTATGGGAAAGATCAGGGTTTCCAGGAAGTGCTTATTAAATGTGCAAGTGCAAATATTAATTAGGCAATTGCATATTTAGGTCTCTCATTTGGGGGAGGCCTGGGATAAAATAAATTTGAGAATCACGAGTGTGTAGATGTTATTTTAAAGTGATGGACTATATGAGTTTACTGGGGGAATGAATGTAAATAAAAGATTTTGAAGGACTCTGGAACATTCCAAAATTAAGGTCAAGGAAATGAAGAGGAACCAGCAATAAGATTTAGGAAGGATAGCCAGTGCTCCTCCTGGATAAAATCTAGCAGCTTGTGAATTCTTGGAAGTAAAATAAGTGCTTCAATGAGTGATCAGCAGGTCAAATGCTGCTGACAAGCAGTCAGGAAGATGAGGACCAGGGTATTGATCAATCATTGATTTTAGCACTCTGTGGAGGTCATGGGTAACTTTGCAAAGAGGTTTTGGTTGGAGTAATAGGTATAAAAATCCCAATTCAAATGGACAGGGGAAGAGAATGAGAGGAGAGAAATAGGGTACAGTGACTACAGACGAGTCTTTCAAGGAATCTTTCCATTTTTATAAGGATGACGAGATGGAGTTGTAGCTGGAAAAGGAACTTGTGGTGGTTTTTGTTTTGGTTGATATAGTAGACAAACCATATGTTTTTTTTTCCCCTATATAGGAGAAATTAGAGCAAATCGTCTAGGAGAACAATGCAGGAGAGAGACAAATGACTGCTATGTGTATTTGGGGAAGGGTAATGTGGGGAATTAATTGCTGTTGTGAGGTCTTTGAGTGGGTGAGAAAAAAATGGACCACGCACATGAATCAAGAATATGGGGTGGGGGGCAGGGGGTTATGGAGATTCTCTCTGATCGCTTCTGTTTTTCTCAGGGAATTGGGAAGCAAGGTCAGCTGCAGGGTTAGGGTGAAGAAGGAGATAAGAGATTTGAGGAGAAAAAAGAAAGTAAACATCTGTACTTGGGACATGTATGATTGCTGGGCAGGATCAAGGACCAACACTGAGGTTAGTGATCATGAATTTAAAGAGTGGTTAGCCCTGGTAGTGCCATTCTCCAGCCAAATTCAGCCTATGGGTGCAGACATAGAGTGGGATTTAATTATGCTTGACATTTTGCCGGGTAGTAAAGTTGCCAAGACTGGGCCAAAGTAGTTGATTGTTTCTGCAGGAAATTAATTGTAGTGATGGACCATGGACTTTAGCCCACTTAAGGACCAAAGTAAGGAGTTGAGGGGGGGTGAGGGCCAGGTTGAAGAATTGTTGGGAATGGGTACTAGAGGGTGCTCACTGGAAAGTTAGGAGGAGGAGTAGTTAGTAAGATGCTTGCAAATGAGATCTGTGGAAGAGGTGGAACTTGTCGGTAATACAAGGACTAGGGTATGGTAAGGGGAGTGAGTGGCTGACAGAGTAGAGGACAAGATTCCTGGGAGAGAAAAGGTCAAGGAATTGAGAGGTCAGGGAGTTAGAAGTGTAAACTTCATACCTTGAAATCTGTAGGAATTCTGGCAGGGCATCTGTCAGAGAAACAGTGATCTAGTAGCCTAAAACTTGAGGAGTGATAGGGAGTGACCTCTGGGGGCCAGTAGATGAACTGCCACATGGACAAGCCTGATGACAAGAAGCTCAAGTCTGGTTCAGGGTGTATGGGCAGCCCACTCTAGACACGACATGAGTATTTCATTGTTTCCATTGAACTCCTTTATATTAGCATAAATTTCAGACCTTGTACCCCTAATGACTGTAGAAATGCCAACTGTTTGTTACAATTAAACTGGAAAGAAAAATGCATGGTTCTCTGAACCCACAAGCACTAACATTTTATGCTGGCACATGGACCTCTATGTCCCCAAATCGGCTGTTTTTTGCTGAGTTGAGGCATTAACTGATGTGAACATGAAACAGCCACAGGGCTCAGGAGTCCTGGGATGGAGCCCAGCCAGATGGGTACGAAAAGTGAGTGATTCTTCTTTTCTTTAGCCCAGAAGTTGATGCATAAACTTAAGTATGAAATGAAAAATTTGAATTACTGGCACTCCCCTTTTTCCTTCATGGTGCTCACCCTCACCATCAAAACAACATTGTTCACTTAACTGTCTGTATAGATCTTGCTCTTATTAAAAATGGCTCTAAAGTATGTGTGCTGTTTTGAAATGTTTGGAGTTGAATGCTATCGCTAATGTTAACCTCTCTGGTTGCACACTAGATTAAGGTTTTGTGTGCCGCCACTGTCTGGGCTATATTTAGTTGTCTCTCTTGGTGGATATGCATAATTGAAAACGTGCAAATGAAAACATCTCTATCCCATTTTCAAATTTAGAACTTTTTATGAGTCTCACAGTAGTGCTTCATTTGATTCCTATATTTCCAACAATTTTGTGGGTGGAGGACTTTTTTGCTCTTCAGTAATTATCCCTCTCTTGGAGACAGGTCCAAAATAGACCTTACTTATATGGAATTCTCCAGATTCATAGAGTGACCATTTCAATGTTTATCTTTGGTTATTAATATAAAAACTCTTTACAGAATTTTGTGTATCTGGATAAGTTTGCTAACCTATAGAGTGATATTTTAGCTTTATCCCAGATAATTATTTTTTCCTTAGAGTTGTCTGACTTTGGTGGTCTACTGCTCATCCTTCTATAAATTAAAGGTAACTGCTAAATACCTTTGGTCTTTCAATGCCGTTGATGTCATATTTATTCCAGTAGAGATGCTTTTACAAATGCAAATGAAGGAATGGAATTAAAATTTTTTGGTTACTGTTGCTTTCTTTTTGATCTGTAATAACAACATCTCTCTCCAATAATGTTTATAAAATTTTTTAAAGTCATGGCTCTTATTTTTGCCTATCAGCCAGTCTTAAAGATATTTATGGTTTTATTTATTAGACATAGTAAATGGTTACCCACAGCCCAAGCCTTCTTGGAATGTAGACTGTAAAAATCACAGTTAAATCAAACAAGGCAGCTAAAATTCCACAAGGAAGGTGAAAAACTAGTTCAGGGCTTTATTTAGTAAGGAATGACAAGCTGAAAATTAGATCCTGCCCAGCACCCTAAAGTTAACAAATTAGAGCTCTCTTGAATTAGGACAGGGTGGGAGTTCCAGATATGAACAAGGCCACAATGGACCAACAAAAGGAAAGAAGTTGGAGACTTGAAGTAGGGAAACAATTTCACAGGAAACGGTAGGCCTCTCTGTGCCCAGGATTCTTGGATAACCGTATGGAGGCACTGCAAGCTGACCTTATGTAACGATGACAGGACATGTAAATAACTTGATTAAAATGACAGGTTGAGATCAATGATCCCTTACACATGTTCTGGTGTGGTACCTGGACCTTCTATTGGAGAGCAGTGACCCAAATGCTTCTTTGTAGAGCACCTGACTTCAGTCCCCAGTGGAATTTCTTCTAGTCTCACTTCTACCCTAAGCGGCATCTGCTGCCCTGTGTACTCAGCATGATGCAGTGGGTATGGTCCGTTCAGCCATGCTGGGCTGCTGCATTTGCCCCAGGGGATGGGAGGCCCCAGGGCACATGGGGTTATCTCTCCACACTCACTGAAGAACTCTCACCTGGGCTACCACAGAAGGCTCCTCCGTAGTCTGCTTCCCTCTTCTCTAGACTACTACTCTCAACAACCCCATCTATTGTCCATATAGCAACCTATTCTGATTCCTTTTCTATCCCTTTGGTGATCCTTCACTGTAAAGAGGATAAAATACAGACATTACCTCATGGTCTCTGTGATCCCTGTCACGCTCCTCTCTTGCTCATTATACTGGCCTCCTTCGACTTGTTTTTCTAAATTTCCGGGTTCTGTCACACCTCAGGATGTTGTTGGCATGTCCTGTTTCCTTTGTCTGGAATGATCCTGTTTTTAATTTGATCTGGTTCCTTTCTCCTTCTCTTTTAATCAAAATAAAAATGCTACCATCTCAGAAAGGCTTGTCAACAGTGGGTTCTGCCTGTCCCCATTCATCTCCATCTCAGCCTCTCGTTTGTTTTCTCTGTGAAACTGTCACAATTGTAAGTAACATATGTGTATTTTCTTCTTTGGCCACCTGCCCCATCAAAATGTAATCTTTCTGAGAGCTAGGACCATGTCTTAATACCAACATAATCCCATAGCCCCAAATAGCATCGAATATGTAATTAATAGATACTCAAATAGATATAGAGTAAGTGAGGGAAAAGTAACAGTGATATCTGCACACCATTATAGCCTTTTAATTTTCTTTAACCTAATTTAGGTGTGGTACTCCCGAAAGGAAGTCAAGAGCTCACTGTGGGAGCTCTGGGTCTAGCGGAACTTGCTAGACTTCTTCAAAGAATTAAAAATACTGTTGGAGCTTTGTTAACAAGTCAAGTGCCTAGTTATTATGACCATTGTCATCAACTTGCTAAGCAGAAGATCTTGGAAATGATACCACTCTGTTGTCTTTCTGGATTACCAGTTATCATCTTTTATAGCTGTCATTTCATCCTTCTCTTCTGCCACAAGATACCTCCAGTCTTTTTCTTCCTCTGTTGTTCCTGTTTCAGCAAGATGACCAGTTGGGACCCCTGGTTCCCTGCCACTCCTCTCTCATGTTTTCGGTTTAGTCAGTTTGGTCTGTTTCTTACATCATTTCCCCACTGCATAGTTGTAAACATTCTCTACACTGTTGTTCCTTGGATCTTTAGGCTTTGCTCCTGTCTTTTCTCTTCTTGGCTCCTTTCATTACTTCTTATCTTGTCGATATGACAAAACTGCTCTCTATCCCAAAATCCAGTTGTCTCCTTTCCCAGTGTTGCCTGTGCAGAACAGCATGCCTCCACATGCACAGCCAAGCAGCTTTTTAGCCCTTCCCCAGGTCCACATCATCTAGCAGCTAAGTACATGTCATATTCTGAGCTGTTTGCACTTTTCTTTATGACCTTTCTCAAGGTCCACCTTGTCCAAATAGTCAAGAGCTGTGACTACTTATTCTACTGCTTGCTTAGTGCCATGATAAGAATCCAAGTTCAGCCCTGGCTGGTGTGGCTCAGTGGATTGAGCACCAGCCTGCAAACCAAAGGGTCACTGGTTGGATTCCCAGTCAGGGCACATGCCTGGGTTGCAGGCCAAGTCGGGTCCCCAGTAGGGGGCGCACGAGAGGCAACCATACATTGATGTTTCTCCCCCTCTGTTTTTCCTTCCCTTCCTCTCTCTCTAAAAATAAGTAAATTAAAAAAATATTTTTAAAAAAGAAGCCAAGTTCAATCCACTGTCCAAGGGCAGATTTTCCCTTTGCTCCACCTTCAGGACTTTTCCTAATAAAGTGAGTTTGTCCTTATTAAGTCCTAAAATACTTAACACAGGACCACTATTGGGCTACTTATTTATTCATCTAACAAATAGTTATTGATCATCTGTAGTGTGTCAGACACTATTCTAGGTAGATGGTGGTGAGCAAGACATTGAAATTGCCCATACATTCTAGTGGACACATGCATGTGTTTATAATATGTGTATAGTATAAGTACTTGTATATGTATAATTAAATATGTTGTTATTCACTTTTATGTAAATAAATTGTATTTTGCCAGCAGGGTTTTAAGTTTTTCAGAAACTTTTATTTTAGACTTTGCATACCACACTGCTTGGGAAAATGCTGAGCACAGAACAGGTATTCAGTAAGTTCAGTGACTTCAATAAAAATAAAACACAAAAGAAAATGAAATACATAAGGAAGTACATTCAAGTGAGATTATAGTATCTCACATATTATTGCATCGATATATTGTCTAATTGCAGACTAGCCCTCCAGCATTAATGGATGTCTCTCTGTTACGGGTTCAGGATGTAACTCACTAGAAACGGATATAAAACAGCTTCATTTAAAGTTCACATTGTAAACAGTGTAGTGTTTATAGAATTCAAATTGTAATTTGAAGTACCAAGAGATAATAATATGCATACATAATAATCCAACTGTATACCCTCTCAATACAGTAACAAATGTAAAAAATATTGAAACAATCCAATTTGCTAAGGAAATACACTCCTGTGTCTCCCCCACTTTTAGTCCTTCACTTCTGGTGTTCCTAGTCACCAAATGTCAGAGGGTTTTCCTACACCAAGCCATTCTCTGTTTCTCTAGATACCATTCGGGTGTGCTACAATTTAACTCAGTTCTGAAACTATTTGCCTGGATGTAGCATCAGATCCCACAGGTTAAGGGCTCAGTCCCACAAGACTGTCTCTACTCCAGATGCTGGTCACAAAACCACACTGTCACCTGTTTTTTGACCTTCATCTATAAATTGGAAGTCCTTATGATGGTATTCCTGAGTTCAAGTAATTTGCTAGAGTGGCTCACAGAACTCAGGAAAACAGTTTACTTACTAGATTACCAGTTTATTGTAAAAGAATAACTCAGGAACAGCCAGATGAAAAGAGATGAATAAGGCAGGTTATGTGGGAAAGGGCTCGGAGCTTCCACACTTCCTCTGGGCTTGCTGTTCTCCTAGCACCTCCATGTGTACCAACCCAGAGCTCTTTGAACCCTGTCCTTTCTTTTTTAAATTAAATTTATTGGATGACATTGGTTAATAACATTATATAGTTTTCAGGTGTATATTTCTATGATACATGATCTGTATATTGCTTTGTGTGCCTGCCACCCAGAGTCAAATCATCTTCTGTCACCATATATTTGGTCCTCTTTACCCTTTGCTAATCCCTTGACCTCTTTCCCTCTAGAAACCACCATACTGTTTCCTATGTCTATGCATTTCTATGGAGGCTTCACTACGTAGGCACAATTGATTAAATCATTTGCCATTGGTGATTAATTCAACATCTAATCCCTCTCCCTACCTTGAGGTCTGAGGTGGGGGTCTGCAAGTTCTTGCCTTCTATCACATGATTGATTTTCCTGACAACCAGCCCTTATCCTTAAGTTACCTAAGGGCTTTCCAAAAGTCACTTCATTTATATAAACTCAGGTGTGGTTGAAAGGAACTTGCTATGAATAACAAAAGACACCCATTTCACTTTTGTTGCTCTGGACCTATTTCAGGAATTGGGAGCAAAATTAAATATTATAACAGAAGTATGAATCTTGAGACTATTATGCTAAATGAGATAAATTGCATGGAAAAAGTCAAGAACCATATGATTTCAGTTTTCGGGGGGCTATAAAACTTAAAGCAACAAATAAACCAGAAAAACAAATTCATAGACATAGACGACAAACAGTATGGTGGTTCCCAGTGGGAAAGGGGGACAAGGGAAGTAGTAAAGAGTAAAGGGAGGTCAAATATTTGAGTGATAAACACACAGTGCAAATACAGAGATGTATTATAGAATTGTATGCTTGAAATTTACATCATTTATTAACCAATGTCACCAAAAATATTTAATTATAATTTTAAAAAGATAAATCTGTTTAAAAAACCCAAACACCAGACAAACAAAAAAAGATGCTTCTATAGCTCTCTTAAGAAATTATGAGGGTTTTAGGAGCTGTGTGCCAGGAGCTGTGGATTAGGACCAAAATGCATATTTCTTATTATGTCACAATAGCACACCATTTTATCAGGCTTTCCAGATAGAGACTTGTAAAGCCATTTTGCCATTTATTTATTTACTCAAAAGCAAAGTATTTGCTACATTAAACTGACTCTAAGTTTGAATTTAAAACATGATAGGAAGCCTCTGTGTCATGTGTTTCTGCACAATGAGCAGAATCTGACCTTACACAGTAAAAGTAAAAGAAGTTTGTTCATAGGACACCATGGCCTTTGTGAAGTAACAGCTGGAGAGGGGAAAACTCAGCAGCAACGAGCTGCTCAAAACCTTAAGCAGCAACAGGTGAGCGAGTCTTTAGGGTCTTTAGGGTCTGGGGTCCTTGAGGGTTTCTGTGCAGTGATTGGGGAAGACAGTCCAGTGCAGGCCCAGGTGTTTGTCTGCATTATTTGATCATACTGACTTTGTTTACCAAGTTAAGCTAGAAAATGCCAGCATAGTTCTCCTGAAGCAAATGGCATCACTCACGCACACTGGTGCCTTGGATTTTATTGTAAATGCCATAAGGTGTTTAGTACAAATGGAATCTAGAATTCAATGAGCAAAAACTTATCCACCTAGAAAAGTTTTTTTCATGTTTCAGACACTTACATATACTTATGATTGGTTAGTTGACCTCAAAATCCATAGTGTTTTCACCTCACTCACAGACAACTTGCCATCCAAAACCTGTTTGCTTGATTTTGTTTTTGTCCTGTTCTGTGGGAGTAGGCTGAAGGTTCCTGAAAATGATCTTTCGATTTAGAAATATTATTGATAGTGACTATAGCAGGTAGTGAATCATAAAAAATGGATCAGAAGACTAAGAACTAGCCATGAAGAAAAAAAAAAGGTGGTTTTTCATAGTACCTCTCAGAAGACATTCTATAAAGATACTTATTTGATTCTTTTAAACCATATAAAGGTGTGCTTGCAAATTTTATTTTAGGGAAATCGTGTCACATTTTGTTTTCTAAAAATCCACATGCTTCCAGCATTTGGAGGTGTCAGGAATATAATTGACTCCATCTTTAGATTTGCCTGGAAAAAAGTTATCAGGGCAGCCTGACTCTTAAGAAAAATCACAATTTTATTAAATTATGTTCATATGAAAATACAGTTAGAGTGGAGAGTACTAAGCAACCCTTTTAAGATTATGGAAAATCACATGAAAATGTAACGAATATTGTGGAAATAATGAATAATGACAGGAAAGTGGCCCAGTCAGATAGAGTATACTGTCAAGCTATGATAATTACAGCCATTTGGTATCTCTGGGAATAGTTTCATCAATGGAACAGAATAACCTAGGTATAAATGCAAATACATATAAGAATGTAATATGTAATAAAAATACATTTCAGTCACTGGATAAGAGATGGATTTTCTAACAATTTATGTTAGGCAGTTTGCTGACCATTTAGGAGAAAAATAATAAAGTATCATCTCCACTGCACTCCTTAATACTAGAATTAGTTCCTGATGGATTGAAGTTTTATTTTTTTTATTTTTAAATGTTTTATTGATTATGCTATTACAGTTGTCCCATTCCCCCCCCATATTCCCCTCTGTCCTGCACCCCACTTCCCACCCGCATTCCCTGCCTCCTTAGTTCATGTCCATGGGCTATACATGTAAGTACTTTTGCTTCTCCATTTCCTGTACTATTCTTAACCTCCCCCTGTCTATTTTGTGTCTACCATTTATGCTTTTTATTTCTTGTACCTTTCCCCCCATTCTCCTCTCTCCCCCTCCTCACTTATAACCCTCCAACTGACCTCTGTTTCTGTGATTCTGTTCCTGTTCTAGTTGTTTGCTTAGTTTTTTTTGTTGTTGTTTTTTAGGTTCAGTTGTTAATAGTTGTGAGTTTCTTGTCATTTTATTGTTCATGGTTTTGATCTTCTTTTTCTTAGATAAGTCCCTTTAACATTTCATATGATGAGGGCTTGGTGATGATGAACTCCTTTAACTTGTCCTTATCTGGGAAGCATTTTATCTGCCCTTCCATTCTAAATGATAGCTTTGCTGGATAGACTAATCTTATATGTAGGTCCTTGCCTTTCATGTCTTTGAATACTTCTTTCCTGCCCCTTCTTGCCTGTAAGGTCTCTTTTGAGAAATTAGCTGCTAGTCTTATGGGAACTCTTTGTGGGTAACTGTGTCCTTTTCTCTTGCTTCCTTTAAGATTCTCTCCTTATTTTTAATCTTGGGTAACATAAGTATGGTGTGCCTTGGTGTGTGCTTCCTTGGGTCCAACTTCTTTGGGACACCCTGAGCTTCCAGGTCTTGCATGTCTAGTTCCTTTGCCAGATTAGGGAAGTTCTCCTTCATTATTTCTTCAAATAAGTTTTCAATTTCTTGTTCTTCCTCTTCTCCTTCTGGCACCCCTGTGATTGAGATGGTGGAACATTTAAAGTTTTCCCAGAGGTTCCTAAGCCTCTCCTCATTTTTTAAATTCCTGTTTCTTCATTCTGTTCTCATTGAATGTTTATTTCTTCCTTCTGGTCCACATTGTTGATTTGAGTCTGGTTTCCTTCCCTTCAGTGTTGGTTCCCTGTTTATTTTCTTTTATTTCACTTTGCATAGCCTTTACTCTCTCTGTGTTTTGCAGCCATACTCAACCATTTCTGTGAGCATCCTGATTAGCAGTGTTTTGAACTCCGCATCTGATATGTTGGCTATCTCTTCATCACTTAAGTTTTATTTTTGGAGTTCTATTTTTGGTTCTTTCATTTGGACCATATTTTCTTGTCTCCATGCACCTGTTACATTGTAAAGGGTGGGGCCTTAGGTATTCACCAGAGAAGGGCAACCCACTTGGCTGCATTGTGGCACTGTATGTGGGGCAGGGGTCAGAGATGGAACAACGCTGCTTGCTTAACTCTCACCAACTTTCAGTCACTTCCTCTGCTACCCATAAGCAAATTGGGCCTTTCTGGTGCTCATTCCTGAGTGGGTGGGCTTGTGTATTATAGGACTCTGTGGGTCTCTCCAGTGAACTCCCCTTTGAAGCTGGGAGTTTCTCCTGCCATAACACCCCCCACCATGGGTTTTCACAGCCAGAGGTTTTGAGGTTTTATTTCCCTGCGATGAAATCGTGGGTTGTGTGGTCTGTCTCACTCCCCAGTTGTTCCTTCCAGTTTACCCGCACACAAATGTGGGACCACTGGGTCCACCAGCTGCCACCTTGCTTCTTGTCCTCTCCACCCTGGCTGCCCATCTCTGCCCTTGCTACCAGTCTGGATCAGTATTTCTTCTTTAACTCCTTGGTTGTCGGACTTCCATACAGTTCGATTTTCTGGCAGTTCTGGTTATTTTTTGTTTTTAAATTTGACTGTGCAAGGAGGCAAAGTATATCTACCTACACCTTCATTTTGGCCAGAAGGAATGAGTCTGAAGTTTTAAATATAAAAACTGAAATTACAAAAAGTGCCAACAGAAGCTTGGACTTCTTATTTTATAATTTTGCATTACAGAAGGCCTTTTCAGTAAAAATTTCAACACAGAAACTATAAAGGAAAAAGAATGATAAATTTGACTTCATAAGCATTCAAAGCTTATCTATTACCCCCCCCAAAAGTCAGACAAAATTAAAAGATATATGACAAGCTGGGAAAAATATTTGCAAAACATGTGACCAAGGACTTTTTGACTTAGTATGTAAAGAGTTTAGCAAATTATTAAGGGGGAAAAAAACCACCAAGAACTCAGAGAAATGATAAAAGAAATTTTCATTTTGGAGTTATGTTTGATTGATATGATATAAACCCAACTACAGAGGCTTAACAAAATGAGGTCTTTCTTTTTTCATATAAGAAGTCTGAAGGCAGTCCAAAGCTGGCACAGCAGCTCCGCGGTGCATCAGGGTGTAGACTCTTTCTGTTTGGCAGTCTTTAGTGGGTGGCTTTACTCTTCATGGCTACATAGACTACATTGCGGCAACCAGCAACACCCAATAAGATGCATGCTAGTCAAATCTGCCCTTTAACAAGCTCTGCTAGACACTCTATCACTTGGCCTGCCAGCTATAAAGGCTTTTGGGAAGCTGGGCACATTTCTGCCCCAAACAAAATAGAGGTTTATTTGTAAGGAAGGAAGGGAGAATGGATAATGGGAAGGCAACCAGTTTTGTATGCCACAGCTTTGAAGGCAATTCACAGATAAAGAAGTAAAAATGGCTTATCAACATATAGATATTTAACTTTATTCATAATTTAAAAATATAAATCAAGACCACAGTGTAATACCATTTTTAATATATCAGATTAGTAATAATGAGTTTGCTATTACCTAGTTTTGGTAAGGTTGTAGAGAAATGCACACTATCAAACACTTTCTCATGGGTGTAAATCATTTTAGAAGGCAGTTTGGGAATCTGTAGCAAATAATTTATTTTAGTATGCTGATTGATTCATCAACTCTACATCTAAAAAGGTATCCTACAGATGTATTCATATGTGTATAGGAGATATATGTATCTAGATGTTCACTGTAGCATTACTTGTTATGGCAAACTAACTAAACTAATACAATTAAATGTCAATCACTAGGGAACTAGTTAAAGATGTAATGGTATATATGTCTAAGAATATATTTATTGTTAAAAAGAATAGCTAAATTTGTGTGTGCTGAAATGGAAGGTTTTCCAAATCATATTATCAAATTTAAAAGGCCAGATACAGAAGAGTCATTTATATAAAATGCTCCCATTGAGTGAAATACTGAAAAAGGATGTGTGTTTAAGTATGGATAACTGCAGAGAGATTATACAAGGAACTCTTGAAGTTACCCACCTCTGGAATAGAACTGAAGTAAGACACATACCTTTATTGTATATATATTTTTGTTCTTGTTGAATATTTAAAACCTGTATGTGTGGTTCCCATAGTTTTTAGAAGTAAAACAATGAATATATCTTTTGTCAGGGGATAATCAAGAAACTTAATAACCAGTAGGGACACTAGCCATTAGCAATCCACTAAATTCTTTCTCTTGATTTAAAATGAAGAATACTATTTCTGGTTGTTAGGCATGATTAGATACGGGAATATATTTCTTTACTATGCTGGAAACTTTGTTGCTCCAATGCCCCAATACCTGTATTACTATTCTCTTTCTTGGGTTTTTCTCCTTAAATATCACTTTCATCAGAGAAGCTGTCTCTGACCATCCTGATTCAAATACTGTCTCCTTCCCTATCTACCATGCACTGTATTTCCCTTAAGCTGCTTGATTTGCCTTTCTGGCAGTGATTGATTTTGTTTGTCATAGGTGACTTGGTGTCTTAGTCCATTTGGGCTGCTTTAATAAAATACCACAAACTGGGTGGCTTGTAAACAACAGAAATTTATTTCTTACAGCTCTGGAGGATGGAAGTTCAAGATCAGGGTGCTAGCATGGTCAAGTGAGGGCCCTCTTCTTGTTGTATACTTCTCATTGTAACTTCACATGACAGAAAGGGAAAGGGAGCTTTTTTGGGCCTCTTTTATAATCTCATTCATGACTTAATCACCTCCTGAAGGCCATACCTTCTAATGCCATCAGGCCCTCCCAAAACCTAAAACTATTAGATTTTTGACATGCATTTGGAGGTTACACAAATATCCTGACCATAGCACTTGGGGACATGCAGTTTGCCATAATCATTGCATATCCAGGCCTCCTAACAGTGCTTGGCAGAGTTGATTCTCAAATATTTTAAAGTGACTGTTTAGAAAATATGAAATATTTGTTGAATGAATATTGTCCTCAGATTGATGGCTTCTAGTCTAGTGTTAATGACCAAGTATGAATTTACACTCTCCCCCCATGCCCACTGAGGACAGTTTACCTGGTAATGGAAGGTCTGGCAGCTGTAACTGGAAGGGATAGGTGTTTTTTACCTCCCAGGAAGCTCGGGAGGACTTAGTAGAGTCTGAGGGCAAAGAATCCCCTTCTTACTTGTTGAAGTTAACATGGAAAGTGCCAGGACCAGGGCTGGAAAACCAGGCCCATTTGGCTTCCCCTCCAGTGAGCCTTCAGATCTCTGTAGCCCACTGTCACTTGCTGCCTCCTTCAGGGATTCACATTTGTTATCCTGCTGTTGTTGCTTAAGGGTGAATTTGTGGAATCCTGGATCCCACCTCCTGTAGCTAGAATGCTGAACTGGAATACTCAGAAGATAACCTCTGATTCTTTTTGAATTGCTTTATGATTTTTTAAGTATATTAATTTTTCTTTTCATTGAGGACAGAGACCCTGTGTCAACCCCCCCCTTTTTTTTGTATCATTTGTCATTTCTAGAACAGTATCAGGTGAATATATTCTATAATATAATTTGTTAAAACCAAGAAGCAGAAGCTTTAATGGAGTCCTCAATTTGGTTTCCACTTCTAATCTTATGGCAGAATCAGTAAATTTTTCCATACCATACCAGTAAACATACCAGAGATCGAATGTCTCTGGCATGTTAAGGTTCTGAGTATAGTCTGATGGAATGGAATGGAATTTTCTGTTCTGACACAAGTTAACTTCTTCTATCTTCCAAATTTTGGTAGATAAGGAACTTCAAAGGGGTCACTGGCCATACTCGACTCTCCTTTTTAAAGAATTGAGACTTTAAAACAATATGTATTATCAGAAAACTGCACTTAATGGTGACACCCTTGGTAGTGTTGGACTTTTGAGGAACAGGTGTATGTCGGGCTTGTAGTGAGAGGATCTGAGTCAGTGGTTTTGTGTTCTGCTCTCCATTCCTTGTTGTGTTTCTGTTGGCTTATCATTTCCTCCCTGTGCCTCTACCTCTTTCCTCCCTTCCTTTGGTTTCTCATCTATCAAATGAATATAGTAATAATCATTCCATTGCCAGTTTTGTGGGAGCAGGAAATGATAGGATGCACTTAAGTTAATATGTGTCTACTAGGATGATGGCAGCAATCTGTAGATTTCTCTTCAAAGGCAGAATATAGTGGCACTTTATTAATGAGCTAATGCTTCTGAACTTAGTTGTTATTATGTTACGTTATGTGGTCTTCATGTTACTGTGCTTATACTTCACATCTATAAAAGATATGTGAACTAACTAAATGCATCTTTAGAGGATAGGTCCTTGGTCTTCCAGGAAGTATAAACTGTTATACTGCTTCTGTGTTTAAAGAATATTTGTAATATTTTTAAAAAAGATTTTATGTATTTATTTTTAGAGAGAGGGGAAGGGAGGGTAAAGAGAGAGAGAAACATCAATATTAGAGGGAAACATCGATTGGTTGCTTCTTGTACATGTCCTGACTGGAGACCAAACCTGCAACCCAGGCATGTGCCCTGACCAGAAATTGAACCAGCGACCTTTTGCTTTGCAGATGATGCCCAACCCACTGAGCCACAACTGAGCCACCTCTTGCCCTGAGGTCAGGGCAAGAATATTTATAATCTTTATTGTTCTTTTAGAGTTAGAGGCATGTATTTTCATTAAGGAACATTCATTATTCCCCAGTCCTTCATTTTCTTTCTCACCTGACCACCCAACCATTTCTCTCTGTGTATATTAGCATATTTATTTTTCCCAATGTATGTGTAATTCCTTCAAGAGAAAATGTCATTCAAGTGATTTGGCATGCAGACATTAAAGAGAAGAAAGAAATCCACAGAAATGTATTTAAAAGACAGAGGTTTCTTGTTAAATATAATGGGAAGATGGAACACTAGCAGCTGCCTTCTGGCTACATAATCACTCTCTTGATAAGTTCGCACATGTTGAAGAAGTGTTGTATCAGTTTTGCAAAAAGAGCTTGCTGGCATCAGGGAATGGCTGATTGATGCTTACGAGTAGACATGAATCTCTAAAACTGACCGTACTCCTAGGACTATACCTGTTAGAACTGGTAGGGGCATCAAAGATTATTAGTCTAGTTTCCTAATTTTTCAAATGAGGAAGAAAGAAAAGTTCAGAAAGGTGAAGTGGATTGTCTGAGATCAGGTATATTGCATCAGATCTGGAACCCTGATTTCCTGGTTCCATAGCCCAGTATTCTGTCCATTTGTGTTTTGTGGATATCTGTGAATTTGGCTGTTCATCTCTGACCCCACTCCATGGTCCTCTTGATTACAGTTGATTGTTCTAGGCTTAACTCCTCACCAGAGCCAGGCCAGTCAGGTTTCCCTATCTTCCTGAGTCTCACTGATGACCCCTGAGAATGTTAAAACTAATAGAGAGAGGAAGTCTCTTTGGTGGCTTAAGTTGACAGGTGTACAGTTGTGGAGCTATTGTTGGGCATTACCATCCATAGTAGAGGAACCTATTTCTAGCTCTTCCTGAAACCTATCACATCCCTACTCTTCCAGAAGTTTGGATTTTTTTTCTCTTGGATTTTTTGAGCCAACAATTATCCTTTTTACTTAAAATCATTGTAATTTGGATTCTGGCACTAGCAATAAAAATGATATAGATTAATACTCCTGTTAACTTCTTTATTTTAATACTTATAGTGATTCTCCTTAAAGATTATTGGACACACACAGTAAGTAGTTGTCTCATTTGTTTACAGTCTGAGTTTGCAATCTAAATAAATGTCCAGATTATACACGTTTGATCACAGTGACTGTGTCTCTTACCATCTGTATTTATAATTTCTTTCCACAGCAGTTATAGACTTCATCTATTTGAGACATTTTATTAGGGTGAATGAATCTTAATTTTATTATTTCTTTATTTCTTTAATCTTCTTAACTTATGCAACTGTTTGCATATATATTAGTAAGACTTTGGATAGTGTTAGTTTATTAATATTTATCAACAATTTTCTATCTGTATATAGAAAGCCGCTAGTATGGTACCCAACACGTCACTTCATGTTAATTTTTCTTTTCTTACTGGGAAGAATAAGAAATAGTATTTCCTTTTATACAAAGACTGTTTGACATTTTAACTTGGGAAATCGACACCCTGTCATCACTGCAGCACCCAACTGCTGCATGTCAGTGGAGCGCGGGCTCTGGCTGTTGTAGAATGTTAACCAGCTAGGAACATTAGTAGATTTTGTTCAACATGATAATCTTTGAGAGCCAGCAAAATGCTATAAGGTATCTATCATCAATATTACTACCACTAAATTTTTAAGTAGCACCTTTGAGGTTACAAAGTTCATAATCAATCCTCATAACAACCCAGAAAGATGTCTTTTAATATCCATGATTTATAACTGAAGAAGCTGAAGCATGGGTTTGTTTGTTTTTTTATACATCTTGCTTAAGAGCAGAGTTGTTATCCCGAAACTCAAAAAAAGAAAAAAGTCTTCTGAGTAGTTTTTTCATCACTACTGAAAATATGAAATCTGAGTACATCCCAAGAAAAATTTAGAACCTTGAAATAGTGCCAATCATTGTTTCATTAAATTATGATTGAATTCATACCAAGGATGATGAGCCCAGATAATAAGCTCCCAATGTGATCTGGGGCCCCATGCCCTTTCAGAGCACTCACATACTATCTTATCATCCTCATGCCATACACCCCCCATGGCAGGAGTGTGTGGGTGTGTGTGTTTGTGTTGAGGAGGTTGGGGATGGGGAAGGTGGTAAATGAGTGAAAGCACTTTATTAGTCACTAGGAGGGTTTCAAAGGTGAATCAGATCCCCTCACCCCATAGTCTGTATAAAGTCATTGGAGTTGAAGAACAGATTCAGTTCATGGGAGGAAAAGGAACTAGGAAGGACATTTCATAACCATGGACCTAGGGGAAATCTTGGGGAAATGGGACACAGGAAGTCCAATTTGGCTGGGGCATATTATGTGTAAAAATAAATAGGGAGAGAAGGTTGGGGAGAGAGAGGAAGGCTAGGCTGGGGTAGGGAATTTGGACATCATTCTCTGGGCAGTTGGAAGCCATTGATGGTTTTTCAATGGTTTAATGATGTGATCTTGGGCACAAACTTCTTATTACAGAAGCTTTGCTATTTCTGTTTCCCATGCCCCTCATATCCGTTCTGTAAACAACCCTGTTCTGTTTACGGAATAAATCTTAGGCTTACCCTCTGTTGACACTCTCTACTGCCACTAAGCTCACCCGATCACTACCATCTCCCAACAGGGCTGCCATGGCAGCTTCTTTAGTGGCTTGCTGCTTTCACTCTGGCCCTGCCAACCAGTGCAAAATAAAATCTGTCAATGTCCTGGTGTAAGCCCTGCATCATCTTTTCATCACACTTGAAGGAAAATTCAAACTCCTTGCTGAACCCACAAGGCCTTGTATAACCCTGCCTGACCTGGCCCTGCCTTTCTCACAGTCTACCCTCTCTTTTCCCTCTCTCTCTTGACTCTCACTACTCTAGCATCCTTTGTATGTTCTGAACACCCAAGCCCCTTCCCACCTCAGACAGAGTCTGTACATTTGCTTGGTTCATTTGCCTAGGATGTTCTTTCCCCAGATCATCCCAGATTAGCTTCTTACCAAAAGATGCCTTCCCTGCCTCTTGGTGTAAAGTAATCCTTCCCCAGTCACACCTTCCACCATTTACCAGGACTCATTTTCTCCATAGCGCACTTACTATTGTCTGGATGGGTTTCTTTATTGACTTGTGAATGCATTACTTGACCCCCAACCTGCTCAAATAGATGCGAGCAGGTACGTCATTTTGTTCACTGCTGTATTGCCAGTACCTAGAAAAGTTGTGGCACACAGTACATATTTATTGAACTAATAAATTAAGAGATTTGAAGAACTGGAGCAGGGAGGCCGGGCTGGAGCAGTGCATTCAGCACGACGGGAGTGTATGTTCAGAGCCTTCTCAGTGGAAGTGAAGGGGCAGAGGCAGGTGAAAGTGTGCAACCTTCTGAGGGAACTGGCAGGATCTGACATGATTTGAAGTGTTGAATCATTGGAAAGGGAAGAAGTAGAGACATTTGAGCTTGAATGAGTTATGAGAAACCCAGGATCCTTTTGGATGCTCTCAATCAACCATCTTCATTTCAGCCCTACCCTGTACCCCTACCTTCAGAAAAACTTGAAGCCTCCAATCTTGAAGCCTTCTGATTCTTTTGGGGTTTTATGAAAAAAAACTGGGTGGTTTCCTATAGGTGTCCCCTCACTCTAACCAACCTCACCCCTCCCATGGAAGCTTAGGTTTCAGCTTCCACAGGTCTGCTAGGTGAGCAACTAACTACTTGTCTGTTTTCTTTCCATTTTCTTTCCATTTTCTGAAAGGTCAGTTTTCTTCTTGTCTGTCATTTTCCTTCTCCTTATTTGGCCATGCCTTTTTTTGTCTTTCCCCTCAGCTTACTGGGGTTTGAGGAAGGAGTGGACATAAATGCATGCATTTAATTTACTAAATTTAACCAGAAGCTCCCTCCAAATCCAATTTGATTGTTTTAGTCTTACTAATTTCTTTGATAGTGGTTCGGTTAATTTAGCATTTGTTCTTCATGTTCTCACTTGCTATGCCAGATATTTGAAGATGATGTCCTTGGGGAAGAAAAATTAGGGGTTTTAAAATGTAGTGTTCTGCCCTGGCTGGGTGCTTTGTTGGTTAGAGCATTGTCCCAATAGGCCAAGTTTGTGGGTTCAATCCCTGGTGAGGGTACATACAAGAATCAACCAATGAATGCAGCATGAGTAGAGCAACAAATCCATGTCTTTTTCTCTCTCTCTCTTTAAACACCAATAAATTTTTTTTTAAATGTAGTGTTCTTGAAATGTTCACAGTGCTTCAGTGTGTGAGATTTCACAGAGGCCCGGTCATTTCTAACCTCTAGACTCTCATAATAGAAATATAGTTTCACCCTTACTTGTGTAAACCATCAGGAGCATTTTAACATGTTTGTAATAAAGTTTGTGGTTTATTGTTTAAAATTGAATTTAAGGTAGTAAATCAAAGCTTTTGGTGGCATGCCCCTGACAGCAGGGAGAGCCTGGTGAGTAATCCTTAAGGGTTGATCAAAGAGAGTTGCCAAGCATTTTTTCCTGTATTTGTGTTTGGTCCTTTAATCTGGTAGTGTTTCCATTTCCATTCTGAATACAGTAATGCACATCCACCCCCACTCAAGTTTTCTTGGCAGCATGTGGCACTGTCTTTGCCAAATGACCCCTGTTCAGACATCAGCCTGCCTTTGCTATCTAGCCTATACAAGGTGGGGACAGTGGTGATTGTCAGGAAATGGGCATCATTCAAAATCTTATTCATACCACATTTTTGTTCTAGTAATGAAATGAAAATTGAAAATGAAAATAGTAAAATTTACTGAGAAGTGATTACTAGTCATTTCTGCCTAGGTTCACCTTTCCTGGCCAGTGAAGATGGTGTGCTTGGAGGAGTGATTGTTCTCCGGTCTTGCAGATGTTCTGCAGAGCCTGGCTCCTCCCAAAATAAGCAGACACTTTTAGGTAAGCTGGACATAAACACTATGTGTGTGTCTTTCTCTTTCATTTTTTTAAGACATGGAAAGATTTCTATCCTTAAGTCAATAAGCTATGGGAGGGCCAGGATGCTCTGTTGACATGTAACCTTCTCTTTCTACTAATCTTTTTACAGAGATAAACATCTAAAAGATGAATGTTTACTTCTGACTCTATGCTTAGAGCATATTTTTAAAATGGGCTTAGAACCAAGGAACTTCACTAAAGCCCAATATTAAGAATATTGGACCATGTATTTACCACCTGCCTAATTCTGCAAAACATTTGAGATGACCCATAACAATATACACAGTAACATAGAAAGCTGCTTCTTGTTCTCCCTCCCAAAAAGAAATCAGAACCACTTGAAGAGCTGCTGGTCTAGAGATCCATCCTGGCTCCATCATTTATTGGCTGTGACACCCTCATGCATCACTGTTTTGTGTCACTTCCACATCTGTAAAATAAGGACGTATGCCATGTCCTTCTAATAAAGCTGTGGTGAGGAAGGGTCAAATGAGCATTTTTCAGATTTGCAGATGTTCATCCAGATGTGTGATAAAACCCAGCCTGCCCTCCACTTGCCATGGCCCAACTTGTAGAGCTACCTCTACCCATGGATTGCCTTTTTCTAATTCATTCATCCAGAGGGGCATTTTTATATATTATTATTCTATTTTAAAATAGATTTATTTATTAGAGACATGAGAAGGGAGGGAGAAAAGAGAGGGAGAGAAGCATCGATGTGAGAGAGAAACATCTATCTTGTACATACCCCAACCAGGACCAAACCTGCAACCCAGGCATGTGCCCTGTCTGGGAATTGAACCAGTGACCTTTCACTTTGCGGAACAATGCCCAACCAACTGGGCCACACAGGTCAGGGCCAGAGGGGACATTTTAAAAAATCTGCATAAAGATGCCACATAAACTAGTAGAGAGCCCTATATATTATTTTTTTAATGGACTTTTTAATCGAGGTGTACAAATATTCAGAAAAGTGCACAAATCATAACTGCAACTGCTTGTTTTTATATTTTTTGCTTTAAAAAATTTTTGACGAATTATCACAAAGTGAACCTACCCATGTAACCAGTCCCCAGATAAAAAATGGAACTTTACTATAACCTCGAAAGACCTCTTGTAACACCTCCCAGTCTCTACCCCCTCCAAAGTTAACCACTATGCTGACTTCTACACACTATGATTAGTTTTGCTTGGTTTTATATTTTATTTAAATGGAATTGAAGAATGTGTACTATTTATGTCTGATGTGTTCAGTCAACCTTAAGCCTGTTAGATTCATCCATGTTCTGTGTGTTAGTAGTTTGTTATTTTCTCTTGTTGTGTAGTATTTCCTTGTATGCATATACCAATGTGTATTTATCCATTCTTCTCTAAGTATTTTTTAATATAAACAGGTGATTCACAGCAGCTGTGGTAGTTAAACTCTTTATATAAATTTCCTTATAGGGAGTATGGGTTGTACCTGATCTGTATTGTATGATTGTTGTGAATTGCTTTAATAAAAGTGTCTTCATAATTTGAGGATCTATGAGTATAAAATAGAAGACTGGGCATATCTCATGAGCATAAAAAATATTTTTTCTATAGAAGCCCAAGGAGCTTTCATAGAATCTCTCCCCTCATTCCTCAAAGGAAAAAAAAAAAATGCATTTTTGTGTAAAGCAGGAGTATCAAACTCATTTTCACTGGGGGCCACATCAGTCTCGCGGTTGCCTTCAAAGGGCCGAATGTAATTTTAGGACTGTATAAATGGAACTACTCCTTAACAGTTAAGTGAGAGCTCGGCGCTGCTGCCGGGTAGATGCAAGGTGCGGGACCCGGATAAAACATGGTAGAGGGCCAGATTCGGCCTGCGGGCCTTGTGTTTGCTACGTGTAGTATAGTGTCTCTTTCTTCACCAGGATTCTGACCACCAACCTTATCATTTTTCTTGTGGTATTCTCTTTCTCTTGTTACCCATTATACTTGGTACTGGTGTTGCTCCCAGGAAATGTTTTTTTTTTTTTAATGGTCACTTTTTGTTAAACCAAGGCACATTAGCCATTTGCTTATTTGGTATATTAATCATTGTTGAATGCTTTAAATATTTTTCCCAGTTAGAAAGCAGGGAGTTTACATTTAAGTACCTGGGCCTTCCAAAAGAATTCAGAATAATGCTTAGTACCAGCAAGTGGGAGGGCAGTTACTAAAACTGCTTCGGGGACTGTTCTAGGACAGAGATTCGGTTCTTTAATGAGTATGGACTCTTGCCCATTTGAGTTAATCATGAAAATTATAAGGTATTTTTGGTGGTATAATATAGAGATGCATATTTAAGGATAAGTCATAGAATTTTAGCTTATGTTAAATAAGTTTTATCAGCAAGGTAGTAATTTGTAAACTGGCTTCTACTCTCTGTCTCAAGAAGAAGAATGAAATATGCCAATTTATGAACTAAGTGAAATATTGTCATTTGTTAAAGTGAACTAGAGGGATTGATGTTTGTGACATTTATCTACTGATCTTGTGGATCTTGTGAATACTAGTATCAATTTGTACATGCTACAAACTACATGGGTTTTTATATTTTTTGCTTTAAAAAAGTTATATAAGTTCAGTACATAGTAAGAAAGCAAACATAGTACAGAAATATAGGAAGGGGGACGTGAAAGTCACCTTTGCCCCCCACCCTCCATGCTTTCCAGAGCCACACCCTCTGGTTCTGGTTATTCTCATAGGAAATATTTTCACTCTATGGAATGTGTTCATGCTTCTCTTTCTGGATTAGTCAGTAATGTATGACTCCTTTTGGGCAAAAAATTAAGAGTATAGTTCACATTACAATGTCTAACTTCAGCTTTTTCTGTGTCTACTCTCTTTTCTGAAAAATGATAGTGTTTTTATCACACCACGAAAGCAGTTTCAATAAAATGGCATTGCCCCTTACTATTGTCTAGAAAGACAGTATGAGCCACTTCTCTTGATAAATACATCAATTACAAGAGCCCCAGTGGGCCCCTTCAAGGGTGAGATGACTGAAATATAGGCACTTTCAGGATTTGTCTTCCTTTGCTGGTTCATGAATAGAGTTAGAGAATCTCAGGTATGAAGAAAACCTCAAAGTCCTCTTGTGTGACCTTGTTGCATGTGTTTTACCCATAAGCTGTTGACAAAAAGTGAAGCTTAATTCCTCTGCTCTTGAGATTCCCTACCAATGCATAAAAACATGGCACAGTGACAGTGTGTAATTTGTAAGGTGAGGTCAAAAAATGCATTGTGACTTCAATGAGGCATTTTGTTCTCTCTGTTGGATCCCTCACTCTGGGAAAGGCCAACAGTCATTTTGTGAGGACACTCAAGCTGCACGTGACAAAAAACTGTGAGCTCCTTCCAACAACCAGGGAGGCACGGAGGCTGAGTGAGCCTTCAGCTCTGAGTGAGCCTCAGCTCTGAGTGAGCCTTCAGAGGACTGCAGCCCTGGGCAGATCTCTTGATTGAAATCTTGTGAGAAACCCTGAGCAAGAACCATCCAACAAAGCCACTCCTTAATTCCTCATTCACAGAAACTGATATAATAAATGTTTGCTGTTTTAAACTACTATATTTTGTGGTAATTTATGCTGTAATAGAAACCTCTAGAATCCTCTCACTGCCAAATGGCTCTCTGGTTTGTCCAACAGTCTACAATGACAAGTCAAGGTGCTCTGTTGCATCTTTAGGCAACTCAGACTGTCAGACTTCAGTTTGCATTACTGGATGCTGGTTCTCTTTGGACCTTCTGGGACAAATGTGATCAGTGCCCTCCACTTTGTGTGCCCTAACCACTCTTCCCCAAACTGTCTCCTTCCCACCTCTCCTCATCTCCCACCTCCATGCTGTCACCAGACTTCTCTCTCTATGGAGAACTTAACTGTGGTCGGGAAAAAAGGAAGTCAGGAGAGAAGTATACTGTCCTGAAGCAGAAAGGCCAAAAGGAGAACCTGACCCAATTATGACTTGAGAGCTACACCATTCCCAGGATCAGAGGGAGGATAATGGTCAAAACAAGAACCGTAAAAGCATGTATACTTAGTTTGTCTTTATGTGTAAGCTAAATGTTGAATAACTTTCTATAAAAGCAAAATATATATCTCATCACCACCATGCTCTTTAATTTTAATTCTTCAGTGAGAACACACACAAACGCGCGCGCGCTCTCTCTCTCTCTCTCTCTCTCTCTCTCTCTCTCTCTCTCTCACATTTCCACCTCTTCTGCTCATTCCCCTACAAGATGGATGGGAAATACTTACCTTGATGGGAAATGCACTTCCCTCATATGACCCAAGAACACACTTTCAGTGTTGTTTCTGAATACTACTTCTTTTTCTCCACTCATCTTCAAAGCCCCAAATTCTGGCCATTCTAGATTGCTTGGTCTTCTTCAAAAGGTTCGTGCTTTTCCCCTAGTAACTTTTTAAAATTCAATTTATTGGGATGACATTGGTTTACAAAACCATACGGGTATCAAGTGTACAACTCAACAAAACATCATCTGCACACTGTAATGTGCACCCATCACCGAAAGCAAAGTCTCTTTCTATCTCCATTTATATCCCCTTTGCTCATCTCCACCTACCTCCACCCTTTTTCCCTCTGACTATCACCACATTGTTATTTGTGTCTGTGTGTTTTATGTAAATTTTTTTTTGTTTAATCCCTTCACCTTCTTTCATTCAGCACCCCAATCCCTGTCTCCTCTGACAGCTGTCAGTCTGTTCTGTGTATCCATGCCTCTGTTCTTGTTTTGTTCGTAAGTTTATTTTGTTCATTAGATTCCATGTGTTAGTGAGATCATATAATCTTTCTCTGACTGGCATATTTCACTTAGGATAATAATCTCCAGGCCTACCCAGCTGTCACAAAAGGAAAGATTTCCTTCTTTTTTAACGTCAAGTAGTATTCCATTGTATAAATGTACCACAGTTTTTTCATCCACTCATCTACTGATGGGTACCTGGGCTGTTGCCAGATCATGGCTATTGTAAATAATGCTGCAGTGAACATAAAGGTGTATATATTCTTTTGAATTAGTGTTTCCAGTTTCTTATAATGTATTCCCATCAGTGGGATGGATGGGTGAAAGGCAGTTTCCATTTTTAATTTTTTGAGGAAACTCCACACTGTTTTCCACAGTGGCTGCACCAATATGCATTCCCACCAACAGTGGATAAGGGTTCCCTTTTCTCCGCAACCTTGCTAGCATTTGTTGTTTGTTGATTTATTAATACAGCTATTCTGACAGGTGTGAGGTGATACCTCATTGTGGTATTAATTTGCATTTCTTCAATGATTAGTGATGTTGAACATTTTTTCATATGTTTATTGGCTGTCTGTAATGGGCAAAAACTAAGTGTTTTCCTTAAGATTAGGAACAAGACAGGGATGTCTACTTTCACCACTTTTATTCAAGATAGTACTATAAGTACTAGCCACAGCAATCAGACAAGAAGAAGAAATAAAAAGCCTCTAAATTGGAAAGGAGGAAATAAAACTCATTAGTCACAGATGACATCATATTGTATATAGGAAACCCTAAAGAATCCACCAAGAAGCTACTAGATCTAATAAATGAATTTGACAAAGTAGCAGTATACAAAATTAGTATTCAGAAATCTGTGGCATTTTATACACCAATAATGAATTATCAGAAAGAGAAATTCAGAAGACAATCCCATTTACTATTGCAATAAAAAAATAAGGTACCTAGGGATATATTTAGCCAAGGAGGTAAAAGACCTGTACTCAGAAACTTACAAGATAATGAAGAAAGAAACTGAGGAAGATACAAATAAGTGGAAGCATATACCTTGTTCATGGCTAGGAAAAATTAACATCATTAAAATGTCCATATTACTGAAAGCAATCTGCAGATTTAATCCCATTTCCATTAAAATACTGATGACATATCTCACAGATCTAGAACAAATATTCCAAAATTTATATGGAACCATAAAAGACCCCAAATAGCCTTAGCAATCTTGAGAAAAAAGAACAAAATGGGAAGTATCATACTTCCTAACATCAAAATAAACTACAAAAAATAGTAATTAAAACAACATGGTGTTGGCACAAGAACATATAGATCGATGGAACAGAATAGAGAGCACAGAAATATACCCATGCCTTTATGGTCAAGAATGTACAATGGGGTAAAAACAGTCTCTTCGATAAATGGTGTGGGGAAAATTGGACAGATAACATGCAAAAAAAAATGAAACTAGATCACCAACTTATACCACACACAAGAGTAAACTCAAACTGGATTAAAGACTTAAATGTAAGGCGTGAAACAATAAAAATCCTAGAAGAAAATTATAGGCAGTAAAATTTCAGACATTTCTTGTAGCAGTGTTTTTGCTAATATATCGTTTCTGTGAAGGAAACAAAGGAACAAATAAACAAATGGAACTACATCAGACTAAGAATCTTTTGCAGGGCAAAAGAAATCATCAACAAAATGAAATGGGAGCCCTTGAATGGGAGAACATATTTGCCAATGATACACCTCATAAGGGGTTAATTTCCAAAATACAGGGTCTGGCAGAAGTAATGCCATTGAGTGTAATTAGTAGGGTTTGTGAATGCCTTGCATGAGATGGACAGCAATTTGAACATTTCACCTAAAATGTCATACGGTGTGCTTGAGTGTGATATTGTTATGTTACAGAATTACGTGATTATGATTTTGTAATAAAAGATTTGGAATAGATTACCAGCTCATAAAAAAGGGACATTATTGTGCCGGACCCTGTGTATAAAAACAACTTACTGTATTTTTTGGACTATAAGACGCAGTTCTTCCCCCCGCCACCCAATTTGGGAGGAAAATGGAGGTGCATCTTATAGTCTGAATGTAGCTTACCTGGCTCTCTGGGGGGTGGGGGGGGCGTTGTCGAGGTGGCGGTGGAGCAGGGTCACAGGAGGCAGGAGCAGGGACGATGCTGCGGCATACTGTAGTGCTAGAGAGTAGGGTACAGGTGGTGCAGGCACATTAGGAGAAGAAAGCCAGCAGTACCCATACGTGCCTCCATCACGTGACTGATGTGCCCCCCATTAACATTAACATAGGCAAATTCCACAGCAGGGTCACCTGTCAGTGTGGCCCTGCAGCTGTCGCAAAACTACAACTCCCATCATGCTTGGACAGGTTGGGATGATGGGAGCTGTAATTGGCAACAGCGGCAGAGCCACACAGGTTGTGCAAGACTGCTGTACCCGTACAAGAGTGTTGCCAACCTGTGGCCCTCCAGCAGCAGATCTCCCCCATAACAGTGTCAGCAGCAGATCTCCCCATAACAGCATATCATCTACTGATGTTCTCAGCTACAGTGCCCCCATCACCATGAACGACACACTGCTGATAGTTCTGTCATTACTGTGTTTTGTTGTAGAAAGATACGATAGCGTACCATAGTCTCCTGCTGAATCTACCGTAATTGTGGAAAGATGTCAAAGCAGAAAAGGATTTCTGCTTTAAAGGATGTTATTAAATATTTTACATTTTTTGCTTCAAATTTTTTTTTCCTATTTTCCTCCTCTAAAACCTAGGTGCCTCTTATAGTCTGGTGTGTCTTACAGTCCAAAAAATACGGTATACAGCTCAACACCAAGAGGACAAACAACTCAATTAAAAAATGGTCAAAGGACCTAAATAGACCCTTCTCCAAAGAGGACCTACAGATTTCCAGTAACTTGCACGTACTTGAAATGCCCTGGACCAATTACATTCCTTCTTTAAGACCCAGGACAGATAGGAGTCTTCTAGCCATCCTTTGGAAGACATTCTCCCAGGCGATTTGTTCCTTCCTTGTGCTATTTTTGCAACATGCAGTTGGCATGCATCATGACACATCCTAGACATGTGTTAAAGTGTCTGCTTCTCTCTCTAGGGAAGCACTTAGTAACTTTTTTTCTGAATTAAATTGTTTCAAAGGAATAGATCAGAGGTCTTTGAACCCTAGTGACTCACGTGGATGGTACAGGGGTTTGAAATATTTTTCCAAGTATTAGAATATTCCACTGCCTTATGATACTCATGCCACCAGATTGTGAATCATTTGAAGACAAGGACTGTGTCATATCCAATTTCTATTCCACAGCCTCCACAGTAGGCTCCCAATAATTATTAGATGAAGAAATTAAGCACCAAATAAATTTCCTTATTATTTAGTAGAGATTTTTTAAGAAATTGACCACTTTTTTAGAAAAATGAAAAGTTGCATGAAACAACTTCACAAGCTGTAAAAAACAAACAGTGTGGGTAGGAAATGTTGGATAATGATGAGTGTCCAGGAACTAGAAGATGGTTTGGAGACAGTTTAAATGGATTGCAGAAGGTAGCCTCAACAAACAGCCTTGTAAAAAGGACAATTTGGATGTGAATGTGTTTGCAGCACCCATCCCACCACCTCCCACCCCCCAGATCACAAGATGCTGGCAAAGGCATGCCTACAAATCACTGCTTTAACGCAAAGCAAATGCTTGTCCCTGGAATGAAACAGCTGAAAAGAATTAATTTTCTCTGCTTTTAGAGAAAAAAAACAATATATTTTTACCTGCTGAAGTATAATTACATGTGCTTTCCAGGCCTCTATAGAAGTGCTTTATTGAGCCCGCTGTGTATAGTATGGCTAATAATTGTGTAAACAAAGACACATCAAGCCTTCCAGTGGAAAAAAAATGAGTTCTTTTTGGTTTTAAGCTTATGATTCAATACAAGTAATTAGAATATATGCAAATATACGGCATAAAAGGCTGATCTTACTGTATGGGTACATTTTTCCCCTTGTAGCCTGCCCTCTCTCTGCTGATGGGAGCCTGACAGACTTTGTGAAACTCAGGGGTTCCTGCCTTATAGTGATTAACAGGAAGCAGTGAGCACGAGGGTCAATGCATTTAAGAAAAATCTTAAGCAATTCAAAACAGGAGGTATAGGGGCTCTTAGGGGGTAAAATGGGTCGTGTGTTTGGTGACCTTTGTGACAAGTCTGTGTTGGAATCCTTCATCCTAAATAGATTTGAGGCCCACAGTTAAGCCAGAGCCGATCATCTGATGAGCACACGTGGTAATTGTTACTTTCCCATTAAGTTACCCTCACCTTACTCAGAGAATAACAGGTTTTTGCTATCTCTGAATATGTTCATGATGCTGATAATTAAGTTTGCACATGATACTGCTTCTGATTGTCCAGTTACCCTCTTTTTCCCTGTTTTTCCTCTTTACTATGAAATGTTTTATATATATATATTTTTAAAAAAGAATGTAATATATTTGTAAGTTATAAAGGATAATAATAAAATGAACACCTGTGGACCCTCTACCCACCTTTAGAAATTGCCCATTACTCTTATCTTTGAAGCCCTCATGTGGGTCTGTCTGAACTTTGTAGAAATGGTGTATCATATTATTTCTTCTGTGAGAGTTTTTGCAGTTTCCTACATAATTAACTGAAAGGATAGTGAGTCCCTCTATCATTTTAGACTTAGTTCTGTCAAATCAAACTGTTCTTCAGTTGCCAATTATAACTTAAATGTGGTGTCGTCCTCTCCATCCCTTTTCAGAACAAGCAAAATTCTTTATCAAATACTATTTTTGTCACTGTTACCAAAATTAGCTATGGTTTTAAAAAAAACGTTAGACTGAATTGATGCTTCCCAGAACATTAAAAAGATAAAATGTCGTTTTACTGTAAGTTAAAATTCCAAACCGCCTTTTGGTTTTACTGGCATTAAATATTTGGCGAGCACATATAAACACATGCACTTCAAAGGAGCTTCATTCTTGGGTCCCCAGCAATATCACTTATTTCCATTTCATGGCACATGCCACCATGAACACATATGACTAGACATTCTGCTGGGCTCACACAATCGTAAAAATAACCTCAAAGAGAAGGCAAATTAGCTGTTAGGCTGGTGGTGGGAAAAGAGGTACTTACGGATGTTCATCTGATGTTAATAACTTGTCTTAAAAATATAACAAATCTTTGTTGTGTAAGAGGGTTCAGTATTGTGGTTTTTCTTTAATGCCTCAGCAGTGCTTTGGGGTTGTTACATCTTCACTGTAGTCTTAAGAGATAGGTTGACACTTTGATTCTTCTTATTCGAGGATCAGATGGAAAGAAGCAAACTAAGTAATTTATTCTTAGAGGCAAAGTGAATAAGGCAGACATGATATTTCAACTTTTCAACAACTGAGTTGGATTAATCCGTTGACATATGCTCTGAGATTTATATAATTCAGAGTTAGTTTTCTTTTTTAACTGTATTTTTCACTTATAGTTTGCATTCAGTATTATTATATATTGGCTTCAGATGTACAATGTAATGGTTAGACAATCACATGCTTTACAAAGTGTTCCCCAAATATTTTGGGTACCCACCTGGCACCATACATAGATATTATAATATTGTTGACTATATTCCCTGTGCTTTACTTTACAACCCCATGACTATTTTGTAGTACTTCTAGTTTTCATTTTTAAAATACAAAGATGTTGATTATAAGTACCTATAATCTGCTTTGCTTGCTTTAAAACAAAACAGAACTTTTCTTCCCTCAAATATCACTAACATTTACAATTGTTAGTGATATCTTTTTACAATTGCAAATAGATTTTCATCTGTGATTTTCATCTCCATCATGAGGGGTATAGTTCTAGCTATAATCTCACCATATAGGGGTATTTTTTTCTTGGCCACAAAATTTTCCATCTGAAATAAATAACACAAAGACTTATGAATAGATATTCGTGATTGTGTAATTCTTATTACTGTGGTCCTCCTAAAACTCTCAGAAAAACATTTTGACAAATTTTATAGTCCATTTTCATCTGCTCAAAGGGTAATAGAGATCACCTTAGCATGAAATAAATCCTAAAAAAATATTTGTTGAATGAATGAAATCATGTTTCAGTGAAACTTGTTTCACTGAATGCTTTTTTTTTTTTTTCCAGCAGAGAACTTTCAAGCCCCAGCTGGTGGCCCCTATTTCCGGCAGTTTCTAATACAATAAAATGATAAAATAGGAAGAGAAAAGATATGTCCTTCAGGGCTTGTGTTGCTATTTGACCCACATCCCTCTCTTCCTTTTCAGTCAGCATCCTTCTTTAGTCCCTGAACAAATCTGAGTGAACCTTGGAAAGAGAGGATAATTATTTCCTTGGCTTAGTATAACGGGGTTCTATACAGCTCTATCCCCTACTCTCCCAAGACAGCTCAGTGGTGAAAGTTTTTCAGGGAAGCAAGCCAACACAGAGCTACTCCATGGCCATAATGGGGCAAGCGTTACATGAATCGTAAGGATTCCATGTCAGGACAGTAGAGTGTCCTTGTATAAACCCTCTGTTGGGTTATAAAGAACCTAACAACCATGGGGAGAAAATCTTCAGAGATAAGAAGAGACTGTTATATTTAGTTACTCATTCTTCTCATTTAAAAAATGAACTTATCTCTATTATTAAGGAGTAACTTAAACACTGTGCAAATTGTCCTAGGGTAAGCCATTCGACCTAAGGCAGCAGCTGACTTGGCAACTGCCCAGACCAAGACAGTTCTGATTGTAGAGTTCTGTTTTCCTTGAAAGAAGCTCTGGGATGTGAAGTCGGGCAGAGAGCTTTTAAATGGGTGTGGGAGCCTGTGCAGCTGGGGGTTGTTAACAAAAATTGGAGAATAACATTTAAAAGAAAAAAAAAAGGGTAACTGAGGGCTGCTCTCTGGTCAGAAAAGAGAAACCGTTTGGATAGAAAAAACTTGCTTGCAACTCTGGTAAGGAAACTTTGTTTGACTTATTTTAAACAGAATGACATGTGAATTATTTTGAAGAGAAAGAGTATCATGGGGAGAACATCATACAAGATACAGCTTATTAAACAGTGAAGGTGTTGATTTAAATGTTAGGAGGAGGCAGAGCTTTTCATAAGGCTAAAGGCTCTCATATACTGGAGGGGTGTAGGGCTGAAGTAGAGCTGCTCTTGGGCATTATACCCATAGGTGAATTCATTTGTTGCAAAGCATTCAATTCAACTTCCCAGAAGATCTGGCCTCTAAGATTATGTACAAATCTATTTTGAATGTCCCTGTAAAGTCATTAACCTGCCATTCTTGAGCACATCCCCCGACCCATTCTCCAGCTGTGGGATAGGATCAGTAGTGTTGACCTTTTATTACATCACCCTTGTGTGATGTGATGTGTTCTGAAGTTGCTTGGAAAAGAATCCTGCTAAATCCCTGTGTCCATCTTTCACACGTAAAACCCACTCAGAAAATTATTTTAGCATGACTTTAGGTATTCTTAATATTTCCTAATGGAGATCGTTTCGTGGCCTGGGCATTTCCAGTGTCTCACAGACTCTGTGCTTTGGCTTTTAAAAAAAGCAAAAGCCTTTTCAAATCAGTAGTTGAGGTATAAAGAGTCTCAGGCCCACTACCAAAGAAACATGGTCATTACTGAAAGGCCAGGAGCTTCTCTAAATGGAAGTATGCTTCAGCTTGATTGAACTAAAGGCTATTATGGACAGTACCTTCACATGCTCAGATGGGTCACTCCAGGCCATTCCTTCACCCTGCATGTTGCTTGAGTTCCTGGTCACCTGTAAGTAAGAATTACATATGAAAAAGTCCTGATACTATGATGTAGCATCTTCCTGGTTTGTTGTACTATTATTAAAATCATTTTTAATACTGTTACCATTAACTTTAATTTTTAGTGATTAGAACAATTTCAGATTTAGTCACTAAAATCAAAAATCAAATTATAGACTTCTAGATATCACTGCTGGTAAGAAATATTGTTCTTTTGCTGAAATATTTTTTTCTCTTCAACTGTATTTAAGTAAACTTTTTCTACTTTTTGCTGCATTTTAGTTTTAAATCAGGACTTTTGAAAGTTTTTATGAGATAAAATTTACTCTTGAGGCAAATATTTTCTACTCATTTATAAAAACTTAAAAATGTTTTGACTTTAAATTTCTAATGGAAATAAAGATTGTCTTATTTGTTTTGACTTCTCTTTGAATATAACAGGTTTTGCCCTAAATATATGTGCTCAGTGTAAATTTAAGTAGGGACTTACTCATGGTGCTTCAGAAGATTTGATCATGTTTTAGTTATGAGATATGAAACAATTTGAAAGCATCAGATCAGTTTCACATCGTAATACAGCATTCTCATGAAGGACAATTAAAAATATATGCTGCGGGCTCCAGCCACAGCCTGTGGCTAGGATGGGAGACCGAGGTGGTGGCTAAGGGGAACAAGGCTACAGAGGTGATAGTGGCAGAAAAGTGCTGAGTGATGACAAGTAGCAGGAGCAAACTACTGCCAAGGACCTGCTCATGATCAAGTATGAGATGGGGGGCAATGTCACCAACTGAGTACTTTGGTCTTTGGTGGAAGTAATTGTTCTTACTCAGCTAGTTCGCAGTGGCACAGACAGCACCAGGTGCTGTTAGACTGGACCTTGATTCAGCAGCCTTGGTCCTTGAGTTCTGGCTAAGAAAGAATTAAGAGCCAAGACTCAAACTATAAGAGAAAATTTATTTAGAAAGTCACAGTGGTAGAGGAAATGATCTGTAGAAGAAATGGGCTCAGGAAACAATTTATAGAGACAAAAGAAGGGACACTTGAAGCTTAGGAGAGAGGAGGATAAAGGCAATGTGCCTGGGAGTGAATATGAAGGGGATGGGAAAAACAGGGGTATGCTTTCAAGAGGGAGAGCAGTGCTGGGTCCTCCATCCTAAGGGCTTTTAAGGGTGGGGACTCTAGGAGAAGTCATAGGAGAGTATCTCAACAACATACTCATTAGCTTTCTAGGTGTGTCCTTTCAGGATCATCGTCTCCCTTGATTGGTTACTGCCTGGGCAGGTGGTCATTAGTCAGTGTAGCTGGTCCTGAGGTCAGCCAAGGCATCACTTGTCTGGTTTTGCTACTTTTCTGGGCCTGGAGCTGAAACACAGCAGAGGCTTAGATGTGATCCCTCATGGTTAATGCTTAAGGGAGAGGTTGTGCAAGGGCCCACATGGGAGTGGCATGAGACCACTCTTCAGCCCCTTGTTCCACCTCCAAGGGGGTCGGTCTGTCACATGACTAGCAACAACCAGGAGACAAAAGGTGAGGGGAGGGTCAAAACCACATGACCAGTGATATGCTAGGGGTTACCCTGGGGGCAAGGTCCTTGTTTTCCTAGTTTTGCCTGTTGCTAGGCACCCAGAGTTTTCTGTCCTGGTGACCTTCTGTACCTGGCCCATTATCCTTGCTCTGCTCGTGTCTTTTCAACTGCCTGCCACAAGCTCAGGAGAGGGCAAGGCCAAGGACGTAGAATAGAGAACCACTATTTTACAAAAGAGAGCCTTCTAAACAATATGACCATAAAATGAAAACCTCATGTGCCTTTTTTAGTGAGGTTGAAAGTCATTTTGATGCCATGCCATTTACTTTAAGAGCATTTGAAGATGAGAAGAAGGCACAGGTGGGTGTGTTGGAGTGTGCTAAACATGAACTGCTACAACTATGTAATGTTCTCTCTAAGAATGACAGTGAATTGGTTGCCCAGTTTAAAATATGGTTCCGCTAATGCCTAATGACCACATGTGGATAACCAGTGGTCTCTGAGCCTGACCTTTACATGTCTGAGATAAAGGTTCAGGATGCAGAACTAAAGGCCCTCCTCCAGAGTTCTGCAAGTTGGAAAACCCAGAAAAAGGAAAAAAGAAGGCCTCTAAGACTGCATAGAATGCCACCAGTGAGAAAACATTAAAAGAGAATGAAGCTGGGGACTGAGGTGGGTTCCATCTCCCTAGCTTGCTGCTTTTGCTTCATCCCCTTCCTATAACACCCCAGGCTCTCTGAAGTGCAGTTTATCTTCTCCACCCAGGACTGCCAGCAGAGTGGGGGTCTCCCTGCCCCCATCCCAGATCCCAAACCCAGTCCTCTTCCAACCACAACCTCTGCAACTAACTCCAGGCTTGGGAGACCAGGCTTCCTAGCCACTAAAGACTAATAAAATGAGGAGTCAAAAAAAGTGCTAACATCCCATTACCATTATGTCAAATTTCAGTAGTTCAGAATATCATAGTGTTATAGGGAAGAAATTTAATTCTTCATAGATAATATAGACTAACAGGGTAATTGAGATTCCTAGGGGTATTAAAAAAAAAAAAGAACATGAATGAAAACAGGACAAAATTCAGAAGTTTCAGAAAGAATAGATTATGAAAAATAGGTAGCCTCCACTCAACTTTCCGAATCAACCAGTTCCCTCTGTAGTAGCAGCCACTCTTGCTAGATTCCTAAGATATTCTTCCAGGGAGATCCGTATTATTGCAAGCATGTTCATCTGTTGTGTAGTTTCATTTTCTTTCACAAAAATGGCCACACATCCTATATTAATCATTGTCCACCTTGCCATTTATCTATCTATCTATCTAGGTATCTATCTAGATATCTATTTATCTATCTAGATATCTGTTTATTTTTATTCTCACCTGAGGACTTTTTTTTTCATTGCTTTGAGAGAGACAGAGAGAGAGAGAGAGAGAAGCATTGATGTGAGAGAGAAACATCGATTGGTTGCCGCCTTGTATGTGCCCCAACCAGGGATCGAACCTGCAACCTGGGTATGTGCCCTGACTGGTAATCAAACCCACACCCTTTTGGTCTACGGGATGATGCTCCAACCAACTGAGCCACACCAGCCAGGGCTCCACTTTGCCTTTTATTTTAGATAAACTATATACTTGCAAATTAGTATTTTTTCAAAACTGAAATAAGTTGTATTAATGAGGTCTAAAGTCAATTTAGTGAGTCAAAAGCATAATCTTTTTAATGCAGTAGGTAGAATATAAGGAACTGAATAGAATAAACCAATGCATTGTGAGTAAAATAGTGTTATTTTATGAAATTTCAGTTATAAAGAAATGTGTACTAAGTGACAATGTATGGGGCTTTTTGGTTTTGTTTTTGCTTTTTTTTGGTTCATGGTCAAAAAGTTTGTAAAACACTTAATGTAGATGGTTTTATATCACCTATGTAGAGCTACCTCCTTTGTTTTTAATTGTTGCATAGTATTTTATTGAATTGAGTTCCATAATTATGCATATATGCTCCCATTATAGGCAATTAAACTATTTTCAGTTTCTTCCTAATTAAAACTACTTCAGTAAATGTCTTTGTGAAGATGTTATTTCATAAATATACACGCATATCTTTAGAATGCATTGTAGTGTATGTCACTTTGATAACTACAGTCAATGCTGATTATTTGTAGAGTTTGTGTAAATCTTATTACTTGCTGAAATGTATTTGTAATCTCAAAATTAGTATTCTCAGCACTTTCACAGTCATTTATGGGCATGTGCAGAGTGGTGAAGAATTTGTCACCTGACATGCACATTCCCAGCTGAGGTGAAGAAGGCCTTTTTGTTTCAGCTCCCATACTGTAAAGAAGTGTCCTTGCTGTGCTCTATTTGTGCCACATCTTTCATAGTTTTGTGCTTTTCGTTGATGATTTTGCTTTAAAAATGTCCCCCAAGCATAGTCCTGAATTGCTGTCTAGTGTTCTTAGTGCAAGGAAGTTGTGGTGTCTTGTGTAGAAAATATGCATGTGGGATAAACTCATTCAGGCAAGAGGTACAGTACTGTTGGCCATGAGTTCAAAGTTAATGAACCAACAATCTGTATTTCCAAAAAAGGAAGAGGAAATTCACTGATCTGTATGCTGCTTTAGAAACTGCTGAAGTAACATCTATGGTGCCTAATGAAGCCATGGAAAAGCTGGAAATGTCGTTCAGTTTGTGGTGTCGTGAGATGATGGCCCGTAAAAAGAGCACAGGGCACAGCATTGTCATGAGGCTGAAAGCCACAGAAACTCATCGGCAGGTTATCCAAGGTCAGGAAAATGTTAAACTCTTCTTGGCTAGTGTTTTATTATAAAAGAATACTGCATATAAGGAATTACTTAAAACATATATATTAAATAAGATGTCTTTAAACAGAATCCCACATAAAATAAGGTTACTTGCAGGAACCTCATGCTGTATTTCTCATAGGAGCAATAGCTCCATGTTTTCTAATTAATTGTTCGTGCTGACCTTGTGGGACATATAACTACCACAAATCACAAGAACGTGTTTCCAGGTGGCCAAACTCCTACCATCCTTATATGAGAGTGCTTGTTTCTTCACCCGCAGAGGAAAAAAAAAGTTGTTTCAAACCTTTTGATATCTGTAACCTGATAGTTGTGTAATGGTATCTTGTGGTTTTAATTTGCAGTTCTTTTAGTAGGAGAAATGTAGAAGAACATCTTTTTGTGTTTTAGAGCCATTCATATACTTTTCTGTTATTCCTATTTTTTCTTTATCTTTGGGTATTTGTCTCTTATTGCTCTGTAACAGATCTTTATATATTAAGAGAATGTCCTTTTTCTGTGCCGTGGACTGCAAGTATTTCCTTAGTTTGTCATTCAAATGTTGACTTTCTTCCCCACATAGCAAAAAAAATACTGTAAACATTTTTTTAATGTAGTCACATTTATTGATCTTGTCTTTTATGACCTCTGAGTTTTGTTATTGTTTTAAAAGTTTTTCTTTCGAGATTTTTAAAAGTTGTATTTGTGTTTGATGTTTTGTGGTCGTTTGGTATTTGTATGGAATTTAATCCTCTTAATATGTAACACTAATTATAAATCCTTTTCACCCTGAGTAAATTTCAGAGTAATAGAACGATGGGAGATCATATGTTTTGGAATCCAAAAGTCCAGTTTGAAGTCCAGTTTGTTTATATACTAAAACGACATAAGCCATGTTACATACCTTCTGTGATTATCAGGTGCCCCCATCCAGGCTTCGCTGAGTTCTTCAAAAAATAGTGCCCAGCATATGCTAGATTATGAATGTTAGTTCCTCCCTCTCCTGCTTCCCTGAAGTCCTCCACCAAAAAATATTTTGTTATGTTGATTTAAGACATGAACTAAAATAAATAAACTAGGGTTTCTTTTCAAAAGCATTCTATAATTTAAATTGTAGACAACTCCTGCTGAGTTTCTCAGTGTAGCTTGAACTAGTTATACACTGAACGGATCACTATGTACTGATTTGAATTGTTGGTATCAATACAATGCACCTCTTTTTGTTTTTTTGTTTGTTTTGTTTGTGAGAAGAATGAAGACTGAATTTCTAGAAATTAAGTTACTTTCTTTAAGGACTCCTAAACTCTATATCTAGAAACTTTATTGATAAGCATTCAGTATAAAAATATTTAGTGTGGTCAATAAATATACCCAATTTATTCTGTTTTGTAAGTCTAAATGTTTTATATATCACATTTCTTAAAGCAGGTTACATTTTCAGAATAATGTAGTTTAAAATCATCAAAATTATGTCTTTAAAAAGAAATAAAGTACAATATTTTTATCCTTTACTTTCATGACCAGATTTACTACACGTCCATGTTTTTTTTTTTTTTTTTTTTGGCTAATTCATGAGCAGTTCCTACCTTAACATTAGGGGCATAAGGAGAAGTCACAGTTTTAGAAATGTCTTAACTTTGCATGTATAAATACAACTGCATTGTCATTACTCTAGGGAAATTCAGTAAGACTTGAGTGCCTTTGCTCTATTAGGCAATTTAGAATATCCCAGACCTTGCTCTGGATGTTAAGATTTTTAAAGTTCAAAGGAGATGTGTGAGGAAGAAAAAACATCTGGTGAAGAGAACTTGCTTCATTCCGTGACACTGTTTCCCTTCACTCTTTAGCAGAGCGTCTGTTTAGCAGGTTGGCAGGTTTGATAATTAATTAATGATGAGGGAATGAGCCACATATCTGAGGAACTCAGTTTGGTCCCTTACTGCTTCTTTCTTCCCCACATGTCTGGCAAAGCCTTCAGAGTCTAGGATCACTGATCCCACAGTTGTGTCTCAACTCAAACACTTGTCTTCAGGCTTAATTAGCTCAGAGATATAAACAGATGGATGGCCTGGGCCCAGAGGGTTTAGTGTTGAGCAATGCAGTTTTATTATCAAGGACTTTTGGAATTTTTGTTGGAGAAGTGCCTCAAAACTTTAAAAAATGCCTTTTAAAAAACTCAGAATTTTGAAAGTATGTACTTGAAGGTGACAAAGTTATTTGTGTATCTCTGTATATCTGTGAATATTTCTTTTTGTGACTTAATTCATATATAATTTCAAACTTACAGAAAAGTTATGAGAATAGTACAAGGGACAGCCATGGTTTCCTTACCCAGATCATTCATTGTTTTTATTTTCCCCTTTTGTTTTTCCATCCTCACTCCCTCTTTCCCTTCGTCTTCCCTTTAGGCATACACACACATAGGCACACACACTCACACGTTTAATCATGCACATATTTTTCTAAACTATTTGAGACCAAGATGGATATTCTAGGGGTCTTTACTCCTAATACTTCAGTGTGTATTTCTTAAGAACAAGGCCATTCTTCTAAATAATCACATACAGATACCAAAATCATGAAATTTAACATTGAAACAGCACTATTATTGAATCCATAGTCCCTTTTTAAACTGCATTAATTGTCTCAATAGTGTCTCCACCCCTAGTCTAGGATCCAGTCTAGGATGACACATTGCATTTAGTTGTCATGTCTCCTTTAAATGGAAATAGTTTGCCAACTTTCTTCGTATTTGTTGACTTTGACATTTTTGAAGAGTTCAAACCAGTTAATTAATAGTATTCTTACATCAGATTTGTGTGGTGGCTTCCTCATGCAATTCTGGCTCTGTGTGTTGGCAAGCACACCACAAAAGTGTTGATGAGTCTCAGGGTGTCTTAACAGGAGGCACATTATGTTGATTTGTCCCTTGGTGATGCTGGCTTAGAACATTTGGTTAAAGTGGAGTCCATCAGCTTTCTATGCAGTCAACGTACATTAAATTTTCCCTCTTTGTATTTAATAAGAATTTTGTGAAGAGATTATCTCGAGACTATGGAAATAGCTTGTTTCTCTTCAAATTTTCACCAACTAGTTTTAGCACCCGTGATGGTCTGCTAGCTCCTGTTTTGTCTGTATTTGTTACTTGGTGGAGTGCTGCATGGAAGAGCTTTCTCTTCTCCCCTGTTTACTACGCATTTGCTTATTTGCATTGGTATGGGCTTGCTGGTTCTTATTATGTTCAGTGGTGATAATTCATTACTATTATTATTTATTTGGGTACTTAGATGGACACAGATTTGGCCAGTGGGAGCCCCTTCAAGCTGACACCTGGTCCTTTTGATAAGTCCTCATCATTCTTTGAGTACTTTTTTACTTCTTGGTACAACAAGATGTTCCAGATTCATTTTATATTTTCTCTGTCCCAGCCCTGGAGTTGACATTTCTCCAAGGAATCCTGGTTCCTTTTCATGCAGAATGGTATTTAGAAACCAAGATGTGTGTGTTGAGTTGTTTTAAAGGAAATTATATTATGGAATAGTACATTTACTAAATCATTGTATATTGTACATGAGTGTGTGTGTGCATGTGTGTGTCTTTAATGTTACAAGTTTCAAACAGAAGAGCATTTATTTTACATGTAATAACCATAAGTTTTGACAAGAAAGAAATACAATTTTCATTTCACAGTAAATGGCGTTACACACTTTTGAGTACTAAATCATCTTGACATTTATGAAGGAGCAAATGGAAAGTAGAGAACCGAGTGTGTTAAGTATAAAGCTATCTTTAACTGTTCTATTAAAAAGCAAAGATTTATTTTCCATCTGTGATCTGAATGTGCCTATTTGTGTTCTCTTCCATGGCAGTGGAATTTCTGTGGAGCCACACGACGGAGAGCATGTGTGTGGGATATATGTCAGCCCAGGATGGGAAAGCCAAGGTAAGCGGGAAAACTGGGGCATAACCTGAAATCCTTGCAGCCATTGCACGAATCTCTAATAGGCTAAGTTGATACAAGTGACTTTTCTCAGCCTCTCTTGGGAGGTAGCTCTGTGATCTTTATGAGAATCTGATTAAGTAGAGTTGATGATTCCCAAAAAATAAAAAGCAGGTCTTTTACGCTTTTCATGCTGGAGCAAAGGTGAGTAGGAAAAACTTTTTCTCCATCTTGCTCTTCTTTGTCCATTGTGAATAATTGGAAAAGAGGAAACTGGGATCGAGAAGAGAAAATGGGAGTGAAGCTGATGGGCTATCAGGACAGAGTGATTTTGCAAGGAGTGTTGGAATAGATAAAGAAAACCAAGGTAAGGAAAGCCAAGTGCCTGGACTGCATTCTGTACGTGCGCAGGCATAGGTGGCTGACGTGCTTATGAGTACGACCTGGCTTGTGCTCTGGTGCATTCTGGCACTTCCTGGCATAGTGTCCTCATGGGAAGAGGCAGAGGTCTGTTGCTGTGTGTTATGTGCCCATGGCACACATCCCTCGGTGAGTCACAGTGATCACATAGACATCCATGCATCACCTCCTGAGTTGCTTGACATCCCCGTACTCATGATGGTTGAGGCTGGGAGTAAGAAACATAATTTGTGGACTTTATTACACTGGCCTCTTGTTGTTATTTTTCATAAAATTTTGAGAAACAGCTGTGGCATATGATCTTTACATGGCATTAAAGTAACTCATTTGTAAAGCTGTGAAGTTCAGCAGCCTCTTTCTTAAAGGGCATGATTTATTTTGCACATTGGGAAACATAAGTAAGGAAACTTCTGGTGTAAACTGTCTGATAGAGGTGGCATCATAAATTAATTATACATGTAATAAGAAAGAATAGTTTATTGCTTATTTGTCATATAACACCCATCCAGACAGGCCTGTGTCCATTATCAGCAAGTGGGTCTTTGTCCAGAGCGTCTGTGAGTACAACGTATAGAAAGATCTCATCAGACAAGCATCAGTTCACATTCATGAAACTGTTACTGAGCTTGCCTCCTCTGTATCACCCTCACCTGGTTCAAGATTTATATTGTATTACTAAACTTATTTTATAAGAAAATGCATAAAAATTGCTTTATTTCATAGTATTTAGAGAAGGGAATTATAACTGCCCGTTTTAAAGGTGATTTATATTTTTAGAGCAACACTATCTAATAGAATTTTCTGTGATGATGGAAATGTTCTATATTTATATTATGCTGTCCAAAAGGATAGCCACTAGCCACACATGGCTATCAAGCACTTGAAATGTGGCTAGTATGCCCAAGGAAAAGAATTTTAAATTTTACTTAGTTTAAGTTTAAATAACCGTATGTGTCTAGTAGTACTGTATTGAATAGCACAGGTGTAAGAATGAGTGGAAAATGGTTATTCAAATATTTTCAGAACACTCTTTTCTTCCCAATGACAAAGTGGATCCAAAATATAAAATATAGCCACTCTTGTGGCTATCTGATAAGCCACAAGAATCCTTGCACAAGAATGGCATGCAGCCATTTATGTTTTTCTCACCCCTTACAAGTTGAAATTGTTTTTTAACCAAAGAACATTGTGTGAGGTGGACTTCAGTACTGAAACCAGTGTGGTGTCGTATGATCTTGTTATTAAGTCCCTTGTGTGGAAATGTTCTTGCTATCCCTGCTGGTGGCCCATGGAAGATACCTTACTATTTAACATGAAATATGGGTGGTAGAGAGAGGGGAGAGTACTGCATTGAGCCAAAGATGTTTGGCCTCCAGTTGCATTGCTTGACATCTGGTGGACATGGTTTTCATATTGCTGGTAAATTCTCCAGCTGGTAGTCTTGATTAGGCCAACAGATACAGCTGCTCCTCTTGCCTCACTTATAAATTATGTTTTTGACCTTCTTTGCAGAAAGTTAATCCCTCTCCCTTTCTTCCTCCTTTGAGCCTGTGGCTACAAATGCTTTTAAAAAAAAAGACAAACCCAAAACACTAATGCTTTGGCTGCTGAATTCTATTGATCAAAAAAAAATAAAACCCATCTCTTTTTTCATACAGGCTGGAATTTTATTGCATTGCAAGTAGGACAAAATTACAGATGAGAGGCTGGGCTCAAAAGAGAGAGGGGGCTATAGCAAACTTCATGTTCTTTTGGTCTGCCCCCTAGTCCCCTGACTTCTATGAAAGAATTGTTGAATTAGTGGCATATCTGTTCAGCAGAATGACTGTTTTGTAAAATGTGCTTTCACATAATTTTGAGAACCATGGTAGTAAAATGAGAAGGAAGTATCTTAAAAAATAAAAACACCCCAATAATTTCAAAACTATTTCTAAAAAGTTTTTCTTTTCCTTTTTCCCTGCTTTCTATAAATTACCTTTTTTGTGCTTGTTACCAAACTCAGAAACTAAAGTCACCAGGTCACTTAAACATTTTATATAAGCTAACTATGTTTAATCTAAGTTAAAGCCTTGAATTAAAGCTCTCCTCAAAATTACACTGCTTAAAAAAGGCTGGATAATAATCAATGTCATTGTAACCAAAATTCATGTATAATTTGAATAAATAGAGGTAGGTTCTTTTGCAAGTTTCTTTTTTTTTTTATGGAACATTATTTCAATTACATCATCTAATTTCTAGAGCCTAAATTAAAAAGATTTCTTTTCATTGAACAAAAATTAGGGCACTGATAACAGTTGGATTTAAAAATCAGGTGCCTATATCCTACCCAGATAGCAGTTAGGGAACAGTTTAGTAAACACCGAGCGTGCATGGACTACTGTAATAAAAACAGATGTTAAAACTGGCATGGAACTTACTCAAGTATGATAAATGAAACCAAGGTTTCTTTTATTATGTAGAGGTCACTTTTTATAGCAGTCGTGAAAAATACTATTATAAAAATTTATCCTTGGGGAGGAGCACGCTATTTTGTGGTCTTAAAGTATCTCCCCACAGATTTCTTATTAGTTGCTGGGGAGAATAATAGAGAAACCAGGCAACAGCTTGACTGTGTGATCAAAATTAATGTCATCATTAAGGGCAGATGGACATCATGTGCCTCTGGATGTGATAACCTGAGAAGACACAAACATCACTTTTGTAGTAACCCATCTGGAAGTACATAACCTGAATCTAATCACAAGGAAACATCAGATAAATCTAAAATGAGGAACATTCTGTTAAGAAAGAAAAAAGAGTCTATACAGGTGACCTTGAACAATACAGGTGTGAACTCTGTGGTCCACTTATATGTGGATTTTTTAAAATAAATACAGTTAATGTACTTTCTCTTTCTTATGATTTTCTTAATAACATTTTCTTTTCTCTGGCTTACTTTATTGTAAGAATATAGTATTAACATATACATACAAAATGTATGTTAATGGACTATGTTATTGGTAAGGCTTCATTGATAAAGTCAAAAGTAGGCTATTAGTAGTTCAGTTTTTGAACAGTCAAAGTTATATACAGATTTTTGACTACATGGGATGTCAGTGCCCTTAACCCCCATGTTGTCCAAGGGTCAACTGTATTCTTAAAAATATTAATGCCGTGTCCATGCCATGTCCAAAACATCGAATGCATGGTTGGAGCATTGTACCATATACCAAAAGGTTGCGGGATCAATTCCTGGTCAGGGCACATACCTAGATTGCGTGTTTGATCCCTGGTTGGGGCACATACCAAAGGCAACCAATCAATATTTCTCTCTCACATTGATGTTTTTCTCACTCTTTCTCTCTCTCTCTCTTCCCCCTCCCCCCTTTCAAGTCAATAAACATGTCCTCAGGGGAAAATTAAAAAAAAAAGTCAATGTCATAAAAGATAAAGGCTGAGGAAATGTTCCAATTAAACAATACTAGAGAGTATACAACTAAATACAATACTGATCCTAGCCTGGATCCTATACAGGAGGGGGAATAAATGCTAGAAAAACCTAAATCAACTAAACTGTTAGGTCAGTTTACAAAATCGGAATATGAATGGTGAAAAGTTAACACTTTTCATTGTTATGTTTGTTATAACTGTACTGTGTTATGTAAGGAAATATCCGTACTCTTAGGAAATATAAATTGAAGTATCTAGGGGTAAAGGGCTGTTAATATATGCAGTATCTTCACAAATGGTTCAGAAAAAAGGTGTTATGTGGATGAATGGATGGGTGGGTGGATAGCAAATTAAAAAGCAAATGGAGCAAAATGGAACCTGGGTAAAGGATGTATGGGTGTTCCTTGAACTATTCTATATTTTTGAAATCATTTTCAAATAAAACATTAAACATAAAATATCACCCTTGGGTAATATGGCACATTTGATTAGTTATTTGATTAGTTCTTTGGGCCTTGCAGTTGAATGAACAAGTATTGGAATGGATATGGTGCCAGGAAGTTGGAACCTGGGTTGTCCTTCCACCCACTGCACACTGAGAGACGGACTTTACTGTGATCACTCTGCCTCTCTGCATCTCAGTGGACTCATTTGGAAAATGGGAATCAGAACTACTTTACCATGCCTTAAGTCCTTCCTGGGATAAGGTATGATAGGAACAAGGAAGCAAAATACTTGTCTGAGTACAGATGACGGGACCACCATTAAGTTCTTTATGTACTATAGATGTATTGTCTATATTATGGATATTGTATATATTATGGCCCTTTACCCATAGATATTTGCTTCCAGTCTGCAAAACTTGAAATTCTACATGTCAGATTACATAAGCAGATAGTTGCTATTTAATTTTTCAGTAGGATTTTTATGATCCCAATGTAGTATCTACCATGTTTTGTGTTTATGAAGATAGTTTCTGGGACTTTAAGAAAATTCTCAGTAAGTGTCCATGTAGAAGGAATAGCACAGATGAGATTTCTGGGAGCTTTTTATGAGACTTAACTTACCTTTCAAATAAAGCTATAGGTGGAAGACTTATTTAAATATAGTCATGCACCATTTAACCATGGGGACATGTTCTGTGAGATGCATCTTTAGGCAATTCCGTAGTTGTGTGAACATATCATAGGGTGTACTTAACAAGCCTAGATGGTGTATCCTACTATACATAAATACACACACACACACACACACACACAGGCTATATGGGATAGCCCAATGCTCCTAGACTACAAACCTGTGTAGCATGTTACTGACTAAATACTCCAGGCAGTTGTGTAACATAATAGTATCTGTATAAACATAGAAAAGGCACAGTAAAAATACAGTATATTTAAAAATAGTACATCAGTATAGCTATAAATGGAGCTTACAGGACTGGAAGTTGTTCTGGGTGGATCAGTGAGTAAGTGAATATGAAGGACCAGGACATAACTGTACACTACTATAGAATTTATAACCACTGTACACTTAAGTTACACTAAATCCATAAAATAACATGAATAAATCAAGTGCAAGAGAAAATGATGCGATCGAGTGATGCTATAAACATGAGATGTACGATGAGGCTCTGGTACTGGAACATGGCATACTGCTTTATAGCAACATTTGTGTAAGTACAAAGAGTACACTCTAAAACAACAATAAAATGTATAGAATAGTAAATATGTAAACCAGTATTTATTATCACTGTCGAGTCTTATGTACTGTACGTAATTTTATGTGCCGTACTTTTATGTACAACTGGCAGTGGAGTAGGTTTGTTTACAGCAGCATCGGTACAAACATATGAGTAATACATTACACTATGATGTTAAGATGATTATGACATCAGTAGGTGGTAAGAATTTTTTAAATTTTTTATTTATTGATGAGAGAGAGAGAGAAGGAAACATTAATTTATTGTTCCACTTATTGATGGATTCACTGGTTGCTTCTTGTATATGACCTGACCAAGGTTCGAACCCACAACCTTGCTGTATCAGGACAACACTCTAACCAACTGAACTATCCAGCCAGGGTCTGTGATAGGAATTTTTGAGTACCATCATACTTTTATGGTACCACCATCATATATGTGGTCTGTCTTTGACCAAAAAACATCATTATGTAGCACATGACTGTATAAAACATGTGGTATATGAGATATGAAAAAAGTGAGAAAGAAAATTCTACTTCTAATTAGGATGAAATAAGTCACAGGATACTACTGCTCCTATTCCCAACAATGAGAATGAGTTGGATAAACTATAAAAATTAAAGATTTTAAAAAATCATCTTAATAACCTAGAAATATGCTAGAAAAACCTAAATTAACTAAATTCCAGAAAGAGACAAGCCTTCCCTAGGGGAGAAAAATGCCACTTCTTCATTCCTGGCAGAGGGGTAGAAAGGGGAGTAAAACTGATATAGACAAGTATAAAAAGAAACCAACCAAGCTTTTAGTGAACTATTTATGAGCTGGTGTGATAGATTAAAATCCTCAGAAGTCCCAGACACATGATGAGTCTTGCACCCACCATCAGTTCTTCTCTGTGAAGTCTTTGAGTGAGCACAGCAAAGGCTTGGAGCATGCAAAGAACTGAGAGTGACTTGTCACAATGTTTAGGATTTTTACCAAATGCATGGCAATGGCCAAAGAGACACTGGAGGCAGAGCAGGACTGCAGAGACAGATGCTATGACACGGAAAGTTGGGGCTGGTTATCAAGGCACAGAGATCACCTAAGCAACACTGTAAACAAAGAGAAATCCCTCGTGCTCAGAATGCTGGCAGCTGGATCGTAAGACGTAGGGAAGTCTCCAGAGTCTCACCAGGGCTCAGATCCCAGACTTTGCTTAAGAGAAATTACCGACCCAGACTTCAAAATATTAGCCAATAGTGAACTTAATCTAAAACTACCACAAAGCCCAGAAGCAGCTCAACTAGAGATTACATAGACTCAGTCCTAGCCTGGAGGAAGGGGCTTATTATTTTCTTAGGGTAAATATTATTTATTTTAAATATTATTTACTGTTCTTTTACATGCAGTGTATGTCATGCAATAAAAATTGAGTCCTCTGAAGCAGGAAAATGTGATTCGTACTTAAGAGAAAAATTAGTCAAGCAAAGTTTACCCACAGATTACCCAAATGTTGGGATTAGCAGAGAAGGATAATTAAATGCTTATGATAATTATAAATAGAAAAATGGAAATGATATAACTGAAAAATAATACATCAGAAATTGAACTTATTTGATAGGCTTAACAGGAGACCGGGATGGAAAATATGCTTAGTGAACTTGAGAACCAGTCAATAAAAGTTATCCAAACCTAACCACAAAGAGGAAGATGAATTTATGAAACTAAAGAGAGTGTCTGGGGCCTTTGGAACAAATGGTCTAAATTATGTGCATTAAGAATTATATACCTGTAAGGTTCTTACATTGCTCATGAAATAGTTTGTGATAAGTTAAGGATGCTTATTTAATTTCTAAAGTAACAACTTTAAATATAATGAAATATTATAACTAAAACAAAACAGTACAAGATGTACAAAGAAGTGCTACAAATTTCTCACCCCAAAAATAGGCAGGAAAAGAGGAAAAGAAAACCAAGAATATATAGAGAGAGCAAATACCAAAAGATGTAAACTCAACTGTATCAAAAATTACATTAAATATGATTAAACTAAATACTCCATTTAAAAGGCAAAGATGTCCAGACTAAAAAGAAAAAAGGAATACCCAGTTATATGTTTTTTTTTAAAGAAATGCACATTAAATATAAAGATTCAGACAAAATTCATAGTAAAATTATGGAGAGAATATGTATCATGCAAACAGGCACTAAACAAAAGAAAATTAATGTGGCTGTGTTAATGTTTGATACAGGAAACATGAGATAAATTCATCATAGACACATAAAGGAAGCAAAAACTGAGAACTATAGAGGAACAGGCAAATCCACAATCATCATTGGGAATCTTAACATCTCTCTCTCAGTTATAAGTAGAACAAAAATTAGTAAGTATATGAACAACAGCACTGTTACCAACTTGACCTAAGTGATATTTATAGAAGACTATACTCAGTAAGTCACTCTTCAAGTTTACAAGGATTACTCACCAAGAGAAACTGTAAATTATTTCACATAGAATGATAAAACGTCAAAATTTATAGGATATAATGGAAATATTAAAAGAAAAAGTATATCCTTAAATGCATATAGTAGCAAAAAAATGTTTAAAGTAAATGAGCTGAATTTCCTTCTTAAGAAGTTTTAGGAATAATAGATTCAAAATAATAAAAAGTAAAAATAATTAAATAGAAAATAAATATAGATAACAAGCGACAAAGTCAGAACTTGTGTTTTCTTTTTGAAAAAAATAATTAATGAAAATGATAGACCTTTAAAAAGAATAATCAGGAAAGAAAAAAATACAAATAGCTAGTATCAAGAATGAAAATGGAATATCAATGCAGGATCACAGATCCTACAAACATTAAATGAGTGATAAGTTGATACCAACAACTTTACAGTTGAATACAATAAATTCAGCAACTTGGATGAAATTTGTAAGTTCTTAAAAAAAGCAACTTAGAAAATCTTAACACAGAAAATTGGAATAACTATATACATATTTAAGAAATTGAATTTATAATCAAAATCTTTTGATGCAGACACCAGCCCACAGTGTCCACAGCATTGTGGCTGAGATGAGACATTCACAGGGACTACCAAGTCCTGTGGAGGAAAAGGGACAGCACAGCTCTCTCAAGGGGAGAGCTCCTAGACCCTCACCTTGACAGGCTTTTATTGCTTTTCTGGGCACATTACATGGAGGATGGTCTTCATTTACTATGCACAGGTTTGCTTTAGGTGGTTACTGTTTACAGAAAACAAAGGAGAGGATGTTGCTAATTACATCAAAAAGGAAGGATATTTACAAATGTAAAGGGAAAAGTGGTTGAACTAGTTACACTCCTCCTTGGAAGGTTTAGTATAGATTTTAGGAAGTTACTTTAAAGATAACAGTAAACCTTTGCTGCCTCAATTCACCTGAGGGAGTTTTAGCAAAAAGCGTCTCAAAGCGGCCTAGGTACAATGCAGGCTTGATTCTCCACAGGAGAACCTATCTGTGGGTGTGGGTCCTGTGTGCCAGACCTTGCTTTCCACTGGCCTTTCCGAGTGGGAGCTGGGCCCACACCACGCAGAACGGTCTCCTATAAAACTTCATGCCCACATGGCTTCACTGGTGTATTATATCAGACATTTAAGGTAGAAATAATACAATCTTAAACCAATTGGTTTAGAAAAAACAAGGGCAGAGGGCTTGCTTTTCAAGCCATTTTTTGAAGCAAGGATAACCTCAATATCAAAATTTGACAAAGATGTTACAAGCAAGAAAACTACAGACTAATATCCCCCATACATACCGTTTCAGGAATTCTTAAGTTAATTATTAATTTAGGATTAAAAATTTAGCAATATTAGCCCTGGCTGGTGTTGCTCAGTGGATTGAGTGCCGGCCTGCGAACCAAAAGATTACTGGTTTGATTCCCAGTCCAGGGCACATGCCTGGGTTGCAGGCCAGGTCCCCAGTAGGGGGTGTGCAAGAGAGACAACCACACATTAATGTTTCTCTCCCTTTCCTTCTCCCTCCCTTGCCCTCTCTAAAAATAAATAAATAAAATCTTTTAAAAAATTTAGCAATATTCCTTGCACACACACCCCCCATACATATCCAGAACGTAAAAATTTTCCCAGGAAAAGTGTACAACTGGATAAACAGTGTCAGCGATGATCTTGAGATGTAGATATCTGTATGTAAAATAATGAAGTTGGACTGTTAACTTCACACCACATATAAAAATTATCTCAGAATGCATCAGAGGCCAAAATGTCAGAGCTGAAATTGTAAATTTCTTAGAAGAAATCTTAGGAGTAAATCTTCATGACCTTTGATTAAGCAATGGTTTCTTAGCTGTGACCCCAAGAGCTCAAGTAACAAAACAAAAAAGTAGGTAAATAAAACCATCAAAATTAATAACTTTTGTGTTTCTAAGGATACCATCAAAAAAATGAAAAGACAACCAACAGAATAAGAAAAAATATTTGCACATCATATATTTTGTAAGGGGTTTGTATTAAAATTATATAGAGACTTCTTACAACTCAACAATAATAAGACAAAATATGGGCAAGGGATTTGAATAGACATATCTGCAAATAAGATTACAAGTAACTAATTAGTACATGAAAAGATGCTCAACATCAGTAGTCATTAGGGAAATGCAAATCAAAACCACAATTAGATATCACTTCAAATCTACCAAGATGATTATAATAAAAAAGATGAACAATAACAAGCATTGGCATGTATTATTGGTGGGAATGTAAAATGGTGTAGCCACTTTGGAGAACAGTTTGGCAGTTCCTTAGAAAAAATGAACATAGAGTTAATCATATGATCCAGCAGTTCCACACCTATAAGTATGTTACGGAGAGAATTGAAAAGATATGTCTGCACAAAAACTTGTGCTTAGATATTTGTAGCAGCATTATTCATAATAGCTAAAATGTAGAAATAGCCCAAATATCCATTGGCTGATGAGTGGGTCAACAGAATGTGATATATTCATACCGTGGAATGTTACTCGTCCATAATAGGAACGGATTGCTGACACATAGTACAGCTTGCTATGCTAAGTGAAAGAAGCTGGACACACATGCCACATGTCGTGTAGGGTTGGCCAAAAAGTTCATTTGTTTTTTTCCATAGATGGTTCTAGTAGGGCTTTATTGTCTTTAAACTTCATTTGAAACAATTTTGTTAGATTGTATTGTGACAGCTGTCATAATCAGAGTGAATTAAAAAAAACATCAAAAATTGGTGAATTTTTGTGTAGCCATTTTAATATTGAAGATGAAAAAATAAACAACATTTTTGGCATATGTTCCTTATTATTTCAAGAAAGGTAAGAATGCAACTGAAGTGCAAAAAAAGATTTGTTCAGTGTATGGAGAAGGTGCTGTGACTGATCAAATGTGTCAAAAGTGGTTTGCAAAGTTCTGAGCTGGATATTTCTTGCTGTATGAGGGATGCTCCAGGATTGAGTAGACCAACTGAAGTTGATAGCGATCAAGTTGAGACATTAATTGAGAACAGTCAACATCATACCATGTGAAGATAGCCAACACACTGAAAATATCCAAATCAATAGTTATTGGCAAAAATGAAAATGTATTTTTTACTTGATGGAAAAAACCATACGGACTTTTTGGCCAACCCAATATGATTCCATTTACATGAAATGCCCAAAATAGGCAAACCTGTAAAGACAGAATATAGATTACTGATTACCAATGGTCAGTGGAAGGGGAGTTTGAGGAGTAAAGCTAATGGGTACCGTTTCTTTTTAAGGTGATGAAAATCTTGTGGAATTGAAATTGCACAACTTTGTGGATATAGTGAAAGTACTAAATTAAATAATTATTTAAAGGGTGAATTTTATGATATGTTAATAAGATCTCAATAAGTCTGTTTAAAATATCAACCAATGTAAATTTACCATATTACCAAAAAAGGGAGAAAAATAATTTGATTCTCTCAATATCATACACTCATGTTAACTTCTCACTCATGATAAAAACCTTGAAATACTAGAAATCTCATTAATACCTCAATTTGATGACTAGAGAAAATTAAGAGGTAAATTACTCTAAAAACCTACTGTTAAAATCATGCTAATTGGTCAAACACTGAACACTCTTTCTAATATTCAGAATAGGCAAAGAGGAGGTCCACCTTCATTACTTCTACTTACTATTTTATTGGAATTCCTAACCACTGCAATAAAGCAAGTCAAAGAAATTAAAGACAAAAGTTGGAAAATTAGTAAATACTGTAATTATTTTCATATAACATGGAATGATGAACAAATAATGTGCAAGACCTGTCTTCTGAAGACTACAAAACCTTGCTGAGAGAAATAAAGCCTAAATAAATGGAGAAATATGCAGTGTTCACTGGAAAACTCAAGGATGTTAAGATAGCCATTCTTTCCAAATTCATCCATTGTTTCAAAGCAATCCTGATTAAAATTCCAGCAGGTATTTTTAATAAGAAATTTACTTGCTGATTTCAAAATTTATATGGAAAGGCAAGGACCTAGAATTACAAAAATCAACTTTAAAAAAGATCACAGTTAGAGGACTTAACTGATTTTGAGACTCACCAGAAGCTGCTATAATCGAGGTAAGTGTTCCCTCACAGAAGAGACAACCCTAAATCCAGTATATGAGAAGCTTTGAGGTCAGCAGGAAGACTGTCTCCCTTTTCAGTAATTTCACAGCATTCTAAGGGAGGTGAACCACCAAACTTGCTGATATATAAGGGTTCACCAGAGACTGTGGAATTTATGAGAACGTTGCTTCAACAATACAGACAGAAACTTGTGTCTCAAGGAGAAATTGAGTGTGTCTAATGTGGAGGTCCAGAATAATCACTGGCAGTGTGGCTACTATTTGCCATTAGATAAAAGTGTTGTCTTTATAATAAAGAATTTCAAAAATGACAAATGAGAAAGTGTGCATTCAACAACTTTAATAAAATAGTCTGTAAAAAAATGAAAGAAAATTTAGATGGGCACTTGGATCTTCCAATTTATGTAGCTTGGCTAGCTACTTCACAAGCGTACCTGTGTATGTACTTTATTCTTATTAAAGTATACATTAAAAATGTTAACCTATTGACTTATTCTTGATCAACTATTACCAGTATTAAAGTATTAAAAGCACATACTATCTAGTAAACTATTATAGGTTTCCCTTAATTTTACTTTTTTTTTTTAAGTCTGTTTGGAGGTGGAAAATATTTATTAGGCAGAATTGCTGATTTAGGGATGTGACTTTTCTGAAATTTGAGTAAGTGCAATAATTGCCCCATTATTTATCCTTAAATCTCTAATTTGTATTAATCCTCACCTGTGGATTGATTTTTAGAGGGGGGCAGGGGGAGAGGGACAAAGAGGGAGAGAGAGAGAGATGTGAGAGAGAAACATGAATCCATTGCTTCCCATATGCACCCCAACTGGGGATTAAACCTGTAACCTAGGTACACGCCCCAACCAAGGATCAAGCCTGCAACCTTTTGGTATGTGGGATGATGCTCAACCAACTGAGTCCCCCAGCCAAGGGTCTAATTTTTTTTTTATTCACAGGGTTATTGGAGTACAACTGACTAAGTAAATGAATATTCTCTAAAGGATACCAGTATAACCAAAGGGAAACAGATGACTTTGTGATTTTGAGCCTGGAAGATAACAAAAGATAATTAGTAACTTACATTCAGAGAAAATGTCAGAAAGTATAAAATGGAAAATAAATTCAGAGGTCCAAAATGGATGTAGCATAGGGATAAATGTTTGACTAGAAATTGCAATTTATTATGTTTTGAGGGGGTATTAAGAAGTCTTATTTTGGGGTTTTGGGGTTTTTTTTTTTTACTGTTTTGATTGTGATATGTATTCAAATCCTGATGACCATTAACTTTTTACCCAATTAAAGCAATTTGTAAAACTTGAATAAAGTCTTCCTGTTCCAAAGGTTTGCATCATTGGGAAAGAAAGTCTCACAAAGCTAAATTCTCTTCTGTGTGCCATTTAGTTGACTCCATCTCCTGGATACCCTGTGAATGAATGATGCCCACAATGTCCTGTCCTCAACAGTCTTTGTCTAAACCTTAAAAAAATAAAAACAACCTAGAAACGTTATGTTGAGTGGAGAAAGCCAGACACAAAATAATACTGAATTATTCCATTTATGTTAAGGTCAAGAACTGGCAAAAGTAAGGCACAGTGATAGAAATTTGTAAGTTGTTGCTTCAAGAAAGGGGCATTAGGACCCTGGCTGCTGTGGCTCAGTGGATTGAGTGCTGGCCTGCAAAGGAAAGGGTCGCCAGTTCTATTCCTAGTCAGGGCACATGCCTGGGTTGTGGGCTGGGTCCCCAGTAGGGAGCACACGAGATGCAACCATACATTGATGTTTCTCTCTTTCCCTTTCTCCCTCCCTTCCCTTCTGTCTAAAAATAAATAAATAAAATCTTTTTTTAAAATGCTTAAAAAAATAAAAAGGGGCATTAGGGAATTTTCAGCAGTAATAGAATTGTTCTATCAGGAAAATTTTCTATAGGTTTTGGTTTCATGGCTATACAAATGGTCCAAAGTCATCAATACCTTTATTTAATATCTATGCATTTTATTGTATCTAAATCATACCTCTATTTTTTTGTCTGAAAATGTTATTAGCAATACCATCTATTAAAGAGGCAGTGTGAAATAATAAGAGAATGAACTTTAGCTTTAATCATACTTGGATTTTGATCCTGGAATTCCTGCTTTATAGCCTGGTTTCAACTCTGACCCTCGGTTTCCTTAACTTTAAAGTGGAAATATTACTGGTGCTTTCATAGCATTCTGAATATTAATTGAATAATATAACTGAAGTACATGTAATAGATACTACACTAATCATGATGAGTGGTGATGGTGTGGTGGTGGGAAGAAGAGGTGATGGTAGAAGTTGTAGAGAATCTCTCAGGCCCATCACATGGTGCAACTCCACAGCCTCATTTGTACTGTGGTTGTGCTCCCAAAGGTGCCATTTATGTCACCTATTACAAGAGCGATGCCTCTTGGATTTTTACCCCACTCGTCTGGGGGAGCTGGTAGTGTTGTTATGATATTTTGACAAGACATAACTCTAACATGTAGATATAAACCAACTGACAAGTGAATTCAGAGATCCTAGAAGAGAAAAAATAAATTGTTTGAAGATACAAGAATAGACACACCACCACTCCCAGTTCTGCAATTCAGTCCAATATGGTGGTAATTGAGCCCTGTAAAAAAGTTGTCTAACTGGAGATCTACCAGCTTGACAACATCACAGGCTTGAAATCTAAGATTTGCCTCCAGTGTTTCTGTTAAGCTCATGTAACTGAATAATTTTCTTTTAAAAGTAAGAGGGAAAAATATTGCTTACTAGCTACTGCTGAATTTCTTTTATGTGAACCTTGAACGTTCAGGCAGCCTTCTTGTATTCCACTGAGCACTAGAAAGTGGAACACGTATGGATGTATTGACCATGGATTCCTTAAAAGAGACTTCAGTTCCATAATAGTGACTAGTGGAATTCAGTCACTGGATGGATTTATTGGACCATATTTTAGATTTATGAAGAGCCATCTAGAACCAAGTTGGCCTTAGTTTAAACCAAATTTTAACTACTTTTGATAATCTAGTCCCCATATTACCTAATAACTGAAGGAGTCTGATCCTTGGCAGGATGCCAGCTGCCTCAGGATGGTAGGTTGGGCACCACCAACAAGCTATGTACTAAGAAAACATCCCAGACAACTAAATTTGGCAAGTTTCCTTATGGAACACAAGGCAAAGTGGATGATCAGTGATTTTACTTGTACCTTTTAAGCTTGCCCAGAATTTCAAATATAAAAATTACATTTCTTTTCCATCCTCTTAGGACTGCCAGGAGGGTCCCATTGGGTCTATTTAGAAAGTCCTTTACACAAACAGGGGAAGATTGTAGAAGATTGAATATGTGAAAGACAAATTTTAAGACAAGTTTCTTCAGCTTCAAGTTTATTTCTGAGAATAGTTGGTAATTTTATTTTTGTCTAATTAGTCTTACGCCATCAGTTTCTTCCCAATGATTCATTCAACTTTGCTCCAAAGCAATAAATAGAATAAACACAAAGAGGGAATTCACCATGTTGGCAAGAGCATAAATCTTCTCAGAGGTATTAACTGAATTTATCCATATAAATCTCATTTTAATCATAGTGTAGGGTTAGAGCTTTGAAAAGATAAATATGTCTGTTACTCAGACTTGTCAATATTCCATGTTAGTTGAAATGAATAAGCCTTTTCTTTTGGTTATAGCAACATGAAAAAATAATGAAAACATTAGTTCTCTACCTGTACATACTTACATAATCATTAGTTAAGTTCACATCAGATGTGAACATTAAATGTCCCCTTATAACTTTCTACTACCCTACATTTTAGGGAAATATATACCTTCCCAAAGCAGATACCTACCTGCTGTTTGCCCACAGGACACATAACCATGACATGTAACTAAGATAAGCGTCCTCGAGAATGATTGACTTTATTACCCACAATGAGTAAGTAATGATTCCAGAATAGTGTTTTCTTTCTTTTGGTTGGAAAGCATTGGACAAATGATGAAAGGGATCTCTTCTTGTTTTTTTAATCTTAAAACAAAAAGGTTATAGTTTTGGTCATGTCCTTCTTATTTCATGTTACCTTTCTAGTTCTTAATAAGGAATTGGTTCTGTGATTGTAAATATTCAGGATTTCCCACTGATTTTATCTTGTAAGGACTTTTACTACATTATTTCACTAAATATGTGAGTGACAGGAGCTGAGTCTACCATGCATACAGTACATGTGGAAATGCAGATGGCCACACAGGACCTAGCACATGTAGACGTTCCATAAATACATCTTTAGTGAGTGACTCCTTGTTAAGGTTTAGGGTAGAACTTTGAGTCCAGGTGGCTTCTTGAACACATTTTGTCCCTATTGTCTGTCACTTCTTCCCAATATCCTCCGGATTTGAGATCAAAAACTGGATTCATCAGCAGATCAGCTTTTTTTTTAAATCGAAAGTTTTTGCATAAAAATTTTTGAATTTATGTGAAATACAGATTTTATGTAAAATTTTTACATTTAAACATTTTAAGTTTTACATGAAAATATAATTATTTATCTTCTGATTTATTTTCTCCTATAAGAGCATTCAGTTTGGCAGCACTGGGAGCCACTTCTGTGCAGCGATTGGTTGGAACCCAATGGTAGCCACCTGTTTGGTGGGGCCTGTGGACTCCACTTTGAAAACGCTAGGCCTGTCCTACTTCACTCACAGGCATTTGATACTGACCCAAGCTGTAGCGTTTGAACCCTAAGCAAAGTCTATCTGCTAGAATGTATTTTCAGTCAAATAATATAGTTTCTGCCTTTTTTAAGCCTTCATTTTGGACTGTCTATTCTTTCTAACCCTAAGGATTAAAATCATTTGTGATAGTTACAGTGTCTGACTTTTTTTATGTCTTCTAAGTAAAGCAGTGCTGTAAATTGGTGAAATTTGACATTTTTAGTAATAACTAACTGAGACGTTTGGATACAGTTGAGCTACTCTTTATTTACATTTCTTTCAAATACTTCTGGATGTAATAAGCAGTAGGTACTGACAATTTACTTTTATGCTCTTGAGCTGTCATCACTATACTGTACATGTTTGGACCGTACCGTCTGCTGCAGTGTTGAAGGGGTAAGAAGAAACTTAATTTAGGATGAGGGCTCCATTAACACTTTCCTAGTTGGAGATGTTCACAGTACTTGGAAACAGCCTTTTCTTTATATTAGAAAATTAATGTAATTTTAAATGTGCTTCCTGTAACAGATGAAAAACCCAACAATCCCCTGATTTGTTCCAATGAGAGCTCTTGTGTATATTATGATAAAATTTTTGAACAATTAGAAATGGTCAACTATATTACTCCATTAAAAAATGTTTATGATGTGTATTTTTTGGACAAAAATGGAAGATCTTAGCAAAACAAGCTTTTAATAGGCAGTAATAAGTCCTAGTAGCCTCTGACTAAAACATATTTCCACTCCAAATATCTACCAACTTCCAAAGTCACATGGTCAGAAGGGAGACCTGGTGTTTAAGGTCATGGCCTCTTAGATAAAACAAGTTTGTGAATCTAGCAATTTATATTTTTGTTCAGCAGGCCATATGTGGGGCAAAAAAGAAATAGATATAAGATTTTCACCATTAAAGATGACAAAAATGCATTTCTTCTAACATCAGTTAACTAGTAATAGAGCTAATCAGGGATTTATTACAGTGACTGATAATGATCGAATAGGAAGGAGGCCTTAATTCTTTGCCTTTGAAATTTTAGCTATTAAACAAAACTCAGTTTACCTACACTAGGATTTAGGTTGTATTGGGTTGGCCAAGAAGTTTTAGTTTTTTTCTGTAAAATAAAAGACACATTTTTCATTTTCATCAATAACTTTATTGTTTGGATATTTTGAGTATATTGACTATCTCCTGCTATGGGCTTTTAATGGGTAGAGGCCAGGGGTGCTGCTAAACATCTTCCAATGAATAAGGCAGCCCCACAGCAAAGAATTGTTTGGCCCAAATGTCAATAGTACCAAGAAACTTCACAAACCACTTTTGACACATAAGATCAGTCACAGCATCTTCTCCAAACACTGTGCAAATCTTTTTTTTTTTTGCATTTCAAAAAAGTTGTGTTTTTATCTTTCTTGACATGATAAAGCAAAATACACCAAAAATGTTATATTCTTCTTCCATCTTTAATATTAAAATAGCTGCACAAAAATTCACCAGTTTTAATAAGTTTCTTATTTTTTAAGTGCACGCTGATATGACAACTGTCACAATACAATCAAACAAAATTGTTTTGAATGAAATTAAAGATATCTAAGCACTACTAGAGCCATGGTATGGAAAAAACTAAATGAACTTTTTGGCCAACCCAATACTACTCATGTGAGTGGTAATAATGACTTGTACTACAGTGTTAGCTATACTGGCATTGAAAACCAGTTGGCTTCTGTGTATGGTTTTTTTTGGGGGGGGGGGGTTGGTTTTCTTTTTGTTTTTTTATTTTATTGTTGTTCTGTGTATGTTTTAAGGTAGGACCAATGGGATTTGCTGATGGATTGGATAGAAGTATGAGAGAAATAGGAAAGGCAACAATGGCTCCTAAGATTTTGGCCTGAACAGTTGGAAAAATGAAGTTGCCATTCATCTTGAGGAAGAGGAGTGAGGCAGGGAGGAAGAAAGCTTGAGGGGAAGTAGAAAGAGCTCAGTTTTGGACATGTTAATTTCGAGATGACTGTTAAGCATCAAATGGAGATGCCCAATAAGTAGTTGAATATATGTGTCAGGAGAGAGGACTAAGCTAGAGATGTATATTTGAGAATTTCAACATAGAAATGCTTTTTACAACTGCAAGACTTGATGAGATCACCAAGAGAGTGAATGCGGACAAGAGAAAAGGATCCTATGGAACTTCTGTGTTTATATATAAGTTGGGGAGGTGAGGGACAACCAGCAAAGGACACTGACAAATGACCATAGAAGTTGGTGGAGAACCAGGTATGTGTGGTGTCTTAGCAATGGAGGTAAAAAAAAAAACAACAACCTATTTCAAGAGAAGAGGGTGATCGACTTGATCAGGTGCTGTAGTCTGGTCCTATGAAATCAGGTCTGAGCATAAACCACCGGAGTAGTCAAGGTGAAAACCTGACTGTATAGAGGGTTTAAGGAGAGGATGGAAGGAAAGAATTGTAGGTAACAAGTTTAGATAAGTCTTTTTTAAAAATATTTTTTTATCCTCATTCAAGAATATGTTTGCTGATTTTAGAGAGAGAGGAAGGGGAGGGAAGAAGGGAGGGAGGGTGAGAGAGAGAGAGAAAAGCATCCATGTGAGAGAGAAACATCAGTCCATTGCCTCCCAAACCCAAACGTGCCCCGACCAGGATCAAACCTGCCCTGGGTATGCGCCCTGACTGGATATGGAACATGCAACCTTTTGGTGTGTGGGATGATGCTCCAGCTGACTGAGCCACCTGGCTAGGGTAGTTAAGTCTTTTAAAGAACTTTGCTGTAAATGGAAGTAAAGAAGTGGAGTGGTAACTGGAAGAGGGGGTAGGTCTGGAGAGTTATTTGTTTGTCTTCGTATGCAGCCAGATGCTTCACTGTTTGTGCAAATCAATTCTAAAAAAGGAGCTGATGAAAAGTGGTCCAACTGTTGGGTCCTAGAAACCCTAACATTTGTTGAGAAGGTGAGGAATAACCAGCAAAGGAAACTGAGGTGTCAGCATTAGAATAAAATAAAAGGGAAGTTCCAGCAGCCTTTTTATAGTACTTCTAGGTGCAGCTGGAATTCAAGGAAGGTATTTATTGACATTTGATGTGAGCTGATTTAAAGAGTCATGCAGGTTTCTTTCCTGAAGTATGGCTGAAACTTACCTTCTCAGTTCTCATGTGCCTGTCTAGCTCAAACAAAAGTGGGCTGGGGCCAGGCGATTAAATTGCAGCATTATCCTGACATTTGACCATGCTCCTTTGTTTTTACAAAGCATCCATCCGGGACCCAGCAAAAGTCAGCTTGGGAAATGCTGCTCTCTAGGTCTTAATGCCTTAACAGTTCTTTAGTGTTGCTGCGGTCTGATCAATAAGAAGACAGAAGCAGATGGTTTTGACAAGGAGAACTTTCTTCAAAGAGTTTGTTGATGGTCTTTATTTTTACCCCACCAAAATTCCTCACTGACAGATCAACTAAAATTCTCAAGAAATAGTCCATTACACAAATAGTAGTTTCACTCTTTATGATAGTTTAAACATTAGCCTTTCAGTTCTTTTCAAGCACAAGATGCTCTTTTCAAGCTGTAGTAAAAATCCATGTTATCTGGCAACTTACCAAACAGAAGATTGTAACTGACGGTTTGAATTTCCACCTAGTACCAATCATCGAGATGCTAGCACTTTCCTACCAGGTTCTCTAAGAAGAGGCCAACTGGCCTGTCTTTCCCAGAGGAAACAGTAGCCCAGAGTCGCCCCTTACAGAACAGAGGTTCAACCCCCAGCTTTCGTGCAGGCATTGGGGGTAACTGCACCTTGGTCCACAGTGCTCAGCTTCTCTTAGCTCATCAGTGCCTCCTGCCATTGTTAGCCCTCCTCAGAGAAAAAAACCTTCTATAAAGTTACACAGCTACAAAAAGGTAGAGCTAAGTTCAGGACAATGTGAATTCCAGAACCCAGTGTTCTAAGTCACCTGGAGAGGCCTAAGCTGGAGATCTGTATTTTGGAGTTTCATCATATAATGCTTTTTTAAAAAGCATTCTTTAAAAATCTTTAAAATTCTTTAAATTTCCTAAACTGTAAGATTGGATGAGATCACCAAGAAAGTGAACATAGACAAAAGAAAAAAGACCTGAGTGCTGGGAAACTGCCATGTGTGTAAGTAGGGGAGATAAGGAGGAACTTGCAAAGGAGACTGAGAAGTGCTCATAGGGGTTAAGAAAAACCAGGTGAATATGGGGTCCTAGAAACCAAGGGAAGATGGTGTTTCAAGAAGAGAGTGATTAGATCAATCAGATGCTGTTGCTGGGTCCTGTGTGGGCTTTACAGTTACTTTGTTCACTCATTTTTACCAATACTAGGGAGTAGAGTGGGGACACAGTCATGCCTTCCAAAATGGGTCTAGAACAGTAAGAAAAGGATATAGAGTAAATTCTCAGTAGATTATGTTGCTGCATTAAACACTCACTAAATCACCCTGCTACATAATTAAGAAAATATAGGAAAATGACAGAAAGAAAAAAATTTAATCTGGGTTCTGAATGAATCCTTCTGGAATGCAGTGAGCTACCCCACACTAACTACTATTTTCATATATTTCTTTTGGTTTTTGCAACTGTGATTTTTGTTTTACAATTATGATTGTATGGAATCCATGGAATGGCATATTATTGGTTTATTATTTTTATTTTAAAAAATCAATTTCTAATATAAAAATAATACATTTCTCTGAAGATACTTGAAAAAGATGAGTAAAGAAAATTTTAGAAGTCAGAGTGAAGAGTATAAGAGGTCTCTGCAACCTCAGTATGTACCATTAGCATTATGGTGTCTGATACGTATTTTCATATAATATGCATGGTACACCTACCAGCCTTCTTCCCTGACTGCCTACCTACTTATCTAAGAGGTAACCTAGCAGCAGGCTTTGTTCCTGCGTAGATGGTGGTACAAATCCAGGGGGTGGGTATGGAAAGTGGAGTAGGGTAGGAATGGGGTGAAAAATCCAGCCTGCTGGGCCCCATCGTCAGATGCCCTGTTGTAGTGGGTCTCAGTAGGTGGTCCTACCACCTTTTAAGAACACCACTCTTAATGTTAAGCTGAGTCTAAGAAGTTCTAGGACCAATTTGTATTTTAATTAATTCTTAGAAGGGATGTTTAAAAATCTATAACCTGATTCCAGGAAAATTTAGACATGTAGGTTTTTTGGAAAAAAGTATTTAAAGAACATTTAGAGGGTCTTTGTAAAGAAAAACTATATAGAATATTAGGATCAGAAATAACCCTAAATATAATTGAGTCAAGTTTTTCATTTTTAATCTAAAAATATGCTAAAGCTCAGAGAGCTAGTGACTTTCCAGTCCAGAGACTGTAATCCGTCAGCATCAGAGTTAAGGCTCAAACCCAGTTCTCTTAACCCCAGAATCATCCTGAAATTTGTTGGTAAAATTTGTGGTAATAGCTTTTCTGAGCAAGTCTTATTTCACCCTGAAAAACTATCTAGTCATAAGCCTCCTGTAGTGAAAGGTGTGTGAGCAGAGCTAGATTTAGAATCCTTCATGGTAAGGCTTTGTGGGAGTAAAGAGAACCCTAAATTTGGAGTCCTGAGGCTTCCATTCAAGTCTCAGTTTTTCCACTTCCTCTGTGACGGGAAGCAAACCACGTAACCGTTTTGAGTCTTGGCTTTTTTTCCCCCTGAAAAATATGTGTAATATATATCTTTCTACCTGACATGGTATTTTGAAGATACTGATGCAAAATCACTACAGAAACTACAGCATTATGCAAATATAGGGACTTGACAAGGAACTAGTTTCCGCATCCTACAAAAACATAATTGCCTTCAGAGCAAGATCCACGTGTGTTTAATTTTTCCGTTCCCTCATGGTAAGTGCAGAGTAAATATTTGCTAAATAGTGGAGAGCTTTTATCACCTTTAGTAAAATGGAACATTCATGATGATTCTCCATGTGAGTGGTGGTGTAATAGGTACTATGGGGATTGCCGTGTTTATGTGGATGCCTTCACTGGGCTTTTAAGCTAAAAATAGGAGGGCAGTCTTGTCTGATGTTGCCTCTGAAGTGTGGGGTCATTTACATGGTAAAAGAAGTCACAAAAGTTGCCACGAGACGGGAACAACATGCTGCTCTCATCAGATAGCATTTTAGTCTTATTTTAATGCTCCTTGGATATGATATTTATATGTGAGAACAATAGAGCTTTCCCCTTTATGTAGCCTTGTTTCAGTGCTAATGAATTTTACCATAATGCTATCTTTGTATTTTGTCCAAATTTGCCAATGGATCTTTTATGGCATCCTTGTTTCAAATGTGGAAAATGAGGTAGGGGTGATATTCAGTAAAATGACTAACATATGGCATTAATTACTCATTTTGTTGGTATTTCTGATTTGTTAGGTTGAATTTAGGAATCACATCTTCAGATTGCTCTGGCCAATTACTTTCAGTTTAAAGCAGCGAGGGAATAGAAGTAAAGTACTTTGTTTTTTGATTCATTAACACTGTTATGTATACAAAACTACGTGAAATCAGCATCAAAGAATGTTAAAACTTGAAGAAGCTTTTCTAGAAACCATCTAACGCAGAGTCCTCCTTTTACTCTTGAGACGTCCCCTGATTTGCCCGGCGTCACACAGACTTAGGAAATGAGCACCCAGATCTCTTGACCTGTAGTTAAATGAGGTTTTAGTCTGTAAAAAAGACACATTATTCTGAACTGTGTTAAGCACGTTCATGTGAAACTGTCAACTAGTCGAATACATTTGCTTTCAGGATGAAGCCTGAAGATCAAACTATTTTTAGAGCAGTGAACTGCATTCCAAGGATTAATGTCATACACAACGAATACTCAGAATACGCTTATCCACAAGTTGTGTCTCCTTGAAAGACAACTCTTGAAAGCAGTGGTCAGGGAACTTCTGGGAAAAGGATGGGGCGGCAAAGGTGGAGGGAGGAGGGTGTCTCCTGATTCAACTCAATAAGGAAAAAAAAAGCCTATAATAGAAACAAAGCAATAAAAACCAACCAGACACACTTCCTCAGCCCTTCTCTCTGGACTGGGTCATTTAAGGTCCATCACGTACGTGCCAGCAAAAGAAAAAGAAGAGTGACTATTATCACATCAGGTGAGAATTCACAATTTAAGGATGCAAGATGTACTCAGCCCTGAGTGCCCCCTCACAGTACCGAATTTACACCCCCAAGTAGCACAGGGATCAGTACAGCAGATAAGTTTTATTTAGAAAATATATACATTATTCCAGATTATACTGAGAAAGTTCATGTGACAGTTAGATAAAAAATATGTTACCTGGATTCAACAATTTGAATATTAAGGCAGAAATAACAGGAGAAAGGAAAAGGAATGTGTACCTCTTCAAATGCTCATGATAATGTTGTGACATTGGAATGGAGGCACTGTGTCTCACTAGGCTGGTGTCCTGCTTTCCAGAAGGGGAAGTGATAAATGCCCATGCAAACAAAGTTGCCTTGGCATCTTGCACGTTCCTCCTTGGGCCGAATTTGTCAGAATTGCATAATGCAGCACAACACAAAAGCCACACAAGCCACACAACCCCCATGTGACCACTGTCTAGGTTGCTGATGTCTCTGATGATGTCCTTCTCTCTCCGAGAGGACAGTGTGTGTGCAGTGGTTTTGTAGGAAAAATGAACAGATGTCAGATTCTGTGTCAGAATGTCTGTGTCAGTCATGGGAAATAGGTAGGCAGCTCTTTTTTTTTTTCCCAGAGTTTTAAGGTCCATAACTTCAGTATCATTTTGATTGTTTAATTTATACAAATTTCTTCAAAAATTTATAACAAATTTATAAACTATAATCAAAAAATAAAAAATTAAATATAAAGTACATAATTTGCAGTTTTCTTTCATTTCCCAGCCCTCATTTAAAAAAAAAAACAAATCCCTTAATAAATATACTGAGTCCCTAACATGTTCCACGCTATCTTTTAGGTACTGAGGAAAAACAGTGAACAAACAGATGAAACTTCCTGCCTCTTTGGAGCTTTTGTGCATATCAGGCAAACAAGCAATGAATAAGATAAAGATGCAAAAGAGATGGATGGTTAGATAGTGGTAAGGAGATTGGAGGCAGAGAACCGTGGTAGTGAAATTCAGGTGAGTGGACTGTGTAAACCTACCTGAAAGGTGGCTTTTGAGTAAACATCTGACAGAAGTGAAAAAGTGAGCCAGGTGCACATTGGATGGAAGAGCTTCCTGGATGAGAACAGCTCACATAAATGGCCTTGAGGCAGGACTGTGCTGTGAGGCTAAGGAACAACAGGAGCAAGTGGAGAGTGAGAGTCGAGCATAGTGGGGAGCAACAGGTTTCAGCTCAGAGAATTAATGGCAACCAAAATATATGGGGCATTGTTGGGTTTTACTCTGTATGATTTTAAGATCACCATTAGATCACTTATGAAATGAACTATTTTCCCCCAAATTCGTATCCTGAAGCCTTAACCCCCAAAAGTGACTGAATTTGGAGATAAGTCTCTAAATACAGGATTAAGATAAATGAGGTCATATGAGTGGGACCCTAACCCAATAGGACTATGTCCTTACAAGATGAGGAAGAGACATCAGGAATGCTCACACACAGAGAAAAGGCAATCTGTAAGCCAAGGAGAGAGGCCTCAGAAGAAAGCACACATACTGAGTACTGATACCCTGGTCTTGGACTTCAGCATCCAGAACTATGAGAAAATAAATTTTTGTTATTTAAGCCAACCAGCCTGAGGTATTTTATGGAAGCCCTAGCCAACTAATGCACTATCTTAACACCCAATTATCTTTGTATAAGAGAACTTTCTGCTAAGTAGACAGATTGATCTTGAGCAAACTTTACTTACTAACAGTAATACTTATTTTGTGTCAATTGAAAGGTGCTAACTCATCCTACAGGTACTGTATTTGATTTAAAATGGATAAGCCTACTGGTTAGTTATCCAGAGCAGAGCTAATAGATCAGTTCAGCCAGATAAATAGTTTTTTTTTGCATTGGCAGTTTAAGAGTAGTTCTTACAATGATTTTATTCCTACCTCTTTTGTGCTTTCTCTCTTTTTAAAAAATTTTTATTAATTTTAGAGGAAACAGGAAGGAAGAGAGAGACATTCATTGACTGTTTCTTGTATGTGACTGGGGATTCCTGACTGGGGATTGAACCTGCAACCTTGGCATATCAGGACAATGCTCTAAGCAACTGAGTTATCCAGCCAGGGCTTGCTTTCTCTTTTTTATCATAGAATTGCCCTTGGCTAATATGAATGAAGAAGTAAGATGCCATACCTCCCCTTTCTATCCATTTTTTTCCACACACCATGCTCCCTCTTTAATTTCTTACTGTCTTTTAACAAAACTGTTTTCTTAATATTAAAAAAAATCATGAAGGGGGGGAAGTGATGGGTTGCTTTTGGAGGTTTATTATTCTGAACCAGGCACATAGCCATTATGATAAAATGCCTCTGTAAATTAATTTTAAAATTAGACATAATATGTTGTATGCTGCATGCACTTTTTTAGCTTCTGGCTCTGCTCTATTTTGACATGTTATTTTTGGAGACTCCATGCAGAAGTGCTTTTCCAATGTCCTTTGTTCTATTTGTAAGTGCATGTATGGCTTTGACTGTAGTATCATCTTGCTTCAAGCTCTATTTTTTTAAAATAGAAAACCACAGGATGCAAAGTACAGCAAAGAGAAATAATGAATAATATTGCAATAACTATATATGATGCCAAGTGAGTACTAGAGTTATCTGGGCGATCACTTTGTAAGGTATACAAGTGTCTAATTACTATATTGCACCTCTGAAACTAATAAAATACTGTACATCAACTGTAACTGAAAACGAATTTAAAAATAATCTAAAAAGATTTACAAATAATAAAAAATAAAACTGGGAAGCCAAACCTTCAGAATTATTGAGACCAATGAATAAAATGTTTTCAAAAGCTTTTCTTAGACTGTATCTGTCTAGATTTTACTTTCCTGACTCCACCAAAGGAGGATAATAACTTGTCTAAGAGAATCTTTTCTTGACTCTTGTGGCAGATCTCAAGCAATTCTAAGAGTGGAAAGATGAATTAAAATACAACCACTAAATAAAGTCTTTGAGACTTTTAAAATTAAATTGTGTGCTTGTAGTTTCCCTAGAAATCACAAAAAGAGCAGTAACTAGGCTGGTCTTAAAAGATTTTAAGATGAGAGTATGAATGATGAGAAGTCTCAGCTACTACTTAGATTTTGATTAAAACATCAAGCAATTATATAATTTCTATATTAATTTTTTAACTTCCTCATTTTAAAATCTTAAGGGTAAATATGTCACTATATAATATATTTGGTTTTACAAAAAGATATAGCCCTAAGGATATTGACTTTAAATAGTCACTTTAGAAGTTGATAATTCTTTAAGGAGTGTTAACCTTAAGGAGTGACACTTTAAGGATGTTAATTCTGCCTGTGCTACTCAGGGAATTAGCAAGAAAGGAGGGAATTGTGAGTAGCAGGCTGTTGGGTTCCATTAATACGGAGCTGTTAACTTCTGAGAAATCTGAAGTTCCATCCGCATTCTAAAAATATAATCATTTGGAAAGTGGGAAAATTTAGTGAGTCTATACTTTTTTTTAATTTTATTTTTCAATTACAGTGTATATTCAATATTATTTTGTGTTAGTTTCAGGTGTATAACATAGTGGTCAGACAATTACACATTTCACAAAGTGGTCCCCCTGAATATTCCTAGTGCCCACCTGGCACTATACATACTTACTACAATATCATTGACTATGTTCCTATGCTGTACTTTACATCCCCGTGACTGTTTTGTAACTGCCATTGTACTTCTTAATCCCTTCACCTTTTTCACCCAGTACTCCAAGCCCCATCCTCTCTGGTAACCATCAGTCTGTTCTCTGTATCTATGAGTCTATTTCAATTTTGTTTGTTTATTTTGTTCTTTAGATTGCACATAATAAGTGAAATCTTACAGTGTTTGTCTTTTTCTGTCTGAATTATTTTATTTAGCATAATACCCTCTAGGTTTATCCATGCTGTTGAAAATGGTAAGATTTCATTTTTTGTGGCTGAGTAATATTCCATTATATATATGTACCACAATTTTTTTTATCCAATTGTCTATTGATGGGCACTTGGTTGCTTTCATATCTTGGCTATTGTAAATAATACTGCAGTGAACATAAGGGTGCATGTATCCTTTTGAGTTAGTGTTTTGGATTTCGTTAAATATATACCCAGAAGTAGAATTGCTGGGCTGTAAGGCAGTTCCGGTTAAAATTTTTTAAGAACCCTCCAAACTGTTTTCCACAGTGGCTGCACGAGTCTGCATTCCTACCAACAGTGCACGACTGTTCCCTTTTCTCCGCATCTTCGCCAGCAGTTGTTAATTGTTGGTTTATTCTTGATAGCCATTCTGACAGATATGAGATGATATTTCATGGTGGTTTTATTTTCATCTCTCCGATGATTAGTAACGTTGAGCATCTTCCCATATGTCTATTGGCCATCTGTATGTCCTCTTGGGAAGTGTCTATGTATTTAGGTCCTCTGCCAATTTTTTAAAATTGGAATGCTTTTTTTCTTCATGTTGCATTGTATGAGTTTTTTATAAATTCTCTATATTAATCCCCTATTAGATGTATCATTTGCAAATATCTTCTTTCTTTCAGTCAATTGATACTTTTTTAAAAATCTTTTAAAAAAAAAGTTTACTATGACAAACTAGTTTAATTGACTTTTTAACCAGACTGATTGGTCACACTAGTTAAAACACTTGAGATTCTTTTTGTGTTCATAAACATAGACTTGGAAGGTATATTTTTGTCATATCCACTTAGCCTTTCTAGCGTGTGCCTTTTGTGTCAAGAACTATGACAGGTTCGGGTAATACATGGTGTGTGTAAAGCAAACTTCTTCCTCCAACTGACTTTCAATTACAGAGGCCTGAAAACTCAAAACAAACCAAAATCAAGACAGTTGCATTACATGCTTAGATGAGTGCTCCAGGAACTAGAATCAGAGTCAGGGAAGTGTTTCCTTGAAAAAGAATCATAAAAGGATACAGAGACCTGAAAACACGGTTAGAGTGGTATGTGAATGGGGCTTGCAGCGAGAAATGAAGGAAGATTACCCAAAATGGATCAGTCTGATGCCTTTCCATCTGCCATTTTCATGTGTTATTTCTCATTAGATCTAAATTTCAATGAAAGTACATTGCTATTTCACTGGATTTAAAGACAGCTTTTAAAAACAATACAGTATTCAGAGGACGTATTATAGAATTGTATACCTGAAATCTGTATAATTTTATTAACCAGTGTCATCTCAATAAACTCAATTAAAAAAATAAATAAAAATAAGTTCATATGCTTATAAGATACCCTAGAGTCTGCACAGGCCTCGAGAATGTAAAATACTTCATTGCACTTTTAAATGCTGACATACAAGTTTATTGTAGAAAGTGGTCTCTTTTTAGGCTTAAGAGCAATTCAAACCCACTTCTCTAAAATAACTTTTAGAGATAAACACTCATATAAAATATTCTGTTATACAGCATCCTCTGTTTATAATAGAATTTGATGCCCCATTGAAATCTCCACAGAAAGCTTCAAATACGTCTTGGCTCAAACTTTTTGAGACCTAGGTCGCTTACTTTTTAAGGAGTTGGAAGATCATGTTGCTGGATGAAACTGGTGAAGTATTGACATTTGAATGGTTAGCCATTTTATTCCTCTCAACACCAAGGTCATGCCAATGTGTTCTGCAGTCACAAAGTCTCCCTTGACTAGATGTGGATTTAGGAAAGGGGTAATCCTGAGAAGTTATTCTAATAACTAGTTTGTGTAGTTGAACATTTCTGTCTTGTGTAAACAGCTCAATTCATACAAATCTCAGTGTATTCTTAAAGTATTTTACCCATTACTGTTAGTATCTCAAGACCACTGTCACAGTTTTTAATCCTTTTTCTTTTCCTTCTTAACTCTCCTTGACATTTTGTAATTTAGTTCAGTTTATTTAGATGTTCTTCAGTCATAAACTTAATGGAGGTGGGAGTGTTAGAGATAAGTTTGGGTTGGCCTCCTGTGTTTTTGTAAATCTCAAGGATTGCTCTCAAGTCCCCTGGTTTCATGGGACATGAATTTCTTCCTTCTAGTTCTGAGTCTTTTCCATAGTCAGGAGGAAATCAGTTGGTGTAAGAATGACATCCCTCTGGTCAAGTTGCAGGCCATCTGCTTGAACATATGGTCACTCTTTGATCTTTTAATAATTTATTCTCTGTTTCCACTGGTGCCTGGATTTTGCCTGATACTTTGGGAAACATGAGGATAGATTTTCCTGTGAGCTCTTCTTTTAGGGACATGCATTTTAACTAGCCTGATTGGAAAATTGCATCTTATTTGTGAACAGAACCTGGTTGGTGTTAATATTTCTCCTATGGAGTCTGCATCATGGATTCATTCCTAGGTAACTCCTTCCCTAAATGCCATCTTATGGAGAACTGTTCTGGACCAGGTAGGAAAGTATAATTTCTGCTTATTAATTAATTTTTATTTTTTTATGTCAATATGAAGTCACTTTAATATACTTCTGAATTAGTTTTGAATTAGATGGAAAATAGTGAAATTTGTTTTTGGAAGCAAGACTTTTCTGATCTTTGATGTCATGCTGTTACAGTTGTTCCAATTATTTCCCCCTTCGCCCCCCTCTGCCCTGCCTGCCCCACACTTCCATAGTCAATCCCCGCCCTGTTGTCCATGTCCATGGGTCCTTCATATATATTCCTTGACTAGATCCTTTATCTTCATTCAAAAAGTCCCCACCTCCCTCTACGCTCTTACCACTGTCAGTCTATTCCATGATTCTATGCTTGCGGTTCTATTTTGCTTATTAATTTATTTTGTTCATTAGATTCCTCTTATAAGTGAGATAATATGGTATTTGTCTTTCACCAACTGGCTTAATTCACTAAGCGTGATAGTCTCCAGTTCCACCCATGATGTCACAAAAGGTAGCAGTTTCTTCTTTTTTTTCTGCTGAGTGGTATTCCATTTTGTAAATGTTCCAAGTTTTTTAATTCAATCATCCACTGATGGGCACTTAGGCTCTTTCCACCTCTTGGCTATTATAAATAGTGCTGCTGTGAATGTAGGGGTATATTCATTCTTTTGAATTAGTGTTTCAGGATTCTTAGAATATATTCCCAGCAGTGGAATCACTGGGTCAAAAGGTAGTTCATTTTTAATTTTTTAAGGAAATTCCATACTGTTTTCCTCAGTGGCTGCACCAGTCTGCATTCCCACCAACAGTGCACTAGGGTTCCCTTTTCTCCACATCCTCGCCAGCACTTCTTGTTTGTTGATTGATTAATGATTGCCATTTTGTCAGGTATGAAATGATACCTCATTGTGGTTTTAATTTGCATCTCCCTGATGGCTAGTGATGTTGAGCATTTTTTTCATATATCTACAGGCCATCTGTATGTCCTCCTTGGCGAAGTGCCTGTTCGGGTCCTTTGACCATTTTTTAATTGGATTGTTTGTCTTTCTGGTGTTGAGTTGTATGAGTTCTTTATATATTTTGGAGATTAAACCCTTGTCCAATGTATTATTGGCAAATATGTTCTCCCATACAGTCGATTCCTTTTTCATTTTGCTGATGTTTTCTTTAGCCATGCAGAAGCTTTTAATCTGATGTAGTCCCATTTGTTTATTTTTTTCCTTTATTTTCCTGAGCCCTAGGAGATATATCAGCAAAAGTATTGGTACGTGAGATATCTGAAATGTTACCGTCTATGTTTTCTGTTAGGATTTTTATGCTATCATGACTTCTTTTGAGTCTTTTATTAATTTTGAATTTATTCTGTATGGTATGGTGTGTGTTATGAGTTGGTGGTCTAGTTTCATTTTTTTACATGTACCAGTCTAGTTCTCCCAACATCATCTATTGAAGAGACTGTTTTTACTCCGTTGTGTGCTCATGCCCTCTTTGTCAAATATTTATTGACCATAGAGACATGGGTTTATTTCTGGGCTCTCTATTCTGTTCCATTGATCTATGTGTCTGTTCTTAGGCCAGTACCAGACTGTTTTAATTACAGTGGCCTTGTAGTATAGTTTGATATCAGTTATTGTGATCTCTCCAACTTTGTTCTTCTTTCTCAAGGTTGCTGTGGCTATTCGGGGTCTTTTTTAGTCCCATATAAATTTTTAGAGTATTTGTTCTAGATTTTTGAAATATGCCATTGGTATTTTAATAGGAATTACATTGAATTTATAGACTGCTTTGGGCAGTATTGTCCATAGTATTGTCCTTCAATAATGTTAATTCTTTCAATCCATGAACACATTTATGCTTCCATTTATTTGTATTTTCCTCATTCCTTCCTTCAGTATTCTATGGTTTTCCAAGTGTAGGCCCTTTACCTACTTGGTTAAATTGATTCCTAGGTACTTTATTTTTATTGTTGTTGTCACTATGGTAAATGGGATTTTTTCTCTTAGTTTCTATTTCTAATAGTTCATTGTTAGTGTACAAAAATTCCACTGTACATTGTACAGTGCAATTTCTGAATACTAACTTTGTATCCCGCTACTTTACCAAATTCACTTATTAGAGCAGATAGTTTTTTGACCAAGTCTGTAGGGTTTTTTATGTACATTATCTTGTCATCTACAAATAATGACAGTTTTACTTCCTCCTTTCCAATTTGGGTGCCTTTTACTACTTCTTCTTTTCTGATCGTGGTGGCTAGAATTTCCAGTACTATGTTGAATAGGAGGGGTAAAAGTGGACACCCTTGTCTTGTTCCTGATCTTAAGCGAAATGCTTTTAATTTTTGCCCATTGAATATGATATTGACAGTAGGTTTCTTGTATGTGGCCTTTATTATGTTGAAGTATGCGCCCTCTAGTCCCCCTTTGCTGAGTGTTTTTGTCATAAATGGGTGTTGGATTTTATCAAATGTTTTTTCCGCATCAATTGATATGATCACTTGATTTTCGTCCTTAATTTTGTTTATGTGATGTATTATATTATTGATTTGTGAATATTGTATACCCTTGCATCCCTGGAATAAATCCCATTTGATCCTGGCATGTGATCTATTTACTCTATTGCTGGATCCAGTTTGCCAATATTTTGTTGAGAATTTAACATTTATGTTCATTGGTGATATTGACCTATAATTTTCTTTGTTGTGTCTTTACCTGGTTTTGGAATTAGGATAATACTGGCCTCATGAAAAAAAAGTTGGGAGCTTCCTACTTCTTGAATTTTTTTGAATAGTTTGAGGACGGGTGTTAGTTCTTCTTTGAGTATTTGGTAAAATTTGCCTGTGAAGCCATCTGGTCCAGTGCTTTTGTGTGTTGCCAGTTTTTCGATTACTGCTTCTATTTTGCTAGTTGTTATCAGTCTATCCAGGTTTTCTGCTTCTTCCCTGTTCAGTTTTGGAAGACAGTATTTTTTTAGAAATATACCCATTTTGCCCAGGTTGTCCAATTTCTTGGCATATAGTTGTTCGTAGTAATTTCTTATCACCCTTATTTTTTCTGTGATATCAGTTGTTATTTCTCTTTCATTCCTGATTTTATTTATTTGGGTCCTCTCTCCTTTTTTTCTTGATGAGTGTGGTTAAAGGTGTGTCAATTTTATTTATCTTTTCAAAGAACCAGCTCCTAGACTGATTGATCTTTTGATTTTTTTTTTCTTTTTTAGTCTTTCTGTCTTTTCTGTTCTGATCTTTATTATTTCCTTCCTTCTACTTGCTCTAGTTCTTTTAGGTATAGGGTTAGGTCATTTATTTGAGATTTTTCTATTTTCTTTAGGTAGGCCTATATTGCTATGAACTTCCCTCTCAGGACTGCTTTCTCTGTGTTGCATAGGTTTGGGGTTGTTGTGTGTTCATTTTCATTTGTTTCCAGGTACATTTTTATTTCTTCCTTGATCTCATTGTTAACCCATTCATTGTTTAATACCATGTTATTCAGCCTCCATGTTTCTGGGGGTTTTTTTCTTGAAGTTGGTTTCTAGTTTCAAGCCATTGTGATGATGCTTGACATGATTTTATTTTTTAAGATGTGTTGACACTTTTTTATTACTTTTTTAAAACAAATTGTGACAAAATGTAAAAGACATAATAGTTCAGTGGCATTTAGTACATTTACAGAACTTACTCATTCTCTCAAGCTATACCATTAAACAGTGACCCCTGCCCCTCTGTCCTTCCCTCCCTACAGCAGGGCATTCTACTTTCTGTCTCTATGGCTTGACTACTTCTGGTACTTCATATAAGTGGAATCATACAATGTTTGTCCTTTTGTGTTGCTTATTTCATTTAGCATAACGTCTTCAAACTTCATCCATATTGTGGCATGTGCCAAGATTGTTATTCCTCTATCAAGCTGGATAATATTCCATTGTAAGCATATTACACATTTTGTTTATCTCTTCATACATTGATGGACATTTGGGTTGCCTCCACCTTTTGGGTATTGTGTATAATGCTGCTGTGAACATTTGTATATACACTTTCTTTTTGAGTCCCATCGTTACTTGTTTTGGGCATATACTCAGACATGGAAGTGTTGTATCATATGATAATTCTATGTTTAATTTTTTGAGGAACCGCCATGCAGTTTTGCACAGCAGTTCTGCTTTGTTCCTGACCCCCGTTATAACTGCCTGTGTTCACGGCTGAAGAGGGTGAGATCAGGGACGAAACTGACTGAGGGGCTTCTGCCCTGCCAGGGATCTTTTTGTTTAAAAAACAACTTTAAAAAAAATTGATGCATGATTCCTAGGCAAACAACTCTTTCATTTCATGTTAATGAAGTCCTGAAAAAGTAAAAGTGGCCCCATCGATACTGAGCCCTGGGAACTGTGGGGTTTAAGCTTTTGTGCCTAATGTGACAAGGGCTGTTAGGTGGCAGAATCAAACAACATATCCCCTTCTAACTTCTCCCACAAGGTTAATGAGATATCACAAGAGACCTGAGATTCACAAGTTTGTCTTAACTGTGGTGAGACCCAAGTTTGGCCCTCAGATGTGATAAGGCCAGGTTCTGTGACATAGTTCCCGGAGGCATGAGCCCGATGAGTGAACTCACTGATACTTGCATCCCAGGAAATACTACAGAGATTGCCTCATCCAGCTCTTTACCCCAAAGTCAGCAGGCCTGACCCTGAAGGTTACAGGTCGTTTCCTGCCTTGTACACAGAAAACGAAGTTCCCAAAGAACATTTCCTGTTCTCTAGACATTATCGACTTATGTCAACTACTCTAATAAGACTTGTATAGTGAGACTGGAGAATAGTGTCCACCCTCAACTACAAACCAACTATCTTACCTGTCTAAAATGTATGCTTGCTTCATACTTGGTTGCCTGCAAGGATGTCAGTCCCACCCAAAACTTGGCCACCTCACCAGCTACATCTAACAACTCAGCCGGAGCTTGAACTCAGCTCGTTTCCATCCCTAGGAAAAGCTTGTTTAGAGAAACTGAATTAGAGAGGATTACCTAAAGGATATGCAGTCCCTCTGTTCTTCTTAGAAACTCCCAATATTTATCTGTCCCTGGATTAAGCAGGACCATCAAAAAAGGAATTCCTGGTTGCAGAAGTCCTGACCCCTTGCGGAGCAGTTTACTGTCTTCCACTCAGGGCCAGCCTCCTTTGAGTAATGTAACACTCAGCTCTACAAAAGGAACGGCCCCTGGCCTCAGTGCTAGGAGGAGTTGTACTTTGAGCAGTTGGTTTGTTGTGATCCTTTGGGCTAGATTTCAAGTGTTAACCTCATGCCAGTCTTCACCTTATTTTGTAAACATCTTATTTTTCTTTTACTTCGTTGCCTCACTCAACTTTAGGTCACTGAATTATCTGAATTTTTCTCAGCTATTCAAATCCTTTAAGGAATAAATTGTAAGCGTAAACATGAACCATGTCTTCTTAGCTGCTTTGAATGTTCACAAGACAAAATGTATATAAATTATTAGTTTTCAGAGAACTGGAATATGATCAATGTAGTTGGCATTAAAACCACTGTTGTTCTGAATATGACTAAACTGTAGGTTCTGCACTGGCAGGGGCCTTGGCCATCTTGATCGCTCTGTATCTCCAGGTGCTAGTGCTGCGCTTAGGTGTAGAGATGCTCAGAAAACATTCCCTGAGGGATCTGAACAAGCAGGATCTCTCAACGTCTAAAGGTGACCACCATTACAGTCTGTCAGTGCTCGGAAGCAAGAGAAGCGTGATGCTGTGGTGTTGCCTCCACCCTTGTCACACATGGCGGGGGACACAGCAGGCACTTCTAATGTTCTCCTGTCTCCCTCTCTGCAGACTCACATTTCCAGACTTCCTCCCGGTGCGGTGGCAGGACAGTCCGTGGCAATTGAAGGTGGGGTTTGCCGCTTGGAGAGCCCAGTGAACTGAACCTTCAGAATGAGCATGAAGCACCTGAGAGGCATTTCAGAACCTGAACTTTCTGGTGTTTTTAACTGAAGTTGTATGTTTTATTGTCTTCATTTTATAATTCCTATTGCAGCCTTGTGCACTGCTGGCAACACTAGTGCTGCTCTAGTTAGTGCTTAGGTGCTTAGTGACACGCGGGCCTTTGTGGGCAAGTGAGACTGAGTGCGTGTGTGTGCGCGCATGCTTGCTTCTCCCTTGATGAAACAGAAACTCCTCCTTATTGTGTAACTTAAGACCAGAAATGATTAAATCATATTTACAAAATGTGTGCTTTAACTGTTTACAAGTCAAACCTAAAATTGCAGGAAACATTTTTTATTTCATAAAGAGGTACCAACTGTCGTTGATGTAATGTGTCTGAATTGAAGAGTAAATCTACTTGTTTAAGTGATTTGACAGTGGTAGTGCTCCATTTAATAACAGTAATAAGTAATAAAGTGTTTGTATTTGTTAACCAGTTTAAGTGGATCCTGTGGTAACTTAAACTGTTATTCTCATCCCTCATATGGGGCATTTTTTTTTAAGAGAGAATGGTTTCAGTGAAACAATCTAGCAGAGAATTAAGGTCAGAACCTTTTTAAAAAATAGTCTTATTGATAAAGTTTGTACTTCTTTACTTAAGCCTTTCTAAGCTTAAATATTGCATAGCTTCGAGCTGTATGTACTATATTATGAAAGAATATGTAAAGAGAACATACAGTAATGCACAGTCCCTAATTTGTGTATAATAGAATGTTATTTACAATGTAACACTGTAAATAAGAAAGCAAAATTTATGGTAAAATTCAATATTTGTTTCTTGTTTAAATATATTTTTAAGGTAAAGGCACGAAAATAAAAGAATCATATTACTGGGTATAGTGTGTGACTCCTCTTCTCAGACTAATAAATTATCTTTTGAATCCTAGATTGGTGAGCCAATTTTAATTTTGTTTGTAAAAAAATTACTTCTTCCAGAATCATACCTTTGGCCTTCTTGCTGTGATTCTGATTATTCAAAATCCAGTCTTACGTTTTTGCAGATAGGTTGGACACTAGCAAGGTAAAAGTTGAACTTAGTACATGATTGAATGGTCAGTACAGAAATCCCTACAATATCTGTTGCAATTTGATAAAAATAACAATTGGAAGGAATAAGAACGCTTTGCTTTGAAAAATTATAGTGGGAGTTGAAAACTCAAAGATTGCTGTTGATAAATGCTTCTAAATGTTATATTTAGTGATTCTGGAGCCACATAAGAAAACCAAGACTTTCCTTTTGATTTTCTGTGTAAGAAGTGGCTATCAAGAAGCTACTAAAGATAGACTTGCTCAGGGAGAGGAAGTTCCCTGCACCATATAATCATGGCTCTGGGCGGCAACTGATAAAACCCCAGATGAAATTATATATTTGACATCGATATATGGCCAAATTATAAAGGAAAGACAACCAAAATGGAGTGGGTGTAAATATGAATGATTTGGGAGTTGCTGACTTATATTCCTCGTACAGGCAATTACATTTGTCTCGCTGTGTTCTCTAGACAGGTTGGTGCCGTGGTATCTGTTTCTCATTCTTAATGAGGCTGGGAACTTAGTGAGAGATGGGCTGGCTGGTGGGGAGCCTTTGGCTTCAAAAGCTTTCAAAGACCTGTTACCTGTTGGCAGGGTTTTTTTAGGAACTGGACTGGATCACGTAAAACTATCAGGACACTTTGGAGTCTGAAAATCATCTGACCTATTTCATCAGGAACACCATGTCTTTCATCTCCCTTTGACTTTATTCCATTCATATTTAAAAGTTTGGGCTTGTTAAAGACCCCTTTTAAGAAGAGTTTAAAAACTGGTCAGTATGAAGGAGAATGGCCCCATAACTGTTTGTAAAGACTTTATTCTCCAGTTTCTATTTTTTAAATTTAAGGAATATTGTGAAACCAGGGAGAAAAAAAAAGGTGACATTCAGACATTCAGAATCACAAGGCAAGAAACGTTATGATAGTGTAAGTTCATTCATTAAAGTATCAGATGTTAATGAACAGATACTATAACCATAGGATACTGGCAAATATAAAATCAATTTCATTTAACACAAAAGTAGAAAAGGTAGAAACAGATAAGAAAATGACCTCATGTCCTAGTCTGGCTTATATTACCAAGATTCTGAAACTATATTTTAAGATGCCTGCTTTTAATGTGGAGGACCTTAGCCGTATTGCCTTTATTCTATTTCCTTTTAAGTCCTGAACATTGGATGTTTGGTTCTCTTGGATATAATTAAGTCTGTTCTGGATTCATCAAGGTCATCACTGTGATCCTGCCTGGGGTCTGGAAGCGGTGTCTTCAAGTTGGTGAGGGGGCAGAGGGGGCCTGGAGTGCCTGTGCTGACAGACGACACATGTGGCAGCCATGTCTAGGCTCTGTCCTCCTGTCTTGTCAGCTCTGCCACTTGTTCTGCTTCCTATGTCTGCCTGTGGCAGGCCCTGCCTCATCATTTAACTGCCGCTTTTAAATATGAACTTGAACTCAGATATCAATGTCAGAATTATGTTCAAAGTACATATAAACAAGTCCTAAATGCTAGTCTTCGGTGTTTGTGAACAAATGGAAGAGTTTTAGTTCATGGATGTGGCGATGTCTCTCTTGGCTGCTCAAAGCCTTTTGTGCCCAATTCTTCATTTTCTCCCTTGTGTCTGAGTGCTGAGGCTGTGTGCCTGTTAACTGCATCTAAACAAGGTTGCCCAATTTGGAAGCATCGGATGGAGAGCGTCAGGGAAGAATGGAAGGAGAGAAGAAGGGAAGATTTAGAAAAGTGCTAGGATTATTCTTGAACCTTGAGTTTGTTCGGAATTTTTTTTCAATCTGGTCATTTTTATTATAAAAACAATTTGTGTTTATTATAAGAAATCCAAAAATAGATAAGAAAACAGTGAACTCATAACCCCACTTCTCAAAAAACGGCAATTAGTAACACTTAAGCTTGTATCCTTATAGATTCCTTTTTTTTCTTGACCTCAATTCTTTTTATTTAGTGAAGCAAGTTTTAAAAATCCTAAATGCCTAAAGGTAAGGGGGATAGTTAAATTATGATGCCTCACTGTCCTGGTATATTATAAATATTAGAAATTAGGTATATTAAGTTTTTGAACATGGATATGATGATGCTGTGAATTTAAATTAATTTCAGAAACTGAAATTTTGAATACATATTGGTATTTTAAAAACATACATAGAAATAATGGGTACTAATTATGCCAAAATATTAACACAGAAAAAGGCGTGTAGAAATATAGGTGATTTTGTAAAATATTTCACTACACATTTATTTTCTACATTTTCTAGAATAAAACTTTTTAAAATATTTATTTTCTTTTTTTATTGTTCAAGTATAGTTGTCTCCATTTTCCCACCACCACTCCCCCCATCCCACCCATCCCCATCTCCCACCTTGATCCTACACCTCCTTTGGCTTTGTCCATGTGTCCTTTGTACATGTTCCTTGATGACCCTTCCCCTTTTCCCCTTCTGCTTCCCCCGTCCTTTCTGCTTACTGTCAGTTTGTTCTTTATTTCAACGTCTCTGGATATATGTTGCTTGCTTGTTTGTTTTGTTAATTAGGTTCCACATATATGTGAGATCATATGGTATTTGTCTTTTACCACCTGGCTTACATCACTTAGCATAATGCTCTCCAGATCCATCCATGCTGTTGTGAAGGGTAGGAGTTCTTTATTTCTCTCTGCTGCATGGTATTCTATTGTGTAAATGTACCATAGTTTTTTGATCCACTCATTTACTGATGGGCACTTAGGTTGCATCCAGCACTTGGCTATTGTAAATTGTACTTCTGTGAACATTGGGGTGCATACGTTCTTTTGAATTGGTGTTTCAGGGCTCTTAGGGTATAATCCCATCAGTGGAATTGCCAGATCAAAAGGCAGGTCCATTTTTAGTTTTCTGAGGAAATTCCATACTGTTTTCTGCAGTGGCTGCACCAGTCTGCATTCCCACCAACAATTCACTAGGGTTCCCTTTTCTCCACAACCTCACCAGCACTTGTAGTTTGTTGATTTTTTCATACTGTTCTCACCAGTATGAAGTGGTATCTCACTGTGGTTTTAATTTGCATCTCTCTGATGGCTAGTGATACTGAGCATCCTTTCATATGTCTCTGGCCCTTTGTATGTCCTCCTTGGAGAATTGTCTGTTCAGGTCCTTTGCCCATTTTTTAATTGTGTTGTTTGTCTTCCTGGATTGGAGTTCCTTATAGATTCTGTATGCATAAATTTTCTATGAGTTTTTAACACATAAATAGGGTTATATTAAACCCTCAAATGGAGTTATGTAACCTTCAATTTTCACTTAATAATATCATGGAAAGATGTCTAGACCTACAGGGTTATACAATACCTCATTTGCTGCTTCTCTATACAATGCTGGTTCCACTAATGCTGTTGAATACATACTTAATCCTAAAACTTCTATGAAAATTTGTCACAGTCCTGACAGTACAGTCAGCATCCATTTTTTCAGGCCATGGATTCATACAGTGAGCACTATGGAAGGTCTTAGTCAATGAAAGCCAGTCCAGCAGGTGTCCTGGAATAGACCATTGTCACTGCCTATGGGGCTTCTGTTTCAGAGGGCCCCAAACAGCTGCACCTACCTCTGAAGAGGTGATAGAAGCTGGTGTGTAAAAATACTGCTCCCTTGCTCTTTGGGTGAGATAATTCTGAGGTATGTGTTTCATAGAGTTTTTGAGAGATTTCCCACATGAATTAAGCTCTAGTTACCTGCTGTAATAGTTGACTGATTAATACACCTTGTATTTGCTTTTATCTCTTCTTTATGCCCTTCTCAATTCCCCTACCTGTGTTTCCTGAAATTGTCAGGTAGCAGCTAGGAATGAGAGGCCAGAGGGAAAATAAAGGCAGGGCCCTCATCTTTACAATCTAACAGAGAACTTAACACAGGAGGCTAGAAGCAAAAGGAAGACATGTCTTACCAATTAACTCAGCAGCCCTGAGCTCTGCTTGATAAGATTGCCAGGTGTCCTGAGCATTGCAAGCAAAATAGCACAGGAGGAAGGGAGAGTCCTTGAGACTTTGCTGGGAAAGGAGGCTTCTGTAATAATCCTACCAGGATTGCCAGGTGTCCTGAACATCAGAAGCAGAAAATTGTACAAGAAGGGGTGGGGAGGGGTAGTCCTTGAGATTCTATGCCTGGAAAGGGAGCTTCTGTAACAATTTCAGTAACTGAGACAAAGAGCCTTTTCTAACTGAGAAGGAAAGTCTTTGCAGCTGTACATTATTACCAAGAGGGAGAAGGAGGGATATCCCCCCATAGAGGGACTAGCTAAGGTATATAACCCGTGAACCCCGGTAGTCAGTGTACCTAGATTAGCTAGGTACCCACCTGTAGCCTGGGCTGAAGTGTATAGAATAAACTTACTAACAAACTAACAACTTCATTTCCTCTATATGTGGGTCATTTAGACTATCCAAGTGCCTGCTTGCTGCTTTGTGCTCATATGTGTTTCATAAATAACTATCTCATTCCCATTACACGTTTTTATCTCTTAATTGAATTATTCTCTTGCAAGCAAGACAAGAACTGAGGATGGGGAGGGAGCCTCTTGACTTGAGTCTCTCCCCATCTGTAACAGAATCATCTACCAAATGAACTACTTGTACTTCACTCCTTGTTTCAGGGTTGCTTCTGGGGAACGTGAAACTAAGAAACTTTCCGTTCCATATTACTCTTGGCCACAAGGCCTTGGTGAGCCTTTATACCCACTCCTACAGAGGGTGGACCCATCCATCTTCTTGTGTACCCACTGGGTCCTTTCTTCCTGCCTCGTGTTCCTGATGAACCATTTTCATCCATAACATCTGATGAGCATTCTCCAAGTGGTAAGGCTGGATGTATCACGAAAGTAGAGGTTTATCATGAAGTCAGTATTGACAGACACCAGACTGCTAGAAACAAGCACTTTTAAGGACGAAGTGGATAGGCAGAAGCTGGACGGCAGCAGTCCACCGAGGACTGATAGACACCTTACAGGAAAGGACTGGAATTGTGGTAATGGTAGTTGGAAGAAACTGTAGCCAAAGACGTATGTTATGACTGAGATTTGAAGAGACCTACAGAGACGTTGCCAGTGTCCCCACGTGTCATGAACATATCTCCACGATGACCATCCTGTGACAACCTCATACGGTGCCTGTTTCCTGAATGTCATCTCTGAAGTCTGGATATCCATAACATAATTTTATTGTTAATTCCTCCCAACATTTTTTCTTGAAATATTTATTAAGTCAAACGCATCAACTTTGTTCTTACATAAACCCTACATTTGCTTAAAGTTTGAGAATCCCTTTGTGCCAGGAAGTGCAGTATCTTTGTCCAACTTAAGAATGCAATGCTTAGCAGTGGGGTGGGGTGGAAGGTACTCCCTCCCAGGAACACTGGCTCAAGGAAAGGTTGAAAAAAAATGAGCTTTTATGGATGTGATGAATTTGTTTTACTTTAGCTGTATTCCAAACCTTCCCCAAAGCTGATTAAGCCAGGGAGGAGATGTGGGTGGGTGAATGTAGTGAGCTACAGGTGGGAATGAGTGAATAGGAGTTTGGCAACATGAAAGTAATCCTTTTACATTAATATTTGTTCTGGGATGCTAAGAATTCACTGGCATACACTGCTTTTCCTCAACCTCAATTTGCATTCAACTTCACAAGGTATTAACCCAGATGTCTATCATCAGAGACGCACATGCTGACCAAATTGACCAGGCAGTTTTTCTTTTCCATGTGCTGCTGTCTCTGAAGTGTATGGCCACAGGAAGGATTAAATATAAAACTGGCAAGGGCCTCCCTCCAAGGCTGTGCACTCAGCTTCCAGAAGCCTATCAGCCAAGCCCAAGGTGGTTCTTGGTGACCAGTTGTGGAAAGCGGGTGGGAAAGCAAGCATGGTGGTTTTTCTTTTACATGGTAGAGTCTGTGAAGCATTGAAACCACAGTGGCAAAGCTGGAAAAACTGGACTTGGGTTTCTCTGCCTTGAACTGCTATGGGGATCCCACTGATTGTCAACAGAATTTAAGAAGCTATAAAGCAAAAAAAATCTAAACAATTGTTTAACCTCTGCTGTTGCTATTATGTTGGAAATCCAAAGAGCTACTCTTGCCCTGGCTGGTGTGGCTCAGTTGGTTGGAACTTTGCCCCATAACCAAAGCATTGCTTGATTCCAAGTCAGAGCACACACCTAGGTTACATGTTTGATCTCCCATTCCTGGTCCAGGCGCTCTCTGGTCTGGGTGCTTATGGGAGGCAGCTGATTGATGCTTCTCTCTCATGTTGATGCTTTTCTCTCTCTCCCTTCCTCTCTCTCTAAAAGCAATGAAGAAAGTGTCCTCGTTTGGCCTTTCCTGGCTTTAGAAAACCTAACAACACTTAAGAGATAGAAAATCTTCTTCTAATATATTAAGAAAAACCTTATTCTTTTCCATTTATAAGTAATAAGATTTTAACCTGTCCACCCAAGTTTTTTCCTCAACCTGTTAACTAGCAGTCTTCTCCATTTGCTTAATGGTATAACTCCATCCTTCTGGGTACTGAGGTCAGAATTCTCAAGGTCATTTTTTCATGTATCCATTGCTGTATAACAAAACTGCTCCAAACCTTAGAAGCTTAACAACTGTTTTACTTGCTAACAGTTCTATCAACTAGGCTTGGCCTCAGCCAGTGGTGGTTCTGCTGCTCTTGCTGTGTCACTAGTGTGCTGTATTCAGTGGGTGGGGGAGCTGGGGACTAGGCTGCTTTCTCCCTCCACGCAGGCTCCGGCCTCCCCCTGTGCATGTGGCCTCTCTATATGGTCTTTCCATGCTACCTCTCCCGCTAGACATGGGGTGGCCTGAGTTTCCCAGGAACACAAAAGCAGAAGCTGTCACATCTTTTTAAGGTTTAGGTCCAGAACTGGCCCAGCATCACTTTTGCCACATTTATTGCTTAAATCAAGTCACCTGGCTTAGCCCAGATTCAAAACGAGGGAACTACACAAGGGCATGAACACAGAGGCAAGGCTCATTGGGGCCCATCATCCAGATATCCTTGAATCTACTTTACCTCCTATTTTACAACCAATCCATCAACAAATGCTATCAGCCTTCCTTTAAAATGTATCTTGAATCCAACCACTTTTCACCATCGTCTCTTACCTGAGTTATTAAGACAGTATCCTCACTGGTCTCCCTGTCTTTGTTCTTGCCCACAGTTACTTGTCAACCCGGCACACAGACGGAGTCTGCTCCTTGCTCAAAACCTGTCAATACACCCTTCCCAGAGCTGTTACTGGTCCCTGGGATCTCTTCCCTGCCACTTCCCTCACTCACTCCGCTCCAGCCATCTGGCCTCCTTGCTGTTCTTTGAGCATCCCAGACATCCTCCCATCACAGAACCACTACACTTTCCAGATGGATCCACAAGGCTTTGCTCCTCTTCCTCTCATCTCCTTCAACTCCTTGCTCAACTGTTACCTTCTCAAAAAATACCCTCCTGCCAGACACTCAATATCCCTTTTCTGCTTTTCCCCCCTCTCTGGCACTTACTACTTTCTAATCTACCATATAACTGACATATTTGTTTGATTTATGTGTCTCCCTCTGTTTGAAAGTAAACACCCTGAAAACAGAAATTTTTGTGTCATTCATGTTATACCTCCAGCACCTAGAACAGTGGCACATAGTAGGTCCTCAGTAAATATTTGTTGAGTGAATAAATGAAGGTTCCTCCTGGCAACATGGAACAGTTAGGAGAAGTGTATTAGTTTTCTATTGCTGCTGTAACAAATTACCTCAAACCTAGTAGCTTAAAATAACACAAATTTATTATCTCACAATTGCGTAAGTCAGAAGTCCTTGGCTTGTTTCTCTGCTTCAGCTCCCACAAGACAAAAGTTGAGGTATTGGCAAGGTGACATGCCTTTTGTGAGGTGTTAAGGGAGAATTTGTTTCCAGGTCATTCAGGCCATTGGCAGGATTCAGTACTCTGAGATTGTAAGAATGGGATCCCCCCATTTCCCTGCTGGATGTTGGCTGGAGGGAAGTAAATATAACAAACCTACAAAAATATACTTACTCTCCTTATCTCTTCTTCTTTAATTGGCATGAAATAAAGGTGTGTTTTTGCATTTGTAACATCTATAGATGTAATATGTGTGAAAACAGTAGCAGAAAAAGGGAGAAGAATGAATAGAGCCATATAGGAATAACATTTCTATTTTTTGTAGGAATTGTGTCAGTATAAATCTAAAGTTGATAAATTAAGGTGTAAGTGGTAAGTCCTAAAGTAACCACTAAGAAAATAACTAAATAAATAGTAAAAAAGAAATCATTGAAGGAATTAAATTGCACTTAATGCAAAATAAAGCAGTAAAGGAGGAGTAGAGGAACAAATACATAAAAATAGAACAAAAACATGACACATATAGAAAACAAAATGTTAAATAGCAGGTATAAATTTAACTATTAATAACAACAAGTGTTGTATTGGGCAGAATTCTCCTGATAGATAAAACCAGTAGGATGGGTGTGTGTGTGTGTGTCTGTGTGGGTGTTTGTATATGGATATAGATATGACTTTTTTATATGGAACTGGCTCACATAATTATGGAACCTAGCAAATCCAAATTTTCAATGTAGGCCAGTAGGCTTGAGACCTAGGAATTCCAATTATGGAATAGTTTGAAGGCCAGCAGCTTGGAGAACCAGGGAGTCAAGGGTGCATAAGAAGCCTGAAGAAAGTCTCCTGGAGAATTTTTTTATTATTTGGGATTTCAACTGATTGAATGTCTACCCACATTATGGTGGGCAACCTCCCTTACTCAGTGTTCACTAATTTAAATGCAGGGAAGCACAAATATAATAAGGGCTTGGTGGTGATGAACTCCTTTAACTTGACCTTATCTGAGAAGCACTTTATCTGCCCTTCCACTCTAAATGATAGCTTTGCTGGATACAGTAATCTTGGATGTAGGCCCTTGCCTTTCATGACTTGGAATACTTCTTGCCAGTTCCTTCTTGCCTGTACGGTTTCTTTTGAGAAATTGGCTGACAGTCTTATGGGAACTACTTTGTAGACAACTGTCTCCTTTTCTCTTGCTGCTTTTAAGATTCTCTCCTTATCTTTAATCTTGGGTAATGTAATTATGATGTGCCTTGGTGTGTTTCTTCTTGAGTCCAACTTCTTTGGAATTCTCTGAGCATCCTGGACTCGCATGTCTAGATCCTTTGCCAGATTGGGGAAGTTCTCCATTATTTTTTCAAATAAGTTTTCAATTTCTTGTTCTTCCTCTTCTCCTTCTGGCACCCCTGTGATTCGGAAGTTGGAACATTTAAAGTTGTCCCAGAGATTCTTCAGCCTCTCTTCATGTTTTTGAATTCTTGTTTTTTCATTCTGTTCTGGTTGGATGTTTCTTTCTCCCTTTTGTTTCAAATTGTTTATTTGAGTCCTGATTTCCTTCCCTTCACTGTTGGTTCCCTATATGTTTTTCTTCATTTCACTTTGAATAGCCTTCATTTCCTCCTTTATTTTGCTACCATACTCAATCATTTCTGTAAGCATCCTGATTACCAGTGATTTGAACTTTGCATCTAATAGGTTGGCTATCTCCTCATTGCCTAGTTCTTTTTCTGGAACTTTGATCTGTTCTTTCATTTGGGCCATATCTCTTTGCCTCAGCACGCCTGTTACATAGTCAGGGGTTACATAGCCTTAGGTATTCACCAGAGTGGGTCACCCACTTCTCTGTGTTGTGCTTGCTCAGCTCTTGCCCCACTTTCAGTCACTTCCCTCACTTGTCACAAGTGGATTGTGCCCTTTCAGGTCCTGATTCCCAGGAGCATGGGCTTGAGTATGTTCTAGGACCCCAGGGGTCTCTTCAATGGACTACTCTGTGAGACTGGGAGTTTCCTGCTGCCTCAACTCCCAGAGGTTTTCACAGCCAGAGGTATTAAGGCTTCATTTCCCCACATTGGAACCCTGGGTTGCGCAGTTTGTATCACTCCCCAGTTGTTTCTCCCGGCTTATCTGCATGCGGATGTGGGATATCCTGATCTGCCAGCTTCCCATCTCCACTCTTCCTGCCAGTCTGGATGAATGTTTCTTCTTTAACTTCTTGGTTGTCGGACTTCGTAACAATTGAAATTTGTTTGATTTTCTGGCAGTTCTGGTTGTTTTTTGTTTTAAAATTGGTTGTTATCCTTCTTTTAGTTGGGCAAGGAAGTGAAGCCTATCTACCTATGCCTCCATCTTGGCCAGAACTCCCTATATATAATAGAATGTAATTTGATGGTAAAAAGTAACAAATACTGATAATGTTACAAAATAGATGAACTTCAAAAACATCATGCTGTGTGAAAGAAGCCAGTCACAAAGGACCACATGTTGTATGATTGTATCTTATTGAAAATTTTAGTATAGGTAAATCTATAAAGATAGAATTTAGGTTATTGCTTCCCTAGGGCTAGAAGGGATTGGTGAGGGCATAGTTGAGGGGTGATAAATAAGGAGTATGTAGGGGTTTTAGGATTAGAGAAGATATGTTGATTGGGGTGCCAAATGCACAACTCTGTGAATCTGTTAAAAGCCATTAAATTGTACATTTTAAATGGGTGAATTGTATGGTATGGAAATTATATCTCAATTAGGTTGTTAAATTAGAAAATAATTTGGGAAAAAATAGTGGAACTGAATATCATGTTCCATCAGATTCTTCACTTTTTCTGGGTGTACATTCCCAGGTTTTACAAACATTTTTTCCATACATTTTAAATTAATGCCACTTAAAAATGTACAAACAAAGGTAGAGTAGGGAAACACTGTACTTGCCTCCTCCTCCCATGATCACATCAAAATTAAAACTAAACTGTAGAACAACCGTCATTGAGAACTGCCTAAAATCTAGCTGAACAAGCACTCCTATAACTGAAGATATACAGAAGAAAACATGTTGAGATTGGTACAAGGGTGGAGATTCAAACAAGCGAACCTCATACACCTGGTGTGGTGGTTAAAAAACAAGGTTATCTCAGCTTCAGAGGTTCCCCAGGAGTGAGAGATTCTAGTCACACACTGGACCCTTCAGGGCCAGGAAGAGAACTCCTTATGACTGCTGGCTGTGAAAATCAGGCCTCTCTACTGAAACTGGAAGACATTGTAGATCTACCTAATACACAGACACAAATACAGGGAAGCAGCCAAAATGAGGATACAAAGAAACATGTCTCAAATGCAAGAACATAACAATTAAAAAAAAAAAAAGAACTAAACTAAATGGTGACAAGCAATCTACCAGTTACGGAGTTTAAAACACTGGTTATAAAGATGCTTAACGAACTTAGGGGAAGAATAGATAATCTCAGTGAGAACTTCAATAAAGAAGTAAGAAACATAAAAATGGAGATAGAAAGCATTAAAAAAATCTGAAAATGAAGGATACCATAAATGAAATGAAAAATATACTAGAATAACAATAGAGGAGATGAAGTAGATTAAATCAGCAATTTGGAAGAAAAGGTAGCAAAAAACACCAAATCATAACAGCAAGAGAAAAAAGGTTTTAAATGAGGATAGTTTAAGAGGCCTCTGGGACAACATCAAACACACCAATATTTGAAGAAATACTGATGGAAAACTTTCGTAACCTGGCAAAGGAAATAGACATACAAATCCAGGAAGCACAGAGAGTCCCAAACAAGATGAACCCAAATAGGCCCATACCAAGGCACATTGTAATTAAAATGCCAAAGGTTAGAGACAAAGAGAGAATCTTAAAAGAAGTAGTGACCTACTGAGATACTTCTGTAAGATTGTCAGCTGATTTCTCCATAGAATCTTTGCAGGCCAGAAGGGATTGGCATAAAATATTCAAACTGATAAAAAGCAAGGGCCTACAGGCCTGGTTGCTATAGCTCAGTGGCTTGAGTGTGGGCTGCGAACCAAGGGGCTGCCAGTTCGATTCCCAGTCAGGGCACATGCCTGGGTTGTGGGTCAGGTCCCCAGAAGGGGCCACATGAGAGGCAACCACACATTGATGTTTCTCTCCCTTTCTCCCTCCCTTCCCCTCTCTCTAAAAATAAATAAACCTTTTAAAAAAAAAAAAAAAGCAAGGGCCTACAATCAAGATTACTCTACCCAGCAAGGCTCTCGATTAGAATTAAAGGACAGATAAAGAGCTTCCTAGACAAGATAAATGGGTTCACCAGCACCAAATCAGTATTATAAGAAATGTTAAAGGAGCGTCTTTAAGAAGAAGAAGAAAATAAAGGTTAAAATATGAATAATAAAATGACAGTAACTATATACCTATCAAGTATTACTTTAAATGTAAATGGATTAAATGTTCAGATCAAAAGACATAGGGTGGCTGAATGGATAAGAAAACAAGACCCATATATATGCTGTCTAGAAGAGACCTACTTTAGATCAAAAGACACAGACTGAAAGTAAAGGGATGGAAAAAATAGGTTTTGTGCAAATGGAAACAAACATAAAAAAAGCTGGGCTTACAATACTTATATCAGACAAAATTGACTTTAAAACAAAGACTAGAACAAGAGACAAAGAAGGACCGAGCAAATCCACTTCTGGGTATATATCCAAAACAAAAACACTAATTTGAAAATAGATTTGCATCTCCATATTCATTGCAATATTATTTACAATAGCCAAGATATGGAAGCACCCTAAGTGACCATTGACAGGTGAATGGATAAAGAAGTTGTGGTACCTATATACAATGGAGTATATCATACTCCATTGTTTTACTCCATTGTCATACTCCATTGTTTTATGGCTGAGTCATAACTCAGCCATAAAAATGATTAAATTTTGCCATTTGCAACATGGATGGACCTGGGTGGTATTATGCTAAGTGAAGTAAGTCAGGCAGGGAAAGAAAATTACCATATAATTTCACTTACATGTGCAATCTAAAGAACAAAATAAGTGAAAAAATAAAACAGAAACAAACTCAGAGACACAGAGAGCAGGTTGATGGTTGCCAGATGAGAATGGGGTTGGGGAAATGGGTGACAAGGGGAAGGGATTAAGATGTTAGGTTATTGTTTTACCTAAAGCATTATTTGCTTTAATTTTGGTTATTGTGTTTTTCAGTTTAAAATTTCCATGTGGTTTTTCTTTTTATCTTAATTTTTATTTTTGCTGAGAATTTCTATCTCTCATTCATTTCAGGCATGTTTATAATTGCTTATAGGAGCATTTTCATAATGGCTGCTTTAAAATCTTTGTCAGATAATCCTAACATTTGTTGATTGTTTTGCCATTCAACTTAAGGCCATCCTGATTCTTGATATAAGTGACATTTGATTAAAACCTGGATGTACTGGATCCTATGTTATAAGCCTCCAAATCTTATTTAATCTTGTTTTAGAAGGCCTCCTCAGACACTGCTCTGGTGGAAGAAGAGGGGTACTGCCTTGTTACTCATCAGACCACATGGAAAAGTCCAGGTTCTCCAATCAACTGCATTGTTGCCCATAGGGGTGCGGTTCCCCATTACCACTTGGTGGGGGTAGAAATTCAGGCTCCCACAAGGCCCTTCCTGACACCAAGCCAGCTAGGAGGGGAGGAGCTCTTAATTCCCTGGAGGAAATGAGTCTTTTGTCTCCACTCAGCCTTCTCCGACACCACTCTGCAGAGGGAACATTGGGATGCCTGTTACAGCCTGATGAGGATGGAGGTCTACACTCTTTCCAGATCTTCACTGGAACAGGTGTTTGGTTGGAATACAGCATTTATTGTCTGAAAATTTTCTGTTCTACTAATCTGTTAACCCGAGAGAGCAGAGTTTTCTTGGGGCTCTTTGTTTCTGTGTCCACTGGCACTTCTAGGTTGCTGGTTTCTCCAGCTTCTAGTCTGGGTTATATGAAGCAAAACAAATGCTCAGGGAACTCATATCCATGCTGTTCCTCATGACCCAAGGTCCCCAACTGGTCCGTCTTCTTTTCCAATACAGATGGTTGATCTAAGTTACCTTTCCAACTTTTCTTACCTTTGTTTTATAAATAATATAATGCCCATGTTTTCAGCTGTACTTAGTGGAAGGATATGGGAAAGTACCTCTACTCCATCTTTCTGGAAGCAGAAGTCCTGATTTTCATTATTAGAAGCATTTATTTGGAAACTGACTATCTCATTAGTAGACTTGATTCTCTTCATTTTGAGCTTGATAGTCAGCATCCAGGTCAGTGATTTTCAACCTTTTCATCTCATGGCACACATAAACTAATCACTAAAACTCTGTGACACACCAAAAAATATAGCTTTTGCCAATCTGATTTAAAAATAGGTTTAATTTTAACTTATCCACACTGGACATCTTTTGTTATGTTGGATGTTGTTATTTTTTTATTTGACAATCTAAGAAAAAAGAGGTCAGTGCCCCTGACTAAATAGTCAGGTTTTGCATGTTTTAAAAATTCTTGCAACACCGGTTGAAAATCACTTATCTAGGTTATTGACATATTGCCATTGCACTTCATTTTGGATTTACAAACTTGTTTTTAACTACCTATCCATTATTTTTCTAGCCAATCCACTAAATAGGCACCCTAAGAAATTGTGAGACAGCCATTTCATGAAAAATTTCTAGTTGAGAGTTGAGTACCACATTCACTGTTGACAAAGGCTGGTGCGCTCACAGACTGGTCTGCCTCGGCTCAACCCTGGACATACAGAAAATACCACACGGGCTATTTTTGCATTCAACATAGCTTACTATTGATCATAACTCAGTTCTCCCACTTTCTCTTTTTCAGATACCTGAAATCTTATTTCATATGAACATTGTCACAACCTCAAGTACAAATGCAAATTAAATAGTCTAGCATGAATTAGTTACGAGGTGACTCTGAATATGTTTGTGTTAATTCATTTTACTTTGTCATCAAAATGAAGTTTTTTTAATTATAAAATTTATTAAATTCATGGGTTCTAGAGACATTTATAGACTCACAGGAGACCACAAACTCCAGGTTGAGAAACTTAGGGCTAGACTATCTCCAAATCTATCTGGTTAAAAATAAGAGATATTTATGTATCATGAGCTAGCCTTCAGGTGGCTGTTAAATATTGGACACATGGGTTGGGGAAGGGCACAGGTAGGCACCATCTGGCTGATAGGGTAATGATCCTGACAGTAGGTTCATTCTTTGTACATCTGCCTCATTCACTGTCCTGCTCTGCATCCCTGGACACTACCATTTCCAATGTGATCCAGCTGGTGTCCAGCTACCAACACCTGCATCTCTGTGCCCAAGGGTTCTCCCCAAAACCATAGAAGACTTCTCTGGCGGTAGTAGGCCAGAAGTGCCAGGAAATTAACACTTCTTGGAGTAACCCTCAACTCATGATTCTCAGGAACTGGTATGTAAATACCTCTGCTCTTTCAGCTCTGGGGTGGGATATCGCTGAGACTTGTGTTTGCACCATTTCCTAGAATTTCCCTTTGGTATTTCCAGTTTCCCACAGTGGTAACTTACTGCTAATGCATTCTTCATTGCCTGGCTTCCTTTCCCCATCTCATTTTTCCACTGTCAGTGTTTCCTATACCTCCCAAATAAACTTCTTGCATGCAAATTGTTATCTAAGAGTTTGCTTCTGGGAGAAGCAAGTGAGGTATCATAAACTTTTACTTATGATCTCCCATGTAACACATACAACAATTCTGGAAGGTAGGAAATTATGTTAATTAAGACCTGCAATGGAATGTGAGCCCCATATTCTGTTTTGTTTTCTCATGTATCCCAAGAACAGCACCTGGTTCATTATAGATGTTCAATAGTTAACTGATGAATAAAGGAAGAAACTGATGCTCCTGCAAGCAATTTGATGAAACTCCTGCTGAGACAGCCAGGACATGAATGCTGGCATTTTGATTCCAAACACAACACTCTTTGCCCTATACACTCAGGGTCCCGTTCCTAACCCTGTTGTCTCAGATCATGGTTTGCAGAGGAACTTAAAGATGATTTAAATAGGCCAGTATCATTGGCCAGCTCTAAACCAGAGTGATGTCAGTGTTTTCAGGGTCGATGGAATTGGGAGCTCTGTGAAAATATTAAAGATATCTATAGCACAAACTGCCAAGTCTGCTTGTTTATATCCCACAGACATTGGGGGAAGGGGTCACATCATTCCCATGATGCCCATCTGGATCGGTGGGTCCCATGAAATAGAGGCAACTAGCCTTTCTCAGCTCCAACACATCCTAGCTTAGCCTTGTTCCAATGATGTTCTCCTCCTCATCATTGTGAACCTCTAAAAGTCACTTCACTTGGAGGAATCTCATTCTTTAACATTCTAACTTGGGCTTTGAAAAAGTTATTTCCTTTAAAGAGTCTAATGAGTTCTTTAATAAGTGGACACTTACAGATCAAACTATACTCAGCAGTATGAATAAAGAAATATCTATGGCAGTTAGCTATCAGATTAGATGCTAACTCATTAATCAATTTTTACTTAAATCATGCATCTCCCCCCAAATGGATGGTTATTCTGTGAAACCATTTTGATTCCCAGGGACTGCTTTCCCTAAACTCCTTAGAGTCATCAGGCACATTAAAGGATATCCAATTTCATTGGTCTAAGCTGAGTGATCGCAATTCATCAAGGCATGAAAAGTCTGTCCAGTCTTGTGGAATATCATTAAATGGTTCAAGGACGTTTCTAATCTTAATGATGGCCAAGGGGGAGCAACTATTATGATGATGAATGGGAATGAATATCTGGAGAAAGTTCAAGGCATGTTATACTTACAAAGACTAATACACATTGTTTATCTAAATCATCCAACTGATTAAAGAAACACACAAAGCCCAAGACAGTTAAAAGCAGAGAACCAAATAGGGGTTGACCTACCCTGGTATATTTATCGCTGACCATGTCATGCATGTAAAATGTATTGCTCCACCAAGATGCTGTGTATATAAATCGGGAGGGTCTTTGGAGGCTGATGTTGAGTAATATAGGCTGTCCAGTTTATTGCCTGGCTAAATATTTATATAAAATGAGTTCACTGATGGTGGGGAAGCCTCCATAAAAGGAGTCTTTCAATGTTACTAACTGATTAGCTACAATGCCCGAGGCTTAGTAAGAGCTGGGTGGTGGTAACTTTGGTACTTCTGCTCCTAAAACCAATTTCTGAGCTGCTCAATGTTTTTAATCTCTGACCTGAGTTAGACTTTTGTGCATGAGTGTGTGTGTGTGTGTGTGTGTGTAGCCAAGTAAGGCAATACCCACTTGGTACAAAGAGCAGTGCAGAGTCTGGCAGGAAAGGACAAATACTTCTTGGTACACATCTAGAAGAATGCGCTTTAGAGTCATCTCTTGTTGGGAGAAAATGCCTATTAAACACGCACTGTTCTTAGCACAAGGCAGTCAATGCTGGATTAAATGGGGCAAGACTCATTTTGTATCATCAAGGCCAGGAATAAATCTCTTGTTCAGGGACTGTTTTTGGCTGACCTTCCCTTGGGCAGAAGGAGAAAAAATCAACCACATTGGTGGCTAGGAGGATATTGGACCATCCATGGTCCAAAGACCTAATCATAGTAAATATCTGTTAAATAGGTCTGGGAATGGTAAGTTGTTGGGCTGAACTAGTGCAGCCATTACTTACAGGATTGTTTAAAGATATGCAAGAGCAGTAGAAGATATAGAATTAAAGACTTTCTTCAGTTGGATTCTGAGACACCTTATGCTTCTGCTTTTCCTTATACCTCCCTAGTTTCTCCTTCTCAGTATCCTTTCATGGTTTCTTTTCTTTAACTGACCTCTGAACATTGGTGATCTCAAGGTATGGTTCTCAGCCCTATTGTTTCCATAAAACCATCAGACTCAATAAGATGGAGTCTGATGGTTTTAAATATCATGCCTCCCAAATCTCCAACCTGAACTTCACCTCAACTCTGACTACTAACTTGACATCTCCACTGTGACACCTAATAAAGCATTTTCATAATATGTCCAAAACAGAACCCTTAGTTTCTATCTCCTCATCCCCTCATCTTAGCCTGTGCTTCCTCTCCAGAACTCACCATTTCTATTGATGTTGTTATTATTTACTCAGTTACTTCTGTAAAAAATCTAAAAGTTGCATTTGAGTCCTCTCTTTTTCTCTCCTCCACAAAATATATCCTGAACCCCAGCATGAAGAGCAGGCTGACTTAGAAAGGTGCACTGTAGTTTGTTAATTTGGGAGCTACAGTAGGTAGGACATCTGATGAATAGAAAACTACTCCCGAGTCACTTCAAGGTTTGTTTTGGGTTTTTTTTTTTTTCCCAGTGTTTCAGTGGAGATATCAAATTGGGCCATCTCAGGGATCAGACAGGTAAACTTCAAATCCTGGACCTTTGTTTTCAAAACTGGGTGTTTCAATCCAGCTTTCTTTGGCCCATAGATAGGAGCACAGGGCAAACTGCTGTACAGCTCGTTGGACCTTTGCCGTCTGACAATCTGTGGTCACTGCAGGTATGCTAGATTTCAGGAGAACTGACAAGACCAAACCAGCATCTGCCCCTCCCCCAATGGCCATGGCACCTTTTGTCTCATTCTCGTGACATCTTTCCTTCCCTGAGGAGTTGCCTTCTCTTTCTCACCTCATTTCACTCCTCAACTCTGGGCTGTTGAGAAGATATGGCCTGTCCTCCACAAGCTCCTAGTTCACCACTTTCATATTTCTTACTTCATTTTTCATAATCAAACACTTTATAATGAAAAATGGAATTTTTCTTTAATGATGATAAAAAAACCTTTCTTTCTTATTTTTGGAACTATAAAAGTAATGTTTTGATATACTACAAAGTTTTTTTTTTAATTTCTATTTATTGATTTGAGAAAGAGGGAGAAGAGGAGAGAGAGAAATGTCAATTTGTTGTTCCACTTATTTGTGCACTTATTGGTTGATTCTTGTATGTACTCTGACTGAGGATCAAACCCGCAACCTTGGTGTGTATCAGGATAACACTCTAACCAACTGAGCTACCTGGCTAGGATGATATACTACACAAAGTTTTAAAAATACAGACAAGGAAGAAAATCAAATTCCCTTAGAATCCCATCACTGAGAAATAACCACAACAGTTAACATTTTTAAATGTTTTCCTACCATCTTTTTTTAGTGCATTTATATTTGGAAGAAAAAATTTGTCTCAAATCTTACTTGGAACTGAACCGTTTTTGTGTTATTTCACACCAATGTCCTCATAGGAAGCAATTGGCTTTCCTGATAAATTTCATAAGTAAATTTCTGTTGGATTCAGAGGGGCTGGAGACCATGTTTGAGAAGCCAATTCTTTAATCTTCCTGGTTGATTCTCAGCTGACTCTCAGTAAAGATTCTGAAAGATCTTTGAATAGACTTTTTTTTGGTTTTTGTTTTTTTAACAATGATTCCCTAACCTTTGCTTTTCCCATAAAATGTCCCTGCTAAGAGCAAATCCTCAGATTAGCCTGCTACAGTTCTTTTCCCTGCAGCAGGATTGTCATAAAATTTTGGCATGTGCTCTTAACCAAGTCATCTGAAAAAAGTGTGTTTTTTAAAAGCTGCCATTAATGAGAACTTGCTGTTTTGTAATAAGCATAAATTATTTTAGTGCCAATCATATATTCCCTAAATCCTCTGCCTCAAAAATCGGGATGTCCTTTTCATAGGAGAGAACCTCCTATGGGCCCTGTTTTGAGAAATCATGGGGAATGTTTAGTGGAAATGATATTGGCAGCACACACCCTGAGAACCAGCACCCTGCTATGTTATACTTTTATTCCAGGGAAAGAACTGAATACTTGTTTGCTGGACCAGTGAATAGAGGTACTAATGGGTATTAGTCATAACATCATCACGGGCACCATGACTGTATTGATGGAACGGGATTAACGTATTACTAGGTAAAAAGTGCTTTGGCATGTACTAAGAGTTAGGTAGTTTAATCCTCACAATGACCATTTGAGGTAGAACCTATCATTCTTCCTATTTTCCAAAATGAGAAACTAAGGTACAGAGAGATGCTCTGTCTTCCTCAAAGTGAAATAGATAGTGGCAGAGCCAGAATTTGAATTAAGCTACTTGAGCCCTAGAGTCCCCAACCCTCTCCTGACTCTCAACACCATAGAGATCAACATCAAGAGACCTGCATTCTTGTTCTGCTCTCATTCTGCTCTTGACAAGTGATGGGCCGGCCCTTGGTGTGCCTTTCTTCCGTTAATTCCACAAATATCTGTTGAGTACCAATGCAAGAGATAGTTTCCAAAGATGGATGCCATCAGTTCTGTAGTCATGTGTCATTTTTGTTTCTTCCTTTGAAGCTTGACTGCTCTGTCACTGCTTTGACCAATAGAATGCAGCAAGAGTAACATTATGGGAATTATTTTATTTTATTTATGTATGTATTTATTTATTTATTTATTTATTTATTTATTTATTTATTTATTTTTAGGGTGAGAGAGGGGAGGGAGAAAGAGTGGGAGAATAACATCAATGTAAAAGAGAAACATCAATTGGTTGCCTCTCATATGCTCCCTGACCGGGGACCAAACCTGCAACCTAGGCATGTGCCCTGATTCAGAATTAAACTGGCGACCTTTCACCATGTGGGACAGTGCCCAACCCACTGAACCACACAGGCCAGGGCAGTTATGGGACTTCTGAGCCCAGGTTAAAGAGGATTGGAAGCTTCTGTTTTCTTCCTCTCGGAACATTCCTTTTGAAAACCCCCAGTCATGCTATGAGCAGGCACAAACAGCCACGTGGAGAAGCACATGTGAAGACAGCCTCAGGAAGGCTGATAGCCAGCAATCTGCACCTACTAGCTATGTAAACAAGGCCATTTTGGACCTTCCCATTGTCTCAGCCATTGCATGGGAAACAGAAGAACTAAATGGTGAACCCAGCAAAATATGAACAGTAATATAATGTTTAAACAACCAAGTTTTGGATGGTTAGTTTTCCAGCAAATGATAACTGAAACAACCTACTCTGTGCATTCAACACCTCATCTTTAAAATACGGATAGTAAGACCATCTCACTGATCTTTCAGGAATGCTGATGAAGTAGGAAGTTCTAAGTATTATTAGTACCAGACAGCATGGAAATTTTAGCCCAATGCTTGAATATGTATTTTTGAATGCAGTGGCTTAGACTGCTTGGCCATCCTGACCATGGGACAATTGAATATGTATTTTTAATTACAACCAACGAAAGCTAGGGAAACATACTTTAGCATTTTTATTTCTCTTTTGGCTCATACCAGAATTCCTAATTATACTTAGGAACAGTCATGGGCTGTTGTTGTTGTTATTATTATCATCATCATTATTATTATTATTATTAAAGTTGAAGACAAGAACTTAAGACAGTTATCCATGAACCTAACTTAAACTCACAGAGAAGCTACTTAGGAATGGGTATAAGCTAAATGGTAACTTGGCTTTGAAGAAATATTTACTTTAGCATTCACTTTTATTGAAGAGGTAATGGCTATTGATCTTAAAATATTACAAATCATTACTTCCTCACCATCAGTCTTTTTTTTTTTTTTTAATCACCAGGAAAAGGTAAATTGTAGTAAACTCTAGGAAACAAGTCTGTTTGAGACTCTGTGCCTGGAGTCTCCTTTTTTCAAAGGCTGTACACAGATTTCTTCAGTGTCTCCCAATTATTCCCCCTCTCATGGCCAGCTCCATCACTGCCTTCCTCACCAGTTGTGCTGATTGTATTGAGATTTCTGTCCTCCAGCCCCCCATTACCCTTAACGAACATGCTCACCCACCCCATGCTTTTCAGCTCTAGCAGGGTTCAAGAACAAACAGAGCTTCTGAACCCTCAGCTGGACATTGGAATCTCAAAGTCCTTTCCCTCATGTCCTCATGTATAAAACGGCAACAATAACTTTTGCCTCATGAGGTTGTTAGGAATTATGACTGTAGTTGAATTTGGAGGAGAGTTCAACAGTCTCATGGGGAAACACAATTCTTCTATTCTTACTTCATTAAAGAAATAGTCAATTTCATCTAGGTAAAATTTGCTCTGATAAAATATACCCATTTTGAGTGTACAGTTCAAAGAATTTTGACAAACACATACATGTGACTACCATGTAAAATATGCGAACCACTCCAAACAGTTCCTGCCCCTGCCCCTGTGCAGGCAGTCCCCCTCTAGGTTTGGTTCTATTTAACCACTGATCTAGATTCTGTCACTATAGATGAGTTTTGCCTTTTGTAGAATTTCATATCAATGAAATCATGTAATATATACTCATTTATGCCTGGCTTTTTAAATGTGTTAGAGAGAGGCATCCATGTTGTTCATGTAGCAGTAGCTAACCCACTTTCTCTGTTGTATGGTATTGCATAAATGAAGACACCACAATTCACTTTGTCTCTTCTACTGTTGCTGAGTACTGGGTTGTTTGCAGCTTGGGGCTATTAAAAATAGTGCTGCCAAGAATGTTCATGTCCAAGTCTTAGTGTGGATATACATTTTTATTTTTCTTGGGTAAATATCTAGGAGTGAAAATTCTGGGTTATATGATATTTTAAATTTATGTAAGAACATAAGTATAGGAAATTGCCAGGCTGTTTTCCAGAGTAGTTGATCTTCAATTTCAACTGTAACTGCTTCTTATCAGGGAATTTCAGAGAAAAGAGATTTTAACAATGAGAACATGGATATGTTGTATTTTCTCTTTGATTCTCTGCTTATTTGAAACATTTTTTATTTGTGTGAAACAGAAATAGCCAGAAGAAACAAAATAGTTTTCTGATCCTGAAAATGAAGGAATTGAATAGAATGCTAAAATATTCCTAGCCTGATACAGCTTAATTTTTCCTTCAGCCTCGGAGGTTTTCATCCTCCATTTTCAGACTCCAACCTGGAGATTACTCATTCCTCCTATCTCAGCCCCAATGACCTAATGCTTTGCAGATTTCTCCCAGCAGGCCTATTAAATGGTTTTTTTTGGCACCATATGCCCTTCATTTATAGCACTTAGTACAATTTATAATCATTTATATTTGTGGAATTAGTTTATTAGTGTCTTTATTCCTTACTTCATGAGAGGAACCGAATCCCTTAGTTCATATTCCTCTAGTTTATTTGAACAAATGAATAAATGAATGAAAGAACTGGAAAAGAGGCTACCAGAACAAGGCTTCAAAGGCAACAGATGTGACTCTACAAAGTTGATTGAAATCTGCATGTAGTTGTCAATTGCTAACTCCCCCAAAAGACCACGGCAGTATTCTGTCAATCAAGCAAAGCCGTTAATTATTTACTGCAATAAGGGATAACACCACTTTGACAAAGTCTTAGTAGTAGCTTAGAAGGGAAAGGTCAAGGGCAGTTATGTGTATGGTTTTAGATCTGGTTTTGAGTAGTTCATGACAGGCCTTTCATTGTGGAGATTCCAGGTGGGCAAAATTCATTGTTAAATAGGTTGGTGCTAATGGACACCAAAGGTAGCTTCTAGAGCAAGTTGTGCTTTGATAAGCAAGAAGGTCTGCCCATGGAGCAACCTGTTGACCTGAGAAAGGGGGCAGTTTGAGTAGTCCATTGGTTGAAAAATAAATAAGTTTTCAGGAATTTCCTGGAGCAAACATTGAAGTTTTTTACTGGGCAAGAATTTTCTGGAACAAATAGTAAAGTCATGTTGATGTAGGTTTACTTCTGATAGTAAAGTTATGAGGCTTCTGGCAGCTCCTTGGATTTAAAACCCAGTTGCCTAAGACTTAGTATAGAAAGTCAAATTACTTCTCCGACCTTTTTATGCTGAATGAAGAGCCTGTGTTTCACAGTTGCTCATATTGTGGATTGTTAAACATGGGAAAATTTGTAGGCATGACTGAGATACTGTTACAATCTCACTTGTTGAGTTGGAGCCATATAAAACAGCAAGTCCTGGAATCAAGATTACATTTGTGATGCTTCTTTCTTTTTGTCCTTTCTCTGACTTTCCTAATTTTTTTAAATTTTGTATATTTTTAGTTTCTCTATCTTGGTACTACTATTTATTTATTTTTACATTTCTTTTTGTAAGTATATTTTATCAATTATGCTATTATAGTTTTCCTAACTTCTGCCCTCTCTATCCCCCCTCCGCCCTGCACCACCCAACCCTCCAACATTCTCCCCTCCCTTAGTTCATGTCCATGTGTCGTACATGTAGTTCTGTGACTTCTCTGTTTCCTATACCATTCTTAACCTCTCCCCATCTATTTCATGCCTACCAATTATGCTTCTTATTCCCTGTACCTTCCCTCCCCATTCTTTCTCTCCCCCTCCCCACTGAAAACCCTTCATGTAATGTCCATTTCTCTGATTCTGTTCCTGTTCTAGTTGTTTGCTTAATTTTTGCTTTCGTATTTTTAGGTTCAGTTGTTGATAGTTGTGAGTTTGTTGTCATTTTAATGTCCAGAGTTTTTTATCTTCTTCTATTCCTTAGATAAGTCCCTTTAACATTTCATATGGAAAGGTCTTGATAATGATGAACTCCTTTAACTTGACCTTATCTGGGAAGCACTTTATCTGCCCTCCCATTCTAAATGATAGCTTTGCTGGATACAGCAATCTTGGAAGTAGGTCCTTGCCTTTCATGACTTCATATACTTCTTTCTAGCCCCTTCTTGCCTGTAAGGTCTCTTGAGAAACTGGCTGATAGACTTATGGGAACTCCTTTATAGGTAACTGTGTCCTTTCCTCTTGCTGCTTTTAAGATTCTCTTTTTATATTTAATCTTGGGTAACTTAATGATGATGTGCCTTGGTGTGTTTCTCTTTGGGTAGAATTTCTTTGGGACTCTCTGAGCTTCCTGGATTTCCTGGAAGTCTATTTCCTTTGCCAAATTGGGAAAGTTTTCCTTCATTACTTTTACAAAGAAGTTTTCAACTTCTTGTTCTTCCTTTTTCTCCTCGTGACACCCCTATGATTCAGATGTTGGAACGTTTAAAATTGTTCCGGAAGTTCCTAAGCCTCTCCTCACTTTTTTTTTCTGCTTCAACATTTTATTTTATTTTATTTTATTTTATTTTATTTTATTTTATTTTCTCTCTCCTCATTTTTTGAATTCTTGTTTCTTCATTCTATCCTGGTTGGATGTTTATTTCTTCCTTTTGTTCCAAATCACTGATTTGAATCCCGGTTTCCTTTCCTTCACTGTTGGTTCTCTGTGTATTTTGCTTTATTTCACTTTGGTTAGCCTTCGTTTGGTCCTTAATTTTGCAACCGAGCTCAATCAGTTCTGTGAGCATCCTGATTACCAGTGTTTTGAACTCTGCATCAGATAGGTTGGCTATCTCCTCGTCGCTTAGCTCTTTTTCTGGAGTTTTGATCTGTTCTTTCATTTGGGCCATATTTCTTTGTCTTGGTGCACCTGTTATGTTGTAAGGTGGCGGGGCCTTAGATATTCACCTGGGCGAGACAACCCTTTATGCTGCCTTGTGGTGCTGTCTGTGAGGGAGGGGTCAGAGAGGGAACGATGAGGCTCCTTTGCTCTGCTCTAGTCCCACTTTCCAACGAACTCTCTCGTGTGAGACTGGGAGTTTCTTCCACCATGGCACCCCCTGCATTGGTTTCCAGCTAGCTTTGAGTCTTTAATTTCCTGTTCACCCAGCCCTACCTTGCTGACTGTTCTCTCTGCTTGGCTGCCAACTTCCCTATCTCTGCCCCTCCTACCAGTCTGGGTGAATGTTTCTTTAACTCCTTGGTTGTCAGAATTCTATGCAGTTTGATTTTCTGGCACTTCTGGTTGTTTATTGTTTTTAGATTGGTTGTTATCCTTCTTTTGGTTGTGTGAGGAAGTGAAGCGTGTCTACCCATGCCTCCATCTTGGCAGGAACTCTTTCCTTTACTTTTGATTTATGATGCTCTTACTAGACAAAAGTTTAACTTCCCTATCAAAAATCCAATGGGAGCAAAGAATGAGAGGAAGTACCTGCAGCATATTAGTATGTTAATGTAATAGTGGATGGTTGTAAGGAAGTCTCATAATTTTGGGAGCAGTAGTGGTTAAGTTACAAGCAAGTCTGCAAATGTATTAACGTGGGTATTTTGCTGCCACGTGAGGAACAGTGAGATCTCCACGGGACTCTTTGGTGATAGGAGATTTCCTTGACCAAGATGAACAGGCCTGGGAGGTTAGGAGGAAGGAGAGCAGAGAGAGTTACAAAGGCATCCCAGGGAAGTTGCCATGTCCCCACCAATCAGATCTCTAGCTATATCATGAACCATTCACCTGGTCGAAATGGAAGACAGAGCTAGTCCATAAAGCATTTGAATGGCACTACTGCTATCATGTTACACAGACTTTGTAGCCAATGTTGACACACCAGTGTTGGAGGAAGCATGCTGGGTCTTGTGCACTTCCTCACCATATGTATGGCAGGTAGGGATGTAGGAAACTTTCTGGCTATGGAAAGTAAACATCTCACCTCCAAATGGGTAGAGTCCTGCAAGCTCCCTGAAACAAAGACTCTGTATTGTGAGCTGAGCCAAAAATCTCCCAAAAGAGAGGGTGGAGCTTGGGCAAGGCTTTTCTTCTCTTCCCTGGTATAATATCGTCACATCCTCTGGGGTAATGCCTGAAGAAGGGGCCTTCAGAAAGTTGGTTGTGCTACAATTTATGGCTCTTCTCAGCAACTAAATCTTTGCTCTCTGATCTATATATAGCCTAGCAACCATAATTCCTCTCTCTCTTTTTAAAAGTTTTTTTTCATATGATATATGAACACAACTTTAAAATTAAATAATATGCCTCAAAAATAGCAGGAGACTTTGCCCTTCCTACCTTTATCTAGGTCCTGCTGCCCAAGACCCACTTTCATCTTTTTCAACTGTTTCTTCTGGTGTTTATTTCCATGTGGGTGTATTCTCTCTGGATTTATTCATTTTAGACCTGTGTGTTGACCTCCTGCTAAAAATCAGGACACAATACCTTTATATGCTCCCTCCCCTTTTCCTCTCTCCCTATTTTCATAATTCCACTGTGATTTTTACCTAAATCTGTTATTACTGTTTATATGATTTGTAAATATAGTTTACCCCAAAACCAAGTAGGGAATTGATTATCTTTTGTGTACAGTTTCATTTTGTTGTTTCTCACTTGCAGAGTTGTTTGGGTTGTTATTTTTTCTCATCAGATCTGTCAATACCCATTGATAGCTTTTCTAAAGCCTCAACCATATCAGATTAGTTTATTTGTTCTACTTGTTTTTTCCTCCAGAGACTCTTGGGAGGACCCCACTGTCCTGTTCTATGCAGTCTCCAGGGCTGCGGCACAGTGATCATCTGCAATTTTTCTTCACATCACCCTGTGACCTCCCTTTCCGGATGCCCTCTTTCTGAGTTACCATGCCTTCCACTTTCTTGGCTTACTCCCTCCTGTTGTAGGGTTATCTTCTCTAGTGCTTTCCTAAGAAAGGTCTCACAGGAGGCAATTATTTTCCAGTTCAGGGATGTGTCTAAAATGTCTTTATTCTTCCTCTTATGGTTACTTATAAGTTGGCTGTATATAGATTCCTGGTTGAAACTCAATTGCTTCATTGTCTTCTAGCACATATATTGCTCACATATTGCTGTAACTAGTCCAATGGAAATTTATTTCCAATCCTTTGTAAATGTCTGTCTCTTTCTCTCTCTTTATAGTTCTTAGAATCTTTTCTTTTTTTCTTTCAGAAAAATCTATAATTTCAAAGAATTTTACAATAACTTTCTTTTCTTTTTATGTTTGTATTTTTTAAATTGTTGATACTATTCCAGATGTCCCCCATTTTCTCCAAATTTTGCCCCCTCTACCAGGCCCCTTACCCCCACCCTGGCATTCACCACATTGTTGTTTTGTCCATGGGCTATGCACATATGTTCTTTGGCTAATTTCTTCCACTTTTCCCCATCCCTCCATCCCCCCATCCCTCTGAGTTCTATCGGTCTGTTCCATGTATCTATGCCTCTGGTTCTATTTTGTTTGTCTTCTTTGTTTTGATGAGCCTCAGACTACTAGTCACTCTGTGGATCCTTTCAAAGTCAAAGTATGTTCTTCAATTATGGAATTTTTCTTTTATTATGTCTGTGATAATTTCTTTCCCATTGTTTTCTCTGAGTCTCTGGAATAACTATTATTTGGATTTTGGGTCTCTTGGATTAATCCCCCAAGACTCTTATCACTCTGTAAGAAAACTCTTTTTCTACTTGTTTAACTTATTGAGAAATTTCATCTCCTTTATTTCCCAAACCTCCTACTAATTTAAAAAAATTTTACCATCCTTTTTTAAATTTATGAATTCTTACTATTTGATCCATTATTTTCCATAGTATTATGTTCTTGTCTCATGGATGCAACCATCTTCCCTTTTCAATCTAAGGATATTAACTCTGGTGGCATTTTTGAAGTTTTCTTCTGATCCTATTATTTCTGTGTACTTCTCTGTCTTTTTCTTCTCTTTGTTTTGGTCTCTGTTTCTTATGTTAGGAGCCATCCCTCAATTGTCTGGTGATCTTTGGCTTGCTGCTCCTATTTATAGAAATTACTTAAAATATGGTAAGAAACTTTATATGCAAAGGAGGAAGGGTTTTACAGCAGAATCAGGCAGTGGGTCAGCTGCTCCATGGGAGAACTTCCAAATGTCAGAACCTGGGCAAGGCAGTCAATTTACCCATTGAAGAGTCTTCTTCTACTCTTCTTACTAGGGTCTGCCGGAAGGTGTTGCCTAACTGCTAGAATAGTAGGGGGCTGCATAACCTATTTCCTGGTGGTGAAGATACTTGAGCTGCTTATAAAAGCTGTACTACCCATACTGTTGAATGTGTGTCACTGGTGGAAATTTTAGGGCACAAATTGCTAAAAAAATTTTTCTTATTTTATTTTATATATATTTATTATTATATATATGTATGTATATGTAAGCGAACATTATCTACTTTAGTATGTGTTGGCAAAAATACAACTACCACAACAAGCCCATGATGTCATGGATATTATTGTTTTAAGACAAACTAAGTAAATGAGAATGAGTCAAGTTAAAAGTATTAAGATAAATAATAGTACAAGAGGGATATAGACATGACAAAACATCAAGAAGGAGGTACTCAAATTGACGTTTGGGAGACGCTGTAATAAAGAAAGGAAGGCATCTTTTATTACATTGAGAGAGTAGAAAGTGTTCCCTGTGGAACTAACAGCTAAAGCAAAGGGACAGAGATGGTGGTAGGGAAATTACAAGTCCCTCTGTGTGTCTGGAGGGTGGTGAGAGGTGGTCAGGGGCCGGATTAGAAAGAACCATGTATTTTCATAAGTATTATTTTAAAATACTGGTTTGATGATTGTACAGCGTCTGGTCTGAGAAGCAGCATGGTTACTCATTGTGGTTGACTCAAGTAAAGTCAACAAGTAATGATTTGCCTTTGAATAATTTACAACAATTTAAAAAGGATGCAGACTGGCTTTCTGCAGCACACAGCAAGCTATTGGTGTGTCTCCAGCCCCTCACCCCTACACACACCTAGCCCACATGCCCACAGCAAGTCATTGAATGCTGAGAGAATGCAAATTTATTTTAACCAAATCTCTTAAAACCTTAACCAGAAAGGTAAATCTACTATAAAATCTAAGCTAAAGCATTTTCAGTGAGTATACATGTAATGAATTTTGGATTTCTCTTCATTCTAGATATTCCCATTTTTCAAATATGCACAAGTTATATAAGATCAGGAACACAACATAGCTACTCCAGTGTTCCATAACTGCATTGCCCAGTATGGTAGATACTCCCCATATCTGACTATTTAAAGTTTACATAATCAAGTAAAATTAAAAAGTTAGTTTCTCACGCTAGCCATATTTCAAGTGCTTTCTCGTCACATGCGACCAGTTGCTATAGTTCTGGATATCACTGATATAGAACATTTTCATTATCAAAAGTTCTCTTAGTTAGCACTGTTCTATGGTATAGAAAGCTTAAGTTTTATTGAGATATAATGGACATATGACATTATATTAGTTTCAGATGTACATCATAATTTTCTAGTATTTATACAAAGCCTACTTTTAAGTTTTAAAAAAGTCTTTTGAATTTACACACTGTAGTACTGGCATTTGTATGTGTGAACAATTCTGAATTTTAATACAAGTACAGATAAAAGCACATACCACCACACAATAATACAGAACAGTTTCCTATCCCCCAAATTCCCTCATTAAAATTCCCTTTTAGAGGCAAACCCTTTTACTACCCCAAGCAACCACTTAATCAATTGTCTGTTCCTACAGTTTTACCTTTTCAAGAATGTACTACAGATGAAATCATATAATATATAACATTTTGAGACTGGCTTCTTTTTTAAAATTTATTAAATTTATTGGGGTGACATTGGTTGATAAGACCAATGTCAAGTGTACCTTTCTATGAGACTGGCTTCTTTTACGCAGCCGTAATACCTTTCAGATTTATCTAATTTGTTGCCAGTACTCTCTTCAATGCTGAATAGGCACTCCATTATATGGCTGGACCTCAGTTTGTTTACCCATTCACCCACTGAAGGCAATCTTGGTTGTTTCCAGTTTTGGAAGTTTATGCCTACAGCTTCTAAAACATTTGTGATCAGATTTTTGTGTGACTATAGGTTTCATTTCTCTAAGTAAATATCCAGAATTATTGGGTCATATGGTAAGTATATGTTTAATTTTAGAAGACACTGCCTACCAGTGTCCCAGAGTGGCTATATTATTTTGCATTCCCACCAGCAATATAAGAGTGTTGTGGTAGCTCTGCATCTTTGTCAACACGGGGTACTGTCAAGTTTTTGTCATTATAATACATGCATATATGTAGTATCATTGTGGTTTACATTCGCAATTCCTAATTAATGCCTAATTGTTTTGCTTCTTCTCATGTGTTTATTTGTCATCTTTATATCTTCTTTGGAGAAGTGCTTATCCAAATCTTTTGCCCATTTAAAAATTGTATTGTTTCCTGACTGTTGAGTTTTGAAAGCTATTTATATATCCTTGTTATAAGTTCTTTATTAAATATGTAATTTGAAAATATTTCTCCCAGCCTGTAGCTTGCATTTCATTCTCTTAATAGTATCTTTCACAGAGCAAAAGTTTTAAATTTTGATGGTTCTGATTACTGTTCCTTTATAATAAATTTAGATTGTATGGTTTCTCTAATTTTATTATTCTTTTTCAAAATTGTTTTTGGCTATTCCAGTTGTTCTTCCATATAAATTTTAGAGCCAAATTACTGTACCTACCAAAGAAAATCCTACTGGGATTGAGAGTGAAATTTAGTCAAATCTCTAATCATTTTGGGGGAAAATTAATATCTTAACTACGTTGAATCTCTGGTTCATGGATGTGGTATGTCTCTCCATTTATTTAGATCTTCCTTGGCTTATTTTATTAATGTTTTAGAAGTTTTATTATACAAATTCTGTACATACGTTTAGATTTATACATATTTTGCCATTTTTTGGAGTTATTTTTAATTGCATTTAAAATTTTTTTATTTCTAATTATTGTTAGTATATAGAAATATGATTGAGTTTTAAAATATTGACTTTGTATAAAAATATTGACCATGATAAACTCATTTAGTACTTCTAGGAGATTTTCAGTAGATTTCTTGCAGATTTCTACATAGAATAATTGATACAGGTATACCTGGCCAGTCTTGGCCCCAAGGGAGTCAGAGGAGGGGCTGAGGGAGGAAACTGCTCCCAAAGCAGGGGCATCATCGCGTTGCCTGGGTAACCAAGCAAGCTCAGACAGATTTCCCCACCTCTAGGTAGAGATGTGGCGGGAGGAAGCCTTGCGAGCAGCGGGGCTAGTAAAACGTTTGGATAAGGGAAAAGCCCTCTTACATCTCCTCTAGTCCCTGGGTGTGAGTGAGACAAAGGGACACAGCAGCACCTGGGGGGGCTAGCCCCTCCCCCAGCACGTGGAAGTTTGGGCGGGAGATTTAAAGAGAGGGAAGGAAGAAACTGAAGTTCTCCTGGGATCCACAGGCTTGGACACAGGGGCTGGGCCTGCAGGACCTTCTTGATCCTGGAAACAGTGTGGCAGCGCTGGTCCCACAAGGCAGACTCCAGGAAGAAGCCTGAAGCCAAACTACCACCAGGAACAAGCTAAGCCACCTGGACAGTCCTGCTGCAGCCTCCTGCGATTCCCAAAGGACCCGTATTTTTAAATGGGAGAAGAAACTCCAGGTGTAGAGGGTGGCTGAGTTTTCCTCCAGGTGTTCTGGAGGGGATGGGGTCTGAGGCAGAAGCCTTGCATTCTTCCAAATTGTGCAAATTTTTAAGTAAAATACCTCTTTATTAAATGAGGAAAATACCTCTTTCCTTTTTCACCAAATCTGCCTCTGGATTTTGCCTATGGGTGGCAGTGGGCAGCTGAATCCCACTTTCTATTTGGTGACGTATTTATTATGTTATATGTGAATGGGTAGTGACTTTTTACTAATATTAGGGCTTTGGTAACAATCTCCTAAAAATTAGACAAAAAATTTCAAGTCATAAGTCATGTAAAATAAAGTTGGATATTCATTTTTTATTTATCTTTCTATTTAAACTCCTTTTAGATTACCTGCATGCTTTTCCTCCCACACGCCTAATAATAAGGACTTCTGTATGTTCTCCCAATGAAATGGTTTTATGGTAAGAGTGGTTTGGGCAACATGGTCTTTCTGAAACATTAACTACTCTAAAGCTGAAATCAACTTTCTTAGATGTTCTTAAGGATTTATCTCACACCCAGCAACACCCTGAAATGATTTATTTCACATAGTTACTTGGAGGTAAATGTTGCATCTTAAGCACTAGTAATGATAAAATGAAACTGGAACCAGACATCTTTGTGGTCCAGAGGTCTCATCAGGGTCTTCTAATAATGGAATGGAAAAGCTCCAGCCCCAAGAATAAGACAGCTTGTGAAGACAAGAGGAAAGGGATGGTCATTTATGCCTCCTCAAAAGGCCCCCAGACCAAAGCATGGCTGGTGTCTTCCAGACATCAAGGTTCCATCATTTGTTTATAGGAAAATGGTCCTCCCACCACTGGCTGGCCCCTTCAAGGATTTTTCAAACAACTTAGCCCACACAAATGACAGGCTGAAGTTAACTGTATTGCTTTAATTGAGGACTGTCAAAAATACCAACACGCAGGAGGTGGCAGAACATGGGTGTTTTGCACGTCAGAGCTGCTGGCTCCTGTATGATGCATTGGATCTGCTGTGGGTCCAGAATTATTATAGGAAATAAGAAGGAAGGTGAGAGAAATATTTCTCTTGGGCTGTCTTAGCTTACATGCTGTGTATCATTAATCTGGCAACAAAACAGGAAGCAACATAGATGCTCAGAGCCAAAAATAAAACCCAGGCGCCATGTCTGGAAGTCCTAAAGACAAAATGAGGGAGCCTTTTAATTAGGACTGACCAGCCATAGTAAACCTATGGTTTATTGCCATGCTCCCTGGCATGCACTACACCACCCATACAATGGTGTCAGTAGCTAAAAATTCACATCATTTGAGCGAAAAGGGGAAAAAAAGCTGACATGGAATCCATTAGGTCCCTAGGGATAGGTTGGCTTGCCAAGTTTTGTCAATAGTAATGCATAGCTATGAGTGGACTCTATCAAATACAATCTCTCCGCCTCTCAGGCACTATTTCCATTGTGTGTGGTGGTAGGGGGAGACTTCCAAAGAATGCCTGAAGCTATTGGTTGGAACCAGGTTTTAATTTTTTTTCAATAAATACTCAGCAACATGTGGCCACATCTGAACATTTTACATGCTACAGTTACTGTTTCTTTTTCTATTTTCAGCTTTACTGAGATATAATTGACATATAATATTGTGTAAGTTTAAGGTATGCAACATGATGATTTGATACATATGTATATTGCAAAATGATTACCATAACACATTTAATGTTCTTGATCATGTTGAGGCAGGTCTTATCTATCCATCCATTGATCCGTCCATCACCAATTATCAAGCACCTACCATGTGCCAGATACTAATCTAGGTGCTCAGAATACAAAATTTATACAAAATTATACAAAATTTAGACATCTCTGCCTCAAGAAGTTTATAGTCTTAGCTACCCCTTTTCAGAAGCCATGTTATCTCCTATTTTAATTATGGTACAGCCACTTTATATTAAAATGTAAAGTAACTCTGCCCTGGCCAAGTGGCTCAGTTGATTGGAACATCATCCTGTACACCAAAAAGTTGAGGGTTTGATTCCCAGTCAGGGCACATACATAGGTTGAGAGTTTGAACCCCAGTCAGGGTACATGTGGGAAGCAATCGATCGATGTTTCTCTCTCACATTGATGTCTCTCTCTCTCTCTCTCCCTCAAATCAATAAACATGTCCTCAGGTGAGGATTAAAAGCTTTTTAATGTAATTTTTTCCCTTAATACTAAAGGAACATACATACCCAGTACAAAAATGAGAAGATACAGAAAATAGAAGACAAATTGTTATCAATTCTATGTATATTCTTAAGATTAGGGTTTTTAAACATTGGCAATATTGACATTTTCAGCCAGATGAACTTTTGCTGTGGAGGGCTGTCTTATGCATTGTAGGGTATTTAGCAGCATCTCTGGCCCCTACCTGCTACTCTCTAGATGCCAATAGAAACTCCATTCCTACTCCCCACTCCTGTTTAAACAACCAAAAAACGATTCCAGACGTTGCCAAATGTCTCCTAGACCCTAACTGCCTTAGGTCATTCCAGGTTCCAGGGTTGGGTTTGTTGACTAAATTCTATCATTCACCTATTTACCCCTCCATGAGTCTAGAAGACACTTGTAAATACAAGGAACTGAGCCAAATAGAATAAAAGTTATCAGCTTTGGATATTGCTCAAGTGGAGGCAACTGGACCTCAGGTGAGTCTGGCTGGTTTTACTCATCCAAAGCAATCTAAAAGCTGGAACCAGAAAGCAGAGGCCTTGCTGGGCTTGTCTGAGGCAGGAAATAAGCCTGTGATTGAGAGGCCAGGAAGGGGGGAGGTTCTGTTTTAGGTTTTACAGCAGAAGTGCCGCCATCTGCTTGTGGGCCAGCATGCCAACTAAGCCAAGCCACTCCAGGTTGGAGGGTCAGCGTCATGGGTGGGTACTTGCTCCTCAGCACTTCAAGGCAGAAATGTGGGGAGCAGGCAAAAGACTCCCCCACATGGAGATTATTTTCTGAGACTATATAAATATATACATATACTTTAAATAAAAACAGTATCATACTGTACACAGTATTATAGTTTTGTAGTCTTTTTACTACCACACTGTACAAACTGTTTTATAACCCTTTTTCAGGTACCATATCAATGCTTCTCACATTAAATTACTGAAGACATAACTTTAAATGGCTGCATATTGCTTGCTTGTACTTAATGTACTTAGCCAATTCACTTTTTTACTTTTTACTTTTGCTGTGAGGTTCTAAGAGGTTAAGACCACAGTTGTCCCTGATTATTGCCTCAGAGCACAGTATTAGACTCGGAATCACTGGTTCAAATACTGCTTATTGTAATGTCCTCCTATGAAGGGGCCCCAAATTATATGTAGCTTCTGGAGCTAAGAGAACTAAAGCATAAATGAAGAAAGCATGACTTAACAGATGCCCTGCATGTTGTTCTGGCTTCTCTGAAGTCCAGATGACCCTATAAGGCAAGGGCCCCCTGTTTCAAAGGTTGGGACCCTGATGTGGGTTTTGCTGCCCCAGAACAGCCAACAGCTCCCAGGTCCCCAGGAGACTCTTCTCTCCTGTCCCTGGGTTCACTGAACTGACACACTGTAGTGATTTACTGTTAGGTCTGTGCTGTGGGAAGAACCAATGTTGTCTTCTGGAGTTGGCATCCCTGAGCGGTTAAATGAATTTTCATTGGCTGTGGACTCAACTGGAGATGGCTATGTGTATTGTAAATATTTTAAATTATCTGTATATTATGATTTTTTAAAAATTATTTTATTGTTCAATTACAGTTGTCTGCATTCCCACCCACCCTCCCCCTCCCCCCCACATGATGATGTTTTGACATTTAGAAAACTTCCTGGATGAGAAGAGACTGCCCCTCCCTGGGCTAGCCAATTCTCAGAGATAACAAAGGACCCAGCCAGGAACATACCCTTAATATGCAAACTAAGCAATCTAGATCCTGACCTCCTCAGTCTGGCCCATGTACCCTGGGAGGCAATATTCCTCTGCCTTCACCATGCCAGGACCAGGGCCAGGTGCCAGGTAACTAGGGACTACCCTATATAGCTCAAAGCCCACCGAAATTATTCCAACTATCCCAACCTAAACTGTTTACCTTGCTCTGCCTTGCCTTTCCTGTGAAAACTCCAATGAAGGCCTTGGCCAAAGCAGTCTCCTTAATCCTGTCTTTTGCTTCCTGTCCCTTCTGGTATCTTTCCCATGTGACCCTGCCTCCTGCCTATAGATCTGTGGATATAATAAACTTCATTTTTTTCTGAGCCTCTTTTCTGTCTCCTCTTGTGGCCACACCTGCTGACCATCTCATAAAAGAATATAAAACAGATTTTTAGGCTTTATGAAGCTGATTCTCAAGCCTTCCGGCTTGAGGTATGGTGATTAGTTATCACCTGAGCACTTTTACAATCTTTACCAAGAGTGTACGCATTGACATTTTTATTCTTGTGTTTCCAGCCTGAGGACTCTGTAAGAAAGAGCTGCTAGAATTTACCCACACAATTCCTTCAGCTCTAGAAGTTCCTAGAAAAATAGTCTTTAGCTGGGGTAAATTTTAAACACTAGTTCAAGTGAAATACTGCCCAGAATTCAAAAGCTCACTTTGTTCCAGGAGACTTTACATCTTTTTTCTTCATTTCTCTCTTCCACAACTCAGGTCCCCAAAAGCACCATCTAAGTTGTGGAGCAGGAGACAGTCAGATTGCCAAGGTTAATATTTGTGTTTGGAAGCATGGCCCCTGTTGAATGGGCAGTAGCCCTTGAGCTGCCTCCAAGGTTTCCCTTAACCAGTGTGTTGGCCAAACAGTCCTGCTCTTCATTCGTTTTTTACGGTTTCAAAGGGAACTGAGTGTTTTCATGGGAAGTGACTGACTAGGTATTGAGGAGGCTGTGACAGTGGTGGGGGTCAGTCCCCTGGGGCCTTGTTCAACACCCCCAACTTCCCCCCTTCAACCTCAGGCCAAATTGGATAAACCAACGGGATTTGGGGGAACAGAGGAACCAATGGAGTTGGCTCGGTGAACAAACCCCCAGTGTTCCACCCACTCTGAATCTAGTGCCAAGGTCCATCCTCCAGAGACACTGATGGCTCTGTTCTGCAAGGTACCAGCCTTGCATCACTCCACTGGAAAGAGGTGCGTGCTAGACCTCCCTCTTGCAAGATGTAGACCTGCCAGGGAGCAGAGCCAGAGACCTGATATTGGATATATGCAGGGGTGTTAAACTCAAGGAGGTGACTCAGTTTTCTCCTGGCATCTTGTGGAGGTCAAGGGCACCTTATGTTGACTTGGGGAAGGACTGAGGAGTGCAGTGTCAGCCCTTGTACACCGCCTCCTGAGCAGCCCCACGGGCGCCACCCTGTTGTTGGTGAATTCTAGTGCCCAAAGTCCTTGCAGCTCTGAAAGTGCAGCTGCGGTGAAAGAAATCAGCCAACAAAATTCCCTATATTTACAAAAACTATATGCATACAAATAAGGACTTAACAAAGATAAAAATTTTGTCTCTGGTTTCTTTATTTCCAGTAAGGTGGTTATATTCTCTTTATAATAAAAAAAAGAATGGAAAAGAACTCTAAAATGTCCACCGGTTTTTCAAAGGTACAGGGCAGGTTTATGCTCCTAGGCATCCAGTCTAGTAGATATGTGTAAACACACACAAACCTGGGGAGGTGGTGGGTGCATTGTGAGTGGGTGGGGGTGTTTGACCGGGTATGTTTACCTGTGTGAGGCCTGATTTTCTTTTTTTACATAGAATAGATGAAGCACAGTAGAATCCTGGAGAACTTAGCTTCTCTGCTATGCCTCAATCCAAATAAATCTTGAAGGCCACTCGGGCTGTTTCCTGGGCCTGCTGTGGCCCATTAATCATGTCAGCCTCAGTCAGAGTGAGCCCAGAGTGGAGTGAACACAGGGTCCACATAGATACAACATCGTGGGATATTCTGTTGAACGAAACTTTGGGTTTGGAAATTTAGTCTGGACAGGGGTGTGTGTGTGTGTGTGTGAATATTCCATATACTCTGTAACCTTGAGTTCATCCCAATATTTGCCCCCCAAAGGATTCTGATTCTAATTCCAAAGTGTATGTGTGTGTGCACACGTTTGTGTGTATGGGGAGGGGTTATTCCACACAAGCTGGGTGTCCTGCCATTCAACTCAATTCTGACACTATCAACCCAAGATAGCGTCAGATTCCACAGGTTAAAAACTTTCTGAACCCTGTTGTTTGGGTTTTTTGGAAGGTTTATTAAATAGACACAATGGATTAAATCTTTGGCCATAGGCCATTGACTCACCCACCAGTTACTCTCCCCTCTCCAAGGTGGGAGTGGGGTGTGGGTGGGGCTGAAAATTCCAACTCCCAATTAACTGGCTGGTTCTCCTGGCAACCAGCCCCCCAAACTAAGGTGTTTTCTAAAACTCACCTCAGTAACTTAGGAAATTCCAAGGGTTTTAGAAGTTCTGTTACAGAAATGGGAAGAAGGTTAAATATATATTTATTATTGTAAATCACAATATCATGCTCCAGAACCTGGGTGTCAAGACCAAGGGTCCTTCCTGAACTTCACAGGCCATGCTTCCCCCTGAGAGTGGGATTCCTGCTGGTGTCACACAACCAAACATCTGCCTGTTGTCAGAAAAAAGAATCCTTCAAAAACAAAGAAAGGTGGAATCAGTCTGGGGTGGAGCAGATAAGAAAAGGGTGGAGTAAGGTGTGGACAAGCTGAAGGGTTAAAGTTGAAAATGTTCCTCTGTAGGATGTGTGTGGAAGCTCGTGGGCCAGGAGGATGGATGACAAGGCTGGCCTGGGTCTAGTGGCCACTCTTGAAAATGAGGCTGCCCAGTTAGGCTTAGGAATCCTCCCAGGTTCTAGGTTGCTTAAGAGTGGACTCTATTTTTTAGAGTCCCTTGTGTCTTTCTTCCTGTAGGCTGGCTGCCACCATCTGCTGGGAGACCTAGACCAGATGCTCTGAAAACAGGGTGTCACAGGTGAAAGGAAAGTGGAAGAAGGTGGAAATGCCATTCACTGAGGCGTGAGATGAGCAAGAGATTCTGAGTGGGGGAGCTTCTCGTCTCAGGATGGGCTGAGACATATTTAGATGAGGAATTTTCTAGTAAGGAGGGCATGAACCACAGTTGCTTGTTCCAGGTCCACTGCCCCTGGCCAGCAGGGAGAAACTCATAGAAAGAAAGGAGATTGATTTCTTTTGATTTTTCCCTGGTCCAGGTATGGTTTGCAGAATCTCCTTGGCTTGTGGATTTAGAAACTTTCATATGAGTGAGAACTGAATTTAGTATTGTCTCTAGAGCCAATGTACCTGAGGAATGAAGCCCAACAGGGCCACTTTCCAAAGCCAAATTGCCTCCCTCAGGCACTGCTGTGCTTCTGCTCTCTCAGGAGACTGGTGGGTAAGCGTGGCCACGAATCATTCTGGCAGAGGTTCTGGCTTCCCCATGTGGGCCTGGGCCCAATTTAATACCTACGTGTGGGCGTAGAGGCTTGGAAGTGCAATTTCTCATTTTGCCCACTCCCACAAGAATGCCATGGAGCAGGACTTTGCCTGAGGTAAGAGAGGGCAGTGCAGGAACATTTGCCCCCATTGGCCAGGACCCTTCTCTGACCCTTCAGCATCTCAGTCGTGTTGCAATATTTCCTCTGGAAAAGGCTCTGTTCTCAGAGGTTCTGCCAGCAAAGTGCTTGAGAGCAATTTTTTGCTCATTTTGAGACATTCCTTCCTGCATCTCTGCCAGCCACGTCCTCTAGCTTCTCTTGTCCAGACCCTGATGGCGAGAAGTGACCCAAGCTGGGCAGGCCCCCACTCCCCAACACCCACATGCCTTCAGGAGGCGCTCTGTCAAGAGCATGTGAACCCTCCTTGTCCCCATCCGAAGGGGCCCTTTGCCTGCTCTCATCAAACAGGACATTCCAAGGCCCTCTGCAACCTTTCACGTCCCTTGTGCAATCTCTAAACTTGAAAGCAGAGAAAGTGTGAGCCAGATATTGTCATCTGAGGCTGGGAGTTCCACAAATTCATCAGGCTGGGAGTGTCTCTGATTTGCTAGGGAGGTGAACTCCCCTGTCACCCTTGGCAGGGCTGAGTAACATGGGTCATGCTTTTGACTTGCACAACCCTGGCTGTCAGGCAACTCCAAGCACCTCAGAAGGAAGATTGTCTTTTTATTTTGGAAGGGCAGCCTCCAGTCCCTTGAGGGCCTGTCACAGTCTGCTGACTCTATTCCCACCAGGTTCCAGGGCCTCTGACCACAAAGCAATGCTCCATCACAGCTCATCTTAATACACATGGCAGACAGAACTAAGCCTTCTCCTCTCTGAAAGAAATATCCTGGAAATAGCTAAAAGTCAAAACAAACACAAAAACAAACAACCCGTCCAGACCTGCAATCTGTGCCCCACTGGAAAAACAAACTCTGTCTGGGTTTTTGGGCAGAGAAGATTTGGGAAGGCCAGCTCATATGTGTGGCTCCACAAAACTGGCTGAGTATTGTAACTGATTGCTAAAATGGCCACAGATTCTCCTTAACTTTGCAGCTCCTCTAATCAAAGTGTGGAACCTATTTCCTCACTCGCTGAATCTGGGCTGGCCAGTGAGTTGCTTTGACTAATAGAATGTGGCAGAAATGAGCGTGTGCCAGTTCCGAGTCTGGTCCTCACAGGGTATTACACATTTTCTCTCACTCTCTTGTGACCACCATGTGAACAAAGCCCAAGCTAGCCTGCTGGAAGATGAGAGACATGTGGCTAGTCACCTTATTGCCTGACTTACAGCCATCCAACCATTCTGGAGCAGCCAGCTACTAGCTGACCCCTCATTATATCACAGACATATGAAACAACTTAGCCAAGCCATCCCAGGTGAGAAGAATCACCCAACACATCCACAGAGTTTTGAAAAATAATAAATGGTGGTTATTTTAAGTCACTAAGTTTGTGTGGTTTGTTATATACAAAAGTTAACTGATACACCAACAAAATCCATCATCAGGAGAAGGGTGGGGAGAAGAGAGAGGCGAGAGAAAGACACTTCAGAAGAGGAGGTTTTCATAGCTGTTTGCTCAACCTTCTCATATATACATCATCACCTTTGCTTTATCATCAACCCTAATTTTATAGGAAAAGTTCACACAGGACAGGTAAGTTGCTCAGTCTCATTTGCAGAATGGCAGATTGGAGACTCAGGTCCTGACCTGTGTAGTTTTCTGTAAGATCCTATTCCCCCACCTCCAAAATTCACAATGGGTCTTCACAATACTTAAAAATGCCAAACATGTGCTGTAGTTAGACAGAATTGCCTAGTGAATTAGCCCCTTAGGGCCAGGGTTGAAATCCTGGCTCCACTCTTCCCAAGAGCCATGATGTTAGTCATGTGGCTTAATTCTTAGAAAAGAAAAGGTGAAAGTACTCTGTTTTTCGAGGACTGGAAAAAGTAGAGAGCTTATCCTCTGGTTCCATGATGCCATTTTTGGAATTGTCTTAGTCAACTCGGGGCTACTATAACAAAATACCATAAACTGGGTGTTTTAAAAAAGAAACATTTATTTCTCACAGTTCTGGAGGTTGAAAGTCTAAGATCAGGGTTCCAGCATGGTTGAGTTCTTGGTAAGGACCTTCTTCTTGCTTTTCAGATGGCTATCTTCTCAATTTATCCTCACATGGTGGAAAAGAGAGGGCACTAACTCCATTCATGAGGGCTCCACTCATGACCTAATTACCAACCAGAGGCCATGCATCCAATATCATCACATTGAGCAGAAGATGGTGGAGGAATAAGTAGAAGCTACACTAACCTCCTCCCAGGAGCAATCTGAAATTACAACTAAATTGTAGAGAAATCATCCAGAATAATCAACAGAACAATAGCCAGAGAGAAGCCTTATAACCAATGACAGATGGAAGAAACAGCTTCACCACAGCGTGATAGGTACAGAGTGCAGAGTTGACACAAGAGGGCTGGCTCTGCTCCCCCAGGTGGAAGCTGCAGTGCTGGAGGGAAATTTCAGCAGCCAGGGGGGTTCCCCTAAGTATAGGGACTAACCCCCAAGCTGGGCTCCCCAGCATACAGCACCAGAGCCAGGAAAGGAACCCAGATAACATCCAGCTGTGAAAAGAGGCAGGGTTTCTGTCTGCCAGGGAGAGATGGCTGGAGTCACAGCCTTTTGAAAGGCCATTGCATAAACTTCATTTGCAGCCACTTACCATGGGTGCCAGCAAAGAGGAGGCAGAGTGGATTAGAGATGCTGGAGGAGAGTCTGGGGATGGTGGCCTTGGTGAGAGAACAGGGAGCAGCCACCAAAATTCCTATACTAAGACATCCCCCATACTGCAGGAGCCATCTTGCTCAGGCAGAGCAGTCCCTTCCAAGTGACATCAGCCTGAGGGGAAGCAATAGCCCTGCCCACAGGAATTACTCTGCCCCACCCTGTGGTGCTTCAGCCTGACTGTTGATTATAGATTGACTAGATTAACAACTGAAGGAGATAGCCACAGACCGTGGATTGTTGGTAGCCTTAAACAGGCTGCCTAGGGCCAGACTGGGACACCATCTGACATCACCAGGGGCAGATCCAGAAAGAGAAAACAGTGAGATGAATTCCACCGTGGTCTTCTTCATGATTTGTATTATTTTCTCTCCTGCATAGCTTTTTAACATTTATTTCTTGTCCTTCGAGCTTGTGCATATTAAGTCAATAGTTTTTGTATTATAGTTTATTTCAAATCTCATATTTTGCTCCTCTCTTCTCTTAATCCATTTTACCTTCTTCTTTCCTACTTTTATTTTTATTTGTTTTAAATATTTTATTTATTTATTTTTAGAGAGAGGGGAAGAGAGGGAGAAAGAGGGGGAGATAAACTTCAATGTGCGGTTGCCTCTCCTGTGCCCCCAACTGGGGACCTGGCCGGCAGGCAACTCAGGCATGTGCCCTGACTGGGAATCGAACCAGCAACCCTTTGGTTTGCAGGCCGGTGCCCAATCCACTGAGCCACACCAACCAGGGCCATCTTTTTATTTTTGTTTTAAATTTTACTTTCTCTCTTGCTACAACTTGTTTCCATTCCACTCTCTTACTATTTCCTCCCCAACCCTGCTTCATCCTCTCAAAACCATTTTTCTTGTTATTTCCTCTCACATTCTTTTTCTGTTTTTAAAATACCCTTATTCTCACTCCATCCTTATCAGTCTTTGCTCATTGGGTGTGGATGTGGTGGTGGTTGTTGCATTTCTCCAATTTAATTCTAGATCTCTACTATTTTTGTATTTCAGATCACACATTTTACCATTCCCCTCTCCAAATACATTTTGCCTTCCTCCTGCCCTTTCTTTTTTTATTTTTAAAATTTAATTTTTTCCCTGTATTAGCCTGGTATTTATTTCTCACTCTTCATATTCCTTCTTCCTCTATTATCTCAAAATCACTTCTCTTTCCTCTAGACATCTCTTAAGCTTCTCTTTCTTTTTTCTCTCATTTTCCCCTCCCACCCATATTAATCTTTGCTCATTGTTGTTGATAGCTCTGTGGTGGACTGTTTCCTCCAATTTGTCTCGTACTTTTTTCCATCTCTCTCACTACTTTTTTTTCTTTTTTCTTTTAAAATTTATTTTAAAATTTTTGTTTAAACCTAATACTATATGCTTCCCTTCTGTTACTCCATTCTGCCTTCTTCTCTCCCTTTTTCATTTATAATGTAAATTTTTCTTTCTTTCTCTCTTCATCTTGTCCCTATTCTCTACTCTTAATATGGCTCCTCCCTCTCAAAATCATTTTTCTTTCAGTTAGTCATCTCATATTTGTTTTTCCTTTCTTATAATGGTCTTAATTTATTTACACCTTTATTAATACTGGCTCATTTCTGTTGATAGTGTGATTGTGGGTGGGGGTTAATATTGCAGGTGTTGGTTTGTCTTCTGGGCTGTTTGGACTTGTTTGGCTTCACCTGAACACAAGCATACAAGACACGGTGGGTGGAGTGACCTTCAGTTAGTGAGCTGGAGGGAAGGACCCACCAAAGAATGACTCAACATTAACCAAAACACAATTACACCCAGAGAGCCCACATAAATGGCATAGAGGGCATCCCAAAAGCATCAAGTTCAGGAGATCAAGGAGACTGCACCACCGAGTCCCACATGTCTCCTACCACAGAAGGTCACACCATGAAGACAGGGAGTCAAAGCAGTTCAATCTAAGATGCAGAAACAAAGAAGAAGAGTCACCTAAAATAGAGAGACAAAGAAACAACCCCCAATTGACAGGAAAGGAGGAATCCCCAGAAAGAGGTCCAAATGAAATAGAGGCAAGCAAACTATCAGACATTGAATTCAAACTAAAGGTTATAAGGATGCTCAATGAGCTCATTGAGAACTACAAAGAACTCCCGGGAAGCTACAAGGAAGTTTCTATGAACTACACTAGTGTGAAAAGGGACATAGAAAGTATCCATAAGAGCCAGGAGGAAATGAATACAAATATCTGAAATGAAGAACACTGTAGAAAGAATTAAAAGTAGTCTACATGAAGCAGAAGATCAAATCAGTGAGCTGGAGGACAAGGTAGAAAAAAAATTCCCAGACAGAGCAACAAAATGAAAAAAGACTAAAAAATAACAATGAAGGTTTAAGGGAGATACAAGATAACATGAAATATAATAATATCTATATCATAGATATGCCAGAAGAGGAAGAGGAGCAAGGGATAGAAAACTTGCTTGAAAAAGTTATGACAGAAAAATTTGCTACCCGATGAGAGAAAAAGTCATGTAAGTCCAGGAAGCACAGAGGGCCCCAATCAAGATGAACCCAAAGAGGCCCATTCCAAGACACTCATAATTAATGGCAAAATTTAAAGACAAAGAAGAATCTTAAAGACAGCAAAGGAGAAACAGCCAGTAACATACAAGAGAGCTCCAATAACAATATCAGCTGATTTCTCAACAGAAACACTATGAGCCAAAGGGAATGGTAAGAAATACTCCAAGTAATGAATAACAGAGGCCTGCAACCAAGACTACTCGACCTGGCAAGGCTCTCTTTTAAAATGGAAGGTGTAATAAGTGTTTCCCAGACAAAAAAAGAAAGGTTAAAAGAATACATCTCCATGAAACCTTATAGGCCCCACCAAAAAACTACATGGCCTATAAGTGAATTTGGCAAAATAGCAGTATATAAAGTAAATATTCAGAAATTGAAGGCATTTTTGTACACCAATGAAATATCAGAAACAGAAATTAGGGGGAAAATCCCATTTACTATAGCAAGAAGAAAAATAAAGTACCTGAGAATAAACTTAACCAAGGAGTTAAAAGACCTGCATTTGGGAAACTACACTGAAGAAATAAATTAAGGAAGGAACAAATAAATAGAAGCATATACTGTATTTGTGGATTGGAGGAATATGATGAAAATGTCCATACTACCCAAAGCAATGTATAGATTCAATGCAATCCTTATTAAAATACCAGTGATGTAGCTCACAGATTTAGAACAAATATTTCAAAAATGTATATGGAATCAATAATGACCCCGAATAGCCTCTGAAATCTTGAGAAAGAAGAACAAAGAGGGAGGGATCACACCACCTGATATCAAGCTACATTACAAGGCCACTGTAATCAAAATGGTCTGGTACTGGTATAAAAACAGACACATAGATCAATGGAACAGAATGGAGAGCCCAGAAACAAACCTATGTCTCTATGGTCAATTAATATTGGACAAAGGGGGCACAAGCATAAAATAGAGTAAAAATAGCCTCTTCAACAAGTGTTGGGAGAACTGGAGGAAAAAAAAATGAAATTAGGCCACCAACTTACACCATACACCAGAATATACTCAAAATGAAAAAAAGACTTAAATATAAGCTGTAACACCATAAAAGTCCTAGAGGAAAACATAGGCAGTAAAATTTCAAATACCCCATGCTACAAAATTTTCACCAATATATCCATTAGTGCAAGGGACACAAAGGAAAGAATAAACAAATGAGACTACATCAAATTAAAAATCTGCATGGCTAAAGAAAACATCAGCAAAATGAAAACCAACCATATGGAAACAAACATATATGCCAATACCTCAGACAAGGGTTTGATCTCCAAAATTTATAAAGAACTCATATGACTCAACACCAGAAAGACAAACAATCCAATTAAAAAATGGGCAAAAGACCTGAATAGACGCTTCTCCAACGGGGACATACAGAGGGCCCCAAGGCATATGAAAGGATGCTCAACATCACTAGCCATCAGAACAATGCAAATTAAAACCACAGTGAGATACCACCTCATAACTCACACAGGTCAGAATGGCCATCATTAACAAATCAACAAACAAGTGCTGGTGAGGGCTGGAGAAAAGGGAACCCTAGTGCACTGTTGGTGGGAATGAGGGCTGGTGCAGCTACTGCAGAAAACAGTATGTAATTGCTTCAAAAAAACTAAAAAATGGAACTGCCTTTGACTCAGCAATTCTACTGCTGGGCAAAATATTAATTCAAAAGAATCTAGGCACCCCTGTGTTCATAGCAGTGTTATTTACAATAGCCAAGTGCTATAAACAGTCTAAGTGCCCATCAGTAAATGAGTGGATAAAACAATAGTGGTGCATTTACACAAAGGAATACTATGCAGCAGAAAGAAAAAAAGAACTACCACTTTTCATGACAGCATAGATGGAACTGGAGAGTACTATGCTTAGTGAAATAAGACAGGTGGTGAAAGACAAACGCCATATGATCTCACCTATAAGAGGAACCTAATGAACAAAACACACAAATAGCAAAATAGAACCAGAGACATGGAAACAAGAAACAGACTGACAGTGACCAGAGGGGAGGGCAGAAGGGAATAAGGGGGGAAAGAAGGGGAAAGGTCTAGTCAATGAGCAGGTATAAATGACCCACTGTTATAGACAACAGGGTGGGGATTGACTGTGGGAGAGGGGGCAGGGGGCAGGGGAGAGCAACAGGGGAAAATCGGGACAACTGTAACAGAACAACAATAAAAAAATATCATCACATTCGAATTGGGGTTTCAGCACATGAATTGGAGGAGGGTACAAACTTTCAGTCCATTGCAAAAAGCAGATTCTACCTTTAGCATGGTTATGAGCCCTGGAGCCACCAGATGCTGTTTGGGTGACCTGTTAGGAAATGAATGCCATTGCACATGTGATTGACATCTCAGCTGGTTTTTGGACATAACCTTGGGAGAGCTCCTGTTTCCTCAGCCTCTAAGCTGTAGGTTTCAGTATTGGCTAGAACTCACTATAGAAGACTTAGGCAATATGACTGAAAGAGGCAAGTATTTATAACCACAATACTTGAATTTAAGTCCCATTTACTTCCTGGAACATTCAATCTTTTCTGCACTTCAGTTTTCTTGCTTTCCCCCCCTTTTTTCTAATTTTATTGACATATAATTGACATATAACATAGTGTTAAAGTGTAAAGCATAATCACTTGATATACATATTTGAAAAATGATTACCATAAAATGTGTAGTTAACAACCCTTACCTCACATAATTACAACTTTTTTCTTGTGATGAGAACTTTTAAAATCTACTTTCTAGCAACTTTCTTTTCTTTTCTCCCTAGCAACTTTCAAATATACAACAGCTTTTTAAAATTTAATCTGCATTGTGTTCTTTTTTACATTAACTTTTTGTCCCCTTATACACCCCTCCCCACTACAATCACCACACTGTTGTTCGCGTCCATGAGCCCCTTTTCCGTTTTGCTCAATCCCTCCACCCACTAACCTCTTCCACCCCCACTAGCTGTTATCCTGCTCTCCATCTATGAGTCTAATAGTCACAGTTTTTTTACTTTCAAAATGGTGACAAGAGAGTGAGATAATATAAGCTCAAGTACCATAAAACATCTATTATTATTATTATTAGTAGTAGTAGTAGTAGTAGCAGTATTACAAGAGTAATGTTATTACTGAAGTTGATTTAAATGGCAAATTTGAAAAGTTTTGGGTTAAACAAAAAAAACATGTATTCTACTTCTTTCAAAACCAAAAGCCTTTAGAATACCTAGAACACTTTAGCACACTGGTATGATGAGTTTTTTCTAGGTGACTAGGTGTAATCAGTTAGGAGCACTGCATACAAGAGAAAAAGCAACTACCAGTGGCTTAAATAAATAGGCCTTTATTTTATTACTTGACAAGAAGCCTGGAGGTGAGAGGTTGTTGGCGTTGGTTCAGTTGCTTAATGATGCTCAGGTGTCCAGTCTGTCACCCTTAACATACTGGCTTTCGTCTTCATGCTTGCTGTCTCATGGTCTGAAGACAGCTGCTGCAGCTCCAAATCAAGGGAGGAGGGTGGGAGAATCCAATTTCCCCAGAAACTCCTTTAGGCGTTTTTTGTTTGTTTGTGTGTTTTCTGTTTAGGTCTCATTGACTAGAAATGTGTCATATAACCCCCTAAGCTGCAAGGGATGCTGGACAGGATTTACTTTTTTCAGACTCTATAGTAGAGGCAGCCAAGTGAGGAAATACTTGGGAATGTGTTAGCCTAACTAACCAACAGTGACCCCACAGGGGAAATTTGAGTTTTTATTTTTTATTTTTTTTGCTTTTTTCTTGCTTGTACTTTCTGATTTTTTTGGTAACCAACATATTGTGTGTTTGTATAATAAGACAGGAACTGATTAAGGTCTATTATTTTAAAAATAATCAAATGAAAGACTTCAACCTACTGTTGGCATATTGGAGGTGATACAGAATGGCTTGACTATACATGTGTTACCTCTTGGTGGTATTTCCTCTTGTCTTCCAAAACAAGCAGAAGATTAACCTTCAATTCTTGAAAAAGGTTGACAAACCACCACTTGTGACTTTGGGGAAACAAGAACCATGTCAAATTGAGTTATTCTATACTATACCCTCTGGTATAGTATAGAATATTATTATATTACTAAATGTAATATATAGAATATTACATTTGGACTATTGTTCTCTGCCAAAAATCACATATAAAGAAGGAGCAAAGTTCTGAGACACATGGAAACAAGTTCAAATACAGTCATAGTCAATGTCAAACTTTGGTGGGATGAGGTATGCAGGAAAAGTTTATAATCAAAATTCTGTTCTTTGAGTCTAGGAGAAAAACCACCAACTGTTATTGACAAAGTGGCTGGTTAGCAAACAAAGCAGGTGACAAGCGATGGCACCAGGAGGTGTTGCAGTCTACACCACCTTACAGATTAGCTGGTGGTGTCCTCACCAACGAGACCAGTTTTAGGAAGAGGGGGAAAATGTGGCTTGATTTAGAGCTGAGGATATAATGTGTCTAGTCATTGGAGATTGAAAGAAAGCTTGCCTGTAAAACAATGCTAATGCAATTGGAGCAAAGAATTGACTCTTGGGTGTGTCAAGGGGAAGTTTTGCTCTGCACCAGGCCAATGGGATGTGAGTCATAGGTACATTCTCTGGGATGTGGACATGGGCACGTGCCCTAATGTTCAACCCCACTAGCCATAAACTCTGCAGATGTATCAATTGTGTGTAGCAGTCCTTTTATTAAATCCTCACCCAAGGATATGTTATTGATTTTAGAGAGAGGGAGGAAGGGAGGGGTGGGGGAGAGAAAGAGACAGAAAGAGAGAGAGAGAAACATTGATGTGAGAAACATCGGTCAGTTGTCTCCCATATGCACGCTGATCTGGGATCGAACCCAAAACCTACCTATCTGCCCTGACTGGGAATCAAACCTGAAAACTTTCTGTGTACAGGACAAAGCTCTAACCAACTGAGACACCTGGCCAGGGCTGCGTCAGTCCTTTTAATTCCTGATGATTTGGGGGACCATGTGGTTCTTTTCTTTTCCTATGGTGTATGACTAGAGACTGTGTATTTTGTTTTGCATTTTCTTAGCAAGTGGCTGTTGCCTCTCTCTGGGTGTATGTGTGTGATGCTGGTGGGGGAGGGAGGGGATGTGGAGAAGCAGTTCACTTTCATATTCTCACTCTGTAAAGTCAGATTTTGAACAGCCCATCTGTGATAACTTAATATCTTTTTCTTCAAACTAGAAACTAACCCATGGAGGTTGAATTGTTCTACATCTTCCTTGCTTGGATAACTGAGGAATGCTGCAGCCACTATAAATTCAGACAAGTTCAAGAAATGAATGACCCACTCTTTGCAAGTGTGGGATTAGCGTGAAGGAGGACAAAACACTGTTAGCATAAAACTCCGTTAAAACAAAGTTCTGCTGTATTCTGGAGTTTGGAGAATTTACCCTGTACAAGGGCAAATTCTTTCTTTAACACAGTAGAAATGATTGGTCCTGCTCAGCTCCCTTCCATTAAGTTCCATGTGCCTGAATGTCCACAGAATTCCTATTTATAACACCACAGAGGTGCTGAAGAGCTGTCAGAGCCACACTCAAAGCTTAACCAAAAGCACTCACGTTTCCTTTCCTCTGGCCTCTGGTTACTGAAAACATTTGCTGAAAATTGCTGTCCCACTCAAGAACTGTCAAAGGTAATTGTGTTGCACAAAAGTTACCGAGAAACATGAAATAATATGGTTACCACCTGGCGACCAAGTTAATAGAACCTGTCTGATGAGCCTCAATCCTGCCACATGTGCACATGCCAGTTTCTGTCTGAAAACCACGACAGTATAAATTTCTGAGGAAGACGTGTATCAGAGGCCTTTTAGTGGCAATTTATGATACAAATCCCTATGTAAAGGGCAGTTGTCAGGTCACCAAATCCAGCGAGATCTGCTGTTCTCGAGGTGGCAGCAAGGAAAAAGATGCGGGAGGGGGGAGAATTAAGCATTCTGGGAATGTGGACCTGTGGGAGGCAAGTAGCAGTACTAACTTCTAAAAGCAAGGTCTAGACTTGGTTCTTCTCACAGCTGGCAATGACCTTGATGTCTAAGAAAATAAAAATCAGAGACTCAGGAGGTGAGGGGGAGCTGGCTAGAGAGTCTTTCTGAGTCCCCAGCTGTGACCCTTTGCCACTGGACCATACTGTGTCTGTCCAAATGAACAGGAATCTCTTTTCCCCTTAAAATTCCCCAGAGAAGGAAATCTTCCTCATTTTGGGTTGTCATTTTCAGAATCTCACTTCTCCTTGAGATGGTTTTGCCTTCACTTGAACTTACAAGACCCCAAGAGATTCTCCCAAAACAGGTACTTCTATTCATATGGCAAAAACTCCATTAAGCTCCCAAATCTACCCATGGATTCCCTTAGGGGTATCTAGTTCTATCTGAAACTGTCTTTTGGGTCAGAAATTATGGATATTTCAATGTGAATCTAATGGCATTGTCAGCACCCTAATCCAGTAGTCAGAGTGTGGCTCCTAAAAGATGCATTGGAACCAAGAAATTCCAACTGTGGGGCTGGTGGTCCACATTGGAACAATCTAGACATCGTTAAAAAAAAATCAACCAATATTAGGAGTACCTGCTCTTTTTATCTTTGGTGAAAGTCACAGTTGACCTTTCAAGGTACAAAAAAAAAAAATCTTCCTTCTCAAGCCATCTCTAAATTGAAACCAGGGATGGCAACATAATTCATGCGGCCCAGTGTAAAATGAAAATTTGGAGCTTTGGGCCCCCAAAAGTAGGAAAAAAGCTTTTCCATGTCTCTTGTGACCTCTCTCAACTTTTACGGTGTTTTTTTATTTGCTATTTTAATGTCACACTCTCTCAGTCATGGGAATGTAATGGATGTGGAACAAGGTTCAGAACAAGGTGTTTGAGCTAGGGGTCTCCCTGAACCAGAGAAGCGTGTCTCCTGCCCCCCACCCAATATAGAAAAAGGATAAAAATCCCAAAGCCTCCATAGCCCGGCTGGGTTGATGAAGAAGTGGACAGTCTGGTTGAGAGGTGCTTTGCATATCAGTAATAGGTGGCCAGTGTTATGGTCATGTTAAATAGCTTCCCTGCCTGCTAGGAGCTAGGGAGATGGCTGTGACTTTACCTAGATGTGGAGGATGTTCTCCAGTTGCTATCCTGCTGGAGAGCAGGAAGGTGGTTTGGTCGAGTGACCAGACCTTGCCTGCCCGGACTAACAATGTCAGCCAGAGTAAGGCAGAAGATTCTGGAGAACTGGCAGATATAGATGATTGTGGGAGGAGTCACAAATGGGCCTACGGAAGAGGCGCCAGGTTTTAAACTAGGCATGGCAGCCATTCTTACTCTTGGCCATGCGAATTGGGAAGGAGAAGAGCTTGGAAGGAAGTTGGACAGCCATGAGTTAGGGATGATGTAGTAGTCATGAGGCATTCTCTCTCTCTCCCTTATCTGTATGCTTGGCCATGTGGGGAGTAGTACTGAGAAGGAGAGAACCATGATGTAGCTTGTAGTGAGAAGGCAGAAGTAAGCAAGCAGCAATGTAGTTTACAGTGAGGAAGGAGGCCATGCGCCCTGGACTAATAAGAAAGGAGATGCTGCTGCTGTGATCGTGCGGCTCTAACTGACTCTGGAGCTGCAAAGACTTCCTTGCAAGATCCTGACCTGCTGCACCTAGATTTTACCTAGACTGTTCAGACCTGTGCCTTTCCTGAGTTTCACCATGATCCAGAGTAACATGTGGCATGCTTTTCTGGACTATTATATGGAGGCTGATGGCAACGTATTCCAGATTCTGCACAGATAAGGACATGGGAACCTTTGGGCGATGCTTTTGGCTAGTGTCCGTAAAAGTCTGGTAGGGAGCATGGGAAGTGCTGGGTCTCATGGGAAAGGAGGGCTCCAAGCTGAGGTGCTCTGAGCCCTCCCCTCCCAAGGTTGGAATGTTGTAAATAAAGATCTGCTCTTTCCAGTATTAATTGTTGGATCATTCACCTAGATGCCTGTGGGTGGGCCCCCTCTCTGCTAAATGACAGGAATACTTACAGTGTGAGTGTTGACCTCCATAGACACCTATTGCCCCAACCTAGCAGCCAAATATGTGTGTGGGGGGTGTGCCTGACCCCAGTACCCCCTGCGCTTGTACCAGGCCCACAAGCAGGGGCAGAGGGAAGCAGTAGTCTCTCAGTGGGGGTTGGAGAGCAGGTGGACAAGGACACAGACCAGAGAGGTGAGGAGGCAGCTGGAGCCAGCACTGCACACACACTACTGTCCCATCGGACTTCACTTATAAAGATAAAATTATTAAGATTTGAAAAACAGTGACCACGGCATGAAACCCAAGTGTGAGGCCCGCTTCTGAGTTAAGGGCACTATGTGACTTCACTGGTAGCACATCAATTAAGCTGACTGGTCCTGGTTGAAATTCATTCTCCTTTGGGATTATGAAAGCATAAAATAAATCAATGGAATTCTATTGTTGGAAACTTCTTGCCTGATGACTTTCATTCCCATTCTTTTCTGTATAATTTATTATTAATTTTTGGAAGCTTTTAAGATCTTTAGCCTCAGTATTCAGAAATTTCTCAGCTGTGCACCTTGGTGTAAAGTTTTCTTTTGTTGTCTAGAGCTGTCAGAGAACACTTTCAGCCTGGAAACTCACGTCTTTCTGTTCTGGGACATTGTTTTGCACTGTTTCTTTCATAACATTCTCTCCTCTTTCTCTCTGTTCTCTCTGCAGCTCCTGTTGCTAGATGTTTGATCAGTCTTCTAATTTCCTTTCCTTTCTTTCCCTAGTTTCTCTTTGTTCATTGCCTCTTCTCTTGGGGAATTTTACTCAACATTGTCAATTTTCTATTAAATTAATAAATTTTCCACAATCATATTTTTTATTTCCAAGAGCTCTTGTTTTGTCTTTAATTTTTCATTTTCATAGCAACTTATTATTTCAATACAATATTTTTATTACCTATTTGGGAATACTAATAATATTTTCAATACTTTTATTTATTCCCAACTCTGTTTCTCTTTTTTTCTATTTGTTTGACCTTATTCTTTTATGTTGGAGATATCTCACAATTACCTTGTGATATTTTTATGTGGTATAATAAAAATATTTGGTCTTTGTCCCTGTTTCCTCCTCACAGAACTCTTAACACTCTTGGGATCTGAGTGAGAATAGTGCTTTTGGTATGCTAACGAGAACACTTTCAGCCCAGCGGCTCCTAGATAGCTTCAGAATGGTAGCTGGTCTCCCGAAAGACTGAGGCAAGAATAGAGGTTTGGGACGCCCAAGTCCACCCCATGACCTTTGGGGAGGGGAGAGAGTCTGGAGACTGAGTTCAGTCACCAAAGGCCAATCAATGATTTAATCAGTCTATGTAATGAAACTTCCTTAAAAATCTCTAAACCATAGGGTTCTGAGAGCTTCTGGGTAGGTAAACATTGAAGTACCAGCTCTGTGACTGTCTCCCATACATTACCCTATGCATTTCTCCCATTTGGCTATTTCTGAGTTGTGTCCTCTATAGAAAACTGGTAATATAACAGTGGAAAATGGTAACGGTAGGAAATTGTAACCCATACCACCACTCTTCTGACATTGTTTCTGTAAATGTTAATTCTGACCAATATGTAGCTTGTAGATAAACAGCATATTTGTATAAGAATCTTAGGAACTAACTTCAAAAGATACAGACTCCAACTTTCAGACATCTCAGCTCCAGGTGATTTGCTGACCTTGAACTGTGGAGCCAGGATGACATGAAGCTGGGATGACGTGAAGCCAGGATGACAAAAGCAGGATGACACACACCGGAACATCTCTCGCCTTATCGGAAAATCTGTGCTGGTCTGCACATAGAGAACTTTTCAAACCCTGCCCTCTGCTTGATCTCTTTGCTCTGTTCCCCCTCCCTCCTTATAAAAACCTCTGCCTCCTCTGAGAGGTGGAGATGTTGAGACACAAGTCCCCCATCTTCCCAGGAGATGGACTTTCTGATACGAGTTCCCCATCTTCCAGATTGCCAGCACCTGAAAATGAACCTCTTTCCTTTCCTCAGCACCTGCCTCTGGAGTATTGGCTTTTATAGCAGCAGGCAGCCAGAGTGCTTTTGATTACGGTAATACTAAGTAAAGCATCTTCCTGAGTGTTGTGAGTTGTTGCAGCAAATTATCAAACCCAAGGAAGGGATCATGGGAGCCCCTGATTTACAGCTCGTTGGTCGGAAATACTGATGGCCTGAGTCTTAAGATTGGCATCTGAAGTGAAGCAGTCTTGTGGGACTGAGCCCTAATTTTTTAAATTTCTAGTATTTCCAGACAATTTTCATTCTGCATGTTTTAATATTATCACAGTGTCCCTTTCACAACGTTAGTTAAGGAATTGTTTCATGGGTTGTTAAATTGATACGGAACAATGGGTTGGTTTGAATTACTTAAAAATATCACCCACACGTGCATACACACACAAAGGTTTTGAGAATAGATCTGGATCAGTAGATTTTATTTCTTAATGTAGCTGTACGACCTTTCTTAGAAACAGCTATTACCACTTATTAAAACATTTCTTTTCAATGAAAATCTATAGATTGCATATAATTGAGTCATTTCCATTGAAGTCACCCTTCCTTACCTTAAAAAAGGTCTGGGCAGATAATCAGACCAGGAAGCCTTTAGAGCCACATAATACATTGTATTTGTCAATACTCACAGGATTTCAATGATTCTTTGTCAATGGGACTGAGTTCTTTAACTTGTGGGATTGGAACTGTTGGACATTCAGTTGGTGTCACAGGGTTGGAGAAGTGGTGCTAGAAAAGACAGCATGTCTTTTGTGTCAGGAAAAAAACGTCAGTCTATATTCAAGAGTGAGGTGCTATGATTGGGTGCACTAAGACCATGGATGGAGCATTTCTCTAAACCTCACCATAGAGTGATTGGGAAGTGAATCACCAATTCATTGAAGAATTTGTAAATGTCATTCTCCATTGGCTTGTTTTCTGGACTGTTGTAGAGGAGAACCTGAATCTCCAGCTAGTGTGTGTGTGTGTGTGTGTGTGTGTAAGAGGAGTTCTGGAAGCAGGGTGAGGAAAGGGAATCAGGAGTTGACAGTATGACATGAAGACTTATTTCACTCTTGCTTTATCTCTGCATTTCGTGCTTCCCACACACAGTTACTCTGATAAGTAACCTCCACCTTTCTGCCAGGAAGCAAGGAAAGGGCCGTGGCATGAATGCACATGATGAGCAAAGGCACAATGGCTCCACCACACTATGGGCCAACTTCCAACAAATGCCCTTTTTCACAATGAGCTTTGCTCTCACCTTCCTTTTGGAATATTCATTTCTTATAAACACTGAGCAACTCAGAGGTTCTTCAGGGTGAACCAGCTCTGTTCCCACTTGTCTGTAAGCAATTGGCTTTCTGCTTTCTTCATTCTGCCAAGGTAATTACCGTTCTGCCATCCATTTCTCACCTTCCAAAAATTTGTTGAAAGCATTTATGGCAAATTGTCTCTTATTCTCTTTGACCTTGTTGATTAATTTGATTTTTAGAATTCCTTGGCAGTCATTTCAGTGAGATTTGTGTAGGAAGAAGATAGTCATGGTGAATTCCCCCACTTTTAACCAGAAGTTTCCTTTAGAAATCTTAGCTCTTATTGAAGTCTAAACTCATGTACTTTACTCTTAGGCTAGTCCTTGCTGTTTACTAAGTAAAACAGTAAATGATCTAGAAAAATAGAAAATTTCAGTCTATTTCTGAAAGCCTATTTTTGCTTAAGTATAATTCTAATAATCTTGGCTATTTAGTTTCTGAGCTTTTAGTAGGCTAAAGGCAGAATTTTAATTGAATGTTAGATCTAAGTGTGTCTATATTCTGATAGGTATCTTGATACTATCAAGAATAGCTGGCAAACCAAAGGGTAACCGAAAACTTATAATAACCAGTTAAAGAACACATAATAGCACAACAGTTTCAACAGGTACAAACAGTCACGCACATTTCAAAATGCATTCATGCATTAAAGTGTAATACTGATGCTTTCCTTCTATTACAAAACCTTCTAAACACTGTAGATGCAAGTTCAGTGTTCTCTCACTGTTCCATCTATTGCTAAACATGTGACCTGTGGTTTTAATGTTTTAAAACACCCAGCTCTATTTCATGCCTGTCAGTTTCCATTTCATTACCATGAATTTCTTAGTATGGCGCACACCTTAGTATGCCTATCACAAATCATCCTTCAAGACCCATTTGAATTCTTATGATGCTCTCTTCTGTGTTTCCATAGTACTTTTTTAGATTTATATAATAGCACTTGTGTTTTGCCAAGAATTATGAAATTATGCATCTGTCTTACTTCTCCAATTGGATCATAAACACCAACTGACAAGGGCCAATGCAGTGAATTGAATGTGTTCACACCCCCTCCCCCAAATTTATATGTTGAAACACTACTCCCAATGGGATGGCATTTGGAAGTGGGCTCTTTGGGAGGTAATTAAGTTATGAAGTGGAGCCCTCATGAATGGGATTAGTACCCTCATCAGAAGAGCCAGAGCTAGCTAGCCCTCCATATAGGTGAAGATACATGGAGAAGTTGGCAGTCTGGTAACCAGGAAGAGTGTCCTCACCAGGAACTTAAACATGCTAGCACCCTGATCTGAGACTTCCTGCCTCCGGAACTGTGAGAGATAAATTTTATAGTTACCCAGATTGTGGTATATTTGTTATAGCAGCCCACACTGACTAAGACAGTTATTAATCTTGGCATAATGCCTTGCCTGTAAATGCTCCTGAATAACTATTTGTTGAATCCAATCAAATATACAATAATTGGTATTTGACATGATAATCTTTAGTCCTCCAGGAAAGATCAAATAAAAATCTGTACCCTCTATTTAAGAAAAAGATAAATGTGTAATGCACTTTTCAAGATTTCAAAAATAATAAAAAAGAAACAAGAAATAAATTTTTATAATGTATAAAGGAAAATATTACCTTCAATTTATCATAAAATTTATTTCTTGTTGATAGAACAATGAGGCACTATTTTTCACATGTACAACAATCTTTTTATTCCACCAAGATGTTTAAGTTTGAACATTATAGCTTACAGATGGAACATCAACTATGTCTCTTTAAAAGGAGGCAGTGTAATGGGGTTGTGGCAGGTGGAAAAAAATGTGAATATTTTTATTTAAGTATGTTTTGGAGAACAGCTATGTGTTCCTTGACATAACTGACTTATTTCCAAAATGTTTGGGATCAAACCCTATCTTGCCATTGACTCATGTTGTAATTTTCAAGGTGCTTTTATCTTTGCTTTAGATTGATCTTTGATTAGGTGTGACTCCTGACACATTTGCTTTAAATTTCTCTCTCCTCCCCTGTCAAGTGGTTAATGATCTCAAAATGTCACACTGCATTCTGTAGATTTCCCAGGAAGTCAAGTGTGGGTAGAACTGTAAAACAAATAAAAATTGCAGAATCGCTTTATTGGTGATTTCTACTCACACATGCCAGGCCATTTTTACGGGTATGTGACTTGGGCAATTGAACGAACTGTGCTCAGAAAGGCTTCCTGCATGGTTGAATGCTCTGCTGTTGTTATCTTGACATTCTTAATAATTTTATCTTTTAACTTCTGTTGTGTAAGTGAAGTCTGAGGGAGCAATGGAGCATGCACGTGCGAGCACAAGAGATATGTACGATATGTGGGCCTGCTGTGCCTTGATGCTCTTGTGCAGATAGTGTTTGTGATGGCCCATGAGCACAGGGCTCTGGTGGACCCGTAATGCATGGGAGTTCAGCGAGACTCAAAGCTTGTAGGTCTGCAACATACAAAGCAAGCATTCGCACTGACGGCCCCAGGGAGGCCACACTTCTGGTTTAACCGGAACTCGCTTCCAACACAGAAAGAATAAAATGGTTTTGTAAAAAACATGAATGGTCAAAAAAACTTATATCCTATGTTAGCCAATTGTGTATGCTGAAAATCACATAGAAGGGAAGGGCACGACAGAAAAATCTATAGCTCCTTTTCCTTTCAGTCCCTCCTAACTCATCAATAAGACCACAGTAGAGTCTGTTGATAACTTGTCAGTGTTTGAAGAAGTAAAATTAAAATAGTTGAGTTAGTTTTTGCAGATTTTCTACTGTTCTGATAAGAACAAAATACATATGGATATATAAGCTATGAGATACAAGTTGTATAATTTTGGTGATTCCTCACACAAATTAAATCCTCTTATATTTGCACTTAAAACTGGTGTTGCACAATATAAAGATGAATGGTAAAATTCACACTAATAACTTAAAATTTTATTTAAATTTTCTTCACTTAGAACAAAATTAAACAGCAAGTTAAAAACATCATGACAAGTCCAGAAGGAAACAATGAGAGGAGAAAGCTTTATATTTTAGTAACATTAATGACACTTTTTCTTGCTTTTTGAACAGGGCTCTACATTTTCACTTTGTCCTGGGCTCCACAAATTACAGAGCTGTCCCTGCATGCAAGTGTGGACTGTGATAGACAAAATCACAAACTAGTACAATTTTGAAGTAAATACAGTAATCGCTGTTTCAATACTATGAAGGACATTGTTGGAGATTGTCCAGGATGGGATAAATTTTTTTGTGATCTCCAGGGACACAATCAATGAGTGCCCCAGGATGACCAGGGCCCCAAGGGAAGAAGTCACATCAGAAATTACCTGAAGATCAGCCCACTCACAGTCACGAAACATGTTCCAGCCAATGACATTCAGGTCAACCAACCCATTTGCCCAATGACACAAACTAGCCTGAGCTGAAGACCAGTGACCATTTATTCCTTACACACATATATGTTGGTCATAGAATACTTCACAGTGAACAACACAGTAGTCACAGTCCGTATCTGTTTGGAATTTGCAGACCAATGTCATAAAATGTAACAAATAAAGAAGGGGCTAAAGTAAAAAGAATACTTAAAAGCACTATGGAGTTTCCCTGTTTATAGGATTTTTATTAGTCATCAAGACCCTTTCATTGCAAGTGATGAAAAAAAACCCTCATCTCAAACTGTCTCAAGCAAAAATAAAAAAGTGTGAGCCTACATAACCTAAGTCACATGAACTATGAGTGGGGCAGAAGTGATTCTCCAAAAGAAAACTTATGTGATTTAATCAAAACAGAGAGACTGAATACAGAATCTGTAAATGAATCTTTTGATGATGGAAATAGTCACTCCTATTTCTACTGGGATATGTACTTTAAAATGTTGGCATGATGACTTTTCTTAAAGCAAGAGACTCCTGAATGTTCTTGTTATTTTTGGCTGTGTCTGGAATCAGGAGAACAGTACCACTGGTTTGTTGGAAATGTCGACCTGAGACTTACGTACAATGTCTTAGAATACCAAAAAAGTTCAATAATCCAAAAGAAGGCAAGAGAGTGGAAGCAGAGGATTAAGGAAGCAGGGAAAAATTATACAGAATTAGAAGATGTTTTAAACTAAACAAAAAAGAAAATATAACATATTAAGAGTGTGGAGTGCAAATAAAGCAGTTCATACAGGGAAATTTAAAACATTAAATGCTTATTCTAGGAAATTAGAAAGGTCTCAAATCAATGTAAGCTTCAAGCTTAAGAAACTGGTAACAGAGACGAGCAAAACAAACAACACAGGCAGAAGTAAGGAAATCATATAGATGTGAACAGAAATCAGTAAAATCGAAAACAGAAAAACACTGGAGAAAATCCATTAAACCAAAAGTTGGTTCTTTGAAAAGATCAATAAAATGTATAAACTCTAGCAAGACTGATAAAGAAAAAAAAAGAGAAAAGACAAAAATTATCAGTGTCAGGAATAAAAGCTGAGAATATTAATACAGACATATATTTATACACATACATGTATTTTTTTCCTTAATTGTTTCACCTTCTTTCATTCACTCCCCAAACCCCCAACCATCTGACAGCTGTCAGTCTGTTCCGTGTATCCATGCCTGTCTCTGTTAAGTTCGTCACTTTATTTTGTTCATTAGAGTCCACATGCAAGTGAGGAATATGGTATTTTTCTTTCTCTGATTGGCTCATTTCACTCTCCAGGTCCATCCATGCTGCTGCAAAAGGTAAGAGTTCTTTATATTTATTTTATTTTTTTAAATATATTTTATTGATTATTCTATTACAGTTGTCTCATTTTTCCCCCTGTATTCCCCTCCACCCTACATACCCCATCTCACCTGCATCCCCATGCTCCCCTTAGTTCACATCCATGGGTCGAACATATAAGTTCTTTGGCTTCTACATTTCCTATACTATTCTTACCCTCCCCCTGTCTATTTTCTACCTACCATTTATGCTTCTTATTCCCTGTACCTTTTCCCCTATTCTCTCCCTCCCCTCTCCTGTGAATAACCCTCCATGTGATCTCCATTTCTGTGGTTCTGTTCCTGTTCTAGTTGTTTGCTTAGTTTGTTTTTGTTTTTGTTTCTTTTAGGTTCAGTTGTTGATAGTTGTGAGTTTGTTGTCATTTTACTGTTCATAGTTTTGATCTTTTTCTTAGATAAGTCCCTTTAACATTTCATATAATAAGGGCTTGGTGATGATGAACTCCTTTAACTTGACCTTATCTGGGAAGCACTTTATCTGCCCTTCCATTCTAAATGATAGCTTTGCTGGATACAGTAATCTTGGATGTAGGCCCTTGCCTTTCATGACTTGGAATACTTCTTGCCAGTTCCTTCTTTCCTGTAAGGTCTCTTTTGAGAAATCAGCTGACAGTCTTATGGGAAGTCCTTTGTAGGTAACTGTCTCCTTTTCTCTTGCTGCTTCTAAGATTCTCTCCTTCTGTTTCATCTTGGCTAATGTAATTATTGATGTGCCTTGGTGTGTTCCTCCTTGGGTCCAGCTTCTTTGGGACTCTCTGAGCTTCCTGAACTTTCTGGAAGTCTATTTCCTTTGCCAGATGAGGGAAGTTCTCCTTCATTATTTGTTCAAATAAGTTTTTAATTTGTTGGTCTTCCTCTTCTCCTGGTACCCCTATAATTCGGATGTTGGAACATTTCAAGATGTCCTGGAGGTTCCTAAGCCTCTCCTTATTTTATTTTTCTGAATTCTTGTTTCTTCATTCTTTTCTGGTTGGATGTTTCTTTCTTCCTTCTGGTCCACACCGTTGATTTGAGTCCCAGTTTCCTTTGCATCACTATTGGTTCCCTGTACATTTTCCTTTGTTTCTCTTAGCATAGGCTTCATTTTTTCATCTACTTTTCAAACAAATTCAACCAGTTCTGTGAGCATCTTAATAACCAGTGTTTTGAACTGTGCATCTGATAGGTTGGCTATCTCTTCCTCACTTAGTTGTATTTTTTTCTGGAGCTTTGAAGTGTTTTGTCATTTGAGTCATTTTTTTTTTTTTTTGTCTTGGCGCGTCTGTTACTTTAAGGGGTGGAGCCTTAGGTGTTCTGGGGGGCGGGGTAACGCTGGTCGCTGTGCTGTGTCGCTATATGTGGGGGAGGGGCCGAGAGGGAGCAATGGCGCCTGTTCCACCCTTCACAGGGTTTCAGCCACTCCCTCCGCTTCCCACAATCAAATTGGGCCCCTCTGGTGCTGCCTCCCGAGTGGGTGGGCCTGTGCACGCCCTAGGCCCCTGTGGGTCTCTCCAACGACCTCTCCTGTGAGGCTGGGAGTCTCTCCTGCTGCTGCCCCAACCCCCACGGGCGTTTTCAATCAGAGGTTTGAGGCTTTATTTTCCCCGCGCTGGAGCCCTGGGTTACTGGGACTGCTTTGCTCCCCTCTGTTTGTCCAGGTTTATCTGTGCGAGTGTGGGGCCTCGGTGTGCTACCCGCGCTCTGCCTGCCCCGTTCTCCGAGTCTGGCCCTCTCGGTTTATCTGTGCGAATGTGGGGCCATAGGGTCTGCTAGTGGTCAGACTGCCTGTCCCGTTCGTCCCACACTCCACCAGTCTTGGTCCCGCCACGGCCACACGAGTCTTCTCTGCCCTGGTGCCCATCTCTGCCCCTCCTACCGGTCTGGATGAATGTTTATTTTTTTATTTACTTGGTGTCGGACTTCCTTGCTGTTCAATTTTCCGTCAGTTCTGGTTGTGCGAGTAGGCGCAGTCTTGGTTCTCGTTGTTTTTTGTTTTTAAATTAGTTGTCCTTCTTTTGGTTGTGCGAGGAAGCAAATTGTATCTACCTACGCCTCCATCTTTTTTTTTTTTTTTTTAATGCTGAGTATTATTCCATTGTGTAAATGTACCACAGCTTTTTTATCCACTCATTTACTGATGGGCACTTGGGCTGTTTCCAGATGTCGGTTATTGTAAATAATGCTGCAATGAACATAAGGGTGCCTATATTCTTTTGAATTGGTGTTTTGGGATTCTTAACCATATATTCTCAGAAGTGGGATCGCTGGGATTCCATTTTTAAGTTTTTGAGGAAACTCCATACTCTTTTCTACAGTGGCTGCACCAGTCTGCATTCCCAACAGTGCACTAGGGTTCCCTTGTCTTCACATCCTGGCCAGCACTTACTGTTTGTTGACTTATTGATGATAGCCTTACTGACAGGTGTAAGATAAAATCTCACTGTGGTTTTAAATTACACTTTTCTGAGGATTAGAGACAGAGAGCATTTTTTCTTAAGTCTATGGGCCATCTGTATGTCCTCTTTGAAGAAGTGTTTATTTAGGTGCTTTGCCCATTTTTTAATTAGATTGTCTTTCTGGTGTTGAATTGTATAAGTTCTTTATAAATTTTTTAAAGAAACCCCTTATCAGGTGTATCATTGGCAAATATGTTCTTCCATTTAATGGGTTCCCTTTTCATTTTGTTGATGGCTTATTTTCTTATTTTCTCCTGTAGAAAGCTTTTCTTTCTTTCTCTTTTTTAAAGGCAAGACTATTGTATTAGTTTGCTAGGGCTGCCATAACAAAGTACCACAGACTCGGTGGCTTAAACAATGGAAATTTATTTTCTCGTAATTATGGAGGCTAGAAGTCTGAGGTCAAGATTTGGGCGGAGTTGGTTTCTTCTGAGGCCTCTCTTCTTTGCTTGTAGATGACTCTCTTCTTTCTGTGTGTGTTCGTGTCCTGATCTCCTCCTCCTATAAGGATGCTAGTCATATTAATACTAGGGCCTACCCTGATGACCTCACTTTAAATTACCTTTTTTCAAGTCCCTATCTCTAAATAGAATCACATTCTGAAGTACTGGAGGTTAGGACTTCAACATGTAAATGTTGAGAAGACACAGTTCAACCCATAACAACTATTAACCATAGCTCCAAAGAAAAATAAATAACTTCTAAATCTAAAAACACGTGTGCAGAATATGTATGCTAAGGACTTCAAAATATTATGGAAAAATTTATAGATGTCCTAAATAAATGGGGAGACATATTATGTTGGTGGATTGTAAAATTAAACATAGTAAAGTATCAATTCTATCCAAACTGACCTACAGATGTATTGCAATTTTAATCAAAACACCATCAGAATTTTTTTTGTAAAAGAGAACAAGCTGATTCTAAAATTTATATGGAAAATTAAAGAAATTAGAATTAGAAAAAAAGAGAATTAGAAAAATAATTAGAAAAAGAAATTAGAAAAAAAAATTGCAGACAAAATAAAGTTGGTGGACTCAATAAGACTTAAAGACAAACGTAAGGCTACAGTAATCAAAATAGTGATGTATCAGGATGTACTTATAAATCAACAAAACAGAACAGAGCATCCAGAAAAAGATCCACCCAAGTAAAATTAACTGATTTTTTTTTTGGCAAAGTTGCAAAGATAATTAAAAGGAGAAAGGATGTTTTTTTTTTCTTTTCAACAAATGGTGCTGGAATAATTGAATATCCTATCCAAAAAGTGAAGCTTGACCTAAATGTCACAGTTTAAAAAAGTTAACTCAAAATGAATCATAGGTTTAAATATAAAATGTAAAACTATATAAAATTTTAAAAAACAAAAGAGAAAAATCTTCCTGCTATGGAGTTTGGCAAAGATATCTTAAACACGACACCAAAAGCACAATAGACACAAGAAAATTATTGATAAGTGGAATTCATGAAAATTAATAACCTTGTTTTGCCAAAGACACTCTTGAGAAAATGAAAATAAAAACAACATTCTGAGAGAAAATATTTGAAAAGCACATATTTGATGACCTGTGTCCAGAGTGTATTAAGAACTTTTAAACCCCAACAGTAACAAAGCAAACAACCCGATTTAAAAAATACACAAAATAAATTCCACTATAGAGGCTATATGGAAGGCCAATAAATACATGAAAAGATGTTTATCATTAATTATTAAGAAAATTCAAACTAAGACAATAATGAGATACCAATATATACTTCCTGGAATAGCTAAAATAAAAAATACTGACAATACCAAGTGCTAATGAGGAAGTGTGGCAACTGGAATGCTCCTACCTTGCTGGTATAAATTTAAAAATGGTGCAGGCACTCCAGAAAATTATTTGGTAGTTACTTACAAAGTCAAATATGACCCAGTTAACCCACTCCTAGATATTTATCCTACAGAAAAATCTTATATACACACAAAAGAACTATACATAATTGTTTATAGCACATATTTTCATAGTTGTCCCAAACTAGAAACAAATATCTTTTACTGGGTGACAGATAAACAAACTGGTATATTCCTACAGTAGGATACCGCCCAGCAATAAACCATTGACACACACAGAAAACAACATACACACACAAAACAAAAATAACTTGGATGAATCACAAAGGCATTATGTTCATTGAAAGGAACCAGTCACAAAAGAACACACTGAATGTTCCTATTTACATACACTGTATGTTTCCATATTTGAAAATGACAAAGCTATAGTGGCCAGTGGTTGCCAAGGGCCCGGAGGGTGAAGGCAGAGCATTTGACTGCAACAAGTAGTAAGAGAGAGTTGTGTGGAGGGTGGAGGGGGTGATGAAACTTTTTTTTATCTGTAAAGAAGCTCCCATTTCAGACTTGTTAGGATTGACAAACAAGGTTTTCTTTCAAGGTAAATGTTAAATACTCTTCTTTTTAAAATTTCTTTTAATAATTAGCTCTACAAGTAGTTTATGGTACAGATCATGCCCAAATTAATGAACTCAGTTCTTCCAATGGGAATTATAAATGAAGACATATTACCCCCATTTCAGTGTTTTGATGTAGGTAGAATTCATTGGAGAGCTGATCATTTTGGATCTGGCTTTCTCGGGAAGGTAGTTTTGTCTCTGAAGGCATCAGAGGGGTATTGTCCATGGTCAAATCTCTGGGAACAACTAAATGACTGTTTTCGTAAACAGCTTGGGGAGCGATGAATATCCGCCCCCCCTCCACACCCCTCTTATAACCCTTCCTGTAGCAGGAATTGTGAGCCTTCTCATGACATCTAATCCCAACTTTCTTCTGCCTTGTATGGAAATCAAAGCGACAGGATTCTCCCGATTTTATTTATGGAGACAGACATCAGAGAAGCAAGCAAGAAAGCAAGAGCTCTAAACAAATACATCTTAAGCAGGAGGTTTGCATGTGTTGTAGATTTTCTTTCCCAGGACAGATGTGCAACCTCGATTTTCAGAAGGGACCTGAGACCTCTAACCCCTTGCTAAGAACAAAAGATAATAGTCTCAGTTGTGGTATCACATGTGTTTCCCATGAGAAGGGAGACTTTCCAGGGTCACCCCCCCCATTTGTCAGACTGTCTTGAGGGCACCCCCTGGTGGTCACTTAGGTGGAGTGGTTCTGTTCTTGAATCTAGGATTTCCCTGGCTGGACCACTGGTGTAAAACAGATGAACATTCTGACTTCTTTCTTTCAATTAGCCAGGAAGAAATAACTGACCACCAAGAGAAGAAGAAACAGAAAACAGTATTTTCTGACCAAATGGTGTTAACATGTGGTCATCATAGCTCAGAGTCCTTGTATTTTTCTTCAGCTGCAGGAGCAAGTTGTCCTTTTTTTCTTTTTCTCGTGCCGCCTCCTCCTCCCCATGCTTTAATTTTCTCATTTGGAATACAGGAAACTTAAACTAGGTTATTTCTATGTGTGCTTCCAGCTTTAAACTTAGCTAATGTCTAATATCTATATGTTTAGTAAGTATCTTCTGCAGAGGTCTTGGATGCCATTTCTGTCACCTGACTGCACCGGCCCTGAGAAGAGATCAGTGTCTGGGAAATTGAAGAAAATATAAAGATATCATGTAGACATCTCCTTGCCCTCCATCTTTTAGTCTTTTCTATCTGTGGCAGCGCAAGCTTCCTTAACATTTGAAAGGGACAGCATGATTAGAGCATAATTAAAGATAATTGAAACTTAGTTTGGTTTCTTCCAAAAGACTCTCATCCAACCACTATTAAAACTTATTCATTTTCAGACAGACATAGGATGTAAGTTTAAATCCTACACTCCTGCTGAACAGTGTGGGCAGGACCCCCTTTCATACCTTTGGGCCCTGTCTATTATTTTAAGTCTTCATAATTCCTAAAGCTAGAAGTTGTATTTCAAAACATATCTCACATTTAGTTATGTCTTACAGATAAAAGGTGACTGATCTTTACAACTTCCTGTGTATTTTTAGGTGAGCTACTGTAATTGCTCTCACCTTCCATTTCCTTACCTGTGACTTGAGGCTGTGAAAGTCAGCCCACAAGGACATGCTTTGGAAAGGGCCACCCAAGCATTAGTGAGTGTTATTAAAGATGATTTCACGGCCAGATCCCAGAGATGGAACCTGGAAGTTAAAGTGTTTTCCTACAGAACATCAATAATTACTTCAAATGTTTCTTGGTTTGTAATTATAATTCATCCTAGTGTGATTTGTTGTCCTTATTAGGAGGAAGATAGATAACATTTCTTAGAGAAAAACACATCCTCAAAACGATGACCTGACTACATAGAAACCCAGAAAGAATCACAAGAAATAATGTAATTCTCATTTATTTGGCTATTTAAGAAATATAGTATTTGTCTGAGAAAGAGCACAGAAAAAAATTTGTCTATTCTGCCGTAAGGAAGCCTCCATTCTGAACTTCTGGGGTTGAAGAACAAGGTTTTTCAAGGTGAATGTGAAGTACTCTTAAAAATTTCTCTTAATAATCCACTCCCAGAGCAGTCCATAGCATGTATAAGCAAAATCAGATCTAAATTGGTAAACTCAGTTCTTCAGAGTTATAATCACAAGTGCTTATAGACACTAAATAAGAGAGTATATGTTTTAAACGCATAACAAAGCGAAAAAGAAGTCTTAGCCCCTTAGGGACAGCACCATACTAAGGGAGCTGTCTATGTTTTTGGAAGAAAAGCATGCAAGGAATTGATTGCACTGGGAGAGAAATGATGCTGAGCTTTCTCTATGGTAACACACTGGAGCGAGGGGTTGGGGAGGGAATCTGTGTCTGTAGTCAATCATCCTGGAAGATGAACTCTTTCTACCTTTGTAGTGTGATTCCAAGTTTCCTGCCTTGTTATCCTTGAGCCACTGAATTTCCAAGAAGTGACCTCATCTTCTTAAACCATTCCCCAGCCTCCTCTTCAACAGGTCAGCCTTTGTGCCTCTCCTGCTTTGCGTGCACACCCCCCCAACATGACTCTGCCCACCATCCCATCCTTTGAGCCAGGGAAGATTTGGGCACTGTATTTCTACTCTCTTGGCCTCTGTCCCTCATCTTGTCACGTCGCAGTCCAGTTGTTCCCTTTTACTGCTTGCTTTTCCTCTGAGCTGTGCACCACAAGGCCTGGCAGTTTAGGGCATAAGCTTGTGACAAGTGGCTGTGTACCTTTCTCCCTGGGGACTCCTTTGATACTGGAGAATGGCGAGTGGTGGGGCATCTACCCGGAGAAATGAAAATGGCGGCACCCTACTCCAGAGGGCACACCTTGTTGTTTTGAGAAGCCAGGAAACACTGTGGCTTTGCCAAGTTTTCTGCCTTGCTCTGTCATATGTTGTCTCTTCCTATAGTAATTCCAGGGACTCTTTTCATCCCACGGTTGTATTCCAAATGGAATGTTAAGAGGGTTCAGATGCGGACAGACAGGTCAGGGCGGTGGGGGTGGGGAGAGGTGTGAGCTTTTCCAGATCTGTGGCTTTGCCAGGATTGTTTTTAAGTTGACACAGGGCTAAATAAAAAGCCCCTTGCTTTGATCTCAGGGACTTCCTGGGTAGACTGTCTGATTAGATAAAGATCACGTATCCCCCACTCCCCATCCTTTAGGAAGTAATCTAAGCTTTGCAGTCATTCTGCATCCTGCATTCTTGTCTGCTTCCCAAAGTCTGCCTCTCTGTCTCATTGGGTCCCTCTATGGATCTTGGGTTTTTTTCTGTTTGAGTAGGAAAAGGAACCTGAGAAAATAGGGTTCTTCTTCCCCCTTTAATTCTTCTTAAGTTGTTTAGAAACAAAGCAAAAGCTTTGTTTGAGAGCCTCATATGGACCTCGTCTGGTCCTGGGCATCAAAGGGAATTGGTCTCTGTTTGCAACATGGCCAGCGGCTGGGATGCTATGAACAGAGCTAGTTGGCAGGTGGAGGGTTCAGAGAGAGAAATACAGTCAGTCCCTGCACTGGGTTCATCAGCTAAGACTACAGGGTGTGAGGTGTATGTGTGTGTGTGGGAGGGGATTCTCTTCTCCTAGAGCAACTGAGACTCAAACCTGGATCTGGATACCCAGGAGATTTAGCAGAACCTGTCTTTGATGAGGAAGAAGTGACTTGCTCTTGGGAGTGGGACAATTTTAAGAGATGTTTGAACCTAAAGAGCTGCCAAATTAAAAATCCTCTAGGCTAGGCCCCAGTTTTTTTCCAGCTTTGTTCAGGAGGAGTATCTCTTTATGACATTAAAAAAATGAGGCTTTGCAAAAAGGGACTTGCATTTTTAATATTTTATTTAACTTAACCCTCTGTGCTAATCACTGTCTTAAGTGATACACACATAATTTTAAAAACTTTAGTGTTAACTCATTAAATCTTCATGACAACCCTATGAGCAACACCACCATTTGGTAACCATATTTTACAAATGAGGAAACTAAGGCACAGAGAAGTTAAGTCTCTTGGTTAAGGTCACACAGTGAGCATGTGGCAGATTAAGGATTCCAACCCAGGTGGCCTAGCCCAAGAATCTAACTGTGCTGCCTGTCCACCCTCAACAACTCAACACACACACACACACACACTGAGAAATTCACTAAGAAGACACATAGAAAGAAGCTATAACTTTATGACTTCAGCAATATTTTAAAATATTTACCTACACATGAAAAATCATCTCATATTTATGTGGGAGGCAGTTGAAGGTAGTGGTTTATTCATTGGTTTCACAAACTTTTCTTTGAGAGCCCACTGTGTGTGCCAGGCCCTGAGCTACATATGCATTGGGGACTGAATGGTGACTGAAATGCACCAGGTCCCAGTGTTTAAGCTGAGGCCTCAAGGCAACAGGTCTGGGCCAAGAGATCAAGGGTCACTTTTAAACTGCCACACTACTGGGCGTTTTAGATGCTGTGGACCCAGAGACCTGGAACTTCCTGGAACAGAACATTTTTCTCCTTGGATCCAAGCAGCATCATCGCTCATCCAGAGAGCAAGACTCCAGCCTGAGGCAGTGTGCTGCAGGGGGACTCCTGCCCTGTGCTGCCCACACATAACATAAGAATTTTGACTACAATGGTCATAGTCAGGGTTCATATGGTGTACACACCTGTGGAGAAAGTACTGGCTTTCTCTGCTATGTCTTTATTTGTCATAGAATCCTTATTCATTAGCTGGGGCACATGGCTGCCTCAGATAAAGACAATATTTCCCATCATCTCTTGCAAACTGGATGTGGCCATATGACTAAGTTTTGGTTACTGGAATGCAAATAGAAATGGTGTCTGTAATTTCTGGAAAGTCCTTTTTCACTTCTTGCCTTTTTTATTTTTTTGCACTGGAATATGAGCTTTGGCAGTCAGATCATGAACTGGAAAATGCTTGAAGAGAAATGTGGAGCAATGAGATTGAGGGAACCCGGATCCCATCCCTATCAGGGACTGTATACCTCCAGACTTATTTTTCACAAGAGAACAATAAACTTCTGTCTTATTTAAGCCACATTTATCTTACTTTAATCTAATGTAGTTAAACCTAATCCGAATTGATATAGCATCCCTCTTAAATAATATGTGAGGTGGTTTTATTCATTTGAATCTTTCTGAAGTACCTAATATCTGTCCAATATGCTTCCTTTCTCTTTAAATTAACCAGAGTTAAGTTCTCTTGTTTTGAGCCTTGAATTCTGACTGATACAGTCTGTCTCTAAGTTCTGCCCTTGGATTTGCAAACACAAAATGACGTCAGTCCCTTTAGGGTTAAACATGCCTCCTTAAACACAAAACTTTGTAAGTATACCACACAGAAGTCTGAACTCTCTTGGGAATTTGAGAAATATTTTTGCTTGAAACATACTCTACCATTCTTTTCCATGGGTTTGAGTCTTAGGTTCAGTAAAAGAAGACAGCATCCTGTGATTTTCCTAGGGCCCATGAGCCCCTCAGCAAGGGGCTCTTACTGTAGGGCATGGTAAGTGGGACCACAGGAAGGGAAGCCGGGCCCCTTTCCTTCCACCTCCACCTGTTGTCTCCAACCTCGGACACTGGAGCCTGGGTCACCTCCTCAAAGCAGGCTGGGCAGAATCTCCAGTCTCCAGTTCTTAGGTGGACTTTTCTGAACTGCCTATGCCGGTGTTCTTTCGGCACTGTTGGCACCTTGCTGCTCACCAGAGAGTCCTGCACAGTCTCTGTGGGATGCATGCTGGTTAGGGAACCCCCTTTCTTTAACCAGACTCCAGCTATACCATGTGCCACGTGCCCTGTTGGGGCCTCAGGCCAGGGGGTGACAGGATGCCATGCCCTTCCACGTGCCTCTCATATCTGGTGTGTGTGTGTGTGTGTGTATGTGTGTGTGTGTATGAAGTTAACAGGCAGTAATCTTTTTCCTTTAACCAAAATTTAACCTCTTCATAACTTTAGGCACTAGAGAAACCTTAGAACTCTGAAAACCAATTCTTTTTTTTTTTTTTTTTTTGGACAAATAAATGAGGTAGAAGGTGGGATTTTTCAAGCCTCCATTTCACCTTTCTTTTTTCTTTTTAGTTTTCTCTTTGTCTAACCTGTGCCTTGTCTAGCTCTCTTCTGCTTTCCAAGTGACTATTCCTTGTTAGGACTAAGTGAGGCTCATTTCTCAGCTCTTGGCCTCTGGGACACCCAGATGTGACGTGGATCAGTGGTCCTGGTGTGCTGAGCTGTCTTCTATAATCCCAGTTTCTGACTAGAAGTAGAAACACCTGGCATGTTGGGTTCACATCTGGTTCATACAACAGAAGCCAGATAGCTGATAGTCTAGTTATTTTTATGCTGTTTGGTGTTTGGCAGTTCAATTTTTCAGACAAGCAGTGTGGGGCAAATCTGTGGGCAGGCTCAAGTGCTGAGTTACCACTGAGGGCAGAGGGATGGGCCACAAGAAGGCTGTGGTGGTCAGGCAAAAACCTGTTTGGTTTCAGAGGGCCCTGCTTAAATTTAGAAGGTGCTTAAAGGAGAATGAGATCTCAGTCCCTTGCATTCCACCCAGCGGCTGGTTTGGTGCAAGCAAGGTGGGGCAGAGGGAACAGAATCAAGCCGGACACCATCGCCGCATTTGAAGAACAAACAGTGAAAGAAGAAATATGGGTTTGGAGCCAGACACATGAAGATTTCAAAGTGGAGCTCCTCCTGTGATGGTGGGCAAGTCTTTCCTGAACTTTAGGGTCTTCACCTGTGACGTTTCAAAAGGGTGATTGAGATGATTTCCCAATCTGATGTCTAGTATGAAGGATATGACCAAGAAGAGGGGGTTTAGCCTGAGATCAGGGGCAGGACTGCTGGGCAGTAGGAACTGTGAGTCAGCAAGCTGAGGGACTGGCTGAGGGCCTTTTGTCTAGGATATGCTGGGTTTGGGACCAGGTTCCCAGTCCAGTGCTCTGTATATGCCAGGCTGTACACACGAGAGGCGTAGGGAGAAGTCAGTGGAGGAATCAAAGTGTTTAGTAGGAGTGGCTTTGCTGCCCAGGATGGGTGGCCACAGATGTACCAATCACCATCAACCCATGTTACCTGCATATCCTCATCTGTGTGTAGACTCGTATGTGTCAAGGGGTGTTAGAATCATGACCTTGTAGGACACCATCCTACCTCACTACATCATTTATTTTTTTCTTTTCAGTAAAATATATCACATGCACAAAAAATAATATAACAGTTATACTTTATCCAGTACGTGGATTTAACCAGTATTAACTTTTTACCATATACATATTTTTAGCTTATTAAAAAAAAATTCCTCTAAAGGTTTTCCCCTTCTCCCTAGTCCCACTGTCATCGATTCCCAGAAGGAGATGTTGTCTGAAGTTGGTGGTCAGCCTTCCCTGAATAATTTAGCACCTTTATTGCCTATGTCAGTGTTCAGACATAGTATGGTATTGCTTTGTGAATTTTTAAGTGATTAAAATTGTATGATACTTTACAAATCCATTTGAAATTTGCTTTTTTTAGACATTATATTCTTCTGACACATCTGTGACAATATTCATAGCTCTAGATCATTTATTTTAACAGCTGGATGGCATTTTATCTCATTAATACAACATGGTTTATTTGGCCATTCTTCTGCTGGTGGAGAATTTAAGTTTTGATAATACAACAAAAGGCCCACGGGAGAGAAATAGGTGAATTTTGCTACATGACAGCTTCAACTTTACTAGGTAAAGTCATATTCTCTAATTTACATCACCACAAGCAGTGGCAATACGTGATTCTGTTTTCTTACCATCTTGCCACAATTGGATATTATCAGATTTGTTTTCCTAAGTAAAATGTAGCAAGTTTGGTTTGTTAATAACAACCATGGCAATTCTTTGGGCCCTCATCTAGTCCCACAGTCCCTATCACATTGTATTCTAGTCATCTGAGTTAGTCAGCCCCAGGAACCATTCATTTGTGACAAGGTTTCTGTTGATTCCTTTCTGTGTCTCCAGCACCCAGCATGGTGAAAGGTGACACACACAGTGAGTGCTCAGCACGCACATGGGGCTTAAATCTAAAGAATGAGGAGACCAAAGAACAGAATGGTTAGGGAAGACTTAGTATAGAGGTAGAGCCACGAGTAGTCAAACAACCAGAACCTTCAAACACTCCTGGATAGAATATCAACCAATGCAACTATTTGGGAAGACTACTAGTGTTGTGCATGCCCTTTAACCTTTAATTCCTCTTGCAATAGAGATATATGCATATGGACACTCAGCTACACACCCTGGACTTTTTCGCAGCAGTGCTATTTGTAAAAGCTTCCAACTGGCAACTACCCAAATGCTTGCCATGGTAGAATGCTTAAATAAAAATGTGCAATGCTAGACAGCGATGGGAATGAATGATCTATAACTGCACGCAGCAGCATGGAAGACTCACACAATGTGATGTTGAACAAAAGATGCCAGACTCCAGGAGCATATGTTGTATGACCATTAACTTGACGTTCAAAATCATGCAAAACTTATCTAATGTGGACATGGTGATACTTTTGTGGGAAGTGGGTACTGACTGCAAGGAGGTACAAAATTGTTGGTAATATTTTATTTATTTTGTGTTGAGGTAAAATATATATGATGAAATTCAATTTTTAAGTGCACAATTCAATTTTAATAGATTTTTAACAAATACATACAGTTCTGTAACTACCACCATGATCAAGACATGGCAGGCACAGATTTATCATCCCAGAGAGCTCCCTTGTGAACCTTGTGTTCTATTTCTTGACCTTGGTCATGGGTATTGGTTAGATGTATGTGTTCACTTTGTGAAAGTTCATTGAGCTGCACACTTATGACATATGTGCATTTTTCTGAATATATGTTATTCTTCAATAAGATGTTCCGAGAGGCCCTGGTTGGGTGGCTTGGTTTGTTGGGGGATTGTCCCAAGCCACAAAGAGTTGCATGTTCCATCCCTGTCAGTATGCGTGCAGGCGGCAGCCCATTGACATTTCTCTCTCTCTCTCTCTCAAGATCGATGAACATATTCTCTAAACAACAGTATTTAAAGAAAATAAGATTGGTCCAAAGAATGGTAGTTGGTTAGAAAATGACCAATTGGGTGACAAAGGGGATGTGGAGGCAAAAATATCAGAGAAGATGGAATGGAAAGTGAGCCTGCACTTTTATCTCAAGCTTCAGTTTTATACATTTGCTGTGGGTAAGTGGTGTGAGGCAGGCTTTATCTTCTGGAACTGGATCCCTGCTTTCCTCCTTTACAATATCTTTAAAATATCCTGTAATAGCAAAAGGGAACACTCAAGAGTGGCTCAGTGGTGGGCCTTTTCCTGAGACATGGAGCAGGTGGCCTTGGCTTCCACTCAGTAGAATTCCCAGGTGAGGTCTCTCAAACATTCCTGATGGCAGGATCTGCCCTTCACAGCAATCAACACATGAATCAGCACCTTGTTCTCTTTTGACTGGAAGAATCCTGGTCACGGGGCTCTGAGATGTGAGTCCTTGCCAAAAACCAATTCCTGGTCTTGGCTGGGCAGGACCTGGGCCATCCTGGAGCGGGGGATTTGAAGGCCCCTGGAGACAGGTGCATCATTATAAAGACCTCACTTTAGTTATGTTGACAACAGGGACAGTGAATTACATGAGAGGTACCAAAGAGTATTTCATCCTGGGAGATTCAGGCTTTTTACTTCACATTTTTTTTTCCTTTTTCCTCCACTTGCTGAGCTCTGCAAAGGTTGAAAAGTGTGGTGGGAGAGGGTGGAATCCAGGAGGATACAGATGGACAAAGTGAAAGTGCATGTCTAATGGTGTAACATTGTAAAGTGGTGCTTGTTAAGATCTGCTACCATTCCCTTTCACTAAGGAATTAAAAGTGTACTTCATTTAGACTGCTCTCTTCCATGACCAATAAAATATTTAGCCATGACCTTTGTGAAAAATAAACTTAGCTGCATAGAAAAATCCTTTTTATTTTTCAAAAGTCAGGCCCAAAGTTTTTATATCCTTTGAGTCATATCCTTGAAGCAATTGGCTGATTAATTCAAGAAATGTTTCTTTCCCAATTCAAACATGACATTTTGAAAATCATCCATGAATTACATGCCCCCCAAATAAAAAGGCTTTTCTGTGTCATTTAAAAGACTTCCCCCCACCCCCATTTTCAGAGCAATCATAAATATCTATAAGGGCACATTTATTACTCCCAGAACAGATAGAAAATTAGCAAGTCATAAAATTCTTATCCAGCTTTGCTGTTGCAGCTGTGTCTCAACCAGTCCCCCCACCCCAATTCCCCTGCTGTTAAAATGGTTAAGGATGATGTTATTTTTGCCGTTACAGGCAAGGCACTGGTCTTTATGTGTTGGCTTTCCAAATGTCTGTGCAGAGATCTAAAAAAAATCTGTATCTAAACTTTGTTCTTCTGGTGGGGTTCAACAAAGACTTGCTAGTCTTATAAATTTGTTCCTGAAAAGTCTTACCTTCCGATCCTGGAAAATGTCCTTCTTTTAATCCCATATGGTAAACCAACACTAAACTTCAGAAAAGCAACTGGCTGTAAGCTTTCTGCCATGATTTGTACTACTGTCTTCCAGATCTGCACACATGGATGTATGTTTCGGTATATACCCACCCAGTAATTACTGAGGCAAGCCTTTAATTAGTCTGAAATTATGCAGGCATAATGGTGACGACCCACACATTTTTCCATTGGAAATTGTAAATGGATGACAAAGAGAGAACCCTCTGCCCTCTCCTTGCCACATGTACTTCCTGAGGAGCTTTTTCAGGGCTTTTCGTAAGTCAGTTCACAATCAATGCTCACGGGGGGTGTTGCCCTCTGTGGCTCAAAGTATGGTTTGTGGAGCAGGACTGGTCGGTGGTCTTCAAGGAGATGAATTCCAAGATTAAGACATGATGTTCAGAACTTTCTAAAGGTATTGCAGAGTCATTTTCTATCGGTTGAACCTTATCATAAAACTGGTGGTTTATTTATTTTTTGGTAAAAACTGCAATGTTATTGGCATTTAGTAGAACTCTCATCTCTGGTCAGAATGAGATTCAAGTTTCTTTTTTGGTAGAGCTATCATATCGCCAGCAAAACCTCATCTGCACATGAGCATGATGACAATAATAATAAGCTTATATCTGAATAGCACTTAGTAAATATTAAAGTATGAAGTGATGTCTTGGTTTGGGACCCTCTGGAAGCTGATCTGGAGAGAAGGATCTGGAGAGCAAGTTTTGGGAGATGATTCCAGTGAGCAACAGTAGGGAGGTGGAAATGAAAGACAAGCACCAGGGATGACTGGAGCTCAGTTCCACTGAGAGGTCCAGTAATGGTGTGCAGCATGCTTGAGAATTGCCCCACTTGAGGGGTGAGGGAGCTGGACTAGTGACCACCAAGTTTCTGCCAGTCAACTGTTAAGTTCTCCTGGGGGGCACTGTTAACACCCTGGCACCTCAGTCTGCCCCTGTGCAAGCCAAGTGGGCCCCACTGGCTGGAGAAAGCCATCAGGTAATGACTTGCGGAATTTCAATTGAGAGTAGGGCTAGAATACACAAATATGGCAAATGCCAAGGGGATGTGGAGGACATCAAAAGATTTGCCAATGAGCAGGTAGGATAGGTGGTCTCATCGTAGTCACATCTAATTTATAGATTGTAAACTGAGGTCCAGTTTAGCACTACAATACCAAGTAGAAGATGGTGATGGGATGAGAAGAGTATCTCCCTTTAGTCACCTGCTTTGGGCCTATCCAAAGCCCCCTCCACTAGATTTCATCCCTTCCTTGTATAACCAGGTAGTTGGTGGTCTATCTGTGTGGCAGAGACTGACTGGGTTTCACACAGCCCATCTTTGCTTCCTGGGCATCAAACTAGACTCCATTTCCCAGTCTCCTCTGCAGAAGAATGTGGACAGATCTGTGAAGACTGAGTGGAAGTGATGCATAATACTTCCCTACTTGGCCTACGCAAAGCCTAATGCATATTCTCCCTGTTCTCTGAGCAGCACAAATAGAGATGAAAACCAAGTTGTCCTAGAGAGTCACACCTTGGAGATGGCTGAGCCACAATATGGAGGAAGCCTTGGTCCTTGGGTCATCACTTAGAGGAGAGCCACAAGACCAGAAACACTCTAGATTTTACTGTGGCAAGCCACCGTGATTTTCAGGATTATCCACTACAGTAACTGGCATTACCTTAAATAATGCAATAGACACATGTGATCAAATAACTTATTTTTTATATCATTTACCATTATCTCAGATTATGTATTTATTTATCAGCTGTCTACCCTCCAACAGGAAGACTTGAATTTGTACACTGCTATATCTTTGGCATCTGGAATAATAAATATTCATCTAGTTACTAAATGCCAACCTTCATTGCAGATGTTACATGACAGGCCCTGTTGTAGGAACTTCATGCCTCTTATATTAATACATTCTCACAACAGCTGTATGAGGAAACTGAAATGCGTAGAGGCTTGTTAATTTACCTAGTGGTACATAGTAGGCAAGTAAGGGAGCAAGGACTGGAAACCAGGCAGTCTGATTCAACTCCAAACTCTTAAACTTTCTGCACATTGCCTGATACCATCTGCCAGGTGCAATGCTAGGAGCTGGGGTTGGAGGAAAGCATGAGACATAGCTTCAGCTGCTGAGGTCTACCTAACAGCAAACAGCATAGGGTTTATGTGCAGTGGGGAAGACAGACCAGTCTCTGTTCTTGTCTTGGAGCTCTGCTAGAAATGTGGAGCTCTGCTACTTACCTAATCTGAGCTAGGACTCAGCTACAGGATCAAAAATTCTTTTGTGTTATGAGACAACAGAGCAGAACACGTAGAAATAAAGCCAGATCCTGTCTTCAATGTGAAACACTATAGAGAGCCTACAGGGATATTTGGCAGATTTTAACAATTTGAGCAAAGGCAGGGTGAGTGGGAGCAAAACAGACAGACAGACAGACAGACAGACATCTGATCCTGTGAGTGTTAGGAAGAGTTAGGAAGAGAGTAGAGCAAGGGGTTAAGGTTAAGAATAAGATTCTGGTGACCAGAAAGAACTGGCTTTAACCAGATGGTGTGTAATGACCTTGAGCAAGTTTAATAGCCTTGTTGGTCTTCTGTAAAATGGATTTAATATGCTTGCCCCCCTTGGTAAAGTGATTAGTGCAGAGGCACGAAGTGTGTGCTCAGGAAGGGATGGCTAGTATAGAAACTATTCTTTGATCCTTGGGCTTAGGACGGAGAACTGCACCCTCTTGGTCACTGAACTATAAAGAAAGAAACCCATACACATGTTCATTGCAGCATTATTTACAATTGCCAAGATATGGAAGCAGCACAAGTGTCCATCAGTAGATGGGTGGGTAAAACAACTATGGGACATTTGCATAATAGAATACTACTCAGTCATAAAAAAGAAAATTTTACCCTTTGTGACAGTATGGTTAAACCTAGAGACCATTACATTAAGTGAAATAAGCCAGTCAGAGAAAGACAAATACCATATGATTTCACTCCTTTGTGGAATCTAATGAACAAACTGAACTATCAAGTGAAATAGAGACAGATGCACAGATAGAGAGCAGGCTGACAGCTAAGGGTAGGGGAGGTTAGGGGGTGGAGGGATGGAGCAAAAAGGAAAAAGGACTCATGGACATGGACAACAGTGTGGTGATTGTGGGGGAGAGGGGTATGAGGGGACTAAATGGTAATGGTAAAAAAATACAATAAAAATAAAGTGAAAAAATCATAAAAAAGAAGAGAAAAAAATGCTTGGGAGACTATAATCCTGGCAAACACAGGAGGCTGAAGAGAAAGCTCAGCACTTCCCCAGTTCCTGCCTCTCCCTCGTCCTTCCTGCGTGCAGCCACTAGAGGGGCCTTGGGCATCTCTGTTTGCCACTATTGGCTTGTTCAAATGGGCAACCAAGGGGCCCAGTGGATTACTAGAAATAGGGCTCTCTTTCCAAGGAGGGTCAAAGGAGCAAAGTTTTGATGTGAGAAGCTTCTGAGGTATATTTACAGGTGCTGCAGGGGAGGGTGCAGAGAGCCTACTGTGCTGCAGGCAAACTTTCCATGAGGGAATTAACTATCTGGGGTTACCTTGAGACTGGCTTGGGATCCTGTATTCAATGAGTTCAGTTCTCTTGTCTAAGTAGATAACCTGAGCAGAGGGGACTGGATTTCTGAGGATCACTCATTGGCCTCTTAATGCTGTGGGACTGAAAACTGGATCATCCTGCTAGAGGCAGATTATAGGTCAGCAAATTTACAGAGATATGACACTATCCTCATGATGTACAGAATTCTATGGGTATTTTCAGAAGGCAAAGAGCCCAGGAGATCTCCCCTACTCCCAGTTTACCCTACCTTCCAACTCTCAGTTCATTAGGTCAGCAGGAGCTGATATGGAAAGGCAAATTGCCCACTGAAAACATTACTCATCTCAGTCATTCTCACTATGGTAGGAAAGAACTCCATTTCCTTTAATCTTTCATTCCAAATCCTTAACACAAATACTTGTGATATGGGCCTATAACTTGCCACTCTTGTTCCTCTGCTCATCACTCTAAACATCTCAGCCTTCAGAAAACGCCAAGCTCTTTCCTAGCTGCTTGCCTTTGTCCATACTGTTTTCTTACTCATAATGCATTCACTTCCCCCTCCCTCTTCGCTGCTTTATGAAATACCAATCCTCCATTAGACCCAACAGGTACTTCTCTGATTCCTGCCTCTCTTTCCCATCATTGTTCTTAGTTGTAATAGAACACATATCAGAGGGTGTTATTGATGTACATTTTTAATCTTTTCATCACTTAATTGAAATCATATATTTCATCTCCAGCCTCTGCTTGAATACCTGTTCCTTGAATACAGGGAACTCACCACCTCAAAGATTATGCATTTCATTGCAATGAACGCTCTTTGCAAAAATAGTTTTCCTGCTATCAGAAACCAAATCTTTTTCCCTGATATATTAGTCCTATTGATTCTCTCCCTAACAATTCACTTGCTTAAAATTCCTTCTGATATAAATAATCCTTCTCATTTCATAATTACAAATAGGCCTCAAATATAAATATTCTGAGAGTGGGCAATAAATGGATAATTCATTGTAAAGTGTAAATGACTGATGGGAGCTTTTCCATAGAAACAAGAATTTATAAGGAGAACCTAAGGGTAAGGTCATTTGGAATACCAAAGGCACCAGGAATATGAGGACACCAAAAATTTGATATAGTAGAAAGTGCACTGGGCTACGACATAAAAGATGGGCCCTATGTGATTTATTTTATTTGAGCTTCGCTTTTGTCATCTGGAAAAGAATAGTTCTACTATTCTTTTGCATGATGAATAGTTCTACTTGTGGCCATAATTGCAGAATTTTGTTTGGGAGCAGGTCCGCTTACCTGGGAGGTTTTAAGCCATAGCTTTTTCTTAGTTCTGGGTGGGCAAAAAGTTGTATATGTGTCAATGAGCTTCATCCTCCTGGGGACTGGGTTCACATTCTTGTTGTCAAAGATGATATGACTTATACCCGCCACCATCACGTCAATCAATGAACCTTTTATTCCCACCTGGCTTGAACCTGTCTCTCCTCTGCCTCAAAGTCCTGCTTCACCAGTGCTATTTCTGGTATTTGTATCATAAATATTTGCAAGTAACACATTTACTGCAGGTAACACATTTTATTATGATTTTATTATATATTCTCTTTTCCTGGAGTTTTGCAAGTAAATAGTGCATAATAACCAACTCTTTATTTGTCCTAAGTTCCACACTACAGAACCAGGGCATATTACAACTGCTTGATGTACTAAACTCAAGACTCAATAAATACTTTACAAAAATAATGTAGTTATTTTTCCTTTCTTAAAACATAAAAAATTAGGATTTCCTACACTTGAGTCCTCCTTCTCTTTTTATATCTATTTATTGTGAATATATTGGTGGAGAAAAAATTGTTAAGATGATATTAAAATAAGATAGATGAAATGAGGTCCATGTTATTTTCCCATTTATCTTGCTTTTTTTTCTTTGGAAAAGTGCTACTCCCTGTTTTTATGTTCAACTTTCATGCAGCCTTCTGGACTCACTAAGACATGAGAAGAAATTCTGTTATTCTGAAGCCTTTAAGTAGAATCAAAGCATTATGCTAATATTGACCTTTTATTTTAAAGCCTATTTAAAACTGGCCTCAGATTTGTCCCTAAAATAGCCACCTGCCCCTCACCCCCAATCTCTACCCAGTCTTAGGCAAGGGCATTTTGGACACTGAGACTTCAGCAAGGTGCCTCATGACTAAATAATATTTGGTTTAAGGTGAGTGTTTTCTTGTTTGGATATACTTCTACTGAGTTATTTTAAAAGTCATTACAAAATCCCTTTCTCTTTCACCTCCTAAGCCCTGTCTGAACTCTCACAGAAGTGATAAAACAGTTTCATGATGACAACTCCAGAGAAAAGGTTATGCTTAAGTCACATTCATATTAAATAAGTTATATATAAAAACTTATAATGTTTACAACTTCAGTCTCTTTCCCCCTTAGCTTCTCTAGGAAACACTGGACCTGGGTGTGAATTGAATCCCACCCACTATGGCTTCCAGGTTCTTCTGGCTTCTTTGTCCTCATCCTCTTTACCACATCACCCCAAGGAGGAGTTCCAAGGAGGTCTGTGGGCATTGCAGATGGCAAGGGTGGCTTCAGATGGTAGCCACCAGGCCTGGCGCACATCCTTAGTTTAATTTATGAAAAATACTCATGTGGCATATGCAAACACACAGGAATGCGGATAAGAGGCGGCAGATCGGTGTAGTGCGTTTATGTCTCAAATACCAGAGGTGGTCTCTCTTTAATACTCCCTGGCCTCTTGGAACTGCTTGATGTAATCCTCGTCCGAGGGGCTCTCTGTGCACTTCTGTCCGTTGTTGGGAGGCCGGGCTTCGTTATACCTGCTCCAGTCGCCCTTGCAGATAATCCAGGGCAGGACATCCACCTTATAGTGGAGCTCCGCTGAGAACTCAGTGCTGATGAGGTTAGGTGTCCCCGCCCCTTTGCCTCTGGTGATGAGCTGCATGTTGTCACCATAGCAACAGTGCTGGGCGGCTAGCGTGGTGCTCTCCAGGGACAGCATGGAGCGAATGCAGTACCGGGCAGTGGGCTTGTAGATCTCCAGCTTCTCCTTGGGTCCGCTGGCGTCCTTCCAGCGGAATTCCTTGCGCTTGATGCGGTCAAAGATGTCTGCTGTGCTATAGGCCACCTCTGTGGGGTAGGAGCAGGGGCAGCTGGGCAGGTCATTGATCACCTTGTGCATGTACTTCTTTAAGAACTCGCTTTTGCAGCTCATCCATCGCTCGCAGCTGTCTGTGTCTGAAAAAGGCCACAGAGAAACGCTTTCACCACAAGCTCTGGCAGCAGGATGACATTGACATCTCCCCTCCCAGATTCAACCCCTGCAAAACCCTGGAACCAGGAGGCCATGCACACCTCCCTTGAACTTGGGAACTTTGACCTTGACTACTTGTATGCCATCACAATTATTATATATGTTTCAACTTTTTTTTTGAAACATGTCATTATTATCCCTAAGTTTAAGTTTTAGTAGGCATCTACAAAAAATAAAAATAAAAAAGGAGGATATTGGGATATAGCATTAACCATAACCCCACTATCATCCATAAGAAAATTAACAATAATTCAGAGGGACATTTTAAATCTCCTCTTTAAATGCATGGTAATGGGGTAGAAAATGCCTCAAAGTAATATTTGTAGATCTAAGTTGTATTTCTGCCAGTAATTGGCCAGTTAAAAATAAAGCTAGTGGTCTAACCTCTTAACCTTAAGCACCAAACAGTTACAATCACTGTATTCAAATCCATATGAAAAAATGCCTCAAAAGGGAAGAGGCTGGTGGCCCCTGCTTTTAGGGAACCTAACATTTAGCCCAGAGGTCACTTACCAATTAGCCTGGAGTCAGAACCTGCCCCAAGAGGTGTAATGTTTGGCCTTCACAGTAATAAAAAATATCAAATTAACTTTTAACATACAAGATTTAGATGATTCCACTTATTAATGTGGATTCCTGGTTTCATTTGAAAAAACAAAAGATGTTTATGCTGGACCTGCTTTGCTCTATGGGAACAACTAGTTAAATGAGCAGGCAAAGAGTAACCGACTAGGGGGCTGGTGGTATCATGAGTGGAAATCAAGTGGCCAGGATCAGGGGGCAGCTTGGAGAAGAGCTTGGGATCCTCTTCAGTGAAATGAGGAAGAGAGAGATGGGGCATCTCTCAGGAGCTCAGCAAGGCCTGGCCTGGGTGAAAAGTATGGGCTCTTGTACTGGACTTCTGGGGATTGAACCCCAACTCAACTATTTAGTAGCTCTACGACCTTGAGCAAGCTATTCTACCTCACAGTGTTTCAGTTTTCTCATCTCTAAATTGAAGATATAAATAGTGCCTGTCTCATAAAGTGACATAAGGATTAAATGGGAGGGGACACAGATGGGCTGAGGCTCCTTTTGGCCCTGAGTTCTACGATTCTTGCCTACAAGCCTCTGACTGAGCAGTAGCTGAGAGAATGGAGGTTCCATTATGGGAAAATATGTGTCTGCAAAGCCAGTGGGGGACTCTTGCAGAGGACAAGATCTTCAGAAACAAAATTCAGCACAGCCCCAGAAAATAGCTTTGTATTTTCCTGCCAGAGTGGCAGGTCATCATAATTCATGTACCTATAGGATGTCCATTGACTTATTTTTATCTATGAAACTATTATAGATATTCAGTGTAATGGATATGTTCTAAATGCTTTACAAATATGAACTCTATTATTCTATAATAACTTTATAAGGTAGGCACTACTTCTTCATACCATTTGACAGATCAGAAAAGAAGAGGCAGTACTGGGTTAAGAAACTTGACCTTGCACAAGAAATATGCTAGGAAAATTGGACTTCATATGAGGAAAACAAAACATGTAAATGGATCAAGGGTGACACTGCAAAGGCAAAAGGCATCCCCCAAACACTACATCAATATTTGAATTAAAAAAAAAAAAACTCTTCTTACCAACTTCAAACAGCTTGGTGGCATTAAACTCCTCGCTTCCTGCAAGCAGACTTACTTCAGTGGCAGCTGTCCTGAAGGTGTCTTCAATTCCTAAACACAGACAAGGGCTCATTTTTCTCTAATTATTTGGGAGAAATTCACACTCCTCTACCACATGAAAAAAACAAATATGCCTCAAAAAAGCCTTTTCTTGTGTCCATTACTATTCATGAGTAGAAACTTGCCAACAGAGGAAACAGTAAAAAGCAGGTAGGAGAGCATGAAATATATTAAAACCCCAGATATTATATGCAGCATGAAATCAGATCCAAATGCGCCTGAAGGATCCTAAGGAACTCATTCACTAGGCCCAGGAGTTGGGTTTTGGACAGAGGGGAGGACACATGTCAAGATGGTTGTCTGTCTGGTGGTGTTAGGGTGACAAACTGAACTACAGGCAGTGACTCATACCAGTCTAGTGGTCAAGACCAGTCTTAACGACTGACTGCCTGGGTTATAAATCATTACTAGCTGGTCGACCTTGGGCAAGACATTTAACCTTTGTGTAACTACTTTCACATCTGTAAAATAGGGAGAAATAAATGACCCACCATACAGAGTTGAATGAATTAAAGTGTAAAGAAAGCTCTTAGAGTAGTAAGATGTAGGAGTTAGCTGATACTGTTCCTTGAATATTTGTCTAGCTCATTTTGAGGTTGCAGTAGTCCATAGCCAAAGAGCATTGCTGGTGATGCTTCAAGAAGAGTAAGCTGGGCTTGTCATTACTTGCTCTGAGGGACTGAACCCAGCTTGCCTCAATCTTCTTGGCTCTCCTCCCCTCTCCAAACTGCTACTCCACCCAGGCTTTCTTTACAAACAGGACTCCTGTGCAAGCTGAGGCAGTCAGAAGAGGCAGGAGTTGTGGAACGTAGACTAGTTGGAGAGCTTGGCTGCCTGTTAGGCAAGACTTGATTTCCTTTAAGAGGCTCTCTCTGATATTAGGTGAGGCCCCTTGAACTTATTTATAGGGTTGACCTACGGAACAAACTTTTACGGTACAATCACTGCCAGGCCAGGGAGGACGCCTGCCCTGTGATTCTTTCCAATATGGCTGAGAATCAACACACCTAATAAGGAAAGAAATCCTGTAAAAAATCCTTCATGTTCCAAGAGAGTCCTGAAAACCTGAAGAGCCAGGAACAGAGAAGCAGAAAGGATGAAAGGAGGGCAAGTTCAGTTGAGAATAAAATGTATGAGCATGGCTGCCGCCCACACTGCTCTCAGTGGCGAGAGAAAATGAGAAGGCAATATGCAAAAAGGCAGCAAACCTTCCCCTAATAAGATGTCTAAATGGACCATTTTGGGCCTGTGTGCCAGCTCTGGAAGAGAAATCTGGAGGCAATCCCCCAATCCTGGCCTTGAAATGCTTTCTGGGTCCAGGTGTGGCTGAGCCCAATACCTTTCCTCCTGCTGGAGGTGGAGTAGTTTAATGGTTAAGAACATGGACTCTGGAATCAGACTGTCTGGATTTGAATTCCAGATCGATTGTATGCTGCCTGTGTGACTCTAGGCCAATTAAGCCCAATGTGCTTCGGTTTCCATAACTGTTAAAAGAACATAATAATGAGGCTATTATGAGGATTAAACCATATCTTAGACATTTGCTTGATACTGAAATACTAAAAAAATCCCATTCTTCATAATCATGTTTCATTTGATCTTCATTACCTTCATATTCTTCATGTTTATCTTCATTTTCTTTTGCTTCATCATATCTTCGTTATCTTTTTCATCTTCAGATTCTTCTTCTCTTCCTTCTTATTTTCTTCCTGTACTCCTTCTGTTCTTCCTTCTCATAGCATTATTATTTATTGGTTTACTTTTACCCATCCAAATGCCATCCTACCAGACTTCTAACTCAGCTGCATGTAGGAAATTTACACAGAAAAGCATCTTGATGTTTGCTTAACTTTTTGAAATTCATCTGCTGACAGGGCGCCAAACAACCTCTTCTGACACTTTTCTACACATGCCCAATCTGATCTTTCGTCTCTCTCCTCAGAAACCACTTCTTTTTTATTCCAAATCTCACTCTTAAGTTCTGAGAACAGAGTTTAAGGGTAGAAAAAGGAAGTCCTGAGTGCAGAGATTAAATTTTCTGTCTGGATTTCTTTGGGATAAAGTCACTTGGAACATGTGGTTTCTCGGAAGAGCCTAAGATATTATTTTAGATTGGTATTTTACCTGGAAATGGAGAACACATAGGAAATGTAAACTTACAGACCAGGTGCTGGTAAACTTTTTGTAAAGGGTCAGAGAGTAAATATTTTAGGCTTGGTGGGTCACATATGGTTCCTTCTTTTTTTCCTTCTTCTACTTCTTTTCCTCTCCCCCATCTTCTTTGTGAACATGTGTGGGCCATACAAAAGCAGGCTGTACTGTGACAACCTCTGCTACAGAGAGTCACAATATTTTTCATCCTCAACATCTTCTCATCCATTAAGCCCATTACTCATCTCTCATTTCAGTCTGGTCAGAATCCTTATTAGGAAAATCATTGTTTTTTAAAAAGTCAATTTTTATAAGTTTTAAAATATAACTTTATTTATATTAAATTTTATTTATTTAAAATATTAAAACTTTCCCCTTGAACTTGGAGCCACATTCCTGCACAAACCCACCTGGGCAGTTTGGTCGGTCACAAGTCCTAGACTCTGTTGCGGTGCATGCGTAGCCACAAGACCTGGTCCGTTTCTGGTTGCCGTTCCCACAGGTGACACTGCAGACGGACCAGAGACTCCAGTCACCCTCCCCATCTGTGGAATCTGGAAGGGAGCCAGGGAGACAGTCACAGCCTTACCCGAAGAGTCCCCAAATCCACCTCAACAAGCAGCCTGCCAATTGTCCACTTCCGTCGTTTTTACTGTTGGGGGCACAGATGCCTGCTGGACTCAAAAGGCTTACAGCTCCGGGTTCATTTTAGGAATGGACTTCATGAAGGCAGTGCTTCTGTCTGAGGTTTTGGGAACCGATGTGGTAAGCACATGACCAGGGCCTGACTCCCAAAAGGTGCTCAGTGAGTGCTTATTGAGAATGCATACGTTTGTCAAGCATGGGATCATGAAATAATATGATAGGTAGTTAGATGACCACCATTAGTTCCTTACCTCCCTGTGTCATTTAGAGAGAGAGGGGGGGGGCGGAGACAAACACCTTACTTCCCCTTCCTTAGAATCTGTGCTGGCTCTGGCCTTAAGAGGCCTGGCAGCTCTGACTTTTCCTCTGGGCAATGCACTCACTGTGAAGGAAGCTGAGGCTAAAACTGTGGATTATGGGATGCCACATGGAAAGAGAGAAGCCACATGAAGGACCACTAGACGTGTGAGTGAAGCTTTTGTGAACCTTCCAGCCCTTCCTAGTAGATAGCTGAATGCAGCTGGTGCCCTCAGAAGTGAAGGACCTGCCCAGAGTGGCTATGCCTCAACCCCTGAGCCACAGGATCATGAGAAATAATAAAGTACTGTTGTTTTAACCCATGAAGCCTGGGGATGGTTTGTTACACAGGAGTAGACAACAGATACATAATGCTGATGCTAGAGATGGTCCTTTGAGGTCAATCATTGCTCAACACCCATCCAACAAATATTTTTCCAGCCCCTATTATATGCCAGGCACAGTTCTAGGTATATAGGATATACTGTTAAACAGAACTTTCAAACATTCCCTTCCCTGGTGGAACCACTATTTTAGTGAGAAAAGTCAGACAATAACTAGTAAGTAAAAAATGAGTGAATTATACAGTAGATTAAAAGTTGGTGAATGACATGAAAGAAGGAGAAGCAGACCAGGCTAGAGGGGCCTGGAGTGTGAGAGGGTGGGAGACGTTGGTGTATTATCCACAGTAAATTCCTCCTTTTAAAAGTAAGAAACTAAGTCCTTAGGGTGACTGTCTAAGGTCATAATGGTAACAGAAAGGAAAATTTGGTAGTGCTAAACCCTTAATCTCAAAAGTTTCACTCTTTCTGAAGCATCTCCACTTAGTAATAATTTCTCCTGGTTTATCCAAATGTTCCTACAGCCTTGGGGTCTCTGTCAGTGCCAAGCTCAGAGCTACAGGCATGTGCCTTGCAGGGAAGGGGTCTTCTCCGTTCATAACAACTTGTGGGGATTGCTATTATGTGGGCCAGGCAAGAATGTTGTCCACACATGTTTCTACCTGAACTACAGGCCCTGTGCCAGGCTCCCAGGCTGTTTACATGGTGTTCACTCTGAATACTCCTCAGCAAACACAGGGCCCCCGAGTCTCCTTGGCCCATTCAGCAGAGTTGGGGCGGGGATGGGGAGGGTGATTCATGTTTGTGTGTTTTTTCCTCACCAGAGTAGAGCATTTGCTCACATATCGCCTGCCTCCAGGGGCCCCATCCATTTCTATCTGCTCCCCAAAAAGAATTTTTCTAAACTTTGATTTTCTTCTAAGAAATGGTTTTCCAACCACATGGCCAAGCAGATGTTTGAAACCCTGCTTCATGTGAGGGAGCTGGGCTGGCATCCCCAGCCTTAGTTAGCCTCCCTCACGGCTCCCATCTCTTATTAGGCATGAACACAGTAGAACTGGAGAGACATGAGGCTTCTGGAGGAACAAACCTCTGAGGCGGGGGGCACTGCTGTTCCCTCCAAGACTGTGGAGTCTGGTATCTCTTGGTAATTTCACCAGGAACACCAGAGGGTGCCTGGAATAACCACATGACTGCATTCTTGTCAGCAGGAGCATCTGGGTGTGGCAGGTTACTTGTACATGTGACTACATTCTACCACATCCTATGTGCACCAGTGAGGCCAGGTTTGTTAAAGACAGTAACAACAGAACTGAGTCATAAGTAAAGATGATAATGGGTTTAGAGTCATAGAAAAGGGGCAGTTGGTCAGTCAGAAAAAGCTTATTGAATCACATAGGTGGAGTCCACCTCATCTGTGTGGTAGGTACAGGCACTGGACACAGTCCACTGATGCCAAGACGTATCCTGCTTGACTCAGCAGAAGCAACAGAGGCCCAACCATCTAGAAATCCCTTGCAACCTTTCTTCAGTGTTGCAGTAATATGGAGAACAGTATCATCCTGAACTTTGAGATATTAGCATTAAAGTTACCATGACACTTACATTGGAATCTCTGCATTAGGTAATTTCTTGTTTTTGTATCTTGGATCAAAATTAGGGGATGCCAATACTGTGTCAGATTAGGTGAAAAATGACTTGCATAATTCCTCTCTCCTTTGGTTATTCTCCTTTCCCACTGACCTAGTCTGGGCCACTCAACTTGCTTTGGCCAATGGGAAAATAGCAAATGTGATGCAAACAGAGGCTGAAAAAGCACTCCTGTATTAGGTCTTGCCCTCTTGCTGTAAGGAACTCTTCTATTACTATGTGAAGAGTCTGAGGTCAGCATTTTGGAGGGTGAGGAGACAAGTGGAGAGAAGCTCCAGCCACCTCAGCGCCCCAGCTGTCCAGGAGGGATCCCATCATTGTGAGTGAAGCCATCCTAGACCTCTAGCCCCAGCAAAGCTAGCCCAGAGAAGAACAGTTTAGACAACCTGAAAACTGTTGAGAGAAAACATGTTGTTCTTTTAAGCCATGAATTTTGGGGGTTTGTTTCTTAAGCAAAAATGTTAACTGTTAGAAATACACTGTAGCATTTTCCCTAAGATACGTTCTCCATGGTTAGCAGACTCTGGAACTGTGAATGATTTCTCATCCTAGTAAGTGGTTCTTCATGTTTTTATTTTAGGTGCTCACAAAGTCATTTATTTTCCAAGCTTATTTTAATATGAGTCCCTGAGAGTTAGGCACAGAACAATTACATAGCCAGGTGTTTGGTCATTTCTGTTGAGCTAGCAATGAAGTAAAAACACCTCCTAGGGTTGTGTATGTCAGCTCACCACTCTAAGGCCTTCATGGCATACTGTCCTGGGTGAATGTTCCAGCAAAGATTCTCTTTGGGGACTTCCATTTGTTTAATGTGCTCAAAGTACAGGAAGGAAATTTCTGACTGTGGAACAAAGCTTTGAAGGCAGTATTCATTTCTGCTATAATCAAACAAACTTGTTCTCATTTGCTGTACCTACCAGGGAGCATCATTCAGAGGAGAAACTGAATGTGAGCAGCAGTTTCAACGAAGAGGACAACGAAGGTACAGCGAAGAGGACAACGAAGGTAAGACACAGTCCCTGTGATTTGACAGCCCCTATCTGTGACATCAAACTGCTCGGGGAGGGAAGAAAACAATGCACAGTTCAGGGCTGGGTTTCTAGGATGTCGTTTGAAATTTTAAAGTAGTTATTATACTGTTTCAAGGCACTAGATTTCTGTGGGTCCATCATTTCTGTTTGGGCAATTGAAGTGACTTGGGTCTTGACGTGGCTCCTGGCAAACCTCTACTACTAATCCTCGGTGATAGTGGCTACCAGTTATTAAGGACCTGCTTTAACCAGCTGCTTTAACACACTGATTTAACTCCTATTATAATCTTGCAAGGTGGGTGGAAACAGCCTCCTTTTTTGGATAAGGTAATTGAGGCTTAGAAAGGTTAAAGTACCTGCCTAAGGCCACACAGCACAAACTAGGCAGAGATGGTATTAGATCTGAGGTCTGCCTGCTCCTGCTGTTTCCCGTTACATATTCTGGTGTTCCAGCAACTTTGATTCTGGCCCAGGTTGGCCTCCTTTCTTAAATACACTCACTTATGTGGCCATAATTTAACACTACAAAGAAAAATCCTTGGAAAAAAAATCACTGAAATCTTCTATTAAAATAAGACCATGACCAGCTAGAGAATCGCGAAGAGTTGAGTCTCCACCTAGGTTACAATAAGCAGTTCCCATTAATTTTATTATTCAAGTTGTTCTGAACAACTTTAAGAATTGCATATTACTATTTGGAAGGAAAATATTTATTTGAACTCTTTCTCTGCCCTGGGTGATCTCTACCTTCAGTCTCTGCAGAAGGTACTGAAAATGCAGTCTCTCAAACACATACAGCCCAAAGTTGAGCTAATTCAGGTTTCCACAATCACAAACTAGGCCTAACTAACTTCTGTTGAGTATTTTATAATTCATGCTAAAGATTCCATTCTATTTTATTTATTTCACCTAGAATTTTTTCAAATACTCTCTGGCCACAGACATTTAAATTCTTATTAAAAATCCTGCCTTCAAAAATCTGAGATCAACAACCTTCACAAGACCAGTTCTTGTGGCAATTTTAGCCCATCTGAGAAAAGGCAGCGGGCACTTAGGTACAGTGACAGCACTGCTTTGTCATTGCATGAACCTCACCTTCCTGGGCAGTACACTCACTCCCTGTATCCTCCACAGCATCTAATCTAGGGCTAAAAACTTAGAAATTGTTCTATAGTTTCTTGTTGATTGAAATACAAGAGGACTCAGTCCATCCAAAGCTGTATGGAGTTCTGAAAATCACATGTTCCTGGTGAGCCAGCCTCAGAAGCAATACTTCTTCAATCATTTTGCAAATGCTGCTGAGCATCTATGACACGCTGAGAGTCTTGGTACTCCAAGTGTGGTCTAAGGACCAGTGGTGTCAGCCTCACTTTGGCTCCAGCCCCCTTCCTACATCTACTGCATCAGAAGCTGCATTTTAACAAGCCCCCCAGTTTGTGTGCACATTAAAGTCTGAAAAACACTGCTTTAGATTCTGTATTATAAGGGACTGCTTTAGATTTTGTATTGTAAGGGACAAATTTTCTTCATAAAGTAGCAATCCTGTATCTAGCCGAACAAGGAGGAAGTTACCAAGAGAGATTCCAAAGGCCCAGGGATGCTGTAAGATTTAGATGCAAGGTGTTCTACAGGTATCATAGCCCCAGAAAGCTGGGTTGAGGGTGGCTGAGGCAGCCCCATAGGTGCTCCAGGAAAACCAAATTCTATCCTCAAGATTGAAATGGAAGATGTTCTTAGTACTCATGAATTCAGCAGCGGGTACTCTGTAAAAGCTTTAGATGAAAGAGTTGTTTCTAATGTTGGTCTTCAAACATCAGTGAGCATGAGGAACACCTGATAACCTTGGTTGAAAAAAGAGACAAAGAAGTAAACAGACAGATTCCAGGTCTCACTGATGGACATCTGGTTCAGTAGAAGGTCAGCAATGGCCCTCAACCTGAGCTGCACATTGGAGTCACCCATGGAGCTTTAAAAAACACAGATGCCTGGGCTCCACCTCCAGAGATCCCAACTTGCTGTTCTGGAGAGAACTTGGGCATCGGGGTTTTTAAAAATTTGCCAGGTGAGTATAATGAGCAAGTGAGGCTGAGAACTATTGATCTTGAATACTGGTGCTCAATGTACCACAGGCCCTGGAAATTTTTTAAACATAGATTTTGGGGACTGACCCCCAGAATGTCTGCTGACTCAATAGGTCTGGGAACTGGGAGACTGAAAATCAGTGTTTTTTTTATCATGGTTCCAGGTGATGTTGATGTAGCTAGTTTGGGGACCACACTTTGAAGACCTTATAATAGAGGGATGGGGTTGGGGCTAGGACTGGCATTTTTTAAACCCGCAACAAAGGGATTCAGATGCTGAGGTCTAAGTCTCACTCATAGAAACAATGTTTTGTGTGGGCTGGGCAAACAGGTTAAACCACAAAGCTGTGTACTCTCAGGCTGGCACCCAGGGATCCTGTGTGTTTTGTTTCTCTGTTCAACAGCACTGGCCTTTTCCTTCCATTCCTATCTTCCAATCTAAGTGACCATTTCTAGATTTACTCTACTCTCCTAAATGATGTGCTACCTTTTCCCCCAGAGAGGAAAAATAACATAGTGATTAAGAGGACAGAGTTTAGACTGACTGACTGAGATAAATTTTTGAGTTCAAGTTGCTTAATTTTTTCCAGGTTTCAGTTTCCCTATCTGTAAAATGGGGTACCTGACTCAGAGAGCTGATTAAATGAGCTAATACATGTTAGATGCCATAAAGAGGGACTGGTGCATGTTAAGTGTCATTACTATTTGTAGTCCGTCCTCCTGGAGAATAGATAAATTGGACTTCCTCTGAAAAGGGGGAAGATTTCATGAGTCTCCTAGCTGGAAGAGGTTTGGGAGAGATCTTTCTGCTCTCCTAGAATTTGATGTGTATCTCCACCAGGGCACTATTTTGCTCTATCAGTTAATTTTTCTCCCCTTGTCCACAGATGGGTGAGATCTTCCTTAGATAAGGACTGCATCTTACTCATTTTTGGAGTCGCACCACCTAATATAATGATGAACATAAAATATGCTCTTAATAAATGTCTGTTAAATAACTAAATGATGAAGGTGAAAAAGTTATCTTGCTGTTTTGGAAGTTGCTTAGAATCATCTATTAGTGGGCAGAAATAACTCTCCAACACACAACTGGTCTTTCTGCTGAAAAAATGTGTAAGGATGAGAGTTCATGACAATCATCCTCATCATCCAGTGATTGCTCTAAGTCTACTGATGGTGAAGCCACAGGACATCAATAATAGATGCATTTGTAGGACAGCAACCATTCTATAGTACAAGGAGCACTATCTGATTCCCCATGAAGTCTGCATTTCCCAGCCTGCCTTGCAGCTATGTGGGGCCTTATCAAGTCCTAAAATTTGAGCAGATGTGACGTGTCATCTCCAAGCAGAGGGGCACAAGAGCATGTGAACCTTTTTCAGGTTGCATCTGTCTTCTTGGCTGAGCTGGATATAGAGCATCCAGTGGATAACTCCCAGGCCCTAACAGTTGGTGGAGTGCCAAGATGGAAGGAACCTGGGCTTTGAATGACTGAGTACAGCTGAGTTCCCCCTACTCTGTCTCTTATCTCAGGTGAAAAATGAACTTTTGTTATTTAAATTACTGAATTTAAAAATTTTGCTATCTTAACTGTCTTACTCTAAGAAATGAGACACTAGAAGTCCTAACTTGGAGTCTTAAAATTTATTGGTGGGGAGGCCTTACTTGGATAACCTGTGAAGGGTATACTCATGCGGATTCCCAAGGGCCACACCACTGCCAATGTCAAACATAACACAGTGGCCTCGTCAAAGGAAGCAGCTGGACATCTGTTTTACTAAGTTGATTTTTCAATATGCATCTTTACAGTAAAATACAGAAGGAAGTTGATTTGGTGATTTCTTCTTTTAGAAATAAAAATTTTTTTTTGAAAAAGGCAGGACCTCAAAGACCCCTAACTAAAGAAATATTCTCTCCTAGGATAATTGGTGTGATTTTAAAATTATAGTCTTTCCAGAAAAATGTGGCTGCTGGTGCCTCCTGGGGGCTTTGGTGGAAGAGAGTCTTTATGAGGTATGCCTCATAGAAAACCAAAAGCCACATACTGTAAACTGGGTTTTGCTTGGCTCCATGTCCTCATTATCCTCATTTATTCTCCCCACCATTTTATATTACTGGGTGGTAAACTCACCATATTCTGGCTGCTCTTTGGTTTCAAAAGTGCGGTGGCCTGGGGCCGGACGGTCCCATCCCCGGAGAGGGTTGAGGAAGTTGCTGTCATCTGAGGTACTGTCGTACTTGTAGTCCTGGTCCCCGCTGTTGGCCCTTGACAAGGACAAGGACCTCTGCCACCAGGCCCGCCAGTCGGGGGATGGGACTGACCAGCTGGGCTTATTCTCCGGATGCTGATCTTTATCTGCTTCAGTGTCAGGACCATCCACCACCTCTATGGTGACCTGAAGAATTCAGAATAGGCCAGGGTCAATGAGGTGGGTGCCCCTAAGAAGAAAGTCTGAGAGAGTGGAGGCAAATGATTGGTGTGTCACTTGTGAAGGATAGCTGAGACTGCTGGGTGATACAGAATGGAAAACATCCAGGGGTGGCCCAAATGAACCCTATGACTAGAGAGAATGATGTACCTGGGCCTTGGGGTGGAAGGAGACACTTCATCACTAGGGTCCCTGATTTACTGATGATTGTACTGCTAGGAAGTCTTTAATTCAAGGAGTAAACATGTACTGTAAATGTTCCTGAAGCGACACAAGAATAATTGTAATAAAACTGGACACTTATTACTTATTGAGTACTAACTCTGTACCAGGCACTGTTCTAAATGCTCTTCCATGTTAACTTATTTAATCCTCAGAATAATCTTACAAGGTTGGGTGACTGGCCCCTGTGATTGCCCTGGATAAGATAGCACTGGCACTTCCTCCCATCATTGTATGTGAGTGCCACACCTCTCACCAAGAGGTCGAGTTTACTTTTTCTCCCTTTATATCTGGGATGGCCTTGAGACACACTTTGTCCAGTAGACTGTGGTAAGAGTTACAATGTGACAAACCTCATGAGGTCTTGCAGCTTCCAGTTTCATTCTCTTGGAATGAAAATTCCTACCATTATGTGAGGAAACCAGCCTAGACTACTGTGCACATAGAGACCACATGAAGAGGAAGACTACAGAGAGGAAAACCGAGGCTCCCCAGCTACTGGCCAGCTCCACAGTTCCAGTCATATCAGTGGGGCTATCTTGAATCCTCAGCCCAGTTGGGTCATCCCAGCTGATACCATGTGGTGCAGAGACGAGCTCTGCCAGCTGAGTCTTGCTCAAATTCCTGACCTACAAGGACCACAAGCAATCTAATGGTTGTTGCTTTAAGCTACTGAGTTTTGGGATGGTTGTCAGACAGCAACAGATAGCTTTTTATAGAGAGTAAACTGGCTAACAGAAATTAACGACATGCCTACACACAGCTAGTAACTGGCAGACATGGGTAGTCTAGCTCCAGAGCCCACACTCTTACCAAGTTTGCTACACTGCCCCTCAACAAGAAAGTAACAGAAGTCTTGTCCCCTCACGCAACTGAGGGAGCAAAGAGGCCACAGATGCCAGTGAGGCTGGATACTACAGGTTGGGTAGAGATGTGAACACAAGGTCTTCAAGGTCCAGGCTGTCACAGCTGTGATTTTCACTCATCCCGTAGTCCAGACCCAGCACATATACTCCTCCACCAGCCCTCAGGTTCAAAACAGATAGTTCCAGGGCCAAGGTCAGAACTTGCTCTTGGATTTACTGAGCCTAATTTGGAAAGCATGGGGCTGGAAGAATTCAGCTTCTTGGCTCTGAGAGACAATCAACATAGAGAAACTTGTTTAAAAAAATATAATAAAAACTCATTGGGCTCCTTTGGCCATCACATAGCTCTTGCAACACCTCCTGGATGAGTTATGTGCAAATGAATCAGAAACACGTGCTCCAAGTAATCAGCGCAAGATGTACTGGGCAGATGGATTTCTAGCTTTGCCCTAACCCAACATCTGAGAGAGTTGCTGGGATGCTCTGCCAAACTGTACCAGGGTGTGCCCATCCTGAGACAAACATCCACTTCTTTTTGTGTTAGGGATGGCAAGGTTTGAATTCTACTCATTTTGACATTCAAAGGAAGTTGCCCAGCTGATAGTGGGCCTGGGTTGTGGCCTTATTATGTCTAAACACAGGTCAAGTGTGTGACCTTCAATACCAGAGTATACTTGGGCTGTGGCAGGTCAAGTGCATCTTTCCTCTACTGTGGGATGCCTAGAAGGGCACCATTGGATTTATTCCATGCTACCATCATTACCCCATTCTTGTAAGCATCTCTTGCATATTTATAAATAGTTATGAAACCTCTAGTAATTTCCCGAAAAAGAAAAAAAAGGAAGAGAAGAAAATGTCTTCGTGTGTCTTGTGTCATAGCTGTTCACTAGAATGGATAATTGCTGGGGAATAGACAATGACTGGGACCCACACGCAACCCTGGAAAGGACAAGTGCAGAAGGAGTGCACTGCTGGGTAGTGACAGGGCACTGCTGAGCCTTTGGAGACAAAACCTTTCTCCTCTGCAGTCCCATCCCCCACTGCCTGCAGACAGAATAACTGAGCCTCAACAATCCTGTGCAAGGCTCTTAAGGGTCTTGGAGGGGAGAAGCTGCCAAGAGCCAGGCAAGCCTGCAATTATGGTAATGAAATCAGTCTCTGGGTAGGAGATAAGGGGGAACATGCCCAACGGTTTTGGTATTCCATTTGTATTCAGAGTAGAGTCAAAGGGATTGCCTAAACAAAACGTGCCCTGCAATTTCTCCAAGCTGGGAATAAAAACAATTTTATGTTTCAAGCTATTATTGTCAATATAATTCTTTTTCTTCCAAACTGGTTCTCAGATCCAAACAAAATAGATTTGTTGCCTGGCCAGGCAATGAGTAGCAAAATACAAATTTACTCCAAAAACTATATCGATGACTAAATCTCAACAGTTTAGAGGTTTCTATTTCCCCCTTTAATTTCTAGCCACTGCCTCAACTGAATTAAAAACAAAAAAACAAACAACCCCCCTTCCACAAACCTTAGGATCCACCTTTCCCTACAGTTAATGTGGAAACCTCATACTGATATCGAGAAGAAATCTAATCTTGAACCTGAAATTTCATAGGTGTACAATTAAAAAGACTTAATGAGCATGATCAATGACTTCTCAAATGATGGGGATTAGTTTTATGTTTCCTGTTGCTCTCATTCTGCTTACGTGTTCTTCAGCATCAAAGAGTCCTTTTATAAAAATGTCTTGAACAATAATTGATGTGATGAGCTTAAGGTGTGGGAGTGAGCACAGCAGATTTCCAAGCTGATAAAGACTCTAGATTTTACCATCTTTTCTTTTCCTTAATGCACATAATTGAAGTGTCTCAGTATATTTGTTTCTTCTGGACTTTTCCACACCATGAATCAAGACAATAAAAGAAAGAAAACGCTTTAAAACTATCCAAGTCCAACTTCTGGCACAGTCTCATCAGCTTCAAGAAACAAAGTTCAAAATCAGTGCCAGTTTGGGGAATTCTGTCCAAAATCAGGAAATGAGGATCCTATGCAATGTCATCGGTTTCTTTCTTCCTCTTGATAGTTAAAACAGTTATTAGAAACAAGTTCTTTATAATTTCTCTGAAAAGCACTTTCCATAGGAAAACTAACACAATTATCAGTCTAACTGATAATAAAGTACAAAATACAAATGCTTTGACCTTTTGAACTTGGGAGAATCTTCTAGAATCTTCTAGAATCTTCTAGCTCATTGGTCCTGTAAACCGTGAGAACTTGGTGACTAGGTGGTCATGAAATGGTATTTCCAGATAGTAAAATAAGCTCTGAGAGGTGAATGGATTCCTCAGAAAAACAGAGCATCCAGGGACAGGAAGACAGTCTCCAGTGAAGAATTGGGCCCCAGACTACCTACCTGCCTTCCTCAACAACTGTGAGCTACAGAAAGAAGAAAAAATGGACCAGGAGGGTACATAATCCCTTCTTCTCAGACTCACTGATGCTCTTTTTTTCTTAAGTATATTTTATTAATTATGCTATTACAGTTTTCCCAATTTTTCCCCTTTTATACCCCCTCCATCCTGCACCCTCCTACCCTCCAGCATTCCTCCCCCTTAGTTCATGTCCATGGATTGTACATATAAGTTCTTTGAATTCTCTGTTTCCTATACTATTCTTGACCTCTCCCTGTGTATTTTATACCTACCAATTATGCTTCTTATTCCCTGTACCTTTCTCCCATATTCCTCCCCTTCCCCTCCCCACTGAAAACTCTCCATGTGATATCCAATTCTCTGATTATGTTCTTGTTCTAGTTGTTTGCTTAGTTTTTGTTGCTTTTCTTTTTTTTAGGTTCAGTTGTTGATAGTTGTGAGTTTGTTGTCATTTTAATGTTCAGAGTTTTTGATCTTCTTCAATTTCTTAGATAAGTCCTTTTACCATTTCACATAATAAGGGTTTGGTGATGATGAACTCCTTTAACTTGACCTTATCTGGGAAGCATTTTATCTGCCCTTCCATTCTAAATGACAGCTTTGCTGGATAGAGTAATCTTGGATGGAGGTCCTTGCCTTGCATGACTTCAAGTACTTCTTTCCTGTCCCTTCTTGCCTGTAAGGTTTCTTCTGAGAAATCAGCTGATAGTCTTATGGGCATTCCTTTGTAGGTAACTGTCTCCTTTCCTATTGGTGCTTTTAAGATTCTCTCTTTATCTTTAATCTTGGGTAACTTAATGATGATGTGGCTTGCTGTGTTCCAATTTGGGTCCAACTTCTTTGGGACTCTCTGAGCTTCCTGCACTTCCTGGAAGTCTATTTCCTTTGCCAGATTGGGGAAGTTCTCCTTCATTATTTGTTCAAACAAGTTTTCAATTTCTTGCTGTTGTTCTTCTCCTTCTGGCACCCCTGTAATTCGGATATTGGAATGTTTAAAGTTGTCCCAGAGGTTCCTATGCTTCTCCTTATTTTTTTGAATTCTTGTTTCTTCATTCTGTTCTGGTTGGATGTTTATTTCTTCCTTTTGTTCCAAATCGTTGATTTGAGTCCTGGTTTCCTTCCTGTCACTGTTGGTTCCCTGAATATTTTGCTTTACTGCACTTTGGGTATCCTTCACTTGTTCTTTCATTTTGCGATCAAGCTCAATCAGTTCTGTGAGCATTTTGATTACCAGGGCTTTGAACTCTCCATCAGGTAGTTTGGCTATCTCCTCATCACTTAGATCTCTTTCTGGAGTTTTGCTGTTCTTTCACTTGGGCCCTATTTCTTTGTCTCGGGGCTCCTGCCAAGTTGTAAGGGGGCGGGGCCTTAGGTATTCACCAGGGCAACCCTCTTTGCTGTGCTGCAGCACTGTCTGTAGGGGAGGGGCAAGAGAAGGAACAATGCAGCTCACTTGCTCAGCTCTAGCCCCACTTTCCAAAGAACACTCATGTGAGACTGGGAGTTTCTCCCATCGTGGCAACCACCACCATAGTCCACAGTCAGCTCTGAGTCTCAGTTTCCCATTCAGTCAGTGCTGCCCACATAGTACATTGCCTTGCTGCAGGTCCTTTCTGCCAGTCCCACCAGAGTGGCCCTCCACCTTGCCATGGGTTCTCTCTGTCCACCCATCTTACTGGTCTGGTTGGTCTGGTTGACTGTTTCTTTAATTCCTTGGTTGTCAGAGTTCCATGCAGTTTGATTTTCTGGCACTTCTGGTTTTTCATTGATTTTAGATTGGTTGTTATCCTCCTTTTAGTTGTGCAAGGAAGTGAAGGGTTTCTACCTACGCCTCCATCTTGGCTGGAACTTGAATCTCACTGACACTCTAAAAACAACTCTGACCAACCTGGCTAACTGTCATTAATGCTTTGATACTTGCAACATGCACAAAGACTGTTGCTCACTCTACAGAAGTTAGACCTAAATTTTAGGCACAGAGACTGGCTTGGGGAATTCGATTTTCTGAGGTGAACAGCAAGGAAGATGTAGAGCCGATCTCAAAAGTAAGTTTTCTGATTTCCGACTGTTTTATACACATTTCCTCTGACACCTTTATTACATTGTCATCACCAGCCAGCATCTATTCTTTTGGGAAAGCTCATCATATAGCCCTCTGCTAAGCGCTTCCCATGGTGATCTCACTTAATCCTCATAACAACCCTACTCCTATGTAGTATTATACTACACAGATATTCATAGGTAGTATTATCATTTTGATTTTACGGCAAGGAAACTGAAGCATAGAGAGGTCAAGTAACCTGCATGAAGCTATGGAAGCCAGTGAGGATCTGAACAATACAGGTTTGTCCCCATGGGTGTGTGGGCTTAGGTCTTGGGCACAAATTTCTTGATTGTCACTCAGCCAAACCTGCCATTCCAAAGTGTATTAGCAAAAAAAGATAAAGGGAAATCAGAAGTATAAGCACGTACAACATTTAGAGCCCTGGCCAGCTCATTTGCTTGTATCTTGTGGCACTCAAGAGGCCTATGGCCATGTAAATAGGTCTGTGCATGAAAAAAGGCCATTAGATGACTATTTTTAAGTCTCTTTCAATGGAAGAAAAGAAATAAGTATATTAGTTGAAATGAATACTAATCTCAGCTTGATCCAGAAAAGAGAAGTAGTTGGTTGTGACTAGCTACTGTGGTAATGAATTGATGCAGTAAGCCTAATAATGAGTTTATTTTAGAGATTTTTGTCTTTGCTATCTGACCATCAGCTACAGACCAAAAACCCAAGGATATTAAAGTTCAAGTCTAACTTGTCCTGGGGGATCTATTTTCTTTCCTGAAGGATTTATTTATTTATTTTTAACAAAACCCAACTTCTTGTATTGTTTTAAATTTAATATGGAGATTGGGTTCAGGGGTTTGAGGCTATTTCTTTCTATTTTGCACATTGTTGTTTTTTTCCCCACTCACTTCCACAGCCTGAAGCCAGTCTTACAATGGAGAGTCTGATCCACTTGGGATAGAGGCCACCTGGCTTAGGAGGGTTAAAAAAAAGCTCTACAAAGCAGGGCTTTTTAAAAGGTTTCCCTTCCTAAAAGTCAAGAGGCCCAAGAGGGATGTGGCCCCTTGCCTGGGTTCAGCATTGTCATTTTGGTAAGGTGTGGGCTGTTTGGCAGGAGGAATAGTGGACCCCAGCCCTGGGGCGTGGGAAACACTTCCAGACACCGGAGGGGCTGGGGGTGTTTCGGAGCGAGGGATATCGAATTCCTGTTCAGCTACCCGGCTCCAGTCAGGGATAAATAGGTGGGGGTGAGGGGCAAGTTGCCAGGGGAGGGAGGAGACAGGCCTGGGGCCCTGGTAGCGGAAGCCAACCGACTGATGCGCCCCTTCACCTGTCTTCACTCTGTTCCCCAGGGAGAGAAAATGCTTTCAGGGGACCACAGTGACCAGCAGGGCTGTCTGCTTGGCTGAATCAGTCTGTGTCAATCCGGTGGATTTCAACAAAAGAGCAGTGCTCACAAGAAGGGGAGAGGGCTGCCAACACGGAGACCATCACCCCCTTTTAGGAAGTACCTCATATTTGGAAGGACCACCAGGGAACTTGGTTTACTCAAGTGCAGTGGTGCATGGGGCTGCTGCAGCCAGCACTGTGTGTGTGCATGCACACACATGTGCATGCCCATGTGTATGTACAGGCACACACACTTACATGCAGACCTAGGGCCAGGGCTCCCAGGGGTAGCAGCTGCTTCATTCTTTCTTTGAACATCTTTCTGAGTGAACATTAACCTTTTGTGGTCTTCTAGAAAGAGAAGGCCAGAAATGCAGCTGGAGTTTCTTTTCTTTAGGGCCAACAGGTCATTTGATCAATAAAACACAGGCCACCTCACCCCTCTCTCTGTACTGCCTGCAGAAGATTAACAGACACAGGGATTGTGCAAAGAAAAAGGACTGACCTGATGTGGCAGTGGGCAAAAAGATGGTGTTGGCCTAGTCTTTTGTAGTTTTTTACTTTAATGGTATCTGGGTTGGGGTTGCATTGGTTTCTAAGCCATTCTGCTAATAACCCTGATATTTGAAGCTATAGGGAAACCTATGTTCTTGGGGATGATGGTGATTTTTACTTTTTAAAGGGTAACTCAAAAGCATGGGGACCTCATGGGAGTGGCCCTATTCCTCTTCCAACCCTGTGCTCCAAAGCATTTCTTTCAGAAGCAGAACCTGGGGGTGAGCTTCTTGTTCCTGTGCTGGGGTGGGGGTAAGACAGTGAAAACAAAGCACCAATTGTTTTTACCTGTTACAAATCTATATGAACAGGTGGCTTGGGGTCTCAGAGAAGAGGGCAAATAATTTCCGCTTGTACTATCTCAGCACCTTTGTGATGGCACATGGGGAAGCTGCATTTGATAAAAGTCCAAGAGGCTTTGCCAGAGTGAGCCATGTGTGGCCTTCTCATAACTCACTCTCCATTTAATTAAATACTTCCTCATCTCACTCTAGTTTTCTCCACACCTACGAGGCCCAACAGCTCCCTTGGCCCTCAGGAAACCTGCTAAAACTGCTCTGAAGCTTTATGTACCTCCCATCTGGCTAAACAACACAGCTTATTATGATGACAAATGAATCACAAGGTGCCTGCTCTCCTGAGCTTACGCTCAGCTCCATCACATGGGCTGCAGAGGCTCAGCACTCACGGTTGCCTGTTTATTCTTTTTGGCAAAGTAATGTGGGTTCTCAGCTCTGTGGATCCCAACTGCCTTTGCACCTCTGCTCTACCCTAACATTAAGGTAACATTTTAAAAAGGGTCCTAGTGGGGTCTAGGTGGAGTACAAGGATTTCCTGACAGATGAATTTATCTGTGAGAGAGAAAGGGTATCCTGAGAAATTTGGTTTTTAGGAGAAGCCCCATGCACTAAGTAGCATTTCAGGGAGGGGAAGCACTCCCAGGAGCCTTGCATTCCTCTGCATCCATGCATATTCTTGTAACTTTACTTTAGTGATTTTTAATCTATTACACCAATAGTTCAGTCCTCAGTATTAAGCCCCTGCCTGACATTTCCCACCTTTGGGAAAAAAGTGAGCCAAAGCAAGCCTAAAATTTTTCCAGGCATGGCCTAAGCACCTTGGGGGTGAGGGCAGTTTGGTCCTGGTCCCATAAAATCTGTGGACAAGAAAAAAATTGCTTCCTATAGATGAAGGCAGGATGGGCAGTGATGTTGAGCAACAGTAAGGAGATGTCCATGTTTTTGTTTTTGGGGTTTTTTTTTTTTTTGCCAAGTGGATCTTTTGTTCTTTATCAGAGAGCCATGTGGCCAGTTCCTGGAGAGAGGACAGTGGAGCAAAAAACCTGTTTTTTCAATTAATCAGTTAAAACAATACAAGACTCATCAGACATGAATTGGGGCATGCAGCAATTTCTATAAATGGGTTGTCAAAGAGTGACCTCCAAAACATTTTTTCACCTCTGTACCATCAACACTGACTGCTCTGCCCTACACCTTCCCGTCCATTCAATCTGCTTACCATGGAACATAATTTTTCCTCTCTGTCTCCATAATCCCTCAGGCACAGTTGGCGGTGGTAGCTTGGATTTTCACACCTATGTCATTTTCTGGAGGAAAAAGGGCTTATATTTCTTAATTTCCCAGAGCCTAACACAGAGTTTTACCTGCAGTAGGGGTTGCCCTATGTGGGTGTATTCTCAGTGACATTTGTTAGCCACCAGGACACTGCTGTTATAAGCAAAGCAACTCTAGCCAAGGAAACCTGATCTAAACTGGTGTCCTGTGGAGAGTGTCAGTCTTGAGAGAGAGACAGTTAACTTAATTAAGGATCAATTGCTCTGGGGTCAGGTTCAGGAAGTTTCTGCCTTGTAAACTAATTGTAATTTGATGCAGAGAGGAAGAATAAGGAAAAGCCAGCCTTCCTGGAATGAAATGAATCGAGAACAAAGTTGGAAAGTATGGAAGCAGGCAAAGAGAACAGGAGCTGCACAGGGACTAGGTTGCCCAGGTAAAGGACCCTCTCCCAGATGTCATGGGACCATCTCTGGGGAAAAAACAGAGGGAGATCTAAGCAAAATTCAAAATTAAGAGTTTGTCTCTGAAACATTAATTGGTGGGTATTCCTAGGCACTGGAGAGCCTGGATTTGAGTCCCCATGATACTGTTTACTAGCCATATGACCTTGGGCACACCAACAGTAACTTCCTAAGTACTAATCACATTATTGATAATATTGGGAAAATGACCTGTGCTTCATAAGGTTGTTGGGAGAGTCAAATCAGATCAACATTTGCTTTGTAAAATCTATTGTGCTATTTCAGTGTAGGTGAGTAACGTCATTTTCAATCCCAGGACCCCCTTTGCATAACCTTCTATTTCCTTCAGCTTTATCCCACTCCATCTTATTGGTGTATGTTCATCTCCCCCCCCTTAGGAGCTTTTGTCCTCACCTCTCTTCTTCTTGTCAAAAACATCTTTTTATCAGTCATTTAAACTTTAGAGCAATTGAAGTGTTGTCACCTCCTGAAGGGATTTCTGGTAACCAGGGCAAGCTAGAGCTTTTGGGGAACACTGGCTTCCTGAGCACCTGTGAAATCATGCTATGATTTGCCTCATCCACTCACATGCTAGATTGGCCCTTTCCCACAGCTTCCATGTTTTATCAATTTCAGGGCATATTATTTTGATTTGTTTTGTTTTTACATTTCAATGCCTCTGATTTATCAGAATGTATCGTATCACCATTGTGTCATGCTTTCATTAGTAATGTTTTATCTTTTTAGTGGTTTATCAAATAATGGTGAATCTCCCAATCAAGGGTGTACCACAGACGAAATACAACACTGTTCTTAGAGAGATGACACAATCAAAAGCAGGACTCATTAAGGGGTTAAAAAGAAAGGGGAGGAAAGGCAGTAGCTGCTTTGAAATCAGATCAGGAAACAAAGAGATGGACTGTTTCATTTTCTTCCACCTTTCAGCTGCTAAGCTTTACCTGGATATTTGGATTCTGCCCATTGATATCAGCTTTGGAAAGATCTGGAAAGTTTGGTAGATCAAGGAGAAAAGATTTGGGACCGTCTCTTTGCAGTGAAGGGTGCCCAGCCTCTTGCTGGAATCGTCTGGGGAAGGGTTGGTGTGCAGCCTGGTGGTCCAGATGCTCCCCTGGTACTTCTTTGGAGAAAGGAGAGCTGCTTTCTGATGTAGAGTCACTTTCCACATTGAGGTTATTCTAAAACAAACAAGTAAATGAACAAATAAATAGGGCATGATTTAAAAATACCACTTTTAACAGTCTATTCAATTCAGAGAGCTAGAAGAACGCAGTGGCTTCTTGCAGGATTGTATTCACAACTCATTTTCATTCCCCTGTGGTTTAATTCTCCATCTTGAATAAGCCAAAGCATCAGGAAACTTCTTGTAGTCTGCTACTTGGGAATTTTCTGAGGGTAAAGGAGTTATGGGCTATTTATTAAACATCAAACGCATCAACACAAAAGTACTATTTTGAAGGACAGTAGGTGCTCATTTAGAATTGGAATCAAATTATGTTTTCCTTTTCACAGGTTCAACTGATTAATCACTCTAGCTTTAATAGTTATAGCCCCATAGTCCAGGGTTTGTTTCTTTGCTGTGGGTCATGGAACTAAAGATCTTACCAAATAGAATACAATACTTGATTTAAATAATTGATTATATCCATTCACCCATTCATTTATCTCCCTTTCCTTCCTTCCTTCCCTCTTCCTTCCTTCCTATGTGCCTTCCTTCCTTCCAATCAACAAATGCCAACCACATACTAGGCACAGGAGATACAGCCATAAACAAGACAGACATGACCCTATACTCTTGATGTATAGATCTAGTTGAGGGGAATAAACAATAAATATATGGATGAATAAATAAAATCAGATCAGAGAGTGGTGATTGCTAAGAAGAAAAGAAAGAAGAAAATGATAGAGAGCAGCCAGGGACACCATTAAGATAGCTGGGGAAACTTCTCTGAGAAAGTGACATCTGACATGAGACTTGAACAAGAGAAGAAGGCATCCTGCAAAGATCTGTGGGGAGAACACTCTAGTAGCAGAAATTATGTGTAAGGCAGTCCTGAGGTGGGGAATGAATGTGGCTCATTTGAGGGACAGAAAGAAGGTCAGCAAGGCTGGTGTGGAGTGAAGGAGGGAAGAACAGCATGAAATGAATATGAAGAGAGGAAGGTAGCGGAAAAAAAGTGACACAAAGGCATTCTAAAAATGTAATGCCGTTATTCTGAAAAGTGCAAGTCTGTTGTTTTACCCAGCTAGTGAAAAATGTCTCTATTTAGTTGTCACTTGGGGAAAGTTTCCCAGTGATTGAGGAGTGTAGAAATTGTTGGACTTCTTCCCCAAACCAGCCCTTCTCCTCGCATTCTCTTTGGACCTTTCGTTGGATGCTTCCTCTATCCCTTCAGAGATGGCATTTTCATGTTTACTGGTGGAGAGAGATGTGGAGATAGAATTTCACCAGCCCTTGGGTCAGTGGTTAATGTTCTTGTTATTCTTGGGCATGTTTTGGGGTTTGGAGCGTATATTCCAGCACACTGTCTCCACACGCACTCCCTGCCCCCCCTCCACAGTGCTTCTGACCTAGCCAAAGGGTTACATCTGGTATCAAAACACTCCGGACTCTGAGTCCCCAAAGTCAAGCATGTCCCAGGGATGAAACTTATGCAGCATATAAATATATTCTGAGAGAGCTAAGGTGAGAGGATGGATTGTTCTTTAAACAGAAATCAGCTTTGTGGATGATCCAAGAGGCCAAGAAGAGGACTAGGATAGACAGCATGTCTGTGGTCTCCTCTTTAAAACATGAAATTGCACAGGGGTTGCTGGGTGCTCTCAGCATGTTTTTGCTTGCCCTCTCTTTTTGCTCAGGAGATGTGGCTGGGGTAATGTCTTTGTTCACCTTTCCACCCACCTCTCTGCCATGGTTTTTGTCTCCTGGCACTGATCAACTCATCAGAGGCCAAGTGTATTGTGCTGAAATTGGGTCCAGTGTATGGAGAGAGAGAGAGAGAGAGAGAGAGAGAGAGAGAGAAAGAGAAAGAAAGCACATACTATGTCTTTCCTCAACATGAGGCCTCTCTATCACAGCCCAAGAGGAGGTAACTAAATGCGATTGTTCCCTTGCTTTTCTCCCTGGATCCCCAAACCTAAAACTTCCCCAACAGTGTTAGTGAGGCCGGTTGAAATCTCAAGGAAAATTTTTTTTGCACAGATTTGGGAATATAAGTTTCAGAAGGGCCTAGGATTTGCTTACCAGTTGCTTGAGGGATCCCCTGTAAACTCAGTCTTAACTTCATTGTAGCAACTGGGAGTTACTGCTTAATTGTGTTAAAAAGGAAGCTCTCTATATTTTTCCCTGTAATGAAGTACTCTTTCTCCTACTAAAACATATTTTAGAAGAAGAGATAAGAAATCTATTTTTGCTGCTATTTGGCATTTTGCTTAGATGGCTGAAAAGACAAGAATCACCGCTGATTGGTTTCTTGATCTGGCTCTGGAATTTTTCCCAGTAGGAGATACTCTACCACAGAGTGATCCTGGCTCAGCCAGAGACCAAGAAAAAAACCCTTCAATGTCTCTGTAGTTCAATGACCCCCATGTAAAACAGAGCAGATTATATGGAGAGTTCTGTACCTTCCCAGCAGGATAGTCAAGATAACTCAGGTTGGGTTGTATCTACACATGAAAAGAGAAGTATAGAGTTAGGCGATTGACTGGACAATTCAGGCCACATTTGCCTCTGCTGGGAATAGACTGGGACTAAAGTATGTTTTGGCTTGAGTTAGGCATGTGATTGTGGCCTTTCTCCATCTTTCTCCATTCCTTCCCTTTCCCTGCCCATAGCCACCCTGCCCTAGCTCAGTGTTTGTAAAGGATTTGGAAGAAGGGAGGTAATAAAGAAATGCTCATCACAATCTCTGAATATCTGAATTACTCTTGCATCTCTGCCTCAACATATTTATCTAGAAACCTTGGCTCCCTGCAGTGGCATGCCCCCAAACTCTTCAGAAACTGGAAGTCCTAGGATGGGGAAGGTGTCTTACCATGTCTCATAAAATGAAACTCAACTTTATTCAATAGGTAATAAGGTTCTGGAGTAGCCATTATTTTGATAATGTAGATTTTGAATTTGGGGCAGGAGATGGCAGACAATGCTAACAACACAGGAAAAGGTGTTTTCATCCTTTCTTAAGGATACACTGCCTACTTTCCTTACCAAGGCCCCATTGCAGGTCTTCACTGATGAACACCATTCATGTCTCATCAAGTTCACTCACTGAACATCCCACTTAAATTATACTAGCAGAATGAATATTCTCAGGATTGGTAGATCTCAAAGTAAATACTTAGTTTGTGTTTTATTCAGGAAAACAAACATCCTTCCTTGAAGACAACAGCTTAGGAAAGTCTAAGAATTGAAGAAATGTCACTGTTCTTTCCAAAGTGTGGCAGGATTAATTTTGCCTAAATTCAAATGTCATGAGGGGGTTTGCTCAGTTTAGGAAAATGTTTCTTTACCCACAATCTGTCTTTGAGTTGATTGATCTTTAAACTGTGACAGTGCTATAGCTCCAGGACCAATGTTCTCTCTTTAACTCTTAATTTGGCAACTGTGACTGCCAATAAAAAGAATAGAAGAACCAAAGTTATTATATGGCTTATACACATGCACTGTTCAAGTGCTGAAGTAGGTGACGTCCCGTGGCCAAACTGTCCAGCTACTGCTGATGTTCCCCATCTTTGTGCATAGCTCCTATCCTTCCATTATTTTACAGCTTATTCTTATTTAAAATAGGAATAAAATAATAATAACATGTCAATAATAATGAAATAGGCTCCATGCTCATGCAGCCTAGTATTTTGCCTTAGACCTCAGTATTGTGGCAGACATTGTCACTGCCTACCCAATATGCGTTCTTCTTTTTATTATTCAGTGTTTGATTCAGGTGGCAAGGCACCTGGCTAAAACTACATTTCCCAGCATCCACTGCAGCCAGAGGTGACCAAATGGCACAGCCCTGTCCATTGTGATGTAAGTGGAAGCTGCTGAATCAGAGGCAGTTTGCCTTTTGCCTTTCTCTCTTCCACTTTCTACTGCTGGAAATGTGGATATTGGAGCTTGAATGGACTGAAGCAGCCAGCAAGCATGAGGATGAAGGCCATACTCTAAAGGTGGCTAAATGGAAAGACAAAGGGGCCTGGGTTTCTGATTGCATTGTAGAGCCATCAGACGAGTCCTGGAATGGTGAACTATGAACTTTTTTTTTTTACCATTTTCATCATTATTAATGTTAATCTTGACAGTGCTGTAGCAGCAGTATAAGTTCCCTGTTGTGACTTTGACTCTAACCATGACTATCAATAAAAAAAGGAGAAGCCCTGTTTACCCAAGCGACTCTAAGTTGAGTTCTCTGTTCTTGGCAATAGGGCATAATCCCCAGCTGATGACGTACTGACAGGGCATTTAGTGAGGCATCATGGTAAACTTCACAATGGCAACCAGGCTACAGATGCTCAGCTCTGCTGCTAATTTTCCTAACATCCTATGCTAGCTTGGCCATCTATACCCTTCTCTATACATATTCAGAATCTTCTCATTGTTTTAGCATCTTTACATTACATTACTCAAATCTATTACTCACTGTATAATGCAATATTTCCTTTAATTTGTCCTAAAATACTATCATTACATTTTAAGGAGTTTGCCATTGCTAAAAGAGCTCCTTAGAAAAAATAAATGGCTGATTCCAGAGCTTGGGCAGAAAAGCATAGGTGAGTTTGGGATACTTTATTGTGGCAGAGAGCAAGGAACCTTTCAGTGATTAAGAGTGTCCTCTTTAAAGAACACAGGAGCCAGCGTGAAGGGGCCCCATTGCCCAAAGATTAGACAATTTGGACATCAAAACAAAAAGTTTGTGGTTGACTATCACACATTGAGTATGAAAATCTCTGAGCCTATGATACTCACAAAAGAGGGAAAGAGAGAAACTACTGTCACCATTCAAGGTAGGAATTTATAACACTCCTTACTTTGAACATTGGTAATAGAAAGAAAGAAGGATTTTCCTGAGGAAGTAATAATTGAGCTGAGATTGAAAAGGTGAGCAAAAGTGAAGCAGATGAAAAGAACAGAGCAGAGGGAGAGATGGGCCATTGACTATTGTGGGTGAAAGAATATGGTGAGTGTAGACTTCCGAATACCTGACGTGGCCTGGTATAGTAATCCAAAGGATATAAGCACTAGAATGGAGGGGGTGTTAGGATCCAGGCCACTCTGCTGTCTTAGTAACAGACCACTCAGTTAAATAATATAAATGCCAGGCCCACCTCTACAACATCTTGACCTGCCAGCTATTGATCTGAAAGCTTTCTATCATAGTGTGTTGTGACTTTTCCACTAGACCACTTCCTTGGTGGCATTCTCTGGACATCTGGAAGCTTGCTGAATCTATCTGTGCTGGGATCTCTTCCCTCTCCCCTTGTCCTCAACAGTTGGCCCTATGCCCCTGAAAAGCCCTGCCAAGATGAACTAAAAGAGAAAAATCTCTCATCTGTAGACTGGGAACAATTTCTAACATGACAAGCCCAAGTGTTTTATTATTTATGTCCTTTCTCCCTAGGACATCACTGGCCCAAGACCAAAGATGCCCAACCACTGCCTTCAGCTGCTGCATGGCCACAGCTGCTCATTTTGGCTATCCTTGTGACCAAGGTGGATTACCACAGCCACATCAAAGTCAAAGTTGTCACACTGGTCAGAGTTCCTAGCTAGTCATTTGGCATTGGCAGAGGGAGGGGGAGAGGATCTTTGGAGAACCAAGCCACAGTGCAAATTTGGGTGATCAGCTCCAGGGGGAGACCAAGTTGTGAAAATGGGTGATGGGATCCACCTTTGGAACAAGTGTGCTAAGTGTTGTCTCAGTCTACAAACAGCCACCTGCCCTATTCTGCAAATACCAACCAAAGGCTGGTGTGTAAAAACAGGCCTAATCTGAGCACTTCCAGAACCTCCAGAAGAAGCAAAAACTAGTAAGAAATTGTGGCTGGCTAGGACAGCTTTAGTGCTATTAAAAAAAAAAAGGCGGTAGTAAGTGTTCCCACATTAACACAACCAGGCAGACTTCTAGGAGGCAGACGGGATGGCAGATTTCTGGAGGGCAAAGAACAGGCCATATCTGCAATCTCAAACCCCACACTCTCCAATTCCACAAGCTCAGGAGGCACCCAATAAGTACTAGTTGATGATAATGATGGCCACAGGCCTAGTTAGATTTTATTTTAATTAGACTCAGGCTATAGGCCTCATTACCCCTCATGTGGCTTTTATGTGGGATTCTAAAGAAAAAAAAATCTGGGAATCTTCTATTGAAGATATTAAAGAAGATATTATTAGCAATGCTTTGGTCTCATAGACTTTGAACAACAAACAACAGAGATTATAATTAACATCACTGCAGCCTCTCTCCTTAAAACATACTAACAATATAGCTAATTAGCAATATGTCCTCATTTGGGGCTGGACATCTGCATATTATTATCGACAATGCTTGTTTCCTTTTCCCAGATTAAAGGAAGCCATACTGCACCCAGGCATATGGCTGCGCTCCTTCCACATTAAAACACTCCGTTTCCTTCTACCCACGATAAACACACTCAGGATTTTATCTGTGCTGGGCATCGATTTTTGTCTGGAACACTTCCACGTGTCTAAAAATAAGTTCAAGAATGCCATTGGTGGTTATTTCAAAGGGAAGAGCAAACATTTCTCTGTTTGGGTAGATAAAAGAATAAAAGGGCACACTGATTATCTTTACACATGATTGGGGAGCAGCGAGTGCCCCTAGGAAGAGAAAACCAGGAGAGAGAGCAAAATGAATTTCAGATGGTAAAATCTGCTTTCTCAGGGGGCACACTCGTCCTTAGGGCTTAGGACCATCGCTGTAAGAGTGGCAGTAGAGTATGGTGGAGGCTTGTCTTGGAAAGAAGTAAGCAGGATCCATGGGAGAACCGTGCACTGTTGAATACATAGAGGCAAGGTTGGCCACTTCCTGCTCTCTCTATCTGGGTAGATGGAATCGCTCCCCTGAAGGCAGCAGGAATGGGGTAAATATCAATGGCTCTATTTTATAGCGAGGATGAAAATGCAAATTCCTGGCAGAGGGGAAATGGCCAGATGTGCTTCAATCTTTGCTGTGGGATCCCGAAGCTGAATCTGGGAGCTAGTGACACTGACCAGCACATTATGTTTCAAGAATGCGGGTGAGTTGTATCTTGGTTGGCAGTGGAGCCTTCTGTTGAAAGCCTGACTAATAGCTGAGGAATCTCTCATTATAGTGGCAGAATGTATCAAAAGACTGTTTATTTTAGGGCTTGGGAATGACCCTGCTTAGGATCTCAGTCTACACTTTGGAAGAAATGAATGGTCAACTCCTTGCACTTAGGCAGGGAGCTGGCTCCACAAGGGAAGGGGCTACTAGTGTGGGCCACCCACCCCTGTGCATCTTTCTTAATTGAAGGCTCTTGGGGCCTTCTGACAAAATGGAAGTCAACACCCCACTGGCTCGCCTGGGATACTTCTGTAAACAGCTTTGATCTTGAAAATGTGTGGATTATTGGTGATTTTTCAAGTTGTGCTTTCTCTGTTGCTGGCAAAGAAAACAGAGTAGGAACTCTCTGGGACCCATTTCCTTTATGTCCTGTGAGGCTAAAGAATGAACAGAAAAGAAACATGAACTAGTCTTTCAACTCTAAGAAAACATGTAAGAAGTAGAATACAAGGGTGGAAAGCTAAATTGGCCAAAGAAAACTTTACTCATCATCTAAAACATCTTTGCAAATGTAAAAGAATGAAGAAATTGTATTTTCCAGAACTCTTCTCAGGGGGAATGGTGGGCTTGCCTAGTAGGAACACTTTAATAAATCTCTTGTGGTGTGAGACAAAAGCTCCCCCAAGAGTGTGCTGAGGGAGGGCTTTGTCTGCTGAAAGGGTATTTGGATTTGAGGGCAGAGCTAATTTGCTCTGGGCTACGAAGAACAGGGTGGCCACCAGGGGGCTTTGGCCTCTCCTTCTTGGCCATGTGGAGCTCAGCTTCCTTTTAAATCAAACTGTGAGCAAATATTTATGGACTATGAATTACTGAGGATTTTTCAAGTTGTGCTTTCTCCATTTCTGGCATAGAAAACAGAGTGGTAATTCTCTGGAATCCATTTTCCAGGGCTCAATTTGAAGAGGCACCAAATTATTAGCATACCTAAGTGGCCCAACTTTCTAAGTCATCCCTTGATCAGAAGGGGAATGTGTCAAACAGGACAAGGAGACCCAGGAAGTTAACCACTCCTGCAGTGATTTTGTGTCTCCCCACACCAAACAGGAGGCACCCAAGGCCTAGGTCAAGGATGGTGATCCGCTGTTGAAAGGCAGAACCTGGAAGGCAACCCAAAGCATGGGCTGGCAATGTTTGAAGGTTGACCGGGGGTATCATGGCCCTGGGGACCCTTGTCCGGCTTATTATTTTAATTAAGAAGATGGGTTTCTCTTAACACCCCAAATTAAGACTCCTTATTGAAAGCTACAACAAATCTCTCTGCTCCAGTACCTCTAGAATGGGTTTTAAAGGGAACTGAATCTTAACCTCGGAACACTGGAAAGGGCTCGTGGTATAGTGGAAGGGGCCTGGGCCAGGAGGTATGAGGCCTGGGTCTCTGTCCCAGCATTGCCCTTACCTAGTTTTGTAAGCTTAGGCACATTATTGCACCTTTGCACCTGTGGTAGATTGGTTTGCAAAAGTGTCCACAAATTCTCTCTCTAAATATCCATGCTCTAGGTAGCTGTCTCCCACACTGTCTTTGTGCTTGGCCATGTGACCTCTGTTGGCCAGTAGACAACAGTAGGCACAACAGTACCCACTTATTACTGGGTAATAAGAGACATGTGAAACAAAGATAATCTATCCCAGACCAACCAGCCAGCCAATGACCAGTTACTCAAATGGAGACCATCCTAGACCATCCAGGCCCAGCTGAGTCACCCCAGACTTGAAAAGCCACCCAGTTGACCCATAGAATCATGAGAAATAATAAACATTTGTGGTTTTAAACTAATTAATTCAGAATCATTTGTTATATAGCAAAAGCTAACTGATACAGGACCTTAGCCATAAATGGGCACGGTGAGAAAGAATGGAAACTATAGAAAACCTCTCAATCCATCCAGTTCTGACTCCATAGCAATGAAATCTTCAAGAGATACTTGTTCTGGAGAAATTATTCCACCAATTAAAAAAAACTTACCCCAAATGCTGAAAACAAATTGAGGATGGGGAGATTAAACAAAACTGATAGTTCTAAAGGCATAAAATGTCACTACTGTCTTTAATGACAAGAACGCCTTCTCCTTTCTCCTATCCTTCCACCTGCTAACTCTTAAGCTGGGTAGAGTCGGTTGGAACCCTCCTCCCTCCACTGTTTCCATCTTTTACATGTGCTGCTTTGTTAAACAGTTTCATTGACAGTTTTTCAAATAGTCTGAGTGGAGCCACAATCGTTCTCCCTTACACTTTCATGAGGCACCTGTATAGCTTGGTGGGCTGCCAGAAACTAGTAATGCTCATTTATTAAGGAACCCCACTGACACCATAAAAAAATCACAGAGCTATCACAGACCAACTATGACTTGAGGTGAAGAGAAAGTGGTAGCCACCAGGACCGGCTCCCCTTCCCATCTGCCTGTACAGATTGTTCTTATTTGGACTGCTGTTCTGTTCTCTCCATGGAAACTGTTTGATCTCTGCTTGGAAGCTGGCAGGTGATATGACTGTGGGCCCTTGACTTAGCTTGGCTACCCTTTCTTTGTAAATGGTTAGGATGCTTGTTCTACTTGTGTATTCACTCAACAAACACTTACTGGGTGTCTGCTTTATGCCAGGTGCTCTGCTGGGATGCAACAGTTCAAAAGCACAGAGCTCGTTAAGACAAATTCTCCAAAACTTGAAAATAAAGCAAAGGGATGATGGTAAGTTTATCAGTTCATCCTCGGGCACAGTATGACAGGCCTGGACAAAATTATTTGATTCTCTAGGAGAATGTATGTACCTTTGTTTCACTTATTATTTACTATTGATTAGGGCCCAGACTGAAAATTACATGCTCACTTGTAGATTTTCGTCCTGTGGAAATACAAATGTTTTTTTTTTGTTCAGTTGAAACAATAATTCATTAAAAGTTCTTATCAAAAGGAAAAAAATTGTAACTATATGAGATGATGGATGCTAACTAAATTTATTGTGGTAATCACAACATATGTGTATATATATATATATTAAGTCATTATGTTGTGCACTTTAAACTTATATGATGTGATATGTCAATTATACTAAAACTAGAAAACAAAGAAGCAAAAGAACTCAAAGCTTATGTCATATTGCTCTCTACGGCATCAACCAGTTTTGTTTCTAGCTTACAAATTTACTTCTTCATGATTTTCCTAACTAATTTTATAAATATCTGTCCCTAAAATGCTTTGAACTGGCATTAGCACCTTTCTAGTTCCCTCATTAAGTAGTTAAATAAATCCTTGACATGTGTTTATCTTATATTTGCATGAGACATGCTTTTAACATTATAAAAAATCATATGTGGATAGGCTTTTCTCTTGGAGGACTTCTACCTCCAGTGGGGAAGTCAGGAAATGCTCATACACTTATAAAATGCAAGGTGGAAAGTGGGAAATTCTTTAGCAGTGGCAGTTTTCAATGTCAGGAAGTAAAATTATGCAGAATCCTAATTTTGATTCCACAACTCACCACATATTGAATCTTTAATGTCAACATTATCATGTTTTTTTTTTCTGTCTAAAAGACCCTTATCTGGGTACTGGTCCAATGCACTAATAAGCTGAAACAAGTCTGGAAAAGCATGGTTTGTGATTGGGACTTCTTTTGGGTTTCTTCTTCTTGAGGGACCATGAGGGGAGGACAGAAGGTCAAGTTCCCGGTGTCAGAGGACACTCACCCTACTTTCAACCATGTTATTACTTCCCTATCTCCACCCAATGTCCTACTGTGACCTAGAGAAACAAAGCACCCTCCAGTTTTGTTCTCAATAGAAATAATTCTTCCACTAGATTCCATCCTAACTGGAGTTAGGCTGAGGCTCAAGAGAAAACAGCATGCTTCTCAGAGGCTTTCTTTCAGGGGGTAGTCATGAAGGGGGTGTGCAGAGAACGTGTGTATACACATTTACGGCTCTTACCAATATCAAAATCATGGTACTAGGGTGTATCAGTCTGAATCTGGGCAGGAAATGGATGGTGCTGAGGTACTGGGTGACTGAGGAGAGCTTAATAAAGGCACAAGTTACAGATATCTGTGCAAATAGGTTGGAAACCACTAAAGATGCTACAGTGCCCAGGGCCAGTAAAGTCAGGGAGCACTTACATCCCCAGGCATGAATAGGCAAGGAAGGGGGCGGTTACCATTCTCCAAAGTGGGAGGTGTGTGTGTGTGTGTGTAGGAAACTTAAGGGGCTTACTACATACTACAACCTCCCTCCCCTCTTCCTCTCATCTCCTGCATGTTTACCAATGGCCAAATCCAATCAGAAGTCCAAGAGCCAGGGAGCCAGTTGATGTAGTGCAGACAGATCATGCACCTGAGGTATAAATTAGGATGGGGAACGGCAAACAGTGGATCTAGAGAGGTAAACAGAAGACACTGGGCACACAGGGTATGTCTGGGGGAAACCAGGCAGTGGATGTTAAATCTAATCTTCACGACATCCATTTGAGGTGGACAGGAGCACCTCCATTCGGGATGAAGAGATTGAGGTGGAGAGTCTCTTGGGCTAGTAAGGAAATGCCACCACCCTATTCCTTCCACTGTCTGTGCTGTCCTCATTTCTCCCTGGAGGTGTTGTTTGGGGTAAGAGTCTGTGGCCACCTTGAAGTTCCCATGCTCCCCTAACTGCAGCCCTGTTCAGGGGTAACTGTCTCAGGAGACTGGCTCAAGAACACTGGCCTGAAGCATGCCACTGATTGAATCTACAACTCTCCTCCCCCGCTTTGTGTGGTGAGGAGTCCTGGCCTACTTTTCTTAGGAAAACTCCTAGCCCAATGCTTCTTGACTTGTGCGGACTGATGACTTCACAGTGTCGTTAGGTCTGGTTGACAACGACAACAACAAAACTGATATAATGAGCATGAAATAAAATAGATGGTGAAAAATTCACGAAGGAAGAAGCAGAAATGAAGTGGCACATAGTACTTTATGAAAACATGAAGGGAGCTACTCAGTGGGCCAGATGAGGCAGAGAACACAGAAAGCAGGTCACAAAGAGACAGACTCCAAACTTGCAAACAAATATTGCTTTGGATAGTAGCCTCTGGGGTCATCACATTCTTTCTCAGACTTGCTAACCACTTGGGGTAAACTTTGAAAGTGACAGGGGCCAAAATGACCATCCACAGTAGAATGTACACGTAAAATGTATGCATAAAACGATCATAGAATGGAAATTAATCGAATTTCGCAAATGTAATGTTGAACAAAGAAAGTCAGATACAAACAAATATAAAACTTATGATTCTTTTTATATAAAGTTCAAAGCAGACAAAACTAACCAATGCTGTTAGAAGTCAGGACAGCGGTGACCCTCTGGGTGCCAGTCACTGGAAGAGAGCCTCTGTGGGGTGGGGCTTCTGGGGCACTGGCCATGTTCGGTTTCTTGATCTATAGGTTTGTTCACTTTGCGAAAATTCATGTATGACCTCTGCTCCCTCTGTATGTATGTTACTTACAATTAAAACTTACATAACTACCCAAAACACAGAAGAAAATGGAAAGAGAATCAGAGGGAAATGGCAACTGGCAAGGCCACAGATATTTCTTAAATGCACCAAGCTTCTCTGTCACTGCTATTTTCTGAACAATAAAGGGTGAAGGGAAATACAGCATTTGGAAAAAAGAGAGACTCCACCTTTGGCATGTTGTTTCCCTGTGGTTCAGTTTTCTCATCTGCAAAATGGGGAGCATCTCTGGTAAAATCACTTCTTTTCTATCCTTTCTTATTCCCTTCTCTCAATTAGCCTTTCCTAGTACTTACTTGTATTTTGTTATTTTTCCCTCTCTCTTTATTCTCCCCAGCACCTGAAACCTAATCTTTTTTTCTTCTTCAGGAGAGGACAAGGCCACTGAGAGCCCTTGGGGCCAGGAGAGGGGGTGGGCAGTGGGTGGTGCATTTCCTGGCATCTGGGATAGCAAGCCACTCTTTTGCCATTACTTATCGAGCACACATATCTAACCTGTTTTCCTGTTTTTCAAAACTCCCTCTCATTCTTCATATCCCACTTGTCCTGAATGGATAAGGAAAATATGGAACATATACACAGAGGGATATTTATGAGAATGGAGGACATCTTGCCATTTGTGACAACATGGATAGACCTAGAGCACACTACACTTGAGGTAAATCAGACAGAGAAAGAGAAGTACTATAAGATATCACTTATATGTAGAATTTTAAAAAAACTTGTAAAAACAATAAAATGGTGGGATGGGGAGAATGATGTTGTTCCTTTCTCTTGAATATTTTCCACCTCAGGCCCAGCTCCTACCTTCCCTACCTATAACCACACCTCCATTTCCGCCATATTTTTAAGGGTCATTTCTCCGTTAATCTTGTCCAAATACTCTGCGTGCATCATCTCAAGCAATGCCTCCCAAAGTTCCCTATCTAAGGGTACAATTATCATCACGCCCATTGTACAGGTGAGAAACCTGAGGTTGAGAATGTTACTGAAGTTGCCCAGCTCACAAAGGGTCCAGCTGGGGGTTTACCATGCTTGTGAAACCGGCTGACTGGCAGGAGCTATAGGTGTTAATGCTGGGCCAGTGGACACAAAGAAGGCAGCCTGAGTTGGTTGAAGCCTTGGGGAAAAATGTTAATCACTCTTCTAACCACTCCAGTGTGAAGAGTGTAGTAAGGATGCACAGAAAGGACCAAAACCACTACCAACCAAAGAGGCCAAACTTAGGGAGAGAGGGGGTGGTCAGTGCTTTAGTCATCTGAGTTTAAAAGTCATTTTCATTTCCACTATCCCCTATATAATATAGCTGATTCTGGGAATAGTCACATTTGAGCTGCATGGCAGGAGCAGGGCACAGGGTGGTTTGGGGATTCACCTCCTATTTTCACAGAATATGATCCAGAGGGGATGAGAGGGTATCTGGTCTGGGCCTAGAATGCAGGGTTCCTGACTCCCAGCTTGGTGCTCTTCCTATGGAACTAGCTACTTTGGTAGTACTGTCCTATTGCTCTTTGTGGTTTTACGTGACTGAAAGTTAGCTTTTCTCTTTATAGTTGTAGTCTTACCAAAAAATCTGGACCTGTTAAATACCCTCTGAATGGATGGATGGATGGATGGATGGATACATGGATGGATGGATACATGGATGAACAAATAGGACTTCAAAGGCCGGTAGGTGTGGGCACAATTGACTCCCTATGGTTTCATCCAGGGCTGCCATGTACATTGTGTCATCCATGTATGGCACAAAGGAGTCTGCTGAGGGGCATGTGGAAGTTGAAATTCAGGCGGGAGCAAGGGATGCTGTCTACCCAGAGGAGTGGCTGAAGAAGCCCTAGTGTCATACCTCTTCTCTCTCTTTTCCTTCCCTATTAACAAAAACTCCTGTTTGAAACCTTGTTTGGATATTGTCTTGTCTGTAAAGCCTTCCCTGATCTCAGCTTGCTTTGCATTATTACTGTACTTTATAATAATTCTTTTATTCTATTTATAGATATTATTAGAAGCTTATTCATTTTTATCATTTCTGGCTAATAAAGGCTCTCGAAAGGTAATTTAACTGTAAACACAACTGCACAGAGGGGCAAATTATACTAGCCACATCAACTTTTTCAAGTAAATGCATATATCTCCTAACGACCAAAAGAGAACTTTGTCCATTTCTGAAATTCCTTTCCTATTGTGCTAGTGCAGCTACCTTTATTACTTGCTCTTTTAAGTCCCAGCTTACGTATCACCTCCAGAAGGAGGACTTCTCTGATCATCCTGTATAAATAGTGTCCCTCCTGCCTGGACAGTTTCTCTCCATCACTCTGCTTATTTCCTTTCTAGTAGTTATCACAAGCTGAAATGACTCTATTTATGGACTTTCTTCTTTGTTCTCAGCCCCCACCAGGATGTCAGCTCCTTGGAGAACATATTATGTCTGTTCTGTCACTTGTGTACACTTGGCTCTTAGCCCAGAGCCTGGCACATAGTAAGACCCCACTAAGTGGATGAGCAGATGAGTGAATGAATGGACAAGCAGGATTTCAAAGCCCAGTGGGCATGAGCACGTCTGACTCAACCTACATCTCTGAAACCACATTTGGGTCCCAGGATGCAGGGGGATGAAGGGAAGGTCTGGCAGAGGTAGAGCAAAGTCTCTCTAGCTCAGTTTCTGGTTTGAACACCACTTATATAGTGACCCCAAGTCCTGGGACAACATGCCATGGCATGGTGATATCATGAGCAGTGCCTGGCTCTTCCCTTTGTCCAGGAGGAGAATGTAGAGACTGCATTGGAGGAACCAATGACAATAACCACCCGTGCACGACCAATTCACCATTTAGTGGCCAGCAAGCATACCAAGGAGCAGGACACCATGGGGCAGCTGGGATATGAAGCAGGAACAGAAAGGAAACTTCAAAGGAGCTGAAGTAAAGGCCCAGGTATTTTGCTCTTTTGAACTGAGTTCTGATACTGAACATTTTCTGAATCTGCTTGCTTCTCTTCGATGTCAAATAAGAATTCAAAGATTTTATATATACATATTTATATACATATTTATTTATACATACACATACTTGTAAGTATGTGTACATAAGTGCATATAAATATATATTTGTGTATATAAAAATGTTTACACAAGTATATATTTATAAGTAGTATATACACATATATAAATATACATATGTTTTGTATATACACATATGGATGTGTGTTTTAACTTTCAGTTTTAATTTTTAATTTTAAGATCTCCTAAGTGCCCCCTCTTTCCTAAACAAGCTCACAGAAAAGCTGGTAATAATGCTGTTATCGCTTAAACCTAGTTGTTCTCAAAGTGTGGTTCCTCAGAGCAGCAGCATCGGTGTCACCTGGGAAACTGTTAAAAATGCTGATTTTCTGCACCACCCCCCCCGCAGAATCCAAGTCTGTGGGGGTTAAACCAAACAGCTTGTGTTTTAACCAGCCCTCTCAGTGATTCCTATGGGGGCTAACATCTGATTTCCAGGAAAGGGTTGTGTGCTTTTACCTTGGGGAAATGTAATCAGGTAAATAGCAAATGAGCCCCAAGGCACCCGGTCAGGCTTGGGGAGTCACCCACTCCTCAGGGATCCCCCACAATGAAGACACTGTGAGGGGAAGGGCAGAGCTTCTCACACTCCAGGGTCCCTGGGTGAAGGAAGCTGCCACTGAGTCTAATGACATTAAAGAGCAATATATGAGATGAAAGACAAAAACCCAGACATGGAGGGTGAACTATGTAAACCTTCCTGCTTCTTCCAGTGTCAACATATTCTAGCCTTGTCACACTTGCTTAGGTAGCAGTCAGATACAGAGCAAGGGAGCAATCAGTTAGAAACCCGTGACTATCCCATTTGGGACACTTGCTACCAGCAAATGGGATAGTCAAGGGTTTCTAACTGATTGCTGCCTTGCTCTGTATCTGACTCTGAAACAGCCATGCAAGTCATAGGGAAGGACCGGCTTGGATCTGATTGGCTGCTGGACAACCTTTTCAGAACTGGCAGAAGATTAAGCAAAACCTCAGAGGAGGACTTCAGGAAGGCCTGGGAGAGAGGAGAAATTGTCCATCTGTATATGAGAGAAGTGGGAAGAAAGGTGGTGGGAGACAAAGGAGAGAGTTGGACCAGGAGTTGCCTTTAGGTGGCCCAGATGTCAAGTGACTATTCCCATGGCTTGAAAATGGCCCCTCTTCAAGCCTGAAATCTCCCTAGTACTTGAAAAGTCCCTGTCACACATGGCAAATCCATCAGCAAGGATAAATCTCAAACTGCCCTGTGTCTAACTTGCACTTTTCAAGGAGATTAAAGCAGTGGCTCATATCTGAAGTTGAAGAAGCAAAATCTATTTGTGCCCAGCATATACAACAGCAGTCACCATCAGAACCAAATGTCAAATGTGCCTACTCCAAAGGAAAAACACCCTGACCAGAATCTGTTTTCCAACTCTTCTGTACCCTTGCTCCTTATTCTTCCAGGCAGATCTGGAAAACAGCAGCCTGATGGATGCATTCACACCTATGTGTTGGAAGGCTCTGTGGACAAGGTCAACTATTGCCAGGAATCCAACCCAAGAAAATGTTTTCTTCAAACAAGACACACAGGCCTGGACTGGAAAGGTTCATGTAGCAAACAGAGCTTTGCTTTTCTCCAGCAAATTTATACCTTGTTCTGTGAAAATGCCATTTGTTTGCTTGCTTGGAATCCCATTCACTCCCCAAGTGTGCAGATAGAAAGACTTATTTTTCTACAGAGCCCAACCCATTTTTAACCAAAGCCCTGGGTGTTCAGTCACTAAGAGCTCCAAATGCTCACCCTCCCCAGTGGCCTACAGAAAAGGCACAGAGATGCAGAAAGCTCCAATATACCATGCTATATAAACTAGCAATGGCTTCTTTCAAAATCCTGATTTTGAAAGTGGGCTCAAGAAGGTCAGAAGAGAGACTTTATTTATTACAAGTAGATTTGCTCTCTCTCTGACCAAAGGAAATAATGTTTTTTGTTTTTCAAAAGAGAAAGCAAGCATCTTAGGATTCCTGCCTCCTGCGTGCCACTGCTGGTTCCCTCACTCCCTGCGTGCCTTACTTTATCTCATGCCAGATCATGATCTCAGGCCTTGAGCCCATGAACAGAAGATCCCATTCCCCAGAATTCCCCCCCCTCCAAGGGAATGTCTCCCGTTCCAGGTCTTGAACAAAGATTCCACGACACATGTTTGATCTCTTCACGCTCCATTTTCATTAGTCCTTCACACTCTCCATCACTTGGAAAAATACAAACAGCATGGTTCAGTTTTAAGGTTAAGAACTGACAGTCTCCATAAACATTTTTACAATCAAAGCTGACTTATCCACTGCCAGAATTCAGTGTCTGTAAGAAAGGGGTGAGGTGGGATGAAGGCAAGGGGTGGAAAGTGGGAAACTTCACCATCAGAGTAAGAGAACAAGTGCTGTGCCTTCAACTGCTGAATGAAGGCCGCCCCACCGGCATTGCTGGCAAAGAACTGGGTTGATCCACCTCCAGATAATTAAAGTACAGCCATTCTCCCTTGTCCATGATGGATATGTTCCCAGACACTTAGTGGATGCCTGAAACTGCAAATAGTACCAAAAACTAGATGGACTGTGTTTTTTCTATACACACACACCTATGATAAAGTTTAATTTATAAATTAAAAAATAAATTGAGCACAGTAAAAGATTATAATAACTAATAATAAAATAGGACAATTAATATACTGTAAGAAAAGCTCTGTAAATATGGTCTCTCTCTCTCAACATATCTTATTGTACTGTACATACAGCTTCGATATGCTCAACAAAGGGATGATTCATGTCCCAGGTGGGATAGAGTGAGATTTCATCATACAGAGTGGTGCTCAATTTAGAACATGCAAATTGTTTATTCCTGAAATTTTACACTTGATATTTTTAGACCATGGTTGACTGTGGGTAACTGAAGCTGCAGAAATGGAAACTGGGAATAAAAGGGGTGGGAGCTACTATATCACAAAGAGGAACAGGAAAACCCAAGGAGTATAGTAGCTCAGGTGTACTTTCATGATTTATGGAAAATACAAAGCAATCAACAGTCCTGAGTTATGAGATTGCCAGGTCATAAATATTAAACGTTGTGTATGAGGAGGTTATAAAATCATTCTCAAGATGTTTTAAATAGAGAAAAAGCAGAGGGTAACATAGATGGAGGCAGAGAAGACCTAGAGCTTAAGCCACGCTCCACCTTACACTACCCCAAATATTTATGAGCTGAAATAATTTAATTAGCTGGAATTTATAATGATGGTGTGTGGGCAGATGAGCTTTAGGGCCTTTATTCATTCACAACATGTAATTAAAGAGAGCCAATTACCCCACTCCAAGAGCTGGGAATACAATGGAGAGGAGACAGGTACAGTCCTTGTCCTCATGGAGTTTATAGCCTCCAGCAGAGGTTCCCAAATTTTGTTGCTTTTCCTGATGCCCAGGTCACATCCCAAACCATTTAATCTGGGTGTCTGGGGTAGGATCCAGACACCATACTTTCAAAGATCCATAAGGATTCTCAAGTGCAATGAAGTTTGAGGACCACTTAAGATTCTTAACTGTGCTGCCATGATTGGCTTGATCAATGAGCACCAAACTCTTGCCCATGGCTTATCCTAGCAGCTCCTGTTTTGCTTTCTGAAACTCTCTGTGCCCACAAGAGCTTCATCCTAACATTTTCAGTATGAGGGCAAAATTTTCTGTAAGCTCAATTCATTTGAGCCCGAGAGAGTTTCCTAAGTAAAAGTACTAGTCACATACTTAAACACTGGTAGGATGACCTCCTTAATCCAAAACCTAAATCAGAACACATTACCCACTACCTAATCTGATCATGGTATAAAATATATGAAACCCAGGCCATCCAAAAAATTCTAAGCCTCCTGGCTGCCACATCTACAAGGTCCTTTCATGGCACGAGTCCTGGGAGCAGACTCCAAGCAGGTTTAAATCACCTGATTCTCTTGTTAAGGTAGAAAAAAGAACTTGCTGGATAAACCCTTTCTTTGTATTTTCTTTGAGCTTTTATATCCCATTCATCTTCAAGTGATCAATGGAAATTCATTATAGACTTTCTTGGACCTACTCCTGGATTTTCATCAATTTAGAAAGGAAACATTACATTAAGTCTTTCTCTGGAAGGCTCCAGGAGTTTTAAAAAATAAAAGAAAAGAGAAAAAAAAAAAGGAGTCTGCTTTGAAGTTACAATGAACATGCCAGAAAAAAAAAAAGAAAGAAAGAAAGCACAAAACCCCAAAATGATGGATCCTAAGAAAAATGTTGAAGGAGAAGTACTTCCCCCTGTTTCCCATTGTGCGTTCTTAAGAGTGAAGTGGTCCCACTCAAACCACCAGAGCCTGCCAGTTGACCAACCCAGCGGCATTCCACAAGAGAGATTAAAACCAACTTTATGATTGTGGTGCAAATAATAAAGAGCCTGGCAGGGTTTCCTTCCAAAATGAAAGCTCATTTATTTTCTGAGGTGTATAATTTGGTTGTAAATGTTTCCTTTGGGCCAAAACATCCCAGATTGTGTTTTTGCCTGGAACACATCACTGCTTTGCTGGAGAAGAATGGACTCCGTGTAGTCCCACCATGTCTGTCCACTCAGGGAATGAAGGGATTCAAGTTGGCCCTACTCTTGTGTCACATCTGGTGGCAGTGGTCTGCTGTGCAGAACTAGAGAAGGGGAGGCAGGAGGTGCTGGACTTGGACTGGCTGTACCAACTCCCAAGTCCACTCCATCTGTGAAATGGGCAGGCTCACTGCTGGCTCTTATCCACACCTCACACGTGTTTTGGTACCCCTTGGCAAAAAGGAGAGCAGAAGAACATTGGGAGCCCTGTTCCCTGTAAAACTTGGCTTTTCTTCCAGGTATTTGTGTCTTTATTCTATTTATCTTTTCAAAAATCATCCTTAAAAAAATCCACCCAGCAATGACTAATATTTGGATAAAGACAATGCCAGATTCTTTCCAGGGCCCATGGGCTGACCACACGTCCTTGGGGCCAGAATTTGGCCCATTGGGTTTAGCCAATCTCACCCAAATATAAACAGCTTTTCATCCTATACAAGCAGCTTAAGAAATAACAGCCTTTTCAACCATTTTCATGTTTGTCAACTCTCTTCCTTACAACATATACTTTTATCCTGTCTTCCATTTGCAACTCCACATTAAATCCAAAGCCAGTGCTATGCTTTGTAGATAAAAATATATTTATTCCACTGTCCCCCAGCTTCCCCAAACAACAAGTAATACAGAACAGGGGAATATCTGTTGAGATCAAGGTGTGGCATCAAAAGTCATCATACAACATCCCTTCACAATATATGAAGTTGTTACTTTAACACTGGGATTGGAGTGAAGGAGAGGGAAAGAAGTGAACTGAAAGGGGACACAGAATTAGTGCAGTTAACCGGAGAAACCTGAGAACACTGGCAGAAATCAGTGTTGTGGGACTTGGCTCAAGAGGTGAAATTCAATGGTCTTGTGTATCATGAAGGTACCTGCAGGGAAATGATGGAGAGTGCTTTCACTATACCCAAGATTCTCCTGAGATTGACCACAAAGCAGCATGTCAGGCAAAATGTTACATAAAAAGGCCTTCCTATGGAGTATAGCCATATCATTGCTAAGATGACAGTCTACCAACTTGTCAAATTTATATCTCATTTTCCAGTTGATCATGGCCCCACAAAGTCAGTTCACATACCAGCTATGCAGTTCACGCTCAGCTTTTTGGACAATCACTGGAGGCTGATTTTCAGACCCTTGACTCAAGGAGAGCAATGAGAAATGTTCTTAAAGGAGAACCGAGTGAACAAATGCTAGAGCATAAAGGTTTATGATAACTTGTGCACAAAGAAACAAGCTAATATGAATCAGGTGGCAGCTTCAGACTCCAAGTAACCCAGTGGCTGTAGCTAATTCTTCCAGCACTTTGGCTGCTGCCATCACCCACATCCCCACCTGGAACTTGGAAAATCAAGTTTATACAGTATTTGGAAACCACAATATTGACACATGATGAACAGGTCACAGAAGAAATTTGGACTTCCCTCAGTATCTGACCCACAAAAGCAAGGGATTCAGACCACGCCTATTGAATGAATATCAATTTTGCACTGTGGTTAGAGGATTTAATTCTAGGACACACACATCATACTGAGATAAAAGAGAAACCAGGATCCCACTTCTTTTTGAAAACCATAATTCTTTCCTACTTTACTACCTTATGTCAATACATCTGAGCTTCGGGGCTGTAAGTCACTTCCTGTCGTGGTCAAGTTTCATCTCCTTTATGAAGCATTCAATACTTTTCACAGTTCCCAGGTGCAAACCCAACTTAGCTGAAAGTCATTTTGAATTCAGAATATTGCCTACAGAGCTCTAGACAGTGGGTTTTGAGAAATAATTATCCCTTCACCTAAGTGTCCCTTTTAAGTTGCTCCCTACACACACACACACACACACTCTCTCTCTCTCTCTCTCTCTCTCTCTCACACACACACACACACACACCCATGCACCACTTTCCTGACAGAAATGCCTGTGGTTCCAACCAACTCTTCTGGTAAAGGTGTAGTAGGTCACTAGAACCTTCTTAACCTGTGGAGGCCACAAAATGTATCATATGGTCAGAAGTGAGTCAGGGAACAGCAAGAGACACACAAGCTTTTAAAAGCATGTTCCTGGTGACACTTAAAAAACATTTTCATTTACAAGCATGTTCCCATAGCTGCTTTTTTTGGTAAGTTAAAAAGTTAAGTCACAGAGTAACAAGAACTTGTAGACCCAGGCCCTTCTCCTGCCCCCAGCGCTCTTTTATTTATTTATTTTTAAAGACTTTCTGTTTCACTCCTTCCTTTGCCCTAGAATGGTAAAACAAAACAAAACAAAACAAAAAAAGCAATAAAGATAAAAATAAGTCAAAGAGTAGGAACTTTATTATATGCAGGAGTTGCTGAGTGACTGAATCATTTCATTACAAATCAGGTCAAGTTAGGTGGTTTTACACTGAAGAGAAAAAAACCCAGATATAATTGGAGGAGCCCAAACTGGTCACTTCCTTTTTAGAGGCTAGGCTTCCGTAGACTGGATGACACCTTGGGACTCAGGAATTTAATCAGGGCTCTGTTGTTGTCTGCAATCAATAGGTAGGTAAATGTTTTAGGTCTCAGTTTCTTCATGTATAAAATGAAATAACAGTATCTTATCTATGTTCCCAGATGTGGTGGGGGCATTTTGGAAAGCACAACACTCACTGATGTCTCAGACTTTATTGAACATGTGCTATATGCAAGGGTTACACCATATGTCATGGACTATGAAGGGAAGCAAGTTAGTATTGCTGCTCTTCAGCCCCCTACTCTTTTCTGGTGGGCAGAGTGGGCAGTAGGGATGTTTCATATCCCCAGATAATTTTATGCATATATATGAATATATGCAGAAGAATGTCATCATCCCTTAATGGATGTACAATGAATGTTATGAGGGTTTAGATATGCCCCATGTCCACCTTGATAGTTCACAGAAAACCTTTTGTGGCTTGTCCAGAATTTTTGCAGCTAGAAAAGAGGAAGGAAAGCAGTACTAGCCAATGGAATGGCCTGAGCAGAGAGGAAAAGTATCATGGGGAGGGCACAAGGACTAGTAACAGTCCCATTTGGTTGCAAATACTTATAAAGCAAAGGGCAAGAAAAGTTGATTAATTCCAGGTATGCAGTTCCTCAATACCTGTTTTGAGGCAAGGAATGAGAGAACCATTGGAAGTTCATAGGCAAGGGAGGGCAACAGTTTTTAAGAAGTTGACTCTGAGAATTATATTTTGAATGGATGTGCAGAGAGAGAAACTAGAATTGAAATTAACGAGGTCTGGGAAATTAAGGATTCAGGTCACCACACCAGGCAGTGTAGGGGAACTGCCACCATTGGGACAAACAGGATTGTCAGGTCCCTGTGTATATGTGTAGGGGAGGATGGAAGGTGGTTTCTGCAAGGTCCTTCATGGTCCCATCTGCTGGAATTCATATTTTTGTGTCATCCCCTTCCTCTGAGTGTGGGGTGAAGTTACTGGATTTTAAGAAATAGGAGATAGCAAAGGTGATGGGCTGTCACTCACACTCTGTTCCTGGCTTTACTCCCTTGTTTGTTCTGATGAAGCCAGTTGCCATATTTGAGCTGCCCTATGGAGAGTCTACATGGAGAGGAGCTTCGGGCACCTCTGGCTAATAGCTGGGGAGAAACTGAATCTTGCCAATAACCAAGTGAGTGAGCCTGGAAGCCAGTCATCTTCCAGCCACACCTTGAGATGACTGTGGTCCTGTCTGCCAAACTCAACTGCAACTGGTGAGAGACCCTGGAGCAGAGGTGACTGGGTAACCTGGGCCCAAATTCCTGACCCACAGGAATTCTGAGATAATAAATGTCTGTTTTTTAAGCCACTAAATTTTGGAACCACAGCTATTTCATACAGGGAGGGAGGTACTTAACTGACATGGAAATGGCAGGGGACCAATGCTGTTTGAGATTAAAATCCCAGATTCATTGTCCAAAGTTGTGCATAAGCTTTTTTCTAGGCTTTATTGATGTTAGAAAATTTCATAAAAAGAAACCTCTCGGCCACCTCTTACTTGCACTGTTTCCTAGAGTTGATTAATAAAACATGACTTGATTTTCAATTTCAAGCGACTCAGGGGGGCATTCCAATAGGAAAACTGGCAGGAAATTAATGCCATACACACCAGGAAAGGCAGATGCTTCCGAATCTGACACTTGGGGAAAACACACCTTTCCTTTGTACACATCTTACCCTCCTTGGATTTTACATTGGTAGTTTGTTTTTAGAGGCCTGGGAAAGGGGCAATATTCTCTCAATATAAAATGAGCCATCTTACAACATGAAAAAGCTTAAATGATAGTTAACAAAACAGTTGGCCAAGGATTTTTAAGAAACTGTATTATCTATTTATGCTTGAATTATAGTGGTATCTAACAAAGCTGTGAACGGTGGAGTAAATCTCCATGCTGAATCTCTGAAATATGTTTTTATATAAAATGTGATTACTTATAATTAAACTCTTTTCACCAATCTTCTTGCTTGCTGTGAGGGAGACAACTTGCAAAACTGCTTTACTACATAACTTGTAGGACTTTCAGGACACACATATAGTATCTGAGTAAGTAATCACATTCTGTTTTTATTAGCTAAGCCTGTGTTTTTTTTTGTTTTGTTTTGTTTTTCCATATAACATCTTCCACAGTAGTGGGAAACAAAGCCTCTATACTTGAGCTTGACCCCTTGGTGAGACTCGTGGTCATCTTAGTGGTCAGAGACTGCCATCTGCAAACCAGTAAGAAATGAGGTGTTCTGAATCCAGTCTCCTGCTCATGGAGACTTCTCATTCAGTCTTTGAAAGTGTAAGCAGATCTCTGCATTTAGTCCAAGATTAAAGCAAATATTCTCTCTGATTGAGTTTACCTCATCTATCTGTGAGTGAAGGAAGAGATAGCAAAGTACACTGTTTGGGTTTATCCATAATGTTATCTTTCCAAACTGCCAACGGGCTCTTGCTCTCATCTGCAGGTGGTTCAGTACCTGCTCCATTGCACCTGTGGTAACAGGTGAACACTCCCTTCTGCAAATACCAGGAGCATTGAGGCTTATCTCCATTCCACTAAAGCAAACATATCTGGATAATTGAGAGAATAAGTCCATCTCCCCTTCATATATCTATTTCAGGGAGACTACCTGCCGTTCTCACTGCAGAAATACTGTGAACCTCTAAGTCCTATATTCCCTGTCAATTAGGTTATAATAACTCCTACCCAAACTATGTTCTGCTGATTAGCATCTGGATAAATGTTCATAGTGCAAACAGATGCTTAGAGGTGATGAATAAGGCTCAAAAATATGGGCAAGCTTCATTTCTTCCTTGGGTTTTGGCATTGGGGAAGGAATATGTTTCTTCTTAACTCCTGTCCTGTATTCTGAAAAGTGATGGGCTGCATGGCCAGTTAATGGTCAGTTAATGGTCAGTTATTGGTCAGTTATTGGTCATGTGATGAGAGATTCATAGAGGTGAGGCAAGAAAAAGACAAAGAGCTGAGAACACAGGCCTAAGGGTGGTACACAAAAGTGCACACACAGAGTCCTGAAAACAGAAGCCAAAGAGGGCTCACTGGCCACCAAAAGTAGGTAACCCTGCTCCAAGGTGGAGGCAAACCCCTAGCCATGGAATGCATCTCTTGTTCACCTTGCATCAAGGTAAGACTGATGTAAACAGAACTGATCCATGTCCCTTTGAACTGGGACTGTTAAGAGGACATCAGGACATCCATAATCCTGGGGCCCTGAATGACTGCATGGAACTGACACTAACAAAGCTAAGGATTATAGAAGTTAAATGCTGTGCCCAAGGTCACAGCCAGTTAGTGTCAGTGTGGAGACTCAAATTCATGTCTTCTGACTCTCAAGGCAAGAACTCTTTCTGACAATGGAAAGAACTTCTGCCCCAAGCCACTGAAGTCACAAGAATCAAAAACATGGGCTCTGGGATCTAGACTGCCAAGGTTTAAATCCTGCCTCTACCTCTACCAACTGTATGACTTGGGCAAGTTACTTAACCTTAAATAGTGATGATAGTAGTGCCTATCCCATGGTATTGCTATGAGGATGAAACAAATTAATATTAGTCAAATGCTAATACAAGTGCTAGGCCCATGGTCAGTATGATATAAATGTTTGACAAAAGCAGGTAGATAAAATCAGATGATACTTATATAAATACCAGTCTCCACCTTTCTACACATGAATACTGGGGGATTTGATGCCTCAGGCACATCTTGTGAGACTTAATTAATGCCTGCCCCTCATCTGATGCTTTACACCAGCCTAAATAATCATAGAAGCAAGAGCCCAGAGGCTACCATGCCATTGAACAAAGGTGGCACCTCCATTCAAGAGAAGCTTAAGACCATTTCACCATGGTTTGTCTAGTTGCCATTGAGAGATCTTCCACAATGATAGCCCCTCCATCCCACAATGCTCTGAATGTCTTTTAATTGGACTCAACCTGTCTCCTTCCACCTTCCCCAACACTTTTTCTGATGGACCTTCTAGGAATTTCACTCCACAATAAATCTCCTCTCATTTTCAACCTCTTCTCTTAATATTCCTTCAACCACCTACTAGGTCTTCCTGGTCCCCATAGCTGCTTCCTGAACATTTCTTCCCTTCTTCCTAAAAAACAGAAACAGTAAAAAAAACGCCCCTGCTACTTTCAGGGTGATGGATGTTCCAACTTTTATATGCAGCTCCTGTTCATTATCTCTCATTCACTGAAAATTTAAGCTTGTGTCTTAGTCTCCTCTGTTACCCTATTTGGTGACTTCAACATCCATGTAGATGGCCTTTCCAGTTTTTGACCTCCTCATCACCACAAACCTTTTCCTCCTCTGCACCTCAGCTGCCCTCTGTACTTCTGTCAGTAAATATTCGACACAAAGATACTTGTTCTGTTCTCTCATTTCCCTGAAGTTCAAACTCCATTGAGATCTCCAGTCTACTACCATTTTCTCAGCAACCTTCAGCTTTCTCTAACTTTTATTTTTCTTTTTATTCAGCACATGTTCCCTTATTATAATCATTCCTTTCAACTTCCCTCAACCCTCCTTGCTACCTTCTCTCCCTCTGATTTATTTTATTTACAAAACCTCAGTTCTAGTTGAACCTAATGACCCAACTTCTCTAGGTTGAGAGTGAAGCAGATTGGTGATAAAAAATAAATAAAGTAGCCCAATTTGAAAAGTGTGCTCCATTTTAGATTCATGTTCTCAAACCTCAAATGAATACTCAGTTCTATTCCAAAATCAATGGCCCTTTCCTCACAACCTCACCTTTTACAGTATCCAAGATGACTATTTCATTTCTTCTTTCTCCAAGTCTCCTACTCTTCTTCATTGTCTTCACCGCATATTTCATTAAAGGAAGAGGAACCATTCTTCTAATGGTAACTCTCATATTCCCATCACTATATCTACATTCCTACCTCAAAGCTTTGGTGCTTGTGATTCCATCTGCCTGAGCTGCTCTTCCCCTACTTCTTTATAGATTTGGCCTTTTCCTATTCCCCAGCTCAAGACTTAAGTATAACTTTTATACCAAGTCCTTATGTGGCCACCTGTTTCAGTAGGTACCCCAGGCATTCCTTATCTTTGTGCACTTTTTATGTCCTGCTAAGCACCTATCTATAATAATTATTTATTTATCAGGAGAATTCTGGCCAAGATGGAGGCATAGATAGACACACTATATCTCCTTGCACAACCAAAAGAAGGAAACAACAAATTTAAAAACAAAATACAACCAGAAATGACAGAAAATTGAACTGTATGGATGTCTGACAACCAAGGACTTAAAGAAGAAACATTCACCCTGACCAGTAGGAGGGGTGGAGATAGGCAGCCGGGTGGAGAGGACTTGTGGCAAAGTGGTGGCTGGAGGACCAGGTGAGGCAGTGACTGGTGGAGTGGGTGATCCCCCATTTGAATGCAGATAAACCAGAAGGAACAACTGGGGAGCAAGACAGACCACACAACCCAGGGTTCCAGTGCAGGGAAATAAAGCCTCAAAACCTCTGACTGAAAAAACCTGTGGGATTGAGGAGGCAGGAGAAACTCCCAGCCTCACAGGAGAGTTTGTTGGAGAGACCCACAGGGTCCCAGAACATACACATACCCACCCACTAGGGAATCAGCAACAGCAGGGCCCAATTTGCTTGTGGGTAATGGAGGAAGTGACTGAAAGTGGGCTGAGAGCTGAGCAAGTGGCATTGTTCCATCTCTGACCCTTCTTTCCCATAGAGTACCACAACTTGAAGAGATGTGGGTTGCCCTGCCCTGGTGAATACCTATGGCCCTGCCCCTTACTATGTAACAGACACACCTAGATAAAAAAAAAAAAATGGCCCAAATGAAAGAACAGTTCAAAGCTCCAGAAAAAATACAACTAAGTGATGAAGAGATAGCCAACCTATCAGATGCACAGTTCAAACACTGGTAATCAGGATGCTCACAGAATTGGTTGAGTATGGTCACAAAATAAAGGAAAAAGTGAAGGTTATAAAAAGTGAAATAAAGCAAAATGTACAGGGAACCAACAGTGAAGGGAAGGAAACTGGGACTCAAATCAATGGTTTGGACCAGAAGGAAGAAATAAACATTCAGCCAGAACAGAATGAAGAAACAAGAATTCAAAAAGATGAGGAGAGGTTTAGGAACCTCTGGGACAACTTTAAATGTTCCAACTTCTGAATCATAGCGGGACCAGAAGGAGAAGAGGAAGAGCAAGAAGTTGAAAACATAATGAAAGAGATCCCCCAATCTGGCAAAGAAAATAGGCTTCTAGGAAGTCCAGGAGGTTCAGAAAGTCCCAAAGAAGTTGGACCCAAGGAAGCACACACTAAGGCACATAAAATTACATTACCCAAGTTTAAAGATGAGAGAATATTAAAAGCAGCAAGAGAAAAGGAGAGAGTTACCTACAAAGGAGGTCCCATAAGACTATCAGCTGACTTCTCAAAAGAAACTTTACAGGCAAGAAGGGGTTGGAAAGAAGTCTTCAAAGTCATGGAAGGCAATGATCTACATCCAAGATTGTATGCTTTGCTGAATTTCACTCTATCCAGCAAAGCTATCATTTAGAATGGAAGGGCAGATAAAGTGCTTCCCAGATAAGGTCAAGTTAAAGGAGTTCATCATCACCAAGCCCTTATTATATGAAATATTAAAGGTCTTGTCTAAGAAAAAGAAGATGATCAAAACTATGAACAGTAAGATGACAACAAACTCACAACTAACAATTGAACCTAAAGAGAAAACAAAACCAAAAACAAACTAAGCAAACAACTAGAACAGGAACAGAATCACAGAAATGGAGATCACACAGAGGGTTATCAGTGGGGGCGAGGGCAGAAAAAGGTACAGGGAATAAGTAGCATAAATGGTAGGTAGAAAATAAGACAGAGGGAGGTTAAGAATAGGAAATGTAGAAGCCAAAGAACTTATATGTATGACCTGTGGACGTGAACTGAAGGGAGGGGAATGCAGGTGGGAGGGGGCAGATTAGACTAAAGGGGATGAAATGGGACAACTGTAATAGAATAATCAATAAAATATATTCAAAATATTTATCAATTAGTTACTCTCTAATTGATAAAATTAGGTTAATCTAACTTTAGATTAGTTAGATTTGATTGTTAATCTCTCCTTCTAAAGCATAAGCTTATTCTCTGTTGAATATCCACTGTGTAGCCCAATGCCTGCACATAATAAGCACTCAGCATGTGTATGTATGTGCTGAAAAAAGAAAGAACGAAATTGTGGAATGCTTACTCTATAGTTGGGCTGTACTCTATACTTATATCAACATTGTTTCGTGCTCTATACTTATATCAACATTATTTTGTTTATTATTTCATTTATCTGACTGCAACCTGATCATCTCTGAAATAAAAGAGACACAATTCATGTTCATTTAATTTCCCTTCACATCCTGTAACAACATAGTGACAACATAATATATAACAACATAACAGCAATTGTAATGTTGCAGAGCCTGGGCATTTTAGATGTACACTTTACTGCAGTTCTCTTTGGCAAAGCAAGACCATGAAAACTCTTAAAGATGCTCAGAAATGGGGGTTTGTGTGGCTTTGAGAAAGAGGACTGGCCTGCAAGTAAGTCAGCTTGGGGTTGGGAGTATAGCCTTGGGCAAGTCCTTTTCATTTTTCTGGGTTATGGATTTCTCATGTACAAAACAAGAAGTTGGGACTCAGTTTTTCAAGTTTCTTGCCAACAACAAAATTCTAGGATTTGGTGAGTGTCTGCTGCCTGCCTTCTAAGCAGAGGACGTCATCATGGTTGTGGGGGTAGAGCGTACAAGAAGCCCTAGTTCAACCCAGTGAGCAGGGCAGTGACTACACCTGCAGCCACAGGAGTGACCCCTGTGTATATGAGCAACTGTCATGTGCCCCTGTATCCCAGTGACACAAAAGGCACTCCACTTAGCCTGTCAGGACCAAGAAACACAACATTCCAGGGGCACGGCCATAGCAATTCTCCTGCCAGCATCCACTTTCCCTTGGACCTCAGTGGAGAGCCCACAGATGGCCCCTTCATGTTGCTCCAGGCTGAACACTTGGGGTTTTGTGGGTGCAGAATTTTTGTTTTAAAGGGAGTCTGTGTAGCCCACAGACAGCTCTGGTCAATTGGGCAGGCTCCATCTCACTGGCAGGTTTCCATGGTGCTTCTATTTACACCGCATCCTAAGTGGCATAAAGAACTCCAACCCAAAGGAACAACAGACACACACAGGAGCCCACAAAGTAAAGAAAACTGAGTTAATGGTTTGAGCAATCTTGCAGCAACCATTCAGAGGTCCAGAGAAACGATGCAGTCTCCTTAATTAGAGGGTAGCTCTTTAAAGCTGTGACTCCTTCTTTCTGTTTTGCCCTTGATTCAGATCCTCATCCTTCATTCACATTAGGAAGGTGGGAATTGTGTTCTCAGCCCTATGGTGCATAATTCTTCCCTTATCTTGGGCCATATCATTTGGCAATTGAGTTCACTGGGCCTACTTCCCTTCACTTCTTCCCCATTCATGTGCAAATTAAAGACCAAGGAGATTGACATTCATTTTTGGGTTATCCCAGAGTGTATCATGGGGTGGGGGAAAGGCTTGAAGAAAAATCAGTGAGAGAACTCCTATGGGGCACTGGAACCACCCTGGACTGCACTTCAGAGCAATGAGGCCAGCAGGGAGAACTTGGGACAGAAAAACCATCTGTCACAGGTACTTTCCAAAGAACCTGGCTCTCATAATTTCTATCTGCTGTTCAGTATTTAGAGTCACTCTCCTTGTGATTCCAGAACCTCTCGAAATATCCCCAGTTTTTTCCAGTCAATGCTTATTCTTATTTATAGAAGAGATTTATCTATAGATGAGACTTATCTCATTTCATAGATGTCTTCTCAATGGAGTGTTTTGCCTTCATCAAATTTGTGTGGGAAAATCACAGCTGTTTCACCAGTAGGTGTGTCTTCCTACATGTGCCAGTGAGGGGAGCAGAAAGGAAAAGATCCAGGCAGTAGTTGGCCTTTTCCCAGAAAAGTGTGGAGTGATGAACATTTTGGGGAATAATAGATTAAACAGAAGTGGAAGCTATGAGCCAGGATGACTTGGTCACTCTTTGAGATGTTTTATCCCCTGTGGGCAGATTCACTGCTGTAATATGTGATTGCACATTACAGGGATTAGTCTCTATTGTTTGGTTATGAGTGGGCTGGTAATTCTGATCTCAGATGCCTCTTTCTCCAGCACCTGGGTCAGATTCCAAGTTAAGATATCCTAAAGATATCTTGTATAAGTAACTTTTCTTGTATACTGTAGAACTGTTTTCCCTCTTTGAAAAGTCATAACATTGTTCATTTTCTGGTAGTCATAGGAACAACTCTGTTCTTTTCCCACTCAGTTCTAGTATCTGGAAATGACAGCAACTCCCTGAGATTTCCACACCAGGGCTGTGTGAAGGAATGATGTCCACATAGATATTAGCGGACTGCATGTAACTGATCCAGAGGCTTAGTATGGCCTCTCTCCTTAATGAATGTTTGCTGAAGAAGGACGACCCCAAGTAAGTTAATGAGTAATGGCACATGCACTTTGCCATTTTGCCTGATTTCAGTAAGGTGGCCTTCTGGTTTGAAGTAGATCACCTCTCATTAATAACTTTCCCAAGATACTGCAGAGCCTAGGAGAAGGACTGGAGCATAAAAATATAACTCAATTAGTCTAAAAAAGTCACCATGTTGAATAGAAGGCTCTCAGACCAATGGCTAGATGTTTAGGAGTGTTTGGGCACATGTAACCACAGAGATGGAATGCCCATCTCACACTCTCTCAAAGGTATTTTTTGACAATTTTTAAGTTATTGCTTCTCTTTATTGTATACAATGTCCTATAAAGAAGATATATGTCCACAATTGAGCTTTGAAAGAGGACCATGGGGCCAGTTCCATTTAAAGGGAATGAAGTCAAGCAGTAAATTTGCTGGTCACTCTTTTCATATGGGCTCTATCTTAGCCAGCAGTTGGTCTTTGATGTCATAACAATAGCACTGGGCCTTGGAGGCAGAGGAGGGTCTCCATAATCGAAACTTGTTCACATTCATTAAAATGTGGAGACCAGTGTGCAGGGTAGTGCACATCAGCGAGCACCAGGAGTGGGCTCCAGGGATGCAGGTTGCCTTTACCAGTGAAAAATGGCTCTCTCTTCTGCGCCATCTCCCCTGCCTGCTGCATTCTTTACTACAGTTTGAATTCGAGTATGATATACATACAGAAAAACACACATATGTAACTATACAGTTCAGTGGGACTTCACAAACTGAACACATCTGTGTAACAAACACTCAGATCAAGAGACAGAACATTACCAGCACTCCAGATGACCCTGTACTCCCTTTTGGTCACTTCCTTGACAAGGGTGACTAGTGTCCTCTCTTCCAACAGCATAGATTAGTTTCTCCTGGTTATGAACTTCACAGGAACAGAATTACATGGCATGCCCTGTCTTGTGCCTGGCTTCTTTTACTCAACATTACATTTGTGAAGTTGTACATGTTGCCTGTAGTTGTCATTTTTTCATTCCCAGTATGTGCATTTACTGTATTATTATACATTCTACAGTTGATGAGGCATTTCTGCCATTTCCAGTTTGGGGCTATTTTAAATAGTTCTGCTATGAGCATCCTTTTCTAGGTCTCTGAGTGCACACGTGAAAAGATTTCTGTTGGGCATATACCCAGGGTGGGTGGGATTGCTGAGTGAGAGGGGGGATATATATATAGATATATATTATGTATATATATATAGATATATATAAGCATATATAATAGAATATATATAACAATATATATGTAAAACAGAATATATATTCTGTTTTCATAGTTACTTTGGAAAAACAGTTTTCCAAAATGCTCACATCAGTTTACACTCCTTATAGGTGTTCCACATTCTCACCAATACTTGGTGTCTTTGTTTTTCTTTTCATTTTTGCCATTTTGATGCAATAATAGACTGATTTCACATTTTTGGTGGTGATACAGTTTTAAAGTTCCTTTTTCCTTCTATTTCAGCTATCTACCCAGTCAGTGCTCAATTTATTGGTAGCCACCAAATTGATATGCTATTAAGATAGTTAAAATGAGATTGGTCCCAACTCAACATCAAAGGGAGAAGAGAGAGGGTGCTGTAGAACATACCTGAAGTGTGGGACACAGCCTATCACAAATAACACAAAATAAAGGATAAAATTCATGGAAGGTATGGGGCAGTCAGGGACTTAGGAAGAACAACAGAAAAAAGAAATGGAATCAGAGTGCTATGCAAGCTGATTAGGTATTAGCAATGTAATGCCATAAATAAAAAAAGAAAATATGAAACTACTCTCAACTATGGGAAACATTTTAAAAACTCTGACCACTTGTTCCTCAGAAGACCTTGAGGAAAAAGGACTTGGCGATGCACTGAGAAAAACAGAAAATCTGATTAGTCACAAGGAAGAAATAACTCTGGTGAGCAACAGTAATTAACAAGCAGAGTATACAGCTCACAGAGCCTGTGGAACTCCTGTCCCCAGGCATGTCCTATTCCTCTTGTTATGTCTGAGAAAGAAAGGTAGGAAAGGGTGCCCCTCCATCAGCGAAAGCTGTTGCAGGCTTAAATTGTTATGGCTCTAAGAGTGATGAGTAACATATTGGTGGGCATAGTTCCATCTCTACCACGGAGCACGTGATTTTTAAGTAGTGAAACTACACAAGAGGGACCATTCAGAAGGACGATGGAAAGACATGGACATGTGTATCTTGACTCAGAAACAATCTCTGGTGGGCAGGCAGAGTTCTGTGCTGACAGAGCAATACACAGCCTTTTCCAGCTTGAATTTTTTGGAGGCATGATGCTTTGGGCTCCACCCTTCCCCTCAGCTTGACTCTGGCCCAGAGCCAGGCTGAGCAGCCCCACAGCACAGCTCTAGGTAAAGGTTGGGTCCCAGTGGGAGGGTTCAGCACATTTATCCAGCATCAGCTTCCCGGGAGAGGGCTGCACAGTTAGGCAGGGTGCAGATTGGAACTCTGCATAACCAGGCAGCCAGCTGCCTCCCCAGTCTCTTCTCTGGAGCTGCCCCAGGACTTTCTTTATGTCACATGTAAGAAGAAGCCACAGACAGTCTTTTCAGAGGCATTGTTGATTGGCTCAGATGTTAAAATCTGATTTCCTGACATTGTTCTGGAAATCAGTTTCTTCAGCTGCAAAATAGAGGCAATTCCCATTGGTTTACAAAGAGAATTAAAAGTGTAAATACATATAAAGTCCTTACAGCAGTTCCTGGAACAGAATGAATGATCACTGTGAGCTTTTATATCATCATCATCAATTCTGAAGATAAACTTCAAACTTTTGTAGAATTATCCCACTAGGATATATATTCTTAGATATAAAAAATGAAATGCAGAGTTGAAGTGGCTTGTCCAAGGTCACCCAGCTGTGTAACACCAACTCGATGAGTTAAATCATTCCTATGCAGTGAGGATGGTCCTTCACACCATTATAACCTCCCAGTGATGTAGCTATTATTAGCCCATTTTACGGAACATGCTAAGCAGCACCGAGACCCATGAGACTTTTGCCCAAGGGCACACACATAACTGAGAATTAGAAGTGAAATTTGCACAAGTTCACAGCCTATGCCTTTGGCCACTCTGATGGACCTTGTGCCTGGTTTTGGCTGATGGGGTGCTAATAGTGTGACCCAAGCAAAGGCTGAAGTGTGCTCTCCGTTTAGGCTTGCCACTGCCTTTCTGTGCTTCTTCATCACTGTGAGGGAAATGCATGGCAGGTAGCCTGCTGGTTGCAGAAGTATGGGGGACACATGGAAGACACCCAGACCCAACCCATGGCTTGGAGCCTAATCTGCCTAGATCTACTGAACCCCAGCCAACCCACTGACCTCTGAAAGTGAGAGTACATGGTTATTGTTACAGGCCACTGCATTTTAGAGTAATTTGCTATAATTGGCCAATAGCTAAATAATACCTGGCCTGTATGAAGTACTTTCTGAGACTTGCAACTTGAAAGAAAAACATGCATCTTGACCAGTGCTTCCGTATTGTGCATATGATTAACCTGGGGCCCTTGTTAAAAGCAGATCCTAACTCAGTAGTTCTGGGTGGGGCCTGAGATTCTCATTTTCTGAGAGCTCCGAGTTGCTGCTACTGCTGCTCCACAGATCTCACTCTGGGTGCAAGGGCTGGTGAGTCATCCTGAGCTTCTCACGTGTATCTCTGGGCCACAGCTGCACCTGGTGAACATCAGGTCAGTGGATGGCCCACATTCTATGTAAGGGAAGGGCAGTCCTTGCCCTCCAGTGAGAGTACTGGAAGTCAGCTCAAGCTCGTGTTAAAATTTCCTCAGCCTGTTTTCTGGGCTAAGGAGACCTAATGAGATATCCCCTCCTTTAAAAAAATTTTTGTCTTTTATACTTCCTGGAATTTGAAGGTGCCCAGCAATAATCTTGTCTTCCAATTCATTTTGAGCTCATAACCAATACCATATTACCAAGCCACAATGTAATTGAGTCAGCAGACAGGAGATACAACATCTCTATCTGGTTTTCTTAATTTCCATTCAGGCAGGGTATGGAGAAAGGAAGATGAAGGGAGCTTATGGAGGAAGCTAAGTCTTCTGTTGGAACACTTTTCCAGTCTGTTTACCTGCCCAGCACCTAACTGCCCACCATCACTGGAACCACCATCATCACCTGGACAATTGAGCCCCATGAGACATAGGTATTTTGAACATCCTCCCCCTAAAAAATAGGAGAATTCTTTCAAGGGAGACAGTATCTTCTCTCTTTCTTTCAGTTTTCATACTATAATATAGATCACACATCTATGTTTTAACTTTAGGAAGGTATCATCCAGGGATTCAACTTCCAAATTCTCTGAAGTTTTCCAGTGGTGTCCTTAGGTTGTTGCAGATTCTAAACATGTTGTGTGAGTGCCTTACAAAGATTGCCATAACTTCCTAATAGGCTAAAAATGAATCTACAATATGACCCAGATATTCTTAAGCATTCAAACAAGAGAAATGAAAACATCTGTTTATGCAAAGACTTATACCTGAATGTTCATAGCACCTTTATTTTAATAGGCCCAAACTGGAACACAACCTAAATTTGCTTCAATGGGTGAATGGATAAGCATATTGTAATTGCATACAATGGAATACTAATTGACAGTAAACAAGATGTCAAACTCTTTATGCACAAAACAACATGGATGAATTGCAAAATCATTATCGTGGGCAAAGGAGCTCACTGTACTGTACATTCTGCATGATTCCATGTATATAAAAATCTAGTAGACGGCCCTGGCTGGGTGACTCAGCTGGTTGGAGCATTGTCTTGTACATCAAAATGTTGTGGGTTCAATTCCTGGTGAGGGCACATATCTAGGTTGTGGGTTTGATACCTGGTTGGGATGTGTATGGGAGGCAACCAGTTGATGTTTCTCTCTCACATCAATGTTTCTCTCTCTTTCTCCTTTCCTCCCTTTCTCTCTCTCTAAGATCAATACAAAACATATCCTCACATGAGGATAAAAAAAGGTCTAGTAAATGTAAAAACTAACCTAAACAGAAGGTGGATCCATGGTGTTCTAGAGATGGCTGGAGAATGAGGGAGGAATCACAAGGGAGCACAGGAAATTTTTGGAAATTTCTTCAACATCTTGGTGGTGCTGATGCTTTCACAGGTGTCAAAATCATAAATCAGATTGTTCACTTTAAATATGTAATTCCAATTCAATGTATGTCAATTACAGCTCAATAAAACTGTATTAAACAATAATAACACAACTGCCACTTTCCCCCTCATTCTCTTCCCATCTCTATCTCCAAGGGGTGGCTGGGAGCCAAGGAATGTTTTTTATTTGCTTCACTGGCATTGTCATCTGGACGCAGGTGGGAGTAAGTTAACACTGGGTGGCCATATGGCATGATTTTCAGCTTCCTTGCATTATTCATATAGATTCCAGCCACACCTTGTTATTTTTGAAAATATAGATGAAGTATCCAGCAGGAAGTGGGCTATTGCATTCACAGTCTACCTTCCTTTTTCCAGGTCCCTTCTGTTAAACATCTAGGGATTGGGGGTACCCAAAACTATAAGTCTGGCAGCCCAAAATCTCAAACTTGAAGATAGAACTCTCCCATTCCATCAGCCCTGCAGCACTGTCTCTTCCAAAGAGGTGAGGGTATATTACTTTCTTATAGAGGTACATCACTCATAGAGATGACTCGGTTTACTAAAATGTGCATGGGTTATGCTAACAGGAAGAAGGGGTAGTTAACCTATTGTTTTTACTTCTACTCAGTTTACAGAGTCAACTTCCCAGTGACACATGCTGGTCTGTGCTTGGGGAGTTGATGTAAAGCTATGTTTATCAAGGCACCTTGGCCTCTGCCTTTTTCAGGCATTAGATGGCAATGGCAATCCCACACACCTCTGATGTCTTCCCACTGCTGCTCATTCTCCCACTTAAAACAGCAAACAAGTAGAGGATCAGGCTCTTAAGGGAAAAACAACCAGCTAGCTTTCTAAACATCAGCAATTTGTAGGCTTTCCCTAGGCCTGACCTTATTCCCAGTTGCTCTGGGAGGGCCTGGTGTGGCCTGATTCCATTGGTGCCCAGAGCACATCCCTTTCTGAGGCTAACAGACTTTAACATTGTTAATGACAACAAGAATCAGCAAGTGCCTCATGGAAACTGCCTTATTCCTCTCCTTCACTGTCACTACCTATAGAAGTCATTGCTATCCCCACAACTTAGGTTTGAGCAGTGCTTTGTTTTGTTTGGGTTCCCCCAGAAGCAACACCTGAGACAAAACGCAAGTAGTGTATCTAAGAGATGAGCCCAGGAGGCTGAAAGGGGAAGGGGGAAGCAGGCAAAGAAGGCAAAGGGCCATAGGTTATGTTATCAAGTCAGAAACTACGATGGGCAGTGAGTGCTTAGTCCCAGGAGGAACATTGGGCATCAGCATGTTGACATTATTAGTGTGGCAACCCACGTGACCTCTGGACCAGTATGTCACAGAAAGAAATAAATTAAGCTTTGTATCTTTTGTGATCATGCTTCTTATGAAGTTCTTATGGAAAGAGAGTACAGACAAAGTTTAAACAAAACGTAAAATGAGATCTGTTCTTTTTTTTTCACTAACACATTCCCTTGTTTCTTGAACTCATGGCATATAATCCTGGGCCTTAAACCGATGCCCCATCCCATCCTCTATTAATCTTCTGTGTTTTAGGGGATGAATAAAGACAGAGGGACACTCTTTGCGTTACTGAAGAAATGGGCTTCATCACCATTCTTTTCTTTATGAATTATAAAATTCTGAGCCAAGTGTTGCAAAAGAAAGATGTTCTCAGAAGATGAGTGAGAACAAGAGAACCACAGAAAGCACTAAAATGTTGTAAAATAAGGCCAATGAAGACAAGTTAAAGAAACTGAGATAATCAACTCTGGAAAAGACAGAGGAACTATTAAATAATAACCTTCAAGTCCTGGAAGAGATGTTTTTTGAAAAGAGGGCAGTCACCTGCTCTTAATACTGGGAAGAAAAAAGTGAACATAAAATAAGATTTAAAGGACACATTCAAGGAAGAATGTTCTAACACTGAAGGTTGTCAAAAATGCTAATATGACATATAGAAGATGGTTATGGGACTCATTCTTTTGGAGACTTTAGAACCAAAATAGATTCTTTTTTACTGAATGGATAGTTCTCATGACCTCTGCGGTTTTGGTTGGCCCTCAGCCTCAAAGATCAATGCCTGTTAGAATATGGCTGGAAGACAATCAGTGAAGAGGCTGCACAAATAGTATAACTTTCTTCTGGTTTGTATACAGGGAAGTAAGATTAAGAAGTAAAATTACAGTGTTTCAGTTCAAGGTGGTGGACCAACTATTTTTGTTTACTTCTTTTCTCTCTCCAAATTCTCTTGAAGGGGCAGACAAAATATAAAAAGAAATCACAACAGAAGTGGAAAACTGAGAAGGGGTCCCTTATGGAAGAAGGAATGACTTCTGGTAGGAATGAAGCAAATGATACTAATCGAAAGTGAAACACTACAGAGCTCAGAAAGTGAAAGAAAGATCTCTAAAAAAGTGAATTTCCCTAGAAAAATGACCATAATAATATTAAGAATAGAGGCTGTGCAAGTTTCAGCACTAGGTATTTACTCACAAGAAATGGAAACACACATGCACAGAAAGCTTTGTACAAGAATGTTAACATGGTTTTAATCATAATATCCAAAGTAATGGGAAAAACCCAAATGTCCATCAATAGGGGAATGGAGAAGTAAACTGTGGTATAGTCATACAATGGAATACCACTAAGCAATAAAAAAGAGAAATCTACTTATACACACAACAACATAAAATGATTTTCAAAAATATTATGTTGAACAAATCAGGACAGACACACCAAAAAATGAATACAGTGTTATTCCATCTATATGGAGATGTGGAACAAGCAAAATTAGTCTATGGTGATAGGAATCAGACACTGGCCATCTCTGAAAGGTGTGAATTGCCTAGAGGTGCACCAGAAGACTATCTGGAATTACGAGTATGTTCTATATCCTAGTTTTGATGGTGGCTACACAATTGTCAAAAATGGAACTGAACCTTTAAGACCTATTCATTTTATTGTACGTAGTTATTTATCATTAAGAAAACTTTTTAAAAATTCAAGGAGAAAGAGAAAAAGGGAGAGATAAGAAGCAGTAGAAGAAGGAAGAGGAGGAGGAGGATGACAAGGGGAGGAAGAGAAGAGAGAAGAGAAGAGTAGGGAAGATCTAGAAGCTGGGAGAAAAGAGTGAGGGCAAGAAACTAATGGTTAAAAAGTGGGAGAGATAGTTCTGGTGTTGCAAAAGATGGAAGACAAAGCATGACATAAAACACATTAGAAAACTACAAAAAGATTAAAAAATGAGAGGGAAAATGAAGAGACACCAGAGATAGATTTTGAAATTCCAATATTAGTTTTAAACTCCAATAGGATTTTCAAAGTGAGAGTATAGGGATATTGGCAATAAACAAAGAAATTACTAAAGAAAATTCCTCAAGCTAAAGATAAACTTGAGACTTCAGATTGAAAGTGTCCACCAAGTGCTGAACAGGACTGACAACTAAAGCCTTAAATCTAAACATAGCCTGATGAAATTTCTGAACATTATGAAAAAAGAGAAAAATATGAAAAACTTCTAATTTTTAAAAAATTCACCTGTAAAGAAATAGCATCTAACTTCCCACTGAAACTTAAGATGGCGTAATAAAATTGGATTATAGCTGAAAAATTCTGAGGGAAAACAATATCAAACACAGCCAACTACCAAATTAGCATTTAATTGTGAGAAACAAATTAATAGATGATAAAAAATTACGATCTTATAGAGTTTACCCTTTGATAAAATCTTTCTAAAAAAACTTTTTGAGACTGTATTTCAACAAAATAAAAAGTAAAAGTATGAGATTCAAGAAGGAGCAGCAGCAAATAAAGAAATAAGTAAACCTTATAGTTAAGTCTAAATAATTATTGGGAACATAGTAAACTGCTAGGGAATTATTCCTAAGATAACTATACTGAAAAATAAAGAACAAAAGACAGAATGAATGAAAGAAGAAACAAAAAAATGAATAATATAGTACTAAATACTTAGATAATGTGATTAAAACTTGAGAGACATGAGAGATAAAAAGCATGTCAGAATATTGTATTTTGGGGGGGAGGTTAGGCTACAAATATTTAAAAATGTAAGCGTAAATCTGTTAAAATATTAAAAGTAACAGAAATAGAACAATTTCAAAACTTGAGGGAAAATGGCCCATGCTGGTGTGGCTCAGTGAGTTGGGCATCATTCTGCAAACTGAAAGGTCATGAGTTCAATTCCCAGGCAAGGGCACATGCCTGGATTACATGTTTGTTCTCCAGTTGGGGTGTGTGCAAGAGGCAATAGATCAATGTTTCTCTCTCATGTTGATGTTTCACTCCTTTCCCTTCCCCTCTCTCTGGGATCAATAAAAGAAAAAAAACCTTAAAAAAGTACTTGAGGGGCAAAATGAACAAAATAAACAATATTTAAATTTTTATAAAATGCTTAAATGCCAAGATCTAATAGAGCACTTAGCATGTAGTTAGTGTTTTAATTCTTGCAACAACACTAGGGAATAGTTATTATATGTCTATTTTACAGATGAGAAAATTTAGACATAGGCTAACTCTTGCTAAAGGTCACACAGATAATTTGGGGATGTGAGGCAATATGGAAATTGGAAAATTGAGAACACTAAATAAAATGGAAAAATATTTTCAAATCTATCAGTAATCACAATAATATAAATGGGTAATTTATTGATGTATTGTATGGAAAAAGAAAAGAAAATAAAGTAGGAGTTGCCATACTAATATCAAAAAGAAAAATACTCCAGACAAAATCAATAAAAATATAAATAAAAAATTCACCTTTATAGACTTCAGGCCAACATGGAGGCATAGTAGATACTCTTTACTCTCTTGCACATCCAAAAGAAGGACAACAAGCAACTTAAAAACTAAAAACAAAACCAGCCAGAACTCCCAGAAGATTGAACTGTATGGAAGTCCTACAACCAAGTAGTTAAAGAAGAAACATTCATCCAGACAGGTAGGAGGGGCAGAGATGAGCAGCCAGGGAAGAGAGTACATCGGCAAGGTGGTGGCTGGAAGACGAGGTGGGCAAGGCTGTGGCTGGTAGACTGGGTGGTCACACATTTACATGCGGATAAACTGGGAGGAAAACCTGGGGAGTAAGACAGACTGTGCAACTCAGGGTTCCAGTGTGGGGAAATAAAACCTCAAAACCTCTAGCTGTAAAATCCTGTGGGCATTGTGGTGGTGGGAGAAACTCCCAGCCTCCTAGGAGAATTTGTTGGAGGGACCCATGGGGTCTTAGAATGTGCACAAATACAGGAGTCACCACCAGAAGGGCCCAATTTGTTTGTGGGTGGAGGGGGAAGTGGCTGAAAGTGGGGTAAGGGCTGAGCAAGCAGCACTGTTCCCTCTCTGAACCCTTTCCCACATACAGAACCACAACACAGTGAAGTGGGTTGCCCCATCAAATATCTAAGGCTTCACCCCTTAGAATGTAATAGGTGTGACGAGACAAAGAAATATGGCCCAAGTGAAAGAACAGATCAAAGCTCCAGAAAAAGAACTAAGTGACGAGGAGGCAGCAAACCTATCAGATGCAGAGTTCAAAACAGTGGTAATCAGGATGCTCACAGAAATGACTGAGTATGGATGCAAAATAAAGGAAGAAGCGAAGGCTATAAAAAGTGAAATAAAGAAAAATATACAGGGAACCAACAGTGAAGGGAAGGAAATCATGACTCAAATCAACGATTTGGAGCAGAAGGAAGAAATAAACATTCAACCAGAACAGAATAAAGAAACAAGAATTCAAAAAATGAGGAGAGGCTTAGGAACTCTGGGACAACTATAAATGTTCCAACATCCAAACCATAGGGATGCCAGAAGGAGAATAGGAAGAGCAAGATTTTGAAAACTTACTTGAACAGATAATGAAGGAGAACATCCCCAATCTAGCAAAGGAAATAGACTTCCAGGAAGTTCAGGAAGCTAAGAGAGTCCCAAAGAAGTTGGACCCAAGGAGGAACACACCAAGGCACATCATAATTACATTACTCACAATTAAGGCTGAGGAGAGAATCCTAAAGCAGCAAGAGAAAAGGAGATAGTTACCTACAAAGGAGTTCCCATTAGACTATCAGCTGATTTCTTAAAAGAAACCTTACAGGCAAGAAGGGGCTGGAAAGAAGTACTCAAAGCCATGAAAGGCAAGGACCTGCATCCAAGATTACTCTACCCAGCAAAACTATCATTTAGAATGGAAGGGCAGACAAAGTGCTTTCCAGATAAGGTCAAGTTAAAGGAGTTCATCATTACCAAGCCCTTATTATATGAAATATTAAAGGGACTTACTTAAGAAAAATAAGATAAAAACTATGAACAGTAAAATGACAACAAACTCACAATGATCAACTGAACCTTAAAAAACAAAAACTAAAAAAAAAAAACGAAGCAAACAACTAGAACAGGAACAGAGTCACAGAAATTGAGATCACATGGAGGGTTATCAGTGGGGAAGGGGAAGAGGGGAATGGGGAAAAAGGTACAGGGACTAAGTAGCATAAACTGTAGGTACAAAATAGACAGGTGGAGGTTAAGAATACTATAGGAAATGTAGAAGCCAAAGAACTTACATGTACAACCCATGGACATGAACTAACGGGGGTGGAGGGGATGCAGGTGGGAGGGGTTATGCAGGGCGGAGGGGAGTAAAGGCAGGGAAATGGGACAACTGTAATAGCATAATCAATAAAATATATTAAAAAATAAAATACACTAAAAAAATGAAAAGATTTTCAACTCATGTCATGAAACTATAATGGTAGCACTACTGAATGGATACTACTAGCCATCATACACTCACCAAGAAAACAGTAAGTATGTAAATATAGATTTCCTAGATTCCAGAACTAACAAATTGGAGACTATAACAGAAAATAAAACATTACTCACAAGAATAATCAAATCTGGAAAATAGCTTGTAAAAAGAAATGTGAAAAATAAAGAGAACTATAAAACTTTGCTCAAGAAATAAGTAGATGTCTAGATCAGGTCCTGAATGGAAGTATTAAAAATTTAAAGTCAGTAGGTTGGATGAAGAAGAGGATTGAATCAGTGATTTGGAAGACAAGGTAGCAGAAAAGAACCAATCAGGGCAGCAAAATGAAAAAAGAATTAGAAAAAAATTAGAATAGTTTAAGGGACCTTGCATCATCTTATGTAAATCATAAAGAAAATGGTAAAAGAATGAAATAATTTTTGGTGTGTTAAATCACTGTTAAAACACTATGTAATTAAAAGTAATTTCTTTTTTTACCTTAAAATATTCTAACTTAACCAAAAATATATGAAGCAATTCCCATTAAAATGTCAATGAATTTTTGAATAATTCTAAAGTCTGTTTGAAAGAAGACATTTTATGAGAATTTTTAGGAAAGATTTTTTAAGAAAGGAAATTTTCCATAATAAAACATTCTATGAAACTACATTAAGTGAAGGTAGTGTAGTGTCGATATATGAATACACAATAACGAAGGTCAAGAAATAGACTTAAGTACATATGAAAAGTTTAGTATGTGATAACAGTGTTATTTTGTATCTGTGAATGTAGAACGGAGTATTTAACAAATATGATAGGACAAGTGGCTATTTACTGGGACAAAAATCAAAATTATAGCTTTATCTTAAACCTTAAACCCACAAATAACTTCAAAGTATATCATAGTCTTAAACAAACAAAACAATGAATAAAATTAAAGGTGGTAGAACAAAATATATTTAAAAATGTTGACAATCTTTATTTGAGGAAAACTTTTTAAATAGGGCAAGAAAACCAAGAGTCATAAGGAAAATGATTCACAGTTGATTATATTCAAAATGGAAAGTTTCTGCATGGCCAAAGGCAGCATGAACAATGTTAAAAGATGAGTGCAATATTGTTCCAAACATTTACAAAGTATAGGAGACAAAAGGTCAATATGGTAGATAATTTGCAAAGACGGCCATAGTAATTCCTCCCACCCCAGTGCACTTCTTTGCAATGTTACTTTGCTGTTCCTGCCATCAGGAGGCGACTATTTCATCTCCCCCAGAATCTGAGCTGACCCAGTGATTTGATTGGCCAATAAAATGTGGCTGAAGTGACTTTGTACAAGTTCTTCAAGAGGCCTTGCAACTTCTGCTTTTAGTCTCTTGCTGCTGTGAGTTCACCATGTAAAGACATGTGGCCAGGCCCTGGCTGGGTAGCTCAGTTGGGTGGAGCATTCTCCTGATACATTGGGTTTGATCCCTGGGTCAGGGCATATACAAGAATCAACCAATCAACGTATAAATAAGTGGAGCAACAAATCAATGTTTTTCTCTCTCTCTTTTTCTCCTTCCTAGCTTTCTCTAAAATCAATAAATAAAAAATAAAAATATATATAAAGACATGAAGATTAAGGACCATAATGAGAGACAGCCAAGGTGACAGCCAACACCAAACAGAGGTCATCTTGGACCATCTAGCTCATGTCAAGGCAACAGAAGGCTGCAACCACATGAGTAGTCAGTCCTAAGGCAAGATCAACAGAACCACCCAGGTGAGTCCAGAGAAGTTGCTAACACACAAACCCATGAACAAATAACGTGGTGGTTGTTTTAAGCCACTAAGTTTTAAGGTGGTTTGCTATGCAGAAATAGCTATGTGGGACAGTTATCCATAATTTATAGAGAATTGCAGGGATAAGAGCAAACAGCCTGTTTGGAAAATTGGCAGGCAAGTCACAAAGCAAGAAACACAATGGCTGTTGACTTGAGTGAGAGCCTGGAGGAGTCTTGTTGATGGACTGGAACAAGAACTTGGGCTCCACAGTCAGCCTGCCTGGGTCTGAATCTTGGCTCTGCCTCACCATTGCTGTGTGGCCAAGTGCAAGTTACCCAGATGTCTCCAGGCCTCAATTTCCTCATCTGTGAAATGGGTATATAAATACTCTCTATCCTAGAGGGTCATTGTAAGGAACCTTACTTTTATTAAGTACAAATAAATGTTTCTTCTGCTTCTATTGATATAAATAACTCAGATGAACCTCAGATATACTCAGATAAACAGTGAGTAAAAGAAGCTAAGTTGGTTTGTTGAATGCAACTAAAGGGATAAAAGGGGTAAAGTGTGCATAAAATGGTAGTTAAGACATAGAGAACAAAGGCATTTAGTTACATTTCAGAGTTTGGTTTGTTTTAATGTTATTATAAAAATAACCAATTTGATGTTTTATAATACTTGTTTATAAATGTTTATTTTATAAATACTTGCTTAAATACTGTCTTAATGAGTTCTAGCCTTGCTATTTAAAATCTATAGAAATTCATGGGTCTAAATGTGACTGAGATTTAGTAGAGAGGCACCTATTTGAATTTCAAGTAAAATAGGTATTATTATTACTACTCCCTATGGGTTATATATTTTGAGATGTTCTGTCTTTCAAGTTGTTTTTATTATATATAATTATTTTCTTATATTATAAAGACATATGAAAGAATTAATCTGCATATCTGATCAACATAAGCCAAACTTATTTCAATGAGGAGATAAGATTTCATTTAAAAGTGAATAAAGTTGGTGTCTCTGTTCATCTTATGCAGCCGTTGCAAACAACTATATAATTTCTTATTAGATATTTTAAAACACTGAAAATAGTGCAAAGAATAATATCGTTATTTTCGTGACATAACTAATCGAGACCATGTGTTCAAAGCATTTTACTGCCACCCCATAACAGCACACCTCCAGTAGAGACAGTCAGAGATTCAAAAAATCTATCCCCCAGCATGCCGAAACTACCATTAAAAAAATCACGTTAGTCATGTATGTGTGTGTGTTTACATGTGTGAATGTATATATGATGTATTAATGTATGTGTATATATACATATGTTCATATTTTACACAATAAAATTGTCGAGATGTGTTTGAAAACGTAAATTGTTAAAAGGCTTTCTCTCTCGTAGTCAACATGATGACTTTTCCAAGAACTTGGAGTACAAATATTCTTAAAAGATTTTAACACTGTAAAATAACAAAAACAAATTAAGCAGCTTCTAGCTGTGCAACCTTAGGCAAGTTAGTTAACCTCACTTTTTTTTTTTCATGTGTAACAGTGATAACAATAGTACCTAATTTTTGTGGCATTTTTGCAAGGATTTAAAAAGTTAATATATTGAAAGTGTTAAGAACAGTGTCTGACACACAGAGGCAATTTGCAAATCTTAGCTATTATTATTGTTATTCTTACTACTATTTTATTGGGTGTCCTTGATATGTCAAAGTCACCAGATCTTAAATATAAGAGTGTATCTCTTTAAATGATCCCAAAATACACAACAATTTGGGTAAATAAACCTACCAGTTTGTATTTCTGACTCCAACCTCAAATTTTAAAATGTATTAAGAAGAGATAACAAAAAAAATAGTATAGGGGCTAATTTTTCAGTTGCAAAGAATGATTTTAGCAGCTTAAGGTAACACAGACCTAACACATTTTAATGGAGTTTAAGATAGGTTAAAATATCCAGTAAACAGAAAGAACATAGCATCCACACTTTCATTTTCAGATACACCTGCTACTAGCGAATTTGCTTTCTGGAACCTGAAAACAGGCTAATAAATGTCTTTTGCAGACCTCCTCACTTGGTGGAACATACATTCTCCATCTGAACCATAATACCTTTAGGGAGTCAGAGGGCCAATGAAATAACTTTAGTCAGGAAGACTATAAAACTTTTATAATAACAAATTACAAAAGAGAGTAAAATTATGAACTAAACTGTTAAACTCATCATTCTGCCTGGATATGTGCATTCAGTGGACAGAATAACCGAATGCTTCTATAAGAAGAACTGAAGCTCATGGGTCAGTAGCTCTTTGGGACCCAGGTGATTCTTAGAAGAAGTACTCTTTCTAAATCCTGCATTTCTTCTGCTCTCCTGGGGCAGTTCTTCAGCCAAAAGCCCTTTGGAGAACGTAATCCACTTCCCCTTTGCAGTTCCCACTTCCACCAGCTGCTTCTCTCATTACCTTACTGTTCAGGCGGAAAAGGCTGGCCCCAGGTTCTTCTAATGATAGCAAGCACCTCATAAAGAAATCTGCCAAATTTACTTTTCCATAGAACATCACTGTTACAGCTTTTTTATGAGTCCATGAGGAAAGAAAGTATCATGTATAAAATGTGACTTCCAGAAATCTTGAAGATATTAAGTATTATTCCTACATGACTGGGGGGGGGGGGGGTGTACCAGGCTACAGAATGGCAGTATCTTCAGTTTCCCCAAAGGAATCCCTTCACTCTGTCCCTATACCTGTTTGCCCACAGAAGAAGAAAAGAGAACCCCACAACGTTGGGACATTTTCAGAAGTGTCCTAAATTTAAGAAAAGCTTCAGCTCTGGGGTGCAAACCTTTCCATTCCTGGTTTTGCATTTGTGTGCAAAGGTCGCCTTGCTTTAGTCTGTAACACCCTGGCAGAGATAAAAGTTGGTGTAATTAATTAAGAACTTGGACTGTGTGAACTTTGGCAAGTTTCTTAACCTCTCTGTATCTCATTAATTTTTTTGCATCTGTAAAGGGGATATTAATTATATAGTACCTCATTAAATCAGTTAAATTTTGTACAGCACTTAAAACAGTAGCATAGTAAGCACTGTTTTAAGTGTTGAAGTGAACTCTCTTTAAAAGTAAAGCTTTTCTGCAACAAATCACATAAATAGGTAAAAAAGGAATAATGATTATAAAGTTCTAGAGAGACAATAAACATAATAATAATTTATCTCGAGGTTGCAGAGCACAGAGCTTTAGAGGGACTAATTTAAGAAGGAGGCTTTAGGAGCCAGAGAATTCCCGCTGCTTTCTGAGAAAATCGGTGCAGACTTTTACCCATGCCCCAATTTGACAGCTGTCACTCCCCTAGACCCAAGGAAAAGCGCTTTCCAAGGTAGCGGCGGGAAATCCTTACCTGGGCAATCCTTTATTCGGAAATTGGAACTCAACTTTTGTTTGATGCCCACTCCCCAGTTGCAACCACGCCCCACCCCCACATCCCCGTAGCTCTTAGCCGAAATCGACCTTTAGAACTACATTCCCATTCCCAAGGCAACCTTCACCAGGGGCGGAACATTGGGAAGAAGTCTTTGCTTTGAGGTTAGAAGTCCCAAGTACCCGCGGGCAGGTGCCTTGACTTCTCGCCCGCCGCTTGGCCAGGACCGCACTCTGGAGCCTCTGGAGAGGCCCGCGAGAGACATCGGAAGCCTCGGGACCGCGTGCGAGGAGAGGATGTTTGGCTACTCTCCTTGCTCTCTGAAAGGGGAAAGACTCACTCGGGCTCTTGCTCCCAAACCCGACCTGGGGATAATATCCTACGAAGTCTCCTGCCGCAACGCCCGCCCCCTCGGCTCCCAGAGTAATATCACTCGGCCTCTAAAGGGCAACCAAAGCCTGGCAGCACCCCAAAGCAAACACATGCATACTCCACACTTCCTCTGCCCATTGCACGCCTCGCACCCCCAGATATCTGACCTGTGGCAGACCTGGAGGAGCGCGTCGGACAGATGTCGGAGCCAAGTCCAGCCTTCCAACAAGTATCCCCGCTCCGCCTCTGCCTAGGAAGGGTTGCCCTGGCAAAACTGCTGCCAAAACAGTTGCTCTCGGGTGGGGCGGGGTCCCATCTCCTCGCGTACATCAAGCGCTAGCTCTGCACCCAGCCACCTGGGTCCCCGCAGCCACGCACGCCCCTCTCCGGCGACGCACTCACCTGCAGCTGGGTCCGGCTGGTGTTGCCAGTGGCCGCGTCCGGCTCCTCCGCGGCTCCGGTGCCGCGCAACACCGTTATGTGCAGCGTGAGCAGCAGCAGTCCCAGCAGCAGCAGTAGCTCTGCCGCCAGGCGAACCATCCTCTTGAGACGCACGGCTTTAGGACCCGGCGCGGCGGGCGGCGGCGGCGCCGGGAGAGGAGGAGTCGGAGCTCGGGAGCCCGGCAGCGCGGCTCCCGCCTCGGCCCCCGCCGGGGCCCCGCTCCCCGGGCCCGCGGGGCTGGCGCTGGGAGCGGCAGGGCGCGAGGGGCCGGGGGAGCAGGAGCCGCCGCCGCCTCCGCCGCCGCCACCGCACCACGGCGGAGCCACGGCGGGGCCGGGGGCGTCCAAGCCGGCTGCGGAGCAAACCCGGGCGCTTCTCTGCAGCGGCGGGGACAGGGGTCTGCCAGGGACCCAGGCCGGGCCGGGGACCACCCTGCGGGCAGGGGGCAGCGGAGGCGGCGGCGGGGCGGGCGCAGCCGAGCCCTCGAGCGCACATGGGCGCCCCAGATGTGGCCGCGGCGCCGCAGCTGGAACAGGAGCGGCCGCCAGAGGAGCGCCGGGAGGAGGAGGAGGAAGAGAAGGAGGAGGAGGAGGAGGAGAAGGAGGAGGAGGGCTTCAGTGGCGGCCCGGAGTTACCTCCACGCTTGGCTCCCCCGCCCAGAGCCACTCACCGGACAAGCCACCTCCCCTCCTCCCTGGGCTACTTCGGGATGCGGGACAAGACGCCCAGCCGCCGAGTGCTAGGGTGAGCTGGCTCCAGATGGGGGCCACAGGTACACGGGGATTTTTACTGTTTGGAGGTGACTTGGACACCCCTCTGGGGTCCGCATCCGCCTGCCAGGATGTGCCAAGTGCGCGCCACCGTTGCTGAAGTCACTGCGGCCTGCGAGGGCACGGCCCTAGTGCACACTGAGGCTCGGAGCTCTGGGTGGGTGGGGGTGCCTAAACGAGTTTAGAAACTTTTATTGACAAAGTGGAGTTGGAGTCGTGATAGAGAAGGGAGGGGCCGCAGGACAAGCCAGGTGTCGGTCTGGGACTCTGCACCCTCGGCTTCAGCTGGCGTGCGTGTGTAAGAGGGGGGTAAAGAGTCGTTCCAAAAGGATCTTGACACTTGCTCCAGGACGGTGAGCCGCCTGCCTCCTGAGCACCGCTGCTCACGCACCCGCGTCGCCGTGTAGAGCCTAGAAGGGAAGCGAGTCCGATTCGCTGGGCGTGGGTCTGGTCCAGCACGCAGGTGTCGCGGTGGTAAGCTGCTGGGGCCGGGTGCTCGCGGCCCGGGCGCGCCGGATGCAGGTTGGGGCACTAGGAATAAATCTCAGCTCTGGAAGTCGCGGGTCTGGGGTTCATCCCGGAGGCGCCGCTCCCGGAGGGGACCTGTGGGTTGCAGACGCACAGCCGCTGTCCCTGGGCCACCGCCTCATGACCGTTCTGCAGCCTCCGGCTCCCGCGCGCCACTCATGCCTTGCAGGGGTTGGCTGGCAAGAGAAAGGACTTGGGTCTAGGCAGAGAGCGAGGGTTCCTTGCCTCCGATGCAGAAGCAACTGGGTCCGACGGTGGGCTCAGATCACCCAGTGGCACCGCAAGTTTCCCTCCCTCTGGATCTTGCCGCAGCTCCCTCCCCCCACAAGTGGCTCGGAGTGGCGGGCGCTCTGAACGTTTGAGGCCTTTTATACCGAGCTTCCCCCGCCTCACACCGGGTTTCCTCCTCCGCTCCTCCCCTGGGCCCGCCCAGCCCTTCCCACCCCACTAGCGGAGCCCTCAGTCCTGGCGTTCCCACACAGGCATTTCGCAAATTTCCAAGCCCTTCTCGCATCCAATGCCCCTGAAATGGGCCCTCCTGATTCTCCCTTGGTGACTGATATTAAATAAATAAACAAACCTCTCCCCGCGCCACTTCTAGCCTCCCTCCTCCCTGTGTTACAAACTAAGGAAGGATTCTTAAATCCACTACCTTCCAACTTCACATCTTTAAGGGTAAGGCACCTCAGCTAGGTCTTTCCCAAATTAAGACAAGACACACCTTTATCTCTGAGGTACCAATCCCCAAAGTTTCACAGGTCACGGTAGCATTTTGCAGAATTTAAATAGCGGTGGTTAAGGTATGGGGTGGTGGTTGGGTTTATTTGTGTCCAGGGAAGGAAGCGCTAGTTGCCGCTTTAAAGATGCCTTTAGCATCTTTAAAATTCTGACCGGCTGTAGAGTCTTATTAATAAGTCGGCAGCTGTTTATAAAGCACGCGATATCTTTCCCTTTGCAGTGTTTGTTTTGGGTGGGAGAATGTTTGAAGGGAGTGCTTGCTTTGGATTTTTGGGCAATCAGTCCTGTCAGGCGTCTTTATTGCGATCTCAGGCTCTAAAATGCCAATAATTGTCAACTGGAGCGCTGGCGGAGAATTTGAAACAATAGACTGTCCGTGGTTCAGATGGGAGATCAAAGAGGGGATCCCAGCAGCCTTCAGATCCCACGAGGATCCTCCAGTGCGTTTTCTAATTAGAAGCACTTCGGGGTACGGGGAGCAGGGAGTCAGCACATGGACGGGATACAGAAATCAAGACGGCAAACTAGAATCCTGTAGGAAGACAAAGTTTAGGGCTGGCTCTAACACCCGCTCGTCCCCCATGTGCCAGATTGTGAAGTGGGCGCAGAGGGACAAATGACTTTCCTATTGCCCAGGGCAGGCTGTTCTAAATTAGAATCCAGGCGCTGCTGTGTCCTGCGTTTTCATCACACACAGTCCCCACATGTGAACCTCAACTGCCTCTCCTCTCATCTAAAATTAACATTTTTGGATCCTAAGGAAAAAATAACTTTTAAAAACTCTGGAAAGAAATCCTTGCTGTGAGTGTAAATTGTTATAAATTTGTAAAAGGAGAGTTGAAGATCAAAGTCTTTGTAAGATGTTGTAAAAATTGTAAATTGAATTTTGGGGACAGAAGTCTTTATAAAATGTTGAACAAATGTATGAATAACTGCTATTAAAATCCTTTCACGCTGTGAGATCCAAATTCCAGGTGAGTTTATGTTCTAGTAAGCACACATAACTAGTGTCGATAAATGTCCGTGCTGTGTGATTAAGTTGTCAGACCAAGCTGCCAGCAGTGCTCTGCTTTTGAGGAGTTAGGGAACACGGGCTTATAATTTTTGTGGAAGAAGAATGACAGGTTTTAATAGCCTAAACAAATTAAGGTTCACGTACATTTATGAAATCTTACTAATAGCTGATGAAAGTTTTAAACATCCTACCTCCTCAAGAATTCCCACAGCACTGTCTTCATGTCTTTATTATTGATCTTCCTACCCAGTAAAAGTCTGATTGCATGTCCGTCTTCCCACCAGATGTGGATCACCTTTGTGGTAGAACATTCCAGAACATATCTCCTATCCACTACCCACCCTCCACCCCTCCAGTATCCAGTTTTCTTCTTCCTGGGTTCACAGCTAAAGAAACATTTTTCTGCAACACTTGAGGCTAAGTGAGACCAGTGAAGAGCTCTGTTACTTCTATGTCTGGCCATGAAACTTCCTGAGAGATATCTACCACAACTCTCTTCCTTTCTACTTGGCAAAGGACTCTGAGGTACCAACTCAAAACAGAACTGTTACACCAGGAATATCTTCGTTTAAACTTGCATGGTAAGAAATAAAACTTGCTTAAAGCACTGTGATGTGGTGAAGTTTGCTATAGCAGCCAGCATTGCCTGGCCTGACAAGGAGCACGTTCTTTAAGACAGGGACACCTGCCTCCTCATTAACATATTTCTAGTTGCTCAATCAGTGTTTGTTTATTTAATAAATTACTTAATAAATTAACTCTCTTGAGAGTGGTCCTACTAAAAGTGGTGGATCTATGAATATGAACTCTTTGGTCATTTATACTATTTCCTCATAGATTGTCTCTTATTATTGATTATTGGTCCCTTTATCTTGCAGAAAAGCGTATTTGAGTGGAATATTTGCAGAAAGTAAAAAAAGAAATAACAACCAGCCAGAACATCTATAGTAAATGTCATTGAATAGAACTTTGTGGTCTGTTATAGTCAGGATTTTATCATTTATATTTAATTTTCTTACTAAAAACTGTTTCAGGGCAGCAAAGAGTAGTGCAAGTGCAATCTTTAAAATACAACTTTTTATTATATATATTATACTTTTAAATATATACACAGATAAAGAGAATAATATGATGAGTAATTACATACCCAGAACTCAGCTTCAACAAAAAGCAAGGCCAATCTTGTCTCATGTATATTATCATACACTTCTTCCCTCTGAGATTATTTTGAAGCAAATCCATGACATCGTCTCACTTCACTTGTACATATTTCAGTTTGTATCTCAGAAAGGTAATGGTGAACTTACCCCAGTTCAATTAAAATAATTTTAAACACATTAAAATTTAAAAAAAATCAAACACATGCATAATATGAGCTTTGAAACAGATTCAAGAAGTCAAAACTAGAGACTTTTTTCCCTGGGTGTAAGAATAATTAGCATTTAGGGATTATGGTGGAGGCTGTTATGTGTTCACCAAAACCTGTTTTCTTTTCTTCCTGGACATACTGATAAACTACATTTCCTTTTATCCTGTGCACTTAGATACAGCTATGTGACTGAGTTCTGTCCTGTAGAATGTGGGTAGAAGTAATGTGTGCCATTTCCTTTTCTAGCCCATAAAAATGTCCTGTGCATGATCTCTCTCTTCACCTTGTCTGCTGGCTGGATGTTTCTGCCCAGAATGGCCTTAGATCCGTGATTAGCCTGGCTCCCAGGAGCAGGGCCCTTACGCCACCGCTACCTACCGCTGCCCAGAACACCATGGTTGGGCTATTGTGTGACTGAGAAATAAACTTTCAAAAACATGTATTAAGACACCAAAATTTGGGGGTTCGTTACAGGAGCTTACATTACTCTCACAAATATAGGGGGTAATGTTCTGTGAGGGAGGGGTGACAAATCTTTTCTTTAGAGGGTCCAACAGCAAAGCTTTTTGTGTTTGTGGGCTTTGAGATCACTGTCACTACTACTCAATCCCACTGTTGCTGTTGCAGTGGGATAGCAGTCGAAGAAAATGCGTGAACAAATGGGTGTGGCTCTGTTTTAATAAAACTTTGTGCACACAAACAGGCAGCTGGGCCACAGGACTCAGTTTGCTGATCCCTGTTTTAACAGACTGACACAAGACACCCGCTCATCTTAGGTGCCATATATGAAGGAATTACTGCAAAGTGGGGTGTACGGCTTCCACTTACTAGCCATGTAACCTCTTGGGCAAGTTATTTTACCTCTCTGAGTCTGTTTCTTCAGCTCTAATTTAGAACTAAGAATGCCTATCTCGGACTGTTGCAAAGTAATAGGACAAGGTGAGTAGTTCCAGTTCTGTCTGTCTGATAGATAAAGGACTCCATATTGTGTGCATGCAGACCGGGAACTTTTATGTCTCATTCACTTCTGAATTCACATAGTAGATGCTCCATAAATATGTATTTGTTCAATGGATGCAACTTTCAGAAAAATGCTGGAAACTGTAACTAAAAGGAGCCTTAGAGGTAAACTCTAAGCCCTTGAGGAAATATAAACAAACAAAAAGCCTGAAGTGTTGTTCCATTAGAGTCCTTTGAACTATGAAGAACTCACAGTGCTGAGAAGTGAGAAAATCACCACCCTTAGAGGCTCAGAGGAGCTCCCAGGGGCTCTAAGCCCTGAAACAACAGTTGGGCTTGCAGGATACTTGGACCATCCACTTCCAATTCTCTGACACACACACAATACATGTGGAGACAGAGGGAATGCTTGTGGCTCTCCGCTTCTCCCTAAAAGCCCCTAAATGTTCAAAGAGACCCCCAAGTACATGACCTGAAGAAGTTAAAAACCTTTATTCCAGAGTGAGGGATGTCCTTCCCAGGCACTGGCTGGATTGGCAGGGAAATAGGACTGACTTTTTGAAAGGGTTCATGATGGGCCTTCCTTTTGTGACAAAATATGATGTCATGCTAGTCCATTGACCTCTTCTGCAAATAGCTGTTGCCTGAAGACTTTATCTGTTTCATAAGAAGCTCCTCTTTTGCTTTTACTTTGCTATACTTATTGCAGTACAAATTCTGGAAAACAAAATTAAATATCAGGGACATATTATAGCTGGAGGAGAAAAATGCTAATAATTGCAAGGTTATATGTTACACATTATGTACGTTCTTTTTTTAAAGCTCTGACAAATAATTTCTAGGTTGGAAGAGAGCAAACTATTCAGTCAGAATTGAATCTCAGAGTTGGAAGTGGCCCATAGAGTTTATTCAGCTTCCTTTTACAGATGTGTAAACTGAGGCCCAGATAATTAAATGGACATTTTCAGTATCTCAGAGGGACTTGGTGGCAGCATCAGGTCCCCCAACTCTAAGACCAATGCTCTTTCTATTTTTCAAGGTAAACTTAAAAAATACTTATGGGAAAGAGTACATGTCCTAAGTTTACAGCTCAATGGAATTTTTACTAACTCAAATAAAGAAATAGTGAATTACCAGCACCCAAAAACCTAATTACCCAAATGTTACCAATATTCTGACTTCTATCACCATACATTAGATTTATCTTTAGAAAAAAATAATACAATTTGAATTGTATAGTATATCTCTTTTGTATCTGGCTTCTTGTTCTATCTTCTATCTCTCTTCCCAAACTTTTATTTTGAAAAAAATCAAACCTAAAGAAAAGTTGCAAGTGTAATTGAATGAACACTCATCCATCATTGAGGTAGATTGTACAAATGACCAACATTTTTCCCTTCATTGCATCAAGGCCCTTTACAAAGTGGATTTGCAGCTTCTCCCGTCACAATGAGGGGCATCCACTCCTTGACTGTGCTGGCCTTGTGGTTGGCTTAGACTAACAATGCAGCACAAAGCGATATCACACTGTGGGCAGCCCTCAAGAAGCGTTGCATGCTTCCATTCTCTCTTTCTGTCTCTGTCTTGGAACTTTGCCACTTCCATGTGAATGCCTACTAGAGGAAAAAACACAGGGTCCTAGTCAACTGCAGCTACCAATCAGCCTATTTCTAGAAGCAGGTCCATCCAGCTGACCTGCTGCTGATCAGAGACACATATGGAAACCCAGCAGAGATCTCGCAGAAACCACCCAGGTGAGCCCAGCCTAAGTAGCATGATGAATTGGCTATTGTATGGGGGGTTGTCATACAATAAAAACCGATCATTCAAAGTTTCAACCCAAATATCTCACCCCAAATATCTCTTCTAAGAGTAAAACGATTCTCCTCCATTATCACAATATAATTAATTATCATCCTCAAGACATTTAATGTTGATGCAATAATATCTAATTTACAATCCATACTCAAAATTTTCTAATTGTCCCTATGATAGTCTTCTATCCAGGATTCAGGTGAAAATTACTGCATTAAAAAAATTGAGATACAATTGATAACAATGATTCAATATTTGTATATATTGCAAACCAATCACCACAATGTCTACTTAACATCCATCATCATACAATACTTATAAATTGTTTTCTTATGCTGAGAATTTTTAAGACTTAACCTTTAAAGAACCCTCAAATATACACAATAGAGTATTATATAATTATAGTCACCATGCGGTATGTTATGTCCCCATGACTTATTTATTTTATAACTGGAAGTTTGTACCTTTTGGCTACCTTACTTACTGCATTTAATTGTCATTGTCATGTCTTTTTATGTCTGTCTTAAATAGTCCCCATCTCCTCCCCATATTTTTCTTTTGGTGTTTAGTGCCATCAACGTTTCTTAAAAAGTCTAGGCCAGTTGATCATGCAGAATACCTTCAGTTTGTACTTGTATGACCGCTTTTCTAGGATGAATTTTGGATCCTGCACTCGGGGCAGGACCCTACCTGGATACTGTTGTGTCCTCAGTGTGTCACATCCCAGGGTCCATAACGACAATTTGGGAACTCACTTTCAAAGTGCAGAAATCTTGAGTCATTTTTATGGGGTTAAGTGGGAAGAGTTCTTAACTGAAAATATGTTGGTGTGTTACATATTTCATATGTGGAAAGAAAGAATATGTAATTTCTGGCAATCTCCTCCACTTTGTTCGAAGTTGTCAATCTTGTCCAGTCTCCTCTGGACAGTGGTCTGTGGCTATAGTAGGGGGTGACTTTCCTCTATGAATCAGTTATTTTTTTATTTGCTCTCATCCAAAGCCATTATCAATTCGTTCTTAATAGTTTAGCCTTAAATTCTTTTTTTTTTTTTTTTTTTTGGTTAGGATGACAGGATAGGGCTGAGAAGGAAAAACAAAGTTGATATTCATCTCAATTCCCTTCAGTGATTTAAAAATAGTAAAATCTTAGCTTTATGATGCATTTTTAGATGCAAATAACCTAAATATACCCAGGGAAATTAAAAAAAAAAAACACACACACACAGTCAAATGAAGGGAAAAAAGCAAATAGTTTGGAAATGTTAACTCTTTTCACAAGTAAAGAGTAGTTAAAATGATCTTTTCGATAGCTCCAAGTGGGGTTATATCTGAAAGCGAGCTAAAACTGGTAAATTTGCATTCAGAAGTGAATTTAATGACAGGAGTTCTTCAGCAGAGAAAGATCAAACTGACAATTTTAAGTGCCACATCAGAGATGTCTCCACTCAAAATAGTTTCGCGACTGACTGGTTCTCACATCTTTACTAATAAACACAAGATCTCATCACCAATGCTTGTGGCAGGATTTCACAATGAGTGGGGGTGGAGTGCCTCATTTGTGAGCCAGATGTGTCTAAACTGAAATATGAAGATTCTCACTTGGAAAACTCTAAACAGGATGGTGAAAGTTAGATGAGAAATAGCCTGTAGAAGAATAAGCATAAAAAAGCTGTTTACATATTTTGGGGGCTCAAATTTGGATGGTTGTTATTTTGCAAAGGTTGGGATTTTCCTTTATTTACCGGGTGTCTAACTTACTTCTGAAATCATAGTTCAATTTTATCCATAAGCAGCAAACAAAAAGTAGTTTTTTGGAATAAACATTTAATTGTTGGGGATATGAATGCCAAACAACACTTTACAAAGATGTTTTGGTTACTCACAAAGGTTGAAGGATTCCCATACTTTATTGGTGTGTATATGAGTAAACAATGTGACGGTGGTACAAGGCACAATGGCATTGAAAAAAATTTTGTATAGGTATTAGTGAAAGTAACATTGGCCGCCATAATAAACAGTCACCAAAATCTCAATGGCTTAACAAAATTAAAATTTATTTCTTGCAAATTTGAACATTTTAGTCTTCAAGGGAAATCTTCCTGTTATTAAGGGGCCCCAGGTTCTTTTATTTATTGACTGCATTTTCCAGAACCTTCTTCAGCAGACTAGGGAATAGAGAAGAGTATATGGAGGCTTGCTTAGGAAGCTTTAAAGCCAGACCATGTGACTTTGGCTTGAACTCTGTCACATGGCCCAGCCAACTGCAAGAATGGCTGGGAAATACAGAATTCCTGTCTACTTAGAAGGAAAATAGAATGGGTATGTTGAATGCACAGCTCTTTTTCCTCACTGAATTATCTCTGCCAAAACACCACTTGTGTTCACCCATATGTGAAGAAAAAGGTATAATGCCATGGATGGACCAGAGCAGGGACCAACATATTCTTTCTGTAAGGGCTGGAGAGTAAACGTTTTCAGCTTTGTGTGACAAGAAAAAAATTAAGGATGTCATGTATATAATAACCACTTATAGTATACTCATTTTAAATGTAAATGCCATTTTTAGCTCAGGGACCATACAAAAAAAAAAAAGACAGTGTGCTGGGTGTGACCTGGGGCCATGGTTTTCTGACCCCTGGAATAGAGAAACTCTTAACAGAAAATACTTGGCACTGACAATTTTGTTTCACAGATTCTCTCCTTAGGTGATTTTGACTTTGGTTGAGATTTTTCAAATGATCATTTGTGTCCAATTATATGAGAATATAGACTTAATTGATTTATGAAGATTATTTAGAATAAAACAACAATTATATTCTTAGGATGTAGCTAAACAGCAAATAGAGAGTAGCTTATATTTTAAAATAGTAAACCAGCACATCATTATAAAAGGGTTCATTTCTGCAACATAATCCACAGTTTTAGCATGTTATTTTTTTTAGTCCACTTTATTTGTAATGACTATTAAAATGAGATTCATCTAGTACTTCAGTTATCTCAATTAAAGACTGAGTTTCTGGCCAAGATTAAGGTTTGGTAGATACACTTTGCCTCCTCCTACAACCAAAAGAAGAACAACAAATTTAAAAACAAAAAACAACCAGAACTGGCAGATAATTGAACTGTATGGAAGTCTGGACAACCAAAAGGTTAAAGAAGAAACATTCATCCAGACCAGTAAGAGAGGCAGAGATGGGCAGCCAAGGCGGAGAGGACTTGTGGCAAAGTGGTGGCTTGAGGACCTGGGCAGGCCAGGTGGTGGCTGTCGGAGGAGGTGATCCCACATTTGCTTGCAGATAAACTGGGAGGAACAACTCAGCATTGTTCCATCTCTGACCCCTTCCTCCACATAGAGTGCCACAACTCGCAAAGACATGAGTTGCCCCACCCTGGAGAATACCTAAGGCTCTACCCATTACAATATTAACAGGTGTGCTGAGACAAAAAATATGGCCCAAACAAAAGAACAGATCAAAGCTCCAAAAACAGAACTAAGTGATGAGGAGATAGCCAACCTATCAGATGCAGAGTTCAAAACAATGGTAATCAAAATGCTCACAGAAATGGTTGAGTATGGTCACAAAATTGAGGGAAAAGTGAAGGCTATGCAAAGTGAAATAAAGAAAAATATACAGGGAACCAACAATGAAGGGAAGGGAACTGGGACTCAAATCAACAATTTGGAGCAGAAGGAAGAAATACACATTTCAACCAGAACAGAATAAAGAAACAATTCAAAAAAGTGAGGAGAGGCTTAGGAAATTCTGGGACAACTATAAGTGTTCCAACATCTGAAATATAGGGGTGCCAGAAGGAGAAGAGGAGGAGCAAGACATTGAAAACTTATTTGAACAGATAATGAAGGAGAACTTCCCCAATCTGGCAAAGGAAATAGACTTCCAGGAAGTCCAGGAAGCTAAGAGAATCCCAAAGAAGTTGGACCCAAGGAAGCACACACCAAGGCACATCATAATTACATGACCCACGATTAAAGATGAGGAGAGAATTTTAAAAGCAGCAAGAGAAAAATAGATGGTTACCTACAAAGGAGTGCCCATAAGACTATCAGCTGATTTCTCAAAAGAAACCTTACAGGCAAGAAGGGGCTGGAAAGAAGTATTCCAAGTCATGAAAGGCAAGGACCTAAACCCAAGGTTACTTAATCCAGCAAAGCTATCATTTAGAATGGAAGGGTAGATAAAGTGCTTTCCAGATAAGGTCAAGTTAAAGGAGTTCATCATCACCAAGCCCTTATTATGTGAAATGTTAAAGGGACTTATCTAAGAAAAAGAAGATGATCAAAACTATGAACAGTAAAATGACAACAACCACAATAATGAACAACTGAATCTAAAAAACCCCTCAAAACTAAAAAAACTAAGCAAACAACTAGAACAGAATCACAGAAATGGAGGTCACATGGAGGGTTATCAGTGGGGAGGGGGAGAGGGGAGAATGGAGGAAAAAGTACAGGGAATAAGAAGCATAAATGATAGGCATAAAATAGACAGGGGGAGGTTAAGAATAACATAGGAAATGGAGAAGCCAAAGAACTCATATGTATGACCCATGTACATGAACTAAGGTGGGGGGATGCTGGTGGAAGGAGAGGTGCAGGGCGGAAGGGAATAAAGGGGAGAAAATAATGGGACATTTGTAATAGTATAATTAATAAAATATACATAAAAAAATCTCAGAAGTGACTGTTCAGTTCCTTTGCCCATTTTTCCCCATATACTTATATATATTAAGTATATTTTATTGATTATGCTATTTCAGTTTTCTCAATTTTCCCCTTTTATCCCCTCTCTGCCTCGCACCCCCCAACGCTCCAGCATCCCCCAACCTTAGTTCATGTCCATGGGTTGTACGTATAAGTTCTTTGAGTTCTCTGTTTCCTATATCATTTTTGACCTCTCACCTACCAATTATACTTCTTATTCCTTCACTATCCTCCCCACTAGTCCTCCCTTCCCCCTCTCCACTGAAATCCCTCCATGTGATGTCCATTTCTCTGATTATGTTCTTGTTCTAGTTGTTTGCTTAGTTTTTGTTGTTTTTCTTTTTTAGGTTCATTTGTTGATAGTTGTGAGTTTGTTGTCATTTTACTGTTCATAGCTTTGATCATCTTCTTTTTCTTAGATAAGTCCCTTTAACATTTCACATAATAAGGGCTTGGTGATGATGAACTCCTTTAACTTGACCTTATCTGGAAAGCACTTTATCTACCCTTCCATTCTAAATGATAGCTTTGCTGGATTGAGTAATCTTGGATGTAGGTCCTTGCCTTTCATGACTTGGAATACTTCTTTCCAGCCCCTTCTTGCCTGTAAGGTTTCTTTTAAGAAATCAGCTGATAGTCTTATGGGCACTCCTTTGTAGGTAACCATCTATTTTTCTCTTGCTGCTTTTAAAATTCTCTTCTCATCTTTAATCGTGGGTCATGTACTTATGATGTGCCTTGGTGTGTGCTTCCTTGGGTCCAACTTCTTTGGGATTCTCTTAGCTTCCTGGACTTCCTGGAAGTCTATTTCCTTTGCCAGATTGGGGAAGTTTTCCTTCATTATTTGTTCAAACAAGTTTTCAATTTCTTGCTGTTGTTCTTCTCCTTCTGGCACTCTATAATTCAGATATTGGAACACTTATAGTTGTCCCAGAAGTTCCTCAGCGTCTCTTCATTTTTTTGAATTCTTGTTTCTTCATTCTGTTCCGGTTGGATGTTTATTTCTTCCTTTTTTCCAAAATCATTTGAGTATGGTTTCCTTCCTGTCACTGTTGGTTCCCTGAATATTTTGCTTTATTTCACTTTGGGTATCCTTCAACTGTTCTTTCATTTTGTGACCAAGCTCAATCTGTTCTGTGAGCTGAAAGTCCTGGTAATTTTGATTACCGGGACTTTAAATTCTCCATCAGATATGTTTGCTATCCCCTCATCACTTAGTTCTGTTTCTGAGGTTTTGCTCTGTTCTTTCACTTGGGCCCTATTTCTTTGTCTTGGGGCACCTACCAAATTATAAGGGGGCGGGGCCTTAGGTATTCACCAGGGCAACCCTCTTTGCTGTGCTTCAGCACTGTCTGTGGGGGAGGGGCCAGAGAAGGAACAGTGTAGCTTGCCTGCTGGGCTCTAGCCCCACTTTCCAACAAACTCTCATGTGAGACTGGGATTTTCTCCCACTGTGGCAACTGCCATAGTCCACAATCAACTCTGAGTCTCAGTTTCCCATTCTGTCAGCCCTGCCTGCATGGTCCCCTGCCTCACCGGGGATTCTCTCCGTCCACTATCTTACTGGTCTGGTTGTTCTGGTTGACTGTATCTTTAATTCCTTGGTTGTCAGAGTTCCATGCAGTTTGATTTTCTGGCACTTCTGGTTGTTTATTGATTTTAGATTGGTTATTATCCTCCTTTTGGTTGTGCAAGGAAGTGAAGGGTTTGTACCTACACCTCCATCTTGGCCAGAACTCCCCTTTGCCCATTTTTTAATTGGGTTGTTTGTCTTCCTGAAGTGGAGTCGTGTGAGTTCTTTGTATATTTGGGAGGTCAAACCTTTGTCTGAGGTATCATTGGCAAATATATTTTCCTATATGGTCGGTTCCCTTTTCATTTTACTGCTGTTTTCTTTAGCCATGCAGAAGCTTTTTATTTTGATGAAGTCTGATTTGTTTTTTCTTTCCTTTATGTCCCTTGATTTAAAGGACGCATTGGTGAAAATATTGCTTCATGAAGTATCTGAAATTTTTCTGGCCTAATTTCTCCTCTAGGACTTTTAGGTGTTGCGACTTATATTTAAGTCTTTTATCCATCTTGAGATTATTTTTGCTTATGGTGTAAGGTGGTGGTTGAGTTTCAGTATTTTGCATGTAGTTTTCCATATCTCCCAACACAAGGAGGACATACAGAGGGCCCAGAGACATATGAAATGATGCTCAGCACCACTAGCCATCAGAGAGATGCAAATTAAAACCACAATGAGATACTAGGTCATTCTTGTCAGAATGGCCATCATAAACAAATCAACAAACAACAAGTGCTGGAGAGGTTTTGGAGAAAATGGAACCTTAGTACACTGTTGGTGGGAATACAGACTGGTGCAGCCACTATGGAAGACAGTATGGAATTTTCTCAGAAAACTAAAAAGGGAGCTGCCTTTTGATCTGGCAATTCCACTGCTGGGATTATACCCTAAGAATCCTGAAACACCAATTGAAAAGAACCTATGCACCCCAATGTTCATAGCAGCACAATTTACAATAGGCAAATGTTGGAAGCAACCTAAGTTCCCCTCAGTAAATGAGTGGATCAAAAAACTATGGTACATTTACACAATGGAACACCACACAGCAGAAAGAAAGAAGGAGCTCCAACCCTTCATGATAGCATGAATGGATCTGGAGAGCACTATGCTAAGTGAAATAAGCCAGGAGATGAAAGACAAATACCATATGATCTCACCTATAAGTGGAACCTAATCAACAAAACAAACAAGTGAACAAAATATAACCAGAGACATTGAAATAAAGAATAAACTGACAGTAATCAGAGGGGAGGGGGAAAGGGGAAACAGGAAGGGTCATCAAGGAACATGTATAAAGGACACATGGACAAAGCCAAAGGGGGGTAGGATTGAAGGTGAGGTGGCAATGGGTAGGGCAGGGGGGAGTCGTGGAGACAATTGTATGTAAACAACAATAAAATATAAATAAAATAGAGAAACACATAAAAAAAAAGACTCATATGTAGCCTTTTCCTTTGCTCTTCCTTCTCTCTTTGTTTTGGAATGGTTACTTTTACTGGATATTGTATAACTGGGTAATAATATTAAGCAGAAACTAGAATCATGGGATAGTCCAGGCAAAGCCACATAGGAGGATGTCTATTTGGCCTGACCATATCAATCCTGACTCATGCTATGGTGAGGGATGAGATTTTATATATCATTTAGATGAAGTAAATATAATAAATAAAAGGAAGCATTGCAAAATGGAGTTTATAAGATTTTATTAATGAATAGAAGATATCTATTGTGGCTTTTGATCTTTTTATTAAGCATTTTTGTGATTGAGTAGTATGTTTTCACTGTTAAAAATATGGAAAATTATAAAAGATAAAATTGAAATTATACATATATTTATTGTCTAAAGATGATCATTGTTATCCTTCTGGTGTAGTTCTTTCCTGTTTATATACATACATGCATGCACCAAACACATATACATAGTTCACATACCTATTTAGACATTTTTACATAGTTCGGGGACATAATAGAAACCATATTGTATATGGTGATTAAGAATCTTATAAAAGAAAACTTTTAATGGATGCAACATATGATCTTATATAAATATATCATAATGTACTTAGCCTAACATCTATTTTTGAACACTTACGTTGTACAAAATTTCCTTAATTAAAATAACATTAAGAGAGGTATACCCAATGAAATGAGTGCTTATATCAACAAAAAGATGTGTAAGAATATTCATGGCAGCTTTATTCTTAATAGTCTACAGCTGGAAACATTCTGAGTGTGTATCAACTTTAGAATGGATAAACAAATTTTGATATATCCATACTAATCATCAATGGGAAAGAACAAATGACTAGCTGCTGCATGTTAATAATACAGATGATTCTCACAGATATAGTGTTTAATATAAAAAGCAGATACAAAGGAATACAATCTATATCATTCCATTTATATCAACAAGCACAAATACTCTAAGGTGATGAAAGATCTTGGGAGGGGTATAGACTGGGAAGGGGCGCAGACTGGGAAGGGGCCCAAGGAGATCTTCAGAGTACTAGAAGTGTTCTATATTTTGAACTGTGTGCTGGTACATATATATGTAAAAACTAATTGAGCTGCACACTTCATTAAAGACTTGTGTGCTTTCTGTAACTTGTACCTCAATAAACAGATATGAGAATAACAATACTCTGTGATACATCTTTGAAGGTAGGTTTTGACCACATTGCTTATAAATTCCTTAGTATAAGGAATTCCTCAGTACCCACGTATGGCAGATAAAAATAAGGAGGGATATCTAGGAGTCAGGGGTCCCAGCCCCTCACCAGACCACTCCCAGCCCAGTATCTCAGTGCCAGGAAGGGAAGTTCCCATAACTTCTGGTTGTAAAAACCAGGGATTGAGGCTGTGGAAGACAGAAACTTCTGGAGTCCCAGGAAGTTCCTCTTAAAGCACCCCCCCACACACACACTCAGACTCACTCCCTCTGAGCCCCAGTGCCAGGGAAGGAGACTGAAAGGCACCAGAGGCATATGGGGAGGAACTGAATTTTCTGGTATTGGGGCAAGAGCTGGGGGCAGCTTTCTCCCAGAGAGAAGTGCTGGCAGAGTCCATTGTTCCTTTTTCTGAGCCCTCCCCTGACAGAGCCAGCAGGTGGGCACCATAGCTGACACCCCATCAACCTGACTCACAGTGTTTGCCCTGTCCTGGTAATTCCCTGAGGCCCTGTCCACCCAAGTTTCAGGTCCACTCAAGATGTTTCCAGTGGCTTTTCCATATGAATGTCTTGTGTTGTCCATGCTTCAGATTTTCCTAAATTCTCTCAAACAAGCAGCAACTGGCTTCAGTAAGCCCCATACCTCTCGCTAAGTTGCCCCAGACCCAGCACAAGTAGCAGTCATCTGCATATCATTTTGTGGCTAATACTGTGTGACCCTGGAAAGAATACAGGCAGGGGCTGACCTTGGATGTGCCAACAGCATTCAAGTTTCAATGATAGGAAATGGGTATACACAGCCCACACAGTGGACACACATTGAGTATCCACTGGGGTAGTAGGGGAGGATGTGCCAATGGATCCTACAGGCCATCTACTACATTAAGTCATTCTGTCAAGCCTGGGAGACATAGTAGCTCTACATAATACATAAAAACAAACAAGGAGGCTGCCAAAATGAGGAGATAAAGAAACATGGCCCAAATGAAAGAATAGATCAAAACTCTAGAACTGAACAAAATGGAGAAAGACAATCTATCAGATGCAGAGTTAAAAACACTGGTTATAAGGATCTTCAAGGAACTTAATGAGGACATCAACAGCATAAAAAAGATCCAGGGAATCAACGTAGAGTGGATGAAGCCTAGAATCAAATCAGCAATTTGAAACACAAGGAAACAAAAAACAACCAATCAAGAAGAAAAAGAAGCCAAAAAATCAGGATAGTGTAAGGAGCCTTTAGGACATTTTTAATCATAGCAACATTTGCATCATATGGGGTGCTGGAAGGAGAAGAGAAAGAGCAAGAAATTGGAAATATATTTGAAAAAATAATGAAAGAAAACTTCCCTAATTTGGCAAAGGAAATAGACATGCAAGTCAAGGAAGCACAGAGAATCCCAAACAAGGTGGACCCAAAGAGGTCCACTACAAGACATGTCATAATTAAAATGCCAAAGGTTAAAGATAAAGAGAGAATATTAAAAGCAGCAAGAGAAAAGCAGTTAGTTACATACAAGGGAGCCCCCATGAGACTGTGAGCTGATTTCTCAAAAAAAACTTTGCAGGCTAGAAAGGATAGGCAAGAAATATTCAAATTGTTGAAAAGCAAGGACCTACAAACAAGATTATCCTACCCAGCACAGCTAACATTTAGAATCAAAGGATAGATGAAGAGCTTACCAGACAAGAAAAAGCTAAAGAAGTTCATCATCACCAAACCAGTGTTATATGAAATGATAAAGGGTCTTCTTTAAGAAGAAGAAGATAAAAAAATATGAACATTAAAATGGCAATAGATATATAACTATCAAGAAATGAATCTAAAACATGAAATAAACAAGCAGAACAGAAACAGAATCATAGATACAGGAAATGTTTTGATGGTTGCCAGATGGGAGGAGACCTTGGGGAAATGGGCGAAAAAGGTGAAGTGACCAAGAAATACAAATTGATAGTTACAGAATAGTCATGAGAATGTAAAGTACAGCATAGGGAGTAGAGTAGCCAAAGAACATGTATGCAGGACCCCCGGACATGGACGATGGTGTGGGGATTGCCTGTGGGGGTGGGGGTTGTTGGGTGGAGGGAGGCAATGGGGGAAAAATTGGGATAACTGTAATAGCACAATAAATAAAATATAATTAAAAGATACTTCTTTACTTTCTGTAACTTGTACTTCAATAAACAGAAATGAGAATAAAAATACTCTGTGATACGTCTTTGAAGATAGGTTTTGAACACATTCCTTATAAATTCCTTTGTATAATCTCATACATCCTAAGAAAATGCTATTTGGAATTAAACAGCATATTTTTCTCCCAGAAGTCTTCTTTGGACTTCATATAAGTTTCAACTTAATCCAGTGTTGAATATTTGAAATCTGAATTCAAAAGTCATTGTAATTAAAGATGATGTTCCATGACTGAAGTTTACAAAAAGGATTCACAATAGAATTCTTCATCTTGTAAAATTTTCCAGTACAACTGAATTATGATACAATTAATACACAATTGTTTTATGTATCAAAGATGTTAATTTATGGAGTGAGATAATGTGCATCCCATAATACATTAACTTTATATGTAAATACTCTATGTATTAGGTTTCTGCTGTGATAATGTTGCTTAACAAAAACACCAAAATTTCAGTGAATTACCATAACAAATATTTTAATTCACACTTGCAAACCCGCAGATCATCACTGATGTGACTGATTTTGGCAGGTTCAGGGTGGACTACGGTCAGTTGCAAGTCTGTTCCCCACGTCTGCATTCAAAGGATGAAGCTAACAGAACAACTACATGGGATTCATGGTGGAAAGAGGAAACTCCAAAAGGCCTGCCCCAGCCACACAGGCACATTTAAAGCTTCAGCTCATGTCACATCCATTTACATCCTATTGGCCAAAGCACCATGGTTAAGCCCAACATCAGTGCATTGGGGATGGGGAAGACTGGGGTGAGTACACTCCATCTGTATTAGTTATTACTGCTGTGTAATAAATGATCCTAAAACTCATTGCTGTAAAATTATTCAAATTTATGATTTCTTACAAGTCTGTAAGTTGATTGGGGTGGCTTTACTCACCTAGGCTGGTCTTACTCGTGCATCTGTGGTCAGTTGGCAGGTGGGCTGGGGACTGGTTTATCTAGGGTCACCTTAACTCTTTTCCATGTGGTGTCTCATTCTCCAGCAGGATAGCTGGGACTGGTTCTCATAATTGTGTCAAGGTCCAAAAGAGAATGGAACCCTACAAAGCTCTTGAGCCTAGGCTCAGAACATGTACAATGTCACTTTTGCTGCAATCTGTTGTGTAAAAACTGAGCCAGGCTCAAAAAGTGAGCAAAGTGGCCGCACCACCTGATGGGAAGAGCTGCGAAGGCACAGTGCAGAGGGTATAGAGAAAGGGAAGAAAAGGAAATTGTGACTGGCTTGGTAATCTACCATACTGACTATAGTGCAGTTTGTAAGAGTGAAGAGGGAAGGAAAATCTGGATTTTAAATAGAAGAAAATATATTTCAATTTCGTTAAATCAGTTTCAACTTAGCTTTCTTCTAACAGAGGGGAAAAAAACTATACTGTATTGCTTGTCTTATTTTAGGATCCTACTGTGTGCTTTTCAAAACCATTAAGTCATCACCAGATTATAGGTTTTGTCTACTTAAGGCCATAGGCTCATACTGAGATCTTGAGGAAGTTGTTGACCAGTGTTCCTTATGATAGCAGAGGAAGGTGACACATAATACTTTGTCTAATTTGTTTCTCCATATTTTCAGTGCTCATTTTTATTCAATTAACTGTAGGAGGAAACTGCATGATCAGAGAAACTGATACTAGAGTAAGTTTTGATAAAGAATACATTGTGTGAATAGGCTATGATTATAGTAACATTTCTTCCATTCCCCCCCAAGTCTCTCATTTCTCCCTTGGATGTCTTTGTGGGGATCTTTGGTGGATTGCATTATTTTTCTCAGTTCTTCACTGAAGTATATTTCACTACCCCATTGATATTAGGTTTAGCCATGTGACTTGTTTGGGCTTGTGGCATACGGGTCAGCAATGGTGTGTTTGTTCTGAGGCTGGGCCTTAAGAGACATTGTGTGTTTCTTCTCACTCTCTTGTGCCTCTGCCCAGGTCAGCTACTGTTCTGAGAAGGATGAGAGATGGGTGGGGAAGAACTGGACCCAACTGCCAGCCTGGGTCCAAGGTCAGCTGGGTCCAGCCTGTGTCAGCCAATCCCCCACCTGCTCTGCAGATATGAACAAATGATTACTGTTTTAAGCCACTGAGTTTTTGGGTGATTATTGTTAACTACTGTTAACTGATTATTAAAATTTCCAGAATGACCTGAATTGTTTGTCTGTGACTCAGGTTCCATTTACAGACAAATGCCTGAGTAAACAAATTCTATATGAAACTATATAGTTAGAAGACATTCATATCTCATCTTTACAACTTGCCATATCTATACAATTTCTTCATTATTATTAACTTAATCTTTTTGACTTAATTTCAAATCAATCATTTAAATCAACATTTCCACTGATCTATATCCAAGCAATAATGTTCATGAAATCAAAAGTTTGATGTGTTTTTATATTTTTCACACCTATATACTTGTGTCTAGCTATCTGTATCTGTATCTGTCCCTGTGTTAAGCCTTCCTTCCACATGCCCAAATCTGAATCTACTTTAGCCTGGCAAACTCCACTAGCTGTACCCTGATGACTCCCTGAAACCCTGCCCCACCAAAAGTTTCTTCAGGCCCTGGGAAGGGGGCAGCTGGCCTTGGTACACCATAAGATTTTTGCTAAGTGTCCTCAGGCCCAGTGTTGATGCAAATATAAATCTGTATTAGCCTGGTGAATGCCACTTGACCCACCCTGGTAATTCCCTAAGACCTTATCACCCAAGTCACATACAGCCCATGGCTCTTTCAGTAGCTGATGCTTAGGGAAGCTGGCAAGTGACAGCAGGTCTCAGTGTGCCTTTGGTCATTTGCTTACCTGCTCCAGTCCTGGTACTAGTGGTAGCCAGCTTTGTTTGGTTTTTCCCACGTGCTTTCAGGCCCAGAACAGGCAGCTAACAATGTGGGTTTCTTTGTAATTCCTAACAGGTAGCCCTGGGCCAGTCACAAGCAACATCTGACATTTACCTCCACCAGTTCCTCCTAAGAGTCACCTGAACCAACACACCTGGTGACTGGCTTAAGACCACAATAGACTGCCACCTGTTTAGCTCCACAAGTGGCATACCCAAGGGGAGGTATCAACAGAAACCAGACCCTGCTGGGCAAATTCCCCTCCATGGGGTCAGCTCCAGCACAGCAGCATGTATGCTGTGGGCATAGCATCAGAGCCAGCCAATCTGAGGTTCAAATCCGCCCACTGGCATGCCAACGGCAATCAAGCCTCAACTACGATAGGAGGGCACACACAGCCCACACAAGAGACACTCTTGGAGCACCTGGCTCATTTTATATAAAAAGAGAAATTAAGAAAACTCCTTATACAATTGAATAAAAATTACCCAGGGATAAATTTTCCAAAATATAAAAGACCTGTACTCAGAAAATTATGACATTGAAGAAATAAATTAAAGAAGATACAAATAAGTGGATGCATATATGATGCTCATGGATAGAAACAATTTACATTGTTAAAATGTCCATACTACCCAAAGCAATATATAGATTCAATGCAATTCCTATCAAAATAGTAATGGCATCTTTCAAAAAAGAACAAATAATCCTAAAACTTATATGGAACCACAAAGATGCCTCATAGCCACAGCAATCTTGAGAAAGAAAAACAAAGTTGGAGATATTGTGCTACCTGATATTAAACCATACTACAAGTCGCAGTAATGAAGACAGCATGGCACTAACATAAAAACAGACACATAGATCAATGGAAAGAAGAGAGAGCCCAGAAATACACTCATGGCTATGTGGTCAGTTAGTACATGACAAAGGAGACAAGAACATACAATGGGGTGAAGAGGGTTTTTTCAATAAATGATATTAGAAAAATTGGACAGATCCATGCAAAAAAATGAAACTAGACCACTTCCTTACACCATACACAAGAATAAACTCAAAATGGATTAAAGACAAATGTTAAACATGAAATCATAAAACTCCTGGAAGAACACCTATGCAGTAAAATCTCTGGTATTTCTCTTAGCAATATTTTTTTTCTGTTATATCTTCTCAGGCAAGGGAAACAAAAGAAAAAAAATAAACAAATGGGACTATATCAAACTAAGAAGTTTTTTTTTTACCTTTTCTTTTTTTTAAATTGTTATTCAATTACAGTTGTCTGCATTTTCTTCCCATCCCTCCACCCCACCCCTGCCGAACCCACTCACTCTCCCGCCTCCACCTTCCCCCTTGATTTTGTCCATGTGTCCTTTATAGTAGTTCCTGGAAACTCCTCTCCCCACTGTACCCCCTCTCCCCTCTGGCTATTGTTAGATTGTTCAAACTAAAAAGTTTTTGCAAAGCAAGGGAACCCATCTACAAAATGAAAAGACAACCCACTGAATGGGAGAATATATTTGCCCATGATACAACTGATAAGGGGTTAATGTGCAAAATATAAAGAACTCATACAACTCAACTCAAAAAAACCCCAAATTAAAAAATGGGACCCAAATAGACACTTTGCCAAAGAAATAAAAACACTAATTTGAAAAGATATATGTACCCCTATGCTTACTGCAGAATTCTTTACAATAGCCAAGATATGAAAGCAGTCAAGTACCCATCAATAGGTGACTGGATAAATAAGATCTACATATAAACAACATAATATTACTCAGCCATAAAAAATGAAATCTTAGCTTTTGCAACAACAGGGATGGACTACAGGGCATTACACTAGGTAAAATAAATCAAACAGAGACAGAGAAATGCCATATGACTTCACTTATATATGGAATCTAAAGAGCAAAATAAATGAACAATCACAACAGACGCATAGATAGAGAGAACAAACTGAGGGTTGCCGGAAGGGATGGGGTCTGGGAATCTGGGGTTTAAGAAACACAAATTGGTAGTCACAAAATAGTCATGCAGATGTAAAGTACAGCATAGGGGATGTAGTCAATAATATGATAATAACTATGTATGGTGCCAGGTGGGTATTAGAATAATTGGAGAGGGGTCACTTCATAAATTATATAATTGTTTAATCACTATGCTGTGCACCTGAAATTAATATAAAATAACATAACACAGAATGTCAACTGTAATTGAAACAAAAAGAATGGTCAGAATCAGTGGTACTGGTTTACTTATTTTTAGATATGTTTCCTGAAATCTGCACTATGCCTCTCTCTCTTTCCCTGTCTACTGGCTATATGCAAAGAATATAGTTTAGGATTCCAGGGTTCTTGAAAGTGGCAGAGTCAGTAGAAGGTCGATTTTTAAATCTTCCTGTATATTGGAGGCCTCCTCCTCTCCTGTCTGCATCCTCTCCTGCTCCCACAACCAGAACTTGACTGTTTGTGAGTGGGAAATCAATGCTTACTCTGTTAAGCTACTGAGAATTCAGGAGATATTTGTTTTAGCACTTAGAGTTACCTGTCTAATAAAAATGTACCACCCTTAACATTAGAGCATATCCATCTATTTATTCACTGGGCTTACCTATGTACCACCTGTGATCCATTTGCCACACTTTGGAAACACAGCAATGATGCAAATTCCCTTTTTACAGTCAAAGAAACTGAGCTCCAGTGAAGGAGCACCTGCCATCCATGTATGCAGTGAGTTAGAGCAGGGACTGAAGATTGAATGCTTCAGTCCCTGCTCAGTAAGATGCTCAAGCCCTACCCCAGACTGGCCATATTCCAGAGATGCTATCCACATATTTAGTCCTCTCATGATTACAAAATAGTAACAGACACTGCCAATGTTCCATGTTGCCTTGACACCAGTGATAAATGAAAAGGACTCTCCACTTTGATCATTTGTGACTCCACTTGAGGGTGTTCTTTGGTCACAGGAGTGCTCCCGCATGCATGCAGGGATGGGTGCCCTGAGAGCTGCCTCCACCTAATGCTCACACAGGAGTTGGTGAGAAAATGCCCCAATACTCTTCCTTCAGTGCCTGTTCTACAGCCTCCCAGCAGGTCTTCAGAGGGACTCAGCCCCCATTACCCATAGTGGTAACCTGCCTACTAACACCCCTTCTCTTGGCTCCTTGCCTCTCACTCTCACTTCCCCCTTCTTTATATGACAGGCAGAGAGCTTGAGGGAATGTATCCCCAAGAAGGTAAACTCTGAACAGAAACCTGGATTGGAGGAGGGATAGACTAGAAGGGTGTTGTAGGCAAAAGATTCATCACTTAAAACAGTCTTGGAGACGGGAAAGGGCTTAGTCTGCCCATGACATAGAAATGAGACCTGTATGGCTGCCACAAGGGGTCTAATGGTGGGGGAAGATCCTAGAGAGGTAGGAAGGCCCAGATCCTTTATCCTAAGATAAAGGTTTGTCCTAAGAAAAATAAAATGGAAAGCCATCTTCCCCATTCCCCAAAGCCTAGCTGTTTCTTTAAGTTTTAGCTAACATGTCACCTCCTTAGAAAGGGTCTTAAGCAGAAGAGCCATTAAATCTGATTTATGTTTCTGGAGTTCAATGACAGACTTTTCCAGAAAATGAAAAAACCAAGGCATTGGCCCTTTTGGGTGGGAGACAGCATGGGTACCCAACCAGGTTAACTTTTGAACTCCCTGTAAGGAGAGGAGGGTCCTGGTGGTGTCCAGTGCCTCGGTGCTTGGTGAGCAACCCCTGCCCTCTGCCTTCTATTTTCACCATGGTCTGTCTGTCCTTCTTCTAGTGAGAAGGGGTTGGTGGAGTTGGCCCTGGATGGGTGAAGGTAACCCACTGCTTTCTAAACTGACACCTTGGGCCCTGTTCTGTCTTAAAACCTTTAAACTGCCCGCAAATTCATACCAAATCCAAAGTGGAGTTAATTCAACTGGGAAGAAAATATGAACCAGGATTAAACAGGCAATGCCCCCACACTTTGCCCCACACAAAATAAATATCTTTTGCACCACACCCCATTAAAATTACTAAAAGAGGCTGCAGCAATATTTGCAAACCCAGGGGAAGAATTCTATTACAAAGGCGGACAAAATGGGCTCTTGAAAACTCCAACAAGGGACCCTGGAAATGGCGGGGAAACTGTGAGCTGTGCATGTAAAATAACTGACAATAAGTGGTCCAGACAAGCCCAACAGCTCAGCCCTCTGAGGGGAGTCTCTGTCACCCCATTCCCTTCAAAGGTGGGGGATTCTGTTGTGAAAGCAATTAGGTTGTTTGAGACTTGGAACTAAGACGTCTCAAAATTAAAATAAAACTATGGAAATCCAAAACCAATCAGTACTCAAAAGACTGATTAAATCTGTCTTTGAATGTGTAGATGCTTGAGTAATATTATTTGAGTTATTATATTCATGAGGATTCTGAGAAGTCTTATGGTGTTATTAAAGTTTTATGTGAAACGATTTTGCAGAGCTGTTTTGGTGAGAGCCAGTGTGACAAGCACTTGGATAAACACTGTTTTTCCTCTGAAAGGCACATTTATTGTAGTTTCAAAATGGACTTAAAGAGTTAGGTCAGAAAGTGTTTTAAAAGGGGAACTTATCCTTGTCGGTTTTTGCGTTTCTCAGCTTGAAGTTCCCAGCTCCCACCCCAACTCTAAAGTTTGAAAAGATGGTGTGACAGTACAAATTACTTTGTTTTCCATGTAACAGAGTTTGAGGTTTTTATAGGTGTATAAACTATTTTTTAACTCAATCTCTACAAGTTGTGGCATTGAGAGAAATAGTCAATGGATATAAAAATTGTATGATACATCACTACGAATAAAAATGCAAGGATTGACCGTGTTAACTGAATCAAATAATTGCTTTTTCATATCATTTAAATTAATTCTCTTTTAATCCATAAAGGAATATTTTATTAAACTATACCATTATTTCAAGTGCAGTTGAAAATACAAAGAACTATCCTGCGTATAAACACAATACAAAGGTCTGATCTGCGCATTAAAGAGAGTGTGAATGAAATGGATACATATGTACACGTATCTTCACAGAATTGCTGACAGAGAGATTTTACTTCATTTTTCTTTATCTCAACTTTAGGGAAAAGGTTCAAATTGTCACATTATCAACCTACTAACTTTCTCTGTGCTACAATTTTCCTCATAAAATGCAGGTAATAATGGTAGCTACTTGTAAAGTTGTTGCAGGTATTAATTTAGTTAATAAAGAATCTAAACAGTGACAGACATTCAATACATGTTACTTATATTCTCCAACCCCTAGCATGTAGTTATTGAGAATGTAGCTAATGCTTAACAATTGCTTCTTTTTTAATGATTTTTAATTGTTATTCTATTACAGTTGTCCCAGTTTTTCCCCCTTTGCCCTTCTCTGCCCATTCCAACCCCCACTCCCACAGTTAATTCCCACACTGTTGTCTATCTATGTCCATGGGTCATTCATACATGTTCTTTGACTAGTCCCTTCCCCGTTCTTTCCACCGTTACCTCCCTTCCCGTCCCTTCTGGGGACTGACAGTGAAACCAATTGCTTCTTAATGAGTATTCTGGTAAGAGATCTTTTCTAGAATTTGAATAAGATATGCTACTTCTGGTAGCATATGAGTAGCATTTTAGGAATTCTTATGAGAACTGGGTGTTACATTTCTTTCTTTTTTAATTGACTGACAATGTTTAAAGATGTGTACTAACATAAGTAGCTATGGCATGGAAAATCCAAATGGCATTAAGTTAAGTGCTGCCATCCACCTAGTTACTCAAATTTCTCCTTTCCCTCGCCCTCCACAGCCTACCCATTAGCAAAACCTACTGATTCTCTACCTCCAAAATACATGTGCAATTCACCAACTTCTCATCCCCAGCACCAGCCCCTCAGCCAGACCTCCCTCAGTTCTCGCAGTCTTGACTTCATTTTCACTCTTGCCCTTTTCCAATCCCTTCCTTCCATAGTAGTAGAAGTGATTCTTTTTCAGAACACACTAACTTAATTTTTTCCCATTCTTTTATCAAAAATTACTTCATGCCCTGGCTGGTATAGCTCAGTGGATGGAGTGTGGGCTGCAAACCAAGGGGCCGATTCCCAGTTGAGGCACATGCCTGGGTTGTGGGCCAGGTCCCCAGTGGGGACCATGTGGAGGGCAGCCACACATTGATGTTTCTCTCCCTCTCTTTCTCCCTTCCTCTCTCTAAGAATAAATAAATAAAATCTTAAAAAAATAAAAATTACTTTATTAAGTCATGATTGACATACAAAAAGCTGTACATATTTAATGTATATAACTTAATGAGTTTGGAGATAAGTATATGTTTGTAAGGCCATCACCACAATCTATGCCATGAACATATCCATCATCTCCGAACATTCCCTCCCACCCTCGTTATCTACTATTATCGTAATAAGAACATTTATAAAGTTTAAATTATATAATATAGTATTATTAACTATAGGTACTATATTGTATAATGGATCTCTGGGACTTATTCATAGGAATGATTTTTTTAAAGAGCAAATGAGGTCATGTCATGCCCATCTTAAAAACTATCCAGGGTTGTGCATTGTGCTTAGAAAAAAATGCAAATTCCTTGCTATGGCCCTAATACCCTGTAAGAACTGGTCTTCGCCTGTTTGCCCTACTTCATTTTAGGCCATTGTCCCCTTGACTTCCTAAGCACCAGGCTCTAGGTTCTTCTGACAGCTCCTGGATCACAACTATGCTCTTCTGTCTTGGGTCCTTTGCACAAACATTGTCCTTCAGATTTTAGCTAATGTGTAACCTTCTCAGAAAAGTATTCCTTGATGGCTCTACAGAAAAAAGGTCTGAATCTCTTTTTTCATTTATTGAATTTTTTGGCATTTGTAAATGTGTATTATTTGTTTATTTACTTGTCTTTGTATGGTTCCCCTGACCCATGAACTCAGGGGCCATACCTGTCTTGTCTCATCAGAACATGCCCAATGCCTAGCGCAGTGCCGGATACACGGTGGGCACTCAGTGACATTTACTGAATGAAAGGTGGAAGTGGGGCCATGCCAGAGTTTGTTTTTCAATGAAATGCAAATGGAAATAATACTCACTTTTTTCTTTTGACAGGATAACAAGAATCTGTTTCCCAAATTTCTCATGTATGTCTTTCCACTATTATGCCCTCATTTGTTCATTTCCTTTATCCTGGCATACCTGCTGCCGCATTAATTTCCTTTGTAGATGAGGTCCCATCTCAAGGCTACCCCTTCCATGCACTTTCTTCTAATCTTTCCAGATGGATATGCCCTTTGTTGAACCTCCCTCCTTGTCTCTGGTGCCTTCCAGCATGCTCTTACCTTGCTGAATGTGGTGTGAACATGGACTGTAAACTTTTCAGAGCCTATACAACCCTTCATCCCTGAGGAACCTAGCAGCATGCTTTATAGATAACCCTGCTCTCCGTAAAACTTGCTCAATTAATTTGCTTATGATGAAAAACTGAAAAATGAGTTAATTACTCAAATGTTTCCAAATGTCCAGATGTTTAGTTTCATGTAGAAAAAGCAAAATCCTGAATGACTGATTAAATGTCTTCCTTTTCATCTTTGTGGTTTAGAATTGTTTTGGTACAGTTCGGTTCATTTCTTGTCAGCTTAACCATGTTCTCTCCCTTGCTCAAATAGTCCAAATTTGCCTCCATCTAGGGCTTCCTCTTTAAAAATATATTTAAAAAATTTAGTGTTTCTTCTTCAAGGAAAGGCTGAGAAACATTAAAAATACTAATACTGAATAATAAATACAATGAGGTGGAATTTGTTTTGCACATATTGTAGGAAGAGCCAAGGCGGACCTCAAAGAACTGGCAGTCTCTCTGCTGGGATCAAAGGGCAGGTAACCTAGATTCCAGCCTGCTACTTGCAACAAAATGTGTTTGCCACTTTGCCTCTAAACTCCAAAGAAGGTCACAATGAAATGAGTGGGGTTGGTGATGATACCCTTTTACTAACTTAAAAGGCTAAGAGACGTAATATGCCTCTCATTTTAGAAGTTAACCAACATCCTGTTTTTATTTTTGGCTATATATATAGCCAAAAATAAAAGATATATATAATCATATGTATATAGTAAGTCAAAAACATAAGATATTTATATCTTATAACCTGGCTGCACAAAATGGGAGCTGTAAACTTCCTGGGGAGGTGGCAATGATCTCTGTCTTGAGAGAGTTCTGGATTATACATGTGCATACATTTATATGAACTCAAGAACTCAGAACCAAGCACTGAAAACTTGTGTGTTTCCCCCAATAAATATACAACAATTTTAAAAGAAAATAAAACGTAACACAAAAAATTCAAGCAGCACAGAATTGGCTAAAGAAAAAAAATAACGATAAAACAGTTACCCAGACAATTATCGTACAAAGTGGTCCATGGTGAGGAGCATCCATCTACATCATCTGAGAGTTCGTTTAACCACAAAGACCCTCAGGCCTCACCAGGGAATGTGGAAGCAGAATCCATAGTGTAGCAAGCTTCCCCAGGCTATTTGGCTGCATATTAAAGTTTGAAAGTTCTGCCCTAAAACAAACAAAACCCAAAACCTAAAACAAAACAAAACAAAAAAATAAAGCAAGGGACCACAGTTATCTACATGCTGAGGGTCCATCTTATCAATTGTTATTTTGGTTAAAATTTAGTCATTTTCTCACCTTCTCCCACTTTACAGTGTGTCTGCTTGCTGTTCCTGGAAACTGCTTGGTTGTTGGACTAGAACTGGAAACTGTCATTCAGACCCGATTTTGTTCACAGCTACGCACTGGGCTGGCAGAATGAACCTAGTAAAACCACTTAACTTCTGTTTACTCTTCTTTACAAAAGACATAATGGCACTGGGCTACCCAGAGCTTAAATTAATTAATGTTTATAGAGCACTTTAAGCCTTGGGGATAAAAGCCTCTTTGAAAGTGCGGGTAATTATCATTATGGCTAATGAAGCTCAGTCTACCCTCTCCCCCTCACTGAGGGGCAGAGAGCTGCCCTGTAGAACATTATCCAGAGAAGGTGGAAATTTAACTCAAATGTCTTTTCCCTTCTTTGGTCACTCCATGGATATTTTCATTTTTTTCCCCTACAAACTGGATATAGATGAATTAAGTGGGTCAAATCAAGTGGGTTGATGGTAAAATAAGCAAAGCGTGTTCCAAATGCAGTGTGTTCCTTTAGCCTCAGACACTTCACTTTGGTTTGGAAGTGAGATCCAAATTAGCCAGGGAGAGAAGGGTGGGAGTGAAGAGAAGCCACTCAGAGTTTGTAGTGCTGGTTCTCGTGATGCTGAGGTTTATTATTTAGTCTTGGGGTTGACCAACTTTCAGGAACATAGTTACTGCTCATTGCATAGAGAAGACACCCTCAATAGGTTCTCTACTCTGGGAAAATTAGTTGAAGGAACAGATACACTTCCAAGTGGCAAACTGAACAAACTCAACAACCGACAGTGTTCAAAAGAGGACCTGTCTCCTTAACACAGATCATGTTGCAAATGACATTTGGCAATGACAATTTTAAATTACTCCTCATTCATTTCTGTGGTTTATGTCTTAGATTGCTACTGTTAACTGATTTGAGATCACAAAGAAAGCAGATGCAGAAAATCACTGAAGTAGCCACAGTAGCTTTGGAAATTTATTTTAAAATGATTAATTTGAGTTTTAGGAAATCAACTCATTTTTGTGTGTACAAGGAGAAATTTGCTACTTTGTCTACTAGAATCATTTTGAAGAAGGACACTTCAGTTTGAAAGGACCTTGTAAGAGCCAATTCACATGTTTGTTACCTGGGCATCATCACTGCTAGGTAAAGCTACCTAAGTGTAAGAGTTTCTGAATCAGGTCTTGGGACTGGTCTGGCAGAAAGAGTGAATTCCACACACTAGCTGAAGGAGTTAGTCTACAGTGCTGGCCATCCTTGGAAGAGGAAGAATCACTGGAATGAAGTGCAAGCAGTGTTGAGTTTTAAATTTCTAGATTTGGGCACCACCTTGTCCGCTTCTTAACACAGGCTTTACTCCTTAACTTCCTTTGAATCCCTCAGAAAGTTTTAGGACCCTGCCTTGGGGATGGTGAGCAACTGTTCACTGCATTCAAGAATCAGAGTCCTAGAGGCAAATGCCTATAGGCATTATAATATTTAATATAAATATTAAATTCAGTTATAGGGCACTGGTCAATTCAAAAGGCATACCTGAGAACCTCCTTTGTACTGCAGAATGAAAAGAGTGCCTTGTCCTCAAGGGGTTTGTGAGTCAAATACATTCACAATCGTCTCTTATGCTAGAGGAGCTTTATGAGGACAGGAGCTGGGTCTGCTTCACTCCCTGTTTTGGCCTTAGTGAATGGTGAAGCACAGTACATGTTTTTTGAATTCATGGAGGGAGGGAGCGAGGGAGGGAGGGAGGAAAAGGAAGAATGGAAGAAGGGAGGAAAAAAGGAAGGGAGGAAGAAAGAAAATGAAATAAACTATCCACGTTGTTATTCAAATAGAAGCCAGTTAAGGGCAGGTTTCAGGGAGGAGGAAGGCATTGAACAAGCATCCAATTGTAGGAAGGACTTGTAGAAATACACAGGAAAAGAAAGAACATTCTAGGGGAAGGAAATAAGAAGAATAGCAATGGACATGAATATGTAGGTTTATGCAATGAAGTGGGAGCTTAATAACAGCAAAAAAAAAAAAGAAATAGAAGAACGAAGAGTGGGGCCAACTTATAAGCACTTAGGTAAGAGGTAGAAAAATAAAATTGCTTTGTATCTTGTCATGTTCACATAGTAGTGATAATCTAATTAAAATGGAAAAAAACATAGCCCTGACCAGTATGGCTCAGTTGTTTGGAGGTCACCCCACAAAGCAATAAAGTGAAGGGTTGCTGGTTCGGTTAGGTTGTGGGTTCAGTTCCTGGTCAGGGGCATAGAAGAGGTGACTGATCTTTGTTTCTCTATTACATTGATGTTTCTCTCCTACATTGATGTTTCTCTCCCTCTACTTCTCTCTCCCTTACCTTCCTTCTAAAAATAAATAAATAAAATATCTTAAAAAACTGAAAAAATATAAATCCACACATTTCCAAATAATTGAACATTTGTAGCACATGGAGAACAATACTGTTACCTAACAAAAGTGGGGTTTGGCTGCCCACTGTCAGAGAGGCATGATCTGAAGACAAAGGTAGGTAAGGAAGAAAAAAAGTCTTTATTAAGATGTTGCACAATTTGGGAATACTGGAGACTCCCCAACTCTGGGCTCATTTCTTCCACAAATCACAGAAAAAATCCATTAGTTCCCAAAAAGACTGAAACATAAAACCATGCCCAGAAATCCTGCTCCATCCATATCTGTCCTTCAGAGCACAATGCTCCTAGGCAGTCTGCTCTCTGGCTTTAGGCTCCCTGGAGTCTGTGCCAGGGTCCTGGGGCCTGCTGCCTGGCCACGTGGCTTCCAGGGCCCACTGGGTCCCATGAGTGCTCCAGCCCACAAGTCTGTGCTGCAAATCCCAAAAGAAGTGAAGCAAGAGTCTCTGCCTTCCTTCCATTTAAATTTCCTGGCCCAAACTTCCATGCAACCGGGAAGTGTCCAGCTCCCCAGCCAATCCCCTCCTTTTACCATGACTTTCCTCGAATAGCACTTCCCCCTTCTGCCATGTACCACAGGGACTAGGAGTGCTTTTCACTAGCCTTGCTCCCTGCAAGGCTTCCTCCTGCCACATCTCTGCTAGGGGGTAGGGAAATCTGTCATCACTCGCCATGCTAAGTTGTTTACCATTGCTTCGGGCATCCTCCTCCTATGGCCCTTCCCCTCTCTGGACACTATGCCAGTATCAATATCAAAATATTAATTAGGCTGTAATTTATAAAGCTTTTGATAAAGACTGATGGAGAATCCTAAAGAGGTTTTGCTATTTATATATTAAAGCTAGATGACAAGTTTTAAATTAATTTTTGAAGTAATTTGTGTCTTACGAAAGCTATCACTAGTATGTGCATGAAAATCAAACTCTATTTTATGGCAACTAAAATATTTTGCAGTGGGCATATCCAAAATAAAGAAACAGAAACAGAAAGGGGTTAAAAATTTGTTTAAAACCTTTCTGTAAATCATTGGCCAGAATATAATTTTACCTGTAAGTTCACTGGATGTGACTTGAAAACCACACACCTTCTCTGCTCTTTGAATTTAGAAATTTCTATTCTAGGATAATAAAGTAAAAAGCACAGTTTATCACATAACTTATAAAGCACTATGGCTGCCTAACCCCAGACTCTTGAATGCCTATACAAGACAGAACCTCAGTGAGAAAAGTATAAGTTTTGACTGGTGTGGATGAAGTCTTTGAGTCTTCAGAAAGGCAAGTCTAAAAATAATAGCGAGTAAAGTGTGAACTTTCCCATTCATCTTAATGGGGTTGTCAACTATGACGTTTAATTATATCGCTGGTACCCATGTGATGGCAGTTATGGGACTCAGAGGCCAGCAATTAGTGGTGACTTCTAGCCCAAAGAAGTGCCTCCAGTTTTTTGATTGTTGTAATGATTGTTTGCTAAGCGGAAGGTCAGTTCAAGTCTTTTTGATCCCAGTCAATCACCTTAGTTACTGAGTCATTAGCCTCCTAATAACAGGCAAATCCTCTGCTCAGCTAAATCTGTCTTAGGTGTATTGGTCATTCTTACCAATAAACCAAATAGCCTTGTGTATCTGATTGTGTTTTCATAAATAAAACCACAGAATATAATTAAGAAATGGCCAGTGAGCAGGTTCTGTTTCTTTCATGTGATGGCAGTTTCTTTCCCTCTAGGGGATTCTAGTGCAGCTCCTCAACCTGGTGAACACTCATTGAGGTTGAGTCACTATTGACAGGAAGAACTCTCAGGAAAAGAGAGTTTGCAGTTCACTTAGTCCTTTATTCCTTCATCAATTCATTTCATAAAGTAGGTTTTTACCTCTACTATTGGCCTAACACTGGTGCAGAGTAAGCTTGGCCAACAAAATCTTGGAGTTTACAATATACAAGTAACAATTTGGAATTTACTAGTATAATTCAGGTATACAAGTAAATAGTTTAGAATTTACTTGCGTAAGAGTGATAAGGTGCTATGCTGACAATAAAGCAGTGTTTTGAGGTTGTTGCCCGGCACTGCACAATAGATGTATCATGTAAGCCAAAATATACCATATATGTCATTTTAAATGTCCTGGTAGTCACATTAAGAAAAGTAGAGAGAAATGAAAGTAAAGAGAAAAAATTAATTTTATAACATACATTGTAACTCAATATATTCAAAATAAAATTTCAACATGTAGGCAATATAAAAGATTATTGAGGCCCCTGCTGGTGTGGCTCAGTGGATTGAGTGCTGGCCTGTGAACCAAAGGGTTGCCAATTTGATTCCCAGTCAGGGCACATGACTCAGTTGTAGGCCAGGTCCCCAGTAGGGGGCATGGGAGAGGCAACCACCATTGATTCCTCTTCCTCCCTTCCTCTCTTTCTAAAAATAAATAAATAAAAATTTTAAAAAAGTTATTGAGGTGTTTTACATTTTTTATTCATAATAAGTCTTCAAAATCCAGTATCTATTATATATGTATGTGTATATATATATATATGTATATATCACTTCAGAAATATATGTGTGTGTATATGTGTATATATATATATATACACATATATATATATATCACTTCAAAAATGCTCAACATTTACATATGGCTAGTGGCTATTACATTGGATGAATTTTTAAATAATGAATGAAGAGGAACTTTCTACCACCCAAACATGAGAAAGAGCCAGCCATGCAGAGATATGACCACTTGAGAGAGGAATCAGCAAGTGTAAAGGCCCTGAGGCAAGGTAAAATTTAACCAAATTTGAATTCACTGTAAAATAAGAAAAGCAATATAGCTAGACATTCAAGTTCATATGCAGCCCTGCTAAATAGTTCAAAACCAAACTATTCTTTCAAAATGCCCATTTAACAAAACAGGCCATCATTTCTTATGAGCCTAAATGAAATGATCTGTTCAGCAAAGCTTAATGGCTTGGTTATAATGGAAATAAACTCAGTGCAGAACAGAACTTAAAAAAATTATTGCTAAGTGAATGCATCTTGAATATATATATTTTTTCTTTTTGTCTTCAAACATGCAAATCCATCACATTCTGGTGTGTATTTTGATGAAAAATATACTAATTGTAGACTGTAGGTTCTAATAGCATTATCTATCTTCAGGACAGGACTTTGTGAAAAATACATCTGGGTACCATTGCTTGTGTTTCATCTTTGTCTGGAGGCAGGCCATGTTTGACCCCTCGCTTAGCCTAGCAACATAATGAATTAATTAGATACAAAGGTATGCTATACATAGAAAATGAAAACTCACACAGAAAACACTTAAAAAGAATCATTAAATACACTTTAAAATAAAATGTCTGGAATATACTCTTTATGCCACATAAGCATTTCCATATTCATATGATACTAGTTTGATGTATGTCTTCTTTGGGATTCCTCCAGAAGCTGACTTTGAGACAAGGATATGAGTGCAAGAAGTTTATTTCAAGGGAATTCCAGGAAGCAGGGAGGAATGAAACAGGGAGGGGAGGAAACCAGTACACAGTGCTTTAGCAAGCTGGTCACCATAGTGGATAACTGGAGCCTCTTCTAACTGGAGTTATGCCACTCTGGAATTTGTGTAGATCCTGCTTCAGAATTATCCTACTACAGGAGCAAGAAATTTACCCCTCAACTGTGTCAGTCATAGGCTGCCCTGCTCCTGGGCTGGGGAGAAAGATTTTAACAACCTAGCATACCCTAACACTTGTGACCTAACTCCTACATGGTAAGAGAGGGCTCCAGTGCTCACAGAATATCCTCAGGCAAAGGGATATAGACATTGGAAGTTAGAAGTTCAATGGTGTGAACAAGAATGGGAAAGGCCAAGTGAACATGGGCAAGTCCATAACAGTCTCTGATCAATGTGTATAATGGAAATTCATTCAGAACTTACCTTCACATTTAGTAACTTAAGTGTTCTTTGCATTGTTGGGCATTTTACTGTTTACAAAGGACCTTCATTTATGTTGTTTTACTCAATCCTTTCAATGACCCTGAGGAATGGGTTGAGCAGGTTTTACTATTCATATGTTACAGAGGAAGGATCTGAGGTTCATGAGGACCCATGCTGATAGAAGGTTAAGAAGCAAAGCAAAGCAGGGATCTGGCTCTGGTGGAAATTGTGATTGCCTCTTCAGTACCCCCATTTATTCTCTACCCCTCATGGTGCAACTATGCACTTTGCACTTTGCATGAAATTGGTCCCAGTCCCAGCTATAAGGGATGGATGGCCCTTGATTGACCAAAGCCAATCAGATCTTTGTGATTTTTTAAATTTAATCTTTATTGTCTTTTTCCATTACCATTGATCCCCCTTACACTCCCCTTCCCCTAATAATCATCACACTGTTGTCCATGAGTCCTTTTCCCTTTTTGCTCAATCCCTCCACCCTCTAATCTCCCCCCACCCACAGCTGTCATCTCACTCTCCATCTATGAGTCTGTCCCAATCTTTGTGTTCTTACTGATAAGTGACTGGTTCAGTTCAGTCAAGGCAAAGTGAAGAACTGCAAACTAAATGTCTTGAATAAGATAAAGATATTTCTTGTTCTCTTTTTTTATTTTACAAGTGTATGAGAAAATATGTAGCCCTGTATCTGTTGACAGCCATCATGCGAGCATGAGGAACCCAGCCTTAGGGTGAAGCTGATGTCATCAATGGCAGAAAAGACATTAAATTTACACAATGGAATACTACGCAGCAGAAAGAAAGAAGGAGCTCCTACCCTTTGCGAGAGTATGGATGGAACTGGAAAGCATTATGCTAACTGAAGTAAGCCAGGAAGTGAAAGACAGATGCCGTATGATCTTACCTATTAGTTTGTGGAAACTAATCCACAAAAAAAACAAGCAAGCAAAATATAATCAGAGACATTGAAATAAAGAAGAAACTGACAGTAACCAGAGGGGAGGTGGGAGGGGATAAGTGGGGGAGAAGGGGGAAGGGTTTTCAGGAATATCTATAAGGGACACATGGACGAAACAAAAGGAGGGTAGGATCGAGGGTAGGAGGTGGGGATGGCTGGGGTGGGGGGGAGTGGTTGGGGGAAAGATAACTATACTTAAACAACAATAAAAAAAAGTAAAAAAAAAAAAAAAAGCCCCAAAGCAAAAAAAGAGCAGAAAGAGAGGCCTTGCTGACATTATTGACTCACTGGGTAAAACTCTGCTGAAACGAAGAAACATTGTTTAAGAAAAAGTTCTTTGGACTTGATTCTCAAACACTTGCTGCTGAGAACATTCTGTTTGACTCCTTGCTTGCTGCTCTACACCAAATACCCCAAGTCATCCTAGAATGAAATAACTTAAACCTGTATGCATAACCCAGAGGGATTTTACATATCATTTTCACAACATGTTTACCTAACTTTAAAGTTTTCCACTTTCACTTGAAGTGTATTGATATTTTGTGGAAGTGTACGTGAGGTCCAGTTTATAGCTTGAAGACCAGCTTTGTGTAAGGAGCACAAAGAGAAAATCAAAGAGCAAAATGTTAACTAGATGAAGAAGAAAAACTTGTTTCGGTTTTAAATGAATTTGTGGCTGGTATGAAAAACATTTATTTCTTCTGACACTTTTCTCGTCTTTAGGTAGATTCAAATTTCTTATCTATATTATTTTTCTCCTGCCTGAAGAATTTCTTTTAATATTTATTGCAAATTAGATCTATTGGTAATGAACTCACCATTTTTGTTTGTCAGAGAAAGTATTTCTCTTTCATTTTTGAAAGATAATTTCACTAGACATAGAATTCTAGGTTGATGGTATTTTTTTTCTTTTAACACTTCAAATATTTGACTTCACTCTTCTTTTCCTTGCATGGCTTCTGATGACAAGTCCACCATAATTCCTGTTCTTGTCCTATTGATATGGTGTGTTTTTCCCTCTAGTTTCTTTTAAGATTTTCCCTTTGTCCTTTTTAATCCTTTTAGTGTTCTCTGAGCTTCCTGGATCTGTGGTATTTTAGTATCTCTCATTATTTTGGACAAGTACTCAGCCATTATTATTTCAAATATTTCTGCTTCATCATTTTTTTCTTCCTCTGGTAGGTCAATTACTCATATATTACCTTTCAAAATTGTCCTGCAGTTCTTGGATATTTTGCTCTGGGAAGTTTCTGTTGACCTATCTTAAAGTTCGCTGATTCTTTCCTCGGTCATGTCAAGTCTACTGATGGACCATTTTTCATTTGTGTTAGTGTTTTTTTATTTCTAAACAAGAACATCTGAGTCACACCTGAGTTTCCTTCTGATGCTTACTTTTTTTTAGACTGTGTTTTTTATTTTGAATGTTTCATTGGGTAACAGGAACTAAAATAAATAAACCTTTAGTGTGAGGTTTCATGTTTGTCTGGTTAGGAGTCTGGCTCTCTATAAGGCTTACAGTAGCCATAAGTGCAAGAAGTTTAGGATTCCTCCAGTGTCCTCGTTTTTGTCTTGACTTTGGGCTTCCCTAAGTATTTCTCCTCAGGGAGAGTCTATTTTGGCTTTCAGATATAACCCACTGTTACTATATTGGAGCCCTATAAGTGTGGTGATAAGGTGTTGGGGAGGGAAAGTGTTTTAAATTTTATATTCTTTCAATTAAATCTCAGTGTTTTAGTTAACTTATGTCTTTGGGTTGTGACCTTCACAAGTGTTTTACTACAATATAGCTATTTTCTGTTTTGCTCCCTACTTCCTTCCTTGGCTACAGCATTCCCAATGTATTTCCTTGGTACCCTGTCCCCTGTTTACTATGTCCCCCTGTTCCATTAGATGAACCAAGAAGTCTAGAAGGGACTGGTGTAGAAGAAATGCCCCTTTCCCAGATGGTATAGGCTCTGCCAATGTTTTTTTCCCTAGAAATTATGTTTATGCTATCGAAAATGTTCTGGAAATATTTTTACAAGGGTTATTTCTCCTCTTGCTGTTCAGAACTGAGAGGGGATTTTTCTTGGATCTTCACTGTGAGAACCTATTAGGGCTCCTGGAGGTAAAATTTATGAAATTTTGGCTCCCACTCTCAAGACAGGTGTCCTCAAAAATTTCTCATTCTTATGTTAGTCTATATTCAGTCTCTAGCAGTTCATGAAAGCTACCATTTCGATGTTCTTACTATTTTATGGCTCTAACAGCTTCTGCTCCAGGTAAGCAGGTCTTGACTGTGATTTTCTGGGTACTCCTGCCTCTCTAGATTTCGAAGTGGCCATTTGCCCTTCCACCTCAGTTCTCTGATGGGTCCAAGAAAAGTCACTAACTTTCAGTTTGTTCAGCCATTTCTTATTGTAAGAATGGGAGCGACAACTTCCATGATCTTTACATGGCAGAGAGGAATCCTGAGTCCCCATACTTCCCTCTTGAGTCCCATTTTTTATTCTATAAAATGAGTTTATTTATAACTACCACCCAATGTTATTGCCATGACTTTATGAGTCAATACTCTATAAGAAAGACTCTATAAGCAAGACCCATAGCAGGTGGTCAATAAATGGTATTCTGTGCTTTAATTTTAGAGTGGATTCCATTGTCATAAAGAAAGAAAGTGGAGTTAAACCAGGCATACATTTATTTTACATAAAATCAAAATGTAATAAATGGAGAGAACATAACTTAAATAATGCGGATGAGTCTGCCTGTCATCCATAGTATATACATTTGAATCAACTAAAAGTAAGGAGCAGTGAAGAGCTGGAGAATGAAAGAGAAGAGGGGGAAGAAGGGAAAGTTCCAGGCAGATGTATGGTTGATCCCTGAGGCAAGAAGATGATAAAAAAAAATTTAAGAAATATGGCATTGGATCTGGAGGAGGTAAAAGGTGGGAGATAGGGCTGAGGGGAAGGCCCAGTGATTGTTGTAGAGTTCTTGGATTCTGTTTTCTTTTTTAAATTTATTTATTTTTATTGTTGTTCAATTACAGTTGTCTGCATTTTCTCCCCACCCCTCCACCCCACCCCAGCCAAACCCACCTCCCTCCCCCACCTCCACCCTCCTCCTTGGTTTTGTTCCTGTGTCCTTTATAGTAGTTCCTGAAAACCCCTCTCCCTACTATACCCTCCCCATTCCCCTCTGGCTATTGTTAGATTGTTCTTAACTTCAATGTCTCTGGTCATATTTTGTTTGCTTTTTTCTTTTGTTGATTATGTTCCAGTTAAAGGTGAGATCATATGGTATTTGTCCCTCACCACCTGGCTTATTTCACTTAGCGTAATGCTGTCCAGTTCCATCCATGCCATTGCAAAGGGTATAAGCTCCTTCTTTCTCTCTGCTGCATAGAATTCCATTGTGCAAATGTACCATAGTTTTTGGATCCACTCATTTGCCGATGGGCACTTAGCTTGCTTCCAGTACTTGGCTATTGTAAATTGTGCTGCTATGACCATTGGGGTGCATTGGTTCTTTTGGATTGGTGTTTCAGGGTTCTTAGGGTTTAATCCCAACAGCGGAATTGCTGGGTCAAAGGGCAGTTCCATTTTTAGTTTTCTGAGGAAATTCCATACTGTTTTCCACAGTGGCCTCACCAGTCTGCATTCCCACCAACAATGCACTAGGGTTCCCTATTCTCCTCATCCTCTCCAACATTTGTTTGTTGATTTGTTTATGTTGGCCACTCTGACTGGTGTGAGATGGTACCTCTTTGTGGTTTTAATTTGCATCTCTCTGATGGCTAGTGATGCTGAGCATCTTTTCATATGTCTCTGGGCCCTCTGTTTTCCTTGGAGAAGTGTCTGTTCAAGTCCTTTGCCCATTTTTTAGTGGGGTTGTTTGTCTTCCTGGAGTGGAGGCGTGTGAGTTCGTTATGTATTTTGGAGATCAGACCCTTCTCTGATGTATCATTGGCAAATATGTTTTCCCATACTGTTGGTTCTCTTTTCATTTTAATGCTGTTTTCTTTAGCCATGCAGACACTTTTTATTTTGATGAGGTCCCATTTGTTTATTCTTTTCTTTATGTCCCTTTCTTTAGAGGATGTGTCTGTGAGGATGTTGCTGCATGGGATGTCTGAGATCTTCCTGCCAATGTTTTCCTCCAAGACTTTTATGGTGTTACAACTTATATTTAAGTCTTTTATCCATCTTGAGTTTATTTTCGTGTATGGCATAAGTTGGTGATCGAGTTTCATTTTTTTGCATGTAGCTGTCCAGATCTTCCAACACCATCTGTTGAAGAGGTCGTTTTTGCTCCATTTTATGCTTCTGCTTCCTTTGTCAAATATTAATTGACCGTATAGACTTGAGTTTATTTCTGGGCTCTCTGTTCTGTTCCATTGGTCTATGTGCCTGTTTTTATGCCAGTACCAGGCTGTTTTGATTACCGTGGCCTTGTAATACAGTTTGATATCAGGTATTGTGATCCCTCCTGCTTTGTTCTTCTTTCTCAAAATTGCTGCAGCTATTCGGGGTCGTTTATGGTTCCATATGAATTTCTGAAATGTTTGTTCTATATCTGTGAAATATGTCATGGGTACTTTAATAGGGATTGCATTGAATCTATAAATTGCTTTGGGTAGTATGGCCATTTTGATGATGTTAATTCTTCCAATCCATGAGCATGGTACATGCTTCCATTTGTTTGTGTCTTCCTTAATTTCTTTCTTCAATGTTGTGTAGTTTTCTGAGTACAGGTCTTTTACCTCCTTGGTTAGGTTGATTCCTAGGTACTTTATTTTTCTTGTTGCTATATCAAATGGGATTTTTTCCCTGATTTCTGTTTCTGCAGTTTCATTGTTGGTGTACAGGAATGCCTTTGATTTCTGAGTATTGACTTTGTATCCAGCTGTTTTGCCAAATTCATTTATTAGGTTGAGTAGTTTTTTGGTGGAGTCTATAGGATTTTCCATGTACACTATCATTTCGTCTGCTAACAATGACAGTTTTCATTTCCTCCTTTCCAATTTGGATGCCTTTTATTGCTTTTTCTTGTCTGATTGCTGTGGCTAGGACTTCCAATACTATGTTGAATAGGAGTGGTGAGAGAGGGCATCCTTGTCTTGTTCCTGATCTTAGTGGGAAAGCTCTAAGTTTTTGTCCATTGAGTATGATGTTGGCTGTAGGTCTCTCATATATGGCCTTTATTATGTTGAGGAATGCTCCCTCTATTCCCACTTTGCTGAGTGTTTGTACCATAAATGGGTGTTGTACCTTATCAAATGCTTTTTCCGCATCTATAGATATGCTCATGTGGTTTTGTCTTTGCTTTTGTTTATGTGGTGTATTATGTTTATTGATTTTTGAAATTTGTACCATGCTTGCATCCCTGGGGTGAATCCCACTTGATCATGCTGTATGATCTTTTTAATGTATTGCTGGATGTGGTTTGCCAATAATTTGTTGAGGATTTTAGCATGTATGTTCATCAGCGATATTGGCCTGAAGTTTTCTTTCTTTGTTATGTCTTTATCTGGTTTTGGGATTAGGATGATGTAGGCTTCATAAAATGAGTTTGGGAGGCTTCCATCTTCTTGAATTTTTTGAAATAATCTGTGGAGGATGGGGGTTAACTCTCCCTTAAATGCTCTGTAGAATTCTCCTGTGAAACCGTCTGGTCCAGGGATTTTGTGTGTCGGAAGCTTTTTGATTACTCTTTCAATTTTATCAGGTGTTATTGGTCTGTTCAGGCTTTCTGCTTCTTCTTCATTGAGTTTTGGAAGGTTATATTTTTCTAGAAATTTGTCCATTTCATCTAGGTTTTCACATTTCTTGGCATACAGTTCTTTGTAGTAATTTCTTACAATCCTTTGTATTTCTGTGGTATCAGTTGTAGTCTCTCCTCTTTCATTTCTGATCGTGTTTATTTGGATCCTCTCTCTTTTTTTCTTGATGAGCCTGCTTAAGGGCTTGTCGATTTTGTTTATCTTTTCAAAGAACCAGCTCCTGGATTCATTGATTCTTACAATTGTGCTTTTAGTCTCTGTGTCATTTAATTCTGCTCTGATCTTGGTTATTTCCTTCCTTCTACTTGCTCTGGGTTGTCTTTGTTTTTGTTCCTCGAGTTCTTGTAGGAGTAGGGTTAGGTTGTTTGTTTCAAATGTTTCTATCTTTATTTATTTATTAATTAATTAAATATATTTATTGATTATGCTATTACAGTTGTCCCATTCCCCCACCACTCCACTCCATCTTGCCCACTTCCTCCCTCCCACATTCCCCCCCTATAGTTCATGTCCATGGGTCATACTTATAAGTTCCTTGGCCTCTACATTTCCTACACTATTCTTACCCTCCCCCTGTCTATTTTCCACCTATCATCTATGCTACTTATTCTCTGTACCTTCCCCTCCCTCCCCCTCCCGCTCCCCTATTGACAACCCTCCATGTGATCTCCATCTCTATGGTTCTGTTCCTGTTCTAGTTGTTTGCCTAGTTTGCTCTTGTTTTTGTTTTAGGTGTGGTCGTTAATAACTGTGAGTTTGCTGTCATTTTTACTGTTCCTATTTTTGATCTTCTTTTTCTTAGGTAACTCCGTTTAACATTTCATATAGTAAGGGCTTGGTGATGATGAACTTCTTTAACTTGACCTTATCTGAGAAGCACTTTATCTGCCCTTCCATTCTAAATGATAGCTTTGCTGGATACAGTAATCTTGGATGTAGGTCCTTGCGTTTAATCTTGGGTAATGTAATTATGATGTGTCTTGGTGTGTTCCTCCTTGGGTCCAGCTTCTTTGGGACTCTCTGAGCTTCCTGGACTTCCTGGAAGTCTATTTCGTTTGCCAGATGAGGGAAGTTCTCCTTCATTATTTGTTCAAATAAGTTTTCAATTTTTTGTTGTTGTTCTTCTCCTTCTGGCACCCCTATAATTTGGATGTTGGAACCTTTCAAGATGTCCTGGAGGTTCCTTAGCCTCTCCTCATTTTTCCGAATTCTTGTTTCTTCGTTCTTTTCTGGTTGGATGTTTCTTTCTTACTTCTGGTCCACACCGTTGATTTGAGTCCCAGTTTCCTTCACATCACTATTGGTTCCCTGTACATTTTCCTTTGTTTCTCTTAGTATAGGCTAAATTTTTTCATCTGGTTTTTGAACAGATTCAACCAATTCTGTGAGCATCTTGATAACCAGTGTTTTGAAGTGTGCATCCGGTAGGTTGGCTATCTCTTCCTCGCTTAGTTGTATTTTTTCTGGAGCTCTGAAGTGTTCTGTCATTGGGCCTTTTTTTTTTTTTTTTTTTGTCTTGGTGTGGCTGTTACTTAAAGGGGCGGAGCCTTAGGTGTTCCCGGGGGTGTGGTAATGCTGGTGGCTGTGCTGTGATACTGTACGTGTGGGAGGGGCAGAGAGGGAGCAATGGCGCCCACTTCACTCTCCCCCGGATTTCAATCTTTCACTCCCCTACCCACAATCAAACTGGGCCCCTCTGGTGCTGGTTCCTGAGTGGGTGGGCTTGTGCACACTCTAGGCCCCTGTGGGTCTCTCCAAGGACCTCTCCGGTGAGGCTGGGAGTCTCTCCAGCTGCCGCCCCAACCCCCACATGCGTTTTCAATCAGAGGCCTGAGGCTTTATTTCCCCGAGCTGGAGCCCTGGGTTGCGAGCCCTGGGTTGCGTGGTCTGCTTCGCTCGCCGTTTGTCCGGTTTATCTGTGCGCGAATATGGGGTCGCGGGGTGTTACCCGCTGCACTGCCTGCCCCGTTCTCCGCCACTCTGAGTCCGGCCCTCTCGGTTTATCTGTGCATGAATGTGGGGCCACAGGGTCTGCCAGTGGTCAGACTGCCTGCTCCATTGGTCCCACACTCTGCCAGTCTTGGTCCCACCACGGCCACGTGAGTCCTCTCCGCCCCGGTGCCTGTCTCCGCCCCTCCTACCGGTCTGATAAATGTTTATTTTTTATTTCCTTGGTGTCGGATTTCCTTGGTGTTCGATTTTCTGTCAGTTCTGTTTGTGCGAGGAGGCGCAGTGTGTCTACCTACGCCTCCTTCTTGGTTCTCCAACATTTAACTGTTTCTATCTTTTTAAGGTAGGCCTATATCGCTATGAACTTCCCTCTCAGGACTGCCTTTGCTGTGTCCGATAGGTTTTGGACTGTTGTGAGTTCATTTTCGTTTGTTTCTAGAAAATTTTCATTTCTTCCCTAATCTGATTCTTCACCCATTCATTGTTTAATAGCATGCTAGTCAATCTCCATGTTTTTGAGTGTTTGGGTTTTTTTTTCCTTGAGATTTGTTTCTAGTTTCAGTCCCTTGTGGTCAGAGAAAATGCTTGATATGATTTCATTTTTCTTGAATTTGTTGAGGCTTGTTTTGTGTCCTATCATGTGGTCTGTCTTTGAAAATGTTCCATGTGCATTTGAAAAGAATGTGTATTTTGCTTCTTTGGGATGAAAGGCTCTATACATATCAGTTAAGTCCATTTCATGTAGGGTATTGTTCAATGACACAATATCTTTGTCGATATTTTGTTCGGAAGATCTGTCCATCTTTGACAGTGGGATGTTAAAATCTCCTACTATAATTGTGTTGCTTTCAATATCTTTCTTGAAGTCCTCCAAGGTTTTCTTTATGTATTTGGGTGCTCCTATTTTGGGAGCATATATAGTTACAATGTTTATGTCTTCTTGGTGGATTATTCCTTTGAGTATTATGAAGTGGTCATCTGGGTATCTCTTTATGGCCCTTTTTTTGAAGTCTGTTTTGTCTGATATGAGTATTGCTACCCCTGCTTTTTTCCCCTGTCTGTTTGCTTGGAAAATTTGTTTCCAGCCCTTCACTTTCAGTCTGTGTAGGTCTTTTATCCTGAGGTGGGTCTCTTGTAGGCAGCATATGTGTGGGTCATGCTTTCTTATCCATTCAGCTATTCTATGTCTTTTGATTGGAGCATTTAATCCATTTACGTTTAAGGTTATTATCGATAGGTAGTTATTCATTGCCATTTTTTCCTACCTGTGTTCCTCTCTCTTTCTCTTTTCCTTCCTTTCCTTAACACAGTCCCTTTAGCATCTCTTGCAGAGCTGGTTTGGTGGAGGTGTATTCTTTTAGATTTCTTTTGTCTGGGAAACTTCTTATTTGGCCTTCTATCTTGATTGAGAGCCTTGCTGGGTAAAGTAGCCTTGGTTGCAGGCCTCTGGTTCTCATTACTTGGAATATTTTTTGCCATTCTCTTCTGGCTTGGAGTGTTTCCATTGAGAAGTCAGTTGCTAACCTTATTGGGGCTCCCTTGTATGTTACTTCCTGTTTCCCCCTTGCTGCCTTTAAGACCCTCTCTTTGTCTTGGAATTTTGCCATTTTAATTATGATGTGTCTTGCAGTGGGCCTCTTTGGGTTCCTCTTGCTTGGGACTCTGTGTTTCCTGGATTTGTGTGACTTTTTCTCTCATCAGATTAGGGAAATTTTCTATCATTACTTTTTCAATCAGGTTTTCTATCCCTTGCTCTTCTTCTCCTTTTGGTATCCCTATTATATGGATATTATTACGTTTCATGTTGTCCTGCATTTCCGTTAACCCCTCTTCATTCTTTCTGAGCCTCTTTTCCTTTTCTTGCTCATTCTGGGTGTTTTTTTTCTACCTTGTCTTCCAGTTCACTGATCTGATCCTCTGATTCATCAAGTCTGTTTTTGATCCTTCTACTGTATTCTTCAGTTCAGAAATTGTATTCTTCATTTCCTCTTGGCCCTTGTTGATAGTTTCTATTTCCTTTTTCATGTTGATATGGTTTGCAGTGAGTTCATTGCAGTTTCCCTGTAGTTTTTGGTAATTCTCTGTGAGCTCATGAAGCTTCCTTATAACCATTCTTTGAACGCACTATCTGATAGTTGACTTGCCTCTTTTTCATTTAGCATTGTTTCTGAGATGTCTCCCTTTCTTTTCATTTGGGGATTGTTACTTTGTCTTCCCATTGTTTATGAGACTCTTCCTGTTAGCCTCTTCTTCTTAAGTTGCTCTGTTCTGACCCCCTGGGTTTATGGTGTGAACTTCTGTGATAGAATACTTGTGAGATTTAGTGGTACAATCTCCTTGATCTCACGATCTTACTGATCTTGGGCTGTGGTTTATGTTGGCTCTGTGTTTTTGTTTGGTGTTTGATTCTTCTTGGGTCTTTCTTTGGTGGGTCTTTCCCACCAGCTGGTTATCTGAGGGTCAGTCTGTCCCCCACCTCTTGTTTTCTGTTGTGCAGGTGTGGGCAGGTTGTGTTGGAGCTGGTTCTTCCATGTGCATAAGGTTTTGAGGCTTTTCTCTTGCTCTTGTTCAGTTGTTTGTTCTTAGTAATTTCTTCACTATTTAGTTGTATTTTCAGATAGGTCCTAGGTTGACTTAGTGTGACTTCCACTCCCTCCTTCACCTTCTTCTCTTCTTATCTGTTGGTGTTTCCTCTTCCAGGAGGTATCCTGGTGCTCCCGGTTTCTACCTACTCTTTTTTATGGTAGGTCTCCTCCAGGCTATAGTTGTGTGCTCGGGGCCTTCCTTGATTTGTACTCTCCCTGGTGCCTGTGGTCTCAGTTCCCTCCTAGATGAGGTGTGGTGCACACACTCCCCTGGTCTGTGCCTGTGTTCTCAGGTCCCCTGGGGCGTGCACTCTCCTCCTGCCCCGCTTGGATTTGGGCTTGATATATCCCACACCTCTGCAGGAGGGCCAGTTGGGTGGATGGCCAGGTGGAGAGGAGACTGGAGCTGTTGCTGCAGGGAATTCCCCAAAGTGCCCCTGATGGTCTTTTTCTTTTTGGGAAAATCCTCCTGCTCGTACAAGGAAGGGCCTGTCCTCTTGCTCAGCCCACCTCTCCAGCTAGACTGGGACTGTCTGGGTAAGGGCCCCATATGGCCCAACTCTCAACTCTCCCCAGCTGGAGCCCACGGTCTTAATGTGTTTACCACTTCGTCCTTATTCCCCTCCCTGTGACTTCAAGCAACCAGGTCTCTCTTGGTGCTGCTCAAGCCTTGTTTGGCAGGGGACGGAGCCATTTTCTCAGCTGTTTCCCAGGAGTCCTGTGGCAGGCCCAGTGGGTGTAGGCCTGGCGCTGCAGTTGCCCTGGTCCCCGCACTGGTCCCAGGGACCTTTTTGTCCTGAAGCAGTCCCCTTACCATCTGTTTTTTCAGTGTCCTCTATACTTTTTGTCTCCTATCTTCATAAACACTGGGGTACTGTTGGCTGTTCACTCTGTTCCTCAGTAGATCGGGTAGGTGTTTCACTCATGTGTAGGAGGAAGTGGACTCTGCTCCCACCTATCTCATTGCCATCTTTTCATTTGGATTCTGTTTTAAGAGCAGTGAATTAGTTACTCCAAAACTCAATTTTTATCATTCACATATTTAATAGGTAGAAAGTTGGACATGGTGCCTTACTACAGATTTATTTTATATTTTTTATTGTTATCTAAGTTCAATAGTTTTAATGTGTTTGTGTGAAATTATTCTCTCATGTCTTTAATTTATTGGTTCTTTTGGATATTAATACTTTTTAAATAAATTTATTGTATATCATATATTTTTCTTTCATGTTTTTTGGAAAAATTCTTCCTGAATCTTTTGTTTTTGAGTTATTACCTTTCAATTATTTAAAATGTATAGATCTTCCCATCTGTTGGTCTGGCAATTCAGTGGTTTATAACAATAAGCATTGATTTCTCATGTCTGTTAGTCAGTTGAGATTCAGCTGACCTAGACCGGGCACTTTCTATATATGTAGTTGGTGATTTCTCTGACAAGATGGGCCTATGGAAAGGTTAATGTTCGGTTTCTGGGAGAAAGTTATAACAATGTTGTATTTATTGACTCCAAAAAGACCATAAGTCTCAAGATTAGATGTTTGTGGGTGAAAGGGAAAGAGGTGCCTCTTTGCTTGGGTTTACCCAACAGCAGACGCAGGAAAAATTATTTTTCCAATAGTTTATATGGGAGATGATTCCAAAAGTCTGGTGAGAGAATGGGGAAGGAAGACAGGGAAGAGAAGGCAAGCAGTAAAGAATTTACTGGTGAGCACATTAGGACTGTGGGCAGCTGGAGCTCTATCCTACTGAGGACACTCCAAAAGACTATGTAACACTTACCTTCAAATTGTGCTCCCATATGACAAAAAGTCAACATGCTCATCTGCCAATTCCCATTCCTCTTGGTGTATCAACTCTTGGTTTGTGGGGACTGGGGGCTACTGAGTTCAGAGAAAACCCTTAGGCAAAGGGATGCAGGTTCTTGCAGGGGGAAGCTGTAAGTATGCAGGAAAATGTCCACTTAGCTGCAAGTAACCTCGAGGGATGGCTGAGACAACAATACAGTACTAGAATGTGGAGCCTGAAATGAGCCTGAGGATGCAGTGGCTCCTTTTATTAAATACTGCTCTGAATTCAGCTGGTTTTCAATAAGCACTTGTTATTGTGAGTGAGCACCTTTCAGGTAAGAATAGAAATGGTATTATTTTCCTTTCCCAATATTTAGTTCAGAGATGGACACATCTGTTACTCAGTAAATGTTGGTGTAGGGAGGCAGATTAGGAGAGTGGAGAGAGCTTGGACCCTGGGACTGGATAGACTGTTTATAGTCTTGTAGCTTGGTGATTTATGCCATTGTATTACCATTGGCAAGTTACTTGCTCCTTTTAGTCTATTTCCTCATCTTTAAAATTGAAATAGTGATGTGTACTCAAATAGTGTAAGAAGCAAATGAATTAACAGATGATCAGTGGCTCTTCTATAATTTATGTATTGGGGGAACTGAAAGCAGATATTAGTCAGGGTGGAAGGGAAAGCAGGGTATTTGCAAAAGATTAAGAACACATCCTTGATTGGGGAGAGGCTGGTGGAGTTTAAAGAAGCCCCTCCATACACCCCTTTGGTACTGCTATTGTATCTGTTAGGTCTTGAGACAAGGGCTTGGCAGTTAACAAGGTATTTAATGTAATGTAGATTTTATTATGCTTTAATACATGAGATTGCCCTGTTTGGAAATGTGCAGATAGCATATTGATAGTGTTTGTATCTTATGATATGTAATTCTTATTACAATATAGCTATACTAATGTGACACTTGAAACAGTAAACTTATAGTCCAAAGCAGAATGAAATCTCTACTTTTTCCCCTGATTTCTCTCTTGTGAGTATCTAAGTCCTCATGAGTGACTGTCAACACTTGGAATCAGGATTCAGAATGGGGTGAGGAACCCAATCCAAAGACTGGATGAGTGACGACTAAGCAGAGAAGGTCAGGCATTCTACCCTGGGCACCAAGAACGGCCAGTTGTATTGCATAGGGCATACACTCTGTAGCACGGGGAACTTGGTGGATGGTGGTGTTGGGGAAATCATCCTATAAGACAGAATGAGGTCCAGCCATGTCAGTAACTTCACTATGCTTGCTGCCAGGCAACTGGTTGGGTGTCCTGAAAAACTTGTAGCAGGCTCCTCCAAGTGGATGTTTGTAAGGGATATGGTGGCCAGGGACCCCTGAACAATTCAGATGCTGATCCTGAGTGATAGACCCTCCTTATCTGATAGCCAGATTTCAGTGTGAATGGACCGTAAGACTTCCCAAGAGGCCTTGCCACTCCTGTCTCTGAATGCAAAGTCATACCTTGTGAACAACCTTGATCACTCTCTTTAGGGCTCAGCTCCTAGCCAGTGGGGATTTCAGACCAAGCCAGAACGAAGGAAGAATTGTTCATCTAAGAATAACATTATGAGTTAGTCTAGTATGTTATTTTTCCTGTAAAATTGTTTATTTTATTTTTTAATTTTGAAAGACCATACACACACACATGATTTTTATCCCCCAAATTGGGTATAGTTCTCAAGATTTTATTTATTTATTTATTTAAATTTTTATTGTTATTCAATTACAGTTGTATGCCTTTTCTCCCCATCCCTCCACCCCACCACAGCTGAACCCCCTCCCTCCCCCACCTCCACCCTCCCCCTTGATTTTGTCCATGTGTCCTTTATGGTAGTTCCTGTAATCCCCTCTCCTTACTGTCCCCTCCCCACTCCCCCCTGGCTATTGTTAGATTGTTCTTAATTTCAATGTCTCTGGTTATATTTTGTTTGCTTTTTTCTCCTGTTGATTATGTTCCAGTTAAATCAAGATTTTATTTTTTGTGGATCTATGTATTGTACATACATGTTTAACTATTTAATTAGTTTTACAAACTTATTTATACTTTCAATATCAATAAATACATTTTACAGTATCATTTAACTTGAGTTAATTAAACTTAAAAAATCTTAAGTAAAAGGCTTAAAAATTAAGACATTAAAATTAAATAAATCTCCTACTTATGGACAGTTATATTATTTCCAATATTTAGATTTTACAAACAATACTCTGATCCTTTTTGCTAAACTGTTGTGGTATTCTTAATTTATTCTTACGCTTTTTTTCGTATCTTGTATCTCTATCTGTCTAGGATGCATTTTGCATATTTTCTTTCTTATAGTTCACTAATTTTTTTTAAGTGATGTCTAAGCTGGTTTTTAATCTATATTTTGGGATTTAACTTTCAATGATTATATTTTGACATTTCTAAAAGTTCTGTTTTCTAGATCTGTCCCCTCTTTCTCATATTCTCTCTTTATTTTTTATGTATTTAATCATTTAAACATGATTGTTGTGCTGTTTATCCAAGCATATCTATTGTCATTGTTTCTGATACTGACTTCTACTGCTCTTGTTCATAGTGGACTATTTCTTCAAGAGTTTTATATTTTTGGACTGTGAACTCATCTTCGGTGGGACTTCAGCAGGGATTCTGGTGTAAGAATATTCCCCTTCAGAGAGATTTTATGATAATTTCTGCCAAGCACACATGGTAATTATCAGCTCAGAACACATTTTATGTTAATTTCTTGACATGGGAATTTGAGTGTAAATGTGAATGCCAAACTCATGAGGACAATTCTATGGTTATAAATTATTGGAGTAAACCAATTTTTTTTTTCCATGTACAGCCTAGGCAGAAAACATCATTATCATCTCTCTCTGCCTTTGGGTAGATTGTTCTCACTGGCCTAAGTTCTCATCTTAGTTCTCATCTGTGTTCCCAAATGAGCATTGAAACCCAGCTCTGTGATAATGATTCTAGAACATATGGCCACCAGAGTTTCAGCTCAGCGTTTACAGGTTAAGATTTCACATTCCTTTTTATTTTTCACCCCTGGGGACTTCCCTAACTTTCTTGCAGGTTTGGCTCTGTATTTAAAAAGACCTTGCATTTTCTCTAGTATTTTCACTTTGCAATGAGAGGTTTTCTGGTTATTTAGAGCATTAAGTTGCCAGCAACTAAAGTTCTTAAGTATTTCTTTAGATAAATAATAAACAACATTGAAAGCAGTTTATCCTCATTGGAACATCTTATGAGTATAATTCAAAAGCACAATAATGCAAGGCAGCTTTTTAATAATATCTTAGCTCTTTGGTTAACTAAATCTGTGTTCAACTTGCCTATCTCTCTTTTAAGCATTTCTTTATTAAAACACTTAATATTTTTCCAGAAAAAGAAAAAAGTTTCAAAGTGTGAAGCTCACTGGTGCTTTTTTCTTTTATTAGAACATCTGTCTGATCATAACATTTGGAATTGCAAATCCAAAAGACCTGAACATATATGTTCATGGAATTCTGATGAACAAACATTTTCTATAAGCATGTTCCCAAATTATTATTTTACCAGGTGAGGGCCTACTGTATATAAATTCTATTTCATATCACTCACATGTATTCATGTTTAAAGCTAAATGGTGAAAATGATAGAAGCCAGTACATGGGGGTGGGACAGGAATGAATTGCTGTGCATGCTGTTACTTTTAGTGGCTATACCTCTCCTAGTCCTTAAACAGTCACTGAAGAGTAGCTTTGAACAAGCTGCAAAACCCTTTAAGGTCATAACCCAGAAGGGCGAGAGACTCCAGGAACGTGCACCAGGGAAGATACAGATGGATAAACAAGTCATAAAGTGCACCATATTTTCTCTTTTCCAGCATTTCACTGAAGAGTTGACCCCAGGCTATTACCCTGTGAAAGTGGAATTTTAAGAGTCAACCCCAAACAAACCTACACTAATCCCGGGTTGGCTGCCTTTCCCCATCACTAATGAAACCCAGGAGGGTCCTGATGTGAGGTGTGACAATTTGAGAGACTGAGTGAAGATCACAGAGGTGAGAAAACTATCACCTCTCTCTTTATATCCTGAGGAGCATATGGGCCAGGCTCAGCATGCCCAAAGTTCTGTTCAGCCACTGCCTGAGAGCTGCATGCAGATGAACACCCATCTCTGTGGCACCCGTTCCTCCAGTCGGGCCCAGCCCAACCTTTTCAAAGGTGCTTTACCTAAGAGCACTCAGATCTGATGGCCACCTTGCACATATCTTTCCTGAGGAACTAGGTGAATGCCTCCACAGGAAATGAGGTGATGAGACTGAGAGAGGGGATTAAGCGACTGGTCTGACCTGCTGACCAGGGGGCTGTGGGGTCACGACTCTGGGTTCTTTGACTAGAGTCTGGATAGAGCTTATGAGGTCTTCTCTATGGGAATAAATAGGGTTGGAGTTGGAGCAGCGTTGGGGGAGGAGGCTCTTTAGTAACTGAGATATTAGGGTATTATCTGCAGCAATTCTGCTTCTCATAAATCTCTGGAGACTTCTTTTAGATTGTGGAATCAGGGCATGCTATCCTCCTCAGAATGTGTCCAAAGACTCAGAGTTAAGTCAATCATTAGACAGGAATAAGATGTGGTTCTCCCTCACACTCATTTTTGCTTTATTACAGGTTGAAATCTGCAGCCTCAACTACACGTGAAATGCCAAAGTCCTAGGGCTTGGTGGAAGTTTAGGCAAGAAATCAGCCTGGGTCCTTGAAATGCCCTGTGGAGGAAGGTGCTAACCAACCGCACACTCTAATTTTGACTTCTATATGAGCAAAAACCAGTCTATCACCTTTTGTTACAAAAGTTTAATCTACTTTAACTAATAAATTAGCATTCTGGGATTTCTTTTCATTGTACTCCCTGATTATTTCTGCTCTTTTCTAAATGCCATGTCTTCCCTTTGCTTGGATATGTTTATTAGAGTATTGGTCAAGTAATTTTTTTAAAGAAAGCATACTGAGGAAATAAACTTTTTGAACATTTCATGTAGAATAAATGTCCCAATTTCACCTTCCCTTTATTAGATACACTTTAGATTTAAAACTATTTTCCCTCTGAACTCAAAGGCATCCAGTAATGTTAATGAGACATTCAGGATAGAAGAAGAAGTGGGAGGGGATATAAACAAATGTGCAAAAAGCAATACAACAGTCAATGGACACAGACAAATACATTACTATTAAATGGGAATGAGACAGCAATAGAAACCCATTTTCTTTATCAGATTGATAAAGACCATAAAAATGGTAATACTCAGCATTGACACAGATTGGGGAAGTGAGTATTTTTACACACTCCTGAGAGATGTGAAACTTGGAATGAACTTGATGGAGGACACGTTTATAATTTTCAGAAACAAAATCTGTTATTTTGACCTTTGTAGGTGAGATTATTTTGTATTATTTTCCAGCTGGAAACTTTTTAGATTTCCTCTCAATCTTTAGTGTAATAAAACTTCATGAAGATGTGTTTAGGTGAAAATCTATTTTTAGGTAAAGGGATTAAGAAATATAGTTGGCAGTTACAAAATAGTCACACAGATGTAAAGTACAGCATGGGGAATATAGCTGATAATATTGTAGTAACTGTGTACGATGCCATGTGAAAAGTCTATTACTAGACTTATCAGGGACTCATTTTTAAGTTATATAAATGTCTAACTATTATGTTGTACCCCTGAAACTAATATAATATTGAATGTTAACTGTAATTAAAAATAATTAAAAATATATTTTTATTAGTCAGCTTAGCACTTATGGGTCATTTCTACTTTGTTTTGTTTTAGCTTAGGAAAATAGTTCTCCTATTATTTCCTTAAATTTCCCCCTGCCTTCATTTTTTTTCTGATCCTTTATTTCTCAACTTTTTATTAGATAAATAATGGTCTTCCTATACATATCTGCCATATCTTTTACATTTTCTGTCATATTTTTATCTTTTATGTCCTTTGCTTTATATTTTGAGAAAGATTTAAAATTTTTTCTTCTTTGCTTTCTAATAATTTTTTCAAACACTTAAATTTTAAATATTTTAAATTTATGAACTCTGGTTCTTTTTCATATCAACCTATTCTTGTTTTGTGAATGTGATAGCTTCATACAGTTAGGTTGACCAATAAGAATGGTAATTAGAATATTTAAAAAGTTCTCTTTCCCATAATTGTTTGTATTGGTGAAAGTTTTTCTGTTTTTTCATCTTGGCCACTCATTTGGTGTTGCTGGTTTTTCTTAAATATATGGTAATTCTTGATCATCTATTCTTATTCACAATTGAGGTCCATGTTGATTAATTTGAGTAGCTGACTTGTTTCTCTTCTACTTGGCTATTATAAATAATAAATGTACAGTCCAAAATGTAGTTTTTAAGAGGGTTGACTTCATTAGAAATGAATGAAGTTTAATGAAATATCGTACAAATACATATTTTGAAGTTTTATCTAAGTTTTTTGAGTTGTAATTTCTTCATAAATATTTAGTTGAAAACATTTTAAGTGAACTAAATTATATTTTTAAATATTAACACACTATTTTATATATAAAAGAAAACCCATTTTGTTATAGTGTCTATAATTTGTGATCATGATTTATTGATGCCTTATGTGTGTAGAGATTTTTTAAAAGACTAGTATAAGGTATATGGGTATATGAAGTCGGTATGGACACTAGTAAAATAGTTGTATGACTTAACTATAATTATTTACAAAATAGATACACTATGGGGAAATCACGTATTGTTGGCAATAGAGAATATTTTTTCCTTTTAAAAAACTTATAGACTGATTGGCTGAATCAGACTGGTGAAAAATTTTCATTCAAAAGATGCCAAGATCTTTTTCCGTGATCTCACATTGCTACTTATTTATTTTTCACAGAGCCTTATTCATGCTGGGGATTACGGTCAGGTTGTAGGCTAGATTGAACTCATCACAGTAAAACCATTACACTTCTTTTGGTCTTCCTTGCACATTTGCTCCATGCATGCTTCAAATCTGGAAAAAAACATACTTATGGGCTGGAGAAACAAAGAAGCAGCAATTTCCCTGCCTTATTCCTTGGACGGTGATGAAGTAGAGAGCATGATGTGGTGATTGGAGCCAGACCTAACCCTGGCCGTGGGCATTGCAGCCGACCCAAACCTAATTAAGAAAGATCCTGAATAAACTTGGGCGAGAGCCAAAATCACTAGCTCCTTCAATCAATATTTTTGATATAAAAATTAGCATCTGGGCTGAATAAAAGGGAACACTGTTTCATTCCACAGCTAAAAACTAAATAAATAAATAAACACTCTCTTGCTTCTACTCTGACCTCCTGATGTTGGATATTTTATTGATTTGTATCTGTGATAGCTTTTCAGAGCAGTTGGCTGGCAACCATCAGATTTAAGCTTCACATTTGAAGGGATGCAATGGGAATCAGAGTGACAAGTTCTACTTTAAACCCTAACTGACACAGGCGTCAAACTTTTCCAAATGGGTAAGCTGAGCTCACTTATTCTCTTATTTCTGCCTTTGTTATCCTGAAGACTTATTTTTTCATGAAGTTAAAACAAATTAAGAAACAAGGTAAGATATCTCTACCTTTTAGAGAGATTCGGTGAAATGTTTACAGATTAAACCTTATGATTTCTGGGGCTGCTTCCAAGTTATCTGGTGGAAATGGGAATGAAATGAGTGGGGCAAATAGATAAACAAATATTGGCCATGAATTGATAATATTTGAAGCTGGTAATAGGTACATGTTGTTTCATTATACTGTTCTCTACATTACTGTATGTTTTAAATTTTCCATTATAGAACATTTTTTACGTATATGGATTAGAAATATGGTTTTAAAAAGTGGCTGGACTGCTGTCAGCTCAAAACTGAGTTCCTCCACAGGAGCTGCCTCCAGCAAAATAGTCTTGTCCAAAGCAATGCCCTTCCCCACACCCAGCTTGCATCTTGTAACTAGTTGATGGCAGGGAGGACATAAAGTTTTGTCACCCTTTCTCCATTCTGTGAACTGTAAGTGACTATGTCAGTTGCGTAGCTCCCCATGGAATTGGCTAAGGCCTTTTTTATGGTATCACAGTTCAAATCCTTCCTTTTTCAATCCCATTCACTCACTCCATCCTAGATATTGTACCATTGTACGGGGTCTCAGTGGTGTGCTGGTAAAGGTTTAACAACTGACTCTCCAGATCCCTAACTTGTGGTGTTTGCCAATTTCCGTGGTTTAAATACTTGCAACATGATCACTTTTAAGCTACCAATGTGATGTCACTGAATGCAGAATTGGGAAGAGATAAGCATAATTGGTATTTATGACAAAATACAAGCCAGCACCAGACGCTCTTGCTGGTTTTCCTCAATGAAATTCTGAAATGGAAATCCCTACCTCTCAGTCTTTTTCTTTAAAATAATCCAAACTAAATTAATGTAAAATGATTAATTATTTTTATATCATGAATTTTGGTGTTTTATTTAACTTACATTTCACGGCAGAATGAAATGAAATTGGTCACCTCAAATGTTTCAGTGAAACACACATGCACACCACAACACTGTAATGCAATGTCTCACAATAATTGCTTAGAAACCTTTAAAATATACACCTTTTCACTTCCTAAACATTACACAGCTGCAAAGGGTGTTCTTAGAAAACAGATTTCAAATATGTTGTTCTTAATGAGACCAGTGAAAATTGCCAAGAAATCACTAGATAAGTTCAAAATAAAATTGTTACAATGGCTGTAAATCAAAAAAATATATTTAAGAATTAAGTTTTCATCATCAGAGCTTTTAGGTTAGAGTAGGCCACTTATATTTGCTGTCTCTGAAGAAAAATATGGAGGAGCATTGCGTGTTTGAAAAACTTAAGATTTTCACCCTATTCACAAGTTCTTGTTGGAATACATAAATAATCAAAGGTTGAAGACTTTTAAAGGGGTATGAAGAAAATAAAGGAACAAGACACCACATTCAATGAAACAAGGTGACAAAAGGAAAAGGAACATCTTATAGAAAATGACAGACTACAGTGAGAGAAGGAGTAAGTTGTCCATATGAATGGTGGTTATTATTCAATATTGGATACATTTTTTGTAGGAAAAGAAGATACCTGGAAAATGGGAACAAAATGTCCAAATGAGTAGAAAAGGTTGGAATAATTCACTTTACTTCAGTAGTATAAACACCCTTAACTACAAACAGAGAACCAGAACAGTTTCTGTTATGTTGTTAGAGCCAATTGGTCTATCAAAACAAAAGCTCCAATAATCATCTCAGGTTATGATATGGATTAGAATTCCCTGGGAAGGCTCATGTAAATATAGATCCCTGGCACTACTGCTATTCTGATTCAGTGGAAGTCTGGTGTGGGATCCAGGGATCTGCATTTTATCCTAGTAAATTCTGAAGCCTGTGGTCTCTGTTAGACCGAAACTTGCTGAAAGGCAATCCAGACGGACATCAATGATACTGCAGTTCCATGGTAACATTAGAAATGTGTCCATGTCATTTTATTATGCAAAACATACTTCTTAAAAATATCAGTCTGGGTCCTTTATCTTCTGTTTCCCTGAAGATCATTTTTAGGACAACACTTTCCTTCTATCAACAAATGAGATTCTTTTCTCTCTACCTTTGTATTCTTGCTCTGTAAAGGAAAAGTGAGTGTATGTGTGTGTGTTTGCAAATGGGAAGTTTGTGGGTAGTAACATTCTAGTTTTGTTAGAAAATTCTCTTTCCCAAAAGAACCAACCAAAAAGACATTTTTGGCTCTGCTGTAGTTATGGAAACTCAGTAATCCCTATCGAATTAAAGTCATGGTCTTATTAACCTAGCAGTAGAAGACAAATTCTCAGTATTCACAATCATCCTGTTAGCCAACCTCATTCTATATAATATCTATTAGTGTGTGTATATATAAGTGTGTATATGTTATCAGCCCAATGGGACCTGGATCCCTCCTAATGTGCTCAGGAAGCACTGCGCTTGGATTATAGTTGTTCTTATAAGTGTATATTCAACATAGACTCTGGCAGAGATAGGTCTTTATCTTGCACACAAGAAAGTAATAAATTGCCCCAGAACTCTTGGATCTTGATGGAGAGAGAATAACCTCTTTCTGCCTTCCATACCAGGTGGCTAAGTAATTAGTTTCCTATCATGAGTTAGAGTCAAGATCCTCCTGACAGTAATTCTTGCTCACAAAAACACCCCTCTAGAGGCTTAAAACTCAAAGGGTGGGTGTGAAGATCACAGACATCCAGAAGGGAAGGGGATGTTTATTGCTTGCTATGCCTTAGGGAAGGCCCAGACCTTTTGCTGCCTTCTTTGTCTCCTGTTTTGAAGACATTTATTCATTTTGGAAAACTAACTAGGATCAACTTCATTTAAATGCACATTATCCAAAGAGAAGACCTACATGCCTTCCTGTCTTGGTACACTTATACAACATATTTTCTTTGCACAAGTAATGCTGTTCTGGTTCACCAAGGAGAACTGAAATTTAAATTATCAAAATCAGCCATTGAATGGGGCAACTGCATCTTCAGAACCCACTTTCTCTCCTTTTAAGTTAATAATGCTTAAAGAATGTTCACAAGGATTCTTATAATACTTAAAAATGTTCATGATAAACTTTCTTCTTCTCCTAACAGTACTTAAAAATGTTCATGATTCACTTTTAAACAGTTGTACCTACTAGGGGTTACAATTTCCTCATAAAAACTTTCCACACAGATCACCTTTATTCTTTAATAAGTTTTAAGTATCAGGGCATATTGCTCCATCCACACTGGTGCTTTGGGTTGAATTTTTATCTGAGTGCACAGCATGAAAGCTTGGGTCCATCTGTGTCACACAAAGTCAAACCTCTCTTGAAGTGATTTGTTTATAGTGTCATTTGATGGAGTGGAATGTTCTGTAACTCATTCAAACTATTACAGAAGCTTTGCTAAAAGGTCACCACTGCTCTTTAGAATTTCCAAATCTGGGCACCATCTGGGAGCTTGTTAAAGATAAGGTTTTCCACTGGCTTTTTCCATACCAACTAGATCCAATTAGCAATGGGGTACTATTCTGGAGGAGTTCATGGAGAGAGAGAGAAAGAGAAAGTGAGAGAGAGAGAGAAAGGAGAGAAGAGAGAAGACACTAAAGTAAATTCCATTTAGTTGCCAATAGTGTACAAGTTTACTTTACACCAAATTAAAGTGCATGTGGCACACACGAGTACAATTTAATATTAATTGGCTTAAATGGGGAGGGGTATCAGTCTTTAAAAAGTTCAGTATAATTTGCTTTTAGATGTTTTTGAACCAATTCTTCAAGTGTAGTCTTGAGAACCAACTCTAAATAACATTGAATCTCACCTTTTACTCAAAATTCAATAGGAAAATGACAACACATTCCTTAAAGTCATGACGACTATACATGTTAAACATTCACTCTGTGTGGCACCAAAAATGTCCAAGTTCTTCTAACTTTATGGTTTTAGTTTAGGCCTAAAATTGGCTTGTGCTTGCTTTCTATCCACTTCCTTAAGAAACAAACATCTTGAATTTTCTGAACCTCAAAAGTTCAGCTGTAAAACTATAGGAGACCATAGTGAGAACTATAGTGAGAGGAAAAAGGAAGTTTCCTTCAAAGACGTCTCTGGGCCCTGGTGGCTAGTTCTGCTTTATCCCTGAAAACATCAACTATGGCTTTTGACACTTGTCTTTGGAACATGTCCAAATGTGGCAAATGGTAGAAGCAACATTTCTTTACCTTCTTGCCTGGAACTCCCTGTGATACGGAAGAGTTCTAGCTGCTGCTTTTGCATGGGGAACAAGGAGGTCAGCTACTGCCCACCACACTTGCCCCCATCTGCAGATGGAGTAAGTAAACACATAGTGAGATCTACTGAATTAAAAATCAAAACCCTTTCGATTAGAATTCCTGAAGGGGTCTGGACTAAAGAGGCTGCACGGTAGCAGCTAAAACACAGGCTCATTGCCATTAAAAACATTCTAAGTGTGTGTGTGTATACTTGTAGCAGGATACTTGGGAGAGGAGAAACTTACAGTCTGAAACCATATTTTTGTCTCTACAGTCCTGAGTGGGAGACATTAAGAACACAACAACGTCTCCCTTGGTTCAATTAAGCTGGTTTGGAAACCAAACTGTCCTTAGAAAGGGAGAGGATCCACTTAAATCCCTTTTGAAGCAAGGAGAAAGTCTTTCTGGCAAAGTCTTTAGGTTCCAGTCACATCCAGGAAACTTAATCCTCAAGTTCAAAGCTTGTCTCGTCATAGAGTTCTGGACGCGCTGACTTCCTGTTCCGGGAATATTTCACCTGTAGGAGATCACCCATCTCATCCAGGGCTTCCAACACCTGTAAAGAGATTGCCTTCCTTCAGTTATCTTTAAACCCCCCAAGTGGCTCTGCTCTCCAGCACCTCACAGAGAGCCACACTCTTCTTCTGCCAGCCTCTTAGATTTTAGAGAAAAGAAGAAAGATCCAATTCATTAAGGTGTGGCGCATAAGGCTGCCCTAGAGAAATGTTAGGTGCTAATTCACTTTATTTCATATTCTTTATAGTGTAATTCCACATTATAAATGTTTCACTTATTTTGGAGGGTATGAAGAAAATAATAAAAGTATCTGACTCATGCTTACCCTTTAGCTTTATTTTAAAGCTTAATGACTTACAGATAAACTTGTGGAAGAAAAAGATAAGGTTGTGAATTACATTTGGATTATATCCTCATGACACAGCAAATCAACCTGACCAAGAACAAAATGGAGCATTGTGGGAGCTGATTAGTATCATCCTTTCTTTCCCGTGCTTGCCCCCCACCCTCGTCTAGGCTCCTCCTCCCCCAGTTTTAAATACTTACCTCTATGTTCCATAGAATAATAGATTTTAAAACCACAAGGGACCAAGAACTCATCTGCTTTAATTCTCTTAATTTGAACAGGTAAGTACACCCCCAATTTTATAAAGGAAACACCTAAGATCCAGAATATACAAAATATAATTTTTACTTTTAGTATATCACTAATCCTGTAGTATTGGGCATGACTTTTTAGTCTGTTTTGAGCCTGTTTTTCTTAACCTGTCAAATGAGGAAGAAGACATTATTAGGGTTTAATGCTTTGAAAAAGGTGAAATGGAGCTTATGGACTTTCCCCTTTTAGAAGTCATTTCCACCTTTATATATAATTACTCAGTCATATATAATAAATGAATATATAATCATATATAATAACTCATTCTTACCTTCATGCTCCTGCAGTCACCTATATTTCTTTTTCAAGATGAATTTATTCTGTCTGGTATTATCATTGCTTATTTATTAGTATTCTGTCTGGTATTGCTTATTTATTAGTATCTCCTCTTAAACTTTTTGCTCTGGGATTTTTCATATAGTAGACACTCAATTAGTGTTTGCTAAATTGCAATGACATTATAAGAAAGTTCCATCAGCTCTAAACTGATTGGGATGGCTTAGTTCTCTGATATTATTCATTCACATAAAGATTTAAATCAAAGGAGAATGAAATTTGTCTTGAGATGTTAAATCATCTGAGATGATTTTTAAATCATTAACATCTCAGATAAATGACTGATAGGATAGATCAGTCTTTGTTATTGATTTCCCAACAGGTTGTCTAATTGGTTTACATGTTATGATGATTAATTTGGTGGCTATGGAAAACATCACGAGGCAGGCAGTTGATGCTGAATAGTGTGCTAGATTAGCTTTTGCCTTTAGAATTAGTAAATAGCAAAACATTTGGCTACTTGGGCAGCCTTTTCCATAAAGCCAAAACACTGACGTGATTCAAGTCTTAACTGAACTGATTTCCTTTTCTACATATTGAGTTGATCATATTATTGGGCAGTGTTGGCATAACTGTTTTTTTTAGTGGTGCTTTTTAAATTATTGTGATTTTCCTAAACCTCACAAGAGAGACCCAGGGAACCCTAAACTAGTTCAGTAAAAGAATGGGTTCAGAATCCAAGGTACTGGTACGGGAGATTCCACTGGTATGTGCTGTACTTACCGTGTCTAACATCTCTCGTGTATGTGCTGCTGAAACACAGAACCGCGCCCTGGCTTCTGCTAGAGGAGTAGCTGGAAATCCTACGACCACCACCCCAATTTTTCTGTTTAGTAGATGCCTTGCAAAAGCCCTAAAGAAAAAAATAAAAAAGGAGGTTAACTAAGAGATGAAAAAATTATACTGCAAAAAAAGAAGAATATGGTTAATTGACTTTTTCTTTTTATATAACAATTAGTAGAAGATAATTGACATTATTAAACATCTGTCAAATACAATTCACAAAGAAATGGGACAGTCACTTGATGGCACCCATAACTGACTTCGTATTATGAGGCCTGGCCTACGTATTAAATAATCTTGAGTACTGAGCAGAAAATATTGATATTGATATTCTACTCTGATATTGAGCAGAAAATACTGATGTACCTGACCCTGATTTAACAAGTCTGCATTGATGTTAATTTTTTTTTTTGTCTGCAGGATCCCTAGAAATAAAAACCAAACAGCTAACACAGGGAAATTACAGAAAGAATAGATATTAAATGTACACCTACATGTTTTAAAAACTTAGTACCAATAATATAGTATGAAAATTTCAAGAAGCCTATACTTAATGACCATATTGTAATTTGAGGACCAGAATTAGGTGGTCTGCAAGAGCCAACCCCAAGTCACATTCTTACTCCAGAGCCAAATATTTTATTTTCCATTAAACCAAAGATAGGGAATAGCAAGGGTTTCCTCATTTCTTTATGTGTGAATGAATACATCCAGGTATGTTCAGGGATAGTAAAGTCATTGACTGGTTAAAAGGGGACTGAGGCAGGAGGGAGACAGCGGGGGAAATGTGCATGCATGGGGAGGCTGGCCAGTAGATGCAGCTTGCAGGACAAAAGTCACAAACACAAAGCTTTCTGATGCAGGGTAAAACCTTTTAAAGCTATTTCTTCACTTTAACTGCTTCTAGCCGTTTTCTTTTCCAGAGCTAATCTCAGTAACAATTCTAGAATATCAAGCTGTCAAGATGTGTAAATAAATGCCCCAAGTGAAACATCCCCCTTTGTGCTCTTTTGCTCTCTGCAGGAAACTTTAATTACTGAGTGAGGTAAACCCCTCAGATCTGTTGTGAGCATTAAGAGGTTGCCCGTGGCTTATTTGAAACTGCAAGCTGATAGCATCATAGAAACCCTCCAGTCACAATTCAGGAAGAATTCTTGAACCAGTTGTGAGAGCAAGCCTGCCCATTCATTAATTCCTCTCACCCTTTAGCTGTTTGCCTTTCGGTTGCCTCATGAAGGTTATCAAATGAAGCAATGGAGATTACAAGACCTAGTGAACATACAGCCTTTCTGGCCCCCTGTCTTGGATAAGGCAAGATTCACCCTTTGATTTGGATGGGGAAGGGGTTACAGACAGACGAAGCTTTCTAACTGAGAAAGCTTGAAAACAGAGACCGTTCATTCTCTTTCTTGATCACCCTATGGAAGGCTGCCCACGGAACTACACAGGACGAGAGCTCATAATTGTCTGAGAAACAAGTCAAGTGCTTTTATTGCAAGAGTAGAAACCACCTGACCCATGATCTCAGGCCAGTTGTTGGGACTCCCAAAGGAGTGTTTTTCACTGTCTGAGTGTTTCTCTTTGTACCAGAGGAAGTGAGTTTTGCCAAGGAATGTACAGCAAACTATATGACTGTTGATTCATTAGGCTAATCTGAGGCCTCCCTGGAGCACTTTTGAGCTTAACTTACACTATTAAATTTTGCTTCTTTCAGTTAATGTATATAATTGCCCTGAACATTTTATACAATAAACCTCTGGGTTTGTACTCCCCAAAGGAAATCAAAGCTGGCATAGACTGAAAGAAACTAGATTATGGGAAAACAACAACAACAACAACAATAAATATTAGCATATGTTGCATGCAGCATCACTGCATCTTGTGTCCCATCATTTTCTAAGTGTGTGACAAGGATCATGAAAGGAAAATGGAAGTCCTGTACCAAGTAGTAAATACAATACATTCTTTCTTTTTTATGTCATCATTTTTTATTGTTATTCTATTACAGTTGTCCCAATTTTCCTCCTTTGCCCTCCTCCACCCATCCTACCTCTCACTCCCACAGTCGATTCTCACACTAACTAAAATACATTCTTGATTATTTAAGTGCATGTTGTATGAGTGAAATCACATTGTACTGAACTCCTGAGAGGATTCCAGGTAGAGCTATGACAGGACTTTTTTCAAAAGTTCCACTGGCTAGAGATTATATTTTCATCCTGTAGTTCTTTAATGAAATCAAAGGTTTTAAAATGAGCAAATAAAAGACTTGCTCATACACTGGCTTATATAATTAACTCCTTGTCTCAAAAGCTTCTCTACATACAAACTTTACATTGAAGAAATATCAGAGAAAGAAATCAGGCCAGGGAGCAGGGCAAGCTCTTCCCAGCACCTCCTACTAAAAATAGATATGACATTTTTGTAACTAACTTGTTTAAGTTTATTTAGACAACTCAAACAATTATAGCATTTTATTTCATTGCAGTGATTGGTGCCTTTGGATTCATCAGAGATGACTTTAATGAGGGTTAAACTTATACCCTCCATTGCTTTAATGAGATGTGTGTTTTTTTCCCTATGGACTAAAGCTTGAGAGGCTGTGATGTGCACTGAAAAAATGTCTGGCTTAGGAGGCAAATGGAACTGGCTTTGAATTCTGTGCTCTACTACCTACAATCTGAATGACCCTTAGAAAGTAGTTGACCTTTGTGAGTGTTGGTGTCCTCATTTGTAAACTTGGGTTAAGTAACCTACCTTCAGTGGATGATCACTGGGCCTAAGAGCCTTAAATAACAGATAATTGGCATTTGGCAATGTTAGTTCCTCATTAAAAACCATCTTAAATTGAAAGACACTAGATAGTTTGCATATCCTCCGGTGTTCAATATAGCATAATCGATGCAGCGTTCTGTAGGATCTTTACCTGCTTTTTCCTGGAAGTTTTATTTTTATTAATGTAACTAAAGATTACAATAATGACTTTGGAGAGCCATGCAACCACAGTGGCTCAATCTTGCAATCAGTTGAAACTAGTAATAAACATCATTGTAGCAGAATTAGAAGTAGTAGTAATAATAATGGCTACCAATGATCGACTGCTTACAGTATACCAAACACTATTAAGTGCATTGTACATATTATTCACATTATTATTAATAATAGCTAACACTCTGAGTAGCTTCTACATAAGAGCCAATGCCAAATACCAGTAGACCTCATCTTGTTTAATCTTCACAATGGTCTTATGAAATAGGCACTAGTATATTTCATTTCAAAAATGAAAAAACTGGAGCTTCAGAAGGTTGGGTAACTTGTCCAAGATTTCCCCAGCTAAGAAGAAGCAGAGTCAAAATTTTTTTCATTCCAAACATCTCACTACACCAAAGAGCGGAACTGTCACATGAAGCTCCCTGTCAGTTCTGTTTTTATTTTTCATGTTTACTGTTGTCCAGCCAGGACTCCTGGCATATAAAGGAGCAGGGCAACTCTCTCTTTAGTATTATACAGTTGAGTTCTTCAATTTAAATGCATTTGTTTTTACTCTTCATAGACTCTTCTCATTAGATTGGTCCATTTCCCAATCTGTTGAGATTTTAATGCCAACTTTCATCATCAAAGTCGGAACTACCCAGCACACCCCCTACTGCCACCTGCCAACATTGTTCATGTCACACTCTTAAAAAATAAAATAAGTTGATATTTGGTGCCTTCGTTTGAACTAATGATAAAATATTAGATTGACATGAGCTAAATGTGGAGCCTTTCTTCCAGAACACACCATTTCTCCAACTACTCTGAATAAATGTGGGGCTTTTTCCTTCCAAAATCAGATGGTAAAGGGTTTTGGATTATCTGCTACTTTAAATTGCCATTGCCACCCCTCCCTGCCATTAGCACAGGGCAGTATCCCGTGTGACCTTTTTGTAGCACACTGTCTTCTCCCCAGTCCTGGCAGTGATATTCTGATCCAGATCTATGAACAGAAGGTCAAGTGGTGGGAAAGCTATGCACACTAAAGAATTCACGCACGTGTTTTAACTGCTTGGGATTTTGCTGTGGTGAAATGACACAAAAGTGCACTCTAAAAAATCAATATTTTGAGAACTGCTAACTCTCTCCAATCCATCATGAGATCTCAACTAATAGCCCTAGAGCCTCTTTTGTACACCTCCAGTACTGTGCCAATCTGTTCAGCCAGCCAAAGTTCCAACCATAGGGTTACGTTCAAAGAGAGTCAGGACCTCTAGAATCTGCTAAATGTGTGTTGAATATTACTTTCTACCATGGGCTTGGTTAGATACACAAATATGCATTCACATTCAGGAAGAATTTTTATTAACTTCCTTTTAATTACAGAGGTTATTAGTCTCTAGCAGGTTGGAGAATGGCACACATATAAAATTGTCTTTGGCATTCTGAGAAAAACTCATTTTTCTCTTTATGCAGTTGCTATTTATGCTCAATTTCAGAGTTGTAACCAACAGAAAACAACTCCAAATAAGCTCACAGGAGAGGTATTAAAATTTGGTATGAAGAGCACGAGCTTAGGAGTGAGCCTAGGTTTGGGTTGGCCTCTTGGTTTACTACTGCTTGACAAGTATGGCTTTGAGCAAGCTGTTTAACTGGTCTCAGCCTCAGTTTCCCTACACTTAAAGTGAGGCTGCCTTCTTCTGAGAATGGCCATGAGATGTCAATGGGGGAAAGCACAAAGCCTGGTAGTGTTGTTTCTAAGTATTAGGAGAAATGGTCTTTAGAAGTTCTCCCCAAGAAAGACATTAGGGCAAGAGGAGGGTCAGGATTATCCTTAATTTACTGTTGAGACTTAGAGGGTGTAAGTGACTCGCCTAAATTCACAGAGCTTGAAAATGGTGGGCCCTAGCACCTGCGAAAAGACCCTGTGTTGGGCTGGAATGTGGCTTCTGAGAAGGTCTACAAGTGAATTCTGAACTTGGCACCCTGTTCAAAGTGCATGAGTGACGCCTATGCTGCAAGAGCCTCCTAGTGTCAAAAACAGGATCTTAGTCAGATCATCTCGGGGCATTACTCTGAGAGTCTGTTGGATACTCACGCTACTTTAGAAGGTAGGTAAAGGAGCAGGGGAACAACGGGAGATTCCTCATTGCCATAGACAATGAATCCCATTTCGTGCAGTCTCTGTCTGAAGTATCTTGTGTTTTTTGCGAGTTGCCGTACTCTCTTTAACCCTGAAAGGAGACAGGCATGAAATCCATCAATTCCCACCAGGAAGAGGGAAGCAAAGGTCAGACTGGTTTGGCAAACATTCCTAAGTCTTTCTGCAGGTCTGCCGAATTAGCTGGGATGAGGTGAAAATAGGGCAGGGACATATCTCCTGGTGAATGGGAGTGGGCATTGATGCCTTGGAACTTTCCTGAGCCTGGAAGACAGGACCTAGAAGCAATGGTACTGCTAGCAACTAAAGGCAGGCTAGGCTGCAGGACCACAGTGGGGTAAGGTGGTGGGGAGGGTTTCTAGCAAGAAGGAAGAAGATGGACTGTCTTTTACTGGGTATCTATTGTGTATGGACTTTGCACTAACTGTTTTAAAAATATGAATTCAAGACAAGGAGTGGCACAAGAAGTCACACACACACACACAGAGACACACCATATCGTACTAGTTGTTGTTAGAGGCTTTTTAGCCAAGCTTAGCTGACCATTAAATTGCCCCTCACCTAAGTCTCTAATTGAAGAATATGCCACCCAACCTGAATCTGAAGAGGCAGCACGTTCCTGGACAAGATAGGTCCAGCTGAAACCAGGACTCTTTTGTGAGGTATTTGGAGGTGGCAGAGTAATAGAGAGAAGGGAAGAGGTGGATCTCTGCTTTCCCTAAGCAGAAAAAAAAATGACAGTGTTGACCCCAAATAGAAGGTCAAGTCAAGGCACACATGTCCATTTCCAGGTTATTGGTACTTTTGTTCAAAAGCTTATCCTTTGTCCTCAGCATGTGTCCAGTGAGATGTGAGATGACAATGGAATAAAGAGCAGAAAGAGTTCTGAAGACATCTATCTACTCCAGTCCTGCCCCCAATCAGGAAAGTCAGTAAATCAGCCACAACTAGTCAATAAATCCTCAATAAGGAAGGTTGAATGAGATTGGGTGTTAAAACCCCTTAGAAATCAGTTCAATGTTTGCATTTGATTCAAGGTTGCTATTCAGCAGGAATGTGCTGTTACTGCTGACCTCTGTTCTGATTGGTTAGGTGTCCATTCAAACTGATGAGAGCTGTTGCTCTACCAGTTGTTCAATTTTTTGAACCTCACTCCTGGTTCCCTGTAGTTTTCCAGATGGAAACTGGGTAAAATATTCGGTAAACACGTCCTCTAGTTTCTTCTTAGAGACATGGCCATAGATTGTGCCTTGACAATGGGTTAAGCAATGCACATCTCCTGCTCAGCATCTTTCCTCCAGGGGACCATGGTGTTCAAGTAGAGTTTGCCTTGCCTTTCCATTTTGCTGCAAGGGTAGCATGTGATGAATCCATAGCCAACTGAAATACTTCATTTACCTTATTTTTGGTTCAGGATAGAACACAACTGGCACCTATCAAAAAGTCTTTCAGATCTACTGAGGAAGAAGTATAAGAATTTGTTCAGTCTCAAGCTATGTCTTTGTCACCATCATTGTCACCATATGGCAGAAACTTGCTTGAGAATGATGTCAATCCAGAAGAAAGCTAAGACGTAAGTCAGCAAGAGCCTTGATGGCATCATAGGAACTCTTGGGTCTATTCATACCTAAGTGAGTCCATTTGTTGGACTGGCCCTGTTGTGTGAACCAATATATTTCTTATTCTTACTTAAGTTACTTTGAACTGATTTTCTAAAACCTATAACCAAATGTGTTCTGAATAATACAGATGGCCACTAATTGAATGAGGTTACCTCTAAAGGACAACAATAATATACACGACAATAATAATTGTAGCTCACAAGAGGTAATGTCACCAGTTATAAGCATTTGACATTTAATAATCTATTTAGTACTGTATTAATGTAGTTGTAATCTCATGTTATACATGAGGAGCCAAATAGGTAGCAATGTCAGAATTTGAACTCAGGATCTAGAGTCTGTGTTGTTAACCCCTATGTTATAGTGCTGTGTGCAATAGTAGCAATGGAAAAATGTCTGCCCAGAGAATGGATGGTGGCCATCTCTTCTCCCGAAGCTCAATAAAATTTATGTCTGCCAGCTCTCAGGATCATTGTTGCACTAAATTTTTCCAGTAGAGGCAGTTCAGAGGTTGAGGGCTGGGCCATCTTTAGACAGATTCACGTTGTGAGGGGTGGGGTAGGACATCAAGGACTAGTGTCTGGAACCTACCACAGAGAAGGAATGGTGGAGCCCCCTCACTTAGGGTAGGGGAACTGAAGGGCTACTCCTGAAAAGTAAGGGTGAACCAGAAGTAGACAGCTCCTGAAAGGGTACTTTCTTTATCCAAACCTCTGACGTTTTTAATTAGGCTCTATCAATTCCAAAATACTTCAGATCTTCTTTTGAGAATTTTTTTTTTTTTTTTTTTGCTCATCAGGCCCAAATCTACTTGACTTCTGTAACATTTTAAATGTGTTAACAGAATATTCTGAAGAATGGAGATTTAAGGGAGTGGAAAACCTACCAAAGAAAAGGGTTTTAAATGCTCCAATTGTCTCTACTTATTTTCTGTTATAACCCTTTACCCAACCCCAGTTCTCAAGGAATATCCCCAAGTCTGCCAGCTCTAAGCAAGCAGGTTGTGATGAAAGAAAACATCGGGATTACTGTACTTTCTCAAGAAAGCTGACCTCTTACCCCCACCATGCTAATAGATGCAGGACAGTCTTGACCCAAGGGCAGTCCTTTTGGGTGTCGGTCAAAGAGCTGTGATTTGGTCCATCACAGGAACTTTGCCAAAGAGATAATAAATATGAATTATACCAATAAGATTCTCTCACTGGTAAAGTGTGAATATGAAAAATTTAGAGGGAACCAACAATTGGTAGTAAGACTAGATATTGAGGGATATAGAGAGGAAAGCTAAGTATCAGAATCTATACAGCAGAGGAAACCACTGGTCAGTAGAAGATATGGTAATCCATGAAGAATTGAAGTGGGCAGGGCAAAGTTAGTTAGTAGCAACATGAAGAAAAGAAATAGAAAAAAAAGAAGAGCTTATAGTCTAGTGGGAGAGACAATCAAATTATCATAAATGGATATAAAATTGCAACTCTGATGAGTGCTGTAAAGAATGCTATTTGGTTTTATGAGAGCCCATACTAAATTGGACCAAGTCTGAGGAAGTCAATATTATCATGATAAGTGAGCTTAGATCTCAAGGATGAGCAAATGTTAACCTGGCAAACCCCCCAAAAAAACAAAAAACAAAAAAAGAAACAAAAAACAAAAAACCCAGAGGAGAGCATTCCAGGCACAGGAAACAGAACCGATGCAATGGTCTTATGGTTTGTAGAACAGAGTGGTTGAGAACCAGACAAGATGTGGCTGAGTGTGGGGCATGATGAAGGTGAAAGTCTGGGTTGATTGTTTAAAAAAAAAGTATGGGGATTGAAGAAACCAACATTTAATGGTTTGGAAGTGGAGGATGAACTTAAAAAATAGATGAACAGCAATTGGGGAGAGAGAAGACAAATCAAGAGATACAATAGTGTTCACTGGATTTATTAACATGGCCATGATTGATAACCTTTATCTTCAGGTTCCTGATTGGGACTTTGGATTTAAAAATTAAGTATTTACAAGTATGGTTTACTTTAATTCACATCGGCTTTTATTTTCCCACTCAACTCTTTTTTTTTAAAGATAGGCCTTCTCCCCCAAAGTTCCAGGTTTGAAACTTGAATACAAGTAAGGGGTTCAGAGAAGTATAGAACCATTTGTATAAATTTTATAGACACAGCCTCCTTGGGCCTTAAAAAACCTGTTTTGAAACATGCTGAAGCATCCCTTGGAAATGTGTTTTGTTTACAGAGAGCAACCTATGTGAAAGAAAGAACTAGAAATTAGGTAGGAGAATATTTGTCTTTACTTTCAAAAAAAAATTCATCCATACATTGAGTCTGTGTATTTAGGAAGATGAGAACGTAAGTAGTAGGGGGAGATTGTGGAAAGGAAGGGGAAAGAAAAGAAGGACAGAGTAAGACTTGTTTTAAAGAAGATGATTGAAATAAAGGCACCGATATACATCCCAGCCACCAAAATGTATTCCATATGGCCTGTCCCCTTGTGCATTCGGCTCTTTTGTTGATCGTTAGCAGCCCAAAGAATAGATGACTTCATCAGGCTGGGTCTGATGATTCCTAAATGATCCCCCTCAAAGACTAGAAGGATTTCCTGGCCTGCAAGTACATGAACAACTTAAATTGCTTTTCCCAATGGCATTATCTTTGCACTTGCCCATAATGATTCATCTATCATTGGGCTGCCCAGCTACTTAATTGGCCCCGTCTGTCCCCTCTGCCTTGATTAATCCAAGTAACTGAATCATCAGCTAATGTCATCACTTTACTGCTTCTAGATCCTTTGGAGAGTTGACCAAACAGATCAGAATATCAATCCCAGGGGCAGCTGACTCTTAAGAACTGAATGTTTTATTCTTGCCCTGTCTTTTCTATCTTTGAACCATTTAGCACAGCATGGATTATGAGCCATTATGACACACTTTGTGGTCACCATGTTTCTCATATAGGTCACTGTAAATGCTTTTGAGGTCTTTTGAGTTGGCCAAGATACAGCTCCTTTCAATTACTCTATTGCTCACCCTTTAAAATTGGAAACATTCTCCTACTCTTAAAGGGCCTGGGGGCAGAGAGGAATTTGTACATATAAAATGCTACTCATCTAGACAGGATGTGGGTGATTTTATTAATTACATTGTGCTTTGAGATCCTTGCCTGAAGAGTGCTTTGTAAAAACAGAAGGAATTTTTTGCACTTGTTCTTTCATGAAGGGACAGCCATGCCAGGATGGCACAGAGACTGGCCTTTGCAGCCACCTTCCCTTCCCAACTCGTGAAGTCCATCCTTAATTTCTGATCCTTCTTCTACCTAGTCCAGGGAAGACAGGAATGATCCCTGTGCAGATAAATAAGTGAATGAGCTGATCTCCTCTGTAGTGTTCTGGAGAGTTTATCCAAGTGTTTTCTTTTGCTTTATTCTGGGTTCTCAGAAGAGGCTGAGTGGAAAAGGACAGGCTTCAGAGTTAAATGGTCTAAGAACCAAGCTGTACCCAGACAACCTAAGGCCTTAAAATTCTCAGTTTTACCTGTAAAATAGAGATAAATAATCTTATCTCCCAGTAAAATTTGGAAAAATAAAGGAGTTAATGCAGGGAAAGTGCTTAGTACTGTGCCTTGCATATAGTACGTGCTTGAAAGGTTATTATTACTTTTTTTCATAGGGCAGCATTTCTCAGCAGCCTGGCTGCCACCTGAGAATCATCTGGAGAGCTTGGCAAAATCCCATGCCCAGCCTGTACCCCAGGCCATTTAAATCAGTTTCCCTTGGGATAGCACCAGGCATGAGTTCTGGTTTTCACAAGGTATAGGCAAAGAAACTCAGGCATCTTAAAAAGAGCTACCCTTACCAGTTCACCTCCAAGGCCATGACTGGCAGTGTGAGGTGCCTGATTGTGTCCTGGCTGAGTTATGCTCCCTGACTGGACATAGGAAGTAAAAGATGGGCTTATGTCATAGCCTCTCATTTGACACAATGACATCCCAAGCAGTTACTGAGTGCTTAGGTGCTCAGATAGTATGTATTTGTGGGTTTACCTGCTCCCTTGACAGCTATCTGCTCAAAGTACTCACTTAACTCAAGGTCGACCCAGTGTCAGCCTCACCCCTCTTGTGAGGGTATATGAAATCAGAGACGAACACATCCAGGCAGATGACATGTATGTTACCATTCCATCCATTCAGATTCTTAGCTTGGCCGACTTGAGAGACGTGCTAGGTTAACAGAGGCCACAAATACTTTAACCTTCCCTCCAATGCTGTTAAAACAAAAACAGCTGGGGCAAGGGAAGGAAAACAAATAAAACACAAAGCATCCCACTACAAAGCTTTGCAGTCCCCTAATAAAAACAATCGTCTGTGGCCTTTCCAAAAATATGTTTGGGACAACTCAGTCTCCAGAGGGCCAGAAGGAATTGTGGACAGTGGCGACTCCCAGAATAACCTGCCAAAAGCTAAAGAAGGAAAATTTCTTTTCTGTTAAACCATCAGCTGAAAGAGAGGGAGAGAGGCATTTCCCCCTGTGAGACTAAGTAAAAGAGGCGGATTTGAGGAGCTCATGAGCCAACACCAGTGCCTCTCTCTATTTTCTGCAGATTTTGCAAGCTCACTTTCAGACAGAGGAAACATGAATATGCTCAGATGCCATGGGGTGACTTATTGTATTATTTTCCAGGCTTAAAAATGCACAAGCAGAAATACATGCTGCTCTCCCCCCTTAAATTATTTAGCACACCACCACTGTCTGAATGCAGACTGGATGACCTAGGCAGCACTGCTTGGAAAATGTGGTCCTTTTCTTCAGAGATGGGAAGAATCTTTCCACAAAATATCTCTCACTGAAAAATCAAATCGATATTAAAGAATGCCTGGAGTGTTCTAAGAATGCCTAACCTCCCTGCCTCTTCCCCCTTCTTTGTCTGCCAGGTCAGCCTCGCTTCTCTGCCTGGCATGGGGAGGGGGTGGGAGGCAGGGATGTTGAGGAGAGACCTTGGAGTAAAGTTTCAATGTGGCAGCAGGAACCCAGCATCTATTATTTTAAGCTCTGGACACCAGACAGGACATTTTGTTTCTAATGCACTCAGGGGCAGAGAGATCTCAGTAAAGATCAAGAGGCTACAGAGTGGCAAGAATCATAAGAATCACATTAGCAGCGACAAGCTTCCCAGGAGGATGGAGAAAACAGCGTTTGGAGTGGTTTGCTGAGAGGAATGCACATTTTTATCAGGCACTGAAGCTCTCCTTTTGATGTCAGATTCCAAGGTTATGGCATATTTTATAGTCACACACACATGTTCCAAGGACACTCCAGGCTGCTCAATTCTACCCCTGTGGAATGCATGCAGGAGCAAGAGGGCTGGACATCAAGGGTAGACAGCAGTCTGCATGGCCTGATTTCAAGGGCCCTGGGAAGACACCACCCTCTTCACCTACCCACCCACTGCTCAAATACACCATTAGGGGTTTAATCCATGAGGCAGGGGGTAAGAATGTGCCTCCCTGGTGCACCTAGTATGAGCCAAGCAGAGTGTTTTTGGGCCCCCTTTACAGATGAGGAAACTGAGCCTGGAAAATCATTAATGCATTACCCAGCTGACCCGGAAACTGGCTATGCCTCCAAGTCTAAGTCTGCTCTTTGGAAAGAAGCTGGTAAACTCATTCCTGATGAGGTGTGAATTCCATGATTCACGGATTCATACATTTCACAAATGAAAAGCACTCACTATGTATAGGAGCCAGGCCAGCTGCCAAGGTGGGGTAGAAGATGAAAAATTTCTGAGGCTGTTTGCAAAGAAATGATCTACTAGTAGACAGGGCAGGTATCAGATAAAATACAATTGAGAAGAAGAACCATAAGACAGACATAGATGAAGTTAGCAGGCTTTTCACACACTAGTACTTCATGAATACTTACAGAACGAATAATGATTTAATGTTAACTTGCATTAAATAGAGAGTGACATCATCACAAGTCACTAATTATGGAATTTTACACATTAAATGTGGTACTTTGGAAGGCCAGGGTCCCTGTGGGAACCTTGTAAATTGCAATTCTTATGCAGAACACGGAATCTTTTAGATTTTTTTTCCCCTAGAATACGCACAGCAGGGCCCTCTCTGTAGAGATCTTGCTCCGGAAGGACTGGAGTGGGCCTTTTAGAAAAACTCTCTGAGTAACTGTGGTGTGCACCCCAGTTAAGAACCACTGCTCCAAGGCACAGATTTTATTGTGGTTTTTTTGATTCTACAAACATAATAAGGCTGATCTTAATTGAAGACACCGGAGATCAATTTAGTCTCAGTATTTTGCCCTCTATCAATAGATCTGTGCATTAAGTTCCATCCGACCTTTCCTTTTTTCTAGGAAGATGAGCAAGTCACTCATTATCTCTGAGCCTTGATTTACTAATCTGTTAAATGGGGATGATAACAATAGCTGCTCCACCTATTCCCGAGGACTTTGGGGAGGATGCTATTTAGCAGATGGTGTGATCAATGGAGGATTAAAATGCAGACAAATCTACTATTTTCAAGGAGCTTATAGACTAGAAAAAAATCATGTAATTATAAAGGAAGGAGGAAAATGGAATGATCCATGGAAGAGATGCTGTGGGAGTTTGGAGCAAAAACCTAGAGGTGATAGGTTAACATCTTATACATGTAATTTCAGAAGCAGGGGGGTGGGTGTCACCAGGGAAATGGATAACTCACTTGTCTAGAATGTTTGGATTACAGTCACGAGAAAGATCAGTGAAGTCAGACCATTGAGATCTGTGAATGCCACCCTAAGAGCTAGAAGTTTCTGGTGAGCAATAGGGAGCCGCAGCAGCATCATGAGCAGGAAATGCTATATTCTGAGGTGATTTAGGAAGAGAAATCTCATTGTGTATAGTGTGTGGATTAGGATGAGGAAAAAACTGCAAGGTGACAACACAAGGTTGGAAGCCAGAATGGCAAAAAACATCTGTGTGTCAGCAACTGTTCTGATTTTGGGCAAGAAGGCAAAGGAGGCAGCAAAAGACCCTGGGTTGAATTTGGGGCCTCTGAGAAAGGATGAAAATGAAGGTGGACCCCAGGAAACCCCGCTTGTGACAGCTGCCTACATGGTTCAAACTTCTGATTTTCAAAGTATTTGCTGGGGAGGCGGGGTGCACTGAGGAAGCCTCAGGGAGGGGCATGCAAGGAAAAATTGAGGGAGAGGCTCAGCAAATGGGAGATCAGACCACCCCACTCCCTAGCCTTCCCCCACTGCAATAGCAGCATCAAGGCCAAGTGCTCAAGGACTATGAGCCCAATGTCTTGGGTTCAAAATCAGCTCTGCCATTTCGGTAAGGCATTTCATCTTTCTGTATCTCAGCTTACTCACCTGTACAAAGGACTAATGACAATGATAATAATAATAATGCTCATTATATACTCTTCACGAGGATTAAATATTAAGTACTTAGAAGAGTATCTGCCGTACCCTAAGCCCTGTACAAGTGCTGTGAAATTTAAACACTATATATATTTTATAAAATGGACTTCCACATACATTTCATTTGAAAACAAATTCTACAGTTTAAAAATATTGAAAACCACTCACTTGAACTAAAGACAGGATTGTATGACTTGGATTTGCCCTCTACAGCTGGACCCCTGTGATCAATCAAAGTGACCTGTGGCACCTGCAGCCATCTGGTTGTTCCTGTGCCCTCCTACGTGTTCTTTGGTATCTGGGATAGGTCTTCAGGTATCTTTTTATCTCCCAGGATTCAGTATGCACCAAGTAATTTTCATTCTTAGTATTCAAGTTGAAGCATAGGATCACTGGAAATCTAGCTGCATAAACTCCTCGACTTTACAAAGGTGAAATAAATTTTAAGGACATTACGACCTAATCAGGTAAGCCCTTAGATGGGACTGGGCTTTTCCTGAAGGAAGAAGAGAGAGGGGTATCTAACATGAAGAAAACTCTCCATCGCTGGCTTTAGGTGGACTGGGGCTACATGTTAAGGAATTCAAGCAGTCTCTAGGAGCTGAGAGGAGCCCCTGGCTGACAGCAGGCAAGGAAACAGAGACCTCTGTCCTACAACCCCAAACAACTGGATTCTGCCACAACCACGTGAGCCTGGAGAGGAGCCTGAGTTCCAGAAAAGAGGGCAGCTGTTGTTACCTTGATATCAGCCCTGTGAGAACCTGAGCAGAGAACAAACTGTACCTACACTCTGACCCAAGGAGACTGTGAGATAATAAATGAGCATTGTTTTAAGCCACTTAGTTTGTGGTAATCTGTTATACAGAGATAGAAAACAAATACGTTCTCTCTAGCCAAGAGCACATGCTGGGCTTCTCCAGGCACAAATCCACCTGCCTAATCCTCCACAGCTGTGGGCTGCTAGGGTCGCTGGTTTTCTCCACAAACTTCTCTAGACAAAAGTGGGGCTGAGGTATGGCCCCCGCTGCATTTGGGGCTTTTGCTGCTTAGCTGAAAATGAACCCATGATGGGAAAAACAAAGATCAATGAGGAACAGCAGCTCCCCCTTCACCCTCAAAGATGCTACAGCTGGAATCATGTTCTTTCTCCAGTTGTACTGAACCAACATGAAATTCCATGTGTGCGACATCACAACTCCCCCATCTCAGAGTCCGTCAACGCAGAGGAAACAAAAGTGAAGAGGAAGCTTCTGTAGGACTCGTGGTGTAAAAGGATATCTTGTTTGTAGGATGGTGGAAGGAAGTGGCCACACTATCCTTTTGCCCCATTGCCATCTAAAATACAAACAAATTCTCTTTACCATCTTGGTAGGGACAGTTTTTAAGTCCTAAAAGCAAGAGCAGAATTGACTGAGCTGCCATAAAATTCTACCCTTGGCTAACTGTTAAGGTGAAGTAAATAAAGGGACAGAGGTTGTGGAATATTTTGCAAATGATTTCTGCACAAACAAACTCCCCCTTCTATCTAGAATTCAGTTTGCTGGCTAGTTCTGTGTTTATGGGATAAACCCAAGTCATCCTACAGACACACAAGCAGCAATAGGGAAGAGAGGCAAGGCCTGTCACTTAGCTTGCTAACCACAACCTTAGGTACACACACAAAAAGACCAGGTAGAACTTTTTTACCCCCCACCACAGGTAATTAATCATGGACGGAGGCAGCCCCTCAGTTGAAGGCCAGCGGAGCGTAGCACCCGCCATCTGTTTTGTATTAGCTATTGCTGAAATGCCAGTGGCCTGAAACCATTTAGAAAACGCAGCTCTCCGTGCCCTGTGTCTCTCTCTCGCTGCCTCTTTCTGCGTCTCCAGCTGGTAACCAAGTAGCAAATACACTTAGGAGGAAGCAGCAGCTAATTCCTTCCTCAACAATGCCAGGGGCCTTCAGTGCCAGGGCCCTCAGACAGTGCATTTGGATGGAATTCTCTGTGGACTCCTCTTGCATTCATTGAAGGACTTCAGAGGGACAGAACAATACTTGCTGGGTTTGCAGGGGGTGGGGGGGGGGTTGGGTGGAATAAATTGTAGGAAGCTAATTTTGTATTTGCTGAACTCTACGCCAAGATAGGTAGGTGCTGAGAAATGTGAGAAGAACTTTTAAAACCCTGTGTCTAATTATCATGGTTTTATCACCCCAGTCACAGTCCTTTTTGGTTTTCACTGTCTCTTCCTCTCCCTGAAGAAGAGACAGAATTTCAGATGAAGAGTAAATTAGCAAGAACAGTCGCAAGAGAAACTGGATGCTGCAGATGGATATGTGTAGTTTGCAGCCCCCAAATAGCCTGCGCTGAAGAGAAGCAACATCTTATGAGACAAGTTTGTGAGTGTATCTCATGTCAAATATAAACAGTAGGAAAGTGAGACAATTCCACTCTTGAGAGCGAACTGCTGTCACCCAGTGTATTCCTTTCTTTCCTCCCTCAAAGCCCTAAATCTTCCTAGTTAGTCACTTCTGTTTTTTAAACCTATCAAACTCAAGTGCAAAAATATGTGTGCCCTGTTTCAGGGACCAGAGCAAAGGTGCAAGGTCACAGCTGGAAGGCACCGGTGCCACTTTCTCCAAGTCCATGTTGGGTTAGAGGCAGGGTTAATACCTCACCTGCCAATCTCACGTTAAATTTCACAAATGATCAGAACGAATGAAATAATGCAGATGAGACGATTTAAAAATCAGGCATGGTTGTATTTTCCAGTGCTAATGCATTCTACGTTTTACTCCCTGCCCTCTCCTACCCCCTTATCTTATATTTCCTCTGTAGAGAGTAAAGAAAAGAAAAATGATGGACCTTCATAAATGAATGAAGTTATTTGAAAGATAGTGCCATTTCATAGAACTCCTTCTCCTAATAGTTGAATAAGCAACAGAAATTAAAGCCTTTGAAAAAGATGAAAAGTCTTAGATATGGTACAGAATGAATTGTCTGGAATGAACTTGCCCATGTGGACATAACAGCAGAAGCACACCGTGTTAGTGCTTCCTAAAGCAGATGAAATGCTCATAGTGATATTGATGAGGGTCGTATTTTCATATGAATTTAATTTGATATGGAGTCACTAGTTTTCTTTCTACTAGGGCTTACAATTCAGTCTTTTCTTGTGGCTGCTTACCTTGACAAGTCAAGCGCTGGGTGCTGATGTGATGAATAGCTGATGAATACCAGAGGTTCAATCCTTGTTGGAGCCTTGTAGCCTCCTTTTAGTCCATGGTCCCCCCAAACCAAAGTGTGGCTGAATAGGAGAGCTGGGGTGACTCAAAACCAACCCATCCAATTCAGATAACTGGCCTAAATGTCTATGTTTTTAAATTGTAATTTACAATTTTCTGATAATGATGCAATTCACAATTTTCTGTCTTATGACAACTCCCCCTTCCCCCCAAAATGTCCTGAATGTCTGAAAGTGTGTTACTAGTTCCAAAACATACATTCTCTCCTGTTTTGGCCTCACATCCAGAGCTGTTCCAATTTCATGTTATTTTAATTTCTTTTGGGGAAGCATTATGCCCAGGGTCCACTTTCTCCCTTCAAATAGTACACAGCTTTGGGGAATTTAGCAACATAATAATGATAACGATCTCAATCCCTGCCATGGCCTGGGACTAGGTTCTGTGAAAAAGAGGCAGAAGTGGCTGTAGTAAGAGCCAGACAAGAAGCCCTGAGAATCCCTATAAAAAGAGAAGAGATTCATCTTCAGTACTTTGGGCTTTATTTTTCTTTTGTCCTTAGCTACTTTTATTCCATTCCAGGTCAAGAGTTTATTTACTAAGTCAACAGAGAAAGATTGGGAAACTGTCTAAAATACACAATGTCTTTCTACAGTAATACACCCACCAGAAAGTCGGGGGGGAAGAATATGCTGGACTAAAGTTAAGTACTAAAGCAAAGATTGGGTAGCTATTTACCAAACCCATTTCCCTGGCCGAGGCAGATAGCTAACGTTATTTCCCAGGCTCCTTTGTGGTTATGCAAGGACATATGACTGAGTTATGGCCAATAGAATGTGGACAAAAATAAAATGTGTATTTCCAGTTATGGCCTCTGGAAACATCACACACACATGATCTTCTGTGCTCCTTACCACATTGGGAACAATCTTGGAAGCCATATGTTCAAGTTGGAGGAACCACAAGAGGGAAGGAGGCTGGGTTCCTAGAAGAGGAACCTGCTTAACAGAAACACCCATTCTGGGCTTGGTATGAGCAAACATTAAATATCTATTGTGTGAAGCCACAGATATGTTGGGGTTTGTCCGTTATGGCAAATAATTTACTGATAAACCTTAACTAATACTGACCTTATAAAAAAATATACCATAAAATTCTCAAGGATTCAAAATACTAATGCTCTCTACTTGTCATTGGCTGTATCGTGTAAAGGGAAACTCACTTTTTCTGTGGGAATTTTAGATTCTCAACCTCTCATTACTTGTCACCATGCAATGTCATGAAAACATGACATTTCTTGACTGAAGAAAATCCTAAATGCAAATCATCATCAAGACGGGGAAGAGGCGGGAAAGAAGTCCCTCCAGCATACTCAGTGGAAAATGCCATTTTTGTATACTTAAGAATCAACCTACTCTCCTCTATTTTAGAAAAGTAATTCAACTTGGACAGAGAAGATTAGTTAGTACCCAGCCTTTGATGATTACTGTGTATGAAAATGTCAAATGCAACTCTGAGTTTTGGATGGTTTCTCCATGGGAAAGCTTAAGTGAGGGATTCAGCTAACTTCTTGGATAACTAAAGGAAAAACTCCATTTTTACTTCTGCTATTTGGACATTATGGGCTTGAATTATCCAGCTTACTCACCTGTATATTAGATAGTATCTAGACAAAGCTTTAGTATATATGTAATAATGTAAAACCATTCATTTCAAAAAAACAGAAAGGGAATTTTAGATTTTGACCTACATATGTACCCACCAGGGAAGTGATTCCAACTCCAGTATTTGAACCAAACTAATTTTATAGGTAACCTCTGAAGAAATTAAGATCATGTTTAGAGTCTAAGCTTTGTCCAGGAAATCTGCTTCAAACACCAAATCAGGTCATTCAGTATTCATTCATTTATATATTTGATTTTTTTTGAGTTGGTAGGTTGTTTTATTTATTTACTTATTTTAAAATTATTTTATTGTTGTTCAATTACACTTGTCTGCATTTTCTCCCCATCCCTCTACCCCACCCCAGCCAAACTTGATTCTTAAGGCATAATAATTTAACTAATCACTGCCTATTTGAAGGGTTGGGGTGGGATGCGTAAGACTAACATCATAGAAGCAATAGACTGCATGAAAGTGAGAAGAAACAGATTATTTTCTGACTGCAGCCATGGAGACAGGGCTTGGAAGGCTGAACAGGGGCTCAGAAGATAAAGAATAGGTATAGTGGGTTGTGGGGAGAGATAAGGACCTTCCAGGTAGAGGAAATACAACGAGCCTGCATCCTGGAGGTACCAACACCTGGTGAGTAGTTGATGGGATTTGGCCAAAGCTTACAGTGAATGAGGTCATTCATTCAGCCAACATTTGCTGCTTGAGGTTGGAGGTTGAGGACAGTGTCCCTGCCTTCATAGCACTTGTATTGCTAGGAGGAGACAGACAATGACCACGGGAACAAGTACATAACCTCAGGTGGTAGTAAGTGCTATGAAGAAAATTGTTGCAGAATAAGGGAGTAGAAAGAATAACCTGCAAGGAAAGGGGTGTATTTTAGAAAAGGTGGTGAGGGAAGGTCCCTCTGGGTTGGTGACAGGAGCTAGGAGGGTCCCTACAGCATGAAACCCCATTCTAAGCTGTTCTGGCTCCATACGTCATCTGGGCCCCAAGTTTTGGTCTGGGCCTGTTCTGAGAGATGAGGTCAAGCAGCAGAAAGCACAAGGGCATTTGTGTCTAGGGTCAGGAGCAAGAAAGGTCTGTGTGGTGGTGAAGAGGTCAAATATGAGGGAAGTTGACAAGCCACTGGAAAATTAGAGAAGGCTCTAATTGTTTTCTTTGATTTTGTAGAAAATTTGTCTCTGTTTGTGGGGCTAAGAAAAATTTTATCAGTGACAATTTTTGATTTATCTGTTTTTTTAATAGGATTTGAACTTCTTCAGCTATCAGAACACCGGCCCCCCCCGCCCCCCCCCCCCGTTCTATTATTTGTTTTTTGGGGTTTTTTTGCATAGAAACCATAGTAATCTTTAGCACCTCAGATATTCTCAGTTAATAGAACCAGGGAGTTTGTAATAAAGGGACCGAATATTTGGTTTTAATTCTAGAATATGCAACATCACCATAAAATAATGACATCATAATGTAACCAAGTGTGGATTTAAAGGACATCCCTTCCCCAGGTCAGGAAGGAGAGTCTTCCTCCCAGAGCCAGATACTTAGAGGAAGAAAAGAATAATCCCATTAACTGAGAGCCTTCATTCCCCAGACTTGCCAAAGGCAGTATGTGAAGTGCAAACAGAGATCTAGGGCCAAGGTAACAACTTCTTCACAGATGGAATGTTTTGAATACCTCCCAAGTCAGGCAAGAACTAAAACCTCAGAAAGATTTAGTGTGAGGAGGCCCTCTGTTGGGGAGTGTGTCTATCTAATACTTCCCCCCTCAGATCCCGGGCTGATCACATTTTTAATTTTCTAAAGGGCAAAGGGAGATGGGCTTGGGAAGAATTGCTTCTGCTGGGACATGCTGGAGGTACTTAGTTCTAATTTTCAGGCTCAGTTTCCTCATCCTTTTCTAATTGACCTTTCTAAAGTTCACCAAAACCTGGATTTTTATACTCTGGAAGGCTTAGTAAGCTTTTCTTTAAGTTGAAAGTGGAGAATTGATGTAATATATGGATAGTATCCACATTTGATTGATAATATCTGAGATGACTGAGGAATATGAAATTGAAAGTGTAACAAGAATCTTGGTATCTGTTTTCCACAGTGGCATCAGGCTGCGCAGACCATCTTTTCTTAGAAAAGTGCCCAAACCATTTCAACACTGTGTTATCAAAATTGTAACCATCACAGTAAGAAAAAGAGGAGCCAACAGGAGAGTGATAATTATAGTGTAAAGTCAAGCAGACCCCACATAATTGTAGGAAAAGCCATTCTTTCTAAGTTATGAATTTATCATAATTTAGCTTAACCTTAATTTATCGTAATTTAAACTTATCAGTGCTGCCCATTGGCGGTTTCCTTGCTCACCAGCTGGACTCCACCTGTTAAAGATGCACTGAAGAGATAAAGAATTTACCAGGAGGCGTAAGGTATTAGAGAAATGGCAGTATCTCTGCCAGATGCCTGCTATCAAATCAAATAATATAATCAATGTTGTGGCTATAAAATATTAATGACTTTACAAACTTCAAAAAATTATATGAAAGCACAGGTTTAAGGGGACCCTGTTGTGGGGAACATATACTTCATGAAGACATAAAGCTCTTGGCAATTCTGATATCAGAGGGGTCACAAGCACTGAGGAGGAACAGGGAGGTGCTTTCAGTAACTGAGTGAACAGGATTGAGGAATCAGAGGGGTTAAAAAAAAAGTAGATCAAAATGTGTTTTATGCTCCCTCCACACCCTGGGTTTTCTCTTATTTTCGTCTGTGCTTCCTCCTCTTATTCTTCCAGTTCATCTACCCCCTCCTGCATAGCATATAAATATAGTGGGCAAAACTAGACATGGACATAGGCAAGAATTCCACCCCCAGCCGCACCCCCCGCCAAAAAAGGCTGATCTTGGTGAGTAGGTTTAGTCTCTGAGATGGCCAGTACCAATTGTTGAGAGATTCTGCTAGAGTCTTTTGATGAAAAGATGACTCTAACAGATATTTTATCAGCATCTGAATCATGGCAATGCGCAGTTGGGGGTTGGGACATTTCTTTTTAATTCAACCTGAAAATATGTATTGGTGGCCTACTATGCATCAAGCACTGTGCTGATCATTGGTGATATGATGATGGTCTCTCTCTATAAGAAATGCACAATCCATTGGTGCCTGACCAGAGATGATGATTGATTATGAGGTCATCATACAGTAGTGGTTCTCAGAGTGTGGTACCTCAACCAGCAGAATCAGTATCACTTGGGAGTTTATGAGAGTTGCAACAAGAATTTCTGAATCAGAGGTTCCGGAGGCAGGGTCGGCAATTTTACGCCATCCCTCCAGGTGACTCTGATGCACACTCAGGTTCCTGAGTGTTTACTGTGTATCAAGCATCATCCTAAATTCATTATCTATATGGCATCATTGAATCCTCCTGACAACCCCAATTTACGATGAAGGAACTGAGGCTAAACAGGGTAAGCACCTTGCCAGTCATGGAGCAAATAGTAAGCAGGGGACTGGGCCTCAAGCAGCCCAGCTGCAGAACACATACCCTTAATCCTCTTTGTGATTTGAGAAGTGAAAGGGTACCCAGAGCTGGGGAAAGGAAGGGTGGAAAGGCAGGGACAAGATTGGGAGCTCATAAAGAACGTTGACTTATTAACTGAAAAATATCCATCAAAGATTAAATAAATAATAAGAATGTTTGACAATGCTTGCTTTAGGGGAGTCATTGGTGTGGTTTGGGGCTCACCCTCCGGTGGTTGCTTGTACCATGTCTCTCTAGAAGAAAATGACGGTGCTACAATCTTTCTGGACCTCTTTAAAAGGTATGCCAATCACTGAGGGGTCCCCTCAGCGGCCACAGCTGGTGTGGAACTGATTCCGGGCTCCTAGTCCTACGAGATAAACATCCCCTTGATGTTGTTTAGCATAGCACTGACACTGAAATCGAGTAGGCTGGCGAGTTGGAAGTTGAGTCATGATATATTTATTAAGCTGAGCACTGGCTTTAACACTCAGAAGAATACCAAATTAATTCAAGACATATTTCTAGGCCTCAAGGGGCTTACAGCATTGGTTTTGCTGATGGACCACCCAACATCCATTAAGACAGAGAAACCAAATCTTCACTTTGGCTCATTGTGTTGCACAGTGACAGAACTGGAGATGAAAAGGGCCTCGGTGCATGTGGAACGCACGCACGACAGACCTGCAGTCTCTCAGCCTGTGCGCATTAACCCCCCCAGCAGCCTGGCTGCGGAGTGAGGTGCTTGTTTGTGCATAAACACTGTCATTTCACTGGGACTGCTATTTCATCTTTGAACCTTGGCTTCAAAGGAATACTGACCTTATTCCTCTAGCTTGCCTTTCTTTGAAGCGCATGGCTTTGCATTGCAGATTAAAGTGAAGACATTCATCAAAAAAGAGATCTGGCCAACCGCTCCCCAAACTGAACCCGAAACAAAGCCTTGAAAGGCTCCAATCACAGTGGCAGCGGAGTGGGCTGAGGATGAAGGCTCGGAGCCGGGCCCTCTTTCTTGGATCCTGTAATGCAGCTCCGGCATAACATAGTGCTTCCCTTTGAGCGTGGGGCAACTTTACCCGGAGAGTCTGTCTACTTCAGCAGAAAGGGGTGAGTTACCGCAATATTCCTAACCTGTCCTGCTTATTTTATTTAAAGCAGGCATTGTCGTAAATGACGCCAGCATGATCATTCAGTGTGTGCCTTTGAATTCTTCAAAAGAGGCGTCAGGCAGAACCATCTGAAACTTGGCTGATGATTCCCTCAATTTTCTTTCCTCCTCCTTTCTTTTGTTCATTCCCTTGAAAAGGAACTGTCCTCTCTTTCGCCCTGGTTCTCCGATCTTGGCTCTGAGGAGAACGGCTGTTCTCCACATAGCCTTCTCTTATGTATTTATCTCTTTTCTCTCTTAAGATTGCAAGAGTAGTGAAGGGAGAAAGTTTAACTGGGAGGTTAAAAATAATAACCAAATAATTCTTTAACTTTAATGCTAAGAGGGAAAACCAAGAGAAATATCTCCAGCCTCAGAGGAGTAAATATTGATGATAGACAACTGTCAAAGGAGAAGTGATTATATCTTGAGTGCAATTTTTCTGTAGATCTTTAACTGTGATCAAATACACAGAATGAGTTCTCTCTGGGATGAAGTGGTAAAGCAATCCAGAGGAAAGAAGGAAATGATTGTCAAGTTGGGTACATGTAAATCATCTGATTCTGATAACACATACACGAAAGGGTTTAAGAAATAGGCTAATTTTCAGAGTAACTTTTTTTCTAGTTATTCATCTCTAAAATAAGACCAAAGGATAATTCTGGTCATTGTAAGGCAATTCACTTAACTTGTGCTTTAACTTACATCTCAAATAATTGTTTTCCATTAAGAGATGCATGAAGTTCAAGATCATTAAATGGGTTCATGAGAAATCAGTGATGCTAGGCCAGCTTTTTATACAACATGACAGCTCACATGGGAATGGAAACAGCTCTATTCCTAGCTTTAGTTTTAAAAGGTTGAAACAAATCTACTTATCCATATCACATCCAATTTACTACCCTCCCCAAATTTGGGTGTGGCCATGTAACTAGGTTTGGTCAGTGGATTGTGGCCAAGGTGGTAAGTGTCACTTCCAGGCTGATGCTCTCTTTCTCTAGCCAATGGAGGCCACATGCTGAGATGGCCAAACCTCCAGCTGGTAGCAGCGTGAGTCATCATCCCCATGGAGGCAAACTGTGCAGTTGTCTGATTTGTATCAAATGTGGTACAAACAAGAAATAAACCTTAGTTGTATTAAACCACTAAAATTTTCAAAGTTTATTTGTTATGGGCATAAGTTAACTTATCCTGACTAATGCAGGACCTTGGAGTATGTGTAGTGTTACCGCACGTCCATCATAAGAATCCTTCCTACAGCAGCCCTGAGGCAATGGTCCAAATACTTCTTGAACACCTCAAGAATAACAGCAAATGACATGGCAAGCAATTATATAGTACTTACTATATAATTGTTTTCAGACATAATTTAAAGCATTTTACATATCTCATAAAAACCTTAACTCATCAATAATATTTCCCTCCTTTTACAGCTGGATGACCTGAAGCACAGAGAAGTAACTTGCTCAGGGTTAAACAGATAAGTTAGACACTTGCCTAAAGCTACTTAGTATCCTAGGTGTCAAAATCAAGCAGCTGCTTTCAGTCTATGCCCTGAACCATCGCACCATGTGGCTTCCCTAGATTGGATTTTCATTTCCTTTTCACACAGACTGTTCAATAAAACACAGAATCATAAAACCCAAAAGACAAGGTTGGAGGGGACCTTAGAGATCAATCAATCCCTGCATTTTACATGGAGGAGAAACAAAATCTCTCTGCAAGCCATTTCCCTGCTTTTGTGAGAAAGGTCTCTCTTGGAGGTTTTCAAATTAGTGATCTGGGGATCACTAGAGCTCAGCAGAAAGGTTGCAGGGGCCGTCAGTTTGGAGATTAGAACGATTAACCCTGTTATAATCTATTTTATATAGTAGGCTTCTGGGTAAATTTGTATGTGAATATTCTACTGCTTTAATAGAATTTTAAAAAATGATGGGTTTCTCTAGACTTCTCCTGAAGTAGTAGGCTTGTAAGGTTGAACTATTTGTAAGGTAAATAATAGGGCCTCACATCAGCTGGGAGGTGGGTGGGACACATGGATTGTTTATCCCAGGGGTCAGTACTGGCCCAGAATAATTTGCTACTTCCATAAAAAGACTCACTAGATTGTCTGGCAGTAAGAATGGCCTTATTTACTACTGTTACCTACACTGTAATATGTAGTAGAAGCTCTATAAACTATATATGAAAGAGAGAAGGAGGTTTCCAAGAGGTTTTGATGAAACAATTTTTCAAAAAGAAGATTAAGCTCATTTGGGTTGAACAAATTAGCATGCTTTGGCTGCGGTGACCCACCGGCAAAGAAATGGCTGCAAAGTTACTTTGTGTTGTTTTGTCTATATATTCTCAAATGGCCAGTGGTGGATTTTCTCTCCCATGAAAGAAAGAAAGAGAAAAAGAAAGAATGAGGTGCATAGATAAAAAAATGTATATTAAATTGACTGACAGCTCTGAGAAAGCACAGGCAAACACACACCTTAGCTTGATTCATTTTAACACAACTAATTACACAAAACTATCCAAATATGCTGATCGCATTAAGAGGTAAATTAAAAAGTTTTCCTTGCTTTAAAAAAAGCATTTCTTTCTTTGTGTGCTGACAGCAATTTTGGTACATTTATGGATTAGGAATGATGTGTATTAGGTACTATTTATGTACACATGTCTTGATGTGCAAATTCAGTTCCATTAACTCAAAGGTATATATTTTAGAAGAGGGAACTTGATGGGGCAAGAGGACACAGGGAGAGGTCTAGGAAAGGGTTTCATGGGAGCTGTGCTCACTGCAGGCCTTCTTACCTTCGGTGGTCCCATCCAGTCCCATGATGAATTTCATTGATCTGATGATTTGCTCTGCTATTGGGGGGCTCATGGATGTAGCATAAACAGCACTATGTGAGTGAACCCGTAAATAATCCACCAGGTCCTTTAATAAAGGAGGAAAATCAAAAAAGAAGGCGATTAAATCTCATTGTTGGTGGTGATAATCACCTCTTGTCCCAACCCTATTCATCATAGCATAAGACATTTGATTCTTGAATGTGGCCCAGTTTTCAATGGGCATTACCAAACATTTTCTATCCCTTTTCTTAGTTTGTCTCTCATAAACTTAGAAGGTATTTGGTAGAGGATGTAAATTTGGAGTTGAGGTATATAAGGCCAAACCAGATGTGTAAAAGAAAAATTATTTCCCAAACATTTATTGAGTACTTAGTATATACAAACACTGGCTTAGTATTCAGGAGTGTCCAAAGAACACAGGATGTGATCTTGCCATTGAGGATATTACATTAAATTGTGCCCATGGAAAAGTAATGGTAAGAAAAGTAACAAGCCATACAAACTAGTATATGTAACAGGTCTATAGCCTGCAAAGGAAAGAGAGGGGGTATTTGCTAGTTGGAATAGATAGGGAAAGTTCCAGGAAGAAAGTGAAATTGATTAAGTCTTGAAGAACAAAGACAAATATAGAGCAAAAGAAAACTTGGGTGGGAGGATGGAGTGAGTGGCAGAAGGGAGAGCTGGTTATGCCTTGGGCAATAGGAAACTACTGCAATTTTGTGCAACACTATTTGGAGTGCCAACTCACTACAGAATGCTGGTTTTCAGTGTCAGTGGGAGGAATGATTCTCCACCTGTGTGTCTGACTCCTGAAGCCAAATGTAAGGTCCCAGGTAAGCCTGCTGAGAGCATAAAGAAGCTCCAATAACCTGTCAGTCAGGAGGGCCTCAGAGCTGGCATCTGGAGGTGCTCAGCTCCAGCTGGGAATACCATCTATCTGCCCACCTGTACTGGCTCATTACCTGGGACCTTCAGGGTGTTCTGCAGAGAAGCTAAGGGGCTGATGATGGCTCTCTATATTAGCAGTGGGGTCTGTAAAGGATCTGCCACCTTTTTTTCTAGGACAACAAGACAGTTTAGAATCCCATTTAAGTGTCCTTTCCAATTATCTCCTCTTGTAGGTGAACTAGGATGCAGGGAGCTCTGCATTGGGCAGACCCATCTCTTCCTAACCCTCCCTTCATTGGCCACATCCATTCCTACCTCTGAGCCTGGGACTGTGCCCCACCCTCCACTTTTCTGTCTCTCTTGGGTTCTTGCTGGCATGGTTGTTCATAAGCATTTTAAATATTCATTGCTCACCTTCTTCAGTAAAGAGAGTTACCTGGCTTCGCAGCTGGTTGGTGACATGATGCCTCTACCTGACCCATGCAGGGAACTGGTAGCTCCATTTTGTCCTTCCTGCCTTCTTCACTATGTCTTTCATTCTAAATCCCATCTTCCATGCATCCTTCTTCCCTGAAATCCTTTCTCTCCTTTCTCCTTCATTTTAGATTCTTTCTTCATTCCTTTTTTGTTTCTTCCTATTTGCTTTTACTCAGATTCCCTCCCTCCTTCTTTCAATTTCAAATTCTCCAGTTAATATTTTTCTCTGTTTTTATTTCCTCCTTTCCTCATTTTTTTCTTCCCCTTTTTTCTCCCTACTCCTGACCCCCTACCTTCTCTCTCTGGGCTATGTTCTGGGTGTGGAAGTCCAAGAAGAGAAGAAGGATAGAAAAACTAGTTTTTGGCAGCTATTATCCACTTATATTAAAATTAAAATTCGATTCCTGTCTATTCTTTTGTTTGGTGAATCCTTTTTGTTTAGTGGGTTTTCACCATATTTGAAGAGTGTATGTCTGATGACCTCAGGCACTGGGCACAGGACATTTGGGACGTTCACTTTGGAGGATGGCAGGGTGGGGGTGCTGCTCAAAGACAGAGAGGCAGCCATTTTCGAGAGTAGCTTCAGCAGAGCTGTCCTTCACAGCTCTATGCCCAGTGCTCTCTTTGGGCAGTAGCAAGGGTTTTCTTTCTCTGTTAAGAGCTGGTACCACCCAGCACAATGCTGAGGAAGCCCACTAGGACACATGGGAGGGGCTTCTGTGGGACTGAGTCAGGAAAGGGCTGTTTCAGGGAGGTAGTCTGGCCTTGAAGAATGGGTAGGTTTGGATATACGCAGAAGAGGGGAAAGGCAAGGACGTGTGTTAAAACTAGGAATTGAGGCGTGGGTGGCTGGACAACTCCTGGCGGATGCTGCTGGCGAAGGGCAGGGCGGTGGTGACTGAGCTGCGTGCCTGGCGGGCGTGCGCCGAGCCCCGGCCTGGTCTGCGCCCAGGCTCTGCACCCCTGATGCTGAGCGGGTGTTGATCCCGCCCCGGCCAGGACGTTGGTGAAGTATTTCCTGGGCCAGAGCGTGCTCCGGAGTTCCTTGGACCAAGTGTTTGCTCCCTTCTGGCAGCAGTACCCAAATCCCTATAGCAAACATGTCTTGACAGAAGACACAGTGCACCGGGAGGTGACCCCTGACCAGAAGCTCCTGTCCCGGAGACTCCTGACCAAGAGCAACAGGATGCCCCGCTGGGCCGAGCATTTCCTGCCAATGCTGCTCACTCGGTGTACCTCCTGGAGGATTCCATTGTGGACCCACGGGACCAGACCATGACCACCTTCACCTGGCACATCAACCACTCCCGGCTGATGGTGGTGGAGGAGCGGTGTGTTTACTGTGTGAACTCTGATAACAGCGGCTGGACCGAAATCCCCTGGGAAGCTTGGGTCTCCTCCAGCTTTTTTGGCGTCTCCAGAGCTGTCCAGGAATTTGGTCTCGCCCGGTTCAAAAGCAACGTGACCAAGAGGATGAAGGGCTTTGAATACACTTTGGTCAAGCTGCAAGGTGAGGCCCCTTCCAAAACCCTGGTTGAGACAGCCAAGGAAGCGAAGGAGAAGGCAAAGGAGACGGCACTGGCAGCTACAGAGAAGGCCAAGGACCTTGCCAGCAAGGCGGCCACGAAGCAGCAGCAGCAGCAGCAGCAGCAGCAGCAGTTTGTGTAGCCAGCCTGGGCCCTTGACTGCGGCTCGCTGGGCCACCCGTCGCGCTCCTCCCTCTGCCCTCCCCCGCTGTGCTTTATTATTAAAGGTCAACTTCCAGCCTGATCTCCTGTCTGGGTGGTGGGTTGGGGGTGGTGTCTTTTTGGCATCTGCAGTGCACCAGACACGTTACCCACGTCTGGGCCGGCCTGCTGCCTACCGCATCAGCTAGCCATGGAGAGAGGGGCTGTGACTTGCCCAGGGCCACAGAGAGCGTGCAGGTGAGGAGTTAAATGCTAGACTGTAAGCTCCATGAGGGCAGGAACCTTCATGTTGTTCTCTGCTGTGTCCCAAGTATCTGGAAGAATGTCTAGTACATAACAGGCACTCAATAAATATTTGTTGAATAATCAAAAAAAAAAAAAACCCCAAAACAAACTAGGAATTGAGATGGCATCTTAAGCAGCCAACAATGAAGTCAATTAAGAGTAGAGAGAGATGCTAGTGCTTCCAAGAAAAAGTGATGAGGGGTTGTCTCCCTGAAGGGAAGTATGATCTTGGAGTTAAGGCACAGGCTCTGGATTGTTTGGGTTCAAACTCTGGCTCTGCCACTTACTGATAGTAACCATGGGCAATTTATTAAACCTCTTCGTGCCTTACTTTACTTCCTTGAAAAATGAGACAATGATAATCCTTACCTCAGAGTCATGAGGATTGAATGGGTTAATACATATATAGTACTTAGAATAGTATCTGGTATAATATACAGTGAATAACTGATGCTGTTGGCAGTTATCACTGGATTTTCAACCCAGAGATTCTTAGAACTGGGAGGAAGGGTGAAGGGAGGGGACCAAAATATAAAAACTCCACGAAGTCCCTTTATTCCAGCTCCCTCATTTTACAGAGGGTAATGTTCTAAGTTTATGTAACTACACATTGGACCCACACATCATACTAAAGATTTTCAGCTCAGTACTTCCTCCATCCTTATTTGAGTGAAAAGAAAGGAAAATGGAGGCTTTAAAGAAAGGTATACCCAAACCTGACAGATTGCTTGACTCTGAAGAGATGACATAGCTGATACAGTCACTGATAAATCTACAGCTGAAATTCATTGGTTGCTTGAGGCTCCATTTTAAGAACTTTATGTGTTAACTCCTTTTAGCTTCATAATAACTCTGTGAGGTAGGTACTATTTGTATCTCCATTTTATAGGTGGGATTGCTGAGTCATAGAAAGGATCAGAAAATTGTCCAACCAAATAGTGGTTGGATAACAAGGATATGGACCCAAAGAGCCTGGTTCAGGAGTCCGCACTCTTAACACCACAATTATTAATTCTTCAGACCAGAAGAGGGGGGACCAGGATGGCAAAGAGAAGACCACCTCCACTTCTACTTTTTCCTAATCCCCAGGGATTGTTTCTCTTTTTTAGGGGGAAGGACAGGAGAATTCCTTATATACTCAAGTATTTATACTACTAAGCCATAGATTGAATTGCATCAGTATCGAATGTTTCACGTCTATTAATCTTATATCTCCAAAGAGACTGAAATCTTGAGAGTAGGGAACAAAGTTATACACTTTTCTGAAAATGCACAGTGGTCTGTTAAATACTGATGCTCTAATACTGATGGAGACCAGGGGTGTTTTAAGGATTAAGGAGGGATAGTGAGGGTCCCTGAAGTATGTAGGGGGACACTAAGCAGCTTTCTTAGGGAAAAAAAAAGTAGCCTTGTGGCATCACTGACAAAGATCAGACAAGGAAACAAAACAAGGCTGCCTTTGATCCCTAAAGGGCTCTTCTCAATGTCCTCACCCCCCAATTTACCTTCAAAAATTGAGAAATTTCATAAAACCAAGGTCATGTGCATTCTTAGTTTGAATTAAATGCCTCACCGGTGCAATATCACTTCCTTTTAAAGTTAAGACTATCTTGCCCATAATCTTATTTCTTCTAGACTGAGTCCATTTTCTTTCAGAGTCTGAGTGTGTAGACATGGACTAATTTGCTTGTGTGGTTAGAAAAGTGGGGTTCTTTGAGTAACTTCTGCAGAGCATCAAGGAAAGCCTTGTTTTCTGCTTTTTTTTTTTTTTTTAATCCATTTTAGCATTCCCCCATTGGGTGCCATGAGCCATGAATTAGGAGTTGGCTTTGGTCTTTTGCAAGGCAAGTCTGGGTTGTGTCTTCCTTCAGGGTAGGTTAGAGGTCTTCTCACACTGAAGTTTCCATGTCCATTTGTATGTTCAAAACCCTGATTATTTTCTCTATCCATAGGCCTGGAGTTCAAGGACAAGGGTGGCTTTTCTGAGAAAATCAGACAGGAGACTCTTAGAATAAACATCTTGGCGTTCATTCCATGACCCCCATTTACTTCAAAGGGCTGTTAAATACAGCCAGGGCTGAGCATGCGGGGCAGAGCTGGCTTCTGCAAGGAGCCTGCCTTCGTCTGGCACACAGGCTTGTGGGGCTAATGCTTACGCCAAACTCCGCTGCTCTGTCCCACATCCCTCCTCCAGAATTCCAGCCCTGCAACCTATCAATCATGAGGGCTACCTTTGTCTTATTCATTTGTAAGTCTCTGGTCAGCCAGTGGAGACTGTGAAAGACGGTGAGCACTAGGCGTGCAAGAAAACTCAGGATCATACCTGAGAAAAACGTGGATCCCAAAACCGGGTTTGCAGTGTTGACCCATATCCTCAGCAACTGAATCAATAAAAATTAAAAAAAATAAAAATAAGAAAACTAGCCACATCATCTCAGGCATTCTTTAAAAAGCCATTCATGGCATGGAGCTCTGACAGGTGAAGATAATTACCTGACATTTTACCTCAAAAATCTTAAAAGAACAGAATGTTCCAAGTTGGGTTGCTCACAGATGATCTTACAGCCTCTCCAAACTCAAGGTTAGCAAAAGAGCAAAATCTTGCTGACCTTTGAGAGACTTTTTGGCAGTTTCCCTGAGGTGGGGAGTGAAGGTTGAGGTCAGGGCAGTAAACTCCAGTAAGCAGAGATGACTTTGTAGGACACTTTGTGATGGGAAGACTGAGGCCAAGATGAAATCTCTACTCTCTCTGCTAGTATTTTAGCACCAAATCATTTTTTTCTCCCTTTGTTTGTTTCCAAATACTTTTTCTTACATGATGTATCTGATTGCTAAGGTATGTAGTTCTCACCTTGACTAGCTCCACAAAGACTTCTAGAACCTTCTAGTAACTGTTAGTGAGAATATGTATAGTCCCCCTATAACTAAGCCTGACATTCACATTTAGAAAGAGAGGTAGGAACTAGTAAGCTATCTTTTTCTAGCTTTTTAGACCCAAGTATATTTTCAAATCTCCCAAGTTTTACTAAGAACCCAATGAACACAGTAAAATTTAAATTATTAGGGTTTCCGAAAAATGCAAAATCTTAATATGGTCATGTTAACATTTTTTTATGGTTAATTTTGTTGCTTTTTAACCTATTGGTTTAGAATCCTGTGTATTTTTGCAGTACCCATCAAATTGAGACATATTCTGAAAAATATCCAGGAAAATTTATATGGTGAAGATTTGAAAGCTGTAATCTACTTACATAGATAAGTAGCAAGATTTTTTCAAGCAAAAGCATTAGTATTTGTCCCACCCTATGTCCCATCAGTTAAAAAAGCAGTTTATTTATTTATTTTTATTTTTTTTAATTTTATTATTTTTTAAATTAATTAATTTATTTTTATTCAGTTACAATTGTCTGCATTTTCTCCCCTTCCCCACTAAAAAAGCAGTTTAAAACAAATACAAAGTGAAATTTCTTCACAAAGTTATTCAAAGTCTAGGGGATTAAACACTATGATTTAAATTGAAACTATACATAACTTAAAGTTAACATAATTAAAAAAAATTGAAGGTAAGAAAAGCTGATACAGAAGTTCCATGAACTTGGGCTCATTAGGCTGGAAGGAAACCACAGTTTATCTGGGTTTGTCACAGTCTGACCAAAAAATACCTTTCCAGACAGGTGTGTATCTGACTGATTTTGAAATCACCAGGGAATGACACATACATACACCTTCTCAAGTGACCGCCTATCTCCTGCTCACTCTTCATGTCTTGAAAACCTCCTTATGTTTTCTAGGTTTTGCATCTTGCTTTTTCAAGGCAGAAAGTCTGTACAGGCTAATGGATCTCTGCCAAACACTTCCTAATTCTTGCTGCCATCTAGTGGTAAACTCATAAACTGCAGGGCAACGTGAAGGAGAAGAGAGGTAGGGGAGGAGAACGGAGGGTGGGGGAGGAAGAGAGGGAGGAGGAGGCAGAGGAAGAGGAACGAAGCAGTCCTCTGTATCCAAGTATGCACAAAATGAGTATTTTAAAGAGCAAGAAAATAAACAGATCTGCATACATTTTCTGTCATCCTGATTAATGTAAATAATAATTTTCACAATTTGTCAGTATCTACCCCAGATGAATAGAAGTTACATGGACAAGAGCAAGTACACCTTTAAAATAGTCTACTGACTTTGGGGTGGAGAGTGTGAGAGAAAACTGTGAGCTGGTCCTTAGTTTGGGGTAATCATGAACTTTGTTTAAAGTGATATCAAATGAAGAAACTCTAAGGGGGAAAATGTGACAACTACCAAATTTGACAATATTTCAAGGATCTGCTTGCTTTAGTTTATTCAGGTGCCTTTAGTTCAGGAAACAGAGTTATGCCTGGTTAAAACTTTTCTAGCTCAGAAGTGCTGCTAAAGTAATCACAAAACCACAAGCTCACAAACTATTGTAGCCTAGAGAAGGGGACTCTTACGTCTGAGACCCTCGGATCCCATTGCCTTTTCATTCAAGGACGGAACATTTAACCTTTCACCAGATTTAGCTGAATCTCGTAAGATCCTGGGTATTCCCAATGTTTTTAGCACTACCCAGCTAATTCCCACAGGATGAAAGACAATGCTTTGCGCTTGGGAAAAAGTAGTGCTTATTAAAGGGTAAAGACCACTGAAAACTCTGAACATTTGAAGCATTTGTGCAACTCATGGCAGGGCAAGTGGCCACAATGAAACAGTTGTCTTAAATAACAGGGTTTCGATGACCACACCATTTCCAGCTGTCCTCCCTGGTTCGTCTAACTGGCTTACCAGGAGTCTGAACTCTTGATCCTGCTGGTCACAGTATGCAAGGAACTCGGAATTTTAGGTAAGCTGTTGATGTCACCTGCACGCACTAGTTTTGGGCTTCCTGTGCCTGCCTGGGCAGAGCCAACACCACTGTCACGCAGTCTCTTTGGGACAGGTGCAGGCCTGTGTGAGATAGCTATCAGGACGTGATAAAACTGCCACACAACGAAACGAGGCAGGCAACTGTCTCCTTTACCTCTCAAACCCAGGTTTTGAATAGTTCATTTTCTTTTCTGCTTCCCTCTTCTTTAAAATTTCTTTTAACATTTATTGGTTTATACTGGCAACCCCCTTAGTGATATTGGCATTAGAATGATCCTAGTAACACTCACTGAACAGTCTAATCTTATCAGATCAGAATTTTTAAGGCATGTAGATACTAGAGGATGACAAATTTGATCCATGAATTATCCAAAACTGTGAGAGATAATTATTTTGCATAGAAAATCCCTTAAAAGGATGTTTCTAATCTTGCGACTACTATTTTGATCAACACTCTTAAAGCCCACGTTGAGCACAGGATTCACCTCTTGAATATCTGATCTTTGCTCGCACTGTTGCTTCGTATTTTCATACCACGAAAACCACACTGCTTACAGTTTTGTAACATGTCCTTATCATTTCTGTGGTTTGGTATACAGAAATATAATCCCCCATCATTGGCCTACAGAGCTGATATTCATTCTAAGACTTCTTCCACACTGCCTGCAGGGTTCATCATCCCTCTCCTTTGTGCTATCTTTGCCTGCGTATACCTCTAGTGTTGCAATTTTATAATAATGTGATTACTCGTCACATGGTCCTCTGCGTTGTCAGAGAATGAGCTCGTTGACATTCTGGGGGCTACTTGGCTGTGAACCGTTGTCATGAGGCTGCAGTGATCAAATGAAGTGCGATGTACTGAACTGAAGCTCTCATGGAACCCAGTTAAGCCCTTCAGAATGTCCCCAGGTTGTTCAAGTTTTAAATAGACACAAGGAGCCCCTCTCTTACCTTCCTTCCAGCTATGTAACCTCCCGAGGCTCCAAAGCTTTTGGTGAATGTGCCCATAAACACATCGACATCTCCAGGGTCCATTCCAAAGAATTCCACTACACCCCGGCCAGTTGGACCCACAGACCCAATACTGTGAGCTTCATCTATGTAGAGGTAAGCCTTGTATTTCTTCTTTAGAGCCACGATCTGGGGCAGATGCACAATGGAACCTTCCATGCTAGGGCATAAGGAGAAATGTTTGTCACTAGTGTGTACCCTCCTAGGAGGCTCTGTGTTAATCTCCCTTCCAATATCTTGCAGACAGCCTGCCCTGACGGCAGTTGGGGATGACAGAGATGTGCCACTCTTTTCTTCTTAAGGGATATTTTTTTTTTTTGGCTGAGACAACCTTCTCAATCTGACAAAGCTAATCTGGCAGTACTTTATGGGAAAAGAATAAGTTACATTTAGTAGGTTTAAGTGCTTTTAGTTGTAGCTAATTCCCAAGTAAACAATTAGCTGACAGCATTGTTGATCAATTTATTTTAAAGATGACAAGTTTAATTAGACTGACAACTATGGATTTTGGGTAGTTTGCTAGTTTTAATTAAATTGCTTCATGTCATCCATCCTTATCAGCCTGTCACTCTCTCTTTGGCCAGTTCCGGCCCTGTCTGACCTGAACTCAGTGCTTAAACTGCTGAAGATTGAAAAAAGGAATTAAAAACACACAAAATAACTTTATTTTAGGACACATAGTATTGAATAGAGCACAGTAGAAAGTTCTTAGGATCTGTTATTCAATACAGTCATCCCCACTCATCTTTGGGGACTATGTTCTAAGACCCCCAGTGGATGCCTGAAACTAAGGATAGTCCAAACCCTATATATACTGTACCTGTTTTTCTCTATGCATACACATCTGTAGTAAAGTTTAATTTATAAATTAGCATAGTAATAGATTGACAACAATAATGCAATAAAGTACAGTTGTAACAATATACTGTAATAAATGTTATGTGAACATGGTCTTTCTTTCTCTCTCTCTCTGATAACTGACCGGACCTGATAACTGAGATGACTGCTGAGGGACTAATGGTTCAGGGAGTGTATACAGTGTGGATACTTGGGACAAAGGGATAATTCATGTCCTGGATGGAATGGTGAAATTTCATCTTGCTACCCAGAATGGTACGCACTTTAAAACTTATGAATTGTTTATTTCTGGCACTTTCAATTTAATATTTCTGGACTGTGGTTTACCACAGGTAACTGAAATGGCATAAAGGAAAACTGCAGATGTGGGAGACCTCTGTACTCGCTGGAAGCCAAGGGTTCATGTGAGGCACCTGGTAGTGTCCCCTCTTTCTGTTCCTTCAGGGCAATGGTTGTCAGTCCTGAGTGAACATCAGAATCCCCTGAATGGTTTACTAGAGCACAGATGGCTGGGCCCCTGCCCCAAAGTTTCTAGTTTAGTAGGTCTGGGCTGGGCTGAGAACATGCACTTCTCCCAAGCTCCTGGGACATGCCCATGTTGCTGGTTGGGGACAACAGTTAAGAACCACTGCTGCAGATAAACTGTTTTGTTTCAGACCTAAGTGCTTACTTTTCCAAGGTATTATAAATTGCAAAACACCTCAAGTCCTCCAGTAATGAGAAAAAATGAAATAAATAAATAAATAAGCAAAATTATAATTTATATCTCCATGGCAACTCTGAAACTCAATGACTTCAATCAGTTCTCAGAACGCTTGGTAAGCTGTGTGTGCATCGCACACAGTTTTGACTCCACTGACAAGCAAGTCCTATGAGAACACAGACTCGCACCCTCACCCCACAAAGGAGTTTGTCAAACAATTCAAGCAACCCGTCAATTTAGTTGAAGAACTAATCAACTGATGCAAACAGAGTTGAACTTTTCCTTTCTTCCTAATTAGTTTATTTATTAAAGTTAATACATTTAGAAAAATAAACCTAAGTGTTAGGTCAATTCAATCAAAACATTCCAGTTGGTTGTACAATCACCTAGACCGATGGTGTTGGTTTGGAGGGAGTGTGATGATTATGGGCAGCATGTGTATGTGTGTTTAAAGGACTTTGTTTTTTAGAGCAGTTTTAAGTTCACAGCAAAACTGAGAGGAAAGTAGAGAGATTTCCCACATGCTTCATGCCTCACACGTCTGCATAAACTGCCATCATAATCAGCATCCTCCACCAGAGCGGCACATTTGATGCAGTTGATGGACCCACATTGACACATCATCACCTGAAGTCCGTAATTTACATTAGGGTTTACTCTTGGTGTTGTACATTCTCTGGTTTTGGACAAATATATATATAATGACATGCATCACACATATCCATCATACCGCCTATGTTCACTGCCCTAAACATCCACTGTGCTCTGCTTATTGTTCCTTGCCCCCACCCAACCCCTGGCAACCACTGATCTTTTTATTGTTTCCATAGTTTGGTCTTTTCTGGAATGTCAGTAGTTAAAATCATACACTATGTAGCCTTTCTAAATTAGCTGCTTTCATTACTAAAGTGCATTTAGTTTTTTTCTGTGTCTTTTCATGGCTTGATAGCTCATTTCTTTTTAGTGCTGAATAATATTCCACTTTTGGATGTGCCACAGTTTATCCATTCACTGACTGAAAGCTTGCTTCCAAGTTTTGACAATTATGAATAAAGATGCTATAAAGATTTATGTGGATGGTTTTGTGTGGTCACATCTTTTCCACTTATTTAGGTAAATAACAAGGAATGTGATTGCTAGATTGTAGATAAGAACATGTTTCATTTTGTAAGAAATTACCAAACTGTCTCCCAAAGCGGCTGTACCATTTTGCATTCCCACAATCAATGAGTGAGAGTTTCTATTGTGACACATCCTCGCCAACATTTATTGTTTTCAGTGGTCCAGATTTTGGCCGTTCTAATAGATATGTAGTGGTACTGCATTGTTATCTTAGTTTGCCTTTTTCTGATGTTATATGATGTGGAGCATCTTTTCACATGCATATTTCCATCTGTATATCTCTGTATTTCTTCTTTGCTGAGTTATCCATTAAGGTCTTTGGTCAATTTTTAAAAATTAATTGATTTGAGAGAGAGAGAAATTGATTTGTTGTTCCACTTATCTGCGCACTTACTGGTTGCTTCTTGTATGTGCCCTGACTGGGGACTGAACCCTCAACCTTGGTGTATCAAGACAATGCACTAACCAACTGACCTACCCAGCCAGGGCTTTGGCTCACTTTTTAATCAGGTTGTTTGTTTGTTTATTATTGAATTTTAAGAGTTCTTTTATATTTTAGATAACAGTCCTCTATCAGATGTATCTTTTGCAAATATCTTTTCTCCATCTGTGGCTTGTCTTCTAATTCTCTTGACATTGTCTTTGCAAAGCCAGAGCATTTTACTCATCTATTTATTATTATTTTTATTGTTTAAGCTCTTAATTTTAATGAAGTCCAGCTTATTGCATTTGTGCTGTACACAAGGTTGTTCTGAATGACTGTTTTTAGATGTCAATGAAATGAAGACCAAACAGAGCCAACTTCTCTTAAGTTTGTGAGTTAATTCCAACATTTTCTTAGATAAATTGCTTGCTAAAGTTGTTTCCATTGAGGAGGAGGTGGTACAGCCATCTAATTACCTAAGCTCAGATTGCAGCCATACCACTTACTAATGGGGGTGTGAGTAGCTTACATGATTCTGGCCTCAGTTTTCTCGTATATAAAATAAGCATGATGACGAGACCCTCCTTAGAATGTCTTTATAAGAATGACTAAAAATAATGCTGATAAAGTGTCTCACACATAAATGAGCGCTCATGGGGGTGTTGCTGTTCTTGGGAGAAAGTGGTTGCAATGAGGCCTAACTTGGGAGGTGAGAGCCCTTGACAACGCTCTGTGTTGCATCTTCTAGGAAAGAAGCATATGGGTGTCACATATAATAAATGGCTTGATGCCCTCAAAATTCTAGAATTTTCTTCTCATCTTTAAAATGTTTTAAGTTGGTAACACAAATATACTAAAAACATAACATGTCACAAATAACCATTCTTTGTTCTGGAACTGAATTTGGCAGGAGCCAGAGTTAATGTTGAACAATTTGCAGACACTCAGAGAAGCTAATTAGCCATCCGTCACTGGGGCTGCTTTAGCTGATGTTAGGAGTCTGCCCACCTGGTTTATATTTCTCCCTGTAAGATTAATGACTCTACAATACTGCTGATTTCTGGAGTTAATGCAGGGCACACATGAGTCTAGGGAGAACTCAGCATTTATAAAGAGTTATATTCACTTGCACTAAGTCTTCAATTTCTTATTGTGACCTAATTTGAATTGAACCTTTCCCTATAACGGGATATTGAGTTTGGTGCATGCATGAAGACTATCTATGCTATTCCTGTGAATATCTGTCAAAAACAATATAGAAAACAAGGAAAGTGTTTAATTCTTTCTTTCAGAATGGAAAGTCGTGATTTCTTTTGACTTCAATAGAAGAAAATCAACTAAAATACAACTGCAGGTACAGATAATGCCACTAGTTAATTTGAAGCCCTGTACAGGGGTCTGAATTATTCTTAAACCAGTGAGCCAGTGAATAATTTCTTTATGTCTTTTCTATTACATAATGTATTAGCTAAGCAACAAGACTCCCTTTTGAAATCTCCTTCTTACCACCGTCTCCTCCACATATAAACCATATTATCCACTAGCAGGATTGAATTAAACCAGTGGCTTGCCAACTTACATGGTGGAAAAATCTCCTTGGTGGGCCCAAAGTATAACCCAAGGGAAGAAAAAAAGGTGGAAAGAGAGAACAAAAAGAGCTAAGACTAATTAATAATAGAGTTACTAGTGTTTTCTTTGTCTTTATTTGTTTAAATGCTAAAGGTATAGGTTAGAGATTGATTACCACTGAAGTTTTCAATGCATAAACCCACACTATTTTGAGGAGGAGAATGGCTTATATTCCTAGAGAAAATGGCATTCAGAGACTTCAGAATTTGCCATTTAATATATATATATATTTCAAAAAGAAATATATATATATATTGTATATATATATATATTTCTTTTTGAAGGGCTGGATGTTATTTCTTGGTTAATTTTATTTTAAAAGTTTGTGCCCCAGCTATGCTAGTTTATATTTCATGTTATCTGGGACCCCTCTCTCCTTCTTTAGTATATTTTTAAATAATTTTGAGATTTCTCAACCACAATGAGTCAAAAACTAGACTTCCCAGAGACACAAAATTAGACAAGTGTGATTTCAAAGCAATACTTAAAGGAAAATACACGTCAGAACATTAAAATGTTGCTATTGTACTTTTAAACCAAAAATCACGGAGTCATGGAACTTTAAGCTTCAAGTTTCAATCTTCCTATTTTACAGATAAAGAAACTAAGCCCTAGTTAGGCTAATGCTGAGAGTGAAATGGATGACCTTGCAGTTCCCATGTTTACTTCATTAGATGTGGACACATTAGCTGACTCTCCTGTTTATATTGGGCCTCTGTCTCAACAGGGCCACCTGGTATGAATGCCAGCTCTGTTTCATCTCAGTTATCTGCCTTGAGGCAAGCTACCCAGGCCTCAGATCCTCAATATCTTCATCCTTACAAAAACCTCAAGAGACCTGGAGAAGCTTACCCAAGATGGCACATGTGAAATGTTTAGCAAGGAAATCAATGTGATTTCTTTCTTCTGACATCCCTCCTTGAGGTGGGTGAAGAGCAAATGAAGCCACTTGGCTACATGGATGGTTTATTTTCCAAGTTGCAACTTTCTCATCTGAAAATAAATTTAATGACATTGGTTGCAGGCGTACTATGGGCGGGAGTTCAGCAAGCACTGGCTTATATGACCTCATTTACTTAGAAAAGAATGTTACAAAGGGCGGCAGCTGTAGGCAGCAGCAACAAGATTTGAATCCAGATCTCAGGCCTCCCTTCAAATCCTGGCTGTTCTGCAGTTTATATGTAAATAGTAATACATAGATTATTTATAGATGTCACATTACTATTATTTTTGTTGTAATTATTATTATCTAACTGCTTTTGTGGCACTTACTGACTTCTTGGCCTTGGTATTTAGCCTTTTCTACATTGATACCTGCCTGAAACTTTCTAATTTGGTTGACTGTTCTCTGGAGTTATAAAAACATTGATTTATGTGAGCTCTCTGTGGTGGGATAATGTTGCCCATGGTGGGAAACCACAAGCAAGAGATGAAAGAAACCTGGGAGTGAAAGTTCAATGGAGGCTTTGTGTAGATATCAACAAAGTAGGGGTCCATATTACATCTCTAAAAAGTAGAAATGAATTAAGCTATTGATTTTACATTCTTAACCCTGGCCCTTTGGAAAATCTTGTGGGAAATAATTTCATTTTCTGGTGACAGCATCAAATGAGAACATCCATGTTCCAAAACTCTATTCTAGGCTAGCCGTATTTTACAGTTGGGGAAACTAAAGCTCTAGGAGGTACTGAGGCCTAAAACATGCTCTGTCTCCTGTTTATGAATGAAGCCTTTTAGTCAGTCTCATTTAAAGACAAGATTCCTGTGTAGGAGAGAGAAAAGGAACTTCTCTGTGGTGGCACATCATGGGAAGTGGACACTTCACTCTGCATACCTGCCAGGTTAATTGAGCCATTGGGGTAGACCCCACCAAAGATGGCTGCCTGCAAGTCTTCCCATCCCTGTACACTAAGCCAGTTTTCCCATCAGAAGGTGGGTTCTATTTCCCCTCCTTTTGAATATGGGCTGGCCTTGTAATGTGCTTTGACAAACAGAATGTGGCAGAAGTGGTACTGCACCAGTTCTGGGCTCGGCCCTTGCAAGGCTGTCAGCTTCTGCTTTCTTTCTCTTGGAATCAGCTGCCATGTTGTAAGGAAGCTCTGGTTGAATGGGACAAGATTACATATAGAGAAAGCACCCTAGTGCAGAGGAGAGAACAAAGCACTTCAGTCAACAACCAGTGCCAAGAGCCCAAATGAGTGAGTGAGGTCATTTTGGATGTTCCAGCCATACTGAACTCCCAGCATAATACAACCCCATGAACGATCCCTAACCAACGCAATGTGGAGCAGAAGAACTGCCCAGGTGGTCCAGACAGCCCACAGTAACGTGGGAAATAACAACTCATCACTGCTGTGTGAGCCATTATATTGTGCGGTGGTCTACGAGGGGGGACCTCAAAACATCAGAATTTATTTACAAAAGTTCTGTGTTTATTCTTACATGTTTAAACTCCAATCACCTTCAAAATGCCCTCCATTTGATGCAATATACCTATTGAGATGTTTTTCCACTGCTCAGAACAGTTTTTGAACTCACTGATTTTGATGCCTTTTAGTGTTCCTGCCATTTTTTGTTTCACCTCTTCCAAATTGGCAAAACGTTTCCCTTTGAGCATTTTTTTCATCTGAGGAAACAACAAAAAGTTGCTCTGGGAGAGATCAGGTGAACAGGGAGGGTGGGGCAGGAGGGTCATGTCGTTTTGGGTCAAAAACTGCTTAACACTCAGTGTGGTGTGGGCAGGTGTGCTCATAAATCACACATCATGAAATGGGTAAATGCACTGAAAGAGTCCTCAAAAAAAAATCACTGAAGTTGAAAACTGCCTCTAATAACAATGCCAGCTGGTACACTGATACAGACGGCTCCCTAGAACACTCACCTGGTAGGGGAGCGTGTACTACAAGGGACCCACCCTCCAGAAGATAATTCTGTTTTCATATTATGCAGTGATAGATAACAGAACAGTCATCATTACTAGTGAAGCCTGAGTTGTGGTTTGGTGCCATGCTGGCCTAGAGCCAGAAGTCCACACCCAGCTCCCCTGTCCTCCTGAGATCATGCTAGGACGCAGGTCCTGTGTAGCCATCAACAATCCCTGCTGCTGGAGGGGTTCTTTTATTACTGATGGGAATATTTGAGAGTAAAACGCTGGTGGCCCACTTAATTTCATCCATGATCAATGTGCTTACAGTGCAATTTTCCTTTAGTGGAATCAAGTTCTATTTATTTTCAGTTGGATTTTGTTTACTCTGGTTAATGGAGATGCCCTGTCTGCTCTCCCTCAGCTGGTATGTCCTTCTGCTATTCCAGGGCTGAGTAACAGGTGTTTAGATAAGGGCTCCCCTCCCAGACTGGCAGCTGTTGCAAATCACACAGGAAGAAATATTTATGCCTGTGGCATGATAGCCTAGAGACAATATGCAATTATTTCCTAAAAGTAGCAAGTTCAGGGCCAGTGAATAGTTCAAATATTCTATAGCAAGGTTTTCCAACCTCAGCCTTGTTGACAATTGAACTGGATAATTCTTTGTTGTAGGGGACTGTTCTGTGCATTGTAAGATGTTTAGCAGCACCCCTGGCCTTTTCCCACTAGATGCCAGTTTGTTCTGCAGTTGTGACAACTGAAAATAGCCAAATGTGCCTCAGATTGGGGTGAATTTTGGGTAAGAAATTACCCTGGTTGAGAACGCTGCTCTAGGGTGATCCCAGAGATCTCATAAACAGGATACACTTGTGGGATGACTGAGGAGTTCCCGATAGGTGATGCAGGGGTGGCCTACTAGAAATTGAAATGCCAGCTTTGCAACCCCACAGGAGCACTTGGAACATGCAGAACACCAACCATTGGGGCAGTAAGTACTAGAGAAAAGGAATAAAGTGATGCTAGGATGACGATGATGCTGATGATGATCATTTTAAATTTGGGAGAAAACACTTCTTTTTTTCCAAAATGGATAGACACACATTTCACGTGCTGCTTATTATTCAATTAAGGGAAACAGTGTGCACTCTGGGACCAATTGGATTAGTTGGCTGAAAGAAATGCTACTTCTGTTCTCAAGTCTCCTTTGTGGACACACTCCTCTTTGTTGGGAAGTTAAGCCCTCATTCTCTTCTTTTCATATTTTTCACTTTTCTATAATTATCTCATAGGAAACATCTTCCTCAATTCCCCTAATATTAGAACTGTTTGAGAACTGATTTAGGGGTGAGTAACTCTGAGATACTGTTTCTTGACTCTAGGACTAAAGTATTAACAGAAGGAGAGCTTGGAGGACATTTCCATTTCGGTAATAATAATCAATTCAGACAGGGAATGAGGCAAACTCAGTCACAAGCTGCAATATAGAAGTATAGCTCTGGATAGCTTTAATGGGTGTTTTGTCTGCTCAGCTCAAAAAGGGTAGGAAAACTTAGGCTACAGCATACCTTCAGATGCTAAGACTGTTCCCTCCCTCTCCCTCCCCCAGTTCTGTATGGAGAATTGCACTCCGAGTTGAGAAAAATGAGCAGGCCTTTGATGTTTTGATGCCAACTACCAACTACTGGCCATGTTCAGCAAGCAACTGGAGCTGCAGTACACTATCCAGTTAGAAACATCCAGGTTCCCATGAGCAACATTTGCGAGAGTTTTAAAGGCAAGGGACATTCTGATGTTGAATCACCCAGCCCCCAAAGGCCTTTGAAACCATGGGACAGCCAAAGGTAGAGGAAAAAGTCAATGCAAGTCAGAAATGTCCTCTGAGGATATTTCCAAAGAAGACTTCACAAGCATGCCAACCTCCAAGGTGCTCCAACATGTGTATAGTCATGAAAAAGAGAGGTGACCCAAGGCCTGCCAGGTCACACGAGTAGCTCTAGCTCAGATCCCTCCATAATATCTGTATTTAGCCCGTTTTTCTCTTTAGCTAGGAGAGTTCAGCCTTTTCCCATTTGTCAGCTTGCTGTGGGCTTCAGAGTAATCAAATGTCTCCGGTTATTTACATACCTGTAGACGCCTTCCACCAGGATGAGAATCTTTTTCCAAGCTCTGCGGGTTCGAGGCTGGCCGTAGATTATAGCATCTCTCAGGAGCTTCTCTAGGCTTTGCATGTCTTTAAATAATACAAAAACAAAAAACAAATCCCTGAGTCATGAGAGGGTTTTTCTTCCTCCTCTATTATCCTTTTAGGCGAGGCACCAGACTTTTAGGGTCAGGCTGAGACCTGAACTTTTAAATCAGAGAACACTTGGGTGGGGGTACAGGGATCCCTTTTTCAGTAAAATTGAACTCTGACAAGGTGACTAATTGGGTTTCTGTAACAGACAGAATAAACCTCCGCTGGAGGCACACGGCTTCATAGGCTCTTAAAAGGCTCTCCTTTCCTGCCTTAGGAGAGACTGAAATTCTACATTAAATATCTCTTAGGCAAAAGCTTTCCTGCCAGGTTAACATGAACCGTGAAAGGTAAAATTAACTAACACTAGTTTTTAAGACAGGAGCATGTTAGTGTCTAGCTGAGTTTGCATGGAGTGGCAGCATTGCTGGTAGCCCTCTCACTTCCTATACTTTGGGACTTTTACTTTTGGAATCTCCCAACTTCAGAGCCATCAACACTTAAGGGCCGTGGGACAACTTTGCAAAATATTTGGAGACTTCTGGACACATTAATAATAGCTTAGAATTATCGAGTCCTATCTGCATTCCTTCTAAGCACATTTTTGCAATAACTCACTGACTCCCCTCAATGACGCTAATGAGGAGGTATCTGCATTTTATGGTTCAGGAAACTGAGGCCCAGAGAGGTCTGGCAGATTGCCTGAGGTCTGTGATCGGAAACAGCAGAGAGTCAGGATTTGAACCCATGCAGTCTACCATGACTCACATTTGTGACCACCACCTTTTCTGTGAGAGCCACTGACTCTTCTTATTCTCCACAGTGATGTAGAATGAGGAAGAATGCATGTCTGCTGGATTTTTCTTGTTAACTTTTGATGTCAAATATAATGAATAGTGACTTTTCGTTTATCTGTAGTCAGATGTAGATGACTGGGCTTTGAATGGGAGAGATTTGTCTACCAACCCAGCTGTGTGTGTATGTTTTACCTGCAAAGCCTGCATGTTTTTCTACTCATATTTCTACTGTATTTCTTTGTACCTCCCCAAGCTTTCCCTCTTTTAGAATCTAAGACTAAAGTCTTTTAGACCTAGAATCCAATCTTAATTGGAAAAGATAGAGATGCTACCGAACTGCTGACTTGACTATTATATAACGGTCATTGGGCATCAGAGATCCCATTCAAAATGCTCGCGAAGAGAAACATAGCAAAGCTAAGTCTAAAACAGCACAGTCAATATTGGTCTGAGCCACTGCGCACATGCTCTCATGAGGCAGGTATTCATAGATTCATCACTGGTCTAAGCTCGTTAGCTGAGGTTGTAGGTCTCAGTGGAAAGCCCTTCAACTTTGTCTGAGGGTTACCCCCACAGCTAGGTGAGTGCCTCAGTGGGTGCATTTACTTTTCCACACTGCCATCCTGCTACCCCCAATGAGGCCACAAGTATTTCTTTGAACTAAAATTATAGAGGTATCAGTGGCATTTTTTAATTAATCAAGTAAAGTTGAGCTAACCACATTCACAATGGCACACAATTTAAAACTTATGAGTTGTTTATTTTTAGAGTTTTCTATTTAATATTTCAGATCATTGTCCGAGGGTAACTGAACCTGTGGAAGTGAAACCGGCTAATGGGGGGCTGTTGGAGTTACCTAATGCAGTCTCCAAGGCCCTTCCTGACCTAGCCTGTGTCTGCCTCTCAGCGTTTTCCAACACACAGCCTCCCAACTCTCCTTTACGCGTTTGCCCTCGTCTGTCTGGAGAATTCTCACTCATCACTCAAGCATCAACTCAAACCCTACTGGCTGACAATACAGATTTTCTTTCTTCTTAGTGTCCCCGATGACTCATCTATTCTTTTGTAAAGGCACTAATCATGTTTCTCATTATTCGATTTCATGTCTCTCTTCCATGAATGTCAGGGACATTATTTTATTCATCCTTACAGTCCTAGTCCTAGTGCATAGTATTAGTACATGAAATAGAATGTAGACCAAGAAACAGGAAAGAGAATGATACTTGGTAACTAACTATGAATTAATAGAAAAGCCTCATGCCTGCCATAATATTTCTTTACTTAACTGTGTTTTTGCTTTTGCTTTGAAGTCTGTCTTCACAGATGTAGTGTGTTTTACTGACACTATATCATTAACCACTAGATGGCAGTCAAGGAAACGAAAAGTAGCTTTCTTATTTTGAGAATTTCAGGGGTAATAAATCTCCTGCATTGACATCTTGTTTTCACGTTTGCTTCAGGCTGGGCTCCAAAGATACTGAAGGAACCTGTGTAATTGGGGGACCCAGCTCCCTTTTCCATAATCTACCACAAGCCTGTTAGTCTGCGAATGGAATAAAGAGATGATGAATACAAGTATTCCTGGTTAGTGCTTTTTCTTCTGGGACTTGGAATTTTTAAGGTTTGTATAGAAATGGCGCATGATAAGTGTAGTTCTAATGCCAAAGTAAAGAAAAAATACCCAAGTGAACAAAATTAGTGGTAATTTAAGGTTGATATTTTAAGATTTTGAAAAATCTGTGTATGAAAAGATTATTGTATTGTTTATGCAATCAAAAAGATCATAAGCACACTACAGACTTAGTCCAGGATTAAATTTAAAATGAACACCACTAAAAAGAAGAGAAATCTCTCTCTGCTTTTTAAAGAACAAGCAGGACCTGAAAACAAGCCTTTAAATGGCCGTGATGTGATTTATGCATTTTGGAAGCCAGAGGAATCCCAGGCCCTTCCTTGGTAGGGGACTCAATGTGTTCGAAGCGGAAGGAGAGTTCTGTGGGGATAAGCTTTTGGTGGAACTTCACAAAACCCCTGGTATCCACAACCCGGAATCATTGAGCAGAGGAAAAGTCCATCTGCCATTTTTTTCCCTGCTGGGGACAAACTCACTGACCTCTTAGAATCACAGACTCTAGACAGGGAAAGGGATAACTTCACTGGGCATGGGATTCTGGACCCAGGTCAGCATCTGGTGGTTTCTAACTTTTACAGTCTTGCTGTATCATGCTACAGTGTGTGGATCACAGGCCTATAGGGTTCAGGACATTGTGGCTTTTGTTCTGCAGGCCTCAATGAGCTTCTACTGTTTTAGTAAGCCACAGGCTAACATCTGCAAGGGATTTTTAAATGCTGATGTTTATTAAAGCACTTACACTTGCATTATGTTAATTCATCTGACAGCTCTGAGAAGTAGAAAAGAATGATTAGGTGTTTGTTTTCTCAGATGAATGAACTAATGCCCAGAAGGTTTATAAAATCAACAACTAGAACGACTCTTTCCCCCCCAAAACAAAAACAAATTTCAAACCCAAACAAACCACTTTCTTGTTGGTATATAAAGAAATCTCTAAAATGCTGAAATTAAAAGAATAAATTTGATGCCATCTAGGTGCATATACACAGTGCTATTGTATGATTAAGTTACAAATTTGTAATGATACACTATAGACTTGTAATCACCACAAATTTGAGTATGAACAATGCCTTAGACATTATTTGCCACTAAGTCTGACTCACCCAGGCTGTTTCCTTTAGTATGTGAAGGGCTGAGAGGAGCAAGTGAACTCACAGCTATCAAAAAGGGAAGCGTGGAGACCACATGTTGATCCAGAGCTGGTCCTGGTCTGTCACAGGCTTGGTTCCTGGATACTGAATAACTAGATACCCAGAATAATCTGACTAAGGACCAAAAACTAGGATCAGACATAGGTGACAAATATACTTTGAGAGCTTATTCTTGGGCCTCCTCGAAATTCAAAGTCTCTGGGATCTAGGAAAGCTACAGATAAAGTCCTATGAAAAGAGGGCTCACGGAAACAAGGAACCCACCTTCAGTCTTCTAAGCAGAAAGGTTGGGTGTAGTTTGAAGAGTATCTTCCAGAAGATAAGAACTGGATAATTGGCTTTGTCCTTCCCTTACTGTACAGTGACAACACTGTTTTTTCTGCCAAGATTTCCTTCTTCTTATTCTCTTAGGCAACTGAGCTTTTGTAGCTACATGAACACCTCCCTCACTGCCTATCTCTCAATGCCCTTTTTCTTCCCTGGATCCAGGGTCTGTGGTCCTTGTTGGGATGAATGTCAGCTTCCACTTTCCATAAGCTGCCCAGTGTAGTTGGTGGTTTATCCTTTGTCATCCCAAGCTCCACAAACCCTACCCCTAACTGCGTTTAAATACAACCTCTGGTTCTCTATTCATGTGCTGAGTGCCAAAAATATTTTCATACTTGCACATGAGAAACACCCAACAGCTATTGCTTAAGTAAAAATATGATTGGATGATGAAGAAATGCTACTTATTTTTTATAATTATTTAGTCTCCATCTTTTCTCCCATTCCCTTTGTTTCTTCAGAGATACCCAGTTTCATCCTTCAATATTGAGCCCAAAGGTGAAATATTAAGCAATAGGTACCTAAGTAACTGTGGGCAATAATAAAAAAATATTTTTACTTTTAAAACTGCCAATTGTTTAGCATTTGGGGTAAAACATAAGCCAGCTTTGGCAAGCAAAGCAAATGTTTTTCTCAAAATCACATTTACAGATTCTCTTTTTCACAAAATCAGTGAGGGCATTTCTGATGCATTGAAAATTTGATGCTTTACATTTTGCAAAGCAATTTGGGCAACTACTTTATGGTTCATATTACTTTGATGGCTCTATAAATATGTGGGCAGGTGTTGCATGTCCTTTGGTACGTCAAAGAAGCAAATGATTTTCTCGGAAGACTGCAAAAGGCAGCTGGGAGCAGAGGAACTGGACTAAGTTTGAGAGTGAGGCAGGTATTAGGGCAAGGTATATGTACCTTGGGGAGGGAGTGTCATACCCATAGCTTCTGACCTGGGGGACATGAAATGAAGAATAGGCAAAGCCTAAAGCATGGGCACAGTGTGTCCCATGCACCTAGACTCTGGACAGCTTTTAATCCTCAGGAAGGGGACTATAAAATTAGACAAAGTACTGGATGGGATCCCTAAGTGAGTGGGGTCAATGCGAGATATGATTCAGGAAACAATATGGAAGCTCAGAGGTCAGTGTTGGGATCCTGAACCTCAGGTCAAGGTCCAAGCAAGGACCATTTGTTGGCCACATCTGCTGGACCCAGCTGTCCTGATTCAAGGACAGTTGCATGGGAGATGGAGGCTACTAAGAATTGTCCACGTCAATTTAGCCTCAACGAGGAAGCAGAGGGTGGAAAAGGCTGAGAAAGGAAGTAAAGTGCATGGCGCTTAAAAATAAAGATTCTGGAGTCAGAGCTCCTTGGTTTAGATCCCAGCTCTGCCTCTTTCTAGCTCTGTGCTTCTAAGGATGTCACCTCATCACTTTGTGCCTCTGTTTCTTCATCTATAAAAAGTGCATAATCATAGAAGTTTCCTCCTTGCGTAATTTTGAGGCTAAAATGAGTTAGTGTATATAAAAAGCTCACATAGTAAGTGTTCAATGCCATTAGTTGTCGTTAAAATATATAGAGGCAATTACTGTGTTTATTAAAGTAAAGAACCTAGTTCAGAACCCAAGTCATACCTTGAGATCTAAAATGTCATGGTTTATAATGTAGTCTAAATGTTTATAGATCTGACCTTCTATTCAAACAGCCCTCATGAGCCCTTGTTGTGCAGATGAAACTCAAGAGTTTTCCCACTAACAATTCACTCTTTGTTCTTCCTCCTCTTGGCCTTTAAATGCCTCCAGGGAGATTCTTGTTCTTCTTCTCCACCTTTTTTTCAAACCATTCCAAATTCCTGGCCTGCCCAGCCCACTGACCTCAGGGCAACTCTCTTAGCTGAAAAGACTACTTCTCCTCTCCAAGGCTAGCTCAAGAAGCCTTTTGTGGCTCATTTGAGGATGGAGAAGGCCTACAGACTGATTCCTGTGTGGTCCTGCACCAACAGCATCAGCGTCACCTGGAAACTTGTCAGAATTTCAGAAACTCAGCCCTCAACCCAGATCTACAGAGTCTGCATTTTAACAAGATCCCCAGTGACTCCTGTGTACATAGAAGTCTGAGAAACAACATTGCTCTAGAATCTAGATCATATGCATTTGCCAGTAAAATGAGCAGATTCAGGGGGGAAAATTACTCAGTCTTGACATAGTCAAATGTCTAAGAGAAGATGTTGACCTTTCCAGAGAGTCAAATCTTACCCAAGGGTTTGAGGTCCTGGCATGCTCACGGTGTTAATACAATCAGCCCAGGGTTTGTGTTTACCAAAGCCAGACAAGTGCCCCAGGGGGCTCGGGCCTATTTTCTCAATCTACTAAAATCCTAGTGGAAATCAACCTAGATCCCTGGTTGGAGCTAACGCCTTAGCTTAGGGTGTGCAAAGGCTGGAGTGTCTGTTTTGTGCCACCAAATGAGTCACAAAAGCTAACTAAGGATTGGCTATTTCATTAAAGCTGCCCACAGTAGAAAATCCAAGGAGATGTTCTCAGCACTGAGGAATTCAGAAGCCAAACTTCAGCATTCTGGGTTGAAAATCAGGCTACTAACAGGACCCACAGCCTTCTGGGTCCTATACATGAGTGGCAGTAGCTGGAATTAGCTAGTGGGTAAGAGCTTTAGCAAGTGCTGTGCATGCCCTGCCTATATCCCTCAGCCCAGTTCCTTATTGCAAACAGGCCATTCTTGGTCCAAGAACTTTTTTTTTTCAGGCTGTGAAAGCAAACTAGGCCTGAGTAGGGACAGCCCTCAATCAACCACAAGTGTGAATTGATAGCTAAATACTCCAGCTCCCTTACCCCTGAAACGGGATAACACAGATATACCCACATGGCTTCCCAGAGTTTCCTAGTAGGATTGAGCTCCACAGTCTATTGTGGAAACTTGCTAGACAATGTGCCCTTTACCAGCTGCCTTTCCTTCTCTGTCTCCATTCCCTGCTCACCTGCTGGCACTTCCTGGGATCACTTCCTGAATATGCGACTGGGAGAAATGAACCAAGAAGAGAGAAACAGACTTGAGTTTGAATTTTGACCTTCGTCATTTATCATCTGTATGACCTTGAGTGGGCCATTTAATCAATTTGAAGATTGGTTTCCTCTTAATAAGTGTGAATAATGAAGAGAACTATGAATCCAGGTGTTTGTTAAAATTAAGTGAGCGGGTTATGTACAGGGTTTAATGTATTTGCTGGCACCAAATACATTATGATGAATAAATGACATTTATGATCTCAGTAATTGTTTACATTCGCTATCCAGGAGAACTAATCCAGGGTGATAAAGGATTCTGCTACCCAATTTTGAATTTAGCACTGCTAAAAATGCACTTCTGAGTCCTTAGAGAGTAGTTTTTAATTGTTCTGATTTTGTTCCCTCTCAGAAGTTTTGTGGGAAGTAAAGAGAAATGATGAATAGCTCGATCAAGCCTGTTTACAAAGGGCTCGGTTTATTATGGTGGTCTGATTAAATACACCTTAGGTATATTTTTCCCATGCAGAATTTCAAAATTTGGGGGTTCAGAATTTTGATTTATTTAGAGAAGTTCTAAATAATAAGTTATCTGCTGGTACTGATCTACATGAAATAGAACTTCCTCTCTTCCAAAAGTCAGGGGAGTATCTTAAGGTGTAAGCAATGGATGTAAAGTGGATGAAAGTCCAGGGGAGCAGTATATGCAGAGGTGTATGAAACCCCATGATCCTGACGTTTGAGAATGTCATTCTGGTTTAGGTGACCATCCTCAAGAACATGTCTCTCAAGTCATTAACTTCTCTCTGGGCTGGTTGCCTGCCTCATACACACACAGGAAGGCAAATTTTCATCTTTACAGATCCTTACACAATCTCCACTTTATCATTTCAATCTGTGTGACGCATAATGTGGATTAAAACATCATTGTTTACTGAGGTATTTAGTATTATCCTGGCTCCAACAGACCAGGAAAAACAGCCAGCAGCCACTGATGCCATACACTTTGTAACTCAACTTAATTCTTTCCCCTCCATATACATTCTAACTTCCTAACTTGTTAAGTAACAAGTGTGGACGTAAGGACCCTGGACGTACCCCTGCTGTGAAAAGTGGCTATTTTTAAGATGTAAATGCAGCAGTAGTGAAAGTATGCTCATGAGTAAAAGTCCTATTAAGCACATTGGTGAGTGGGAACAGGCTTTGTGTATCTGAGGATGAAAGTGTATTAGTTTTCTATTGCTGCTGTAAGAAATTAGCACAAGTTTAGTGACTTAGAAAGAACTTTTTTTTAATTTTAGAGAGACATTAAAATTTTTTTTTTAATTTTAGGGGAAGGGAGGGAGGAAGAGAGGGAGTGAAATATTGATAAGATGAGAGGGAAACATCAATTGGCTGCCTTTTGTAGGGTGCCCAGGTATGTGCCCTGACCGGGAATCGAATTGGTGACCTTTTGGTTTGTGGGATGATGCCCAGCCAACTGACCCACACTGGCTGGGTCAACAACACAGATTTATTATGTTACAGCTCTGAAGGCCAGAAATCTGAAATGGGTCTTCCTGGGCTAAAATCAAGGTGTGGGCCGGGCTGCTATCCTTTCTTGAAGTTCCAGAGGATAACTTGTTTTCTTGCAACTTTTAGAACACAGGTGGCAAACACAAGGCCCACAGGCTGAATTCGGCCTTCCACCTTGTTTTATTTGGCCTGGCACCTTGTTTCTACCCAGTGGCAGCTCCAAGTTCCTTTCCCCTAGTTTAGGAGTAGTTACATTTATACAGTCCTAAAATTATATTCAGCCCTTTGAAGGCAACCACGAAATTGATGTGGCCCCTGGTAAAAATAAGTTTGACACCCCTGTTTTAGAGACTTCTGGCATTCCTTGGTTTGTGACTTTCTTCCGTCCATCTTCAAAGCCAGCCATTAAAGTCTACCTCACATTGCATCTCTGACATTCTTCTTCTTCCCTTTTCCACTGGACCTATGCAGATAATCTCTTTATCTTTTTTAAAATATATTTATTGATTATGCTATTACAGTTGTCCCATTCCCCGCCCCACTCCACTCCATCCTGCCCACCCCCTCCCTCCCACATTCCCCCCCTATACTTCATGTCCATGGGTCATACTTATAAGTTCTTTGGCTTCTACATTTCCTACACTATTCTTACCCTCCCCCTGTCTATTTTCCACCTATCATCTATGCTACTTATTCTCTGTACCTTTCCCCCCCTCTCCCCCTCCCACTCCCCTACTGACAACCCTCCATGTGATCTCCATCTCTTTGGTTCTGTTCCTGTTCTAGTTGTTTGCCTAGTTTTCTTTTGTTTTGGTTTTAGGTGTGGTCGTTAATAACTGTGAGTTTGCTGTCATTTTTACTGTTCATATTTTTTATCTTCTTTTTCTTAGGTAACTCCCTTTAACATTTCATATAATAAGGGCTTGGTGATGATGAACTTCTCTAACTTGACCTTATCTGAGAAGCACTTTATCTTCCCTTCCATTCTAAATGATAGCTTTGCTGGATACAGTAATCTTGGATGTAGGTCCTTGCCTTTCATGACTTGGAATACTTCTTGCCAGCCCCTTCTTGCCTGTAAGGTCTCTTTGGAGAAATCAGCTGACAGTCTTATGGGAAGACCTTTGTAGGTAACTGTCTCCTTTTCTCTTGCTGCTTCTAAGATTCTCTCCTTCTGCTTCATTTTGGGTAATGTAATTATGATGTGCCTTGGCGTGTTCCTCCTTGGGTCCAGCTTCTTTGGGACTCTCTGAGCTTCCTGGACTTCCTGGAAGTCTATTTCCTTTGCCAGACTGGGGAAGTTCTCCTTCATTATTTGTTCAAATAAGTTTTCAATTTTTTGTTCTCCCTCTTCTCCTTCTGGCGTCCCTATAATTCGGATGCTGGGATGTTTCAAGATGTCCTGGAGGTTCCTAAGCCTCTCCTCATTTTCCCCAATTCTTGTTTCTTCATTCTTTTCTGGTTGGATGTTTCTTTCTTCCTTCTGGTCCACACCGTTGATTTGAGTCCCAGTTTCCTTCGCATCACTATTGGTTCCCTGTACATTTTCCTTTGTTTCTTTTAGCATAGGCTTCATTTTTTCATCTGTTTTTCGAACAGATTCAACCAATTCTGTGAGCGTCTTGATAACCAGTGTTTTGAACTGTGCATCTGATAGGTTGGCTATCTCTTCCTCGCTTAGTTGTATTTTTTCTGAAGCTTTGAAGTGTTCTGTCATTTGGGCCTTTTTTTTTTCTTTTTTGTCTTGGCGCGTCTGTTACTTTAAAGGGGCGGAGCCTTAGGTGTTCCCCAGGGTGGGGTAACGCTGGTTGCTGGGCTGTGACGTTGTACATGGGGGAGGGGCTGAGAGGGAGCAATGGCACCCGCTCCACTCTCCACCGGACTCCAAACCCTCCCTCTGCTACCCACAATCAAACTGGGCCTCTCTGGTGCTGGTTCCTGAGTGGGTGGGCTTGTGCACGCCGCAGGCCCCTGTGGGTCTCTCCAACGACCTCTCCTGGGAGGCTGGGAGTCTCTCCTGCTGCCGCCCCAACCCCAACGGGCGTTTTCAATCAGAGGTTTGAGGCTTTATTTCCCCACGCTGGATCCCTGGGTTGCGCAGTCTGCTTTGCTCCCCGCTGTTTGTCCGGTTTATCTGTGCGTGAATGTGGGGTCTTGGGGTGCTACCCGCTGCTCTGCCTGCCCCCTTCTCCGCCACTCTGAGTCCGGCCCTCTCGGCCTATCTGCGTGAATGTGGGGCCGCAGGGTCTGCTAGTGGTCAGACTGCCTGCCCCATTGGTCCCACACTCTGCCAGTCTTGGTCCCGCCACGGCCACGTGAGGCTTCTCCGCCCCGGCTGCCTGTCTCCACCCCTCCTACCGGTCTGGATGAACGTTTATTTTTTATTTCCTTGGTGTCGGACTTCCCTGCCATTCGATTTTCTGTCAGCTCTGGTTGTGCGAGGAGGCACAGTGTGTCCACCTACGCTGCCATCTTGGTTCTCTCTCCTCTTTATCTTAATGTTAGCAGAGTAGCAACCCTAATTCCCCTTTGCCCCATAATATATCCAAAGGTTCTGGGGATTAGGATGTAGGCATCTTTGGGGGCCATTATTTTACCTACCACAGAAACAAAAGAGTAACAGCAGCTCATATCTAATAGAGTTTTGTGGATTAGATGACAGACTTCTGACTTTCGCCGCACACAGTTCTCTATTAATTGGGAAGGCCAGAATTTTTGCAAACAGTTCCAGGCTTTACCACTGAGCAGTTCCTGGTGTATGATCCTGGACAAGTGATTTAATATTCCTAAGCCTGAACCTTCTCCTTTGTAAACTAGTGCCTACCTCATCGGTTTGTCTACAGGGTTAAATAAGTACATGGGAGAGAGCCATGAGCTCAGCATCTGGCACAGAGTACATTCTCAATAAGTGCTAGTTGCTGATATAAAATAACCGTAGCTCACATTCATTTTAAATATTATCTATTTTCTGGGAGTACAAAGGGAGGGCACGAGGCATAAATTATTGAATGTTTTAAGAGCTTTGCAAACTTACAAGATAAAATGAAACTCAAATTATCATTTTAGCAAAGAACTAACGTTTTAAAACAAAATTTTATATGGAAATAATTTTAAACTTACAAGAATAAATACTACAAAGAATTCTTATATATCCTTTACTCAAAGTCATCTATTAACACTTTTTACCATTTGCTTTGTCATCCTATCATTTATCTATCTATCATCAATTTGTCCATCTATCTCTGCGTATTTGTGTGTGTGTACATTTTTTTCTAAATTTGGACTAGATTGCATATACCAAGGCCTTTACTCCTACACACTATAGTGAGTCTTCCCTAAGAATGAGGGCATTCTCTTACAAGAATCCAGTAGGGGTCAGCAAAATTTTTATGTACAAAGCCATATAGCAAGTAATATTTTAGGCTTTGTGGACCACATATGGTTTCTGTCACACACTCTTCTTTATACAACACTTTCAAAATGTAACAACTATTCTGCCCTTGACTACAGTGTGGTTATCCACTTCAGTATATTTAACATTGGTACAGTACTCTTATCTAGTATTACTAATCTACTGTCCATATTATAATGTTGTAATTTGGCCCAGTAATGGCCTCTATAGCATTTCTCTGGCTCCTTCTGAAGCCAGTCTAGGACATGTATTATAGTTAGTTGTCATGGCTCTTCAGTTTTCTTTAATTTGGACCACCTCCTCAGCCTTTCTGTGTATTTTATGGCATTAACATGTTTAGAGAATACATCCCTCTTTTATTTTTTAAGGTAGAACATTCTTAATCTGGATTGTCTAATGATAAAATTTAGCATTTTGATCTGAAAACTACATAAGTGATATTGAGTCTTTCTCAGGGTATCACATATAAAGATACACAATGTTCTTCTGCCCCTCAATGATGACATTGGTTTTTACCATTTGTCAAGATGCTGTCTGATTTCTCCTTGATATAGGTACTATGTTTTACTTTGGATGTAATTTTACTGGAATTCCACGCCCCCCCCGCCCCGAGGTTGTAATCTAAAGGACAAGATAACAACATAGCTGCATAGGGTGTCATGGGCTGGACCAGGAACAGCAGGTTGAACTGAAGCAATTTCTGAGTTGTTATATTGAGTGGAAAGACTCAGTATGTGGCTGAACTTCATCAGTTTATTTAAATATTTAAAATAAAGCGGCTTTGTAGGGCTCTGCTTAAAATATTTTCCCATGATATGGTTTTGGCTAAATTAATTGTATCTTGTATTTGTGTTTGAACAAAAATGTGGAAATAACCTGCATTGACATGTTCACATTGTTGACATCCACTCCATATGTCCACAGATAAGAGCAATATTTTTGATGACTGTTTGTGGAACTGGGAGGTGGGTGATGATTATCCCTTCCCTTCATATTTCGGCCTTCACCAATAGAAAAAGAAGTACTTCAAGCTGCCTCTGCCTCACTCCCCCCAGAAAAGGGGTTGCTAACATTGAGAGTCAAAGCCTGATGTTCTTTGGCCATGACGGTCATGGCAAACTATGTCTCAGGAAGCAGCAGACAAACTTATTTCACTTCCTGACCTTTGTGCTGCAGGATCTTAAGTTTCTTGGCCCATGTAGACCAAGAATGGCATGTCTTCCAACTTGTTTTATTTTGGCTTCTTTGTCAGTGAGCAAGTGGATAAAGTAGTTGGGTTGAAAGACTCAGGCTCTGCCAAGCCATTCATTTTAGAATGAGCTGTTCATTCTAGATTCCAAGAAAGGGGAAGTAGGAAGTCATGCTCGGGTGTCCCACTTCTGCCTCAGCAACAGTGGCCAGAGAAGTATATAGGTTATCTATTGTTATGTAACAAATTATACCAGAACTTAGAGGTTTAAAACAACAAACACTATCTCGCACATTTTGCAGGTCAGGAATTTGGGAACCTTTCCTGAGTATTGTGGACTAAGAAACTTCTGTTGGCTGAGCTACAGTCATCTGAAGGCTTGAAGTAAGGCCAGGAGATCAGCCAAGACTTCCTGCTCCCATGGTTGTTGGCAGGAGGCCTCTTCTCCATAGGCTTCTTAAACATCCTTATAAGTGATCCAAGAAAGGAGAGGCAGAAGCCATAATGTCTTTAAAACATAATATTAAGAGTGACATCTTATCTCTTCTGCTATATTCTTTTGATCACACAAACCAATCCTGAGACAATGCAACAGGGGACTATACAAGGGCATAAATACCAGGAGGTGGTAGATCATTGATGGCATTTTGGAGGATTGCTACCTAAGCTGGAGGGTAGAGATGCTTGGTTAATAATTGATAAAGCTTTCATTTAGTCACCCAGTTGGGTATGTGTGTGTGTATATATGTCCATCTGCCTATCTTCTATCTAGCTGACATCTAGATATCTGTAACTATCAACATCATCATCATCTCTATAGACTCTCCAATACTAGTGAATAACAGAATATGGGCTGAATTTAAAACAACAATAGATGCAGGAGAGAGAAGTTGTAACAGTACTGCTGTAAGGACAGCCAATCTTTATAATCCATAAGTAAATTTCCATCTGTTGCTGTTTAAAGATTTAATTTAACTCAAAACTTGTATGTCTAGTTTCATCTCCACTGAACATACAAGAGGGCTGCCAAATACTTTGAGCAAAGCCAGTACACCTAGGGAACAGAATGACAAAGCTGACTGCCCAGGTAACCTTTGTTGCTTCTTGAGGTACACACATCTTATCTTATTTATACATCTTAGCAGTTCTATACTAACTTGCCAAGGCCTTATTTTTCAGGCTCATATCCAGTAGTTCAGCCCTATATTCAGGCCACACTGGAAGTTTTGATGCTCTTCTCAAACCCCAGATTGCTGTTCTGTTTGAAACATCCTTTTTCTCATTCCTGATTAAAATTCTCTTAATCTTTCAAAGTCTAAGGCAAGTACTATTCATGTCATGCAATCTCCCAAATAAAATGACCTCTACATTGTTCTGAGTCACCATAATGTTTTCTACTGTTCTTCAGTGGTACTGGTGATGAAACTGATGAGAATAATAATTATAATAACCCAGCAGCTACAAAAAATCCGGAGTTTCCATTACCAGGCACTGTGCTAAGTAAGTACTTTATATGTTTCCTCCAACAGATCGGGAATCAAGTATTGTAATTATTCTCATTTTTGGAATACATAAATTGAGATCCAAGAAGGTTAAGCATTTTGCCTAGGACAATATGCTAACAAGCTATGGAACAAGAACACAAATGCTTGGGTCAAAACCTGTACTTGTTTAAATACCAAATCAATGGTTTTAAATTTATATATGCTGTATGATCATTATATTTTTAGGAAAATTTATTTACAAGGAAATATACAGATGTTAAGTGTACAATTCAATGAATTTTAACGATTGTAAACATCATCCTTATTAAAATATCAAACACCTCTATCATAGCAGACAGTTTCTTTATGCCTTTTCTCCCCAATTTCCTCCCCCACGATAAGAGGCAAGCATAGTTATGATTTCTAGGGTCATAGATTAGTCTAGTCTGTTTTTTAATTTCCTATAAACAAACTTGTATAGTATGTACTCTTTTGTGTCTATTTAATTATAAAATGTTTCTTTAGAGTCATATGTGTTGTATGTATTAGTTTATTTTTATTATAGAATCATATTCTATTATACGAATAAAACACAATTTTTTCCATTCTCTTACTGATAAATGTTTGGCTTGTTTCCAGTTTAGGGTTATTATAGAGCTGTTATGAACATTCTGTACAAGTCTTTTTGTTAACATATGCTTTCATTTCACTTGGAAATTCCAAGGTGTGGAATTTCTGGGTCATAGTACATGAGTATATTCAGCTTTATAAGACTTTGCCATAGAGTTTTCCAAAGAAGTTGTACTATTTTACCTTTCAGCAATGGATAAGAGTTCTAGTTTCTCCATATCTTTGCCAACATTTGGTGGTATCATCTTTTCTTATTTTAACTATTCTAGTGGGTGCATTGGCCAAAGCCTGTACTCTTAGCCTGATATCCCCATAGCCTTATTGGTTTTTGATTTAACCCATGATACAGTTACTTTCATATATATCTGTTTCTCCTATTAGATTGCAAGCTCTCCTACATAGCTAAGATACGACCTTATCATTTTTATATCCTCCAAAGGCTGAACACAGTGCTTGAATCAGAATAGGTGTTCAATATTTTGGCTTGGAAAACTCTCTGCATTTTTGACCCCCTCTATCAACTTTAGACTAGGAGTGTTAACAGCACTAGCCATAGGGATAGGAAGAGTGATGATAGTTATTAACATGGCAATGTATGTGTGGTGATACACCCCAGGATGCACTGGCAAGATCCAGGGTCAGCCTAAACAAAACGAGGTTAGAAAACAAGATTCTAAGATTTATAGTCCTCATTGTGCATCAGGATCATATGGGAGAGCTCTGAAAAAATTCAGCCTTGATCCCAACAGAGATGTTTGGGTTTTATTCACTTGGAGGTGGGTCCTATCATTGATCCTTTATAGATGATCCCTAGATACCTCTATTGTGAAACTAGGGTCATGAGCCACTGCCCTCAGTAGAATGGAGTGAAGAAATTAGAGGTTAATCTTGACCATGATCTGGTTTATTTTTTCCTTATAGATCACAACTTGAATATGTCTGCTTCCAGGAATAAGATTATTACATTTAACCATATCCATGGATGGAACTACAGTTGAATAACTGTCAGCTACGCTTTATCCTTCCCCAAGTAGATAAAATCTTTGGTCACCAATCATTTGTCATGCCAAAGAACCAAAAGAATATAGTATAATTTTGCTACTACCAAGGACATTTTCTGTGGTCTCTTAATAAATTAATTTCTTGAACAGATGAAATGTTTACTCCAAACATGAATTCCCAACATTGTCAAAATAATTGGAGTCTAGATGTGACAACTGATGGTAAATGAAATAGAACTGGAGGAATGTAACTCATAGACTAGCCAAGATCAAGTGTTTGATGCAAAATTAAGAAATGGAGTCAACATATTTTAAATTAATATTGAGCTGGCCTTCATAATTGAACTAGGTCTCAGACACCTCAAGTCTAGTTCTTCCAGAGGATCTGGTTCTGAACTCCACTCCAGAGTATTCATATTTACACAGCTGGTGAAGGTGGTTCAGTAAACGCATGGCAAGACTTCACCCCATTCGGTGACAGCAGGAGTTTTTTTTTATTAGAAAAAAATCTACAAGTTAGAAAGTAGATTCACTTTAAAACTCTCCCATTCATTGCTTTTCTTCCCATGTGACAATTGTTCTTTGGTTGAGATTTCTGTGAAGTGGACATAATAACTGAAACAATTCCTCCTCAGTTCTCTGTCACTTTTCTTCTCCTCACTTTATTCTTTGTTACTTCCTTGAAGCACAGACAGTAGTGTCAAGGAAGAGGAAAAGAAAACGTAGAAAGGAAGGGAAATCAGGAGAGCATGATGGTGAAAAGGAAGAGAGAGGAAACAAGAGTGTATGTGTGTATGTGCACATGTGCAAACACAGAAAGGAGTTTTGATGATAGTAGTGAAGAATTACAATGAGAAAGTGAACCAAGAGGATCCTTGCACATCAGAGAGTTCAACACCCTTATTTTACAGATAAGAAAATTGAGTAAAGGAATGATTAAAGGATTCATATGAGGCGATGCAACAAGTCAGAGGCACAGCTAGAAAATAGAACACAAGTGTCCCCCACCACCTGTTTTAAAAGTATCCCCTAGAGAAAAGGCATACAACTGTAATTGAATAACAATAAAAATTTTTTAAAAAAAGTATCCCCTAATATTTACCATTCTGTCCCATGAAGTCTCTAAGGATAAATAGCTTCTTCCACCTCCTCATAATCCAACCATACAGCTCAGAGCCTGAAAGAGTATTTTAATACAGTTGCTTGCGTGTGGGGGGTGTCTGAGCATATGGTGGGTGGGGGTAGTGAAAAGAAGCACTATGCTAAGGAAGATCTCTTTTTACCTATGATATGCAACTTAAGTCTTCATATTTTCCCAAGTCAGAGTAATAGTAAAAAGGGAGAGTTATAATACTTATGATAATTAAATGGTAGTTCTAAGAGATCAGTCAGATCTTCAGAGGCCATATTGCAAGACCACTAATAACATTGACACTAATGTGTTTGGGTTGCACTTAACAATTTGAGTGTTTAATGCACTTCAACCATTTGTTCTGGGTCAGCAGAGGTTAACAAATCAGTAGTGAATATAAACATAATTGTGTTTCACTAGGCTAAGTTCCCAGCTTGAAGAGCAAGAACAAAGCCCCAACAGTCATCTTTATTTTCTTCTGGAAATAAGCAGTACACGTTTGATAAATATATTGATACTCACTGTTGTGTTTGAAGATCCTTATGGTTGCACCTGAGAGTCTGGCTCCAAGCACAAGAGATGCATGGTTTAACTCATCACTTAAAATAAGGCATCCCTGTTAAGAAAACAAGCACACAGAACACAGATCAATAAATAAAATTAAGGAAGAACAACATGTGGGAGCAGGAAGATACTTGAGACTTGAAACATAGATCTGCAAACCACTTCAATTTTAAAAGCCCAAGAGTCTCTATTAATAAAATATATGAATGAACCTGGTGTTTATATGAATAAAATGCTATACAACATTTAGCTGATGAAGATGGGGATTGTTTTAAGGGACTATATCTTTAGTCGTTTGTATATAATTTTCAGCAGAAAAGGTCATTTAAGATCTTGGTTAAGCATCAGCTATTATCTAAAGAATTGATGTTCGCCAGGAAAACTGATATACTTTTGGGTGGGTTCTGGACTTGCTGGGGCCCTTCAATCCCATGATGAATTATTTGGGACAGTTTTGGTGTATTTCTTCTGAAAGGCAGGGATCTTTTTTACAAGACAATTCCAACTCTTGTTTTTCAGTTCTCATTTTTTTTTCCTTTTTATTGAATTTATTGGTGTGACACTGGTTAACAAAATTATACAGGTTTCAGGTACACGATTCCACAACACATCATCTGTACACTGTATTGTGTGTTCACCACCCAAGTCAAGTCTCCTTCCATTATCATGGAACAGAATAGAGAGCCCAGAAATAAACCCATGCCTTTACAGTCAATTAATACTTGACAAAGGAGGTAAAAATATACAATGGGTAAAGATAGTCTATTTGATAAATGATTTTGGGAAAATTAGACTGATATGTACATAAAAATGAAACTAGAGCACATTCTTATACCACATACAAGAGTAAGCTCAAAAATGGATTAATGACTAAATGTTAGACTCAAAACCATAAAAATCCTAGAAGAAAACATAGGCAGTAAAATCTTGGACATCTCTCACAGCAATATGTATATATTTTTATGATATATCCCCTCAGGAAAGGGAAACCAAGGAAAAATAAACAAATGGAACTATATCAAACTGGAAAGTTTTTACACAGCAAAGGAAACAATCACCAAAATGAAAAGACACCCATTGAATGGGAGAACATATTTGCCAATGATACATCTGATAAGGGGTTAATATTCAAAGTTTATAAAGAACTTATAAAACTCAACACCAAAAAATCAAAACAATCTAATTAAAAAATGGGCAACAGTGGGACCTGAATAGACACTCCTCCAAAGAGGACATAGTGACGGTCAGCAGACATATGAAAAGATGCTTACTGTCATTAATCATTACAAGTACATTAAAACCACAATGAAACATCATCTCACCCTTGTCACAATGGCTGTCATCAATAAATCAAGTATTGGTGAGAATGTGGAATTACTGAATCTCATTCTTCACTGTATGGATCTCCATATAACGAATACCACTGCTTTGCAGTTAAACACACTACATTTGGAAAAGTATGGATGGCAATTCACTCTGAGGCAGGTGGAAAATCCCAGTCTAATCTACTGGTTATAAATTACAGCTTGTAAAATGATTTTTCATTTTTAATTAAAAATTTTAAATTATGAAATTGCTCCATCATACCAAAAATGAAGAGACAAACAATGGTTGCCATGTGTCTTTCATTGCCACCCTGAATCTGTGAGTTCTTCCTTATATTTTGGAAACATAACATGTTTTTAGTTTCTGAGGCAGGAGCCAGCAACATTCCCATATTCTATACTCCTGACTTGTGTGCATATTTATTATATTTTTGATGAACATTTGAGAGTTACTTGTAAACCTTACAATACCTCACCCTGAAGTTCTGCAGCATGTATTTATTAAGAACAAGAACATTCTGCTACAAAATCACAGTGCAATTATGACACCCAAGAAATCAAACATTTACATAATGCTATCATTTAATATGTGGCCAAATTCATATTCCCCTAGCTGTTTTAATAATGTCTTAATATCTTTTAAGATGTTTTATTTCCCTCTGTTTTTATTCTTAGTGAGGTATTTTATTTACTACGAGCATCCACTAGATAGAAAAGATTTAGGTAGAAATTGTGAATCCTATTCACTGCATTGACTGAGTCATTTATAGTGCTTTTAATATAGGAGAACCAGCCCTTGTGAGTAGCTACATCTCATAAAAATATTGGTTTCAAAGAATGTAGTCTAGTTCTAATATTTATTTATGTATTTATATGTATGTATGAATTTATTTATGTGTTTATGTCTGTCTATATTTATTTTTACATTATTTTTAATTTTTAAATTTATTTTATTTTTATTGTATTATTTCCTTCTATTTTAAAAGCATAATGCAATAAAAAACCATACACTACATTTAGTTGTCATCAGTCAACTTTAAAAAAAAAAATAAGTCTGGTTATGACATTTGCTTTCACTTGAAGTGAACCAACCAACTCCCCATTTTTTCCAGAAGAATTTTGAATATTTTAATGATTTGTACTGCAAGACTTTTTGCAATTTGGCCTCTGCCTTCATTCTGGGCTCTTCTTTATCCACTACCCTATATTCTAGTTCTTCCAAAACTGGGGCTTTATGCATGCTGTTTTTTCTTCCTTGTCAGAAGAAAATAATTTATTTATCTTAACAGATAAGAGATTCAGTTCTAATGTTACCCACTTTGCACAGGCTTTCTCAAGAACAATGTGGGGGCAACTTTTTGTCCTTCCCCATGTATATACATGCCTTTTCTGTGGCAGTCATCCTATTTTATTTGGTGTTTTCTTTTCTCTCACTAGAATGTAAACTACATAAATTTACAAGGCATAAGTCTTGTTCATCTTCGATGTCCTGTATCTTACCTCACAATAGGATATAGTAGATTCTCAATTAGGATTTATTAGATGAATGAATAAATAAATGAATAGTACAAGCAAAATGTGTTATTCAAATAAATGCTTAATAAGTTTTGGCTACATTACAGATGGTCACTTAAAAGCCTAAAAATTTAATTGGGTTTGATAAACCATCATGGAAGATGAAATTTGACCAACATCTGGGCTATAATTCTGTAACCAGAGTATTGTGATGAAGAGATTTTCTGGACTAAGATGGTACATATATTTAAAAAGCTAGACATCTCATATGTTTTTTCTCAGAAAAGGACCTTCTGAGCCATACCTCTAACAAAGGACCCTCTCAGAGGTATAATTCTTAGGAATAATACAGCCGAAGACAACTATGTTAACAAATTCTTACCTTTCCAACTAGAGCAGGAATATTCATTGAGTTAGTTGCAAATCCCATCCCAAAGACCATGGCGGCTTCTACATTCAGGAACTTAGCCACAAGGTCCTCCAAGTCTTCATGCTTATTCAAGGTTCCTGCACATGAAATAATATGATGACTGAGACTTCTCCTTCAATATGTCCAAGAATGAAAACTCAAATCCCAGTACATGGCCATCACCAAAATACCTAGGTGCACAGCAGGCATATTTGCTATAGTTCCAATGTAAAAACAAACCAAATGTCTATCTACTATAAAATGGACAAATGCATAGTTGGGATATTTATATAGTGGAATTCAACATAGCAATGAGAAAGAATAAATTACTGCCCCACACAACATAAAAAGTCTAAGTCTCACAACTTGGTGATTGAGTGAAAGAAGTCAGACACTTACACAGGCTGTATGAGTCTATTTACATAACATTTATAAACAGAGAAAACTAACCTGTAGTGTTGGAAGTCAGGACGGTGGTTTCTTTGAGATTCTATAAGTGTTTTATTTCTAGATGAGGGTGCTAGTTTCACAGGTGTGTTTGCTTTGTGAAAGTCCATTGAGCAGTGTACTTGTGACTGGTGCACTTTTCCTATATAAATACCTTATAATACAATAAAAATTGCAGAAAAATGCCACAATTTCTTTCTCTCCATACCCTACATCCTGCAAATAATTAATTAAATTACTCAAAGTTTCCCCACACTTAAATGCAAACAGACCCCATGACTTGCATGAATACTAATAACGCTAGTTATACTTTATTGAACCTTTGGAATGTGCCAGATTTCAAAGCTTACTATTTAAGTTATATCATGTAATCTTAATAGCCAAATAATCCAGGTATTATTACTTTATAGTTAAGAAAGCTAAAGTGTAAAAAGGTCAAAGAAAAAAAGCAACAGAGATAATCTAGTCTAACTCCAAAGCTCATGTGTTTACCTCCTACTATCTTCTATATGCTTACTCTCTAACCCTTTTCTACACACAATCCCCTCCTGCCTTGCTGAGAGCAAGCCTAGTGCGCCAGTTTCCCACGTGCCGCCACTCTGACTTGTAGGTCGGCAGTGCCCCATCTGGTAGTCTCCGACTACATGTGGTTAGTGAAATAGAAACAATGAGTTTTAAATTTTATTTAACTTAATTTAAATGTTCATACTGAAGCATTGTAAAATACAGGGTCTGGCACAAATAACACCCCTTTGTTATTATAAAATCTTTTATTACAAAATCATAAGCATGTAATTCTGTAATATAACACTATCATACTCAAGCACACCATATGACATTTTAGGTGAAATGTTTAAATTAAAACTATAAATTATTACACCCATATTATTACCCTATCAACCACACTCAAGCAGGCCTTACTTCTGCTGGACCCTGTATTTTCCACTAAATGCAATGTGATTATTTCGATAGGGTTACATTCCACTTGTTTCACTTTGCTCAATGAAAATGCAATGTCTGAATTGAGATGTGCTATAAGGGTGAAAAAATTTTCACTATTTTTAAGGGCATAGTACAACATAAATAATGTAAAATATCTCATCAATATTTTTAGAGTGACTACATGTTTAAATGATGTTATTTTGAGTATATTGGGTAGGAAATATAAAGATGAAATTAAAACTTTTAAAAATGTTTTAAATTTTTTAATTGAAAATTTTAAATTACAGGTGACTTGCATCATATTTTTATTGGACAGTACTGCTTTAGATGATATTCTTAACAGAACAGGAAAATGTGCAAATGGAGAGATGCTGTAATTTGGAATGTAGGAGCCAGATTTAACTCAAATTTAAGTTAAAGCAATATTGTTAGCATATTCAGAAATATTATAAACATGTTTTTTTAAACCCAATGGTCAACATATTTTACTAAACATAATGTAATATCAGAAATTACTTAAACTGGTAAATTAGCTTGCTTACTATGCTAAAATGGTGAGGCATTAAACTCACCATTTTAATGGTGAGGCACTGAATGGTTCAGTTTCATTTTGCAGTTTATATGGAAGTTGATATTTGATGTTCGATCTTTGTCTTTCCTGAGAAATCACACTGTCATCTAACAGATGGCTGGAGGCCTTTCTTCTCAAACCATAATTCATTTTTCAATTGTCAGAAACCATAATAAAGTAAGCATTCCAGCAAAGTCAATTTTACTCAAGATTTGGGGGGAAATGTTAAAATTTGAAATTGTAATTTGAAACTTTTTCATTATCAAAGATATATTATAGAATAAAAAGAGAAACTGAAATTTAAAGATAAACCATGGTCACATAATTGTCAGATTTGTTTTTATTTAGCAGAGAATGTATCCCAAATGAAATGGCCCTAAGAATACATAATGAAAAGACCACTGGCCTGGACACAAGGAGACCTGGGTTCTTGTTCCAGCTTTTTTACTAAACAGCTGAGTGGACTTGCAGTTTCTGGAGAGGTTGGGAAAGGTGCCATTGTAGGTTTCCCTGACACTGCGTATGCTCTTTCCTCTACATCTGTCTTCTTGCAGCACCCACTCACTCTTTGAGATCCACCAAACAATGACCTTTTCTGTGGGATTCTGTTCTCAGCTTCCCCAAACTTGGCCATTATCTCTTCTGAGATCACATAACGCTTATAGCATTTATTAGGTTGAACTGAGGATGTTCAAGGGGCAATCTTTATTACAGAAGAGCCCTCAGGGTACAGACACTGTGTTTAAAATACTCCTCTTGGTGACCACAGTTCCTTTGCAATATTGACACATAGTAAGTGCTTGTTGAGTTGCATGCTGTCTTCTGATGGAGAATGAAGACCAAACTGAGCCTAGAGTATTTGATGGCAGAGGGGAGAAGGCCAAGAACCATGTGATACTAGGGCAACAATGTGGCTAGGCAGTGAGCACCTGTTTGAAAATACCCATATCTGAAGAAGGCCTCCATCAATGAAGGTCAATAACAGTAATAGATTGGTAGTGACGAGGGCCCTGCAAATTGCTATGCTGTGCATATATTGACACTTGTTCTCATCCTGAAGGTTTATTTATCCAATGGGACACTGAATAAAAGAATAAATACAAGCTGGGTATATCCTCTTGAGAGTTCTCAGCATTATTTCATGTGCCAAATACTGAGTTTGCTACTATCAGTCAAATCAATAAAAATCAAATTCAGGATAAAAGCACCAATACTATGTTTATGGATGATGTACTTCTGGATTTTGTCGACATCAACTGTCTAATAAATTTTAGTTAGAATGTATAGATTTCTATATTGACACTTAATTAATAGTAAAGTGTGTCTTCATACTGATACTGATTAATAGTAAAGAGTGTGGGTTTACTAACAATCCTGTTTCACAACCACTGATACTTCCTGCGTGGCACATGTGAAGACTATTTTCAACACTGTGACTATAGTCACTTTTTGTCCAGAGTATCTTGTTTGTAGATCATTCTTAGACTTGACCTAGGAACAGGTTATTATTTGTCATGGCAACTGGCCAGCTGGATCACCTGGCTGTCCTAGTTACGCTGAGATGATCAGCACACATTTGAGCCACTGTGCTTGAACTGGTGGTTCCTGGTAAAACCAACATCAATGCTTCTACCTAGAGAATCCTACCTTCTAGCTCATCAGTCAAAAGCTCTTAGAATACCTTGCTTTCTTCCTTATTCCACTGTGTACAGTCTGGTGGGGGATACATAGAGCTATATGCCTCTTTAGTAGCTTTGTTTTTCTGTGAAACATTCAGAATAAGTGTGAAAAAGCCACATGTGGTATCTGAAATGGGTCTAGAACATACTTTTATACTGTACATAGGCCACTGCTGTGGGGTTAAGAGAACTCCAATCCTCATGAAATAGAAGAAACAGCTTTTATCTGCCCACCTAGACCCTCATTTAAACATACCATTTTCCACCTCTTGGCTGGTTAAAGCATTAGTAATAATTAGAATCTGATACAAACAAAAACCTTAAGTGAGACATGTAAATATAATCATTATGACCCTTCCTGCCACAAAAAATCCTGATAAAAGAAGAATTTTTAAATAGACCAAATGATGACCTTTACCTAACCTCTTATCATGCTCAATAAATTCATGTTCTTATCCTTTCTTTTTTTTTAAAGATTTTATTTATTTATTTTTAGAGAGGGGAATGGAGGGAGAGAAACATCATTGTGTGGTTGCCTCTCGTATGCCCCCCACTGGGGACCTGGCCTGCAACCCAGGCATGTGCCTGACTGGGAATTGAACCAGCGACCCTGTGATTTGCAGGCTGGCAAATCCACTTGATCCACTAAGCCACACCAGCCAGAGCTTTCTTTCTTTTTTTTTAAACAATGTTTTATTTTCATGTAATTTCAGACCTAAAGAAAAATTGTAACAATAGTACCAATAATCTCTAGATACTTTTCACTCAGATTTTCCAAATGTTATTATTTTACTATATTTTCTTAAATATATCTCCTCCCTCCATGTATGCACATATATAATATAAACATGCACACACACATGTACATACATATTACACATATATGTAATTTTTCTGAACTACTGAGTATACTGCAATCATGATGTCCCATTTACCCCTAAATATTTCAGCATATAATTCCTAAAAACAAGAAATGATCTTATGTAATTATAGTACTATTATCATTGATATAGTAGTGTTATCTATTGTATAGAACGAATTCAGATTTGATTCTCTCACTATTAAATCCAACCCCTAAAACAAAACAGGTAGAAGAAAGTATAATGAAGCAACTTATAATGTGTGTCCAGTAAGGTACCATGATCATTTAATTTAATCATCACACCTGCACAAACTCTATGAAATAGTCACCCTTGTTCTTATTTTATCAGTGAGAAAATACATACAGAAGCGATGTCACTTGCCTAAAGGACATAGCTAATAAGTGCAGGCTACCTACTTAATGACGTGTCAACCTACCAGGCTAAATACTTCAAGATTTATCTCAGCTCAATGTCATACAACCTTTTGAGGGTAGTTCTGCTATTTTCTCAGTTTTACAGATAAGGACATCAATGATTGAGCCTTCCCCAAGGTTATGCAGTTAGTAAGCCAAGAACCAAGATTCAGATTCAGCATGTCCAACTCTAGAGAAAGAACTCTTCATCACTATTCCATGGCAGTTTCCAGTCTGGCCTAAGGGGTCCTAAGCATCTGTATGTTTATAAAAATTTATTGTTAAGAAAATCATAGGGAAATTTGAAATAATAACTTATACATGTTCTTCTTAAATAGCTCTTTTTCTTCCATGTTTTTTTTTGTAGGTAGCCAGGAGCTATTTAGCTCTGTGTTTCTGGAGAGGTTTTTGATACAGGGCTCACAGTGAAAATCGCTTTCTTCCCGTCTCCGGGAAAAGCTTCCACAAATTGAAGAAATTACACTAGGCGTGTTCAAAACAAAGAAAATATGGTATCTGAGAAACAAAGAGGGTAAGAGACATTTGATCAGGACTGGGGTTAATGGATCCATGTGCATGTCTTGGTGGCAGCTTGCAGAAAGCTTCAAGGTGCGTAAGAGTAGCTTGAATGCTGGACACTGGGCTTTCTATCCACACCAGCCATGCCTCAGCCCTCAGCATGGGACAAAAATACCTAGACTGCTGGACCACAAGGATTGTGTTCACTGAAACAGTAGGCCTCTCAACAGGACACCAAAGGCAGTGGAGACAGCCCTGATGTTTGGGAGGTGCATAATACCATAACATGGGTGTCCAACCTTTTGGCATCTCTGGGCCACCCTGAGAGAAGAAGAATTGTCTTGGGTCACACATTAAATACACAAACACTAATTAAAACAAAAAAACCCCTCATAATGTTTTAAGTAAATTTATGTTTTATGTTGGGTCGCATTCATAGCCATCCTGGACTGCATGCAGCCTGTGGGCTGTGGATTGGACACCCCGCACATTTGCTCTCTCTTGATGAATGGGAGCCCCAACACGGACTGAAAATGGAACAGCTAGACTGGGGGCTTAGAGTTAACTTTAACTTATTTTATTTAAAAGAACTTGGATACTTCTCTCACACTTGAGTTTTCGAATGACCTGGCCTTTTCATTTATTAGCCATGTGATTGGGAAAGTTAATGAGACTTTTTGGATTTTGGTATGCTTTTTTATAAAAGGATATTAAATTAAACATTAGGGACCTTGTCAACACTCAGTTGTGATTTCATGATCTTTTCTCAATTTTACTTCCATGAAACAGCAGAGAATTAAATCTGGACATGGTGTATGATAAAATGGGTAAGTTCTACCTGGTAGCATGGATTTGAAATTAATTTATAGGTTCCTGTGTAGTCTTTGAGTTCCCACTTTTTACTTGTAGAGCTTATCCTACTCCTTCTTGGCTTACTAAAATATACTCACAGTATACAGGGTGTCAAGCTGGTATATAGTTGAAGAAAATATAAACAGGTCTTTGCTCTGAAGGAGTAGGAAAGACACATGAAATAGGGAGAAAAAATAGAAGAAGTCTTGATAAATTCCTTGACTCTGCAACTTGGCTTCTTAATTCTGCTAGTCAGCACCAGGTGAAAAGTCATATCTAGGTTTTGTCCTGTGCATTAGAAGGAACACGAATGCCAAAATGATAAAAAAAAATGGCTTTGATAATATAACCATCGAACTCTTTTGCATTATAAAGAGGGTACAGAATAAATGGGAAAGTATCATAGTTCTGTCAAGTAGTACTTTTGCCATCCCAAATGCCCCTATTCCCACAGACCATCACCTGAATGTGGGAAGTTAGTAGTTGACATTGATAATATCCTTGGTCTTCCTCAAGTTGATATCAGTGGCTTTCAAGGATATACTCAAGTGACTATGTCAATGAAAATTAATCTGTACCCTTCGTATATTTGGATGGAACAGGATTTTTAGTCTAAATAAAGTAAGTAAAGGAGACTAAAGTTTGATGTATGCTGATATGCATTGGATTAGGAAACCTGGACAATGATATTAAATCTACAGGATTCTTTTTCCCAAGTTGCTGTGATGGCAAGTACTTGTCTATATCAGCAAAATTTTTATGGAGTGGCAGACACAAAATATTTTGGGTTTTGTGGGCCATTTAGTCTTTGCTGAAATGATTTGTCTGCCATTTTAAAGTAAAAGCAGTGGTAGACAATATACAAAAGAATGGGTGTGGCTGTGTTCCGGTGAAACTTCATGGATCCTAAAATTTGAATTCCATATAATTTTACATGTTTCAAAACATTATTCTTATTTTTATATTTAAGCTACTCAAATCTGTAAAAATTATTTGTAATTTGCAGGCAAAACAGGAACAGGAGCAGCTTGGTGAGCCCTGATGTAGCTTGCTTCTGGTTTAAACTATGAACAGTAGGGGATAGGGTAGTGAAGACAGCTCTTCAATGAGACTCAAGAGAACTAGTGTCTAGTTTTGACTTCTCAACCTAGTAACTGCATGGACATTGACTGGCAAGTCATTAACAAATCTCTAGACTTCACGTATATCATTTTGTGGTGTTTGTCTGGCTGGAGGGAAGGTGGTGGATGATCTACAAATTCTAAAATCATATGAGTTAAAACTTTGTTCAATCACCTCAGGTATTATACTTGTGAAAATTGTTGGCATATCTTGTTGAATTGGTATGTTTGCTTGGCTTTGTTGAAGTTATAGGGCCAAATTCTACATTTACAGAAATATCCCTGCTAGTTGAAATTTGGCTTGGCTTTAATTTCTATCACTGTCAAGAGAAGGGCAATTACCTTGTTAGAATTCTAACAGCTTTCAGGAAATTGCCGAAAGGCTTTCAGAAACCAGGATACACTTTCCTTTTCTTACTCCCAAATAATTCCTCTGAGAGTCCCTCTCCCCTTACTTATACCCTTAAAAGAAAATAAAAAGGCTTGAGAGAAAAGCAACGGAATCTTATTAACCAGATTTTACAATAATTTGGTATGAGAAGAACTGGCACTGCTTATGAAGAAAGGTTTTTCTGTGCAAATTAAGAAGGTAAAACTGAGGTGGGGATGTTTATAGTCTATTTAATGGAATCTACTGCTTTAAAGCATATTTATAGCACTGATTGGCATTAAAAATGTTACTTAAAATTGCTTTCTTTAAAGAAAGCAAGATCTCTACTTGGTAACAGTTTCTTAGAAACTGCTCATTTTCATTAAGAACTTGAAAAGGACATGAGCTGATATTTATTTGAAATAGGCTTTAATTTCAACATTTTGCAAATTCAGGCTGGGCCCTTATTTAGTAGTCCAGGTTAGCAAGACTGTACATTTCCTGGATCCAGCTACAAATATCTGAGAGAAAAACACAGGAGTCTTGATAATTTGAATTAAATGATAGCAGAGAACTTGTCTAGAAGATAAGGAGACAAACCATCTAATGATTAAGGACAATGTTCTCAAACTTTGAAAAACAGAAGAGATATTTCAGCAAATTTGCACATTCACATAATACGAAAACCACAGCTGAAACTCAAGAATGGGAAAAGAGTTTCCTACTATATTCCGTTGCACTGATTCCTAAGCCAATGTGTCCTTTCTGATATTTTCAGGATGAAAATATTTGAAGGTTGCTTCTTAAAATTGAAATTACAGTTTGAAGGAATATTAAGTAGTTTTTAGGTATGTATACTATTCAGGTTTCCTTAAAGAAATGAATCAAGCACAAGGCTTTCCTTCTCCAAGAAAGAAAAATGTACAAGTAGAGATGGGCTTTCATTGCCACGGTGGTAGTCTCGTGGCACTCCATGGGCTGTTTTCCTACAAGTGAACTTCTGACGAATAGTTGCTGGGTGAAGCTATGGCCGTACAAAGGGCTTACAGAGTATACACACTCAGATAACGTACTGCTACCACACATCTACTGCACGCCCTTGTAGAACAAAGGTGGGGTGGGGAAAGGAAGAAAAGAAAAGCTTCTCTTTAGTTTGCTTGAGTTTAACCTGCCTTGATTTTGGAAATCTGGATAGCAACATGTGTCAGGTAGGCTATGTTCAGATATCAAAACCATCTGTATTCACTGACTTTCTGGGATGTCTGTTACTTCATTTTCAGTTTTTATTGATAGACTCCATCTCCTAATCATTTATGTATTCACTTCACACAAAGTAAAATACATCTTGAAAATGTTTAGACTAATTTGGTTAAGACAGTTTTCAGTGGTTCCCAATGTGTGGTCCTCAAAGCAGCAGCATTGCCTGGGGACGCATTAGGAATGCAAAATCTTGGGTCCTATTCCAGGCCAACTGAATAGGACACTCTGTGGGTAGGTACAACAACCTGTGTTTTTCTGTGCCATGCAGGTGATTCTGATGTGAGGTAAAGTTTGAGAACCACTGGTTTAAGCTTGAGGAATAGAGTGAAGAAGTAAAAAAAGGAGTCATCACCGTTAAGATGCTGAATCAAGTAGGTTGAAGCTTGAGGGTACAATTTTATTCTTGTTCTAACTAGCCTGAGAACTTAAACTTTGGAACTTTCCAGTCCTGTGTCAATGCCTGGATATACATCAAATCTCCAGATAACCCTCTGATTACCCTGAAGGACTAAGGAGAGAATGGTCACCTGTTCAGACCACCTGATATCCATTATCTAGAACACTGGTTATCTATAGGATTACTATCCTGGATCAATCCATAGGCTAAGAATGCAGGACTGATTCTTCTCAAGAATGTATTTTTTTTGCTAAAGAGCCCTTAGCTTTCCTTTCTTCTTCAGAATACTCTATTTCCTGTTGCATTTCCAGTTTGCAAACCCTAAAACTCTTAAATAAATCTTTATCACTTATTTCTAGCCGAAGCCTCCAGACTCTTTTTGAATTTATTGGAAAAGCTAAAGAATCCACACAGCCTGTGGCAGGGTCCCCCCAGCAGACTAAAAACTATGGTCAGTCTGTTTCAGTGACATCTTGGAAACATCGAAACTATTTTTTAAGATGGTGCCTTCACTTTAGGCTCTTGTGGACATTTAAGAAAATAATTAACCCCCCAAATTTGAGTTCATTGTGGAAAAATTAGAAAGTACTACAAAATAAAATATAACCCCCTTATCAATTCATATATTCATGTATTTTCTTAAAAATGGTCCTGTAATTTACATATTGTTTTATAATTTGTTTTATCCTTTTAACAATGCATTTTATATTTTAAAGGCAAGAAAATTGAGGACCAGGAAGAATGACATATTCCTGGATAATAATAATAATATTAAACACATTGTAATAGTTATTCTATATTATATACCTTTCATCACTTATTTATATTTTTAAGGCACAATTTCTCAAAATGGAACTGCTGAGTTCAACACCTTGCTGTTGATACATTTTCAAATTGCCCTCCGATTTAGTCTATTAGCAGTATATAAGGATGCCCTTTTCTTCACTCCTTTGGGATATTATTATTACTTAGCTTTTGCCAATTAGGTGAAAAGTGCTAACTGTGTATCAATCACTCTTTGACTATTGAGTGGTGAAGAGCATTTTTCACAGGCCCATTGGCCACTTACGCTTGTTTTTTTCTTTTTTCTTTTTATTGATTATGCTATTACAGTTGTCCCATTTCTGCCCCCCTCACTCCACTCCATCCTGCCCACCCCCTCCCTCCCACATTCCCCCCCTATACTTCATGTCCATGGGTCATACTTATAAGTTCTTTGGCTTCTACATTTCCTACATTATTCTTACCCTCCCCCTGTCTATTTTCCACCTATCATCTATGCTACTTATTCTCTGTACCTTTCCCCCCCTCTCCCCCTCCCAAACCCCTGTTGATAACCCTCCATGTGATCTCCATTTCTGTGGTTCTGTTTCTGTTCTAGTTGTTTGCTTAGTTTGCTTTTGTTTTGGTTTTAGGTGTGGTTGTTTATAACTGTGAGTTTGCTGTCATTTTTACTGTTCCTATTTTTTATCTTCTTTTTCTTAGATAAGTCCCTTTAACATTTCATATAATAATGGCTTGGTGATGATGAACTCCTTTAACTTGGCCTTATCTGAGAAGCACTTTATCTGCCCTCCCATTCTAAATGATAGCTTTGCTGGATACAGTAATCTTGGATGTAGGCCCTTGCCTTTCATGACTTGGAATACTTCTTGCCAGCCCCTTCTTGCCTGTAAGGTCTCTTTGGAGAAATCAGTTGACAGTCTTATGGGAAGTCCTTTGTAGGTAACTGTCTCCTTTTCTCTTGCTGCTTCTAAGATTCTCTCCTGTTTAATCTTAGGTAATGTAATTATGATGTGCCTTGGTGTGTTCCTCCTTGGGTCCAGCTTCTTTGGGACTCTCTGAGCTTCCTGGACTTCCTGGAAGTCTATTTCCTTTGCCAGACTGGGGAAGTTCTCCTTCATTACTTGTTCAAATAAGTTTTCAATTTTTTGTTCTTCCTCTTCTCCTTCTGGCACCCCTATAATTCGGATGTTGGAACGTTTCAAGATGTCCTGGAGGTCCCTTAGCTTCTCCTCATTTTTCCGAATTCTTGTTTCTTCATTCTTTTCTGGTTGGATGTTTCTTTCTTCCTTCTGGTCCACACCGTTGATTTGAGTCCCAGTTTCCTTCACATCACTATTGGTTCCCTGTACATTTTCCTTTGTTTCTCTTAGCATAGGCTTCATTTTTTCATCTGGTTTTTGAACAGATTCAACCAATTCTGTGAGCATCTTGATAACCCGTGTTTTGAACTGTGCATCTGATAGGTTGGCTATCTCTTCCTCGCTTAGTTGTATTTTTTCTGGAGCTTTGAAGTGTTCTGTCATTTAGGCCTTTTTTTTTTTTTTTTTTTGTCTTGGTGCGTCTGTTACTTTAAAGGGGCGGAGCCTTAGGTGTTCCCCAGGGTGGGGTAACGCTGGTTGCTGCGCTGTGACGTTGTACGTGGGGGAGGGGCCGAGAGGGAGCGATGGAGGCCGCTTCACTCTCCTCCAGTTTTTAATCTTTCACTCCCCTACCCACAATCAAACTGGGTCCCTCTGCTGCTGGTTCCCGAGTAGGTGGGTTTGTGCATGCCCGAGGCCCCTGTGGGTCTCTCCAACGACCTCTCCCATGAGGGTGGGAGTCTCTCCTGCTGCCGCCCCAACCCCCACGGGCGTTTCCAATCAGAGGTTTGAGGCTTTATTTTCCCGCGCTGGAGCCCTGGGTTGCATGGTCTGCTTTGGTCCCTGCTGTTTGTCTGGTTTATCTGTGCACGAATGTGGGTCTGCAGGGTCTGCTACTGGCCGGACTGCCTGCCCTGTTTGTCCCACACTCCGCCAGTCTCGGTCCCGCCACGGCAACTCGAGTCCTCTCAGCCTCGGTGCCCGTCTCCGCCCCTCCTACCAGTTTGGATGAATGTTTATTTTTTATTTCCTTGGTGTCGGACTTCCTTGCCATTGGATTTTCTGTCAGTTCTGGTTGTGTGAGGAGGCGCAGTGTGTCTACCTACGCCGCCGTCTTGGTTCTCTCCTCCACACTTGTTTTTTTCTTAACTGCTCATTTGTGTGCTGTATCTGATTTGTCATGAAAAATTTTATTACACTATAACATACATATAGAAAAAGAAATTATAAGTGTAGGGCTCTTGGAAATTTTGTAAAGTGAACACACACGTAGCTGCATTAAGATCAAAAACAATATAAACAGTAACTGGGAAGTCCCTTTGTGACTCTCACCACCCACCTCCCCCAAAAGGTATCCACTACACTGTGCATTCTCAGTTCCCAAAAGGTTGGAAATTGTTTTTTTGCTGGGATATCTTACTCTACTTACGTACAAAGCACAAATATTCAGGTACTACATAAACAGATATATCGTATATTTGTGTTATTAAAACACCATGGGAGGAGGAGATAATAAAAAAAGGTTGAGAACCATCATACTATTCTGACTGTGCAGTTTTGCCTGTATTGAGTTTATCAAAATCTTGGTCCATTTCTTAAATTGGAATGATCTTTTATTTTGATTGTACATCTTTACACATTAAGAATTTTAATATTTTGTCATATACATTGGAAACAACTTTCTCTAATTTTGTTCTTTGACTTTTAACTTTGTTGACATTGTTTTTGTGTGTGGAATTTTAAATGTTTCCTTTTGTTGACTCTTTCCCCTGAAATTTTCTGGGAGTGCTCTCTCTGGTTCCTTAGAGGGTTAGGACACAGTAGATTACTGCCTGGATTAGGCTTGAGAAATCTGAAGGGAAAACAGTCGTGAATGGCAGCTGGATTGGAAGCAAGCTGGTTTTCCTATACCAGGGAATATCCCTGGTTTTCCATGAACCAGGGTGGCCTGAGTGGTATGCAGTCAGCCTGGAGGTGATTTATATGGCTCACTCCCACCTAAGAGGGATTCTGCCAAGTGAGGTGAGTTCTGCTGGATAAAATTGGAGGTCTTTGTGGGCTGTACAACTGAGGGGTGGTCATAAGTAACAAGCTAGAGTAGAGGCTTTTATGGTCTGAATGTTTGCGTTTCTCCCCAAACCCTAAAATTCATATGTTGAAAACCTAATGCCCATAGTGATAATATTAGGAGGTAGGAATTTGGGAGGATTAAGTCATGAGGATGAAGATCTCATAAATAAAATTATAGCCCATGTAAGAGAGGCCCCAGAGAGCTAACTCATCCCTTCGACCATATCAGGATAAAATGAGAAGTTTGCAATACAGAAAAGAGCCAACTGGACCATGCTGGAAACTTGACTTGGATTTTCAGCCTCCAGAACTGTGAACTTCTGTTGATAAGCCCAGTCAGTGGTATTTTGTCACAGTAATTCAAACAGGCTAACAAAGAGGTGTTGCTCACATCAAGGGAGCACAGTCTGACATTTCCAGCCAGGCACTTACAAGGAACACACGCAAGTGCGTTTTGCATTTGAATTGTCCGAATAGTTTTATTCTGCTCATTTGTTCATTCATTCATCAGTTCATTCATTCTTTCAACTTCAATTTTATTTGTTTAGTTATTTCTGGTGGTGGTTGCTCTTGTTTTTTTTTTTGAATTTCAATTCCAAATACATTTGCAATTTACCTAACTATAATTTACCTAGAGGTAAAACGTGAGGTAGAAATCTAACCCATCTCCTGTATGATCGTCAAGTTACCACAGTACTAATTATGATCATTTTCCAACTGATTTGAAATATTGTTCTTACTATATACAAATAGGAGGTCGTGTCTGTCTCTAGACTTTCAGTTTAGACTACCCCCTACCCTGTCCATTTGAGTCATTGGGATTGTATTCAATTTACATATTCTTTTGGGGAAATATTGATAGAATTACAATGCTGTCTTTTCCTCCAGAGGATATAGTATCTCTCTGTATTCTTTTTTTAACATTTTCTTTTAAGTTTTTTAAATAAAGTTTTGGAATTTGCTTCAAATAGGTTCTAAATATTTTCAAAATAATTTTATTACCAAGGTGTTTGCTATTTTTTAATGGAAGTCATTAAAGTCTTTATTAAATATTTATTATTTCTAGTAAATGTTTTGTTGTTTACTTATGAAAAATAGAAGAAATTTGACTAAAACTGTCTCTCCTGCTCAACTCCCTCTCATTTCTACAGTGTCTCCAAGAAAAGCCCCTTCAGAGGTCCTCAGTGCTACTCACAGGTGACAACTTGAAAACCAGAGAGGTGAACAGTCAGATAATTTACCAATAATGTTAGTTTACCTTTTCTTTTATTATACATATACTTCTTACTCTGTCACATGGTAGTCATTAATATTTATTGACTTAAAATGAAAAATAAATGAATAATTATATTGTCTAGTATATTTCCCAAAGTTATTAAAAATGATGGTAAAAACACATTTTCATCTTTTTCCTGACTTTGAAGTGAAAGTTTCTAGTGTTTCAGCGCAAAACATAGTACGATCTTTTTGTTTGAAGAAGATATTTTTTTATCTCATTCAGGGATATCCTATTTTCATTCTATTAAAAGTTTTATAAGGAATGTATATTGGATTTTATAAATGCTTTAGCAATATCTATCAAGATACTATGTTTTTTCTTGATCTTTCAGTGTTATAAATTCTTATTATTGAAGTAACTGACTAGATTCTATAGCCCATGGGCCATATGCAGCCCGGGATATCTGTGAATGCAGCCCAACATAAAATCATAAATTTACTTAAAACATGAGATTTTGTGTGTGTGTGAATACATGTTGCAATGTATTTCATGTGTGGCCCAAGACAACTCTTCTCCCAGTGTGGCACAGAGATGCCAAAAGTTTGGACACCTCTGGACTAGAACTAATTGATCATGCTATCCTGTTATTTAAATACACTGTGGGATTTCCAGTGCTAATAATAATGTTTTTCTAAGTAATACTGCTTAATAATTTTCCTTTTATTAAATTCTCGTTGGATCAGGGTATGTGAGCTCAGGGGTTGCCAACTCTGGCTGCTTATCAGAATAATCTCTAAGTGACTATTAACATACAGATGACTCAGCCAACAGTAATTAATCTTCTCTAATTCTTAAATTTAGGTTTTTATCTTTAGTAATCTAAGATTTTTGCTTTCCTTTTATTTCTTACTGCACTGAATGCTTAACTTACTAGCTTCAGTCTTTGTTAATAAAGAACACACCTGCTCCTCTGGGTACACAACTACCTGGATCCTGTGCGGTTCCCATAGCTGTTAGTTTCTAAATACGATGTAACTGTAAATTTTATTCCCTTTTTGATTCAAGGGCCACTTAGGAAAGGCCTCTTAAATCCTTCAGTTGATTTTTCAAAAAGTGTTTGTTTCTAATTTTGTTATTAATTTTTAGCTTTATTTCACTCTGATCCAAAAATCTAATGACTTATGTGGATTCCAGTTTTTGAAATTTAATGAGGTTCTCTTTGTGACATTATATATAGTGCATGTTGGTGAAAATTCAGTAATTATTTAAAAAGATGCAGTATACTAACAATATGTTTTAAGGTTCAGGATTTAATATATTTTAATACTAAACTAAACTCAAAATTATGTTATTAATATCCTCTATGTCTTTGTTTATTTTCTTCTTTATTTTTCAAGGACTAAGAGGTACTTTGTGATCTCCTATCACTATTTCATTTTTTGATTTTTCTTGCTTTTTTTCTAATCAGCTTGTGAAATATTAAATTGAGCCACATGATTTTCAGAGCCTCCCATAATCATTATCCTATTAATTTCCAGTCGTACAAAAAAAAAATAAACAGCTACGTATATCTCTGCTGTGTTACTTGATATATAGAGGATATAGGAATTATATCTATCTTCATTATGGGCTCTCTGTATAATTTTTCTAGGGTGAATATATTTAATAATTAATAACTTAAGCTTAACTTCTGCTTTCTTTCTTATTCCCATTTGCCCCACACATTTAGGCTGTTGATTATTTGTTTTTAAGTTTCAGCTTCTTATTTACTTAAGCTTACTTCATATGCAAGAAAAACAAGCAATTACGCATTTAACACTTTGTTCACGGGTTGCTGCACTATGTCTTTCATCATTAAAGCAATATATTCAAATAAACATCTTCCACATACAGAAAAATTAAATAGTTCTCTCAGATAAAGAAATTCAAAGATCAATGTGGTAATATCTTACATCATAGAGATATCACTGATTATTGTTTGCTGTTAATACTCAGACATTATGAATAATTTGTGTACATTTCTCAATCCCAGTGCTGAAAGTCTAAAGATCTGTGTAGTTTTAGAATCTGCAGTTATTCTAACAACTTTCCAACTAAAAATAGGGGGACAAGTCACAAAAAGAGAATACTATCAGTCTCTACAAATTTGGATAAAATGTTCACTCTAGAATTTATGAATTCACAACACAATGTTACACACACACACACACACACAAAACCCTCAACAATTTCTCATCTTTCACAGCACATTAACCAAGTTATTAGGATAAACTACCCTGTAATTACCAAAGATGTCACACATGGTGTACACACAATTTGAAGGAGACAGCCTAGATCAGGGACCATTCTAACAGAAAACGACACAAGTATAGGAGATATAAATTTAAAATGGCAGCCATTTTAAGTGCTTGATTATGACTCCAAATGGCCATTTCACTCTGCCTCGTATTCACAATGTAAGAAATGCACAGCCCTCCTAGCACCACCAGCCTGTGGATTGTTATGGTGACTGACAAGAGAGTCAAAGACTCCCTTAATGCTGTATTCCATTATGTTTAGCTGTACTCCAAAATGAACAGCACACATCCTTTTGGTTCTTAAATATAGCACTTGCAACTCTGTAATATCTGTCTGGAAATGTATTGTTTCCAGTATGTTTTTGGCTTAGTGTGACCATTTGCAGGTACAGGTTTGGCAAACAACCTTACTCTTGGACTCCTTTGTGGCTCCTTCCACTAAATCAACCTCCCTCTTGGGCACTGAGGTCTTTTTCCGGTGGTTGCAGAAGGAAGGTGGGAACCAGGTGCCTGGCTGGGACCTATCTTTCTACTCTTAACCTTGGGAATAACTTTAATTTAATTGTATTTGTTTGATTACAGCACATGGTTAAATTTAGGTTTTTGGTCAAATCTTTGTTCTTTTCTTTCAATAGGTAAATATGTTCCAGTTACACATTTTTTGTCAAAATAATATGTGTGGTCTCCTATCCCATTATTATGTTTTAAATATTTCCTCTAGATGTTCATTTTTGCTTAATTTTCCTATTTTTGTAATATAATTTCTGTGTTCTTTTTCTCCCCAAGACATTGGAAACTATTTTTTAAAGCTATTGGAGTTATTTTAAAGTGATTAAACACTCTTAAATTTTACTTTTGGTTCCTCAAGAAGTTATTAGGTTACTAAAAATTAAGTCTCTATAGCCCCAATTTTTCATTGTTAATCCACTGTCACTATTAAACATTTTCCTAAGACTACATAATTTAAGCTTTTCAAAAGTTACTTATATTTCTTGAAATAAATGGCATTCAAGATTATGCTACTAATTCTTCCATGTTATGTTCAGGTTACTATTAATGGTGCAGAATTATTTTAAATGTACCCTATTTACTTATTTACTTTGGATTGCTTATATCCTTGTTTTTAGTCTTTTTATTTGCCTAAAGTTAGTGTGGGTGGCTTCTGTTTGGCTTTCTCACTGTTTACTTGAAAACTGTTAAAGTCTTCCCAGAGCTTGAGCTGGAGAGCTCAATGAAGCAGGTAAGCATTAAAAGCTGACCTTTTCAGAAGGGTGAGTAGGAAGGGAGAGAACTGAGGCTGCAGGCAGTCCTAACTAGGATCTTCACCTTTGACTTGTTCTCTGGGTTTGTTGAGCCTGCAGGATCAGGGACCCGCATTCCACATGTGGCTTCCACTGGAAGAAAGCCATTGCCTGTGTCAAGCTCCTGCTCTTCAGCTTCTGCGGGTTGTGATGGGGGAGTGTTCTGTCTCAGGAAGTTGAGGGGTGGGATTCATCATACTCAGGAATGTGTTTTCTGTATGGTTTGTTAACAGTCCTGGTGTCGGGTGTCACTACCACCAGAGGAAACATCCCCAAATGCTACTGTCTCCATGTCTCTTACAATTGGGGATCTTCTTCCAGTCTCTGCCCGTTGCCAAATGGGGCATTGTGGGCAACCCAGTTCTAACTGAAGCAGAATCTTCCTTTCATACTCAGCTTTTCATACCTCCAGCCCTCATGTCTCAAATGAAGATAAGAAAATGTCTTTCTTCAAAAACTTGGGTAACCACTTATACATTCTGGAGCTTTAGCTAAATATTTACTAGTTATTTGGACTAAAAAGTTACTTTGTTCAATTTGAGTTGTTGTTTATTGCACAGATCTAAATAATTACATGTTTTAGAGCCCTTATTCCAACTGGTTACCTAAATTGTGACTCATTTTTCACTAACGGTAAATCTAGTTTTAGCATATTTATTTATGATTCTTAGTCCTGAAACTGATCTGGAGGACCCTGCATATATTATCCTGGATGGGAAACTGCTGTAGTAGAAATCACTGAGCTACATTGGCAATTAAGTAGATTAATAAGCTATCACTTAATCACTATCATCCTTGGTTTACTTCTCTAGAATATGGGAATAACACCAACTATGCTGCCTACCATAGCACAGGATTTTTGTGAGGAATAAATGAGATGATATATAAGAAAACCATGTGCTAGGAATAGCAAAAAACTCTACAGGGGGAAGCATGCATCACTCTTCCTCCCTGGAGTGGAGTAGTAGTTTCCTTCTCTCTGATTTCCCCCCTCTGAATAAGAGAGGAAGTTTCAGGTAAGAAAGAAATAAATAAGCAGTTTGTTCTACCTTGCCTAATTATGGTATTCATCATTCATTCATTTATTCATTTATTCAACCCAACAGTCAACAGCCATTTCTTTCCTTCAGAAGCTTATGCTTTAGTAGCAGAGATAGGCAATACACAAATATAAATGCAAGATCAACGATAGATATCATTCAGAAAAGTGGGAGAAAGAGCCAAATCTAAATGAGAAGTTACTTTTTAATGGGTAAAAAGTTTCAGTTATGCAAATAAGTTCTAGATATCCTCTGTACAAGACAGTGCCTGTAGTTAACGGCACTTACTGTGAACTTAAGAATTTGTTAAAAGGTTATATCTCATGCTAAGTGTTCTATCCACGAAAATAGGGAACATGAGGAAACTTTCTGAGGTGATAAATACGTTTACTACCATGATTGTGGTGATGGTTTCATGGGTGTCTGCATATATGCAAACTCAGTAAACTGTATATATAAAATAAGTACAGTTTTTGAGTATCATTGTACCTTAATAAAGCTGTTTTAAGAGAGAAAAAGAAAGGTACTGGGCAAAAGAGACAATACTTGCTATTTTAGACAATAATGGTCAGGAAAGATACATTTTTTTATATTCTGAAGTACTAAAACTTGTAAGTAATCAGCTATTTGGTGAGAGCATAATGTGTGAAAATTTCATAAAGACTTTCACATTCCTTTTCCCTTTTGCATTTTATAACAGCTTTTTGAGGCACACAGTCTAGATACAATCTAGATTTGAGAAGTAGCCACATGGAATCTCAGACCCAACTAGACAAAATTTCAAAATAATGAACATACGTACCCATTTCATGTCTGGTACTGGCCACACCTACGCCATACTCCTCTAAAACATCCTTCACTGTCTTCATAGATTCATCGTACTTGGCTGCCAGGCCAAGGAAGTTATAGGAGCCCATGTTGATGACATCTTTGATGATTCTTCCAGTGAACCTGTAGTGAGGACAGGTGAGCACACAGGGCTTTGTCATTTAATATCATCCTAGTGCCCCCCAAAAGACTCTCCCAAAGAGATCTTGGGTCTGGTCCAAATCATATATTTTCTTTTAGACTTGTCACCACAAAATGGTTTGCTCTTAGTGGAAAGTATCCCCATAAGGAAGCTGGATAGAGTATTACAAAAAAGTATCCCAGCCATGCAATATTACTTAGCCCTGATTTGCCTTGAGTACTCGCTTTCATGACACCTGTGCTCTGGTTTAAATTCCAGCAAGAACTTTCTGAACGAGAAAAACACAATCATTCTTGTCTCTTTCAGCAAGAAGTAGGAGGGTATAATTTGTCAATAAAGCTAAAAAGGGCTTTTCCTTGCTGGCTCTGTGTCCTGCACTTTCTGACATGGGTTTTGCTTAAATTGCAATATAAACAAGCCACCTTTGGCTGCATAATTACTACGACTTCTCCCACTAGCATGTGAGACCTTGTAAAAGGCTGAATGATGGAAGACCAGTTGCTTCCAAGCTTTGATTTTTCAGGTCTGTAATCTGGTACCCACAACAGGATTTCCTTGAAAGGATTTTCTTTCAACCAAGGTGGCTGCCTCACCTAAATGTCCAGTTGTAGTCATCCGACACCCTCTCCATCACGTCGAACAGGGGCCCCGGGGCACTGCAAATGGGCCGGTTCCAGTTGTCCCTGATTCGCATGTAAAGGTTCCGTGTGTAAAAATTCTCAAAGTTTTGATACAGCGGCACAAAGTCCTGTAAAACAGTAGCAGAAGTTTACCTTTGTCTGCTGCTTTTTGTATCTCACTTCTAAGTGAAGGCTAAGAGAAGCCCTGGAAGAGCCATGCAAATATTCCATCTGCAAACAGTTTTTGAGCAAGGGTTTGTGGGTAAGGGGACAGGTAGAGTCCATACATAACTAAGGGAGGACTCCATGCCCAAAGAACTCACATTTTAGTGGGGAAAGTAGACAAATGTAGCAGATAAAGGTAACAAAAATGACAGAGCAATATAAAACAAGTCCCAAAGTGTGTGGTGGAGACAACGAATCCCTGCAAAACTTTATCTGAAGAGTGACAATAGGTATTTATGTCCAAAGCAATTTAGCTGGAAAGAAAAGGTCGGGTGATAATTTTATCTTAACTTTTTAAAACATGAATATCCCCACTCATTGTACATGTAGGAATGTGGATGGATTTGAACTTTGGACCTGTTGGCAAAATTGTTGGCAGGTATATGGCTGTCATATAGTCAAGGGCCTAGAAACTGAGTTGAGTTTGTGGAGGTACCTGGATTCTCTCATAGTTGAAATAATAGCACTGTTTTGCTGTATAAAATACAATCCAAGCCTGAGGGATTTGCAGTTCTGTTGAGGTTCGAAGAAAACATATCTATTGTTGTCATCTAACTCCTAATAGTTAGTACGAGGCAGATAATGCAAAACCTAGGCCTAAGCCAAGTACTCTGGGCATTTGTGAGACTAGAGCTAGAGGGAGGGCCACATCTTGCTGGAGGAAACAAGGTGGCTTTATGTAGGAGGAACACCAAAGGTAGAATGTGATTGCTATTGGCAGAGATGCTTGGACCCTGTCAGGGTGAATGGGTCTCTGTGCTGGAAATGTAGGATGCTTTTTGAGAAGAATGAATAAGAATAAAATGCTTGCAGGACATTTGGTATATGACATTTGGTCTAAACCAACCCATCTACCTCATCCTGTGTGTCATTACCAGCTAGGCTCCTGAGGTGAGGCAGGTTATTATTTGCAATACGGCTACAACACAGTTATTGGACCAGTAAAACATGATAGTGTTTTTTATGTGTGAATTCGATAAACCAAAAGTAGAAATAAATGTTATGGGCTGTTTGAACCAAGGGTCATTTTCTGAGCATGAACATTTTGGACAGGACCAAATGTGAAGGACATCTGTCATGGACAAAATGTCTCTGTAGACTTTTGGAAAGGACCAACTGCCCATTAATTGAATAACACATAAGGCAGATCTTGTTACTCTTTCCTCAGAACCTATAATGGCTCCCACCTCACTGGGAGTCAAAGGCAGGGTCTTGACTGGTCTGGATCCCTGTTGCCTTTCTGATCCTATCCCTTGCTATTCCCTGTGGTGTGGGTGAGTCTGTAATGTCAGCTGGTACAGAAATCAGGAGCCTTAAGTGTCACAGGTTACCCTGGAGGTAATGGGGAGCTACTGAATAATTGGAAATGAGCTTTCTCGTCCTCCTGCTCATCCTCTTTTAACTCTTTGTTCTCTTTTCCCTTATGAAATGGAGCTAACTTCCTGAGGGAACAGGAGAAGCATGGGGAAAAGTTTTGTGGAAGACCTGGTGCTACTGGTTGGGCCAGTCATTTCCTGACTGTTCAATTCCGTAGGAAAATATATAGAATCTGTAGGTTTTAATGGCTGGTGACTGCATCCAAGCCAAGATCTTTTTTTGGCACTTTACCCTTTGTTTTTTCAGTGACAATGGCACCATTTCTGGCTTTTGATTATAAAATTTTGATTACAAGACAGAATGTTCATCACCACGTACTAGGGCAATCATGTGAACTTGTGAATTTGAAGGATGGTTGGGCTACTGTAATGTTCATGTCTGTAAGTCAAAAATCTCAAACCAAGTGCATTTGTTCTCAAATAGCTAAATATCCTGATGTAGGTTTTATTATGATTTAAATCTACAAAGTTGTGGTAATCAGTGTGGTTATACTCTTTTATGTTCTAATAGGAAAGTGGACATATTTTCGAGAGAAAAGGAGATTATGTGTTAATTCCAGGAAAATCTTTTCCAAAATATTTCCCCTTTGATTTAATAACATTTTACAGACTGTTTACTGACTTGCAGATTAAGCTATATCCATTCCCAAGTGTTGTATCCTTCCATTTCTAATTTTTAAATTTCTTATTTGAACTATATCATATAAACTTATCCTATCTAGAGAAAATAGACAAGTAGGTCTTTAAGTACTATTTCTGAACTCTGAATGAAATTATGGTTTTAGATTTTATGACACATTTTACTCAAAATAAAATTAAAATTGGTTTAGGAGAGAACATAACAGTTGATTAAGGAAAACAGTTGGTATTAGGTAGAAAAGAACCAAAACATTATCTGTTCAAAATTAAAACAAAATTAATTTCAGACATGGAACCACAAGGTGAACAAGATATCAGGGCAGAGGGGTCATGGAAATCATAGAGTTCAAATATTCATTTGTCAAGTGAAGAAAACATCTAGAAAAGTGACTTGAACTCAGATCAACCTCCCACTTCATCCACTTTCTCAGTCGTCACTTTAGGGTAACCTCAGGCTGGCATCTGCCCTAGCTTGTCCAAGATTCTCTAAGCTTCCTTCTAAAATACCAGCAATGACAAAAAAATAACCTACAATATGGAAAACTAAGGCAAAGAGATCACTGGACTATGGAGGAGTGTCCATTTACCATAAGGAACTTGCCATTGACTTGAGAAAACAACTTGGGGCTTCCCATCATTGATGACTCATAAAGATGTACCATCATGGCCCCAGAAGGAAGGTGGGAAAATACTCCATGCCGCGAAACCTCTCTAGCTTCTGGCTCAGAGATCCAAAATTTCTACCTATGGGGAAATCAGAAGCTTGCTCTTAATTGGGATAAATGCTCTAAGGGTAAAATACAAGGATTGTAACCAATTCTGCAAAATAAGAGAAAATTTTCTGCTAGGAAATGATCTTTACATTTAAAAGAACTTTTATTAATGAGGTGCTTAAAGCTTCTCTTTCAAAGGGGTGAGCTTTCTTTTCTTTTCTTTTTCTTTTTTTTCCCACAGAGAGCCATTTCTTTGTGGGTGGTATGTGTGCTAGCCCAGATCTGAAAATCAAGTGTGGCAGTCTACATGTTCCCGAGAGGGACAACTGAGCTTGGAAACCCAATTAAAACTCAAGATCTAGTTGAGGGAAGAACTGCTTTGCCTTAGGCACCTCCTCCTCCTCTTCCTCTGCACCTGTGAGGCTTCCTACCACTGTATGGGTGTGTCGTCACCTCACCCCATTCCTTTGAGCATCAATGATATTTCTTCAGGAGCAATCAACACCTTGCAAAGGTCAATGTCCTCTAGTCTCAGTTAAGCCTCCCACAGCATTTTAAGTATACCAGAAAATGAAACTGGACTAGATATTGCAAAAACAAGCATTGCAATAGGATAACATTGCAATAGCTTTGCAATATATTTATACATCTGTAAATTTAACTTGTAATTTGACCTACTCACTCTTTATTTTTCTTCCTGACACAAATGACTAGATGTAAGAGTACATCTCAGGCTATAAGGACACAATCATTTTCATGGTAGAGTGCAGGAGGAGTCAGCCAAACAGCAAAACCTAAATATGCAGCTACAAAAATGGCTTGTTTCTTCTGCAATACTACAATTTTTCTACCTTTAAGCTTGTAAGGCACTTCATAATTTTCCAAGTGTTACAGGTATTTCTATTCAAGTTTTATGGATAATTAATGGAAAGGCAGAAAATTTGAGTGGACAAATTGGGAATTGTACTTTGTTCTAAAATCGATGCTCCTTTTGATAGAGCATGCTGAAGGGCAAGGTGTTTATAAGGAATTAAAGAGGACATATCTGTGGCCCATTGTAGGAAAACATTAGAATATTTGGAAGCATGTTCCTTCTTATTTGACTTATCTATATGCCCACTCAATAGCAAATAGAATCATAGATTTGGAGAGAGAGAAAGTATCATTATCAAGCACCATTATTCATTTGTTCCTACATTGACACTTCTGGTCTCACCTAATATTTAATTTTATCTCATTATTTCCTTTTGAGAAATAGCTGTTTCTCTTACCAGGGTTGAGCTCAAATAAGAATAAAATATGTTTGTGTTTTCTTTTTTGTTGAAAAGGGGTAACTATATTATAAATAATCCTTTGAAGTATGAGAAACACAGAGAAAAATGGCTAACTTTAATTTTTCTTATTAAAAAAATAGAGGGAGGTCGAGTAAACATGGTGGACTCAGTGCTTATATGTATATTCTACTACTCATCTAAAAGTCCTGTGAAATGACAAAAATATGAATTTAAAAAGAAAATAAATTTATAAATGCCAGAAAGACAGTCAAGAGTATCATAATTCAGAAATATTGAAGTTACAAAATATAGAAAATAAATAAGTTCTGATCAGTGGAGAAACAACACCATAGCAAACTATAGCTCTAAAACATTTTCAGAGAAGACTGGTGTGGACATAAGCTACCTGTAGGGGTGCTTCAAGGTATAAGAGTCAGTACCTGGAAGGAGTTGATGCTCAGGGAGAATAACTGGGAAGCTAGATCTCTTTGTCCTCCTTGTATTGAGTTAGTAAGAAGCAGGACGAAGCATTGTGGTGGGAACAAGAGCTGAATAGAGGAGCAATGCCCCAATGTGGGGAGCCCACACAGCAAGAATACAAGCTACTGTTCCTGGCAATTCATTCTATCTCTTTCTAGAGTCATCCAAGATAGGTGAACACATGGGCAAGTAAGAATTCTAAATACAAAAATGAGCATAAAACAAAGTGTCATGACTATTTAAGGAAAACTAGTGCAAGAGGCACCAAATTCAACAGGCAGAAAAATTAACATCTAAACAAAAGACAATAGAGCAAAAAGAAGAATTATCTATGTATGTGTATATACAAGTACCGTATTTTTCAGACCATAAGAAGCAGCTAGGTTTTAGAGGAGGAAAATAGGAAAAAAAACTCCGCTCCACCGCCACCCCCGAGCCCACGCCCCCCTGCAGCAAGCCAGGTAAGCTACATTCGGACTATAAAACGCACCCCCATTTCCTCCAAAATTTGGTGGGGGGGGCAGTGTGTCTTATAGTCCGAAAAATATGGTATATGACATCTTTATGGAACCACAACAAAATGATGTATTCTTTAAAAAAAATAAATATTTAAAAATATAATTGACACAACTGAAAAACAAAGTAATAAATTAGAATAATAACCTGACTAATTTTTAGGAATTATTGAAAAAAATCAGAGAAATGAAAATATGAATGAAAAGTCAAGAGATATGAAGGACAAATTCAGAAGATCTAGTAGGACTTACAAGATTGAAGAAAGAAGAAGAAGTGGAAGAAAATAGGAAGAAGAAGTAGGTGGAGAAGGAGGAGGAGGAGAAAAATTCCAAAGAGGGAGAAAATGTAAATGATCTATTAGGAAAGAATGGAACAAATAAGTAAAAACCAAAGTTATTATAAATCCTGTAAAACTTCAGATCTCCAAGGATTAAGGGAAAAATCTCAAAAGTATTCAGAAAAGGGGGAAAGGAAGTTTATATACAACAGAATAAGAATTAGATAACTTCAGACTTTACTTAGGTAAAAGTTGTGGGAAACATTTGAGGGAAAGTTATTTTAAACTTAAAATCTTGTACTCATCCAAGCCAGCAATCAAATAAGAAACCAAATAAAAAAATGTTCAATATCTAAAAGTCATGAGTTTAACTCCCACAGGACTTTTCCATAATAATTGAATGTGCGCCTCAACAAAATAAACAATGAAACAACTAAAGAGAAAGACATGAGATGCCAGGAAAAATAGTGAGTGAAGGCACTGATGGAATGTGGGTTAGTCCGAGCAGCTTTATTTATGTAGTATGAAGAAACAGAAACTAAAAATTAATAAATAAATCACAACCTGGAGAATGGGTATCTGGGGAAAAAAATGAAATTTTATTAAATTTTTCTCCTGGTGGGGGGAGACTGTAGTTACTGAATAATGATATCTAGATTCTAAATATATGTGTTAAATATTCAAAGAGAATCATTAAAAATAGCTGGGGAAATATTATATAGAACTTCCTAACAGTGATAAGGAGAAAAATGCAGAAAAAGAAGACTCAATCAAATGTACCAAAGGTACAAAAGAAGAAATAGTTAAAATTAAAAATAAATAAACAACAGAAAATGTGAATGTCAAATACAGATAGCAGGAATAAGTTTAAACACATGAGTAATTAAAATATTAGGTTTAACTATAAGGAGTCACCAATGTTTGATGTTTTGGCCTACACAAACATCAATTTCATATGGCTCAAGTAAGTAATTGTTCATAAATTATATTATCTTATTAAAATACAGAAACTTTCACATTTGTTTGACAAATAAACCTGTATGTTGCTTATATGAGAGACACATTTTCTGAAAATGATGAAGACTAAGAATGAAGTGACAACTGTTGACAAAAAAGCAGATGTACCTGTCAGGCAAAATAAAGTATGAAATAAAAGCATGATAAAAGAAAAAATCCACCAAGAACTATAAGAGCCATGGACTTTTAAGTATGTAACAGTTAAATTGAAATACATAAGAAAAAAACCTAAGAAATCCACAAGCACAGAAGACATTAATACACATTTCCCAGAAACTGTTTAAGTTTGAGTAAACAAAAATTAAGTCTTAGAGGACTCAAGTAACATAATTAACAAGTTTGTTGTAATAGATTTAAAGGACAATTTATAGTTTTTCACGGCATACAAGGAAAACATAAGAAATTGCAATACCGTCTAAGAGTTTACCCAGGTCTAGTTCTGTCCCCTGAAAGTAGAGGAAGATTTCATTTGTCCTTCCTGAATCTTGTTAGCTCCTGTCCACCAGAACATTGATCTTAACTAAATGGGTCTTTGAGACTAGCCAGGAAAATGGCTGTTTTAAGAATAACTTGTTTCTGTGGGACCTAGTTCTAAATAACATATCTATCCACTAATACCTAAGTTCTAGGGACATGATTTCAGCACTCAAGAGGCTGATACTCTAGTTAGGGAATAAACTATACACATAAACCATGAATGGCCAACCCATGATGTAATCAAGTGTTGTTATACCAACACACATACTCAAGGTTTTGAGAAGGGAGGAATCAAGAAAAGTGAGATGAGTTTGACCATCTGTGTTGGCCAGACACACCTAGAATAGTGTGTCTAGGATTGAGCATCAGATTTCAAAAGGCCCTTTGACAAGTTGTACCTAGAGAAGGGCAGCCAGGATGGGGAAATATCTGCTCAAATGACTCTAACAGGAAACATGTCCTATGATGAAGGGTTGCATGATGAAGGTGCCAGGGATATTTGGCCTGCAGAAGAGATTTGTTGGTTTAGGGCAACACATAGTACAGAGCTTTGGAGGCAGACAGACCTGAGATTGAACCCAGCTTCATTTTTTATTTGCTATATGATCATGAACAGGCCAGTTAACTTCTATAATGTTAATTTCCTCTTTATAGAGTGGAGATAATAAGGCCTACCTGTGGTGAAGGTGATCAGTTACATGTCAGAAAGCACAGTGCCTGACAGATACTCTAGTGCAGACTTAGAGTTAGCGTGGTTAACACAATATGTATCTGGCTCTGCCACTTCAGATGTGTGTAACTTGTGGCCAGTTTTTCTTAGCCCCCTTGGGTTCAGTTTTTTTCATGTGTTAAATGGGAATAATGACTCCTATTTCATAGGTGTGTGGAAAATTCAATGAGAATTCATGTCCAGTACTTTCACAGAGTACTCTGTGAATTCAGGAAAAAAAAAAAGAGTCAATTCAAGTATCTGAGAAACTGTGACAACTAAGGAGAGAATTCATTAAAAGTGGTAAAATTTGAAATTAATATGAAAATATCAATAGATTTCCCATATGCCATCAATAACTAATTAGAAGATAGGGTAGGGAAAAAAGATAGTATTCAAATAGTAGCACCATAAAAAAAGTCATAGCCAAATAGTAATCAAAGGGGAAATGATAGAACTTTAAAGGAAATTTAAAAATGTTATTAAAAAACATAACAAATAGATAAATAAATAAAGACATCTTTCTAAATGGAAAGACCAACTATTATTAAAATGTCAAAATTTTCAAAGTTAACCTATAAGTTAGATGTACTACTAATTAAAATAAATTTTTTTCTTAAAATCCAATACCTGATAAGCTAATTCTAAAGTATACACAGAGAGAAAAATCTTTAAGAATTACCTAAAACTTGTACACTTACCTAAAAATTAGATAAAATCAGTGGGTAAAAAAACCTATTTAATTAACGGTATTGAGACAATTAAAAATCTTTTAAAAAATAGTCCTCTTACCTCACACAGCAAATATAAATAAAGTCAAAGTGGATTTGTGGATTCAATATATAAACATATGAAATCATATGAGTACTGAATTAAATTATAGAAAAAGTTGTTTTTAACTTTGATTAAAAAGTGGCTTCCTAAACAAGATTAACTCCTCATCCCCAAAGGAAAATAAATAACAGCAAAATAACAACAAAAACAAATAAAACATAAATGAAATGTATGGTACATATGAGTTAAAAATTAAAACTGTATGTATGGCTAAATATAACATAGAAGAAGTTAAAAACCAAGAAACAATTAGATAAATATTTAAAATACATTTAACAGACAAATTATTAGTATAAGGATACATAGAAGGAATTCCTTTAAATCAGTAAGAACAAATAATTTAATAAACTATGAGCAAAGGATATGAATAGGCAATTCAAGAGGAGTAAGTATAAATGATTAATTATCATATGAAAAGGAGCTAAGTCTGATTCTTAATCAGGGAATGCAAATTAGACAAGAACAAAAACATGTTCATCTATGAGATTGGCAATAAAAATTCTGATAAGGGATAAAGTCAACATATTAAGAACTAGAAAGGAAGCAAGAACTCTCAGGTATTGCTGATAAGTCTAGCTAGGTAAATTTTTTTAAAAGGCAATTTGCCAATCTCTCAAAAGTTAAAATGTACATTCTTTGGACCAGGAAGCTACTCTTAGGCATTTTCCTCAAATAAATCTATGTACTATTCATTGAATAAGTATATGCAATAATAAAAATATGGTAATATAATAAATAAACATGTATCCATATTATAGAACACCATCATGCAATTGTTAAAAGGAATGATGTAATTTTATACTGGCATGTAAAGATCTCCAGACATATAGTTAGGTTAAAAAAAGTAAGTCACACATATGTATGATATGATCTCATTTAAGTTAAGGAAAGGACAGAGTAAGTGCAAATGAACGTATGTGTAATTAAGTGCAAGAAAAAGACAGAAAGGATGCACAAAGATACTGTTGTTGCTCATTATTTCTATAATAAAAAAAAGGAAACAAAGACATGAGTTTGAGGAAGGGTTCTTTATTAGTGTTGGTGATACACCACCTATTCTTCACATTGGCTTAGGACTAATTGGTATACATTAGCAAAGCTCTACCTTATCAAAATCAACCAACCCTGCCTGTTATCATCAATTCCTTCTTGAAAAGGAAAGTATATATACATGTGTGTGTGTGTGTATAACCACTGAATATTCACTGTGGGGAGGCTGTGATCTTCTAACTTTACATTTACTGATAGTTTTAGTTTACCAAATAGTTTGAGAACTTTGATTTTGGAGTTGTTTGGATGACCTACGGGACGTGCTTTGCTAGATACGATTGTGAAAAAAATTCATCCCTTGTGAAAGTGCATGTGCTTTTTAGAAACAGCCAGAAGGTATTTGCAACCAAGCTTGGTTGGGGAGATTGAAGATTTTACTGGTAGTGATTCCTGTTATATTTAAGGTTATTGACTTCTTAGTGATACTGAAGTCAAGGAAGTGAGAGAGTGTCATGCTGAGGAAGGACCATGCCAAGCAGAGGGGAAGGAATGATAAATCCCTGAAGGAGATACAGGTGAGCTCTTCTTGAGGAAGAGTAGGAAGTCCCAATGGTTGAAGCATAGTGAGAGAGCCGAGGAGTAGAGGAGATAAAAGTGGAGATTTAGAGGGGGCTGCATTCTGTAGGGCCTCGGCTAGCTCTGGCTCTTACTCTGAGTAAAAAGAGAAGGCATTAAAGGGTTTTGACCAGTGATGCTCACTTAGGTTTTAAAGAAATAATGTTGATTGTTAGTTGAGAAAAGACTGGAGGGGTTGACCATGTAAAACAGGTACACCTAGGCAAGAGAAGATAATTGTTTGGACAAAGTTGGTGGCATCAGGGGTAGTAAGAAATAGTTGAAACACAAATATATTTTAATCATAGCACTGATGGTATTTGGGGACAGATTTGAGTTGGGGTATAAGAGAAAGAGAGGAGTCAAGAATGACTGAGGTTTTTGGCCAGAATACCTGGAGTGATGGAGTTGCCATTTACTGATCTGGGAAAGATTGTAAGAAGGACAAGTTTAGAGGGGAAGCTCAAGTGCACGGTTTTGAACATGTCAAGACTGAGTAATTGCTGATAAAAGGCATCCAGTGTATAGGTAGACTGGACAGTGGCTGGGACAGGAGCCCAGACATCTACTCTGTGGTCATGAGAAGTGGTGGGGAGGCCAACTATATCAGCACAGGTTCATGTAAGTGGTGACTGAGGAAGCATATGGAAGTTCTGATCTTTTTCTATTTCTTCAGTGAAATAGGAACAAATTATTAGCTGAAAGTCAGGAGGGATGAAAGTGTTGGAAGTTTGGAAAGAAAGTGGAAAGTATAAAATGGTCATCTAGAAGAGCTAGTGACTAAATGTACTAAGATAATATGATGGGTAGATAGTGTCAGAATTTAGCTGAATTCTTGGACATCCTGGTCCAAGAATTGTTTGTTGGTGTGGGAAACACACCATATTGAAATTGACTCTCAGAACATTATTTACATCTGAACACAGGTGATAACTGAACTTCAAATTGAGAACCTCTACAATAGCAATGCTTCTTACACTTTACACTCTAATGTGTCCACATCACTTGAAGATCATGATAAAATAAAGACTTTTCTTCAGAAGTTGTGAGATAGGCCTGAAATTTTGTATTTCTAACAAGCTCTCATGTGATACTGGAGAGAAGGATCAACTTCTGGTATTGACATCACCTGGGAGCTTATTAGAGATGCAGAATCTTGACCCCATCCCGAAGCTATTAAAGGAAAATCTGCATGATCTGTAGACCGTTTTTATGCACAGGAAAACTTGAGAAGCACTGCCCTACAACACTGGTTTCTAATTTCGGCTGCACATGAGAATTACCTGGGAAACTTTTTATGAACCCCACCAAGCAGGGTACACCACAAAACAATTAAATCAGAATATCTGCAGATAAAGCCCACATATTAGCAGCTTTTAAAACTTCTCAAGTCATTCCAATGTGCAGACAAGACTAAGAAGCACTGCTCTGATATCACCATACTACAAGCTGCTGACAAACATGCTAGGTTCTTAGAGAAGCATCAATAAAGCTCTCTGAGTGGGACCCACCCAGGTCGAAATAGGAAGACCAGTGCTTGGGCCATCTGTTTGTATTAGACAAAATCATATCTCATACCCAGCAATTTTAATGGACCCCGTACTTCAAATTACTCAGAAGAGGGTGTCTACCGAGAGCATCCAGCCAAGGTGGAGGTGTAGGCAGAAACACCTCACTTCCTTGAACAACCAAAAGGAGAACAACCAATTTAAAAACAAAGAACAACCAGAACTGCCAGAGAATCATTTGCATGGAAGCCCAACAACCACGCAGTTAAAGAAACATTAATCCAGACTGGTAGGAGGGATGGAGACAGGCAGGGGGTGTGGGGAGGACGCAGGGCAAGGCAAGGCAGTGGACAGCACAGGCGATCCCACATTTGAGCACATATACAGCAGGAGAATGAGACAAACTGGGAAACCCAGGTATCAGCACAGGAAACTAAAGCCTCAAAACCCCCAGCTGTAAAAAATCTGTGGGGGTTGTGGTGGCGAGAGAAACTCCCAGCCTCATAGGAAGTTCATTGGAGAGGCCCACAGGGTCCTAGAATGTACACAAACCCACCCACCTGCAAATCAGCACCTGAAAGGGCACAATCTGCCTGTGGGAAGCAGCAGAAATGATTGAAAGCCACAGGAGGGGGAACAAGAAGCATTGTTCCCTTTCAGACCCCTCCCACACAGACAGTGCCACAACAAAGCAAAGAAGGTTGCCCCACCCTGACAAGTAGCTAAGGTCCACCCCTTAGTACCTAACAGACAAGCCGAGACAAAGAAATATAGCCCAAAAGAAAGAACAGATTAAAACTCCAGAAAAAGAACTAAGCGATCAGGAGCTAGACAACCTATCTCATGCAGAGTTCAAAACACTGGTAATCGGGATGTGCACAAAATTGATTGAGCTTGGCTGCAAAATGAAGGAAGAAATGAAGGCTACACAAAATGAAATAAAGCAAAATACACAGGGAACCAACAGTGAAAGGAAGGAAACTGGGACTCAAATCAATGATCTGTAGCAAAAGGAAGAAATAAGCATCCGATTAGAGCAGAATGAAGAAAGAAGAATGCAAAAAATGAGGAGAGGCTTAGGAAATGATGGAACAACTTAAAGCATTCCAACATCTGAATCATGGGGATGCCAGAAGGAGAAGGGGAAGAGCAAGAAATTGAAAACATATTTGAACAAATAATGAAGGAAAAGTTCCCCAATCTGGCAAAAGAAGTAGACTTCCAGGAATTCCAGGAAGCCCAGAGAGTCCCAAAGAATTTGGACCCAAGCAGGAACATACCAAGTCACATACATCGTAATTACATTACCCAAGATTAAAGATAAGGAGAGAATCTTAAAAGCAGCAAGAGAAAAGGAGAGAGTTACCTACAAAGGAGTGCCCATAACACTAGCAGCTGATTTCTCAAAAAAAAAAAAAACCAACCAAAAAACCTTACAGGCAAGAAGGGGCTGGGAAGAAGTATGTGAGGCCATGAAAGGCAAGGACCTACATCCAAGATTACTCTATCCAGCGAAGCTTTCATTTAGAATGGAAGGGCAGATAAAGTGCTTCTCAGATAAGGTCAAGTTAAAGGAGTTCATCATCACCAAGCCCTTATTATATGAAATATTAAAGGGACTTCTCTAAGAAATAGAAGATCAAAAACTATGAACAGTAAAATGACAACAAACTCAGAACTATTAACAACTGAGCCTAGAAAATAAAAACAAACTAAGCAAACAACTAGAACTGGAACAGAATCACAGAAATGTAGAGCACACGGAGGGATCAGTGGGGAGGGGAAGGGGGAGAATGGGCAAAAAAGGTACAGGGAATAAGAAGCATAATAGGTAGGCACAAAACAGACAGGGGAAGGTTAAAAATAGTATAGGAAATGGAGAAACCAAAGAACTTATATGTACAACCCATGGACATGAACTAAGGTGGGGGGTACGAAATGCTGGAGGGTGGGGGATGGTGCAGGGTGGAGGGGGATAAAGGGGAGAAAAACATTGGGATAACTGTAATAGCATAATCAATGAAATATACTTTAAAGTTACTCAGAAGAAAGTCTCTGGGAGAATCGGGTTGTTACGTCAGCATGCAAAACAGTAAGTTTTAATTCATGTGAACATCTGGAGATGGGTCCTAAAGATTCCTATAGCTACAACTTGCTGAACCCTCTTTCTTTTATGTGGAAGTAAAAATCTCTGAGGATGGGACAGAAATCCCAAGTAAAAAGGGATTTACTTGCCGGGGCACTGAGGACTATCTGAATCTAACGTGAACACAAAATTTCAACTAAGATGTTTTATAACAACAGTCTGTTGTCATTAGAATGAGTCTTGAACCTGTTAATAAACCATAAGAACTGCGAAATGTGACTGTGCATGAAGGTTTTAACTCTCTGATGGCGTTTGATATTTATTTGATTTTATTGGCTAACATCTTTTGTGTTTTGAGAAGTTGCATAATTGAGAGAGTAATTCATCTAGAGTAATTTATCATCTTTAATAAATTGCAATTCAACTCTAAAGTTGCCTTTGATTTAAAAAAAAAGATACAGTTTCCTAAAAATTAAGAGCTAAAAGGAGAAATTAAGTAAACATTTAAAACTTGTGTTGCTCTGGCTGGGTGGTTCAATTGGTTGGATTGTCATCCCATGTACCAAAAGGCTGTGGGTTTGATTCCTGGTCAGGGAACATACCTAAGTTTGTGGGTTCAATCCCTTGTCAGGGTGCATAGTGGAGGCAACAGATCGATGTTTCTCTCTCACATTGAAGTTTCTCTCTTTCTCTCTTTCCCTTCCTCTCTCTCTAAAATCAATGAAAACTTATCCTCAGGTGAGCATTAAAAAAAAAAAAAAAAAACAACTAAACCCCTGCCTTGCATCTGTGTTGTTCTTTTCCTTGCCAGTGTCTTCTGATTGCTGGTGGAGTCTATGGGAGGTACCAGGGCACTGGGCTTGTGATGCTTTTAGTGCTCTCTTGAAAAGAGATTTTGACTTTTCTATTCTTTTCATTTAATTTATACTAATGAATTAGTAATCAAGTAATTCAGAAAAAGTTTTATGAGAGCCTTCATGTGTTGGTATCAGTTTCAGGGAGTTTGGGCTAGAAATCAAAATGGAAAAAAGAGATTGTAAATTTGGGGCAATGCTTTAGTTTAAAGGGATGGTTTTGGTATGCCAGAAGTCATCCCAGTGAGAGAGAAAATAAAGAAACTAGATAAATAAATGCTCATATCTGATTAAGAAAAAAGAAGGGAGATGGACATGTCCATTAGTTTGAACGTATTTTTATATACATTTTGCTATGTGCATAAAAATATCATGTTGTACACCCTAAGTATATATAATTTTATTAAAAATAAGATGAAAACATTTAAAAATGAACAGAGTCAGAGAGTGTAATGAAAAATAAAAACATCCATTTATGGTATTTTTAAAAACATAGTAACTCTTGTCCACCACCACTTTGTGGATGTGCCTTCTTTCATGGTGTCATTTTGTGCATGGCTGGTTTGTCTTATGGGACAACTTGTTCTCCCAGTGACTAGCTTTTAGAATAGAATAATGCTTGTTTCTCCTAAAAGAACCAGGGGTCATTGAAAAGCAACATATTCCATGTTTCCAGCCAGAGACTTCAAGCTGTGCCTCAGATAGCTTATTAACACACAGCAAGAATAATGTCAGAAGTTCATGGTGGGGGGCAGTATTAAAAGGACAGAGGCCAGACTGGACAAAGAGTGTCTAGTGAACTAGTTCCATAAAAAAGTATATAGTGATTGCAGCCATTGCAGTTTATTAGCACCTGTTATTCTGAAAGCTTCTAAATCTCTAAATCGCCTCAAAAGGAAGAAAAATAATAAAAAAGATGCATACAAAAGGAGTATCTGTTAAGGTGAGTTAATTGACTGATGCTGTATATTTCACAGAGATCAAATGAGTGGGAAATTATTTATTTTGTAAAGAAATACAACACACTGATTTATTGATGTGATGATGTCTTTCTCCTGAGAGGTGGTTCAAGTGGTTTTTGCACTTGATGGGTGTCAGTAGTGACGGGTGTTATAGTATGCGCTGCACCTCTCCCATTGTTCAGGACTAAAGCACGCCTTTCTGCCCCGATGCTGAGAGTGTTGGACACTTAAACAAGCTGACAGCTTAATGAAGGTCAAATCCCCATCTGGTGGCAGTTCATTTCTGTCAGCCCCCTTGCCTCAGTGCTTCTGAAGGGCCCTCAGATCTCCAGAGCCCACTCTGGGATCCACTGAGGCCTCTGCTGGGACTGCATCTCAGTTCACCTGCACCATCTTGGCCCTTCACTCTCCCCTCTATAATCCTCCTGCCCTCAACCATCTCAGAGTTGTCCGCTGTGCTGAGAACCCACTTGCATGTATGTAAATATGTTCTGCTTGAAATGTAAGAAATATTTTAGAAAAACCAAAACAACTAGCCACTCTGAGTTGATAGAGCAAAAATACTGAAACAGGTTAGAAAATAGATGGCAGATCTGAAGCCTAAGCCTGCCGCCGAGAGATGCCACACCTGAGAAATTTACATTTGACTGACCCTTTGTTCCAGCAAATATTCTGGAATGTGCTGATTTACTGTGCATGTTACTTCTACCCAGAGAGCAGGCAGATTGGTGATAAGTGTTTCAAGAAGTGACCAGCTAGTATCAGGGGTGGGCTGTGGAGGTCCTTGTGAAAGTGGCCAAGAAGAATGTGCTTCTTCTTCCCAATTTCCCAGTTTCATTATCAGCTCTGCTGGGACCTGGGAAACCTGCAACATTCTCTGGGAGCCTGCTGGATTGTTTCCTGTTTGATTTAACTGCTTTGATCTCTTTTACCATTCAAAAATGTTTATATCCTCAAAACTGTGTCTCTGACCATCTTTTTGCCAAAATAAGACCATTTCATTCTGATGGGTTTGCCACTACCGTCCTCATGTCTGACCAAAGCAGAACTTTGGCATTCTTCCCACTATATTATTTTCTGTACTTATTTCAAGACTTGTTGATTTTATCTCCCAAATATCTCTATAATTGGTTCCTTTTTTTCATTCCATCTACCTCTTCCCCAGTTCAAGCACAAATTATCTCTTTCCTAAACCATTATGAGGTTTTTCTATTGTCACTTTGTTTCTAGTCCAGAATTGGAATTCCATCTCTAACATCTATTAAATTCTCCAAAGTTACTTGTTCTCTTCTCACCATTCCTCTTTTTTTTTTTTTCTCTATAGACTTTCCTTGGGACATCTCATCTCTATCTGTGGGTCTGATTAATGTTGATATGCCCAAGATATAATGAAAATGCCAGAATATCCATCTGAGATTTTTCTCCTGAGGTCTGGACCTCTATATCTAGCTGCCAATTCTTCAAACTCAACTTGTCAAAAAGTGAATTGACCACTCTGCCCCTCCAACTGGATTGTCCTTCTCTATTTCCCATTTCAATGAATTGCACCTCTTTCTTTCACTCAGTTGTACAAGTCATAAGCGTAGGTGTGGTCTTCAAACTGTCCATCTCTCTAATTCCTCAATTCACATCAATCATCTCTGTCTTCTTAAACATCTCTTGGACCTATCTCTTATCAACATGCCAGTTATTGCTAACACAATCCCAGGCTAAGTTCTCATCTAGAATATTTTTTAACCTGGATTTCTGCATCAGCCTCTTAACTGGTTTCTTTGGTCTCTGTTTCCTTTCCGTAATCCCTTTTTCATAGGATAGTGAACATGATCTCTGTAATCGGCAAATCTACATTCCTCTGCCTGAAACCCTTCAATGCCTCCCCTTTGTTCTTATACCAAATATCCATGGCTTATAAAAACTCATTATGGTCTGGCCCCTACTTGCCTCTCAAACAAACTTCTCCCCATATATTCCCACTCTCACAACACTTCAGTCATTGGAATTCCTTAGTTCTTTGAATGTACAATGCTTTCTCTTACCTCTGGACCATTTTGCGCCATGCTTCCTTTACCTGAAGGCTCTATCATTATCCCATTTTGCCTTCTCATTTGCTTTACTACTTATTCTTCAGCCTTCCAATCTCAATTTAACTTTCTCTTCCTCCCAGAAGCCTTCACTGACTACCAAGTTTGGGTTAGATATTTCTCATTTTTAGCTCTCTTGACATCCTCTACTACCTCTATGGTAACTCTTACCAACTTCCATTGCAATTGCTGTTTTATAGTTAGCTCTCTGAAGGTAAGAATCATATCTACCTTTGTTATTCTTGCATCCCTAACTGTAGGACTATGCTTGGCACCAAATGCATGCTGAAAGAGAATCTGATTTGATTGATGAGTTAATGAATACCTTGGCACGGGTAGTGCCCTTTTCTGAGAATGTCATTCTTTCAACTCTTGCTCACTAGGCAAATTCCTGCTAACCATTCAAGCCCCAATATCATGCCTTCTTGACTTCCTAAGGGAATCGTAGAACCCAGATTTCTGCTTTCCATATCACACTCTTCCCCATCATCACTTTTTGTCAAATGTTTTGCTCGTGAGTCTGTTTTTGCACACCAGACTTCAAATTCTCTGACGACAGGACCTGTCTTTAATGTTTGTTAGCACCATTACCTGGTATAGAGCATGTGCTCATATACTCACTAAAAGCGAAAGTAATTGTAATAATAAACCTGGGCCTGATTTTCTTCTGAAGGTGACACACTTGACAAGGCAATTCCAAAAAAATACTCCACATGATTTGTTCATGGAAGTATTACTGTAATGAGTATTTATCTTACCATAGGTACTGTTGCTAAATTATAGGATTTGAGGTTCTCTTATTGCATTAAATTCATGTCTCACTTAGCTTTGCTTAGATGTGTTTAAGGCTCCATCATATCAAATAATCCATGCCCACACTCACAGTATTCCAAATCAAATTTTAGGAAAAAAAGATTCATAGCATCATAAATCATTTGAACCAGTTTGGAAATCATGTTCACAAAATGCAGGCTGTTTGTGTATCTCTGAATATTTTTCAGGTTGTTTCTGTTAGCTGTATGTGAAAAGAGGATGATATAGACTTTTATAGGTTAACTATTGGAAATATTTAGATCAGTGTTTCTAAAACAAAGGTGATTTTGCAGTCCATGAGACATTTGGCAATGTCTGGAGGCATTTTTAATTGCCACAAGTGTGTGGGAGAGAGCTAATGGCATCTAGCGGGTAGAGGCCAGGGATGCTATTAAAAATTCTATGATGCACAGGGCAACCTTCCACACCAAAAAAATTATCCAATCCAAAATATTAATAGCACCTAAGTTGAGAAGCCCTGATCTACATGAAATAAAAATCTCACACTTCATTTAGGCATACTTTTCTCTTTCAATAATACTTACCTTACAACTAGAAGAGCAGAGTATATAGTCCCATCCATGTGCCTTGTTTTTACATTATGATTAAAAAAATCTCTAAAATGGTATTTTAATATCTATGTTATGGGGTTGTTACATAAATTAAATATGGTAATATATGAAAAAAACCTTAGTCACTCAATAAATATTTGTAAAAACAAGTCTGTGAACACATAGGGGGTGGGGTCTAGGGGCGAAAATAAATAGCATTTACCCTGAGTTGTTCCTGAGCTCCTCACCCTTTTTAGGATTTGTACATGTGTCACCGCTTCTGAGGATAGTTTAGAGAAGAATAGCATTGACAAAGATCCAGGGAGATGCGCATACATACTTTTTGTTCTTCTCGCTCTACAGCTGCATTGCATTTTTCTATTCCCCAGTTTCTCAAAAAGTCCCTGAGATAGCCAAAGAGGGTTCCAATTCCATATCCCATATAAGTGAAAACCATAACATGAAGTGGTGCTTCCTCAAAGGATTCAACAATTGGCTTATCATAAAAATGTGGCTTCCCATTTTGCTGAAAACACAAAAGAAAATCAAAGGTTAGCACTCTTCTAATTACAATAAAGTATGATACTTAAAATTTTGAACTTTCAACTATTTGGAAATAGATCACCAAAGAGAAAATCAGAAATGTATATTTTATTCTACAACCCTCTAAAGAAATAATTGATTAACGTAAAAGTTCTCATCAGATGTTAAATCCATTAAGTGAAAAGTCAATGAGGAATTGGGTTTTTACAAGATGACAAAGTATCATGCATAGGTTACTACTTAATTATAAACCTGGGGATACTACCTTAACTATGTAATAAAATTACATAACAAATATTGGAACAATTAGCCATTTTGTACTCTTATTATATTATAATATTCAATATATCAATGAAACATTTTGGCAGAATTTAGTCAAGCTCTTATATCTAATTTCCATTTCACAAGTAATATCAGGATAGAGGAACATGGTAAATTGCTTCATGAAGAAACAATCAGATAATCCACAGTGTGGAATTCTCTATATGACAATTGGCTTGGTCTTTAAAAGCAAAAATAAATAAATAGGACGACATCAAACTAAAAAGCTTCTGCACAGCAAAGAAAACAATCAACAAAATTTAAAAACAACCTAGGAATGGGAGACAATATTTGCAAACCATATACCTGATAAGGGGTTAATATATAAAATATATAAGAAACTCATACAACTCAAAAACTAAATAACCCAATTAAAAAATGGGCAAAGGATCAAAACAGATGGACATTTTCTGAAAGAAGACATACAAATGGCCAATAGGTACATCAAAGGTGCTTAAACATCACTAATCATCAGAGAAATGCAAATCAAAATTGCATTGAATAATGCAATTGTGAATAATGAGATATCACCTTATGCCTGTTAGGATGGCTATCATAAAAAACAAAAAACAAGAAATAATGAGTGTTGGCAAGTGTGTGGAGAAAAGGGAACCCTTGTGCACTATTGGTGGGAATACAAATTGGTATAATTATTGTGGAAAACGGTATGAAGTTGCTTCAAAAAATTAAATAATAAAAACCCCACTTCTGAGTATATATCCATACAACATTAAATAAGTATCTTGAAGAGATATTTGCACTCCCATATTTATTGTAGCATTATTCACAATAACCAAGATACAGAAACAATCTAAGTATTCATTGATGGCTGAGTGAATAAAGAAAATTTTATGCACGAACACCCAAGAATATTATTTGTTCATTAAAAAAAAGGAAATCCTGCCATTTGCAACAACATGGATGAACCTAGAGGAGATGATAGGATAACGAGATATGGAGGTATGGGAGGCGAGTGAATGTAAATGACCATAATATAGGGCAAAAAGTAAATGTCATAAGAATCACACAAATGGAAGGATCACATCAAATCAGGTGATTAGAACTGGCATCCTGAAAAAAGTGGAATTGGAGCATAGTCTTGATGGGAGATACAGCATAAAGGTGGAGAGCGCTTGCATGGGAGTGAGACTGCCTGGGTTCAAATCCGGGCACTTTCATTGTATGACCTTGCCCTCAAATGCCTCAAGTGTAACTTGGAGCTAGTAAAGGTTGTTTTGAAAATTAATTGGGCCAGTAATATATGCAAAGCACCTGCCACAGAGTAAGAACTTATGAAATGTAAACGATCTTCATTGAATCTGAATAGGGATGATAGATGAAACTGTTAGAATGGATTATGCTGCTTTTAGAGAAATTTTGGAAAGGAAGAGAAAGAATATGTATAGAGCCCTGGCCAATCTTACACATAGAAAGAAATGGGAGAATGAGGGTCCACTAGGAAAGAGCAAGGAGAGGAGAGGAAGAAATGGGAGGTTGAAGAGGAAAGAATGCTTGGTGGTCGTTGAGAAAGACCATTGTATATGGGAACTCTCTGAGAAAACTGGACCCCTCCTTCACAACATACACAAAAATTAACTCAGAATAGATCATAGACCTCAATGTCAGAGCTAAAACAGTAAAACTCTCAGAAGAAAATATGGAAGTAAGTATTCATGACCTTGAGTAAGGGAACACCTTCTTAGATATGAAAACAAAAGCACAAATGACAAAACAGGTAAGTTGCATTTCATCCAATTTAGAAGTTTTTGTGCTTCAAAGGATACTATTAAGGAAGTGAAAAGACAACTCACAATATTTGAGGAAAATGTTTGCAAATCATATATCTAATAAGAGTTTAGTATCCAGAATACACAATGAACACTTGCAGCTCAATAATAAAAAGACAAATAACTCAATTAAAAAGTGGGCAAAGGATCTGAATAAATATTTGTCCAAAGATATAAAAATGGCCAACGAGCACATGAACACACAAATTATTATCCTTGAAGGTAGGTAAAATGTAAAGTAGCTCTTTCCTCAGTAGAATTCTCCACTTTTACTATAAAATATGTGAGTTGCCATTTACTTCTCTTCTAAAGTACTTTGGAATGTCATTAGATATGGTTGAAGTTATACAAATAAAGCAATGCCAAAGCTCATGAAAGTGAAGTGATATAAGAATGATGAGAGTATGCAGTTCTTCCTTATTGGAAGACTACTCAATGTCTTAAAGTTGACTGGGGATTTTAAAGTATGAGTATTTTAACCACCATATTTCTAACTTATGTCATGTAGTTAGAAATGCTTTATGAAACGTAGATTTCACCCCTAGTATAATTAATATTAACTTATAGGCACACTCTGCAATATGATGTTCTACATGATACACTCCAGGTAGAAACCTCCTATCTATGAGATACATGATCAGTCAACTCAAATTGTTCAGATTGCTGAGATATACTAATATATGAAAACTTCAATTAAAATTTATTTTTTTCACATTGCCTTTAAAACTCCAGCATTATGTCTATCTAAAACATATTCATTGTTATTTCATTCCTATTTCAACACTAAACCAAGCTTTACTGAGGGTCTGTGTTTCCAAATGCTCTGCCAGAAGACAGGGTATTCTTACAGACAGACTACAGACTGACAATCGTACCAGAGAGACATTTATGATACTGTGGGAACTGGGAGGAAGATGTGTTTAACAGTGGTTGGAAGCGGTATGAAGCTTTCATGAATAAGAAGTCAGTTGACCAAAGGCTGGAAGTATGAGGGCTGGAAGGATAAAGGCAGCAGGAATGCATGGAAAGAAAGATCCCCAAGATAGAACTGAGAGCGTCTGGGGAGATGCTCATCAGCCTTTCTCCTGGGCCACTGTAATCACCTCCTGGGTGTTCTCTTTACTCCATCCACATTTCCCAAATCTGCAGTTGCTAGAGTGCTCCCTAGAGATGCTCATCAACAAAAAGAGTTATGGAAAGGCTACATACCTCTGCAACTCTTGGGTATTCTTCACAGTGTACATAATCTAGAATGTGAGAACCAAGGGAGATATCTTTCTTGTTCATCACTCTCTCCTCATTGTAAACATGGTAGGTGCTAAATAAGTATTTGCTGATTGACTCAGCTTATTGACTATTAGTAAAATACCGAAAAGAAAATTCACTTAACTTTGGGAAACCCAGCACATGTATCAAATGTATTTATTACCTTTTATATACATTTACCTAGTCCATGACAAATCTCTATTCAAAAGTGTTGGTTTTCAGCATAAAGTTAAGTTTTTTAGCATAGGAGACAATGCTGTCTAAAGTCCTCTGATTTCCTGTCTTCCATTTGTTGCTTAAACAATATCAAACTGCTTTTATTTTGTAATGGGGTACAGCCAGGTCCCCCCAAAGAGGGATTTGTAATGGGGTCCAGAACTTGGGGTGTTGAGGAATTATAAAATATAGGATATCCTCACCTCCACAAATCTGAACTGGGGGACAGGACACAAGGAGCAGGGCCATTGAGAGTTATTTTGCATATCAACAGTTGGTCAGCTTCATATCTGATGTGCAAAAATGATTATTTTACATATCTATAACAGCTGGCTAGCTTCATAGATATGGTAAGTAGCTGTGGCCTTGCTTTGAGCCAGGGAGATGAGAGTGACTTCTGATGTAACTGGGAGGCAGCTTCCCCTGGTTACAGCACCTGTGTGAGAGCTTGGAGATGGTTCCCCCCATGCCACAGGGCCACACCTGCCCAGACTAACTATGGCAGCCCAGAAAAGATAGAAAAAAATAGGGGAATGCTGGCAGGTGTAGCCAATTGGGGAAGGAATCGGGAATGGGGATACAGAGTGGCAGCCAGCAACCATGCGGGTTCTAACCATGTGGTTTTGGGGCTAACCACACAGTTTTGGGAGGAACTACACAGTTTTGGGGTTCCCTTTACCATTTGGCTTAGGAAGCAGGAGAGACAATGCCATTTTAGTGACAGGGACAATGTGAGACCTTACAGGGAAGGGAAGGGGTGAAAGGACTCTTGCTGGTGGGCATGAGAAGATGCCACATGATTTTGGATTAAGAACTGGAGATCAGCAGCAACACAGCTGATGGTGCTGGGAACCTCGGGAGGCCTGCCAGCCGAGCACGGATGACTGAGAGGAACCAGGAGAAGTGAGCTGCAGACTTCTGTTTTTTTCTTCTGGAGGATGGTACTTCCAATTGGCATGTTCTGAGACTGGTCTGCCAGGGCAAAGGGAGAAGGAAGGACTGTGTGTGTTTGTGGGTGTTTTAAGGGACTTTGGGATTTTAACTTTTGGCATTAAGTCATTACTCTAAGTCTTTATAACTTTTGAATAAATAGCTCCTTTCTTTTTCACCAAACTCTGGCATTGAGAGCCATCCATAATTCCTAAGGGCAGCAGGCGAGGTGAATCTAGTACAGAGGGTCCCTGGGAGAGAGGGGTCCATTCAGTAACAGTACCTTACCGCCCCCCGCTCCTGCCACAGGTTCGTTCTGTAAGAATGTTACACCCTGATTTTTATCCCCCTCAAACCTTTACTCATACTGCCACTTCCATAATTTCTTCAGTTTTCACTTGTTTTTTAAACTCTCCTCTGCTGCCACCTCTCCTTTTCTACTCCACATACATATTAATATATTATTTGCCTGCTTAACATCCACTGTTTAAGACCCAGCTCTGGCTTTATGTTCTAAAAAAGTCCAGGCTAGACGTCCTCACTGCATAACACTATCATTACATTCATCACATGGTATTACAATAATATTTTTAAAAGAGAAATCATTTGATAACAGGACAGAAAATAAAGGATCACTTGCAAAAATAATAGCTTTTATTATCAGTCACTCAGGCCTTTCAAATATTTCAAATATTTTAACCCTGTTGTCCAATGTGGCAAAGACTGGTTGTTTGTCAAACCCATTTTCCTTCTCCCTTTCTCTCAGCTGGACTACATTTCCCAAAATCCTGGTAGACAAATGTGGCCACCTGACTGAGTTCTACCAATGTGAAATGGGTGGAAGCAAAATGTGCCACTACCATGCTTGGCCTATAACACCCTTTCTCACGATCCATCTCTTTCTCTTTTTCCTCTGTTGTCATCTGAAGGCTGATGGCCAAGGTAACCTTAGGAGCCACATACTAAGGATTGCAGAGTTTTCGTTAGTCTGGTTCCCTGAATAACTGTGTGAGGCAGAGTCCTTACCATCTCCCTCTTCACTCTCTATCACTGCCAATTAGACTTAATGTGAGTGAGAAATAAACTTCTATTTGGTACCTTTTTTTTTTATTATGACATCTAGTATTACCTTAATGAATACATACTACTGGAACTTTGTTAGAATACTTTTGCTTCTAATCCTTGCTAAGAAGCATTTGAAAGAAGTCTGAGAACCTTTTTACCTTCCCAAGGAATCATGTATCAGGACATGTCTGGGCAGACTACAGTTCAAATTTGTATCTGGGAAAGTTTATGCCAGAAAATGAACTGAGTCAAAGGTTTGATTTTTGATTTATCAAGCTGTTCTGCATGTTAGGCAGTGCATGATGAAAAAAAAAAGTATATTACAAGATTTAGGCTTTAGTGACAGCAGAAGGCAGAGAGAGAGATATATTATAAACATGGAAATGTTAATGGGACCACTTCTTTATATATTAGCTATTCCAACCCTTTTTTTCCCCATTGGTAACCAAGTTCACATGTTGAGGGCTTAAGTTTGTTTCCAGTTGTCTTGGACCTCTTCACCACCTGAAGAGTTAGTTAATATGTCACAGAAGCCCATGAAGAGAGCCACAGCCTTCCACGGGACACACCCAGATTGAGAAGTGAAGGATTCCCAGAAAGAACAGGATTGCTGGAAGGGGTCTACAGAGAACCCTCAGCAGGGTGCCAATGAATGAATGAGAGATACGGAGGGAGGGAGGGAGAGGGGGAGAGAGAGCAAGTGCCAAGACTGAGAAAAGTTGGGAAAGGAGGTGAGGGCTTTTCTAGGATCTTTTGACCAACATAGGCACTTGTTAGTGGCATAAAACAAGAACAGGGCCTTCCATGGACCTCTGGCTAGACCTCATGTGTTACCTACTTGGAGATGAGATGTATAAAGCCCACTGGAATGAAATAGTCTTTCTATGGCAGGTCAGCCATACTATCTTTTTCAGATAGCAGTGAAAGAAAGGTGTACTTTTCATTGGGATGTCCCCTCATCAGAACGGCTGGAAGAATGCAAGGTAGAAAGAATTGTAGGATCCTAGGATCCTACCTGGGATGACAGCTGGGGTGGAGGCTCTAAAATCAACAACATAATTTAACTTTGGAACAAAGTGGCTGCCTCACCACCCTACAATGATCGAATTCTTCTGGTCTTACTTGCAACTGGTTGACTCACTTGAGGATCACAGAACTTTTAGTAAATTATCCTGATTTATCAGGATAAATCAGATAAAACAATGTACCAATGGTTTAATATCACTGTGAATAACTACATCCTACTATCTTCTTGATCAGTTATAATGTGCCATGTGAAAACAGTGCTCAAAGCTTTTATGGCCATGATGTTATTTATTTACATAATATTCCTAAGAGGTAGGTGGTGAATAGGTATAATAGAATTAGAATTATCTTCACTTAATAAAAGAGACACAAGGCATTAAGCAACTTCCCTAAGGTTGCAAAACAGGAAAAGGCAGGACTAAGTTGAATTTCTCACCTCAAGAACACCAGAGATAAAGCAGAAAAGCTTGAAGTTAGATCCCTGTGACATGATGGAACATATTTCAGGAATAAAATAGACATGAGGCTGAATCTTTCTCCTTTCCAGGTGAATATTGGTAGTAGCAAACACTGTGTGGGAAAGCTGACTACCATGTGCATGTACCTCTGCTAGGCACTGGAAGGAGACTTCAGGTAGTGTCTCTTACAGCTTCCATCCTCATGGAGCTAGTTCATGGGAGGATAGGGGGATAAAGTATGCATACAAAAATATAACATTTTGGCCCTGGCTGGGTTGCTTGATTGGTGCGTCATCCTACACATCAAAAGGTTGCTGGTTTGATCCCTAGTCAGGGCACATTCCTAGGTTAGGGTGTGTACGGGAGGCAACCGATTGATGTTTTTTTCTTCTCTTTTTTCTTTCCTCTCTCTAAAGTCTATAAACATATTTTAAAATATATAACATTTGGGTCCTAGAGAGCAAGAAGTATCAAGTGGCAACATCTAATTAAGTATATAGCACTACTAAAAAACCCCCAGAAGTTTGATAAGTCACTTCATATTTATGTATTTGTTTATTCATTCAACAAACACATTTTGAGCACTTACTCTGTGCTAGCTGCTGTGGTAGGTCCAGGTGACACAGTGGTAACTAAAAGGGACCCAGTTCCTGTCCTCACAACACTCATGGTCTATATGTATGCTGTTCAATACACTACTCACTAGCCACACATGACATTTATATTCAAACTTAAATAATTAAAATTAAACAAATTTAGAGACTTAGATCCTCGATTGCCCTAGCCACATTTCAAGTGCTCAGCAACTGTGTATGGCTGATGGCTGGCTGCATCACTGGAGGAGACAGATATACAGCGTTTCCATTATCACACGAGTTTCTGTTGTCTGAAGTTAGCAAATTGTGGTACACAGACCAGATCTTGCTCACCACCTATTTTTGCAAATAGTTTTATTGGAACACAACTATACCCATTTGTTTACATATTGTCTATGACTGCTTCCACACTTTAATGGCAGAATTGAGTAGTTGTGACAGAGGTTGTATGTATAGCCCACAGAGATACAAATATTTACAATTGGGTCCTTTACAGAAAAAGTTTGCCAATCCCTGGTCTAGACAGAAATACAGATGCAGAACAAATACTTACAAAAAAAGAAAGTGACAAATAAGTAAGATTGCTGTGGAGTGGATAGGAATTTGACCTAATTCAGGAAACAACAAAGGCCTCCCTAAAGAAGATGGTATTTAAAACAAGAATGGAGTTATGAGTGGGGGTTTACCAGGCAGAATGTTCCTAGCAGCAGGAAGGAGATGAAAATCTGTAGGAAGGGGATGGGGTTGTATGGCCGGGATAGTGAGAGGGCAGGTATGGCCAAATGTCAGTTCCAGGAGGGGAATTACATCTGTGTTGTCCATTGCTAGTGCTCCAGTGTCTAGGATGGCATCTGATGTGAATTAGGTATCCATCAAATGCTTGATGAATGACTGAATAGGCTGGGAGGTTATGCAGAGCTCACAAGCCAAGTTTAGAATTGCAGCCCTGGTTCTAATAAGGGAAGCCACTGATGAGTTTTAAGCAAGTGGTTGCTTATAATTTCTTGCAAAGCGGGAGACTATGTCTTCCAGGAGCCACCACATTCAATGATTCATAGTGATTCATGGTTGTGTGGTTGGTGATTTTAATGTCTCTACCATGGTAGAAGAGGATTTGATGAAGCAAACACTTGTTCAGTTAATTTTGGAATTTTGAACCTAGCACCAAAAATCACAAGTGTCTTCTAAATGGCTTTAATGAACAAAAAACAGGCATGCTTTGACATTACAATGAGGTGTGCTATGTGGCATTTCTTTCCCATGTCAGGCAGCCAGTGACTCATTCACAGGTGAGTTATAACAAGGTGGGGCTCCTGGAAGCACACAAAATGTGGTTCTGACAGTCACTTGGCTAAACTTAGTGGATTGAACTTGGAATACAAACAGTAATTTTTTATTTGATTCAAATTGAAACAATTTCTTCTTGCACCTCAATGATCCTAACCCCCCCAAAAAACTTTCTATTCCCTAAAGCTAAATCAAACTTTTGCCAGCCATTCAGCAACACAAAGAAGCAGAAAGCTTTCCTATTCAGAAAGAAACTGACTATGCATTCAGTTGTTGTTCCTTTTTTGTGTCCTTTAGGATTTTGCACATACTTATTCTTCTTGCTTCTCTTCCTGCCACCCTATAAAAACACACAGATTTATGCATGTAATGGGCAGTATAGGAGTCCATACCTTGGTTTATCTTTTGCTTACCTTTCAAGATAGAATGTGTCCATAAAGAAATAATGCTTAATAAACATAATACATCACATAAGAAACAGCAAACACAAAAATCACATGATCATATCAATAGATGTGGAAAAAGCATTTGATAAGATACAGCACCCATTTATGATAAAAATACTCAGCCATGTGGGAATAGAGGGAGCATTCCTCAACATAATAAAGGCCATATATGAGAGATGTACAGCCAATGTCATACTCAATGGACAAAAACTTAGAGCTTTCCCACTAAGATCAGGAACAAGACAAGGATGACCTCTCTCACCATTCCTATTCAACATAGTATTAGAAGTCCTAGCCACAGCAATCAGACAAGAAAAAGAAATAAAAGGCATCCAAATTGGAAAGGACGAAATGAAACTGTTGCTGTTTGCAGATGACATGATAGTGTATGGAAAATCCTATAGACTCCACCAAAAAACTACTCGACCTAATAAATGCGTTTGGCAAAACAGCTGGATACAAAGTCAATACTCAGAAATCCAAAGCATTCCTGTACACTAACAATGAAACAGCAGAAACAGAAATCAGGAAAAAAAAATCCCATTTGATATAGCAACAAGAAAAATAAAGTACCTAGGAATAAACCTAACCAAGGAGGTAAAAGACCTGTACTCAGAAAACTACACAACACTGAAGAAAGAAATTAAGGGAGACACAAACAAATGGAAGCATGTACCATGCTCATGGATTGGAAGAATTAACATCATCAAAATGGCCATACTACCCAAAGCGATTTATAGATTCAATGCAATTCCTACTAAAGTACCCATGACCTATTTCACAAATATAGAACAAACATTTCAGAAATTTATATGGAACCATAAATGACCCTGAATAGCTGCAGCAGTTTTGAGAAAGAAGACCAAAGCAGGAGGGATCACAATACCTGATATCAAACTGTATTACAAGTCCACTGTAATCAAAACAGCCTGGTACTGGCATAAAAACAGGCACATAGACCAATGGAACAAAACAGAGAACCCAGAAATAAACCCAAGTCTTTACAGTCAATTAATATTTGACAAAGGAGGCAGGAGCATAAAATGGAGTAAAAACAGCCTCTTCAACAGATGGTGTTGGGAGATCTGGACCGCTACTCACAAAAAAATGAAACTCGATCACCAACTTACACCGTACATAAAAATAAATTCAAGGTGGATAAAAGACTTAAATATAAGCCATGACACTATTAAAGTCATAGAGGAGAACATAGGCAGGAAAATCTTAGACATTCCACGCAGCAACATCCTCACAGAGACGTCTAAGACAAGGGACATAAAGGAAAGAATAAACAAATGGGACCTCATCAAAATAAAAAGCTTCTGCATGGCTAAAGAAAACAGTATTAAAATAAAAAGAGAACCAACAGTATGGTAAAACATATTTGCCAATGATACCTCAGACAAGGACCTATCTCCAAAATATATAAAGAACTCACACGACTCCACTCTAGGAAGACAAACAACCCAATTAAAAAATGGGCAAAGGACTTGAACAGACACTTCTCCAAGGAAGACATACAGAGGGCCCAGAGACATATGAAAAGATGCTCAGCATCACCAGCCATCAGAGAGATGCAAATTAAAGCCACAATGAGGTACCATCTCACACTAGTCAAAGTGGCCAACATAAACGAATCAACAAATAAATGTTGGAGAGGATGCAGAGAAAAGGGAACTCTAGTGTACTGTTGCTGGGAATGCAGACTGGTGAGGCCACTGTGGAAAACAGCATGGAATTTCCTCAGAAAACTACAAATGGAACTGCCCTTTGACCCAGCAATTCTGCTGCTGGGATTATACCCTAAGAACCCTGCAACACCAATCCAAAAGAACCAATGCACCCCAATGGTCATAGCAACACAATTTACAATAGCCAAGAACTGGAAGCAACCTAAGTGCCCATCAGCAAATGAGTGGATCCAAAAACTATGGTACATTTACACAATGGAATTCTATTCAGCAGAGAGAAAGAAGGAGCTTATACCCTTTGCAACAGCATGGATGGAACTAGAGAGCATTATGTTAAGTGAAATAAGCCAGGTGGTGAGGGACAAATACCATATGATCTCACCTTTAACTGGAACATAATCAACAAAAGAAAAAAGCAAGCAAAATATAACCAGAGACATTGAAGTTAAGAACAATGTAACAATGGGCAGGGGGGAGTGGGGTGGGGACAGTGAGGCTAGGGCATTACAGGACATACTATAAAGGATACATGGACAAAAACAAGGGGGAGGGTGGAGGCGGGGGAGGGAGGTGGGTTTGGCTGGGGTGGGATTGAGGGATGGGGAGAAAATGCAGACAAATGTAATTGAAAAACAAAAAAAAATTAAAGAAATAATGCTTAATTGAATATATTCATATTTCCTGGCTGAAATTTTTTTGTTTTCATGGATGGCTTTTTATTTTGTTTTAAAAGCTTTTGCTTCTTGGAAAAATAAGCATCTTGTGTCTGAACAACCAAGTCATCAAGAATATTATATCACAACAATTTATTTCTTTGCTTCCAAAAAAATCTGAAAACATTCATGGTCACAGTCATAATTATTAGATTAACTTTTATTATCATGTGGTGCATAGTCCAGAAAAAAAAGTAACTTCTCCAAGAGCAATACTAATCTTGACATGTTTTTATCTATAGTGTTGAATCAACCACATTAGTGGATCCAGACATTTTTAAAAATTTATTTATTTATGTATTTATTTATTTATTTAGTCACTACAGTTTCTGACCACTAAGTAATGGATGGGTGCAGGACATGAGTCATCTGATTGGTATAATGATTAATGCTACATTTAACAAAAGAAAACTGATATTTGTAACCTACTTGTTTCAGTTTTTGAGTCATTTTTTCTTTTTTAAATTTTTATTGTTATTCAGTTACAGTTGTATGCCTTTTCTCCCCATCCCTCCACCCCACCCCAGCTGAACCCACCTCCCTCCTCCACCTCCACCCTCCCCCTTGGTTTTGTCCATGTGTCCTTTATAGTAGTTCCTGTATTGAGTCATTTCCTTAGGTCACCATGTGGAGCACTTCTATCTATTTCTCAGTTTATAGGTACCTGATTCAGCAGTCTTGCTAAGAATTACCAGTGGTAAGCATGGCCCCTTAGAGAAAATACCAGTCTCTGTTTTATAAACTAACAAACCAACTCATGGGGTACATCAGTTGTGAGGTTTTCCCAGGTGTCTCGAATTATTTGCAAGGTTTGGTAAAACATGTTAGTGTCAAGGGCCCCTTTATCTGTTTTTGGTTCCATGGTGTGAAAGGCGGTGCTCTGTAGAAGTGCTAGAAACCTGTATGGGCAAAGCTGAGTCTTGCCTATCTCATTCTGAGATCTTGGTCAAGTTGATGGCAATTATTTAAGTCTCAGTTGCCTATTGATAAATGTGTCACTAAGATCTAGAAAATGAGATAAAATGCTTCTCTGAGATCTGAGATCACTTCTGCCATTATTATTTAGGTGTTTGAGAAGATCTGAAGCCTAGCTTCTTTAGGACTAACTATAGGATTAAGTGACTGACAAACAGCAAGCTGCAAGAAACCAGAGGTCCCTTATCATGTCCTAAATGTCACTGCCTCCGGCAAGCTCAGCAAAGTAACCTAGAAGTGAATTGACTATGTTCCCCACTGGGTCTGGAAGCAAGCATTTATGATGTTATGTGTTTGAAAACAGGGTTGAAGCTGATCAAGAGCTCACAGAAAGGTGATTCTGAGGAATACTTATGCTATGTAGCATAAGAAGAACAAAGGCAAACAATTTTTAAACAATGATTTATAGAAAATTTATTTCACGTAAAAATCACTGTCACATAGTTATGGAAATCTAAGGTAGAAATTAATATTTTTCAAGGTTTTCAGAATCTCATGGATTAAAAATTATTTAGTAACACTGATCACCAAAGCTACTCTTCTGAGCAAGTGTAGTAATCAAAACAGCAATTTTTTTTCTTGCTGTAAATTAAACTACTGAAGTTAGAGGTCCTGATTTTTTTACCTCCTACCTGTTCCTGTAAGGAGCAGTTGATAGAATTGCATGCACTGAATAAGGGCTTGAGAGGTGTCTCGTGCAGCCAGTTCTTTGAGACAGTTTTGAACATAAGAGTCAGAATTTCTGGGAATGTTTTCCAGTTCTGTCCCCATCATCCACGTGGCTTTGGTGTCATTATTTTTCTCAGTCCTGGTTTTTTCATCCTTAAAACGGGTGAATAGCAGTTGTTCTGTCTATTTCACAGCAATGCTGTGAGGGTCCAATGAGATCCTGGGTATAAGGATCATTGTACAAATAGAAGGATCTTTGTAGTTTATGCTGAAAATTAAAGGGGCTAATAATTGGTTAAATTTAAAAGAAATTATTGTTTTAATTTTAGGTTCCCTAGAAGTAGACCCTGAGTAAAGAATTCAAATGCAAGTTGTTTATTTAGAAGGTGAGCACTGGTAGAGGAGAGACAGAAAAGGATACGAAACCAGTGCATGCTGTGCTATCACCATTTACTACCGTGGGCAGTTGGAGCTCACTTCTGCTGGGGACTCTGGGAAGCAGTGTAGAACATGCTCAGAGTTACCCACCTGAGGGGTGAGAGGGTGTGGGTGTTTATCCTCCTACTCCAATCAATGGTTGAGGCTATATTTGGAAGTGCTGATTCTCTGGCTCTTCTAGCTGGGTGCACACTAGGTCAGAACAGGCTTCAAGGGCCCAGAGAAAGTCCTTGGGCAAAGAACATGGGAGCTGGTCTTTGGAAATAATGCTTTCTACACAGAAATGGTAAGACCTGACCCTGGCTGGTGTGGCTCAGTGGATTGAGTGCTGGCCTGCAAACCAAAGGGTTGCTGGTTCCATTCCCAATGAGGGCACATGCCTGTATTGTGGGCCAGGTCCCCAGTAGGGGGTGTGTGAGAGGCAACCACACATTGATGTTTCTCTCCCTCTCTTTCTCTTTCCCTTCCCCTCTCTCTGAAAATAAATAAATAAAATCTTTAAAAAAATAAATGATAAAAGCTGAAAGATGAAGTGAACACAGCACCAACAGGATCTGCTACTGTCATCATGATTTCATAACTGTACCACCTTAATACTCAGCCTTCACCTCTCCATATTATTATTCTCTAATGTTCAGTTCGTTTTCATTTCAAGACTTGCTGGTCTTTTACTCAGGTTTTTCTGACACTGTATTAAAGACCGTGACATTATGCATTCCAATATATACCTTCTCTTTGTTTTCTGGCACAGTTTCATCAAAGAAAGGCTAGAGATAGAAATAGGCAAATTCTTGCAAGGGCCAACATTAACAAGAGCTCACATTTATGGAGAGTTCCTTTTGGTCACTGGCACTCTCCTAAGTCTTTGGATGCACTACCACAGGTCACTTACAACAATTCTATTGGGTAGGCATTACTACTATCCTCGTCTTCCAAACGGAAAACTGAGCCAGAGATATTATACCACTTACCCAAGGTCCCAGAGCTACCAATGTAAAGCTGGAATTCAAACCTATGCACTGCCATGGGGAAGCCCTACCCCCAATTTCTATGTGATGATTTAGTTTATTAGGGCAGCAGGACTGTGGGAAGTGGCAACAAGTTATATGATACTAAGAGAAGGAGAAAATCCTTGTTCCACTACTTCGCAGCCATGCGAGTGATTGACCTCTTTAAAGCTCAGATCCTTATGTGAGAAATTTGAAAGCCTATTGTTGATTAACAATCATATATCAAAAAGCACAAACACATGGTAGTTTTCCATGTGTAGTAGCAATCATTACTTTAATTAATATTGATTTCTCTGACATGGTGTCCTAAGAGATGCAAAAAAGGAAGTTCTCTACATATGGGCTCTTATTTTGGGAAACAGGAAAGAAGATGCCTTTAGTTCTCACATGAAACAAATACAATTTTGCAATATCAACTTTGAAATTGAAACTAAAGAGTTTGCAATAGCAGATACCATGTTGAGTCTTCAAATATGCAGTCCCTGGCTGTTTACTTTAAAAGCTTAGAGTTTTCACAACAATACCACTTCCCAGAGAGAGCCTTGGGATTGGGGACAAGAGGCTAAAGGAGTACCACACTGGTGTGACTTTGGAGGCAGTCACTTAGGTTTGCTGAGGTTTATTTCTCCATGTGTAAGAAGACAGGGGTTGGAGTGATGTTGTAAGAATTTCTAAACCAAGTTCCCTTACTGCTAACTGGATTATACTAATCATCACAAAGGAAAATGGCTCTTAATCACTTTGGAATTGAATGTGTATAACAGGAAAACTTCTCTGATGAGTCAGCCTTCCCTTGAGCCCTTTCTTTCCTTCATTTGATGCTAATTTACATACTACTCAGTCCTTTTATCCAGAGACTAAACCCTCCAACATTAGCGAACAGTTTTGTAATGTCTTTCTGCAGTCAAAACTGTATTATGAAACCCTTTCCAATAAGAATAATCAAAAGGTAGTGCAATGTCAAACAAAATTCATTGAATAGTATACTTAAGATTTGTGCATTTCATTATATGTAAATTTTGCCTCAAAGAAAGAAAAAAGAAACTATAAACAAAAATTGAAGTCTAGTTAATGATACGTTTGTGGAAGAGTTTAGGGGTGAAGTGCATTGATTCCACAACTTCCTTTGAAATGCATAAAGCACATGAATTAATAGATGGAGAGAGGGATAGAGAGATGGATAGACATGAGATAAAACAAATATAGTAAAATGTAGAATTTATAGTTAGAATTTAACTATAGAATTCAGGTGGTAGGTATATGAGTATTCATTGTAGAACTCAATTTTTCTGTAAGTTTGCAAATATTCACAATAAGATATTTGAGGGGAGGCATTTTTTTTTCTAGTGATAAAAACATAGATCCTGGGGCCAGCCTGCAATACTAACTAAAGGTTAAATCTTAGGAATAAAATTTATCTAACTTTTTATAATCAGTTGCCTCATCTAAGAAAAATGGGGAGAGTAACAGTATCAAACACATAAGGATAGTGTGAAGATCAAGTAAGTTTGTATTTGTAAAGTTTTTAACATGTAGTATGAAGAAAAAGTTTGTTAAATGAAATTTTAAACATCATCTCATATACAGGGTCATTGGTGGGAAAGCAGATTGTACTGACTTTTCCTGGACATTCAACCCTGAGAATGAAGAATGTTATTAAAACCAGATGACAGGTCTGTATACCCTGAAGTATTAGTCATTTTCTCTCTAATCCAGGCATATTTCACCTCCTGCTAAGAGGTAACAGAATCATCAGGATTAATCAATAATGCTTAGTATCTATTTTCATTTTCTTTAAAAAGTTTCACTTGCTTAAAGCATGTTCCTTGACACCAGGCTTGGAGTATACATGATATCTGAATATCAGTATAAATTGTGCACTATTGTGGACTGCAAATTAGTGCAGCCACTATGGAAAACAGTATTGAGGTTTTGCAAAACATTAAAACTAGAACTACCATATTACCCAACAATTTTACTTCTGGGCATTTATCCAAAGAAAACACAACACTAACTCAGAAAGATATATGTGCCCCTATTTTCATTCTGGCATTATTTCCCATAGACAAGGTATGGAAGCAACCTATGTGTCTATTGATAGATGAGTGGATAAAGGAGATGTGGTACATGTATACAAGGAAATATTATGTGGCCCTAAAATAGAATGAAATATCACCATTTGCAACAACATGCATGGACCCAGAGAACATTATGCTAAATGAAATAAGTCAGAGAACAGCACGTAGTTACTGATCACACAAAATAATCTAGTGCTTAGTTTGCTTTTGTTTTTGTTGTAGGTGTGGTTGTTAATAACTGTGAGTTTGCTGTCATTTTTACTGTTCATATTTTCTGTCTTCTTTTTCTTAGATAAATCCCTTTAACATTTCATATAATAAGGGCTTGGTGATGATGAACTCCTTTAACTTGGCCTTGTCTGAGAAGCACTTTATCTGCCCTCCCATTCTAAATGATAGCTTTGCTGGATACAGTAATCTTGGATGTAGCAGAAATGGAGATCATGTGGAGGGTTATCAACAGGGGAGTGGGAGGGGGAGAGAGGGGGGAAAGGTACAGAGAATAAGTAGCATAAATGGTAGGTAGAAAATAGACAGGGGGAGGGTAAGAATAGTATAGGAAATGTAGAAGCTGAAGAATTTATATGTATGAACCATGGACATGAACTATAGGGGGGAATGTGGGAGGGAGGGGGTGGGCAGGATGGAATGAAGGGGGGGAAATGGGACAACCATAATAGCATAATCAATAAATATATTAAAAAATAATCTAGTCCTTTAATGATTTTTAAAAAGAGGGCGGAGAATGTTCTCTAACAAAGTTTAGGAAATCTGTAATTTATAAGAGGTTATACACTATGAAATCTACAAAGAAGCCTGTGTATCATGTGTGGGGCCTTCTTGTCTGTTAAAGAACTAGGCTTGTAGATAGAAAATAGCAATTTGAATAACAAACCAAACCATCTGAAATGAGAGTTGTCACAAGCAATAGATTAATAAAAACACATGGTTTTATTGATTCCACAAATATTACTGAGCGCTGACTAAATACAGGCTCTTGCCTAGGTGGTGGGGATTCAGCAGGGGATAATATAGATATCCTTGCTAATTCGGAGCTCACATGCTAGACAGATAACAGACAGGAAATAAATTTGTGTGTGTGTGTGTATGTGTTTGTACATGGTAAAGTTCTTAAGTACTAAAGAAAATAAGCATGAAAGGGAGGCAGGAAGTGAGGTTTGCCATTTTAGATAGGATTAAGATTACCTTCAATAGAGAAGATAACATTTGAGTAAGGACTGGAAGGGAGGAAGGACACAGGCACCTGGATACTTGGGAAGTATAAATGGGAGAGGAAGTGCCAATGACCCCAGGTGGATGGATGCAAGGTGCTTGTACCAGTGTGACTGGAATATACTGAGCACTGCGAAAAAGAGCAGGAGATGAGTCAGAGAGGACCAAGCCATGGGACCTTATGGCCCTTGTAAATTTTGGCTTTTGCTTTGAATGAAATGGAAGCCATAGGAAAGATTTGGGCAGAAGAGTGACATCACGATTTTATTTCACAGGATCATTTCACAGTTGTGTTGAGAACAGTCCTGCAGTTTTGCTGGTGTGGTGGAGGGGAGGACAGGGGTGGAAGAAGACTATGGTGGTTTAAAAATATGTTCATTAATATTTTGATACCCTTCTCATTGAGAGGTGGGATGGTCCCTTCCCCTTGAATCTAGAGGGCTTGTTTGTGATGATTTCAATCTATCTATAAAGTAGGGTGGAAGTGAAGCTATCTTTTGAGGCTAGGTTATAAATGGCCACGAGACTTCTACTTCATTTACTAGAAAATTCTCTTCAAGTCCCCATTGCTGGAGAGGATGCATGTGCCAATCTTGTTCACAGTCTCAGCTTGTCTTTTTTGTCAGCCATCCCAGCCTGGATGCCAGGTATGGGACTGAGGAAGCCAACTTGGAGGCAGATCCTCCTGACCCAGCTGTTTTGGGCCCAGCCAACTGGTTCATCCTAAATGAGGCCCCAGATATCATGGAACAGGGAAGAGCAGTCTCCACTCTGTTTCTGAACTTCTGTGTCTGTTTCTGAATTTCTGACCAGCAGAATCCATTAGCATAATAAAATGATTATTGTTTCATGCCACCGTGTGTTGGGATGGTTTGGTATGCAGCAGCAGATAACTGGGATACAGAGAGAAGAGAGGAGACTCCCAAAACAATCCAGGTGAGAGATCATGGTGACTGAGACCCATGTGGTTGCTGTGAGGAAAGTGAGGAGTAGTCAGATTTTGGATACACTGAAAGTAAGATCATGAATTTTCTGACTGACTGAATGTAGAATGAAAGAGAGAAGTCATGATAATGCCCAAGTTGTTGGTTTCAGCCCCTGGAAGGATAGAGTTGTCATTTACTGTGATGGGAAAAAGTATAAGGAGAGAAGGCTGGGGGACAGAGAAAGCCAGTATCAGGAGCTCAGTTTTAGACATGCGAAATTGGAGATGGTTTTTGATTATCCAAGTGGAAGTATCAAGCAGGCAGTTGGAAATGACATACATAGAGAGAGATGATACAAGATCAGACGATCATGGTAGATATGCAGTTAGAAAAGAAAAAGAGTACAAGGAGTGAGCCTTGGGTCACTCCATTGTTTAAAGGTCAAGGAGATGAGGAGGAATCAGGAATAGAAACTGCAAAGGGACAGCTAGTGATATAGAAGTGTCATATTCTGGAATCTAAGAGAAGAAAGTGCTATAAGGAGGAGGGAGTGAGCGATTACTTGTGTCATATGCTGCTGACAGGTCAGGTAAAATAAGAACTGAAAAGCCACCATTGGATGAGAAAAGGTGAGGGTTTAACACTATCATTTATTGAGCCCCTATTACATGGAAGACATTATACTGCACGCACAATATTATAACAGCAGAGAAAGCGATGGCTGCAGGTTAATATTAGTAGAAAACAGCTATCATTTATTGAATATCTACTATATATCTGATAGTTATTGGGAGTCTTACATATGCTATCTCACTTCATCTTGATCATTGCCTTGTGAGATACAGATCAGAGATATGAGGTTACCAATTCAATGTGACACAGCCAGTAAGGGGCAGAGCTGGGTCTTAAGCACAGTCCTATCTGATGTCAAAGTGAATGGTCTTCTAATATCATTCTTCCTTAAGTGGTTTCCTGGGAAATCCTGAGGGACTCTGGGGTATGAAAAGTCACCAGAACAGAAATATCTTTCTGGGAGTTCCTTTTTACTTAAAGTTTTAAGGGATGGGGCATAAAGTACTTTTATGGTAATAAATAGAAATATATTTTAGAGTAGAATGCAAAATTCTAATATAAGTTTTTAAATAAATGAATAACACATGTGCTTATTGCCTGAGTCACTTTGGGTTTTGTGTGGTTTTTCTCTGCTTGATGAATCAGTTTATGAATACCTTATCCTATCTCCTCTGGAGAGGTTGATGTGCTGGTTTTTCTGGTTAGGTTGTGAGAGCAGATGTAGCCTAATTAGTAAAGGCATTCCACAACTGAGGTTCTTACCCTGGGATCTGAGAAAGTCAGAGAATATATGAACTCTCTACATGGAAAATTTTATGATTATGAACACATTTATTTTTCTATAAAAAGTGTTTATCAGCTTCTCAAAGATCATTGACTTTCAATTGGTTAAGCCCCACATGGCAGAGAAAGAAAAATCAAGTATAACTTGTAGTTAACAGAATAATTACGATTTGCACATAGCCTCTTCTTGGGCAACTTCTGAAGGCCCAGTTACACCATATCTAGAGAACAATAATGGTGACCAAGCTTTAGGTTGCATTATCTAACAAAGGTTTGTGTGTCACTTCCTGTGAAGTCTGAGAGATGAAGTTTGACTAGAAAAATACTGTCAGTTCTATGATATTTCAATGAACACTTTGGTACCTAATATTTAAAATTAGGGCTAGTCAGGGAAATCTAGTATATGTGGTTGGTCATAATTGTTCTTCAAACTCACACATTCCAGGATCAAGAGTTAATATAACAAATCAGGAAAATGAAGATATATTTTTATATCATCTATTGTTTTTAAAATATAAAATAAATTTAAGTTAAGAGGAGCCAAATTCTCTGAACCATTCTTCCTAAATATGTATGAGAAAATAGCACTCCATCAACTCTTATTTTTCTCACCCTTTTTACCTGTAGTTCAGAGATTACAGATTTGTGGTTGGCAGGAATATTTCCTTGGAATCTACACTACTTGAATTTTTAAAGGTTAAATGCCAACACTTAAAAGTGAGGAGATCCTCTCCTCCTCCCACCTCACTTGGATTTCCAACTAAGATCTGTCAGCACTGGACCTATTCTCCCTCATGGCAACAAAGAGCTTTGTTAGGTAAACCAATTCTTACCACTTCCTATTTTTCCGTTCCAGGCCCTGCCGCCCTTCCAGGCATTTGCAGTCTCAGTGTCTGCTGTAACCAAATGATCTTCAATGTGACAAAACTATTGAGCGGAGTAGGATTCAGATGTTGCTGTGATGGATAAAATAGAGTGTGGAGAACAATTTTGAATACTTCTCTGAGTGATGCTGATCGTGTTTTTTTCCCCCTAAACGTTTAACCAAAATTGTAAATGACCTGGCCAATGTGCTGGTTTTTAACAGGGTGGCAACAGCTCCTTCTCACATTAATTTATAGGTTGGTATACTTTAGAATTCCAGTAAAACTATATTAGTTCAGGCCAACTAAGACAAAGCTGACAATATTAAGTCAAAATATTAAATTTGGTGTATTTTAAAATAAATATAGTAGGTCCATTGCAAGTATTTAAGTTAACATTAATCAACTTCTAACACCTGCACCTGAACACACACACTCTTCTGATCCAGTTATTCCTTCATAGATAATACAATAAATTTCAGGCCACTGCAGGTTGAATAATTATACTCCAGATTTGTCAGCATTCAGATGATTATGGTTTTGCACTGGTGATATTTGAGTTTGTTGTGTTTGGCTAAACCAGCTAGACATTCATCTTAAGCATATAGTCCTTATGCCAAAACACAAAACAACTTGAAAGCAAATGGATGGCCTCACAAATTCTTCCCTCAAAATGCAAAGGTCAGTACTGAAAATGAGTATGATGAGATTGCAGGATAAATTTTCTAGACGTTTTAAAGAAATAGAATACCCATGTGTTCACTTACTTATTGCTGTTTAACAAGCCACCACCACACTTAAAACAACAATCATTTGTTTGCTCAAGAATCTGTAATATGGGCAGGACTCTGCAGGGACAACTTATCTATTCTCCAGGAAGTAAGTGTCAGTCAGAGCTGACAGATCACAGGCTGGAGGATTCATTTCCAAGACAGCTCACTCACACAGTTTACAGATTGGTGCTGCATCTCAGCTAGGAGCACAACAAGGATCCTTGGTTTCTCTCAACTTGGGCTACTCCTCCAGACTGCTTGGGCTTCCTTCAAACATGCTGGCTGGGTTCTAAGAGTGACTGTTCTGGGAGACTGGGTTCAAGCTATAAGAATTCTTTCAACTTTAGTCTCAGAAGTTCCAGATAGTGCCTTCTGCCACATTCTATAGGCCAAGTAAGTTACTAGGTCCAGCCCAGATTGAAAGGGAATAAAACAGATTTCACTTCTCAATGGAAAATATGTCAAATAATTTGCAACTGTCTTTGATCTACTGCATTGCATATCGAAGATATCCCTACTACCAGGAAATTCTGTGTTGCAGTGAACTGCTTATTCAGGGTGACCAGGTGCTCATGAAGAAAGCTTCTGAAAGGCAGATTATCTCTAGAGCTCCATCTGGAGCTCAGTGTAAGTTTATGTGACTCAGGGTTCCATGGAGTTGGTTTTCTTTAACTCAGGGTAGTTTAAAGTGAAAAACAGGCGAAGACCAGTACACTGATGCAGTATGTCTGTGAGTGAACAATATTGCGCAGTAAAGGCTCTGGTATGTGGCCGTTTGGAGTCATTTGCAATAATAAGCTGAAGTTTTCATTAACAACAGTGAAGCAAACAAGCAAAACAACACACAATACCTTTAATTCACACTGGCTGTGCCCTTTAAGGCTGAGTTTAGTTTGCCACTTCTCTGTGGAAGTGAGTATGAGTCTCATTTCTACTAACATCTTGTGTTTCGAGAGATAGCATGGACTAAGAAATACAAACTTGGGTTTTAGAATTGGGAAAACCAGGTTTCAACACTGGTTTTGATGCTTCTGAGTTCATGACTTTGGTTAACTTAATAAAGCTTTATTTCCTCATCTCTAAAATGGATCTGATAGTAATAATATCTTCCTTGTAGGAATGTTGTGAGATGATTAATGCAAAGCAGTTAGAATGCCTGGCACTTAGAAAGAATGCAGTATGTGTTAGGAATTATGCAATATGTAATTATTATTTTCTTGGTTACTTCCCAAGGTTTTCAACTATAGGCCAATGTATTAGGAGTAAGAGCATCATAGTCTTGAATATTTGTGGTCACAATGAAAGCATGATCCCCTTTCTTTTCTTATGCGCATTGGTACCTTAGTCAACTGGAATTTTCAGTTCTTGAAGAGTTTCTAGGTCTATTTTAGTGGGAAGTGGATAATACCATGGGGGCCTGGTACTAAAAAGAAGTTGGGCTAAGGTGTATAGTCTAGAGTTTGTGTTCCAGTTTTCTTATTGCTGGGTGATCTTGGGGAAGTTATGTTTTCAGAGCTCCATTTCCTTATCTATGCAGACAAGGCTAACAGTATTCATTTAGCACTATAGTTATGAGAATAATATGAGGCAAAAGAACCTGGCATGAAGCAGCTACCAATAATGCTATTTATTAGCCTTAATATCGTTATTGAACTGATCAAAATAATGAGATTATTCTAACTTTCAACTTAATTTCATGCTTTATAAACACAACCTAAGAAAATAGACTTTTTTCCATCTTCCATGGAAGCTGATTCTAGCTTATTCCTTTCCTTCACTTTCCCCACTTCCTTTCTTTTTCTTTTCTTTTTTATTTACTTTTCATATTTCTATTTCTACTTCCTTCACATATTTTGCGTATTATTTTCTCATTTTCTCTTCAATTTATGAGTGTTTTCTGTGTTGGTTTCTAAAAGTAATTTTATATATTAAGACATTTGCATTTTGTGATATGAATCGCAAATAGTTCCTCATATGTAATTTGCCCTGTGATTATTATTATTATTTTTGTTATGCTTTGCCATGGAGAAAGAAATGTTTGATTTTTATATAGTCAAATTTTTTGAGCCTTTTTTTATGGCTTCTGGGTATGATATCGTAGTTGTAAAGACCTTTCCCATGCACATATTATTTTAACATTTAATTTTGAGCACTTTCATGGATTAATTTTAACAATTAAAAATAACATTTACCTGTTCACATGCTAGTACACAGCCTATCTAATTCTTGTGCTACATAACATGGTTTATTAGTTGCAGGGCCAGTTGCCCCTCATCATAACTCTTTTAAATAATTCTTCTGTTTTAATCTTACTTGTTAATTTTTCCGCATCAATTTTAACATCACAAATCTGGTTTATAGAAATTATGTTGTTTTATTTAATGGACTTACACAAATTTATAGTTTAACTTTGGCAGAACTGACATATTTTTTATCTTGAGTATTCCTATCCATGAGTATTGTATGTCTTTTCACTCATTACAGTTTCTTTCATGTCCTTCTGTAGCATTTTAACACTCTTTATTTAGACTTTAACTTTACATCTTCCATCTATTCCCACATACTTCATGTTTCTTATGCTACCGGAAGTGGGATTTTTATTTCAATTACACTTCTGATTGATTTTTCCCATTATTCTTTATGATTTTTTATGTAAATAAAACAATTAAATTTTTCATCATGGTTTCTGCTTTTTCACTTTGTTGGAGAGAAAGGGGAACAAATCATGGTGACAATATCCAGCCTTGACATATCCTGCATGTTTTCTCCACTGCTAGACACAGGTGGTAGGCTCTGTTTATACATAACATAACATAAACCAGTCTTCCACAGTGATTAGCCCATTAGGCCAGAGCTAATCCATAAGCCATGTTCTGCAAATCACCAGAGATGAAACCCACACAGCCTGAGAAAGCCACATCTGATTATGGCAATTCTCTCCTCAAACCTCCATCACTTATGAATATATTGCATATTATGGCAGACACTCTTGATGCAACATCCAGATCCCCTTGCATTCTGATAATTTCTTTATTTTTTAAAAGATTTTATTTACTTATTTTTGGAGACAGAAGAAGGCAGGGAGAAAGAGAGGGAGAGAAACATTGATGTGAGAGAGAAACATTGATCAGTTGCTTCTCTTAACGTGCCCTGAATGGGGACCGAATCCGCTACCTAGGCATGTGCCCTGACCAGGGATTGAACTGGTGACCTTTCAGTTTTTGAGATGATGCCCAACCAAGTGAACCACACCAGTCAGTGCTGATAATTTCTTACTAAAAATATCTTTAGATCAATTTTAGGGCTTTCTCTAGTCATATATAAGCAGAATAAAAGTGCTATGTGGTTCATGTTCCTGGGAGCATTCCTCAACTGATGATAGACAGGAGTTGGTTGATATATGAGGATCCCCCCAAAACAGAATTTATTTATAAATAATTGCGTATTTACTCCCACATGTTTAAACTTCAGTCACCTTCAAAGCACTCTCCATTTGATGCAATACACCTATCAAGACTTTTTTCCACTGCTCAAAACTGTTTTTGAATGCGTCAATTTTGATGTCTTTCAGTGCTTCTGCCATTTTTTTGTTTCACCTCTTCCACATCAGCCAAATGTTTCCCTTTGAGGACTTTTTCATCCAGGGGAAAAAAAAAGTCACTCAGGGAAAAATTGTGTGAGTAGGAAGGGTGGGGTATGGGATCATGACGTTTTTGGTCAAAAAACTGCTGAACACTCAGCAGGGTGTGGGCAGGTACGCTCATAAGTCACCCATCATGAAATGGACAAAGGCGTTGAAAGAGTCTTCAAAAACAATTCACTGAAGCTGAGAGCAGCCTCTCACAACAATGCCAGCTGGTACACTATTGGTATATATGGATTCCTAGAAAACTCCCCTATAGGTGAGTTTGCTACAAGAACCCATATATATGCTACAAGATGCCCGCCTTCCAGAAGATAATTCTGGGTTTTTTTGCATCCCCCTGTATATCTCTTTTACTTGTGCCTTAGTTGGGACAACTTTAAGGCATGTTCTATATCATCATTTAGATATATTCAAAAGTCTGAGCCCCAACTTCCCACAATGGAAACCTATTCATGAATGTATTGGTTTCCTTCTCTTCTGTATCTCACTTCACAATTACCCTAATTCCTGGGTTCAACTTCCAAATAAATTACTTGCACTGGCATCTATCTCTGGGTCTGTTTATTGAGGAACATAAAATTTTAAAAAAAGGCATTTTACACTCTTATCCCACCTACTTTTATAGCCCCTTTGCCTTTTTCTCTCTATGAAGCATCCTAAACTTCATCTCATTAGCCCAACCTCCAATGCCCAAACATGTCGTGTTCTGAAGTTTTGTCTCTTTCTAAGAGCCTTTCCCTCTGTTAGGATGCCTTTCTATGACTGTGTACCTGTCTATTCTGTTTTTAAAGACTTGATTCAAAAGTCATTGTGTCTAGAGTGACTTTGCCTTCCTAGCCAGGGCCAACTGTTCTCTCCTCTATCCTCCCAAGCATGGTCCATATATCTGTGTTGTGATGGACTGTTCCCAAAAATGGTTACAATAATCTCACCAATCCCTTACAACCTTTTGCAGCGTGACTTTACAGATACTCTCATTAAGAAGCAGAATCTATCCCAGGCTAGTGTGGCTCAGTTGGTTCGGCATTTTCCCTCAAACTGAAAGGTTGCTGGTTTGATTCCTGGTCAGGGCTCATGCCTGGATTGCAGGTTCAGTCTCAGGTTGGGGCAACCAGTCGATGTTTCTCTCTCACATCTATGCTTCTCTGCCCCTCTTTCTCCCTGCTTTCCTCTCTCTTTAAAGTCAAAAATCAAAATTAGAAATTAAGAACAAAAAGACCAGAGTCTATTTCCCCTACCCTTGCTTCTGGGCTGGTCTTGTGACTGGCCTTGATGACAGAACATGGCAGAAGTAAGCCTATGCCTTAGAAGGATGTGCATTTTCCACTTTCACTGTTTTGGAAGCTAGCCTTCATGTAAAGAAGCTTAGGTGACTCTGCAGATAATAAGATACCACATGGAGAAGGTATCCTTGTGAAAGAGATACAAGGTGCCCTGTGCAACAACCAGCACCAAGGTCTCAGACATGGGAGTGTGTCCTTCTTGGACACACATCAAACACCACGTGGAACACAGACAAGCCCTCCCAAGTTCCTGGCCCACAAAAATCATGAACAATACAGTAGTTGTTTTAAGCTATTGAGTTTTGTGGTGGTTGTTATACAGCGATAGATAACTGCAATGTCTATTATAGAACTTACCATTGAATACTATACTTACGTGTTTACTTGTCTGTCTTTCATACTTGTGAACTATGCATAAATGGGGACAAATATTTTCATCTTAATAGCTGTAATATCCGACACACAAGAAAGCTTTACAATGATGATCCAATAAAAATAATGGGGGCTCAGCAGGGAGGTCACAGAGAAAACTTGTTACATTGGGATTCATTTTTTTTAGGAAATGAGAACCAAAAACCAAAATGTACTAGAGAAAGATTGTAGATGAGAATGGGATGAAAATTCAGAGTAATTAAAAGGGATTTCCAAAGCATTTAGTTCATGAATTCTCTAAGACTTGGTGAGATTCTTGACCTCTATTTCAATCAATGTGCACCTAGATGAGCCCTACAGACACTAGTACTCACAGGGGCCTGTCAGGCAGTTACTGCTATGTGCAACTGAACTGTCAGTCATGGTTCCATGGTTCAAACTTTCCAGAAGAAGTTTATGTCATAACAGAGAAGCAGATGTACTAGGACTCTGCGGGTCTCAAGAGAATATAGTAAAGTGTGGAAAGCAGGAAGAGCAGCTTCAGTGGTTATAAGTTTTCTGCTAATAGGTAAATTGCAAACTTTTAAATATTTCTTCACATGTCCCAGGGATAATAGATTCTTAATAAATATTGGTGCCTGAATGAATAAACAATAGAATGAGCAGCTATCATATAGGGGCCACTGTAGAACACTTTGTCATGTTACAACATTGAAGGTCAAGAATACACTGAATTAGAATAATCCTAACCCCAGGACATTTTTGTTTGCTAAGAAAGGAAATGATTAAGGAAAATTTCAACAGTTTTCTTTCATCTCTTAGGATCTATTTCATAGAAGAAAATGCAGACTCCATCCCAAGAAGATACCTCTGAGGAAATGCAGTATTAAGAACACCAAAGACACAGTGACTACCTTCCTAATTTAGGCTTTCCTAATAAAATTTATGACCAGGTCCAAAATACTGAGTGGGGGTGACAGAGCAATTAAATGGACATTAAGTTAATGAATAGAAAATTAAAGAAACTATCAAGTTTGGATGAAGACATTAAGGGTCCTCTGTCTGTTATATGGGTATACTCATGAGGAGGGAGAACAAATCCTCTAGGACAATAGCTCCATCCATCAGGAGTAAGAGGTAGGATAACATATTAGAAGTGGACAAAGAAGTAGCCTTAATCAGTGATGAAAACCAGTCAGTGCATCCTCAGATCATATGAAGTTTAAAGAGAAAAAGACAAGACAATACAGTCAAGTTCCAAAAAACATCCAGAAAGGAATTCTAGGTTTCCAGAATGGAAAGAATCTGGTTCCCTTGCCAATCTCAAGGTTGGGGAAGTGAGCCTAGCCCCCAGTGCTAGGGTGTGGAAGCGAGGCTGCATGGGAACAGAGGAAAGGAGGGCTCCTGAGAGATTGCCTAACACTGTTTTTTTAAATTATTATTTTTTATTCTAGAAATCCTGTGTTAACAGAGTCTTAAAGGGTACCCCAATATATAACAGAGACGAATGTTTTGCCACGTGGTTGCAAGAAAGCAGGAAGAGTAAGGGGATCTTCAGAAGAGCTGGTAGGAGTTTAGATGCTGCTTCATGGGACACTAGGCTGGCAGAATGTACTTGGAAGACTACTGGCCCAGGGCATCTGTAAGCTTTTGTGAATTGCTTGTCTACTGTCCTGATTTTTGGTCAAGACCCAGCTTGTTAAAGGGCCACTTGACAAAATGGACTAAAACTATAACTGAGGATCATAACAGTGAAGACAATTTCATCTACATCGTGGCAGGGAAGCAGGCCCTTATCTGTCCTTCTACACTAAGGTCTCAGCATGGTTTATTCTTTCTGGAAAATATTTTTTTAAGCCATGATTGAGGCTCTCAGTGGTTGCCAATTCCAACTTTAACACCTAAATTTATCTGAGCCAATAGGTTCTGGATGGCCCTTCAGGAAGAGATGTTGGAAAAGGTAACAGCAGCCTTGATATTTCCTGCTGCTCTCAGAGAAGCCTCAAAGTCCAAGTCTACTTAGTAATGAACTTTTACTTAAGGAGCACTTAGTAATGAACCTTTAAGATACTAGCCTTTGTCCTTACTTAGGAATGGTTGTAGCCATCTAGCTAAGTGTCTAACCTCAATCAGACACTTGAAAGTGGTTACAAACCCAAGGTAAGTAAAGAGAGAGAATGGCTTTGAGGGCACTTCAGCCCAAATGAGAGCCTTCAGGGTGAGAACATTTCAGAAGGTAAGTAGGCAAGTGTCCAGCGTCACAGGCATTTCAGAGACAAGGAGCATCTTGGGTGATAGTCTGAGTTGACACATTGACAAACAGTACAGATTATTATAACTGCTCTCATACAAATGGCAGAGTTGAGTGTTTTCTCATTATATTGTACTAGGTTTCGGATACTCAGCTGGGAGAATCCAGGCCTGAGATTTTCGGTAGACAATTTTAAGGCTAGGGTAATGCCTTTTTAAAAGAGGTGACCACAGCCTCTTTACATACAGCCTATGCTCCAGATTGTCCCCTCCCCATTGCCCCTTCACCTCTTCCAACCGGAGGCACAGATTTAATGTACTGAGTTGGGGACTGGCTCCCAGGGAACCCAACCTGTCTTGTGATGTTACAACAATCTGACCTTTCCTCTGGGCTGGGCGGATGCTGGTTTTCTGAGGATGGATGAGTGATGGAGGACTGCAAAAGTTCCCTGTCTAGCTTCTCATTTCCCAACAGTGAAGCTACCTGTTTGGCTATGCTAATTTGCTTCTGAAGCAGGTGAGGTCACCCCTGCTACTCAGAGCAGTGAGCCACGGCATCTTGTGGGAAATGGGGAACTGCCTTTTTACAAGTAACTCACAGAGCCCAGCTCCCTCTTTGAATAAGCAGAGGATATTTCTTGAGTTCCTCAATATAGCTCCATCAAACATTCTGCCATAGCAGGATCCAAAATTGTATCAAATGGGAAAACAAAAGATTGTTTGGTTCCTGTGTGCAACATGTAACAATAAGCCACACTTTCTGAAGTGTCTTCAAAAGGAATGCCGGTGATGTCAATTTTCAAAGAAAGACTCTGGCCCAAAACCAAACTGCAAGCTATGACAATGCTCCACCAAATATCAAAAGTATTTCATCTTTTATCCAGAGAGGCATTTCTCACGTAGAGGTAAAAATGCCTTTCATACCACATAATCTCAGTGCCTTTCGGTTTACTTTAGTTCAGTTTGCTTCCTCTTTTTCTTACAAAGCATAATGAATGTAGCCTGTGATAAATTCTTGATGGACTGAAATTTAGCTGAAAGTTTGCGCATTCACAATTCTGTCCCCTGAAATTCTGTCTCTGCTTGAGGGACAATAAAAGTCAAATACGTACTTTGTATTTACAGGGTGTAAAAGGCTCTTAGGGCTATGTATGCACTCTCTTATGCAGAGTAGAAATTCTCTCGTTAACTCACACCTAAGCCATTCGGTAGCCAAGCATTTGAAATGAGCTGAAGTGAAGAATCAAAACACAGAACACTTCATAAAAAGGGCTTTCAGTTAAGTCAGCTTCAAAGAGCTTTACAAAGAAATATTGAAATGGTCTGGTCATTTGGAGTCAGGGAGGGATTGCCTCTTACCTGGGCTTCTTTCACTATTCCATTTTTTGTACAGTTTCCATTCTGTGAGCTGTCACTCTGCTTCTTGTGATTGGGTAGTTTTCCATTGCACACAGCACCACCTCCAGAATTGGCCATTTGTGTGAAATGATGGAATCCAGCAGTTTTTTCTCCAGTGCTTCTCGGCAAGCTGTAGTTTTGAAGTTAGTGAGGGGATGGCATAAAGCACTTGGGGCTGAGCCTTTGGAGGAATCCTACCAATCAGGCTTTTCCAGAAGAAGAGTAACAATCTATCTTTTGGTCAGATCTTTGAAACTAAAAACAAACAGTTACCTTTGCACTCCTCAGTTCAGAATGTGGCTTCCACAGCAACGAACTAGCTCCTGAAGCTGCAGAGAGATTGCCCAAGGACTGTGGAGATCAGGAGACTGCAAAACCAGTGGTAAACTATGAGGGGGCGGTCTGGGAGGAGGAAAATCTTTTAAAGGCACACACACACTCACCTGGAGTCTTCTAAGTACATAGTCAGTACTGAATTTACATCTACCCCCCACTTTCCCCTTGTGCATTTAATTACATTTTCTTGGTTGTAAATCAAGCTCAAAGTCAACATTTCCTTTTGCTGTAAAATAACATTCAGAAGTAATTACCAGGAGCTGGAGGAAGGAGAGAATAAGAAATTACCGTTTAATGGGCACAGAGTTTTAGTTGGAGAAGACAGAAAAAGTTTTGGCAATACATAGTGTTAATGGTTGCACAACAATATGAGTGTAATTAATGCCACTGAACTGTAAACTGTAAAATAGTTAAAATGGTAAATTTTATGTGATGCATATTTTACCACTCTACAAAAGTGGCAAAAAAAAGAAAAGGAATATTCAGAACCTGCCCAATGTTAAACCCACCTAATATTTAACGTAATGTTAAAATCAATGATATAATGAGAGGTAATAACTCACAAAGAATCGCTGTAAGATGGAAGTCTAGGAGACAGAATATTTGGTTTCTTATCACGGCTGCATTGCCTTCATTTTGTGACCTTGGGGGAATTTTCTCTCTTTATGCCTCACTTTCTCCACCTATAAAATGAGATAATGTATTTTTGTGGGCTAATGCCTTATGAGTGGTAGGAAAACAAAACACTGGCTTGGCTTTGCTGCTGACACAGGTGTTGTGAAGCAGATGGTGACTGCAGCATCCCCTTCCGGATCAGTTCTGGTTTACTCATTAACTCAGTCTCTCAATGCGTGGGTCAGAGGTCTGTTTTCTCTTATCACTATCAAATGGCATTGTAGTGATACAGTTGGCAGTGTGAATCGTTTAAAAGCCTGTTGAGTCCTCCCAAATCTACTTTCATTGTTTTCCTGAATCAAGGCTTCTTTAATATCAGACACTTAGAAAAGTAACCCATTTTATTGGGTCAATGGACAAAAACAAAGAGAAAACAAAAACAAAAAGATAAGAACAGTCTCTGTTGTTAAAGTCTCATTTCCTGGTTCTCAGTTTTGGACAGGGTTGTTTCCCCTCCAGATAGAGGAGACTTACAGAGGAGATGGTTATCATGCCTTTCCTAACCACAGTTTGCATGCGAGAGTTAATACCAAGTTAATACCCTTTGTGTCTCGAGCTCAGAATTTATATTGCATCTCTCCTAGCCATTGCTGTGAGAGCAGAACTAGGTTTTTACTGGTCTCTCTCTTCCGTGGTTGTTACACTGGGAGTTGGGAGCTAAACCTGTGTTGTTGGCTTATTTCCTCTAGAGTCTAGACTTATCCAAAAGATCAATGGAAGAGTAGGAGGGAGCGCTGATAACTGTTGGCCTGACTGCCTCAGCTTACTGAGAAAGACAAGTTGAAGACACTGTTATTTTGACTGAGCTTTACTGACCTATAGAAAGTTATTTCTAACATGAAGGTTTTGAGATAAAATTAAATTCTTAACATTAGATATTTCTATTCCTTCTCCTTTTCTTTTCTTTCTTTTTCTCTTTCTTCTCTTAAATTTCCCTTTCTCCTATTTTTCCCTTCTCTTCTTTTCCTTCTTGTTTTTTCTTTATTTTCTTTTTTACAAAGGACAAAAACTATACATAAAAAATCTGAAAACATATATGAAATCTGCTTCCTTTTTTTTTTTTCCTAATCACAAATTGCCAAGGTTCGATAATCACACATAGACATGTGTGATTCAGGAAATGTCTACCACATATTCTCACTCTTGAAACTCTTATACTTGCCATATTGGTTTATGTGAATTGCTGTGTGCACAAATTCATCTGCATATCCCAACTATTCGACATCAGATACTGAGGATAGTCATAATCAATGGTGGCACATTGTTTTATACCATCTCCAGTGAAAATAAATGTGGAAGTCTGTTTGAGTGAGTGGTAGCTTGGAGTGTAAGAATATTGATTGTTTCCAGTCTGAATGTTTATGTCCCCCTCAAAATTCTTAAGTTGAAATCTTAACTCACAAGGCAATGATATCACAAGGTGGGGTTGTTGGGAGGTAGTCAGGTCATGTCATTAAGATGGAGACCTCCTAATGGAGTTAGTGCTGTCATAAAAAGGTGTCAAGAAGTTCCCTCGCCCCTTCGGCCATGTGAGGCTACAGCATAAAGATGCACCTTTAGGAAGCAGGTCTTCACGAGACACCAAATCTTCTGGTGACTTAATTCTGGATTTCTCAGCCTTCATAACTGTAAGGAATAAATTCTGTTGTTTGTGCTCTATTCAGTTTTTAATATTTTGTGATAGCAACCCCCACAAGCTAAGACATTGATCAACAATAAACACAGACCAAGTACTAAGTATGATTCAATGTCTCTGAATAACTAAATGTATTTTAGATCAGCTAGGAAACCCACAACTGTTTGAGTAACTATTGTATGTTAGGTTATTTGCTAAGCCTTTCATTACAGCAATGAATCAGACATAGGCAGTCTTCACCTTCACGAAACTAAGAGTTAACAGCACCTGCATATCTTCTACTCAAGATCTCCCATTGTTAAAGGTAACAATAAACCTTTCCTTTAGTGTATTAAGGGTCAACACCAAATTAGTTAATGATTTTGTGGTATTCTCTGAAGGGACATTTTTGTCCAGATATCAGCTTCTAAGGGTAGGCAAGAAAGGGAAGTTCAGAGGCTTGGTAATATGTTCTAAAAAGCTCTGGGAAACACGTGGAGATGGAAAGTTGACAGAAAAGAGGAAATGAGCAAAATCAATGATCAGAATTGTACAGCGTCTAGAAATCTATTTGGTGAATTAATCTTTATTTACATGATGGAGAGTAAAGATGATGCAAAAACTGAAATTCCAGCAAGTTAAGTGACTTTCCAAAGCTGCAAGAATATGTGGCAGAAGTAGGCCATGAATGCCAGGTGTCTGAGACCAGAACAAGTCCCCTTTCCCTAACACCATGACTTCTATCCCTCAGCTGTTTTCTTGAATACATCAATCAAGAAGAAAAATGACAGAAAGTGATATGATTTGGGAAATTTCATTGAATTGACCAAATAACAAAAATAGTTTATTTTGCCTTTCTAATTCATTAAAATCCTGTCACCTATTAAATAGAGGCAAAGATCTAATGACATCTCAGTATCTACTGGGATTTGATTGCCTGGAATTCCTCTATAGGGAAGCATTTAAATTTTCTAAGAAATTTAGTCTGCAAAATTCTCAGTGTAAGATGATTCAGCTCAGAGACTTTTTATCAACAAGTTGTAAATATTGTGACATGAAGGCCAGATACCAACATTACAGATATCAGATGTCAGGGTTTTATTCGCTTTTTCAAAACATAGGCTAATAAGATGGCAATGCTCTTTTAAATTAAAAAAAAAATCATGTTATCAATGACTACTACACAAGGTCAGCGACAGTGTAATATTTCTGCTTTTTCCCAAGAACTAATGTCCACATAAGTCCTTTTGTAGCAATTGCCTTCAGAATGTCTCTGAGCAAAGGATAGAGTTTTATCCTACTTTGGATGTCATAACTCTTTGCCTATGAAACTGAACATCTATTTTTAAAAAAAGTCCAAGATTCAGACTCTCAAAATACAGAGCTGGATACTTCTATATTTTCACTATACTATTATCACTATACTATTCTAGATGTTTGAAGATGAGCTTCTCAAAACCATTATATTTTGGGGGCAGCTATCTGACTTTGTTGATTCACAAAAGCACATTTATATCTGCCAGAATTACTTTGTTTCCTTGGGGGAGGTTATTTGTTCAAAGCAATGATGATTTATTAAGGTGGTTTTAAATTAATATTTGGTATGTTAAATTACAAATTGACAACCTAGTTAATTCTTATGTTGTATAGGTATTCTACCTATACATGTTGTTATAACTTCTGTATGAATTAAGAACAATTACTTTTGTGATTGTTAACTGACATGTGATTAACATAAGTTGAGTAGGCTAAATTCTCCTTAAACAAAAATGACATTTATAAACTTAGTTAATGCATTGCCTTAAAACATTTTACATTTAATCGATTAAATGCCTTTAAAATTTAAAACATCAACACTGGTGGTCAATGGGGTGACAGATGTCACAGCCAGATCACCCTGACATGGCAACAGCTTGGATGGAACTGGAGAGCATTATGCTAAGTGAAGTAAGTCAGGTGGTGGAAGACAAATACCATATGATCTCACCTATAAGTGGAACCCAATCAACAAAACAAGCAAGCAAAATATAACCAGAGACATTGAAATAAAGAACAAACTGACAGTAACCAGAGAGGATGGGGGAGGGGATAACGAGGGATCGGAGAGGAATGGTCGTCAAGGAGCATGTATAAAGGATCCATGGACAAAGCCAAAATGGGGAAGGATTGAGGGTGGGAGGTGGGGGTGGGTGGGGTGGGGGAAAGTGGTGGCAGGAAAATGGAGACACCTGTACTTGAACAACTATAAAAAATATATATACATATATATATACAAATAATAAAAATTAAAAATAAAATAAAATAAAATTTAAAACATAAAGAACTATAAAAATGATCCCTGAAAGTAGGGTCAAGTCAAGGAACATGTATAAAGGACACATAGACAATGGGGGAAAGGATTGAGTGGGGGACGTGGGGGGTGCATAGGGCAGGGGAAAGAAATGAGGGAAAAATGGGGACAACTGTAATTGAGCAACAATGAAAAATAAATAAATAAAATTGAAAACACTTAAATGTATTTTATTTTCTTTTAAGAACTTCAAATGGCTACTGAAACTTCTAACTCTAACAAGCAAAACCTTCCTAAGCTCAAAACTGACTCATGCAAATTTAATAATTTTAAATAAATTTGGCCTGGCTGGTGTGGCTCAGTGGATTGAGTGCTGGCCTGTGAACCAAAGGGTTGCTGGTTTGATTCCCAGTCAAGGCACATGCTTGGGTTGTGGGAAGTCTCCAGTAGGGGGCGTGTGAGAGGCAACCACACATTGATGTCTCTCATCTCTTTCTCCCTCCCTTCCCCTCTGTCTAAAAATAAATAAACAAAATCTTTTTTTAAAAACCCTAAAATATTAAGAAAATAATTTTAAATACATTTATATGGTAAACACAATTTTTCCCAATTCTCAATATTACCTATAAACTAGTTAATATTCTGTTACATGTATTTAAAATTACAAGACTGCTATGTGAAAATATCTTAAATGTTATAGATTATTCAGGTCATTTGTACACACAGATTATATCTAGACTTAATAGGTAAGTATTAATACTATGGACTTAATTTTTTCCTTATTTTTTAACAGTCTTAATGTGGCTTCTTCTTTTTATCTTTAGTTATTGAGTTCTATTCAGCTAGTCTTCAAGTGTTTTTCAAGAGTGGTTGCTCTATGATTTAGTTGTAGTTTTCATGTTGTTGTGGGACCAGGCCAGCACTCTCTGAGGTCTTGGCCATAAGTCCTCTTGGCTTTGTTTTCTTTATCATTTCCCTATTACCTTCAATATTTCCAGGACTGAAAATACAATCACCCAACTCTAAGGAACAGGTGTGTCCTCTAGATGAGGTTGAGGTACTGATACATTTGTGTAGCCTGCCTTTCACTTTGTTAGGCAGTTAATTTGAACTCCAAAGTGTAACTGGGTCATTTTATAGCCCTGCTGGGTGGGCCTGGTAGAGTGTTTGCCCTTTCATTGGTTTTTCCATTTTATGGAATCAGGTTATTATGGGGACAATGGGCATGGAGAATTACAATGTCTTTGGTCACTGACATATACTACTCAGTATCTTCTCATTATGCTCTTCTGCCTTTTCCTCCTCTAGTGAATTTCTCTTTGTTTTCTCTTTGCTAAGTAAGAAAGCAAAGGAACCATTCTGCTCTCTCCCTGTCAGGCTATAAATCAGGGATCTTTACTAGCCTGCCTAGAGCTTCACCCACCCAGACTCTGAAGCTATTCTGTCTCCAGGGACTTTCCTCCTCTAAGGTGCACTGCCTGGGGAACAGGGCTAGGCCCTCCTACTGCCACCCACCTGTGCCTCTGCTTCTATTATTTCCCTTCCAATTTCCTTTTCCCCAACCTGGAAGCATCTCTCTTCTAGCTAGCCTGTGAGAACATCCCTCTCTCCACAAACCTGTCACTGTCACTCATGTATGTGAGTCTTCTCTTTCTGTGTTTTGGAACACAAAAGCCCAGAGAAGGTTATCTGTATTCTGTTCTCCCTCTTGGTTCAGTGAGAATAGAACAGCTTAACAGCTAGGATAAGGGGGCAGAAAAGATTAATAATGCCCATCAGTTACTATATTAGAATAATATTCTATAACAGCAACTCATCTCCATCCTTACAACACACACAAACACATAATACAAAGAAAGAAGCAAATGCATTGGCCCACTGTAACATTTCAAATGAATGTGTATGAGGTTAGGCATTTTAAATTGTTTCCATTCAACTTCATATACCAGTGATTTCCAACTGGTGTGCCAGAAGATTTTTTAAAACATGTAATACCTGACTATTCAGTTAGGGCCACTGACCTCTTTTCCCTTAGATTGTCAAATAAAAAATGACAACAGCCAAAACAACAATAGTCATCCACTGTGAATGAATCAAAATCACACCTATTTTTTTTGTCAGATTGGCAAAAAATATTTTTAGTATGCCACAAAATTTGAATAATTAGTTCATGTGTGCCATGGGATACAAAAGGTTGAAAATTACTGACAGATACATGTACACTGAGTTACACTGTGGATAATTTGGTAAGAAACAGTTGTCTAAGACTTGGAAATGGACAAGAGAAATGGCAAAGTGTCCTTTCAGTGGAGGGCAGCAGAGTCTAGTGAAATATCAATGGTTCATCTGATTCTATGAGCGTGAGCCCTGTGGTGGGTTTTCTGTTGGCCATTTACAGTTCTGTGGGGATAAAAGTTAATGTGCAGAAAACTGATAGCAATGCTAATGGTTCTTGTGGATAGAAATGCAGTTTAACTTTGACTAGTAGAGATACAATTGGTTTCTACCAATTTGAAAAGATAATCCCAAACACTAGAGTGCATTGCCACAGTGGACACTATCCAGTTTTATCTACTATATTAGAAAATTCATTTGTTGCATTCCTCTTTCTCTCTCTATATCTATCTATATTCGCCTGTTCTTCAAATTTTCCTTTGACCCAGTCTTAATATATTACTGTTGATTAATTAATAAAGTGAGTAAAAACTTTGATGTGTTAATTTTATGTTTATCTAAAAGTTAAGTTTTTAATTTTTGAAAACTACACTTTAGTAATTTGTAGAATAAACTATTTTGTTGGTATCTAAACTGCCACTGTAATCTTCTTCTTGCTTTATCAGTAATATTCAATAGTTTTTCAGGGTTTTTCCACATTTTAGTGTCATAATAATTTCATAATAATAGGCAACAAAATTTCCATTTTATACATTTAAAACTGAGGCTCAAAGAATGATTTAATTGTAGGTCCCAGATAGTTAAAAACTGCTTTGTAAGGTAGCTGAGTTTTCAATAATTTTTTATTTTGCTTCAAACCCTTCACCCTGTGTTACCCTGAGCCATTTTAAAGTCAAAATTACTCAGAACTACACAGTACTCCTGTAAACTTAAAAGTATTGGAAGACCTGAGGGTCCTCATTTTAAGCCTTTTCAAGAAAAAGCAAACTGTTAGCTTTGGAGGCTTCAATGCAAAACATTTGGTAAATACCAAAACTGGTGTCTTAATTGGTAAGTCAGCCAATTAACTTTGGAATCCCAGCTTTATAGAGGGTGGCTTGTAGGACATTGGATAATAGATGTCACTTGTACTAAAGAACATATGCTGTTTAAGTGACTAACATTCAACAATCTAGTTGTGAAGGCAAAGTATGGATATGTAAAGTTTTAAAAATTCCATAAAATTAAAAAATGTAAGCAACATTTTTCGGAAAAGAAATAGATGAGACATCCCAACTAATTAGTGATTGGTGATGAAATGAATTGTCCTTCTTTGTGGAAAGAAAAAGGCATAAAAGATAATGTTTTGTATCAGCTTGGTATTTGGGTTCAAAATTCAGTTCATCTTGATTGTTTTTCTTTTTTCTCCTCTGCAAACCACAAGAGAGGTATCAGTCATATTTGAATGGTACCAGTACTAGAGTACCTATACTGTATATAAGAATTCTTACTTTCTTTAGACAGGCTTGTCTTCATTAATTTTTTTTACTGTCCTGAACTCATGATTTATGATATCTTGTGGAGATGCTGTAAATATTTTTTCTTGAATTTCCTGACAGAAAATACAGGATGGGGCAAAAGTAGGTTTACAGTTTTTCACATGGAGAATATGATAATTAATAAAGAATACAGGAATAAACTGTTTCATGCACTCACAACTGTAAACCTACTTTTGCCCCATTGTACAGCAGGACTAGCTACCCAAGTTGCAGGCCTGGTACAATATAAAAATGTGAACCCTTTGTTCAAACAAGAAGCAGAACATTGCCAGCATCCTAGAATCTAGCTCAGGCTCCTTCCAGTGATAGATCTTCCCAGATTAACCATTATGCCAACTTCTAACAGCACAGATTAGCTTGGCCTTTTAAAAAACTTTTTATATTAATGGAACAATGCAGAATATACTTTTTATGTCTGACTTCTTTTGCCCAACATTAAGATTGTGAGACTTTCCCATATGCTTATATGTAATTGTAATTAGTTTATTCTTATCGAATAAACTTCATTGTATAGATTCTTAAAATTGTTAGTACTAGTATCATAGTAAGTTTCATTTCCCCCCAGAATTTTCCTCATACATGAACACACACAGACATACCTATGTACATATAGACAGAGAGACAGACACACACATTATGATGAATTCAGTCACTCTGAATGAAGGTAGGTAAGGGAAGGTTGCACACTAACTGGGTTTTGACCTTTAAATAAGGTGTCTGTTGCCCAGAAAGTACACTGTGTTCCATCTCTGGAAGATGTTGATTGACACATTTAATCACATTGTCTTCTCTTCCAAAAATGGCTACATTTTTTTTTTTTCTTTCTGTGAGGGAGCTAGTGTCGGGAAACTTAAGCTGAAGACATGCCAAATGTATATGCAACCTGTTTTTCCAGTTCTGGGAACCTGACAATTTTTCCTCACTCCATTTCCCATTAGTTGCTTTTTATTTCTTGCCATGAAGAAATCACACATATATAGTGACTTGTGGAAAAATTCACGGAAACAGCCTGCAAGGAAGATATGCATCAATTATACTTTAACTTGTTTTGAATGCAGGGGAATGCATTCAAATACTTTCTTCTGTTTTTGAAATTTCTGAGATTGATCTTTATTATTTTTAATTAAGCCATTAATATATAATTCATATACCAAACAATTCACTCATTTAAAGAATACAATTCAATAGTTTTGTACTCACAGAGTTGCGTAGTCATCACCACAATTTTAGAAAGCTTCGACGTTACCCTAAAGGAAACTCCATACCCATGAGCACTCACTCCTTGTTTTCACCTCCTTCTCTCCTCCCTTTTCTCTCTCTCCTCCCTCCATTTGCCCCTAGCCAGATAACCACTAAACTAATTTTTTCTCAACATTTTTACCATTGTACTTTTTTGGAAATTTTGTATCAGTAGAATTATACACTTTGTGTTCTTTTGTGAATGGTTTCTTTCACTACTTCATTCCTTTTTATGGCCAAATAATATTCAGATACATAACATTTTGATGGATAGAAAGATTGTTTCTACTTTTCGGTTATTACAAATAACACTTCTGTGAACATTTGTGTATAGGTTTTTATGTGGAAATATGTTTTTATTTATCTTGGGTATGTGCATAAGAATTGCTGGGCTATATGTCAACTTTATGTTCAACATTTGAGGAGCTACCAGACTGTTTTCCAAAGTGGCTGCATCATTTTACATTGCAAACAGCCATGTATGAGTGTTCCAAATTCTGCCTATCCTCATTAAAATTTGCAATTATCTGTCAGTTTGATTATAGCTATTCTAGTATGTATGAGGTAGTATCTAATTATAGTTTTGATTTGCATTTCTCTGATGCCTAGTAATGTTGCATATCTTTTCACATGCTTATTGATTATATCTATGTCTTCCTTAGAGAAATGTTTATTCAAAACCTTTGCCCATTTTTAAATTGTGCTGTTTCTTTATTATTAAGTTTTAGGAATTCTTTGTATATCTTAGTTTCAAGTATCTTATATATGTGATTTGCAGATATTTTCTCCCATTTTGTAGATAGTTTTTCTACTTTTTTTGTTAAGGAAGATGATTTTTTAAAAAAAATCCTTACCCGAAGATATGTTCATTGATTTTAGAGAGAGAGAAAGTGAGAGAGAGGCAGAGACAGAGAGAAACATCAGTATGAGAGAGAAACATTGATTGGAGGGTTGCCTCTTATACATGCCCTGACTGGGTATTGAACCCACAACCTAGGCATGTGCCCTGACTGGGAAACAAATATGCAACCTTTCGGTGCATAAGACACTCCTGGACAGGATGTGTTTCTTTTTTAATTTTTCAGTTACAGTTGATACACAACATTACATTAGTTTCAGGCGTACAACTCAGTGGTTAGACATTACATAACTTACTAAGCCATCACCTGATAAGTCTAGTCACTCCCCTCTGACACCGTACACCGTTATTACAACATCATTGACTCTATTCCCTATGCTGTGCTTTACATCCCCATCTTTTCACTTTCTTGATGGTATCCTTTGAAGAACAAAAGTTTTTAATTTTGTGAAGTCTAATTTATCTCTTTTTCTTTTTCACTTGTGCTTTTGGTGCCATTGATCTTATTCTTAGATAAGATTTCCAAGCATTTTTGAATTAATGCTTAAAAATTAATTGTATTATTTTCCTGGAACTTGATACCTTTACTATATTTTTAGGGAAGGATTTTAATGGCAAACCAGTCATTGGTTTTCTATGTTTTGGGGAGGTTGGAATTCCCACTTGTTACCTAGTGCTAGGCTTAAATAAAAAAAAAATCTTAAGTGGACTTTTTTCTAACAAAGGATTTAAGGTTGACCTGCAGATGAATGATCCTGTGATCAGCCACAGGATAAACATGTTTGGTAATTGATTGGCACCTGGTTGTCTTGGAAGACAAGATAAAAGATATGGAGACAACAATTTCCAACCTTTTTCATCTCATGGCACACATGAACTAATTACAACAATTCTGTGGCACACCAAAAATGTATTTTTTGCAAATTGGAAAAAAGTAGTTATAATTTTGACTGACTTACAAAAATATAATAGTAATTACCTACCCTTTTTGTTCCATGTGACTTTTTAAAAAATCAGGTGTTTATTCTTGTATATAAGAATTTCTGTTACCAAGAATTAACCAATCAGGCACAACCTTATTATGCGATGTGACGAATAAGATGTGGCTCTATTATGACCTATATATTTATGGTGCAAGACAGGTCATCCACCCTTGATAGCTATTGGCTGTTGTATTGGCTGTTTTGTATTGGCTGTTGTCATTTTTTTTAATTTGGCAATCTAAGGGAAAAGAGGTCAGTGCCCCTGACTAGGTATTGCATTTTTAAAAAATTCTTGCGGCGTACCGATTGAAAATTGCTCCCCTGAGGTAATCAGTTTAGTAGTACATACTTACTGAGTCTAGGCCCCAGGCTGCTCTAAGTGGTGTGGGAAGCTGATAAATTGAATGAGCTCTGTTCTTTTTAGGATGTTATAAACTAGGTGTAAGATATATATCTAACATAGGAAGTAATTTATAAACAATCTAATTCCCAGCGTATCTAGTTTAATGCTCTTCAAGAAAGTCCTCAGTAAATATTTATGTAATTAACTAAAATATGATATAGAATCAGGGACTAAATTATGTGGTTTGGATTATAATCATGGTGTGACCTCGGGTAAGTCACTTCATGTTTCTGATCTTCTGTTTATTCATCTGTAAATGGGGACAACAATGATGCTTGGCTCAAAAGGCTACCAAATGAGGAAGGACGAATGAGACTCTGCGTATGCAAGTGTGCAGGTAACTGAGAGTCATATAGCTGTGAATGCAGGAATAGAGGCAGCACAGAGGAATGGTGCACACAGGGTTTGGAATTAAACAGAACTAGGCGCACAGTATCTGTGTGCTCTTGGACACGTTTGTAAAACCTGCTTTATGAGATTGTTGTGTGGAATATTTTACATGAAATAAGATATGCAAAAGACTAAACACAGGAGGATCTTTTAGGTTAGGGATGTCAACCTCATTTTTACCTGGGGGGCCACATCAACCTCGCGGTTGCCTTAAAAGGGCTGAAATAATTTTAGGACTGTATAAATGTAACTACACCTTAACTTTTAAGGAGTTGAAATTACATTTGGCCCTTTGAAGGCAACCACGAGGCTGGTGTGGCCCCCCAGGTAAAAATGAGGTTGATACCCTTGTTTTAGGTGAAGAAGGCAACAGGTTCAAAGCATAAAAGTACAAATTTTCCCCAGGATGAGAGTATGTGTTGGAAGGTAATCAAAAAGCAGGGCCAGGGACACCTCAGGAAAAGACAAAAACAGAATCAGAGAACTGAAACCAGTCCCCCTGGGAGTCCACTGAAGAACTTTAATCAACAGCTATTTTATCTGATGCTTATCTCAGACAGAAAGCAGCTTGCTACAGTGGAAAATCTCTATGATGGTAAACTGGAGACCTGGGTTTGGTTGTGGCTCTGCCACTAGTTAGCTGTGTGCCTTAGACCAGTCATTTAACCTCCCTGGGCTTTCTCACCAGGTAAGTTACTCAAAGTTAATTTTGAGAAAAGATAAGATCCAAGTTGCTAGATCTGGTTTTCTTTTTTTCTTCTTTTTGTTTAATTCTCACCTGATGATATGTTTATAGATTTTTTGGAGAGAGAGAGGGTGGGAGAGAGAGGGGGAGGGCAGAGAGAGAGAGAGAGAGAGAATGTGAGAGAGAAATATCAATGGATTGCTTCCCATTCATGCCCCCACCGGGGACTGAACCTGAGACCTTTTGGTGTATGGGGTGATGCTCCAACCACCTGAGCCACTCAGCCTGGGATAGATCTCGCTTTCTTAACATGCCACAGTTAGACTGCTGCCAAAGATCAGAAAACAAAGAATGTTTTGTCATCTGGGACTTGAAACAATTTCCTAATACCCACAGACTTGGTGTTTTGAAACCTCTTTGATGGTTTGTAGCAAAATACATGAGCATACATAGATATGCAGTTCCAGTCCAGAGTGGTGGTCTGCAAAATGTTCCAGATTGTTCATGTATGTCTCTGCAATGTGACAGACACTCCCATGAAATGACCACAATGCAGTTCTTGAACATTTATTGATGTATAATGCACACAGAGAAAAGTGCTGAAATCTTATGAGTCTTGCTCTCCTAATTTTCACAAACTGAACTCATCTAATTGGTTCTGAAATCAAGGAACAGTACATAACTAGGGCCATGGAATCCCACGTGCTCCCTGTCAGTCATTACCTCCCGCAAGGGTAACCATTGTTTATCATATCATAGAATAGTTTTAAAATGTAAAATAGATAAACAAAGCACCCAACAACTCATTTAACATAAAGATGGCTGAGTCTTTATTTAGAGATCTTTAAATGTCATTCAGAAATTTAATCCTTTGCTTGTACCTGCATGAATTATTTCCTACACTTTTGGAAAATAATTTGGCAGTATGTCTCAAGATCCATTAACACATTTATTCCATTCTGTTTTGGGGAATTTATTCAACAAGTCTGCTTAAAAATGATGATTGTATATTTATGAAGATTTTCACAGTTAATGGTAGTTATTAAACCAGAAAGTAATTCAGACACTCAACATAAATGAATCATTAATTAGTTTATAGAGACTAACCGTGAAACATTAAGCAGCTTTTAAATGGAAAGACTCGATAAAAATAGGGAAAATATTTATCTTGAAATGTCTAGTAAAAATTGAAAGTGCCAAATTGCACTATGCTAGAACCATATCTTTATAAAAATCAAATGCATGTGGACAAGAACTGGAAAATATTTATGGAGGGATGTTGGTTGCTTTCTATATGTTATATTGTATAATTTTTACAGTAATAAAAATCTGATGGGCAAAAAAAGAACATGTAAGCTTTTCTATTTAAAATGAACGCCCCACAACAGTAAAGTCAGGACTTGTAGAGTACAAAGGAACAAAACATTACAAACCTGATATTTTTTTAAAATTTAAAAGTCAATTGACAGCTATGAGAATGAAAAAATTGTTGAAGTACAGGAACTTCCTATGTTGGCAAAGATTCAAAGAAATAAGCATTTTCATAGATTGATGGGGGTGTAAAATTTCTATAATGTTTGGAAAACAAACAAGCATGAGCTGATGAAATAAAAATGCATGTGCCCTTTGACCCCAAAATCTTTCATTGGATAGATCTAGGAATCTATTCCTATGTAAATTAAAGTACCAGGACTCAAAGACACCTGTATCAAATATATCAAATTTTTCACAGTGTTATTTGCAGTAGAAAAAAACGTGCGGCCACAAACAAACCTGGACACAACCTGAATGCCCACTGGCTCTGCAATGATCGGGCCAACAGTCGTACATCCTTAAAACGAAACATTCTGAAGCTATGATAGGTATGACTTAGATCTATCTCTCAGATTGACTTGGAAAAACACAAATGATTGCTAAATGAGAAAAAAAGAAAGACCTATGTGAACAATAAAAACTTGTTTTGTAAAAACTTTATAAATGTGAAGCTATTCTCTGGTTATCCAAGGAAGTGAGAGGATGAATATTAACTTTTCTTAATGTATCAACATCAATGAGTTTGAATAGGCACTATGGTACAATTTTTTAAAAGGAATTTAATAAACAAATATTTTTTGAAGTCAACGACTCTCCCAAAGCACTTATAGTTCAATACTGATCAATAATTTCTGATGTAACAAAGTGTAGAATTATTACTAATGGGGATATTTCATCTAATACTAATTGGCATATAATGATCTACGAATGGTTCCACTCGTGCAATTTCATGAAGAATTCAAACACTTCTAAAATACAAATATTCTTTTTATAGAATGCTCATATTTGTGCTATGAGAACTATTTTTTAATGTGTCCTTTTTGAAAAAGTAGAATGATATAGCATCCTTAACGTTTTCACTAAATATAATATTTTCTTGAATATTGTCCAAGAACAACTTTGTGGAATAAAGTGAAAAAGTGAGAAACCTCTCTTGATTTCTGATGTCTACAAATATCTGAGCTTCACTTTTAGTTGGTGAAATGTCACTCCTTCCTTTACTTATAAGGGGTCAGGGCAGAAAGTTGAGCCACCATCCAGTTGTAGCTGCTTGTGTTCCCAAGCTCTGATCCCTGTTCATGTCCTCCAAACTTGCTGTATTGAGGAGCAGGACTCCTGTCAGCATTGTCCCCAGGAATCATCTTCTTCCTGGTGACAAGTGGGATAAGAGCTCTTAGTAATCCCATGAGTATTATCACAGAGCTATAAAGAGACCAGAGGAAACACTTCTTGGATGCATAGAAATTGACTGTCTAGTTGCAAGGGTTTATCACTGGCAATGGTCCTAAGATTCACATGTTTTTCTTCCCAAAAGATCGTCTGATCAAAAATCTTGTGCAGCCAGCCAAGTGGGCATATGGCACAGTGTTGATGCTCCAGAGAAATCATTACCTATGGGCACAAACTTAGTGAATTTTTTTCTTAACCTACATTTTTGTTCAGTATTTACTATCCAGGTGAGAAAACTCTGACATGTGATTTCCACCTCTTTATTCTCCAAACCACAGGGTCCAAACTTCTGTTGTATATTACGCTGAGTTATGAAGTGCCTGAATTACAGAAAAGGAGATACTCCCTCAGATCTCAGGGAATATTTGACCTAGACTTCGTGTTTCACTAAATATCCTATAAAGACTTTTTAACTAATGATAAAGCTTAGTTCCCAAAGTTTATTTGTAATTTACTTTGGAATTCAGCATCACAAATTTTAGGTTGTAAGAGGGTGTCATCCTAAAAAGACCCATTATTTACCTTTTCTCCTTAAAAAAATGTATCCTCACCTGAGGATATATTGATTTTAGAGAGAGAGAAAGGGTGACAGAGAAGAGGAGAGAAAAAGAGAGAAATATCAATGTGAGAGACACTGATTGGTTGCCTCTTGTACACTCCCCTACCAGGATTGAACTTCAATGTAGGTATGTGCCCTGATCAGGAATTGAACCCACAACCTTTTTGGTGTATGGGTCAGCACTTCAAGCAACTGAGGCATCTGGCCAGGGCTTACCTTTTTTTATTGTAGTAAGAACAGATATGATGCAATCTTCTCTCTTAACAATTTTTTAAGTGTGTAGTATGGTATTATTAAGAATAAGCACAATGTTATATAGCAGAACTCTAAAACTTATTCATCTTATATAACTTAAACTTTATTTCCCTTTAATAGCATCTCCTCATTTCCTATCTTCCCCCAGCTCCTGACAATAATCATTCGATTTTGCACTTCTTTAAGTTTCACTGTCTTTGATTCCCTCATGTAAGTGGAATCATGCGGTATTTGTTCTTCTGAGACTGGCTTATTTCACTTACTATAAGGTTCTCAAACTTCATGCATGTTATTGCATGTGCCAGAATTTCCTTCTTTTCTATGGTTGCATGATATTCCACTGTGTGTATAAATGACATATTCTTTATGCATACACTCATCAATGGATGTTTAGTTTGTTTCCACATCTTAGCTATTGTGAAAATGGCACACGAACATGAAGAAACTTAATTCTCTTCAAGAGCCTAACAATAATTTTTAAAAAAGATTTTATTCATTTATTTTTGGAGAGGGAGAGTGAGGGGGAAAGAGAGGGAGAGAAACATCAATGCGTGGTTCCCTCTTTCGAGCCCCCTGCTGGGGACCTGGCCTACAACCCATGCGTGTTCCCTGGCCCTGACTGGGAATCGAACTGGCAACCCTTTGGTTCGCAGGCCAGTGCTCAATCCACTGAGCCACACCAGTCGGGGTAATTTTTTTGAATATACACCCAGAATGAGGTTGTGGAGTCATACAATAATTCTAGTTTTGATTTTTGAGGAAGCCCCATACTGTTTTCCGTAGCAGTTTCACCATTTTATATTCCCATCAACAGAGTACAAGGATTCCAATTTCTCCACATCCTTGCCAACATTTATCTTACATATTTTTCAATGATTATCCTCTAACAGTTGTGTTCATCTTGAGTACTATAACCTGTTAATGTGAGCTAGAAAGCTATTTTATCACTGTGAAATCTGTTTCTGTGGGGTTAAGCACTGGGACTTCTTATTCTGCCATCTTACTGATGTTACTCACCAATATGTTTCCAGTACCCATTTAAGTTTTAAGTGGCAATTTCTTTTTTTTTAAATGACGTTAATTATAATAAAATAGAACTATATCTGTATTATAATTTCTACTTTATGTGATGATATCTTACAATACTTCTATGAGGGAAGGGCAAATATACCATTTGAATGGACCTCAAGAAGAAAGTGTTCCATTGTCTGAGCCACTGGACATCTGAAAATTACCAGCTTGGAATAATCCAAGGGGGACAAATGCAGGACTGATTCTTCTCAAGAATGGGCTTTTGAAACAAAGCCACTCTGGGTTCTATTGCTCGCCACTGAAAAACTGTGATTTCCCATGCCAGGGTCTTATGGGAAGGAAAAGAGCTATTTATTTAAAAGTTACACAGGTTCAGAATAATGGCAGAATTCTGTTTTTAAGTCCCAAAGTCCCTTAAAACTACCTGCCCCCCCCCCACAGTCCTGCCCTCCCTTGCCTCCACATCCATCAGAGGTACCGTCTCTCAGGAAAAGAAATAGAAGTCTGTAGCTTGGCTAGGGAGATTCCTGTTTTAACATTCCAGCTTTTCTCAGTCATAAGTGCTCAGCTTGGCTCCCACTCTTAATCTAAAACCTCATGGCTCCTACTCATGGTGGGCTGGTGGGGGTCCTTCTGCATCATTTCAAACTGTGTGGCCAAGATAGCATGGCTGCCTCACACTTGAGTTTAAATCCCGGGGTGGATCTTCCTCCACAACCCCATTTCTGACTTCTCCCACAATTATCTGCACCTGCCAGTACTCTGGTTTCTTCTGCCTTTCTCTGCTGCCATAGTTAGTCTGGGCAGGCTTCTCCCAGTGACGTGGAGCAGACCATTTCTAAGCTCTTGCACAAGCACTGCAGCGGGGAACTGCCTCCTGACTGTATCAAGAGTTGGGTTAGTCATGCCCATCTCCCTGGCTCCAAGAGTGGCAGGCACAGCTATTAGCATTACTAAAAAGACAGGCCAAATTCTTTAGATATGCAAAGTAATTCTCAGTGGCCCTGCTCAGATTCTGTTGGGGAGCTTTAACGCTGCCCTCTGCCCCCCACCCCGCCCCCGTCCGCCATGGATGAAGAATAAGTCTACCAAGACATGATCTGCTTGGGGAGGAGAGGTGGCCGATCTCTCAAAGGAGAAAGGCCCAGAGCCTTTCCCTCCATGGGCTTTTATTAGGTTCATTCGCGTAGGAATACTAGGAATACGGATAAAGCTCATCAATCATTGTCAGCCAGTAAGGGTTAAACAATACATGATTTACAGAGAACTGTGAGGGCTTATTCTGAGTTACAGCCAATTAGTTAGAGGGCCATAAAAGTTTCGGCGCCAGACTCATCTCAGGTCTGGACCCTTATCTCTTAAACTGAGGGTACAAATTAAATAGGTTTCACAGGAATGTATGTATTTTTCTTAGGCCTGATTCCCCAGGGAATCCACCCCTCCCAGCATGGGACTGCACTACCCTCTGTTATTGCTTCAGGCTTAAGTCAGGCAAGGGAAGTAAGGCAGCCAAGAGATTAGGAGACTTCTTGCAGACAGAATGAGGACTCAGGCTATTTCAAAGCCGAGGGGCGAGGGTCTATTACCCCCTTTTTCCGCAGCCCCCCGAGTCCTTCCCTGCGAGCTTATTCCTGGTGACCAGAGCCTGTCTTAGGTTGATCCTCCCTTGTGGATTCTTACCCATCATTGGCTAACTGGTCAAGCTCAGGGCCAAGCAGGGTGAAGTGGGCAGAGGTGGCACTTCTGCCAGGGAGATAAGCTTTGTCTCCTTAGTGGCTTACGGTCCCAACTCTGACTCAGCCTTAACCATGGGGGGTTACAGCCTCTCAAACCAGGCAGGGCGGTTCCCAACCAGATTCCTTTTTCCCCAAGCTAGGTTAGTGGGGGCCTTCCCCATTTTGGGGACCTCTACATTCTCTGTTACACTTTTTACTATAAGAACCTTCAGCTTTTCTATTTCCTTTGAAACACCTGTATGTTTTTCCCTAGCTGTATTTAGTTTGCAAACCCTAAGACCCTTGAATAAATGCCTGTTTTTTATTTTCTAGCAAAATCTCTTGACTTATTTTGAGTTTGTTGGACATCATACCACCCCAAAGCTTGTAGTTTTCTAAGAATACTCCTTTAAATGCTAATCTGTTCAATCAGGTCATGTCCCTCCAATATAAGTGGCATTACAATATAAGGTTTGAAATATTTCCTTGAAGTCCTCTGATCTTAATATTTAAAAACATTCCCCAGACTTTTTTCCTTGATATTCATTGAATTTGCATTCTCTGGGCTTCTTACCATTAGCACCTTCATAAACAATGTCAGACCTGAGTGATCTCATTTAAATCTTAAGTGTTTTGATCATCATTGCCTCAATTATCATTATCCCCGGTGTGGCATGGGACTCTGAGTGTTCTTGAACAATCATTTGACTTCTTTGAGCTGATTCTTTTTTTCTTACCTAGTGTACAGAATCATATGGAAGACACACAATACATGTTTGACAAAGGCATGCTGAATGAATAAGTCTCAGTTTCTTCATCTGTGAACTGAGTAGTTTGGAAGTAGCCTATTATAAACTGTCATCCAGCCCAAATGTTTGAAAATTCTTGAAGTTTGTATCATCACAGCTGCCAGGGTACTGTGCCATAAACAAGTTAGACATGACAGCACCCTGCAATTAGTTCTCTGTTTGAATCAGAAGACATTGATGTGCACATATAATTAATGTCACAGAATGAAGACAAGTTATACACAGAACAGGCTTCAGAATAAAAGTTTTCTTTTGAGCCCTGGCTAGTATGGTTCAGTGGATTGAGCACTGGCCTTCGAACCAAAGGGTCACCAGTTCAATTCCCAGTCAGGGCACATGCCTGGGTTGTGGGCCAGGCCCCTGGTGAGGTGGGGGGGGGGGCAGGTGAGAGGCAACCACACATTGATGTTTCTCTCCCTCTCTTTCTCTCTCCCTTCCCCTCTGTCTAAAAATAAACAAATAAAATCTTTAAATAATAGTTTTCTTTTGAAAAGTATACAGCTATTCTGAAAAAATTCTTTAAGATAATAATAAAAGATAATTTTTTGTGTTGAATTGACCAAAGCTTAGTTAGATTCATCCATCAACATTAAAAGCATCTTCACTGCTTTATCCAACCACCTTCGAGGTGTGTTGGCTAGTGTCTTGAACTGTTATTTATAAGTTTTCAATGAGGAAAAGTTATACGAATGTGTTGGGGAGCTGGTTCTGATTTGAGATGCTTATACCTAATGTGAGACAAACTATACAGCTTTGGAAGCAGACAAATATGGGCTTGAATTCTAGATGTAAATCTGCTCCTTACTAACTAAGCTCTCAGCCTTTCTGAGACTCAACTTTCCCATCTGTATTATGTATAATAAATGTACTATTTCTTCTATGTTTCCAGACTTTTGGACACTCTATGATGTATTTGTTATATTTTTCCAACTAACAAACACAAATTGCTTTAAATTTCATACCTATTATTTTTAAAACAAAACCAACACACTATTTTAAAATAACTTTATACTATCATTTCTGTCTTGTCAGATACACTATAGAGACAAAGAGTTTTCATTTATGGAAGTAAAATGTATGTTATTGGCAAATAAAATATTGTTCTTAAAGAACAAACCCCAGAAACTGACTCAGACATACTCTCCAAAGTTATGAGTGTTTAAGCTTCCGTAAGCTAGAAAACAGGCCATTGAGAATAACATGCAAAGGAAAGGTAAGCAGGATTAATAATGATTGGTGAGGAAGGAGGATATCTAGAGCAACACTGAGAGCTCAAAACTACCATCTGCCATGGCCAGGTTAGAAAGCTCCAGATGTAGCAAAGGGGGAAGTAGCTCTTTGCCTACTGAAGCCCTATGGAAGCTGTCAATCTGGTGCTGCTTTCTCTATGTGTCACTGAGGAGTGTCACAATTTACTGTGACGAATTATGTGATCTGGATGTAGAACTCTGTCCTCAAATCAACTAAACCAGGCTGCTTTTTCTCCCCCTCCTGAGATGACTTATTATGAGGTTCCAGCAGCATGGAAACAGAATCTTCAATTTGTTCCATTTCCTGGGTAACTCAACCTTCCCAATTAGACTGCAATAAGGGATTTTGTGTGTGTGTGTGTGTGTGTGCAAGATCTAATAAAAAATAAAAATAGAGATGGCTATTTTTGATATTTTCCAGGTTGTGAGAGTTTATGACAATTATCTGGGGTGTGTTTCTAGTTTGTATTAGTTAATTTTGATTTAGTAAAACCATGTTCTTTTGCAGCTGGAGAAAGCCAGGCCCAGAAGAGTTGCCTGATTTGCAGAGAACACCTCTGACTAATGGCAGAGCTGAGGCAAGACCTTGTTTCTCCTGACTTTGAATCCAGTGCTTTCTTTACAGAACTATGTCTATGTTATATAACTCCTTAGAGAACATTTATTTAAATATTCACCCATATTCTTAAAAAAGAAATATGAATTTTGTGTGTCTAGCAGAAATAACTCTGGGAGTGGTCCTTCTGTGGATGGGTGTAGGGCTGAATGGCTGGCTCTGTGGAGTTGAAAGGAGAGGTTCAGTGCCACAAATAACAAAAACAAGAGGCTGCATGGTGAGGGCCCTGCTGTGAACATGTACTGGCCTTGGCATGAATTCATGAAGCTGGTCCAAGTCAAAGCTAGCTCATTAGGGCTGGTAGGCCAGACCATTGCAGCTGAGATAAGATTTGTCCTAATGAAACCTTCTGGGGTGTTCCTTCTGCCACTTCCTGTGCTGTTTATAGTTTTGAGTTGTGCAGTTGCGTAAACTATGCTAAATCCTTTGTTGTGTCGTAGTCAGGTGGATGACATACATCCACAATTCTTCTTTACAAAAAAAGAAATAGGCCAGAAGCTTACTTTCAGAAGGAAGACTGGTTCTCTTTTAAACTTTCTTTTATACTATTTTTTGCTTTGGCTAGAGCATTCTTAATCATGTAGCCAAAAGTCTTACCTCCTGCTTTATATATAATTCTAATAATTATATCTCGTAAGAGCACTTGGGTATGGGTGAATTTCTTTGCTATCCAATTAGATAGCTGCGACTCCTAAGTGGTTATTTGAATTTAAATTTGAAACAATTAAAATTAAGTGAAAATAAAAATTTAGTTCTTTAAGCACACGAATCACATTTTTAGTGCTCAATGGCTACAAGTAGTTAGTGGCTTCCATTTTGGTCAGTTTCATTAAAAAAAAAAAAAAAAGGAATCTGCAGCATCCACACTAAAGCACAGGCAAGAACCCTGAGAGTTAGGTTAAATGCCACAGCTGGAACTTCTCCAGGAGTTTCTAAGAAACTTGGGGAACTTGAACTTCTGATTTGGCTTTATGAGATAAGAGGGCACAGGAGGCAAGTCTAAGGACTTCCCCATAGCCAAAAACGGTTAGGCTCTCTTCTCGTAATTCTGGGATTCTTAAGGGCTCTCCCTATAGAAGGAAACATCAATGAAACAGGTATTTTTTTTGATCTTGGTACTTACTAGAAAAAAAAAAATAATCCCCTGTAAAATTATGTAATCATAAGCCAGCTATCATATGGGTTTTCGTCCATGTTCACACTGTGGTTGTGGTCTGGAGAATTTCTTTCTTTTTTTTTTTTAAATGAAACACGTTTATTTATTTTAATATAAAATCATTAAAAATAGAATTATTTAGGTAACGATTCTATTATTGGGGCCATTCAGACAACACCCAACCACATATATCTGTGTTAATCTGTTTGGAGATAAAATAGGGTTCTAATGAGTGATGACTCCAAATTTCTGTTGATAAACCAAAATAGAAAAAAAAAGTTATTTTGGTGAAAACAATTATTCTAAATACCCCAAGAGCAAAGCAAATACTTAACACAAATAAAATTATACTCATCCCCTCCATTCTCTTGCCACTTATTGATGACTTCTTTGTCATTTTTATTGCAGCATAATTGATATACAATATTACATTAATTTTAGGTGCAAAACATAACAACTGCATATTTGTATATACTGCAAAATGATCACCACAGTAAGTCTAGTTAACATCCTTCACCTTACATAGTTATAGATTTTTTCTTGTAATAAGAAATTATTTATTTTTTGATATATTTATTGATTATGCTATTACAGTTGTCCCTTTTCCACCCCTTCACTCAACTCCATCCTGCCCACCCCCTCCATCCCACATTCCCCCCATATAGTTCATGTCCATGGGTCATACTTATAAGTTCATTGGCTTCTACATTTCCTACACTATTCTTACCCTCCCCCTGTCTATTTTCCACCTATTATTTATGCTATTTATTCTCTGTACCTTTCCCCCCTCTCTCCCCCTCCCACTCCCCTATTGATAACCCTCCATGTGATCTCCATTTCTGTGGTTCTGTTTCTGTTCTAGTTGTTTGCTTAGTTTTCTTTTGTTTTGGTTTTAGGTGTGGTTGTTAATAACTGTGAGTTTGCTGTCATTTTTACTGTTCCTATTTTTTATCTTCTTTTTCTTAGGTAAGTCCCTTTAACATTTCATATAATAATAGCTTGGTGATGATGAACTCCTTTAACTTGGCCTTATCTGAGAAGCACTTTATCTGCCCTCCCATTCTAAATGATAGCTTTGCTGGATACAGTAATCTTGGATGTAGGTCCTTGCCTTTCATGACTTGGAATACTTCTTTCCAGCCCCTTCTTGCCTGTAAGGTCTCTTTGGGGAAATCAGCTGACAGTCTTATGGGAAGACCTTTGTAGGTAACTGTGTCCTTTTCTCTTGCTGCTTCTAAGATTCTCTCCTTCTGTTTCATCTTGGGTAATGTAATGATGATGTGCCTTGGTGTGTTCCTCCTTGGGTCCAGCTTCTTTGGGACTCTCTGAGCTTCCTGGACTTCCTGGAAGTCTATTTCCTTTGCCAGACTGGGGAAGTTCTCCTTCATTATTTGTTCAAATAAGTTTTCAATTTTTTGTTCTTCCTCTTCTCCTTCTAGCACCCCTATAATTTGGATGTTGGAACGTTTCAAGATGTCCTGGAGGTTCCTAAGCCTCTCCTCATTTTTCCGAATTCTTGTTTCTTCATTCTTTTCTGGTTGGATGTTTATTTCTTCCTTCTGGTCCACACCATTGATTTGAGTCCCAGTTTCTTTTGCATCACTATTGGTTCCCTGTACATTTTCCTTTGTTTCTCTTGGCATAGGCTTCATTTTTTCATCTACTTTTCAACCAAATTCAACCCATTCTGTGAGCATCTTAATAACCAGTGTTTTGAACTGTGCATCTGATAGGTTGGCTATCTCTTCCTCGCTTAGTTGTATTTTTTCTGGAGCTTTGAAGTGTTCTGTCATTTGGGCCTTTTTTTTTTTGTCTTGGCGTGTCTGTTACTTTAAGGGGTGGAACCTTAGGTGTTCCCTGGGCGGCATAACGCTGGTTGCTGTGCTGTGATGCTGCACTGTGATGCTGCGCTGTGATGCTGTACGTGGGGGAGGGGCCAAGAGGGAGCAATAGCGCCCGCTCCACCCTCCGCTGGGTTTCAGCCACTCCCACCGCTTCCCACAATCAAATTGGGCACCTCTGGTGCTGGTTCCCGAGTAGGTGGGCTTGTGCACACTCTAGGCCCCTGTGGGTCTCTCCAATGACCTCTCCTGTGAGGCTGGGAGTCTCTCCTGCTGCCGCCCCAACCCCCACGGGCATTTTCAATCAGAGGTTTGAGGCTTTTATTTCCCCGCGCTGGAGCCCTGGGTTACGCGGACTGCTTTGCTCCCCTCCGTTCGTCCCGGTTTATCTGTGCGGGAATGTGGGGCCGCAGGGTCTGCTAGTGGTCAGACTGCCTGCCCCGTTGGTCCCACACTCCGCCAGTCTCGGTCCTGCCACGGCCACGCGAGTCCTCTCCGCCCCGGCTGCCCGTCTCCACCCCTCCTACCGGTCTGGATGAATGTTTATTTTTTATTTACTTGGTGTGGGACGTCCTTGCCGTTCAATTTTCTGTCAGTTCTGGTTGTGCAAGGAGGCGCAGTGTGTCCACCTACGCCGCCATCTTGGTTCTCCGTCTGGTCTGGAGAATTTCAATCAGACCATGTAAGTGACACCATTTCGATGATGCTCTAAGGCACCTAGCAGATGAAAATACATATTCTTTCTGTAAAACCTCAAATTGAAACACATTAAGAAACTTTCACAGATAAAATTTCAGATAAAGTGAGTCACTCACAGTCAAAAAATCATAATGCACAAGGAAATAATGCTCAAATTCATTGTAAGAATGTAAATATAAATTAAAACGAAAAAGGCACCACTGCACCCTACCAGTTTGATAATTTATATTTGGTGATATCAAATGACCACCAAGATATTAGAAGAACTAGAATATTCATTCATTCACTGTTGATTTGGGTTTGATAATAGTACAACTTTGGAAACCAGTTTAGCATCAAATATGGTATTGAACCTATGCACTTTCATAATACAATAATTCACTTCAAGAGACAATTGTTCAATCATGTAACAACACATTTGCATAAGAGCATTCAGAACATCATGATTCATAATAGCCGAAACCTAAAAACAACCTACTTTTCATTAAAGTAGACTGAATTAATCAATTATAAGATAATTCAAAAGTGAAAGTAAATAAATGACAACTACATGCCTAAACACGGGTGAGCCTCAAAAGCATAATGTACTGAAATCTTAGAATAGTATTTATAGCATAATTCTATTTATATATGTTCCAAATTGAGCAAAAGCAAATGTATATCCATACATACATTGTATTATATAATTATATATAAATAATATATATCTAATACAAATATTAAACATACAAACATAGATAGTAAAACTTAAATGAACTGAAATAAGAGAATGATTACCACAACTTAAGACCAGGAATGAGAGAGGGATGTGATTTGGAAGAGACACAGAGAGAGGGCAGCTTCTAGAATACTATGCCTTCAATGTCTTCAGTTGGGTAATGAAAACACACATATATATATAAGTATAATTAATATCCTCTTATAAATTTGATCTGTTAAATAATATTGAAAGATCTGAATTTAGTAAAATTCCTGGTAATAAGTGGCAATGTTGGAGTTGCAACCCATTTCTACCAAGTCCTTGGCTGCTTCTTGTACATACATTCCTCAGCATACATTCTAAGAAGATTTCCCTCATTGCCTCTTCCTCAGTCATCAGTAACCCTTAATATATTCTCCATCTTCCAGAAATGTCTGGTCATCTCTTGTCCTTTCACCATAATCTCACTCCCTGTTCTTTTGTTTTAGCATAATTCAATCACGCACACACACTGACCCTGGAAGACATAGAAATACTCAGGGCACAAGAGAGAGTTTAAAGACATACCAATTTAAGAATTTATTGTATTTACCTCCCCTCTAAAAGAAGAAGAACATATTGTATCTATAAAGCATACACTATATAAAAGAACAAAGTGTATACAATAATCCTTTTAATTAAAAAGGGGGAAAATAAAAAAATTCTCAAAATGTCGAGAAACAAGAAAAGGATATGAAACATTTTAGAGAAATAGTAGCAGACATACAGGATCTATCCGGGAGGTCCAACAGGTAGCAAGTAAGTAGTGCCAAAAAGATAAAACAGAAGAAATGCAAGGGTCAAATGATCTAAGGAGCACTCTGAGGATATTTTTTCAGATCTGAAGGGGAACAGAATAGAAAAGACAGACATGTAGATCTTGATTATGAGATGTCATATTAAGAGAACAAAAGATATTTTGGCAACAGAATTACATTGTAAACATTAGATACTTTAAAATAATGGAACAATGCTTTTAGATTTCTGAAGAAAAATAATTTCCCTTCCTTTCTTTTCCTTTTATTGTCTCCTCTCCATTCATCACTCCATCCACCATCCATCCACCTGTCCAACCATCAATGCATCCATCCATCTGTATTAACTCATCTTTTCTAAATTTTCTTTTACAGTCTATTCATTTTCTTAAACATTTCTTAAGCTATTTCCCTAGATGTCGTTTTTCCTCTTAAATTTGAATATTATTATTAAGTCTTCTAGTATGACATTGCTGGCTTATTTTCACACCTTATATTGGGGTATTTTCCCTTGTGATTTGTTTTAACTAAAATGAATACTTACAATGCACATTATTCTGAAAGTTGCTTTTTCTCATTTAACATATTAACACAATGCAATGTCGATATGCATCTAATTTAATCACTAGCTAATAGTTCCTTGTAGAGATTTACCACTATTTATTCAACCATTTAGCCAGTAAATATCATTCCATTTATTTCCAGTAACAAAGTTCTAGTCTTTATCCAGAGTCGGGAGTGGAGGAGACCCAAATTATCATAATATATTTCAAGAGTTTGCACACCGTTTGGTCCTCTCTAGTCTGTATCTGATTTCTATACAGAACTATCACCTGCTTATCACTGGAAAATACACCTCCAGGTGACAGCTTATCTTTCCTTCTTGAGAGCAGTACATGAGTTGCATATGGTGAAGGCTATATTTTCCTTCTCAAATGGACTTTCAGTTTAAATCACTTTTGCTCCCCAAGCACGTCAGTAGAATGACAGTTCTACAGATATCTATCTTGCTTTTAAACAGGAAATGTAATTTCTGACTCGCCAAACAGGTAATCTTAAGTATACACTTCTTAGAACTTATCTGGGTGAGAGATGGTGAATAGTAATTTAACTTTGCTTCGTAAGCTAATCACATAAAACTACATGCTACCTTTTTCACATGAGCTCTATCAGCCCAACAGGTAGGACACACTTCAGTACGCACTATATTACTTCTCAGTGTGAGAAATAAAGTGCAGCAAGTCAGTTTTAATTGCAAAGTAAATTTTATGAGCCATGAACTTAGTTGAAAAAATATTCCTTAAAAAGTGTTCACAATAAATACTTTTAAATATATAAATTTGGCATTTGAGCCTAATACTGGCTTTTTCTGCAATGGGACTTTAGTTCTTTTAATTATAGATTTTTACAAGACACACCACTGCTTTATCTTTTCCAACTGACTTCTCAGAATTTTTGGCCATAACTTAGCATTTGAGATATAGGCTATCATTAAAATGTTAATTTTACAACCTGTATTATCTCTTATTAAAATGATTAAATTAATTGAAATATAATCATATGGTTTTTATCTTTGCTATAGATTTTTATTGGTTTTATTGCTCACTTCCATGCTTTTCAAACCATTATTTCTGCTATTTTTTTTAGTTTGATTTCTCAGGTAATGTGTTGGAGTGTTTTAATTTGTTAGGTTTTGTTCTCAGAAAAGTTGAGTGTGTGCTACATTTTCAGGGCCTTAGAATTTTTTTAACCAAGGTATAATAAACATAAAATGAAATGCAGAAGCATGACGCGTTCAGACTGATGAGCTTTTGACAATGAGGTGCGTAACTACCAAAAGTAGCATGCAGAGCACTGGCACCCTCCAGGAAGTTCCCTCATGAAAATTTCTTGTCCATTCTCTCTGTACTTTCCTCCCCCAACACCTGGTATTTATTTTTATTGCCATAGATGAACTTTGAGTAGTTTACTCTTTTTTATTGTTAATTGTGATTAAGTTATATGAATATACTGAATTTGTTCATCTAATTTTTTTTATTGATGGGCATTTGATTTGTTTCCAGTTTTTCAATATTTTGAGTGAGGATGTTGGAAATATTCTTATACAAGATTTTTGTGGATATGTGTGTTTTCATTTCTCTTAGGTAGTGCCTAGAAATAAAAGTTTTGGGTCATAAGGTAAATTTAAACTTCATGAAAAAGTGCCAAACTCTGAAAAGTGATTATCAAACAGCAGTGTACAAAGGTTCCAGTTGCTCCACATTTTTGGCAGTATTTTCTTTTATAATGCATCCCATGGTAGCCGTAATAGTTGCCTGGTTGTTCTAATGTTTGTTTACTTTTTCAGTTTCTCCTCATTCAATTGATCCTACACAGTGCTGCAAGGCTCGCTGTCCTCAGACTCAACTCTAGGGAAATAATACTCAGCTCAAATTCTTTCATTAGTGTTCCAGTCACTACCTTAACCTGACACTGAAGGTCCTCTGTGATCTGACCCTTACTTGAATTTTTAATTTTATGTCCTAATCTGTAATCTATAAATTTCACACAATTCACATTCCAGCCAAACTAGTTATAGCTGTCCATTCCTCAAACCTGCTAGATGATTTCTTGCCTCTCTGCTTTTCTTCTTGCTGTTCTCCACCCTCCAATCCCTCCCTGACATTGCTCATCTCTACAGCTTGCTCATTCCTGACTCAGCTCAGATTGTAATTTTCTAGGACATCCACTCCCCCAAACAGGAAACTGAACTTCGGAATCCCTTTAAAATTTGATTTTTGCTTTTGTTCTAGGCTGTTTCACATTCATTTCCTGTATGGTTTTAGGCCCCTTCCTAGTTGCAAACTGCTTTGAAGGTAAGGTTATATTCCATTTCTTTTCCATTCACTGGATCCTCAGTAACTCTTTACTGAAGGAATGAATAAGCCGAGTGAATCGTGAGTGGAAATGCTGAGTGCTGTTTATGACTGCTGGTAGCCGTTCTTTTTAAGTTGAATTTTACCTTGGTGTCAGCTCACTTACAACTAGTTATTCAGAGAGATAATCAGACCCACTTACCAGATATTACTTGCATAAAGAGCAGTAGAAGTGGTAAAAGTGTGGACTTCGGAATCAGACAAACCTGTGCTTCTGTCTCATTTACTAGCTGTAAAAAAGTCACTAAATACTTTCTGTGCTTCAATTTTCCTCATTTATCAAGTGAGGATGATATTCCTTCATTGTCTTGATGACAGATGAAATAAAGCACTCAAAACATGTTAGAGTTTTGTTTTTTTCTTGAATACAGCATACTGATCCACATATCAAACTTTAAATTCTCTTTAATAATTGTTTTCTTATGTAAAATTTAAAAGATGTTGAGGAGGACACTCACTGGCCCGTATTGGCAACAATGAACCAAACCTAAGGATCAAGTGAGTTACATACCCACCTCTAAAAAGAGCTGCAAACTGCCCCAGGCTTACCAAGGGGGGACACATATTTCCTACTATCCTTCGCACTTCCCAGGCTATACAAAAGCATTGAGAGAGTTGGGGGATTCCCAGGAAGTATGGGTGTCAGCCTGCTGAAAGAAGTGTTCGTGTTAAAGATGCTTTCTCATCTCCAAAGCCAGATGATAGGATCTCTAAGGCACTCTCTCAAAGAGACTGGGGGTGCCTGGAGAAGGGAAAGGCCGGATCTCTTTCTGAGATGGCCATCTAGCTAGGCAAGGAGGCTAGCCCATCGGCCCCAGAAGGTAAATAAAGAGAGCGAGAAGAGACAAGGAGGCAGGACAGAGAGAGAGAGATGTTTGCACACCCACAGCTGGAATGTAAAGAGTTTTCCACAGCATTACAGAAAACAACCAATTTTATATCATCTTGTCAATTCTTCTCTGAACATGGCTATAAAGGTTGCATACTGGGAATCGGTTTAGAGAATTTTCTACCAGGAAAGGGAGGTCAGGAAAGTGGAAAGAGATTGAAGTGAGACACTACCTCAGCAAATTGTAGAGAGGCCCCAATAAAGCTTTAAAAAGGTTTTGTGGTTGTAACGGGTCAGAGAGCCAGCTTTTGAAGGGCTCTTTCACTTGGAAGGTGTTGATGGACACTCTGTGGTAATGCAGAAGCAACCACCACCACAGAGAAATGAGGACAAACTAGCTCTGTAAAAAAGCTTTTGACCATTTTCTCTGTTCCCTTTACTTTCTCCAACTTCAGAGGACTTGGAGGCTAAAAGAAAGAACACCAAGAGGGGTTCCAGAAGATGAACTGTGTCTTCCCAGTGACCAGCCTCAAAGTGCTGGAAAGGAGGAAAGGAAAGAGTAAAGCACAAACTCATCCATTCTGAACATTCTGAAGGTGGAGCCTTTGCCTGGGAAAGGGGAGAAACAGACATTTAGAATAAAATTTTAAAATAAATAGAAACTTAGTCATTGAAAGTGACTAGCAAGTTATGGAATCTGCCTAAGAGGCCCCTGAGGGACTGAATGGGGAGGTCCCGCAGAGTTCCAAGGAAAGTAATACTGGGGGAAATAGAAAGCCTTTGTTTTTACCCCACTATACCTAGACTTAATGAACCGGCCCAAAATTCATTCAAAATAATAACATTTTCACAAATTATCTTTGTAAGTAGTCAATAGACCTACACAAATCTTAAACGATTTCAAGCTACCTGAACAGTATGTTTTTTAATTAAATCAACAGTATGTTGATTTACTGAGAAAAGAATATATCCTCATATGGACTTTTTTGCAGGTCTTTTTTTCAGTCAGTTTGTTATCTTGTGAAGCAGATTCTGCTAGCTGCCTTCCCAACAGCCTTGGTAATGGAGCCCCGTTTTGTTCAAGTTGGGGGAAGTGCCGTGCCCCAGGGGGTGGGTCTGACCAATCTATGCCTATCGACGCATCCCCACTCCTCCTCCTGGTGGCCTTTTCAGGGACAGGCTGGCCAGTGTGATGTAAGCCTATACGTGCTGGGAGTTGCCTGGAAGAGATTATATTTCTGTTTTACAAAAATTTATGAGGAAAGAAAAGGATCCTCCCCCTTCTTTGTTTTATGGCAAGAATGTGATCCTTAGAGCTGCCATGGGCATCTCACACCCATGTGATTCTGCTGACACACTGGGGAGGACAGGTTGCAAGTGAGAAAGTCATTTTCATTCACGAAGGGATCATCTAGCTTCTGAGCCAGCCCTGGAGCTGCTTGCCTACGCTGGATGCAGGCACACGGTGTCCTCTCTGACTGGGTCAGGACCTCTGTTTCCTGTTCCTGCACAGGAAAAGCCTGTGCCCTCCCAGGTTTAGGGACTTCAGTAGGAAGGAAAGGTGGGTCTTCCGGAGACTGTGCAAACTGCTGGTTAGTAGAGGCCCTTTTGAAGTGAGTGGAATTTAAGGCAATCAATAGTTATTTATTTAGAGCCCACAGTCCAAAAATTATCCATCTACTCAGAGGCAAAGGGTCTCACTCAGGAAGGGCTTCCAAGGAAAGTGACTACTGTGGTCACTGTACCTGATCCTGAGAGAGAAAAAAGAAACTTACTCTGTGGTCCAGGAAAATGCCAAGATGACCGAGCTTGGGCTGACATCTTCTGGTTGGATGTAAAATAGGCTTCATTAAGAAATGATTCCCACACAAGACTATATTTTCAGGGGTCATTTCTATAGTTTGTTAGAAATGATTCCCACAGACTGACAATGGGCTGGGAAGAGAGGTGGCTTTGAGAACACAAAATAATAAAGACAAAATAATAATTTTTTATTTTATGATGATATTCTTTAGTTGTACTTAAATAACATCTATGAGAAAGAATATTTATAATAATTTATTATTGGCTAATCCAAATGTAACAGGTAAAGTTATCCATAAATATGACTAATTCTGTGTCCAATTAATTTCCAGTACATGGGAGGTCCCCTTTCCTTTACTGTAATCTGAGTTTCCTGTGGATACTGTATCTCTGAGATCCTTGAGTGCTAGAATGTTCTCTGTGCTTGTCTGCACTTCATGCTCTGGGCTCGGGCTCAGGCTCAGTTCCTTCCCTCTCTCCTCCTGCAGGTCTCTGCCCCTTTTCATTCTGGAATTATTTTCTCTGGTCTGTTTTGCTAAATAATGTAGACAAAGATGATTCCTCCAATCACACCTTACAAAAGGGTTATGAATTAAACAGACTTTCCTGACACCTGAGAATAAATAACATTAGGGACATGTCTTGCACAAAGAGAAACAAAAAATACATCTTCAACTTTATTTTCCTAGAATTTATCAGCTGCCATTTCCCTTTGCTTTCTCTACTAGCCATAGTTCGTAGCACAATGCCATGTTACTAGGGACTGTGCTTTGCCTTAAGAAGAATTCAAGTTTTAATGTCCTCCTGCCTCTGGTTCCTATCTGAAGAGGCAAAACACGAATCCCTGTTGTATTATGCTCTGCAGTGGTAAGCCCACCCACAATCATGCTGGTCACATTTTTAAACAAGACATTTGAAAACATTTGAATTGAGAGTGTGTTGCCAATGTTCAGAGTTCTCCAAAGAATAATAGGCCCTTGTTATTGATACATTTCATAATAAAAGTGGCTCAGAAAGATGGTTCTTCTCCAAATCAAAAGAGTCTATCCTAGCCCCTAATTTTAACTTGTACTTTCAATGCTACGTGAAAGGTATATTTTAAAGTAGGTTTGTCACCATGTCACCGTATGCTGATGGAAAAGAGTTTAACCTTCCAAGACCTCCAAATGAGGATGGTAGTATGTGCTCCATTAATTGAGGATAGTTACGGAAAGCATTTTATAAGCCATATTACATAAACATAACTGCCTGTTAAGTGTTATATTCAAGTCTTCTTAATGATACTCCTGAAGTTAGTAAATTAGAGTTCTTTTGTCATATGATTATGTGTTAATGCAAGGATACTGGGGGAAAGTGCTATTTTATGTTTCTGGATATATGGCCTTCATCAACCTAAAGTACCCTGTGGCTTTGGGAAGATGGGTGATATGGGGGGAGTGCAAGGGTGGGGAAAGATAAAGATGTTACAGCAGAAATTCAAGGAGAACAGAAGACAATCTTCTGATACATAAAATTGCTGCTGTTGTTTTTAAACAAGAATTTTGACAGTCAGACTTGCTTATGAGAGAAAGGATCTCCTAAAATTCCTTTAGGTCCCATTAAACAGATCAGGACTTGGACCTGGAGGCTCCATTCACAGATATTCTCCCGTGTCTCTTCTGTCTATGACAGTAGGGAAGGGGTAAATGAATATATAGTGGAGAAAAGAAAAGCCCAATCACAGGTCACTTACATAGGATATAATATTGAAGAAAGCAAAGCCTGAAGATTATTACATTAAATACTCAAAGTTTGCTCTGAGGAGAGGGAATGAAAGAGATGCAGGGGAAGGAACATACCAGTTATTGAAGCTCTTATTCCTAATAATGTGACTGCTCTTTCTTGAGTTCATACTAATAGGTCTGGGGTAGCCTGAGACTGCTGGAGCTGTGGTCTGCTTCCCCGGGCCCTGGATGGAAGCTGCAGGTCTCTAAGAGAAGCACTGCATCTGGCCACTTTCAACCTGGCAACAGGCAATGGTGCTTCTGCAGGGACCACGGGTGATCAGACATGTCTGAGATCCCTTTCAAGACCTCATTCCCATTTATGACCTTGGGCAAGGAAAGCTTCACAGTGATAAAGGCAGTGAAATGTACTTTGACACAAGGAGAGGGCTTAAAAGTGGGTGTCATCAAGCTGTCCTCATTTCTGATGTGAGCAGAATGGAACCCAGGTGCTCTCACATGCCCCTTAAGAGGATAATAGAGATAATTGGAAGCAAGGTCGTCATGAGAGAGAAAAAAGCGCCATCTTGGAACTGTCTGGTCCAGGATATAATGGTAGGGATTCAGAACAGCATTCAGAGATGAGGTGCTGATGGGGGCCCGGCCAGCAGGGACAGTAACTGGGCACCTCTCAGCTGTGCATGACGTGAGTGACACAGAGGCCAGCACCTGATGACAGCAAAGGGAGCATAGACTCTTGTGCTAGCACCAGTGAGGATTCTAAATGTAGATCTGGGACCCTCCTGCCTCCAAATCAGGAGAACATGTCTACCCTAGGCCCTCTGTACTCAGATGTTCTCTTGCTGAGGGCAGTGAAGGGAAAAAGGTGTGCAATCTGGCAGGTTGAATATTTTACGTAGGGAATGATTTTATGCACTGTTCAACACATTGAATCAGATTGAGGTTATCAGATTGAAATATATCCATTACTCCCCACTCCAGGGTTAGGAACAGGGAGGTGGCATGGGGTGGTTCTGGGGTGCTGATGATGTTCTAGTTCTTGATCTGGGTGCTCACTCCACTGGGTGTGCATTCTTTGTGAAAATTCATGCAACTGTACACTTAAAATAGTTGTACATATGTATGTTATTATTCAACAAAAATGTTTACTTCAAAATTTGAATGCCTCTGAACTTCCATGCACACTCCTAAGGACATGCATGTATAACCCAGCAGGTGGCACTTGTGAGAAGCAAAAAGTCAGTTTTAGAAAAATAAAGATGCCCCCTTTCTCCATACATTTGAGTGCAGTGTGAGCAGAAGTGTAAATTCACTTCATGTGCTTTTGCTAAGGAAAGTGGGTCAAAAATCCACACACCTGGAAGACTCCCTAAATACAGTGGCAGTAGCGCCACAGGAAAAACTCAGGCTGGTTCTATATTTAATACTCTCTAGAGTAGTAAATTATCTAGAATTAATTTCAGGTGACAGAAATTAAAAAGGAGATTTAGTCATCATATCTGCACACTATCATTTTGGATGTGTTAATAGATGGAACTCATTTCTTATTATTTTGATATAGTTTTGCAAGTACCATATACATTCCAATGTCTTTGGAGGAGTTACATGAACTTTAAAAATTTCCACAAATTGGCAGTAGCCTTGTAATATAGCAAGGTATAGCAGAAAGGAGAAAAGAGAAAGAAGAGAGTGAATTAAGTCCTTACCTCTTAGCAATCCTAAGGTGAACCACATAATCCCTCAGGCTGCTTCCTCACCAGTGAGATGATCCTTGCATCTGACCACTCACAGCCTTGTGAGAATATAGGAGACGCTGCACATCTAAGACCTCTGCAAACTGCATTCACAAGATATATCTTGATGATTATAGATCAGTGTTGAGAAATGACAGAACGTGCCTATGCTCTGTATTTCCTATGAGAGCTTCATATTTCCAGTGCTTTGGTACCTTGCTAGAAGGTCTGGAACAAGCAACATTGGCAATGTTAAAATTAAATTGGTTACTGATTAATGTTGCATAATAATCTACCACTCAAAGTGATGTATCTGGGAAATAGCTTGTGCCACGTGGAAGTCAAGTGTTCTCTGGGGTATAATATAAACCAGGAGTAAGATAATCCTTTCTTTATATTTAACCCTGTTGGATATAAACTGTAGCTGACACTGTTGGTGCCCACCCTACTCCCTTCCTCCCACCACTTCAGTGCACACCCATAGATTTCAACTGCCAGCTCCTGGTCAATGTGCTAGGGAGCTCTCTTTGGTATGTGAGGCTACCTTTGCCTGCTTGTGGAAGGGACTGAAAGTGTCAGATAATTAATGCCCCTCAAAGCAGCAATCAATCAATATCCTTGTTTCCTTGCTCCTAGGGAGAGACAACACTAAGGCATGTGGTCTACACTGACTCCCAGGACTCTCCAATGTGTCTGAGCTTCAGTTACTCCCGTTATAACTGGGCTGATATCATTACTGGGTGACTTCTCTCCCCCAGTGGGGTCTCACTTCCCCACTGTCTTACACATTTTTTCTTCACCTCCTAGATGTACTGATTGCTTCAAATCTCTGTCTTAACATTTGCCTCTGGGGTGATCCCAAACTATGACAATGACAAACGATATTGACTCCAATTTTTGCCTCTTGAATTTATTGCCTCATCAGGCCCCAGACCATGGATCAAAGGGTATAAGACTGATTTGGGAATGGGATATTGGTTTATTTTGGTAGATACATCATGTAACCATTAACATACTTTCTAAAATTAATCATTATGTTTAGTGTCATCTGGGTTGCTTCTTCTACCCAAAATACAGATTAATTGGAGTTCAGTAAATGCCAAAGAAATAACTTGAGAATATGTTAAAGATAACAAAGATGTATGTTCCTTTAAGAAAAACATATTTCTGAATGTGTTGATTTATCAGAGAGGAATGAAATATTTTAACAGATGAGATTCATTCTACCGAGCAATTCTTCTGTCTCTTGCATCAATGCTTCTCCTCTTTCTTTCCCTTCCTATCCTCTCTCCACTTTCCTTCCCTAATCCTTTGTCTTTCCATGGACCTCACCTTCCCACCTGACTTTAAAAGTAAAATAATTAGATGACTATGTCATAAACCCCTCATAGGACAAACACAGTCACCCAGATAACAGCGTGCATTGCAAGATATTTCTTCTTGGTACAAAATTAATTTAAAATACATTAGCTTCTGAGTACTTCATGAACTGAAGTCTTGGTAAGTACAATATTCTTCAGTGGGATGGGCAATCTGGGAGTCTCGTGTTCCAGTCTGAGATCTCTGGTACCTGAGGACAGCTTAGCATATATCTAATGGAGACAAAGAAGCTATGGATTAATCAAGACAGGCAAAGTGTAGTATTTTAAAGAACGAGCCACTTAAAAAAAATTAGAGGACTTCTGGTCAAGATGGAGGCATAGGTAAACCCAACTTGCCTCCTTGCACAACCATAGCAAAAATTACAACTAGACTACAAAACAATGATCACCCATAATCATCAGAAAATTGAGCTGTATGCAAGTCCGACAACCAAGGGATTAAAGAAGTCACATTCATCCAGATGGGTAGGAGGGGATGTGGAGATGTGTGGAGAGGTGCAGAGATGTGGAGACATGGAACAGGCAGTCCCACACTATGTGTGGTGGATAAAAGTAAAGGGGGGTACCTCGGGAGCAAGTGATCCCAGCTCCACATCAGACCACCCAGTCCAGGGTTCTAGTGCCAGGAAGACACGTCCCCAAACTTCTGGTTATAAAAACCAGTGAGGGTTGGAGCGGCAGCAGAAACTGAAATATTTGCAGGAGTCTCCTTTAAAGGGCTCCCAATGGATTTAGGATGCATGCAGACTCACTCTGTCTGGGCTCTGGCATGAGGGCAGTAGCTGGAAGGGCACAAGTGGCATACAGGGAGAAATTGAAGTGGCTGGCATCAGGGTGAGTGCCAGGAGATAGCTTCTTTCCAAACAAAACTCCAGAGGCCAGGCAGCAGCATTGTCCTCTTTCTGAGCCCTCTACTACACAGAGCCACAGAGCGGGGACACCATATCAGAGACTCCATCAACCTGGTTCGCACAGGCTGCCCCACCCAGGTGAATACCTAAGGCTCTGCCCCATCCAACTTATTGCTGCACTTTTCTACAATAGGCCATGCTACTAAGGCAGGGAGTCAAAGCAGCTTTACCTAATACATAGAAACAAACACAGGGAGGCTGCCAAAATGAGGAGAAAAATAAATATGGTCCAAATGAAAAAATAGAACAAAACTCCAAAAAAAGAAAAAAAAACTAAACAAACAAAATGGAGATAAACAGTCTAATAGACACAGAGTTCAAAACACTGGTTATTAGGACGCTCAAGGAACTCATTGGGTACTTCAATGGCATAAAAAAGATCCAGGCAGAAATGAAGGATATACTAAAATAAAGAACAATTCTCAGGGAACCAACAGCTGAGTGGATGAAGCCAAGAATCAAATCAATGATTTGGAACATAAGGAAGAAAAAAACATCCAATCAGTAAAACAAGAAGAAAAAAGAATCCAAAAAATTGAGGATAGTGTAAGAAGCATTCCAACATTCACATCATAAGGGTGCCAGAGGAAGAGAAAGAGCAAGACATTGGAAACCTATTTGAAAAAATAAAAGAAAACTTCACTAATTTTTTAAAAATTAACAATTTGTTTTTGTTTCTTTTGATTAATTAATTAATTTATTTTTATTGTTATTCAATTACAATTGTCTGCATTTTCTCCCCATCCCTCCACCCCACCCCAGCCAATCCCACCTCCCTCCCCCACCTAGCACAATTTACAATAGCCAAGCACTGGAAGCAACCTAAGTGCCCATCAGCAAATGAGTGGATCAAAAAGCTATGGTACATTTACACAATGGAATTCTACGCAGCAGAGAAAGAAGGAGCTTATACCCTTTGCAACAGCGTGGATGGAACTGGAGAGCATTATGTTAAGTGAAATAAACCAGGCGGTGAGGGACAAATACCATATGATCTAACCTTTAACTGGAACATAATCAACAAAAGAAAAAAGGAAACAAAATATAACCAGAGACATTGAAATTAAGAACAATGTAACAATAGCCAGAGGGGACTGGGGAGGGGATAGTGGGGAGAGGGGTCTACAGGAGCTACTATAATGAACTTCACTAATTTGTTTAAGGAAATAGACTTGCAAGTCCAGGAAGCACAGAGAATCCCAAACAAGATGGACACAAAGAGGACCACACCAAGACCCATCATAATTAAATTGCCAAAGGTTAAAGATAGAGAATCTTAAAAGCAGCAAGAGAAAAGCAGAGGGTTACCTACAAAGGAGTTCCCATAAGACTGTCAGCAGATTTCTCAAAAGAAACTTTGCAGGCTAGAAGGGAGTGGCAAGAAGTAGTAAAAATGGTGAAAAGCAAGGACTTAAAACCTAAATTATCATGTAGAATGGGAAGGCAGATAAAGTGCTTCCCAGACAAGGTAATGCTAAAGGAGTTCACCTTTGGCAAGTCATTATATGAAATGTTAAGGGGACTTATTTAAAAAAAAGAAGATCAAAACTGAATATTAAAATGGCAATAAATTCACAATTATCAACAATTGAATATGACAAACAAACTAAGCGAAAAAGCAGAACAGAAACAGAATCATAGATACGGCACTCATATGGAGGGTTATCAGTTGGGAGGGAGAAGGGGGAGAGTGAGGGGAAAAGTGCAGGGATTAGGAAGTACAAATTGGTAGGTAGAGAATAGACAGGGGGATTTAACAATGGTATAGGAAATGGAGTAGCTTAAGAACTTATATTCATGACCCATAGACATAAACTAAGGTGGGGATTGCCAGAGCGAATAGCAATACTGGGTGGAGGGTGGCAAAAGGATTAAAATTGGGACAACTGTAATAGCATAAACAATAAAATATATTAAAAAGTGAATACTGTGGAAGACTCCATCTACCGTCAAATAGTTTTGTGGGAGAATACAGACTGGCTTATAATCACTAAATCACTAGAAAACCAAACCATACATAACCAAGAGTCCACCAAGAATTTTGGTTTGTTTTTGTTCCAGGCAAGGGAAGAGAAGACACTTCAACCCTGAGCTGGGGGGATTTGGCCAATAAAAATGAAATTAATCTGGGCTTTTCTTTCTAACTGAAATTCCAGCAAGAAATGATTATTTCCCTAATTTTTTTTCCTACTAGATAATCCAGGTTGATGTTTAAAGCACTCAGAGAGCTTTTCAAAATTGGTAACAAAAAGAAACAAAAGAAGGAAGCTTCTGTTGTTACTGTTGATGTTTTCTCTGTAATTACAGCATCATTTTTTTTGTAAAATTCAATAGGGAATCAGACTTTTCAGAGTTCTGAAATGCTCCCTTTGAGAATTGGGGGTACCCTTTTATAAAGATGATAATAACTCTAAGGTTCCTGTGGGGAAAGGAGTTTACCATAAACACGTAGGATGTATGACTAAAATATAGTTTATTTTATTGCTGTGAGCATAGTCTAACTTTTTATAGCTTGAATTTTATTTCTTTGCAAAACAAGTCTTACACTTTTACTCAGTCAAGGGTGTTTGCATAGCTCCCTTTCAAAAATGCTAGAATTTCTGATATAAAATCTGCTGAACACCAAGGGGCCCTTGATGGGGAGGGAATCAGCAGTTCTTGTGGTGAGAAGCCCATTTCCCACACTGTGGGAACTTTCTATTTGGTGGGATCTTAAGGTCTCTCTGTGCTTAAAGTGTAAATACAAGTGTGTTGGTTGAAAATGGCATTTCCCACAATTTCCAGGAGCTGGAAAGTTTTATCATTATCTGCTTTGATCATAATTGAAAGATCCTTAATCTTTTTGTGTTTGTAATTTGAGTATATCTCTCCCTCAAACACAAATAACACACATTCTTCCCTTAAGTAGGAGTTGTAAGAAAATTAATTAATTCTTGGGAAATGTGAACATTTTAGGTTTAGAAAAAGGCACCATTTTCTCTGTGCTATTTGAATCATTCACAAATAAAAGGAGGTGGAGGTGTCTAGTATGCATTACTTACTATAAAGTTATAATGTTCAAGCTGAGAAAAAAGTAAAAGTCTTTTCTATGCTCTGATTTTTAAAATTTATTTTTATTGTGTTTTTCTTTTACCATTTAATCCCCTTATGCCCCTCTCACCCCTGCAATCACCACCACACTGTTGTCCATGTCCATGAGTCCTTTTTCTTTTTTGCTTGATTCCTCCACCCTGTAACTACTCCACCCAGAGCAATCAGCCTGCTTTCTATCTGTGAGTCTTCTCTATTTTGTTTGTTAGTTCAGTTTGTTCATTGGATTCCACATATGAGTGAAATCATATGGTATGTATCTTTCTTTGACTGACTTATTTCACTTAGCATCATGATCCCTAGGTCCAACCATGCTGTTGCAAAAGTGAAAATTTTATTCCTTTTTATGGCCAAGTAGTATTCCATTGTGTATATGTACCATGGTTGTTTTATCCACTTATCTACTGATGGACACTTGGGCGGCTTCCATATCTTGGCAATTGTAAATAATGCTTCAATGAATATAGGGTGCTTATATTCTTTTAAATTAGTCTTTGGATTTCTTTGGATAAATTCCCAGAAGTGGAATCACTGGGTCATAAGGTAGCTCCATTTTTTAATTTTTTGAGGTGTCTCCACACTGATTTCCATAGTGGCTGCACAAATCTGCATTCCCACCAACAGTGCAAAAGGGTTTCCTTTTCTCCATATCCTTGCAAACACTTGTTGTTTGTTGATTTATTGATGATAGGCCATTCTGACAGTGTGAGGTGATATCTCCTTGTGGTTTTAATTTGCATTTCTCTGATTCTTAGTAACATTGAGCATCTTTTCATATGTCTATTGGTCATGTGACACAAAAGATCAATGAAACCAAGAGCTTGTTCTTTGAAAAGATAAACAATATTCATAGCCCTGAAGGTTATTTGCAAGGGTGTACACTTGTTTCTTTTCAGGAAAGCAGCTTGGTAAGCAGGACAGGGGCCAACCCAACTCTAACCTTCTGCCCCTTCCTCCTCATCCTGGTGCTGGTGAGCGCGGGATGTTAGATGGCCCTGGAGAGCAGAAAACCCCAGACAGCCACGTTCGGGGCTGCGATTGCTCCCCCTCTCTGGGAGGAAGAAGTGGGAGACCAGCACTCTGTGAGCTTTTAACCACTGTGAAGATGAGCTTGGAGATGACTGGGGTTGAAAGAATAAATCTACACGGCCACCTCTCATCACTAGGACTCCTAGCAGCAGGACAGAACTAAGAGTGCTGTGTCTTCAGCACTGGCCTCCTGCTCTCTGTCATCGCATCCCTGGAACATGCTGGGCACAGGGCTGCTCACTGCCTGTAGATCACTGAGCCTGCTAAGGGGTTCCATTGGCCAGAGCTCAGGGCTCTCTCTTACTGTCATTTTAGGCCCTGGACCATTTATGTTTCAGGATTCCCCAAAGCTGCCATTGGTGAATTTTTTTGGCTTCTGCCCAAGAATCTGATATAGAAAACCACTTTAGGGGCAGAATGCCATAGTGATTAAGAGTGTAGGCTCTGGTAGCAGATACCTAGGTTTGAATACTGACTCTGTTAGTTACAGCTTGGGTGAACTTAGGTAAACTTAGCCTCAAATCCTCACTGATGAAATGGGGATGACAGCAGTACAACATTTACCTCAGAGGGTTGTCGTGGTGAACATTATTAACACTTGCACACATTAGACCAATACTTGCTGAGTACCTAATACGTGTTGGCTGTTATTATACAATATCGATGCGGTGGGATAGAATACTGTAGTGGTAACTGTCTAGGAGTGCACCTCTTCCAGAAAAAGGACTGAACTATATATAGTCTATAGTAATATATTCATAAAATTTCAATAACTTGCCATCAATATTACAATAGAAATGTAGATCTTGATGCATAGTAATTTATTTCAGGAATTCTGCAATTTGATAAAAATGTGCATAGCATATAATAAATATTCATTAAATGAATGAGTGAAATGTGAGGAGAGGCCCTGGTACTGCAGGAGAAAGGGGAGCACAGGCTGGTAGAAGGAGGCCTGGGCAACTATAATAGTCAGAGTGGTCAATTGTCCAAATCCCTGAATCTAGGGGATGAGGTGAATTCTGATCCAGTCTAGCCAAGTAGAGGTCAGAGGGCAGTGGGCATCTCAAGACTTTTGCCATGACAAACAGTGTTGGAGATGTTTAGGCTAAGGCACCACTGAGCTAGAGGAAGCAGGGCTGAGAGAAAGGGCAGCAAGAAGCAAGGGGATAAGGGCAGAACTTTCGTCAGATGGGCTGCATTCCAAGTGGGGAACTGAAGGGAGAGCCAGGGACCAGGACAGAAGCCAATCTAGCAGACAGAAAGACTTCAGTGGGAATTAGAGGTGGATTCTGGCTCTGTGCTTACTTTGGGAGGCCCCATCACTCATGGGATCTCCAGAGAAAGGCCTGTGGGCAGCGAAAGCATCGCAGACCTTGATGGCCATGTGAGCCAAGCCTGCCTCCTGTACACTGGCCTTCATTGCTGGCAGCTGAGAAGTGTCAGTCGGATACCTGGGCTAAGAGAGAGTGCCAATGACTGGATTCCAGTTCACAGATTTCAAGACACTGGAACTACATCCAAACCTGACGAGAATGGGTACTCCCATTCTGAACCTGAAACTTGCATTGTCAACATTCTACCTCCTGGAATTTTAAAGTGGGGTTGATTGATGGCTTTTCAGAAACAATGGAAAGATTTGTATTGTGTTCATCATTAAGAAGTAGAGATTGTTATCTTCTCTTTGGAGGATAGTTTTGCAGTGTTATCAAAATTTAAAGGATGTTAACTGCCATGTTGTCTGTGGCAGTGAAAAAGTGAAAATTATTTAAATGCTGCCAACAGAAGGCTAGTTAAATGAATAATAGCACATCTGTACTCTGGAACAAAATGCATTAGTCAAAGACAATGAAGCAAACACCTATGTACAGACATGAAAAGGTGGCCACATTATATTATATGAAAAAATCATGCTTCAGAGGAGCAAATCAGTAGTATCCTGTACGTATAGACACATAAAATTATATGCCTATAATAACTATGTTTGAGTAATGCATAGAATATATTTGAAAGGACACAAACCAAATTAACTGTGGCTAATTCCAGAAGGAAGGATTGATGGGGGATGGGAGGGACCAGGGAATTTCATTTTATATTTAAAAAGATTTCTGTACTATTTGCTTGTTATTGTTTTGTTTTATGTATATTTATTGCATGTTATTTTAAAAACAATGTAAAAAATCTGAAAACAAAAGTTTGTTACCTTAAAAAGAAAAGAAAAGAAAAGAAAAGGTAAACAATATTGACAAACCTTTAATCAGCCTCATCAAGAAAAACAAAGAGGACCCAAATAAAAAAAATCAGAAATGAAGAGACTTCCAGTCAAGATAGAGGTATAGGTAAATGTGGCTTGCCCACTTGCACAGCAAAATGACAACTAAAATATAGAAAAACCATCACTCAGAACTGTCAGCAAACTGTCAAAAACTGTCAACTGTCAGGCTGTGTAGAAGTCTGACAATTAAGGAATTAAAGAAACCACATTCATCCAGACCGGTATTGGGGACAGGGGCAGAAATGTAGAGGTGTGGAATTGGCTGGTCCCAACCCCATATGTGCTGGATACAAAACAGAGGTATATCTCTGGAGTGAGGAATCCCATCCCCACACTATACAACCCAGCCCAGGGTTCTAATGCTAGGAAGATAAATCCCCATAACTTATCACTGTAAAAAGCAGTGAGGGATGGGTCAGTGGAAGAAAGTGTGGGATTCTCAGGCCTCTCCAGTCAAAGATCTCACACCACATGTGGACTCATTCAAACTCACTTCCTCTGGGCTCTAGCACCCGGGCAGTAGCTTGAAGGGCACCAGTGGCATATGTGGAGGAACTTAAGTGTCTGGCATCAGGGTGAGATCTGGGGGCAGCTTCCTCCCAGACATAACTACAGACAATAGTCATTATATATTTTCTGAGCCCTTCCCCACAGAGCCACAGTGCAGAGGTACCATATCTGAATCTCCATCAACTTGGCTTACATGGTAAGTCCTACCCACAATTACCTATTTCTTTTGAGAAATCAGCTGACAGTCTTATGGGAACTCCTTTGTAGGTAAACTCTCCCCTTTTCTATTGCTGCTTTTAAGGTTCTCTCTTTATCTTTAATCTTGGGTAATGCAATTATGATGTGCCTTGGTGTGTGCTTCCTTGAGTCCAGCTTCTCTGGGACTCTCTGAGCTTCCTGGACTTCCTGGAAGTCTATTTCCTTTGCCAGACTGGGGAAGTTCTCCTTCATTATTTGTTCAAATAAGTTTTCAATTTTTTGTTCTTCCTCTTCTCCTTCTGGCACCCTTATGATTCGGATGTTGGAATGTTTAAAGTTGTCCCGTAGGTTCCTAAGCCTCTCCTCATATTTTTGAATTCTTGTTTTTTCATTCTGTTCTGGTTGACTGTTTATGTCTTCCTTCTGCTCCAAACCGTTGATTTGAGTCCGGGTTTCCTTCCTGTCACTGTTGGCTCCCTGTGCATTTTCCTTTAATTCACTTTTCATAGCCTTCACTCTTTCCTCTATTTTGCAACCATACTCAACCAATTCCGTGAGCTTCCTGATTATCAGTGTTTTGAACTGTGCATCTGATAGGTTGGCTATCTCTTCATCTCTTAGTTTTATTTTTTCTGGAGCTTTGGTCTGTTCTTTCATTTGGACTTTTTTTTTTGGTCTCAGCATGCCTGTTATGTATAAGGGGTGGAGCCTTAGGTATTTGCCATGTCAGGGCAGCCCACGTCACTGTGTTGTGGCACTGTATGTGGGGCATGTGTCCAAAAGGGAACAACACCACTTGGTGGGCTCTAAGCTGGCTTTCAGTAACTTCTTCTGCTACCCACAAGAAAATTGGGCACTTCTGGTGCTGATTCCTGGGTGGGTGGTTTTGTGTATGCTCTAGGACCCTGTGGGTCTCTCCAACGAACTCTCCTATGAGGCTGGGACTTGCCCTGGCACCACAACCCTCACAGGTGTTTTCAGTCAGAGGTTTTGAGGCTTTATTTCCCCCTGCTGTAACCCTGGGTTGCTCGATCTGTCTCAATTCCCAGGTATTCCTCCTGGTTTATCTGCACAATAATGTGGAACTGCCAGCCACCACCTCGCCCAGTCTGCGAGCTGCCTTGCCTGCCCCAGTCCTCCAGCTGCCACCTCGCCTTGAGTCCTCTGCTTCGGCTTCCAGTCTCTGGCCCTCCTACCAGTCTGGATGAATGTTTCTTCTTTAACTCCTTGGTTGTTGGACTTCCATACAGTTCTATTTTCTGTCAGTTCTGGTTGTTTTTTGTTTTTAAATTTATTGTTGTCCTTCTTTTGATTGTGCGATGTGTTTACGTATACCTCCATCTTGGCCAGAAGTCCTCAATACAGATTTTGAAACCCAGTTTTGAAAGTCTAAGTGCTGCAAGAAAAAAGCCAATGAGAATTATTTATTCCTGTAATAAGAATGGAAATTGGTACAATACTTTAAGGAGAATTTTCTATATCTCATAAAATTGAAAATTTTCATATCACATGACCCTTCCACTGCCCACTTATGTTTTCTGTATCCATAGAAGGAAGATAACAGTTACCTATCTCTTAGGGTTGATGTGAATATGAAATAATTTAATATATGTAAAATACTTAGAAATTACATTTTTAGCTTTCAATACATTTCAGATTTGATTTTTAGTGGTAGTAATATCAATGTTATTATTATTAAATATCCCCCTAGAAAAACTCTTGCACATGTCCACAAGGTGACATGTATTTGAGTGTTCACTAAAATCTTATTTGTAATAGCAAAAAAGTTTTTGAAAAAACTTAAATAAATCAAAAATAGAATGGATAAAAATATGCTGTATACTTATACAATGGAATATTATACAACAGCTGCATCTATTGTTAACCTAAAAGTAAAAAGTCTTTTCAAAGTGAGAGATAAACAAGTATTTATTTGAAATCAATGAGAAATAGCTATTTAGGAATCATTAATTCAGGGGAAGCCAAAACAATATTCCAATTAGGAGACAAAGGCAATAGGTATTGATGAGAAAGGGCAGGGGAACTATTACCTCAGTAGAAGGAAAGTATTTCTATTGGTACAGATAATATAATGTGGAATGTTAATTCTAAACAATGTTCTTTTTAGTCCAATCATCAACAGTCTAGAAGTTAGAACAACTGCTTTCTTGTTATCTTTGCAGATAGTTGTCTTTGCAAGGCCCAAGATTGCTCAGGTAAAGTCCAAAATTTATTTTGCCATGTTTTTAACATTTTAAATTTTGATGTATAAGATGTGCAAGGTGGTTCCTCTTCAATGGTAGCTCTGGCTCCATTTTAAAGTGATTCTGTTTATGTTTTTGTCTATAGTATCCATATAGATAGCAGTCAAAAATATAATACTGGGTGAAGTAAAATGATTCATAAAAATAACTAAATTCTGATACAAGTTGCATGTAGGTTTTAAGTATGTAGACTATACTATATATTTCTAGGGATAGATATATATGTTAAAATATAAAGAAGCACATGGTAACCAAGATTTAGGGAGTTGTTACATCTACTGAGGAGAAACAATTCTGCGATCAGAGATGAGATCACTAGGAACTTCAGTAGATTGAAAATGTTTCATTTGTCACCTTGGTTAGTGTGTAAATGTGTGTTTCTTGTGTCATTCTTTATGTCTTCCAGAAGACATTAAATACTGCATAATAAAATAAAAAGTAACAAATAGCAAGAGTAAAGAATAAATAGCATTATCATGAACCAAATTTTTATGTATCTATTGGCACATTTGTTAATGTGCCCCTTTTGGCTTGAATATGTGTTTTAAACAGTGAGTTTTGATTCAGTTTGAACCCTTGTGAAGGACTTGAAGACAAGTGAAATCCAAATGCACTGTGAAATTCATGTGCCAATTACCTACAGATAGGATTAATAATGGTAAAACAGTTTTACTTGAAGTTAATTGCACAGAGTGTAAATAAGACTGCAGTGAAGCTAGTCATTTTGATTTTTTGTTGTATCCTGCCCAATGCTGCAAGCCTCCCTTACCCTATGGCCATAGTGAAGATCTTTAGCATGATTAAATGTTCATTTATGTTTGGACTATTTTTATGCTGTAGTCTGGATGCGCATCACTGAACGCCCTTGGGAGTATTTTCAATATTTAACGTGTCTGTAGGGCTGGAGTTCAACTGAAAGCATCCATCATAGCCTACTCGTTCATCCAACAGACGTTTAATAGTGACTATTATGCACCTAGCACTGTACTACACAGTGACAACCTCTGTTAATTGAGTCTTTATTAAAATACCTTAACAAGAGATGCTGCCTAGACAGGATAGAAAGACAAAGAGTAACAATATTCTGAAAGACCTTTGTTTGATGCTAAAGCTTGGGGTCCTTTGTCTTCACTAGCCTTACTTTAATCCCCAAGTGTTTGTGCCCTCTGTATCCTTAAACGTTTTCCCCCAAACCTGGAGCCTTTTGTAGCAATCTATAATACAGACAACATTTGCCATCAATGATTAATACTGAGAAATATAAGAAAACACTTAATAAAGAGTGGGAAACAGTTCTTACTTAGATAAGCTTCTTTTTCCACTGTTCATTAGCTAAGGGACTGATTTAAAAAACAGTCTCAGGCACTCTAACTTAATTGTTCAAGCCCATAAAATCCACAGGAGCTAACACTGAGCTTGTTGAAAGAGCATTTTCCATGTGTGATAGGTTGTGCCCATGCTGGGGACTTGTCACATAACCACAAATGGGGTTTCTGAAGTGGAAAGTTGCTATCAGAAAAATCTCTGTGGTCAGGGTCAATGTTTGCTTGTTTGTCTTCTTCTATTAGCTCAAATCATCCCTAGTAAAAATGGCATTAGAAAAGGGAAAATTCTGGAAAATGAAAATATGATAATTGTAGTGGATCATCTAATTCATGGTCTCGAACTTTCTGTAAAGGGTCAGATAGTAAATATAATAGGTTTTGAGGGTCATATGGTTTTGTGGCAACTACTGGACTTGACTATTGTTGTGTGAAAACATTCATAGAAAGCACACAAATGAATGGGCTTGAATGTGTCCCAGTAAAAGTTCATTTTCATAAAAAAGCACAGGGCCAGATCTGGACTGCCAGCAGTCATTGCCAACCACAAATCTAGTTGGGTCCTCAAAAAACAAAAAGAATACTGATGTGCTAGCAAGGCCGATGTTCTTTGGTGTGGTCTAGAGAAAGTTAAGACTAAAAGAAGAAGAAACAAAGTGAGATAGAACACAGTAGCATTTACTAAAATTAAAACATGCACACTTTACAGCATACACATTTTATGTGAACTGATATAAAATGAAAGACATGTTACATATATAATGATTTCCTTTGGGGGAGGTTAGAAAAAAGGGAGTGAGAAATTATAATAAATAAATTAAGAAAGTAGTCTTGGAGGGATCAATGATTACACTGTGCTTTGCACAGAACTTCTGATTAACTCAACCCCCTGCTGCTGAGTTCCCACAAGAAAAAGACACATTCAAAATAACACAAAAACAGCACAATCTTTCATTTTGATTTGAACCCAAAGAAAGACTTCCTGTGTAAAAAGGCTTCTTGAATGTAGAAGATCATGAATGATTGTGAATGTAATGACATAGACTCATTGTATAATTCTAATAAGCACTGAAGTCAATCTAAGTACAGGGCTGTATGCCTTCCTATGATTTGTATAAGCTATGAAAATGAAGTAAATATTATGTCTAGAAGCACCCCATCTTTTGGGAGAAATTAATGCCTAAATAAGCATGGTCTGTGGACTTGGAATTTAAAGCAGCTGAAACTTGCTTACTGTCATCATGGAAACCCCAGCGAGTATGCTGGAGGGTGCTTTAAAGTGGCAAGGTCAAATGTTTGGGGCAGAGTCACAGCTGCTGGGTGGCCCCACATCTCTGACCCAGACCCAGTGCTTCTTAGCAGCTTGTCTGCTTGGCTTCTAAGATCCAGCTTGCCCCTGTGTCCAACTATTGGCTCATGAAAATTTGGGATATCTACCTCTGTAGTAGATAGATGGACATAAGAATGGTGAAAGGGAAGCAAGAGCTAGGAGACAAGTATTGCTGGATGTGGCTCTTTAGAGCAGGGGCACCTCAAGGGGACCTCCTGGGAGAGGGGAGTGTGAGGTCATAAGGGTCTCAATGTGACCTGCCACAGGGCGGCCTGGGATTGGCCAGGCAGGAAAAAGGGGTTGATAAGAGGTGGGTTGCCAGGACCTGAGAGACCAAAAGAGAAAAGCCAGACATGAAAGGATGACACCTGGTTTCCTGCTCCTCCTCTTCCTGGCCCCTTTCCCCATGACCTCCTTTTCATGGTTCTCTGTCAAGGACCCCTGTCATCCACATTCTCTCCCAGGTCTCAGGCTCAGACTATGGGACACTGACTTCTTTTTTTTTTTTAATTTTAAAATATATTTATTGATTACGCTATTGCAGTCGTCCCATTTCCCCCCCTTCACTCAACTCCATCCTGCCCACCCCCTCCCTCCCACATTCCCCCCTATAGTTCATGTCCATGGGTCATACTTATAAGTTCTTTGGCTTCTACATTTCCTACACTATTCTTACCCTCCCCCTGTCTATTTTCCACCTATTTATGCTATTTATTCTCTGTACCTTTCCCCCCTCTCTCCCCCTCCCACTCCCCTATTGATAACCCTCCATGTGATCTCCATTTCTGTGGTTCTGTTTCTGTTCTAGTTGTTTGCTTAGTTTGCTTTTGTTTTTGTTTTAGGTGTGGTTTGCTGTCATTTTTACTGTTCATATTTTTTATCTTCTTTTTCTTAGATAAATCCCTTTAACATTTTGTATAATAAGGACTTGGTGATGATGAACTCCTTTAACTTGACCTTATCTGAGAAACACTTTATCTGCCTTTCCATTGTAAATGATAGCTTTGCTGGATACAGTAATCTTGGATGTAGGTCCTTGCCTTTCAAGACTTGGAATACTTTTTTCCAGCCCTTCTTGCCTGTAAGGTTTCTTTTGAGAAATCAGTTGACAGTCTTATGGGAGCTCCTTTGTAGGTAACTGTGTCCTTTTCTCTTGCTGCTTCTAAGATTCTCTCCTTCTGCTTCATCTTGGGTAATGTAATTATGATGTGCCTTGGTGTGTGCTTCCTTGGGTCCAGCTTCTTTGGGACTCTCTGAGCTTCCTGGACTTCCTGGAAGTCTATTTCCTTTGCCAGACTAGGGAAGTTCTCCTTCATTATTTGTTCAAATAAGTTTTCAATTTTTTGTTCTTCCTCGTTTCCTTCTGGCACCCCTATAATTCGGATGTTGGAACGTTTCAAGATGTCCTGGAGGTTCCTAAGCCTCTCCTCATTTTTCCGAATTCTTGTTTCTTCATTCTTTTCTGGTTGGATGTTTCTTTCTTCCTTCTGGTCCACACCATTGATTTGAGTCCCAGTTTCCTTTGCATCAATATTGGTTCCCTGTACATTTTCCTTTGTTTCTCTTAGCATAGCCTTCATTTTTTCATGTAATTTGTGACCAAATTCAACCAATTCTGTGAGCTTCCTGATTACCAGTGTTTTGAACTGTGCATCTGATAGGTTGGCTATGTCTTCGTTGCTTAGTTGTATTTTTTTCTGGAGCTTTGATCTGTTCTTTCATTTGGGCCATTTTTTTTTTTTTTGTCTTGGTGCTCCTGTTACATAAAGGGGCAGAGCCTTAGATGTTTACCAGGGTGAGGCAACCCATGTCACTGCGCTGTGATGCTGTATGTGGGGGAGGGACCGAGAGGGAGCAATGGCGGTTGATCAACTCTGCTGGATTTCAGTCACTCCCTCTGCTACTCACAATCAAATTGGGCCCCTCTAGTGCTGATTCCTGAGTGGGTAGGCTTGTGCATTTTCTAGGCCCCTGTGGGTCTCTCCAATGAACTCTCCTGTGAGGCTGGGAGTTTCTGGTACTGCTGCCTCAACCCCCACGGCTGTTTTCAATCAGAGGTTTGAGGCTTTATTTCCATGCGCTGGAGCCCTGGGTTGCATGATCTGTTTCGCTCCCCCGCTGTTCCTCCTGGTTTATCTATTCTGAATGTGGGGCCACAGGGTCCTCCAGCCACCACCTTGCCGGGAGTCCTCTCTGCTCCGGCTGCCTGTCTCCGCCCCTCCTACTGGTCTGGATGAACGTTTCTTCTTTATCTCCTTGGTTTTTAGACTTCCATACAGTTTGATATTCTGTCAGTTCTGGTTGTCTTTTGTTTTTAAATTGTTGTCCTTCTTTTGGTTGTGGGAGGAGGCACAGTGTGTTTACCTACGCCTCCGTCTTGGATGGAAGTCCCACTGATTCCTTTACTCACACTCCCCAACTTTTCCTCTTGGTTCCTGGCTATGGCAGTCCTGCATCAGTCCATCCACCCAGCATCCTTGGCTTACTTGGTAATCTTCCCCTGTGTGTCCTGTCCACCTAGAGTCCCAAAAGCAGCTTCAAAGTCTTAGATTACTGTGACAGTATGGACATGTAAGTTTTTTGGATAACTCTCCAGGTTAGAAATGTGTCTCATCAGAGGGAAGAGTTAAAGCTTCATGGCAAGGTCAATTTTAAGAGGGGATTGAGGGAGACATAGCTCACCCAGCATTAGTGTGTGACACCACAAAGGTACTGTTGTTAATAAATTCCTCCAGAGGTTGCAGATGTTGCTTTAGAGGGAGATCTCAAATACATGGCTTGCGTGCTGGCATATTTAATCCTGGGGAAGCCCCTGGCCCCAAGGAGGGTAAGAAGACTTCAAGTCAAGAAGGTGTCTTGCTGGTCACTCAACTACTAGGAGAAACTGATTTCATGAAACCTTGAAAAGTCAGAAAGTGACTACTACATAAGAGGCACTTCTTTGAAGACAGCAGAGCCCAGTGTAGATAAGGGGCATTGCTCGTAGGAGGAAAACATTGGCTAGTGGAACAGGTACAGATATATCATACAGTGGAAGAGTCCTCAACACACAATGACTGCTATTTTATTCCTGACATATCTGCTCTTTATAAAGAGAAGACAAGTTTTTTTAAAAAAACAGACTGAGAAGAAAAACATATTAAGAGATATCCAAGCAACTTTTAACTCTATGTTATAATATTTTTATAAGAATTCTTCATGGTGCTTCAAAAAAGTTAAAAATTACAAAGAAAAGTGAAATAACAAAGGATCAGATGATATTTAAAGTACAATGACCAGTTTCAGGAATTAGAGGAGAAATTATAAAAAACTAAGTGATTCTACAAATTCCACATCAGTACTCTTAATAAGAAAGCTCACATAGTTTTAATTGTAGCCTGGACTGCAGGAAGAGCTCTTCATGTGGAGAGAATGAGAGAGGTCCTTAGAAAATATACCCTTAGATAGCTTAGCTTTTTGGCCAACTCTAGAAACATATATATATATGTTCACCAAGTGTTTTCACAAAAATGGCATGTCAGCCAAGGGGGCTCCTTGGCCTTCACATTAAACCTAGGGAAGTTTTCTGCCATCCAAGATGTCCCATCGTGTGAGGTTTCTCTTCTGGAAAGGGAGGTTTGGACTTGTACCTCAGGAAGGGCCTACAACTGGTCCTAGTGAGTAATCAAATGTTTTTAGTAAATAATGACCTCTGAGCTGGGCCTTCTTGTGGCCACATCTATAGCCCCCAGATTAGCCTAGACTCTTCTGGGGAGGAGTGATTTTTTTCACACTGGTGCCCCTTATAGCATGTTTTTTTTTCCCTACAAATACCAGCATGATCTCATCAACCAGAAAATGTTCATCCTTACATAGTCCATTTAAACCATGTCCTCACTTGTGGGAACCTCATGGCCTTCCAACCCACCTCAGCATCTTGTTAGGCCATATCCTTAACACGTCTTTCCTGGGTTTTCACAATGGGAAAGAGAAAAGCAGCCCCACATATCTGAAAGCTGGTCTGGTACTATTATCCTTTGGTGTTGCCAGGAAGTAGCCTGATATTCACAACTAGGCAGTGGTGTTCTCTTATCGACCATAAACAAAATAACATTAAATGTCACTCTATGATAATAATGAAAAGAGAAAATAACCACTGTATAATCATACTAAATAAAGACAAAAACGTGAAAATTGCTCAAACCACAAAAATGGCCATTTTTCCCTCCTTGTTAGAATATGAATAACTGCTGTTTTTGTTTTTTAAACCAATCACAGTATCAACTTCACTGTGCCATCACCTTCTTGGTAAGTTTTATCAAGATGCCTAATCATGCAGTTACCCTCACTTCCTGATAGCATCCAATGCAGACCAAAGCCCTGCTTCTTTGAATCCTCTTCCGACATACCTCACATAAGTCCACTCATACATCTTTTTTAACACTGTATCCCTGTGATGGCTAGTAGTTCCTTAGGGTATGTGTTTTAATCATTTTAATGAATCAGTAAACCACATGTTAAATTTCAGGTGTTTTCTTAGGGTCTTTGCCTGTAAGGCACTGACAGAAATGAATGTTCACCAAGGTTCAGCTGAAACCATTTGAATCCTTTGTTGCCTTGGACTGGAGTCCTTGGCTCAATAAGGATGTACATATGAGATCTTTTGTGTGTCTACCTGTTAAGGTACCAAATTGCCTATAGCTGTGTGGAAAGTTAATATATAATAAGCTCTAATAGTCAATGAAGCTCTTTTTGCTTTGGTTTTTCTAATTTGAAGGTCCTCTGGTATTTCTTTATCTGATCAGATATGTATTATTCCTCATTGAATTTATTTTCTGGCTTAACACTGGCTTCTGTAATTCCTCTGCTTATCTAGGTCTTGTGTGTTTGTAAGAAATTTCTTTAGGAAACAGACTTGTATAAGCCTGATAAGAAAAGTTAACTGAGCTTCAGAGACTCATGGGACAACATTAAATGAATGTAAGTAAGTGTTGTTGGGAAGAAAAAGAGAGATAAAGAGGAAGAAAAACCATTTGAAGAAATAGTAGCTAAAAACTTCCAAAACATTACAAAACATTAACTTACACACCCAAGAAGTTCAACAAACACCAAGTAATATAAATATCAAGAACACACACCTGACATGTGTTAGTCTAACTTTTGAAAGACAAAACCAGAAAGTCTTGAAAGCAGCAAGAAAAAAATAACTCATTATGTACATGGAAGCAACAGTGCCTTAATGGATGACTCCTCATCAAAAACAATGAATGCCAAAAGGCAATGGGATAAAATATTCCAAGTGCTGAAAGAAAGAAACAAAAAAATCTTATGTACAAATAACTTTATTCAGCAGAACTATTTAAAAAATGAAAGCAAAATGAAGACATTCTCAGGTAAACAAGGGCTGATAATTCATTTCTACCAGACATACCTAACAGGAAATATAAAATCTTTCAGGCTGGAAGCAAGTAATATCAGACAGTACTCAAAAGAACAAATGAAGAACACCAGAAATAAATATGTTGATAGACAGACATATAGGTATATTTCTTATTTCTTAATGTCTTTAAAAGCAATAATACACTGTGTTATTGTCATTATAAAATATATCAGTATAATATCAAAGATAATAATAGCACAAAGAGAACAAATGGAGCTACATTGGAGGATATTTTTATATTTTAGTAGAATTAAGATAGTACTAACCTGAAATAGACTGTGAGAAGAGTTATATTTTAAATCCTAGAACAGCCACTTAAAAATAACACAAATATAGTAAAACAACTTCCAATAATTAAAATATTAGAATGAAAAATATTAGACCAAAAAAAAAAAGCAGTCAATAAAGAAGAAAGATAAAAATTACAAGGTACATGTAGAAAACAAAGGGAAAAATGACAGGTGTAAATGCAATCATAGCACATTAAATATAAATGATCTAGATACTCCAACCATGGAGCAAAGACTGCCAAACAATGTGAGAGTAGGATTGGACTATATGATATTTATAATAGGCATGCATTAAATGTAAAGATACAAATAGGTTGAAAAAAAGATATGCAGATAGTAACCACAAGAGAGATGGAATGGCTATATTGAATACAATAGATATTAAGATATTATAGACAAAGAGGACATCTCAATAACAGATTTTAAAATTGTGTTTAATTACAGTTGTCCCAATTTTGCACCTGTTGCTCTCCCCTGCCTATCCACCCCCACTCCCTCAGTAAGTCCCCACCCTCTTGTCCATTACCACGGGTCCTTCATACATGTTCCTTGACTAGAGCTTTCCCCTTCTGTCCCCTGTTATCCCTCTCCCCACTCCCCTCTGGTCAATGATACAATTTTAACACAATTATAAATTGTATACAATTATAAATGTATACATACTAATATAGAGCCTAGTAATATTTGAATAGAATTGAAAGGAGTAATAGAAAATTCAATAGCTATAGTTTGAGAATTTAATACCCCATTCTCAATAATTGGTAGAACAACTGGTCAGAAAACTAACAAAGATATGAAAGAACTGAACAACACTATCAACCAACTTGACTTCATGAAGTATATGGAACACTCCACTCAATGACTACAGAATACAAATCTTTCCAAGTACACATGTAACATTCTCTGGGATATATCATTGCTAAATCATAAAACAGCACTATGTTGAAAATGATCTAAATCTTACAAAGTATATTCTCCAACTAAAACAATTAAATTAGGAACCAACAGAAAGAAATCCATGAAATCTCAAATATGTAGTAATTAACAACATACTTCTAAATAAGTGTCAAAAGAATAAATCACAAGGATATTAGAAAATATTTTGAACTCAATGGAAATTAGAACCTAACATTCAAATATATGGGATGCAGCTAAAGCAGAGATTAGAGAGTTCAAACACCTCCATGAGGAAAGAACCAAAGGTCTTAAAGTCATTTGAATTGTAATTTACAATAGGAACATTTCATTGTATATAAATTATACCTCAATAAAGCTGTTAAAATGTGTAAAGAAAGAAGAAAGTTCAGTGGTGTTTCTCCTCAGGAGACTTAAAAATACTTACATGATAAGCCTTTATTATACAGTTCTGAACGAGGAAGCAATGGCATTTGGTTGAAGGTAAAAGGAATGATTTGGATGTGGTTTAGTACTTAAAAATCAGTTTACCATATAAATATGGCAGGAAACTATTTTTGTTAGGTAAAGACCAGGGTAAAATTTCCCATCATTTAAACTTTATAAATTTCTTATATTAGATTTTTGAATTATATAAGTTAACCACTATTTACATAGCTGGTTTAAAATTTAAAATTATATGTATAAACTTAAAATTTATACATACATAATGAAATGGAGTGATAAGCAAATGATAATGGTGGATGTATTTTTAAGATTTTAATTTTATTAAGTTCTTGCAATCAAGAAGATTAAATATATTAACTAAATTGTAAGTTCCCAATTCTTATCTGATTTTAAGATTTTGGACAAATGAGTAAGTTAATGAATTTTGAAAATCTGGAATGTTTCTAAGTTAAAAGCAGACACAAAACACTAATAAGCATAATTGTATCCTGTTTTAAATTGCAACAAATGAACAACAAAATATGTAACTATCTTTGTATGGCATCTATCTCACTCAAAGTATACAAAGAGAAATAAATATGTGTGTATTTATACTTATGTATATTCATCCACTCTAATTGTTAAAATGATGTGTTTAGAGAATAATATTGAAACATTTCTAGTTTTCTTGTCTTCTATTTCTTGTGTGTCTGGAAAAAGTTATTTTTAAAAATATTTTATTTATTTTTAGAAAGAGGGGAAAGGAGAGAGAAAGAGAGGGAGAGAAACATTAATGTGTGGTTGCCTCTTGGGGACCCCTCACCAAAGACTTGGCCTCCAACCCAGGCATGTGCCCTGGCTGGGAATCAAACCGAAGCTGCTTTGGTTTGCAGGCCTGCACTCAATCCACTGAGCTACACCAGCCAGGTTAAAAGTTATTTATTTTGATTAAGTATGTTTTTCATACAACTATTTAACTATCAAGATATGATAGAGAAATGGAAATATGTATAAAGAAAATATACATGATATTTTCTCTTAAGAAATTTCTAACAGTTTATTCATAGGACAAATTTAATGTGATATATACATTGTTTAATATACTGATAAGTTAACTACATTTTAAAGCTCTAAGTACAGACTTAAATTATTACCTATTTATATATTTTTAATGTACATATAAAAGTGTAAGAATAAATCCTATATTCCAAATTTTTACATAAATAACATAAAACAAAAATATTAAAATATATGACAGCTATTTTATGCTTGCATTGTGGAGTTTCCTTTTGTAACTTATTCTTTTAAACCTTAGTGCATTTCTTACACTTCAATCGTTTTTTTATAAATCCTTTGTTTTTTCTTAATTTAGTTATAACAATTTTTTTTGTTTTTATAATGTGTAAAATTATTTCTGATTTTTGATATGACTTACAATCTTGTCTTCTGCAGCTATCAGTCTTTATTTTGCCCTTCCAATATTCAGAATAACAATTTCATTCTTTTACACTACAAGATAAAAAGAATAGAAATAATAGGTTTGCTAAAATTCTTTAGGTTTTAATTAATTTAAAACTATAATGAGAGGATTTGTCCTCCAATCTTGGAATTTAAAAGCAAACAAAAAACAAAACAACAGAGCCCAACAAATCCAAAAAAGAGCTTATTTTCTAGGTGAATTGTATAGAAGTAAAATGGATTAATAGAGGTATTTTTAATAATTGGATATTTTTCATGTTAATGAAGTATGCTCATGTTTAAGTGTAACTACTAAAACAATAAGTGTCAATCAAAAGTTTTTTCTCCAGGATTCTAGATTCACAAATTTCTTTCACTTTTTATTCGTAAAAATTCTGAACAAATGATAGGAATACTGACTCAGTTATGTGGGAATTATTGGGGGCCTTGTGCCTGTCTCAATGTGTTGTTAGACCCGGGTGCCCATGCTGTACCTGCCTTGTTTAATTAAGATGTGCGGCAGCAATAACCAATGCTGTTCATTTAGTTCTAGGGCACCTACTACATTCGATGGTTTCTCATCTTATACAGACACATATATTTTCACATTAAAAAAAACGGCATCATAGTTTAGAAGATACAAAAATATAAAACATTTGAATTTTTAAAAAAAAGTTAAAGGGCTTTAAAACTACTTACATTTTGAACATTTTCCTTTAGATATATTTCTCTAAGAATGAATAGACTAAAATCAGACCTCATACTAGGTTTATCAATATTGCAAAAACAAAGGATTAATTCCATGAGAAAACAGTTGAATAGAATATATACGAGTATTTGCTGCTCTTAACACACCCCAACTATGGCAAGCCTTGGAGTTAGGTATCCACAGGCAAGCCAAGTCATGCTGTGATTTGACTGCTACATCACCCATCCCTGTACCTTTGCACTAAATCCTGCAGAATGTAACATACAAACCCACTCAGAGATTTCTCAGTGATAAATTACACAAATGCTTATGAGTGGTGCCTGGCTCTGGGAGCTCTTGTTCTGGGCATCAAGAGGTCACGAAGCAAAATCCTAAGTGGTGGTGGCACGGCCAAACATCCTTGATGCAGTTAAGTGAACGTTTCACATAACCATCAGTAGGAACTTTCTTGTTTCTAAAATAATTTTCAGTACCCAAATTGTGATAATATATGAATTCATTGATTTTTAAAACCAGAAATGTTCTTAAAACATATATTTAAAGTTATTGTTATATTTGAAATAAGCTGCAATCTAAAAAAGTGTCTATGGAATAATTTCAAAATGCACACTTCTTTTTTCCCCTAATTTTATTGTTATTCAAGTATAGTTCTCTGCCTTTTCCCCCCACCCCAGACTAACCCCCAGCCCTCCCCACCTCCCTCCCATTTCCATCACCCCACCCTCCCCCCATTATTGTCCATGTGTCCTTTATAATTGTTCCTGCAAACCCTTCACCCTTTTCCCCTGAAATTCCCTCCCCTTTCCCCTCTGGTCACTGTTGACCTTTTCTCAAATTCAGTGTCTTTGGTTATATTTTGCTTGCTTGTTTGTTTTGTTGATTAGGCTCCTGTTAAAGGTGAGACCATGTGGTATTTGTCTTTCCTCACCTGGCTTATTTCGCTTAGCATAATGCTTTCCAGTTCCATCCATGTTGTCACAAAGGATAGGAGCTCCTTCTTTCTTTCTGCTGCATAGAATTCCATTGTGTAAATGTACCATAGTTTTTGGATCCATTCATTTACTGATGGGCACCTAGGTTGCTTCTAGCACTTGGCTATTGTAAACTGTGCTGCTATGAACATTGGGGTGCATAGGTTCTTTTGAATTGATGTTTCAGGGTTCTTAGGGTATAATCCTAGCAGTGGAATTGCTGGGTCAAGAGGCAGATCCATTTTTAGGTTTCTGAGGAAATTCCATACTGTTTTCCACCATGGCTGCACCAGTCTGCAATCCCACCAACAGTTCACTAGGATTCCCTTTACTCTACAACCTCTCCAACACTTGTTATTTGTTGCTTTGGTTATTATGGCCATTCTGACTGGTGTGAGATCATATCTCATTGTGGTTTTAATTTGCATCTCTCTGATAGCTAGCAATACTGAGCATCTTTTCATATGTCTCTGTACCCTCTGTATGTGCTCCTTGGAGAAGTGTCTGTTCAAGTCATTTGCCCATTTTTAATTGGGTGTTTGTCTTAGAATGGAGTTGTGTGAATTCTTTATATAGTTTGGAGGTTAAACCCTTGTCTGAGGTATCATTGGCAAATATGATTTCCCATATAGTTGGTTCTCTTTTTATTTTAATACTGTTTTTTTTTCTTTAGACATGGAGAAGTTTTTTATTTTGATGAGATCCCATTTGTTTATTCTTTCCTTTATTTCCCTTGCCCTAGGGGACATATCAGTGAAAATACTGCTGTGTGAAATATCTGAGATTTTCCTGCCTATGTTCTCCTCTATGACTTTAATGGTGTCATGACTTATATTTAAGTCTTTTATCCACCTTGAATTTATTTTTGTGTATGGTGTAAGTTGGTGATCAAGTTTCATTTTTTTGCACATAGCTGTCCAGCTCTCCCAACACCATTTGTTGAAGAGGCTATTTTTACTCCATTTTATACTGTTGCCCCCTTTGTTGAAAATTAATTGACCATTGAGACTTGGGTTTATTTCTGGGCTCTCTGTTCTGTTCCATTGGTCTATGTGCCTGTTTTTATGCCAGTACCACGCTGTTTTGATTACAGTGGCCTGGTAATACAGTTTGGTATCAGGTATTGTGATCCCTCCTACTTTGCTCTTATTTCTCATATATGCTGTAGCTATTTGGGGTAATTTATGGTTCCATACAAATTTTTGAAGTGTTTGTTCCATATCTGTGAAATATGTTATGGGTACTTTAATAGGTATTGCATTGAATCTATAAATTACTTTGGGTAGTATGGCCATTTTGATGATGTTAATTCTTCCAATCCATGAACCCGGTATATGTTTCCATTTGTTTGTGTCTTCCTTGATTTCTTTCTACAATGTTGTGTAGTTTTCTGAGTGCAGGTCTTTTAGCTCCTTAGTTAGGTTTATTCCCAGGTACTTTATTTTTCTTGTTGCTATATCAAATGGGATTTTTTTCCTGATTTCTGCTTCTGATATTTCATTATTGGTGTACAAAAATGCCTTTGATTTCTGGATATTGACTTTGTATCCCACTGTTATGCCAAATTCATTTATTAGGTTGAGTTTTTTTTGCCAGAGTCTATAGGATTTCCTATGTACACTATCATATCATCTGCAAACAATGACAATTTTGTTTCCTCCTTTCCAATTTGGATGCCTTTTATTTCTTTTTCTTGTCTGATTGCTGTGGCTAAAACTTCCAATACTATGTTGAACAGAAGTGGTGAAAGTGGACAACCTTGTCTTTTTCCTGATCTTAGTGGGAAAGCTTTTAGTTTTTGTCCACTGAGTGTGATGTTGGCTGTAGGTCTCTCATATATGGCCTTTATTATGTTGAGGACTGCTCCCTTTATTCCCACTTTGCTGAGTGTTTTTATCAGAATGGGTGCTGTATCTTATTGAACGCTTTTTCCGCATCTATTGATATGATCATGTGATTTTTGTCTTTGCTGTTGTTGATGTGATGTATTATGTTTATTGATTTGTGAATATTGTACCATCCTTGCCTCCCTGGTATGAATCCCACTTGGTCATGGTGTATGATCTTTTTAATGTATTGCTGGATGTGGTTTGCCAATATTTTGTTGAGAATTTTAGCGTCTATATTCATCAGCGATATTGGCTTGAACTTTCCTTTCTTGTGTCTTTATCTGGCTTTGGGATTAGGATGATGCTGACTTCATAAAAAGAGTTTGGGAGTCTTCCATCATTTTGGATTTTTGGGAATAGTCTGTGAAGGATAGGGGTTAGCTCTTCCTTAAATGCTTTGTAGAATTCTCCTGTGAAACAATCTGGTCCAGGGCTTTTGTGTGTCGGGAGTTTTTTTTATTACTTCTTCAATTTCATCTGCTGTTATTGGTCTATTCAGGCTTTCTGCTTCTTCTTCATTCAGTTTTGGAAGATTATATTTTTCTAGAAATTTTTCCATTTCATCTAGGTTTTCAAATTTCTTGGCATACAGTTCTTCGTCGTAACTTCTTACAGTCCTTTGCATTTCTGTGGTATCACTTGTAATCTCTCCTCTTTCATTTCTAATTGTGTTTATTTGGATCCTCTCTCCTTTTTTCTTGATGAGCCTGCTTAAAGGCTTGTCGATTTATCTTCTCAAAGAACCAGATCCTGGATTCATTGATCCTTAGAATTGTGCTTTTAGTCTCTATGTCATTTAACTCTGCTCGGATCTTGGTTATTTCCTTCCTTCTACTTGCTCTGGGCTTTCTTTGTTGTGGTTCCTCTAGTTCTTGTAGGCATAGGGTTAGGTTGTTTGTTTGAAATGTTTCTATTCTTTTTAGGTAGGCCTGTATTGCTATGAACTTCCCTCTGAGGACTGCCTTCGCTTTGTTCCCCATAAGTTTTGGGTTGTTGTGAGTTCATTTTCATTTGTTTCCAGAAAGTTTTTGATTTCTTCCTTAATCTCGTTCTTGACCCATTCATTGTTTAATAGCATGCTACTCAATCTCCATGATTTTGAGTGTTTTGGGTTTTCTTCCTTGAGATTTGTTTCTAGTTTCAGTCCCTTGTGGTCAGAGAATATGCTTGATATGATTTCAATTTTCTAGAACTTGTTGAGGCTTGCTTTGTGTCCTATCATGTGATCTACATTTGAAAATGTTCCATGTACATTAAAAGAATGTGTATTTTGTTTCTTTGGGATGAAAGGCTCTATATATATCAGTTAAGTCCATTTTGTCTAGGGCATTGTTCAATGCCACAATATCTTTGTTGATATTTTGTTTGGAAGTTCTGTCCATTTTTGACAGTGGGGTGTTAAAGTCCCCTGCTATAATTATGTTGCTGCCAATATGTTTCTTGAAGTCCCCCAAGATTTTCTTTATGTATTTGGGTGCTCCTATGTTGGAAGTATATATATTTACAATGTTTATGTCTTCTCGGTGGATTCTTCCTTTGAGTATTATGAAGTGACCTTCTGGGTCTCTCTTTACGGTCATTTTTTTGAAGTCTATTTTGTCTGATATGAGTATAGCTACCCTGGCTTTTTTTCCTTGTCTGTTGGCTTGGAAAATTTGGTTCCAGCCCTTTACTTTCAGTCTGTGTAGGTCTTTCATCCTGACGTGAGTCTCTTGTAGGCAGCATATGTGTGGCTCATGCTTTCTTATCCATTCAGCTATTCTATGTCTTTTGATTGGAGCATTTAATCCATTTACGTTTAAGGTTATTATTGATAGGTACTTATTCATTGCTATTCAAAATGCACACTTTCTACTAGAATGTGTCAATGCTTAGCTGATGAGAAAGCATGACTTTAGAATTCCCAGAAATAACATCATAATCCCATACTGACAGTCTGCTTTCCCATCAGCTAATTCTTACAGGTTCCCATAGAAAATTTTGAAGAGAAAGATATTGCATCTTTTTTGTATAGGTACAGCATTTTTAAAGGAACAAAATTCTAGTCATGACAGTTAGGAATTTAATCAATTCAATTACCAAAACACAACAGATTACCTAGAACCATAGTCATTAGAGAACCACAAACAGCAGTCAGCCCTTACTGTGCTGTTGAGAGCATGCAACCAGTCTAGAGCCGGCCTTCAGCCAAAGATGGCCACTGTCCCTGCACTGAAGTGCTTGGATAGCAGAGGATCAATCTTAGCTACTTTTGCTGAGAGGCCACCCACAAAGTGTGGAGAGGTGTTGGATATTGATAACTACACCTGGAGATACATAAACATTTTCTCATGAAGTGGCTTCACATGGATACAGAGATCAGCTCTTTGAGAACTCAATTCTCTGCCTTTATAATTTGGTCTTTTAAGTTAACATAATCTTGATCCAAGGGTAGAGCAACAGGTTTTATTATTTTTTTTCTCTCTCAGATATAGAATGCAATAAAACATTTTGACATCTTGTTTCTGCTTGAAGCCTGTTCTAATTCGGAGGCCAAGTGAACACAAGCCAGTAACACATGCCCCATGGAATGTTTCTTGAAGACTTGGTACCAAAGAAACACGTGACCAACACCTGTCCAGTAGCCATGGCCACCTGCTTTCCTTCAAACATCTTCACCATTACTGTATAAACTCTAAATTTAACCACCTTCATTTCTATACCTGAAAAAAGAGAACCCAATAACTAACAAAACTTGGGGAACTACCTATGACCAGTATGGACATTCTAAATGAGATAACTCTGTTTTTATTCTGGCTTTATATGGTTAATACTTAAAAAGAAAAACAAAACTACTAAGCTGGGTTTGCTATTAGATACTTGAATCTAAGCTTCATTCAGAAAGTAAGTATTTCCAGATGGCTAAATTAATTGCTCTCATCCAGACCTGTCAGTAAATATTTATTCTGATAATAATAAATATGATTTTAGGATATTTCATGACTTTGACATACTTTAGGAACAAATAGATATCCTGCCCATTACAAGATGGTGAATTAGAGACATTAAGATGTTTTTCTGTTACCTGAAATTTAATAAGCCATAATGAAAGTGGAGTTTTGTAAAAATGCTTCATATGATCCACAAGAGCATGAAGGTATTACTGAAGATAATTTTGATCATGTGCCATCTTCTGATGACACAAAAAGACCATAAAGGTGAGACATGGTGGTGGTTGAGGTTTTTCCTTCTGGAAAGCTATGGCAATGAGGATAGGGGAAAAATATTGCTTGATTTTGCATTCTTGACTTGAGGAATTCTAACTCAATTTTGTAGTAATGAGGACACATATTTCACTGGTAGTATTATTAAGAACTGTGTAAATGTTACCTTTTATTAAAAAACCTCATTTCACCATCCATAAATCTCAGGGAAAATAAATAACTAATGGATCCTAAAACTGTACTGATCAATGCTCTCAAAAACCCTCAAATCTCTGAGGTGTTATTTCCATTAACCTTGGTATAAGATTAATTCCTTCTACAGTTCAGATATTATCTCCTGTGTTAATAACAGTGTGCCTCAAAATTTTCAGAATGGATTCCAATTCCAGATTCTACTCTATTATAAGCTAAAATAAGTAATTACTGCAGGGTACTCAAACAATCCCTCTGGCTTTATCACCAACAGGTACAAACAATTTCTAAAACATCTACAAAAGCCAACACTACTTGATCTGAGAGCTAGAGATCTGGTCCTCTGAAAAAGGCAACAGAGAAAAATTGCCCTTGCCCTTCAATGAGAAAAGGCTCTATCAAGTACTGTTACTGACTGACTCATTGAAACTCCAAGGTGTTTATCTTTAGGCTTATGTTTCCCCACTTGAAACACAATTTATTTTCTCTTGTCTACTGGATGTACACTCCATCAGGTGTCCAGAACTGAACATTTTAAAGAAATTCTCCAGATGTTCTTGCATACAGGTGTGGATAGCTTTTACCCAAGATGTCTGAATAAGATAAAATATATGATTCGCCAGCATTCCCTTCTCTACTACTAATGAAATCATGCCCAGTGTTGTACTTTGTCACTCTCTTAATGTGATCTTCCTCATTTCCATCCTGTTACTTTTGACCCTCCCCTTACCACTGCCCCCCTTCCATCCCAATGCCATGGACTTCTTTACTTTAAGATAAAACAAAGTGCTTTAGCATATTCTTCTGAGACCATAGCTTCTGAACAAAAATTATTAACTTTTTTTTAAACACTCAAGATAAAATTTTCTTATACAAGTATTTTGGTACATGTCTCTTTCACATAACTGATTCAAATTTAGTCTGATAAAAATTGAACCTTGATTCATGTCAACAAAAATGCTTGTGTCTAAACCATTACAACCGTCTCAACACAGTTCATGCTGTACTAGAATCTGCTGCTATGTGGCCATCAAGCTTAGCCTGAATACAAGGATAACTTAGAGACTTTTAGATATTTTAAATTACTGTCCCCCAAAACAAAAAAAATCTAGATACCTCCAAACAAAAAATATCTTGAAACCTCCAGAAAGAGGCAATCAGTGTCTACTTGGGAGAGGTCCAAGAGGGATAACTCATTCTTCCACACATAGTGTATGAGTGAGAACTACCAATTATGGTAGGGATAATGCCACTGGAAAAGTTGCATTAAGTCCAAAGCTTATCTGACTCCAGCAGATGTCATGAAAGGCATAATTTCTTTTCTGGAAGCCCAACAAACCAGTTTGAATTTATTGACCAGACTTGACATGGATACTCAAAAGATGTTAATTTTCTCCTAACTAACCATAGCAAACACTTCTTGCTGCACCTACATATTCCATGCAAAGATAATGGCCTATGACTAGGCTCCAAGAAAAAGGCACCCAGATCTCTAACACCAACTCTGCTGGATTTCAAGTCATGTTTTCTTACCTTGGTTTCATGATTTAGGTCTTTGCAGACTTATTTCCAGAATTAATAATTTTTTGTTTCTGGTAACTGACTGCAATATAGTTGACAGATATATCCCATCCCGTCTTCAGTGCTACTGTGCAATCATCGCCATGTCAGATGATACACCCACTCATCCTGAAACAAGGAACGAGAGAGACTAACTCTAGTTCCTTTACGTGCAGCATGCTCTGGACAAGCACCATCTCAACATTGGTGATCATTGATATAACTCCTGAAGCCTGACTTTGGTCTTGGCCAAAAAGGGATACTGAATAAGAGAAAAAGCCTCTGACAACAGGAACCTAGCCTAGCAATATCTTTAAGACCTTAATGTTGCCAGGAGCAGACTTGGCCCTCACAGCTGGGCCATGATGTTCTCCCGTTGAGCATAAACAATTCCACAAATTGCCTGCATTAGGGTCATACTGTGGAGGATCAACACAGAAAAGAACAACTCCTCATTTATGTCTGAACTCAAACAGAAATATGAATATTTTCCAAACCACAAAATATGTTTTTTAACTGTATGACTTTTTCTTTCTCTTCCAGGCAGTTTTTTTTTTAGACCAGAGAAATGGGTTGGTGGTGGGGAACAGATTAGGATTCAAATTATTATAGTAGATATTTAAAAGGAAAAACAATAATATTCAGTTCTTGACATGAAATACAGGATCCTCTCACCCTTCCCACAAAGGAAACATCTCAAATATCAGGATTTGTTGGGCCAGGAAGTATTCTCTAATTTTGGAAGACTCTGATCATTGATTTTCTTCCACAGTAGAGAAGATACCCTTTTTGCTTGTGGCCACAAGGATAGGAGATAATTCACAGAGAATGAAAGAAAAGCTCAACTAAGAGAGTCAATGCCTTAGACTAGATGGATACGAGATGGGATAACAAAGAAGTTTCTGGGATGACAGAAACTTTGAAGACTGCTGCCTTTAGGTGCATAAGATGGAAGTAAAAGGAGGAATGGTGAAGAGTTTTGATGCCTGAGATCTCTTCCTGAGCTGATGTTGGATCTGGTAATGGGGGCCAGTTTTTCTTGAGCTTAACCACCTGGGTATGCAGCATCCCAAGAACAATGGGGCTGTGCAGGCTTCCGAGGGCATACTAAATAAAGTGCACAGCCTTTATTTCTGCCTAGGGCCATTGACAACATGGCATGAGGCCATGGTGCTGCTGCAAGGGCAGAAGAGCTGAGGGAGGTCAGCAGGTACAGATATAACTACCTTCTTAGATCCCCAGCTACTTCTCAGAATGCCTTTGCCTCAGCCTGTCATGGTCCCAACTAAGAAATTTTCATGGTGCAGTCTTGTTAGAAGTTGAGAAAGCTTGAGTTGGTTATGGCATGGATGGGATCCAAGTGTTCCCATCCCCCTTACTCTATTTCCCAAAGAAGATACAGAGAAATATTAGACAGAATGGTAGAGGGTTCTACCAGAGGGTGTTCCTATGGTCAGACAAAGGGATTGTGTCCTGGAAAGCTACTAAGTGACCACATGAGACATAATTGCATGAGAGTCATTCCAGTATTGATGGATAGGGAGAGTTTCATAGCACCTTCATGGGGTCCAGTCAGAACAGATGACTAATGGGCACTGTTCAGTTATGCTGGCCACAGATGCCAGCACCTTATGGCAGCAGTATGACTTCTGTATCAGAGACAAGCACCAATGACTCTGAATGTGGTTTTGGAAGTCTTTATCACCTCCCTAATATCTTGACCAGGAAGGAACTACCAGGGAAGCCTCTGAGTTACTGGTTATATTCTCTTCCCTGATCTGGATGCAGGTCGTGCAACTGTGCTCAATTTGAGGAAATTCACCCAGATGTACACTATGACTTGTGTATATTTCTGTATATATACTATACTTAAAATGATTTAAAAAACCTATGTAAATCATCTGCACTCTAACCCACAAAATGAGGTACTACACACACATACACACACCTGCCGTTTGTGAGAATCAAAGTCAATAACCAAGAAATAAAAAATGCACCATTTTCCCTGCACATTTGAGATTAATGTGAGCAAAAGTATGACTTTACTTCCTGTGCTTTTGTTTAAAAAGTGAGACAAAGGTCAGCAAGACTGGAAAATTTCCAAAATGTGAAGGCAGTGATACCACAAGGAAAAACTCAAGCTGACTTGGTTGTTAATTTGAGCATTATCAGCCAAAGTTCTCTACATTTCAAGCTATAGCAGGTTAAGAACAGGTTTAGGCATTGTTGCATCTGAATTTATAGATGGATTATTTGTTGAAACAAATCGTGTATATATTTAGAGTTATTTTATTACATTTTTGCAAACATCAGATACTTCATAATATTTTTAGATATGTTAAGCCAACTTTAACTACAATCTTCTTTGAGCCTAGCCTGAACCTTTTCTGGCATGCTAGAATTCAGCAAGGAGTAGTGGAAGCACTTATAATTAAAGCAAGGAGGACCTGAGCTGGAGTTTGCCCCCATGTAGCATTTAGAGAATTTTAGATGAATTGCATAACTTCTTGGGCTGAGGTATATAATTCTGATTCTTAACTACCTGATGTTAAGTCAAATTTCACAGGTTAAAAGCATGAGTACTCTACAAAAATGTGTGCACTTCACACACCAGCCCCAAGGTCAGGGATTCCCAGGCCACTCACACTTCTGACCAAATGGTTACAAATTCAAGGGTTCTTCTACCTCATAAGGTTTTTTTTTTTTTTTCATGCCTTAATAAAAATGTATTTTGATTCCTCATACCTTCTTTTACCCAACAAACATCTTATTCTTTTTTTATTTTAATTTTTTATTGTTATTCAATTACAGTTGTGTGCCTTTTCTCTGCATCCGTCCACCCAACCCCAGCCAAACCCCCTCCCTCTCCCACCTCCACCCTCCCCCTTGATTTTGTCCATGTGTCCTTTATGGTAGTTCCCGTAATCCCCTCTCCTCACTGTCCCCTCCCCACTCCCCCCTGTCCATTGTTAGATTGTTCTTAACGTCAATGTCCTCATAAGGTTTTATAATTTCCTAAAACACCTCACAGAACTCAGGAAAGGGCTACACTTACAATTCATTGGAGTTTTGTCATAAAAGATACAAATGAGGAGCAGCCAAATGAGGAGATGCCCAAAGTGATGTCTGGGAGATCCCAAATGTGAAACTTCTCAAGACACATCACCCTCCGGGCACATTGGTATGTGATCTCTGACCAGAGAAGTTCTTGAAATTCAGGTGGCTAGATTTTTTATTAGAATTTAATTATCTAGGCATGATTAATTGAATCATTGGCCTCATGTTTGAAGCCAGTCCAGCTCCCCTTTCCTCCCAAGAATTTGGGGTGATATTATCTGACCTTCTAATAACATGGTTGGTCTTTTCAGTGTGATCAGCCCCCCTCCTGAAACTATCTAGGGTCACCATGAGTCACCTCATTAACATAAAACTCAGGTGTGGCCTAAGGAATTCAAACCATGCACAACAAAGATATTCGTATTACTCAAGAAATTTCAAATCTTTAGGAGCTCCCTCCCAGGAATGATGGGCAAAGACCAGCTAAATTCTTTATTATATAGCAGGCTGTTTGCCCACAAAATGTTGATATGAGGATGCTAAGAAATGAAGAAATGCAGAACACAGGACACATTTTCATTATTCTAGATCCATCCTGAGAAATGAAAAGACAAAGCATGCTCTCTCTGCTGCCTCTCCCTTCCTTTTGTCACTCCATATTCCTCCCCTATACTTGATTTGGCTCCCACTCATCACACACACATTAAAAATAAGACAAGTTTAGGATGGCTTCTCCTGACATTGATCACATGGTGATACACTTCTGCATAACACATCTGATATCTTTATTTCTTGCTAAATTACTTTAAAAGACATTTGTATTCTGAGAAAAGAGTTCAAGTACTGCTAGTTTGAATACTATTTAGAAGTTGTTAGATGTTCTTAGGATCATGAATTATAGCTGTAAGGTTTGAGTCATATAAGAAGCTTCAAAAGTAATTTCCATAATGGAATATCCTGTTGATCAAGAATCAGACTGAGGGAAATATCTTTTAAAATGACAAATGGTAATTTTTTTGGTTTGAAGTCATGGCAGATTTTTCTACCTTCAAGTGGTTTTGAAGGTAAAAAAGAAGAAAAAAAGACTGGCTTATACTAGCTAAATACATTGAAAACTCACTAACCAGTGGTGTTTGATGTGACATGTTTACTTTGCCTCAGAAAAGAGGGAGGGACAAGACATTCTTTGCATCCCTGAGTCCAAATGGTTTTGTATGGGACAGTAACGCCAAATCTGGGTTTCTCTTTGAAACTGTAATGCCAGAACAAAATATTCCTCTCAGTATTTTCCACTGCACAATCCAGGATGGTATTTTAAGAACTCAGGTTGTTTGAAAATGGATGGGACTGAAAGACAAATGCCGGGAGATATTTGGTTACTGTTGGTGTTGCTTACTGGCATTGCAAGATTAGAGGACGTGGTTGATAACCAGTAAAATTCTCAAATTGAATAAGGACCTAGAATTTTCAGAGTTCTACAATTCTCCCTTTGAGAATTAGGGTATAATGTTTCAAGAAGGTGATAGTACCTTAAGTTTTTCTGTGGAGAAAGAAGTTTTCCAAAGAAACGTAGGATGTGTAACTAAAATATAATTTTTGTTGTTAGAGCTTTTCTTGACTTTTTATGGCCTGAATTTATTTTTTAGTAAAACAAGGCTATCTTTTTACCAAGTTAAGCATGTTTTCATAGTTCTCTTACAAAAAATACCCAAATTTCTGCAATCTGTTCAACACAGAAGGTCCTTTTATGAGGAAAAAATTGGTAATAGCTGTGGTGAGAAGTTCTCTTCCCACACTGTGGAAATTTTCCATGGTACTACTTGAAAGTCCTTGTGGCCTTAAAGGGTTAATACTAATGAACTAGTGAGAACTGCCATCTCCCAAGGTCTAGTGAGTTATAAAGGTTTCTTTGGAGGGGTGCGAGGGGGGGGTGGTTATTTATACTAAAGATTTTAAATTTTGTGTTCAAGTTTGGGTGCATTTTTTCATCAATCAATCATGTATAATAAATATATCTCCTTAGAGGAGACAAAAGAAACTGAGTGAATGCTGGTGAAGAGTGATAACTTTAGGTTGAAAAGAGTGTTATTGACTTGTTCTGTGCTATATGAATTATTCATAACAAAAAAAGAAAGATGGGGCTTAGGGACACAACATTTATTAAAGAGTCATAATGTTAAAAGTACAGAAGAATTAAGAGTTAGAGATAAAGGGACATTTTTATTCAGATAGCCCCTTGTAGTCTTTGACAACCAAATGAGCACTGGGTAAAAAGAACTGGCATGCGTACAGCTCTATTGCTTGGATGGGTGTGCATAGGACTATCAATTAGGCTTAAGGCTGCAGTTTTTTACTGCAGCATTTACTCAGTTTTCAACTCCTAACTTCTGTGACTGCCTTTCCTCAGACCAGAAATATACTTTTCTTTGCTCTAATTAGAAAATTTCTAATTTTCTTTTCTTTGTACCCCAGTTTCTCTCTTTTCTCTTTCTCAATCTTTCTTGACCTATATTGTGAACAGTCAGTGAATATTCTCTTCATATTATGTTTTATATGCATATTTGGAGAGAAATTTTAAATCTGACAGTACCAAGTTTTGATGAGAATATAAACTGTTACAATTTGGTATAGTTTATAAGGTGAAAAATTTGCATTCCACTCATTAATCCCTCTCCAATGTTTTTCTTGTTGGTAAAAGGGAGTTAATAATGTATCTACTTCATAGAATTCATAGGGTTAAATGAGTTAGTAACAATAAAACAAATAGACTAATAAAAGGGGATTACAGGAACTACTATAAAGGACACATAGACAAAATCAAGGGGGGAGGGTGGAGGTGGGGGAGGGAGGGGGGTTCAACTGGGGTGGGGTGGAGGGGTGGGGAGGAAAGGCACACAATTGTAATTGAATAACAATAAAAAATTTAAAAAAAAGAAAAAAGTTACCTTTTATTATCATTAGTACTAGTAGTTGTAGTAATGGTAGTAGTGTCTTTACTATTCCTGTTAATATTCACTATAGGAAACTTGCACAAAACCACAAGGAAAACTATAAGACCATTGTTTATAATACCAAAAAAATTGAAACAATTTACTTATCAAATGAAAAAAAGAACGGATAAATAAAAGGTATACTCGTATAATGGTATGCTATACTGTCAGTACATGTAGCAACAGGGATAAATCTCAAAAATATATCATTGATTAAAAAAACAGCTTTCAGAAAAACAAAGTATGATACCAATTATACTTAAACTAAAATATGCAAGCAATATTGTATATACTATAAAAGGAAGAATTACAAATATTTTAAAATCTTAAAGAAGATATGGAAATAATAGTCCCCATATTCAGGATTGTTGATATCTCTGATGGGGAGAGAGAGGCCCCTAATCAGAGATGGGAATGCCAATTGGATGACTGTGTTATTTCTTACATTGGGGTGTTCACTTTATCATTCTTTTTGTCTTTCACTGTATCTTAAATATCGTGCCAAAGTAAATTAGAAAAAAAGCAACAGAAAAGAACAAATTAGCAAATCTAGTACTTACGTATTTCCTGTGAACAATAGTTATTTCTTAACTTAGTAAGATCCTGTAAATTGATTATCAGAAGTGTTCATACACGGAAGCCTGGATAGAACTCGAGTCTTTGCTAAGATTGGAAGGAAACCACACATTCTGCTAAGACTGGAAGGAAATTCAACGTTCACCAGTGAACAGTCATAGCTTTACAGAAGACTGGACAGTTGACCTGAGAACCAGGAAGTGATTAGCTTTTCCAATAAAAGCGAGCTAAATTGCTTTTTTCTATTTTGAATTTTAGAGATCCTCTCTTCTTCTTCTTAGATAGGTTTTGTCTATTTATATCTAAACTATTTTTACACCGTTGTCTGGATGCCCTTTATAATGTTCATGTCAGTACTTACATGCTTACATTTCTAGAGGGTAATATTCTATCTGAAGCACATATCAAAGCCCATTTGTTTATTTAATAAGTATTTATTGATAGTCTGTTATGTGCCAAACATTGCTGGATACTGACTCATCTCTTTTAAATTGGGTGTTTGATGAATGATATTTAAATCTGTCTTTCTGTATATTAAGTACCCAAATAATAGATGTTATCTTGGTGGCCCAGAAAAATGGGGTTGCTACGAGGATCCTCTTTCTGATGCTTGATGCCTTCCATCCTCACCAGATGCTCCCTACCCCCCAAATTGTGTTTAGCATGCTTCTAAAAGACCCCGCCAAGGGCAAAACATTTTACATTATGCTGAAGCTACCCATTATTATTATTAAAAATAAAAACTTTTACATTTTTACTAAGAAAAAATGAGAGATTAACTTATTTTTTCATTTAGCATCAGTCATAGGGCTGATTTAAAAGCAGTTTTAAAGTGTTAAACATGGTGGCTTAACAACAGTCCAGAGGAGTAGACATGGGGCCATGCTGAGTGTTGAAGTCTTTCAAATGACTAAATGGCTTCTGCCAGCACCAAGGGTGCTGTCACATGATGGCCAGAGGGCTTTCTGAGGTGGAAATTTCCCCTCGGAAGATGTCTGTAGTAATGGATTTCTGCAGACATGGTACATAGTGATTTGTTTGCTTGAACCAGCTCATTCACAGCTTCTATCCTTGGCTCAGCATCAATGTCCTTTTATTTGCATTTACCCACAGAGTTTATGATAATAATGATAGTTATTATTATTTTACTGCAGATAAGATTAAATCAAGTATTGCCATATGCCAAGCTCTGTTTTAAGCACTTTAAGTTGTTTTAGCTCAATCAGCCTACAACCACCAGGGACAAGCCTCTAGTCCTACTGAGTTGGATTACTGAGTCATTGCAACATTGCGATGAGGAAGGACACACACCAGAGGAAGTGTGGTGTATCTTACCAAAGAAATAAAAACATGCAGTCATCACAGGATTTTGGAGAAGAGTGGAGTTTACACGAAATTTAACTGAAGTGGCATTTTGATGGGTTCAAAGCAAAGCAAGTCTGTGTGTAAGGTATCAGCGTTCCACCTGGACACAAAGGGAATACGGGGTTCATTTCCTTTGAAGAATAAAGTTAAGGTGGATATGAAATAGCATGGCCAGCAACCCCTTGTTTGTAGGTCCACACAGGAGTTGGAAGTCCAGGCTGTTTTCTGTGTCAAAGTGACTTAGATTCTCCATGTAAAAGTGGGTTGCTTTTGTGGGAAGCCTCTAGGAGCAGAAACTAGCCTGGCTGACAGCCAGCAAAGAAACAGAACATTATTAGTCCTGTAACTGCAAGGAACCAAATTCTGCCAACAGCCTAAGTGAGCTTGGAAACCTCTTCCCCAGAGCCTCCAGTGAGCACAGCAGTACCAACACTCAGGTGTTTTTTTAAAATTATGTTTTATTGATTATGCTATTATAGTTGTTCCAGTTTTCCCCCCTCTGCACCCAGCACCCCCACTCCCTCAGGTAATCCCTACATCATTGTTCATGTTCATGGGTCATGCATAAGTTCTTTGGCTACTCCGTTTCTTTTACTGTACTTTACATCCCCATGGCTATTGTGTAACTACCTATTTGTACTTCTTAATCCCCTCACCTCTTCACCCATTCCCCCACAGCCCCCTTCACACGACTTTAAAAACACCTGAGACGTGTCCCAGTGGTTTGTGTCTAGCCCCCCTCATCTCACTTACTGTAGGGCTGACACAAACTTCCTCAGCTTTGGGTAGTAGAGTGTCCCCTCTCTTTGTGTGGGTGATTTTTTTCTGTACCTGGGTTTGCCTAGGGGTTTGGTCTTTCCCAAGTGCTGGGAATCTTGGTTGACATTACACTGTGCATGGCCTGTGTATAATCTGCCAGTGTCAGGCCTGCCTACACTTGCCACCAATTGCAGGATTCATTTAGTTCCTCTCCCACATCTGAAGACTCAAGGTTCTTTGCTCCCCTGTCACGTGCATACAGTGGTCTTTTTTGTTGGTTACTTTCATGGTGTTGTGGATTCACTCTTTGAAGCCTCAGAGAACCCCCCTATGACAGTGCCTTGGGTAGCCCAGTACCCCAAGTGGAGCTGGGCTCATTAACAGGCTTGTCTGGCTCCTCTGCAAAGGGCAGACACTGCAGTAGGTGGATAGGCAGAATGGGATCAGAACCGAATGGTGTCCAAATTGTCTAACTTTGCTCCTGGCAGAAAGGTCCCACACTTGACCCCAAGCAGCAGCCTGCAAATTGGCCTTCAGAGTCTCCTTGGTGGTTCAAAAAAGAACCAACCACTGCAATTAAGGATGGACCAGGCATTCAATTATCCTTGTGCCCTTTCTATGGCACCAGACACTCCAGAGTGATGGCAGCACCTATGTGGCCACAGAGAACAGCCCTAGCCCAGATTGCTTTGCTTGGAGGGACAAGTTGCTATTTGAGCCTTGGATTTTTTTTTCTTTGACAAGTTACCATAATTTTCAGACTATAAGACACACTCCTCTCCAAATTTGGAATGAAAATGGGGGTGCGTCTTACAGTCCGAATGTAGCTTACCTGGCTCGCTGGGGCGTGGGGGAGGGGGGGCCGCGGCAGTGGATCAGGGTCACAGGAGGCAGGAGCAGGACCACATTTTTTGTTTCAAAATTTTTTTCCCTATTTTCCTTCTCTTAAACCTAGGTGCATCTTACATCCAGTGCTTTCACATAGTCTGAAAAATATGGTACTTTTCAGGCAGTCATAAAATAGTCTTCATTATTATTCTAGGCTGTGAATGTGAACCTTTTCTTCTTCAAGTACGGAGAGGGAAACAGGAAGGCTCAGTGTGAGTACCAAGGATTTATATTCATATTCGTCCTTTGAGAGTTCATTCATTTCTTAATTTATTAAAAAAGTATTTATTGAGCTCTGGCCAGATGGTTCAGTGAGTTGAAGCATTGCCTTGTGCACCAAAAGGTTGTAGGCTTGATCCTGGGCAGAGCACATACCTAGGTTGCAGGTTTGATCCCTGGTCAGGGTGCGTATGGGAGACAAGGGATCAGTGTTTCTCTTTCACATCAATGTTTCTCTCTCTCTCAAATCAATAAACATATCCTTGGGTGAGGATTTAAAAGTACATTTTATTTATTTATTTATTTATTTATTTATTTATTTATTTATTTATGTCATGCCATGTGAGGAACTCCTCTAGGTACATGGTGCTATTCTTTAGTAAATATAACAAAGAGTCTACCCTCCTGGGTCTTCAGTGTATTAAGAAACATTCAGAAGGAAATACTTTGCATTGCCACATCCACACTCTTAGAACCAAAAGCAGCGCCATATCCTCCATGCTGAGTCCAGCTTCCATTAATACTTGGTGGCATACCCCTGGTATGTCCAGCAGCTCACTACCTCAAAAGGCTGAGGGGAGGGCAGTTCCCATGCTCAGGTGTTGGGCTGCACTGGAATACCTTTTGTGGCACACCCTTTATGTGTTCACTCCCTGTCCTTCAATTTTGGCAAGTCACGGGGGCAGTTTGGAATCTGCTGTCAAGGTTCCACCTAATCTCCTCTTCAGTTTTCTGCTGCAAGGATTTTTTTTTTTTTTTCTAAAATGGAAAAGGCTGCTCAGACTGTTTTTAAGCACAGTGTGGACATGGCCAAGTTAATGACCCTTAGTCAACAGTCAACCAACACTCAACCACAAATAGGATTGGTGGATAAATGCTCCAGCTTCCATCAAAGGGAAACTTCACAGGCTTGTTCTGTGTCCCCAGGTTCCCAGTTGCCATCACAGTAACAGCTAAGTCATGCACATTTTGGCAGCTTCTCTCTCTGCCCTGTCTCATGCTCTCTAGTCCCTCACTCCTGCTTCATGGAATCACTGACTAATAAATTGCACTCGAGCTCATGTCACAGACACTGTTTCTGTGGGAACTCAAACCAAGGCACTTCTGTCACCTGTCTTCTCAAGGAGACTCATTTGAAGACAACCTAAAGAGTGATGGAGACAATAACAATAACATAATCATAATATATCATATCATAATATAATAGCTGGCCTTACCTATGTGAGGTCTTCTGGCTTGGCAGGTAGTGTTCTAAGCACTGACATTGACATCTTTCACTGTCACTGCTGCTCTTTGGGGTGAGTATCATTATTACCCTCATGTGAAATGTGAGGAAACTGAGACACAAAGTAATTGGATAATTTGTCCAGGGTCACCCAGTTACAAGTCAAAGAACTGAGATTTAATTATAGGCAGACTGTCTCTAGTCTATCATATTATATCTCTCATTGCAAGGAATTACAGACCCCCAAACTCAAAAGTCAAAAGGCTCTGGGTAATTTTCAAGTCAATGAGTAAGCTTGTGATGGTGCCAGGAAAGGGGCCTCCAGTATCACTGAGGAAAAGGTGGGAGATTTGTAATTTCAAAGATTGCTCTATCTGCCTATCTATCTATCTACTATAACCTGCTATCTCACATACCCTTTGTATAATGTGATAATCACTCCTTCTTTTGAATTTTGGGGGCATATTACCATAACAGATGTGATGGAAGTGATGCCATGTGAGTTCTGAGGTTGGGTTAGGAAAGGTGATGGGCTTTCACCTGGTGCTCTCTCTCTCTCTCTCCCCCCACCCCGCCCACCCCCATCTCAAGAGGAGACTTGGGAATCCTGAATCATGTGTAAGAAGTCTGACCACCTGAACGTCATATTTGTGAGAACTTGTTAAGAAATCACATAGAGAGAGAGTTGTCCAAAGAGTCCCAGCTGCCCAGCCTGTGTCTGTTTGGGATGACCCCAGAGCCAGCCACCCACTGCCTGTACCTTCATGAGAAACCTGAGACAGAGCTGCTCAGCTGAGATGTTCCCAAATTCCTGACCCACAGAAACCATAAGAGTTAATCAATGATTATTTTTGCTTTAAGCCACAAAGATTTGGTGTGACTTGTATAGCATTCAATAACTAATACAGAAAGTTCCACACAGCCAATATTCATTATGGCCTTTACTAATTACAACCTTTTTTGGCTGCAGGTTTAAGATTTGTGTAGTGATAGTACTAGCTAACTTTTACTGTGAACTTGGTGTGATCAGACACTAAGTGCATTGCTGTATTAGCTGATTTAATTTTTATGACAATCCCATAATCTCACACAATGTGAAATAAGATGAGGAGCTAAAAAATCAAATACATGCCTTACTCCATCAAATCCAAAATCACGCAGAATTCAGTTCACATAGAATCGTTTTTGAACTATGCCAGGACTTTATAATAAAACTGTCTATGTACAAGCACTGCCACTTGGAAAGGAGAAAATGACACCAGCATTCCTCATTTTGGTGACACTTTAAACAAAAATAAAAATAAAATTACCCAGGAATTTTGACCAGAATTTACCTTACAAATGGATGTTGGCATATTTTTAATGAATAAGACTGGCTCCACATTTAACATGCTGGTATAAAGACTAAGCTTGTGCAATTCAGAAATTATTGTTCAATACACTCTTAATAATGACCAACATTTATCTTTGGGACCAAAACATTATTCATTATAAGAGACCAAAACATAATTCATTACAAGAGATCAAAAGAAAATTAAAATAATTATAGTATTTATTGATCACTTAGTTGATGCTTTTATCATTTTATCATTTAATTCTCCTAAGAATTTTAGATCCTATTGATCTTATTTTACAGATGAGGTTAAACAGCTTGTCCAAGGTCCTGGAGATAGGCAGTGGCTGAGTTGGGATTAATCCCAAACTGGAGAGATGTCAACCAACATCTTAGACTATCCTCTTTGCCCTCTGCTTCCTAGAGGTAGGAGAGAGTTGATCACACCAATATTTCACATTTCTAAATGGAGCTTTCTCATTCACTGGGAGCTGTTTAAATGGTTTTTACCTCCATGGGAAGAGAGTAAGAAAGATGATTTAAGCAGACACGTCTTTCTTTATTCCTGCTGCTGACAAGTTTGATCTTTTCAACCCTTCACAAGGAGATAGATTTCCTTTTCACACTTCTGTCTCCTTACCTAGAATTCTTCTCATCAATTTTACTCCCACCAACTCCCCATCTATCTGGCTCCTTTACAACTTTGTTGAAGAGTCAGCACCTCTGGGGGCCTCCCTGACCCTCCACATTGCACTGACCACTCTTTGCTTTCTGAATGTCAGAATAGCCCATTTTTGACTTTCTGCACCACTGTCCTGGGAGCTGCCTGAAGGTAGAGACTATGTCTGATTCACTCCTGTTTCTTCAGGGACTAGTTCAGTTTCTAGTACATAATAAGTGCCTAGAATGTACTTATAGACTAAACAGATAAAAATGAGTTATTAAATAAAAAGCATTATGTATTGTATGGCTTTGTACTTCCATTACTTAACTGTGTCTGGTATATACCAAGTGCTCAAAATGTTTGCTAAATGAAGTGTTTCAGCAGATTAGAGGTTTTAGCCAGAGTCTTAAGCAGTCACAGTTTTATGGAAAACTGTAAGCTTAAGTATTCCCCAAATTAACATATTTCTTTTAAAGCATCTTTAAGAAATGAAGTGCCCTTGCATTCCAGAGAGAACAGAGATATTTTCATTTTATGCCTAATGAGAGATAAGATGTACTTTTGATTTTTTTCCATTTGAAAGCCAATGCACTCACCTACAACACTGACCTACCAGTTGTTTGGAAGTAAAATTAAGCTTACAGCTATATCTCTATTTATCTGGTCTCCATTTCTTATTGAAAAAAACAATTTTGACTTCCATGTTTTCATACATGCAGACCCAGTGAAAAGCCCTGAGACTGAAGATATACCTTCTTAAGTAGAGGGCAGGGAAAGAAAGAGGCTGGTCACTCCAGTTTAGTGATGATCAGGGTTTATTATTCAGGGAAACTTACCTATGATACATGTCTTGAGTGGCGCCAAGATGAAATGGATCTCCCCATGCCACTTAGCAAGTGCCAAAAAATTATACATGGTAAAAGGGGGAAATAGTCACAGGTACTAATTTGTGAACACTACCAGGTATGGGAATTTATCTTTACATAGTTGACCAGGTCAAGACAACTTGTTCCAGGAACTAGCACATAGCTGGAGACAAAGGAGGGCTGCTGATTTATATCATAATGAACATAAATTATGATTGGACAGTCTCTCAGAGGGGTTTGTAGAAAGCAATCTCTGTTTACCTTGGGTCCAGCTTGTGGGACAGACAGCAATCACATCATGGAACAGTCTTTTCTCCACACCATGTTCAAACTCCCAAGTAGATGGAGGCTTGGTATGAGGAAGAGGTATCCATGTGGGCCAGATGGAATATATTTACTCAACTTCATTGTCATGCCAACTTGGCTGGTGTCAGATCATTCAAGAATAGTGCTCATAAGAGCCACAAGGCCAGGGAGTGACCACCTTGTCCAGTCTTCTCATTTCATAATTGAGGGAAATGGAGACTCAGGAATGTGAAGTTTCTTGTTCACAGTTACACAGCCCATGGTAGAGTTAGAACTAAACACCAGTTTTTAGAGTCTAAGTGTCATTTTCATTTTCAGCACATTATTGTTGTCCATAAACTATTGAACGAATGTACTGCAGGTTTATTGGAAATAATGGCAGTACTTCTCTCCTCTACTTTTTTCTGATATCATAGAACAAGGTCTACATATCCTGGGCTCAGCCAATCCTGGGTCTACCCAGAATAACACATGAGGATCCCCATCACCTCCAAACAGTGCACACAGGAAGAGCAAGTCTCTGGGCACCTGCTTTTCTGCTCATTAAAGAATCCTCTCAAGTTCAACATGGTCAAATTCTAGTTTAGTCATAATCATGACTAAACATAATCATGTGGAATTATGAGGTATGCCTAAACATTGCCTACCCAGGAAGGGCTGATGCTGGCAGTGAAAGGAGTATTGGATGCCCTGGAGACTTCTATTTGAAACACACATAAAGTCCATATTTAACTAAGACTCTCAGGTGTCAAGTCTATTTCTTTGCCTTTCTACTTTCAGGGCACAGTTTCCTTCTTGTTTTTTGAAAAGTGCACTTTTAATCCTTCCCTTGTTCTCAATCTTAACAGAACCTTAACAGGTTCTTTAATGGCAAAGTTGGTTAACCAACTTTGGCTAACTGAACAGGAAGTAATTCTGTGGTAGGACCTTAGGGGCTACTAGGCAGGTGGAGACTATGAGATGCTAGCAGGAGCAGTGTAGTCAGGAGGCTGTCCCAGGACCAAGCAGCAGGGGATTAAGGTCCCTTGTCTTTGTTTCAGGTTCACACTCCGGGCTGAGACTATCTGGCAGATCTGGCTCGAGTCGCCTGATTCAAGTGAGTGATTTTAAGCTCAGATCATATCCTGTCTTAGCTTCTGTTCCCTGAAAAGCAGACCATGACATGATAGTTCAAGTACAAGTAGTATATTTGGGAGGAGAGGGCATTGGGATGGTGAGACAGGAAAGGGAAGGCAGCCAGGTGCCTAACCAAGTCAGCTGCCATGCTAGTCACCTGAGGCTGAAGCTCACGGGGGAACTCAGAACCTATGCGGAACCCACATTGCAGAATATCCCACCCAAGGACAGAGGGAGCTGGGATTTCTGCCCATTGGATCTCTTCAGTGATTGTTCAATAGCTGTTGGGGGCAGGGGTGTTGGGAGTCCATCCTCAGGCACTCCTGAAATACCACAGGTAGGAGAAGCAAAGTGATCTGAAAAAGAGGAACAAAGTCTGTCAGCTGGAAGCCAAGCTAACATGGTGCATTAATTTCGACCGTTTCCCTATTAATTTCTGATTACCACAAACGTAGAGGCAAAAGATACAAATTTATATACTGGAGGTCAGAAGTCTAAAATCAAGAGGATGCAGTCAGCATTATTTTCAGAGGCTTCAGGGAAGGATCCAGTACTTCCTTACCTTTCCAGCTTCCAGCAGTGACCTCCATTCCTGGGTTCACAGCCCTTTCCTCCATTTTCGAAGCCAGCAAAGTAGCATCGGCTCCCTCTGACTCTGCCTCTTTCCCCTTCATGTGGCTTTCTTCTCTGCCTCTGACCCACTTGTTTTCCTCTTATAAAGACCTTGTTATTACACTGGGCCACCAGGATATTGTAGGAGAATCTTCCCATCTCAAGGTCCTTAAGTTCATCACCTCTGCTAAGTCCCTATCTTCTATGTAAGATAATATATTCACAGGCTCCAGAAATTAGGACATGGACATCTCTGAGGCACAGTTATTCAGCGTACCACACAGGGGAAGTCCTCAGGCTGTCAGCCTTTATCTGGGGACAGGTGGGGATGGAGGGGAAGTTATGTGTCCTTCCTTGACCAGCCAAAGAAGGACACATACTCTTTACAGAAAAACATTTTCTCCTTTTTTTCATAGGAGTTGTCCTCTGTGCTCTCTCTGTTTGTTTTAAAACAAAGTCAGATGAAGGAAAATAAAAGCCTTCACATCTTTGATCTCAGACCTGTGGACTGTGAGATCCACTAAAGACACAGCCGGATCCTAAAAGAGATGCTCACACAGCTGGGAGCAGTCCAGATCTCTCACAACCCCCTCCCCTTGCCCAACTGAGAGCTTGTTTGCACCCATTTCAACCATCAACTCCAAACTGACAACTTGACTCCCAGATCAAGTGCTTGTGACACACATGACGTAGGAGTTCCCTAAATATTCACTAAAAGAAAGAAGGGAGAAAGCAGGGAAGATGCAGACAATGAAGGAGCCCTGTGTGTGTGTGTGCACGCGTTCACATTCAGCTCCTCTGCATCATAGCAAACAAACCCTGTGTATAAACAAAGAGGTGCAGCTGGCCTGGAGTCTTTAAGCAGAAGTGAGGGGCCCTGAAACTCATTTCAGGTCATCCCTTGGCAGACAGAATCAATCTATTCTGCTTCTTCCAGGCTGCTGACATGCACAGTGCTGAGGGTGGGAATTGGGATCCAGGGATCCCAGCCCCTGGCCCTTCCTGCCCTTTGGTGCTGATCTTGCCCTAGCCCTAGGCAGGAGCAGAGCCTGCTTGGAGGAAAGTCCTGACCCCATCTTGGTGGCCTGATTGGCCTCTTCCCAAAGGCCTGGTATTTCCTGAGAGGCTGAGTTTCAGCTGCAGGGCAAAGCTATCATCCTGGGTTACTCTAGGACCAAATTACAAGAATCACTTCCCCAAATGCCCTCCCTTGATAGAGTTTCCACAGTCAGAGAAAGGAAACCTATCTCAGTCAATCCCACTGGCTCTGGTGTCAAGCCCCTAAGCCCTTCCGAGGCTCCCGCACCACACCTCCCAACCGCTCTTCAAACCTGACTTTTTCTGTGTTCCTGTTGAGGGAGCTAAAGGAAACATGTCTAAGCTGTGTGTTTGTTTACAAACAGAAAGATGTGCTGTCCAGTTAACCAAATTTTAGCTAATGGCAGTTTTTTCCAAATATAAAACATTCCAGGTGGGCAGAAAACCCATAACCTTCCCCCAGAAAAAACACTGTTGTTCTGTTGATGACCTTTTTTTTTAGTTCTGGCTCTAAGCTACTACATGGGGAAAACCTGAAGAATGAATGACTGAAACTAAAAGATATTTTTTTCAGTTACATTTTCTGTGGGAAAAACGTTTTCATTTTATTTTTCTTATTACTAGATCTCCCACAATACTTCACAATGTCAGCCAGACCTTTATTTTCAGGTTTGCTCTGCTCATTTGTCTAATGCAAAACTAAAAAGGAGATGAAGATTTAAGTCACTTTCCCAACTCCTCACAATAAGCTGGGTGCTGACCCTGAGTCTTAATCAAGCATTTTTTTTTTTTAAATATATTTATTGATTATGCTATTACAGTTGTCCCATTTCCCCCCCCACTCCACTCCATCCTGCCCACCCCCCTCCCTCCCACATTCCCCCCCCATAGTTCATGTCCATGGGTCATACTTATAAGTTCTTTGGCTTCTACATTTCCTACACTACTTTTACCCTCCCCCTGTCTATTTTCCACCTATCATCTATGCTACTTATTCTCTGTACCTTTACCCCCCTCTCCCCCTCCCACTCCCTTATTGACAACCCTCATGTTCTAGTTGTTTGCCTAGTTTGCTCTCGTTTTTGTTTTATGTGTGGTCGTTAATAACTGTGAGTTTGCTGTCATATTTACTGTTCCTATTTTTGATCTTTTTCTTAGGTAACTCCCTTTAACATTTCATATAATAAGGGCTTGGTGATGATGAGCCTCTTCAACTTGACCTTATCTGAGAAGCACTTTATCCTCCCTTCCATTCTAAATGATAGCTTTGCTGGATACAGTAATCTTGGACGTAGGTCCTTGTGTTTAATCTTGGGTAATGTAATTATGATGTGTCTTGTTGTGTTCCTCCTTGGGTCCAGCTTCTTTGGGACTCTCTGAGCTTCCTGGACTTCCCGGAAGTCTATTTCCTTTGCCAGATCGGGGAAGTTCTCCATTCTTTGTTCAAATAAGTTTTCAATTTTTTGTTCTTCCTCTTCTCCTTCTGGCACCCCTATAATTCGGATGTTGGAACGTTTCAAGGTGTCCTGGAGGTTCCTAAGCCTCTCCTCATTTTTCCAAGTTCTTGTTTCTTCATTCTTTTCTGGTTGAATGTTTGTTTCTTCCTTCTGGTCCATACCATTGATTTGAGTCCCAGTTTCCTTCTCATCACTATTGGTTCCCTGTACATTTTCCTTTGTTTCTGTTAGCATAGGCTTCATTTTTTCATCTGTTTTTCGAATAGATTCAACCAAGTCTGTGAGCATATTGATAACCAGTGCTTTGAACTGTGCATCCGATAGGTTGGCTATCTCTTCGTCGCTTAGTTGTATTTTTTCTGGAGCTTTGAAGTATTCTGTCATTTGGGCCATTTTTTTTGTTTGTTTGTCTTGGCGCGTCTGTTACTTTAAGGGGCGGAGCCTTAGGTGTTCACCGGGGCGGGGTAATGCTGGTCGCTGCGCTGTGATGCTGTACGTGGGGGCGGGGCCAAGAGGGAGCAATGGCGCCCGCTTCACTCTCCTCCGGATCTCAGTCTTTCACTCCCCTACCCACAATCAAACTGGGCCCCTCTGGTGCTGGTTCCCGAGTAAGTGGGCCCGTGCACACTCTAGGCCCCTGTGGGTCTCTCCAACAACCTCTCCCGTGAGGCTGGGAGTCTCTCCTGCCGCCCCAACCCCCAGGGGCGCTTTCAATCAGAGGTTTGAGGCTTTATTTCCCCCGAGCTGGAGCCCTGGGTTGCGCAGCGGTCTGCTTCTCTGCCCGCCGTTCGTCCGGTTTATCTGTGGGCGAATGTGGTGCCGCAATGTGCTATCCGCCACTCTGCCTGCCCCACTCTCCGCCACTCTGAGTCCGGCCCTCTGGGTTTATCTGTGCAAATGTGGGACCGCAGGGTCTGCTAGTGCTCGGACTGCCTGCGCCATTTGTCCCACACTCCGCCAGTCTCAGTCCCGCCACAGCCACGCGAGTCCTCTCCACCCCAGTGCCGTGTCCGCCCCTCCTACCAGTCTGGATGAATGATTATTTTCTGTTTCCTTGGTGTTGGTCCCCCTTGCTGTTCGATTCTCTGTCGGTTCTGGTTGTGCGAGGAGGCGCAGTGTGTCTACCTACGCCGCCATCTTGGTTCTCCTTAATCAAGCATTTTCACTCTGTCTCCTTAGGTGGTTGTAGAAAAACGGCTTGGCAATGCTTGGCCAACCAAGTGGCCTGCCTGGCAGAGGAGGCACTTTATCCCAACACAAGGACTTTTTTCCCCCTCATTCTTCAGAAAGCACAGATAGAGGTGTTAGAGTGTAAGAGGGGCCTGAGTATGGTCTTTGCCATCAGTGCCTGCCTCAGCCAGCTGCTCCTGAGATTCCCCAAAGCTATTTCCATTCTCTGTGGGATGTGGCCAGAGGCACTGCATCCACCCTCAACTTTCCCACTTACTGTATTTGTAAAAATTTAAGTGTATTTGAATCTATTTCATCTTGATACCCACCCCTTTCCTCTGCCCAGGGGTGTGAAGCTCACAGAAGGTCGTGGAATTTTAAGCAGTGCCCTGCTCTCTGGCAGCTTTCACGAAAAACATTGCAGCCAAGCCACATGTGTATAGTGCTGTCCCTTTAATGGCTCCTTCTGCTCTTGGGATACAGTGGGAGCCCTTTCTGTGGCTCAAGAGGCTCTGAAAACCCCAGTGAAATTCTGCTTCTTAACTCCCATCACACTTAACCTGCTTTGTCAATGTCTATCTTGTCGGCTTGTTTTTAAGTCCTGGGAAGGAAGGGGCCATGTTTTTCTCATTCACAGTTTTATCCCCAGGGCTTAGCAGTGTTCCTGACACATTGCAGGTGAGCAATTATTGTTCGTTGGAAGAGCGAATGGGAACAAATTACTTCTTTAGTTGACTGGAGTAGTAGACAAATGCCTGAAGCCAGGAGGATTTGGGGAAGCTCAGATCACCAGCCTCGGCCAGACCAGTATTGTGGAAAGTGACTGAATTTTGAGGCTCTTGCTGTGCTGTGTGTCCAAAGCCGCTTAGGGGAAAATGATTTAATGTGCCTGGAAGGAACATAGAGGCTGAAGTTTCTTTCTGTTGGTTTATTGAAGCGTATGTGGCAGAAGTGGCCACCACCTGTCTTCAGACCTGGTCCACAGCAGATGTAGGTGGATGAAAATGGGTCTAGTTTCTTTCCTTTTCTTGGAACAGAGTTACATCTAATCTTTTTTGGGTAGTTATGCTGGGATGGGCTCAAATCAGGTAATACTGCCCTCGAAAAGGTTGAAGAAGCACATTCAATGACAGCTTATACACTGACTGCCCCCACATCTTTCCAGGTGCCCATCTGCCTGCAGACACGTAGGCTCAAACTCCAACCACTGAAGCGGGGACACAGAGCCCTTTCGGGTTATGATCTACTTCAGATGTTCTCAGGGAAGCAGAAGTGGGCCTATGACACCCAGGATCCATTAGATGGCTGTATTGCCTTTCTTTCCAGTAACATGTTTCTTCTCCCAGAGCAGAGAGCTCTGCAGCTGAAGGCAGCTGCCTGTGTGTCAAACGAACCCAGAAAAACCAGAGTGAGGCTTTGTATCTCAGACTTGCATGGAGCACTGTGTGGTTTGGGTTTCATCCATACTTCTCTACCTGGGAGTATGAAGATGTGCTGGAATATTCTTCTGGAACACAGCTGGGACCAAGCCTGTTGGCTTCCAGACAATGTGGAGACAGCATGGTCTGATGCAGAGGCACTGAGCTACTTTGTCAGGAGACCTGGCAGGAGACCCATCTCTTACATTACCTGAAGATAGTAAGATTGAATTACATGGCCACAGTTCCTCTTTCCCTCTCCACCCTTGTTATGGTTTACTGGGGGTGGAGTATCCTGCCTGCCTCATTGGCTGTGAGCTTGGTCATGTGATTTGCTTTGGCCAATGGGAGGTGGACATGCTAGGATGCAAGTTATAAGCTGAGGCTCAAAGGGCCCTCACAGCTCACTGCTCTTCTGTTTTTGTCAGCACCATGGGAAGAATTTGCCTTGGGAGGCTGTTAAACTCTCCAGAGGAGACAAATCTCACAGGATTACTGGTCAATCTGCATGCTTGTGAGTGAGAAACAAACTTCTGTTGTTGCAAGTCAGAGGTTTGTGCTTGCTTGGCACTGGGCATTATTGCAGCAATATCTGATTAATATAAAAACCTTCAAATTCCTTAATTTTACTTGGATTTAGTGGAGTTTCATTTGGTCTGAGGTATGATTTGTGTGCAATAAAATGAAAAGATCTTACAATTCTAAATTCTACTTAAGGAACTTCAACAGTGTTATATGCGGCCCCCCAAACAAGCTATTGAACATTTTCTATCATTCCAGCAAATCCCTTCATATCCTGTCAGAACAGTTCTGCCTTCCCCACTGAAGAGGCAACCACTTTCTGGTTTCTAGCACTGGAGTTGAGTTCTACCTGTTCTTGGGTTTCATATAGTATAGTTTGAGTCTGGCTTCTTTTGATTAACATAATTTAAAAAAAAGATTTATTTCTGTTGTGTGCATTAGTTTGTTCTCTTTTTTGCAGACTAGTATTTCATTGTATGGATACAGTACCACAATATATCACAATTTGTTTTTACATGTACCTGGTGACAGACAACTGTGTTGTTTCCAGATTTAGGGTATTCCTAATGAACTTCCTTTGTGTGGACATGCTTTCAATTTCCCTCTATGTATATCTCGAAATGAAATGACCAGGTAATAGGGCAAATTGTTTTCCAAAGTGGTCAACCACATTACTTTAAAAAAATATTTTATTGATTATGCTATTACAGTTGTCCCATTTTTTTCTTTCCCTTTATTCCCCTCCACCCTGTACCTCCCCTCCCACTATCATTCTCCCACCTTATTTCATGTCCATGGGTCATACATATAAGTTCTTTGGCTTCTCCATTTCCCATACTATTCCAAACCTCCCCTATCTATTTTGTATCTACAATTTATGCTTTTTATTCCTTGTAACTTTTCCCCCATTTTACCCTCTCCCACTCCCCGTTGGTAACCCTCCATGTGATTTCCATTTCTGTGATTCTGTTCCTGTTCTAGTTGTTTGCTTAGTTTGTTTTTGTTTTTGTTTTGTTTTAGGTTTAATTGTTGATAGTTGTGAGTTTGTTGTCATTTTACTGTTCGTATTTTTGATCTTCTTTTTCTTAGATAAGTGTCTTTAACATTTCATATAATAAGGGCTTGGTGATGATGAACTCCTTTAATTTGACTTTATCTGGGAAGCACTTTATCTGCCCTTCCATTTTAAATGATAGCTTTGCTGAATAGAGTAATCTTGGATGTAGGTCCTTGCCTTTCAAAACTTGGAATACTTCTTTCCAGCCCCTTCTTGCCTGCAAGGTTTCTTTTGAGAAATCAGCTGATGGCCTTATGGGAATTCCTTTGTAGGTAACTGTTTCATTTTCTCTTGCTGCTTTTAAGGTTCTCTCCTTATCTTTAATCTTGTATAATATAATTAAGATGGCCTTGGTGTGTTCCTACTTGCGTCCAACTTCTTTGGGACTCTCTGAGCCTCCTGGACTTCCTGGAAGTCTATTTCCTTTGGCAGGTTAGGGAAATTCTCCTTCGTTATGTCTTTAAATAAGTTTTCAATTTATTGTTCCTCCTTTTCTCCTTCTGGTATCCCTATGATTCAGATGTTGAAACGTTTAAAGTTGTCCCAGAGGTTCCTAAGCCTCCCCTCACTTTTTTGAGTTCTTGTTTCTTCATTCTGTTCTGACTGAATGTTTATTTCTTCCTTCTACTCCAACCCATTGATTTTAGTCCCAGTTTCCTTCCCTTCACTGTTGGTTCTCTGTACATTTTCCTTTATATTGATTTTTATAGCTTTCATTTGTTCCTCTATTTTTCAACCATACTCAACTATTTCTTTGAGCATCCTGATTACCAGTGTTTTGAACTGTGCATCTGATAGGTTGGCTATCTCTTCGTCACTTAGTTGTATTTCTTCTGGAGCTTTGATTTGTTCTTTCATTTGGGCCATATTTTTTTGTTTCAGTGCACCTGTTACATAGTAAAGGGTGGAGCTTTAGGTATTCACCATGGTGGGGCAACCCACTTCTCTGCATTATGTTCCTATATGTGGAGGGGTGGTCCGAGAGGGAATAATGCCACTTGCTCAGCTCTCAACTGGCTTTCAGTCACTTCCTCCACTACTGAGAAGCAAATTGGACTCTTCTAGTGCTGATTCCCAGGTGGGTGGGTTTGTGTACTTTGTAGGACCCTGTGGGTTTCTCCAGTGAACTCTCCTGTGAGGCTGGGAGTTTTTCCTGCCACCACAACCCCCACAGGTTTTTTTGGTTAGAGGTTTTGAGGCTTTATTTCCCTGCACTGGTTCCCTGAGTTGTGTGGTCTGTCTCACTCACCGGTTGTTCCTCCCGGTTTAACGGCATGCAAATGTGGCACCGCTTACTCAGCCAGCTACCACCTTGCCAGGAGTCCTCTCAGCACTGACTGCCCGTCTCCACCCCTCCTACCAGTCTAGATGAATATTTCTTTAACTCCTTGGTTGTCAGACTTCCATACAGCTTGATTTTCTGGTAGTTCTGGTTATCTTTTGTTTTTAAATTTGTTCTTGTCCTTCTTTTGGTTGTGGGAGGAGGCACAGTATATCTACCTACACCTCCATCTTGGCCGGAAGTCAAGCACATTACTTTTGATTAACAACGTATTATAATTCTAGTGCCTTCACACACTTCTCAACATTTGATGTGTTCAGTCTTTTTATTTTTAACCCTTCCAGTGGATGTGTAGAGGCACCTTGCCATGGCTTTAATTTTTATTTCTCTGATGAGTATTGGTGGTGAGCATCTTTTCATGAGCTTATTGGCCATTACAATAGCTTCTTTTATGTGTCTGTTTAAGTTTTTTGCCCATTTTTTTTTAAATTGCATTTTTTGTTTTATTACTTAGTTGTAAAAGTTCTTCATATGCTCAGGACAAAAGTCCTTATGCATTGCAAATATTTTCTCCCAGATTGGTCTATCGATAATAGAAAACTGAATGTTGAAACCTCTGACTATTATTGGGATCTGTCTATTTCTTCCTTTAGTTATATTAGTTTTTACTTAATGTGTTTTGAAGTTCTGTGACTCAATGGATCACTTATTTAAAACTGTCTCCTAGATATATTTCTTCTTTTACATTATAAAATTTCCCTTCTTTCTCTTATATACTGTCTGCCTTGAAGTTTACTTTGCCTCATATTAATATAGCCATTCCACCTTTTACTTGCTTATTGTTTATATTTTTTCTACTTTTACTTTTTTTTTCTACTTTTACTTTTAACCAGTTTGTGTCTTTATATTTAAATGGTCTCTTTAGACAGGAAATAGCTCAGTTTTCCTATTTTGCCTGGTCAGATACTGTCTGTCTTTCAATTATATGTGGCTTTCATATATTTTTAATTTAATATAATTATTGTTGTAGTAGTTTATGACTACCATTTGATATTTATTTTTATTTTCAGGTTGCCCATCTGCCCATCCTTCCTTCACTTCTCCTTTCCTGCCTGCTTTTGGGTGAATCAAGTATTTTTTTCAATATTCCATTTTATTTTATCTCTCAATTTTTCTTAGCTATATCTCTTTGTATCACTTTTATCAGTTGAATTGGATTATAATAAACATTTTTAAATGATCAAAGTCTACTTTTATATATTATATTCTTTCACATGCACTGTAAGAATTTGTAGCTTCATAGTTAAATTTGCTTCCCTCCTGCCCTATATTTCCTTGTTCTCATTTTTTCTTACCATTATATGCTGTAAACCCTACAAAGTACTTTTAGTATTTTTGTTTTAGTCAATACACTTTTAAAGGATTTTAATTATAATATGATAATTTAAAAAGTATTTTCTGTTTATCCACATGTTTATCCTTTCTGGTATTCTTCATTTTTTACTAGGGATCCAAGTTTCCATCTGATATTTTTACACACTAATATCGAGTGTGTAAAACATCTTTTATCTTCTCTTGTAATGTGGGTTCCTGTCTATGGAGGAGTCCTCTGCCTCCACTGCTGTGCTAGGGACGACAGCAAGCTTGATTCTCTTCTCTCCTAGGAAAAGATTGTTACTTTCTACATTTAGCTCACTGAGGTTTCTTTGTGTCCTAGACTCTCTGATAGGTTTGGAAAAATATTGTAAAAATTATTCCTTTTGCATTCTTGGTTAGGGTGGGAGTGACACTGCCTTGAAACTTTCAAAATATGAAACAGAGGACCAGACTTTAGTTTGCTCATTATAAAGTGAGAAGTTTAAACCCTATTCATCTATTTGATCAATAAACATTTCTGAGCAGCTACTCCAGAAGCTCAGCATCCAAAATATAGAGAAAAATAAAGCTTTCCTCTTAGTAATTTCTTAGGATAAGCTTTACATTTTTAATATGATCCTGACCATTACATTTTTACATGCTATTTTATACTTTGCATTTTTCTATCTTGATGCTTGATAATTCTTAAGACTTTTTATGATTTATGTTTCTGATTGATTCTCGGCTGCATGCAGGGATGGCCCATTCATTTTGAAGTGGGTGATTGTCCTTTCATGTACATCACTTCTCCCCACCCGCTCTTCTACCCTGCGAATGCCTTTTATCCCATGGTCAATGACATTCTCTTTTCCCTCTCTTGAAGGCACCCTGAGACAACTCTTTACTCCACCTCATCTCAAAATCCAAAAAGACCCATCATTTGGACACGTGTATAAATATTTTTGGTCTATGTCTGAAAAATATTTAACTATTTCCAGGTTTGAATGTAGTAAGTAAATTCCTGGATACGCTTACTGCTTCTGAATGGCTGGTGTTCATTTTGATTGGTTAGTACCTATGCATTACTAGTTACTAAATACTTCGTAAATCACTTCAGTAGGATTATCAGCATTTTGCATGGTGCCTACCTCATAGTATACAAGATACTGTCCAGAAAGTATCCATCCATGTGCTGTGAAGACTAGAGGCATTTATTGAAGAAGTAACAAGATATAGGAAACATTGTACATAGGACAATGACACCTTGGCCCCCTTCAGAGTAGGAACCTTGAGACCTCACACAGTTCTCCCAGTTGCCATCAGCTGCTCCACTGTATTTTCCTGAATCTCATCCATGGTCTGAAATCTCTTCCATTTCAAAGGTAATTTTAGTTTTGGGGAAAGCCAGAAGTTGCAGGGTACCAAGTCTGGGCTGTAGAGGGGCTGGATCACCTGGGTGATTTGATGTTTCGACAAAAACTCTGCACAAGGTGTGATATGAGAGTAGGCATGTTGCTGTTATGAAGTTGCCATTCACCAGTTGCCCATAGCCGTGGCCTTCTGAATCATCCAAATAGTTGCCATAGAGGAATGTTCAAACTTAATGCAAAATTTGATGCAGATTCATTGCTCTACTTGCTCAGTCATTTTGAATGTAATGGCCACACAGTACACATGCTTATTCAATGGTGTCTACTGCCCCCACTGACTAGTACAGTGAAGTCATCATTGTTTACACATGCACAATCCAGTCCACTTCCCTTGACTGCCAGGTTACATCGATGTCACACAAACTTGTCTCATTATATTAATAATGGTTGGACCTTTTCAGGACAGTCCTCGTATACTCAATACATATTTGTTTAATAAGGTAAGTGTCTTCAGGATGGTTGCATGGGATGGTACAGGTTTTCCAGCTGCTAGGCCCTGTTCTATGCACTGGAATACAAAAATAAATGAGGCACTGTCCCTGGCCTTAACTGGGATCCATGCGTGTATGTTTCACTCCACATCCACCCATCCCAAACTTTTGTTCTGGCCACTGCTATGGACAACTGCTGCATACCAGTGTCTCCCAAGTACACGCGCTATACCCCATAGCTCTTGCTTTTCACAATTACCACCAATACTCTCTGAATCCACCCTTGATCTTTGGGGTGAAAGGCCTGGAGAGTAAATACTCTTTTTTTTTTTTTTTTTTTTGGTAGGCAGACAGTTCTAGCACACTTTACCTAGTCCCTTAGAGGATTGCCACTGGATAAAGCCCACCTACTACATACAGTGTTGATCAGCTCACCTCTTGGATTGCCTTTCCCTCCTCTTATGTTTCATTTTTCCTACCCTCAACTCTTGTTCCTTGGAATCACTTCCCAAGTAAATTCCCTGGATGCAAGTGCTGTCTCTGCCTTTTGGGAGTCCTGGGCTGAGCTAACTTGTAAACAAGTAATCACAGTACAATGTCATCACTGTGTTAATCATCAGGACCATGAGAACCATAGAGTTCTTTACCAAAAAATTACATTTGAATTTTACTCATCCTTAAAGATGAGTAGAAGTATGGAAGACAGAAGAGACTGATGAGGGCATTCCATGCTGAGAGAACAGTGTAGAAAGGCAAGGATGGCAGGCAGCCTCCAGGATGGCCCCAGTGATCCCCACCTCTTGGAATTTATATCCTCAAGTAGACCCCTTTCCCTCCCTTATTGTACCAGGACTGATCTGTGTGACATACAGGATATGTGTCTTTCAAAATTGATGTCGTGTCTCTTTGAAATTGGGTTATAAAAGACTTCTGCTTCCATCACAGCTTTTGTCCTTTTTGGATCATGTACTGTGGGTGTATACAGCTGCCATGTCAGGAGAATACTCAGGCTACTTATGGAGAGGCCAGGTGGGGAGGAACTGAAAAGTCTCTGGTCAACAGTCAGTAAGGAACTGTCAGCAGTTACATGGTGAGCTTAGAGGCAAATTAGCCCCAGTCAAGCCTTCAGATGACTGCAGCCCTTGGCCACCACCTTGACTGCAACTTGTGTGGGACCTGAAGCCAGACCACCCTGCTAAGCTGCTCCTGGATTGAGACAAAAGATGTTTGGGTTAATTTGTTATGCAGCAATAAAAAACCCGTGCTGAGAGGAATTGTGAGAAAATGATGCATTTTGGAACTGCAAGTGTTTCTTTTTTTTGGTCATTTCCACTTCCAAAATAAAAGAAATGCATTGTCTTTGGAGACACACTACCCATAGTCCCTCTTCTGGTGTGTACTACCTTTCTGATATGGGGCAATTTGCTTGGCTTTTAACTTTAATTTTCTCATCTGTAATATGGGAATAGAAATCATAACAATCTCATATAATTCATATAATTGTGAGAGTTAAAAAAGATGGTGCATATGAAACTGATATTATTTTCCCTGCTCATGATGAACATACAGTAAATCTTAGCTGTAATTATTCTTACAGAATGGTCCCAAGCTCCAAACTTCAATTGCAAAGATAGGTTATAGAATAAGGTCATAGCTTTCCTTTTTCTGTTTTTTTTTAAGTCTCTGTTAGTAATTTTCAAGAATAAATTCAACAGAAACTTTCCCCTTTTCTTCCTAATCAGCTGAGTTCCAGGAGTCTAAGAATCTGAAGAAGTGTGAAGGTATACTCAATACCTTTAATTAGTAACCACTAATACATTTCCCCAATGTGCCAACAAAAAGGTTGAAAATAATCAGTTGATAAAAGGTTAATTAACTCAATCTTTTATAGTTCAGAACGGGATGGGCTGCATTTCAAAACTCTGTATTTTGGGCAGAGAGCCTCATGCCCCTCACCCCCTTAAAGAAAGAGAAAGAAAACTCAATCCAAACTAAGCTGAGGACAAATAAGCAAATAAAGCCAGGAAAATTGGCTGGCAACCCAGCTTATTCCCTTTTTCTTTAACATCCCTACACCCCAGGGGTGGCGGGGGCTGGTGCCAGGAGTGCTGCTGAGAGGACACAGTCTGATTCAGGCCCTCTGTGGGCAGAACTCTGGATGGAGTGGAGTGGGAGAAGCACCAGTTAGTGCCCTGCGGCTAGTCCACAGTCACGTTACCCATTTGGTAATGTGACTGTGAAGAAGGTTCTCTGAATGGCTTTGGCCTCTCCTTCTGCATCTTTCCCCATCTTCACCGCCTCCTCTAATGCCCCTAAAGATTCTGTGTCTAAAAGGCATCTCTTCTCTCTGCCATTTCTCCCTATAGACTGCCACTCCAGGGGGCATTTGTGCTTAAAGTTCCTCTGTCCTTCCTGAGAGGAGGATTTCAAGCATCAGGGAATATTTGGGGCAGATTTTTGTCTGAGCATCCATGAACTTCTCAAAACTCAGGGAATTATTCCTGGGGTTGGACTGTTACTGAGAGCATACCTCAGGGTCCTTACAGCCCAGAGCGCAAGGCAGGGCCACAATGACTGAACCCAGAGAAGAGCTAGACATCTGGGAAGGCAGGCTGACATTAGTATGAAGTTTAGTGAATTCCGTTGATGTTAGGGGATTCAATTTAAGGAAACTATTTCCCTTTTGTTCCTTAAGCATAACACTTAGAGCCTGGACTTCTTTGTGTCAGCGTTTTGTCATTACATCAGATAAGCCTTACAAAGAAAATCTTTATAGCTACTTTTCCTTGTCTCTCAACCTGGCTGTGACTATTTTTGGGGCTTCTCTGATTACCCATAATGCCCACTGCAGTGCCTGGGGGTGGGGGAAGTCAGGCAAACTGCACAGTGGCTTGGTGATTATGCAGCTCTGGGAGGCATGGAAGGGCCCTTAGTTCCAGTATGGACAAGGCAGTATTCAAGATGGTGAGGGCAGCTTGAAGAAATGGTGCCTAGCCTGTGTCCAGGACTTAGAATCTGAAAACAAAGCGTAACAAAAGACCAAATAAAAAAGGAAATACTCTCTTTTTTCTTTCTTAATTTTTAAAAAGATTATTTATTTATTTTTAGACAGAGGTGAAGGGAGGGAGAAAGAGAGGGAGAGAAACATCAATGTGTGTTTGCCTCTCACTCACCCCCTACTGGAGACTTGGCCCACAACCCAGGCATGTTCCCTGACTGGGAATCAAACCAGCGACCCTTAGGTTCTCAGTCTGGCACTCAGTCCACTGAGCCACGCCAGCCAGGGCACGCTCTCTTTTTTCTTTCCTTTTCATCTTTATGTCTCAATCTTAAATATTCAGAAAAAGGAGAAGAGCCATGGAAAAGAGTGAGGAAAAAATTGAGGAGAATCTGAAGGGAGGAGTTTGCGGATAGGTGGGTGCTTTGAAGTGAGGAAAAAATTGAGGAGAATCTGAAGGGAGGAGTTTGCGGATAGGTGGGTGCTTTGAAGAAGTTTGCATCCTCACAAGGAGCAGCACAGCATCTGATGGAAGACACACTGTCACTCTCCCCCAGGCAGGACTGTCACCCCTCTGCATGCAGGGAGAGAACTGCCTATTGTCAGGTGTCCTGGTGTACCCGTGGGGGCATGTCTGCATCCTGTGAAGCTGAGGTGGAAGTGTTTTGTGCTTTTGCCAGTCTAAATCATAGTAATCTTGAAAGGATGATCCTGGAGGCTGGGAATGTCTATTTTTACTGATGTCATCTGGTCCACTGAGTAATGTCATGAAAAACATGCACTTACTGATGCCTTCAAGGACAGTGTATCATTCCTAAGTATGTTTTAGTGTGACCATCAATATCACTGGGACACTGGCTCACTGTAATGAGCACTGTCCAGACCCCAGGGGGTGGTATCCGGACTTGGCTATGACACACTGGACTCTTCCGAGCCACCAGGTCCACTCATGCCAGATGAGAGCATCCCATTATATGAGTTCATTCTCCCCTTGCTCCTCCATCAGTGCTGAGATTTACTTTGTATCAGCTCTTTATAGATCTAAATAATGTGGCATAAAAAATGCATTGCTATGTTAGACCTCAACCTTTGGAATTAACTAGCTTTCTAGGTCTTACTCCTTTCAAACTTGGGTCATGACTTGCAATTTTCTAACCAGCTGTTCCTGCTCAAGTCATACCCAACCCACCTTAATTTATGACTTCTATACAGTTGTGAAAAAATGAGTCATGCCTTTAGAAACTTGGGATATCGTCAAATGCTTGTTCTCATGTACACACAGCTATGGGCCCATAATATAAACTTCTACAAGCAGATTGGGGAAATGAATCATTAGGCAAATGTCATAATAGTAATTAGTTTCAACTCATATACTGTTTTCAGTGTGCCAGGCACACAGGCTGTTAGTTGTATGTACTAACTCTTCTAATCCTCAGGACCACCCCATGGAGTGGGCTTTCTGTTCACAGTTGAGGAAACACACTGCACACGGGCAGTCGGACTGTGTAGAACAGCGCCTCTGGGTTTGTCCAGACACACTCCCATATTCACAATCCCTGGAATTCAGTTCCACTGCATCCACATTATTAGCCACAGGGAGGACCAAATGCTACAGGCTTATTTTTTTTCCTAAGTCTTCCAGCACTTCATTTCTGTTCTCTATAGAATGATAGTAATTTTATTTACATGGCAGGTTACATTGGGCACTAAAATAGATTAATGAGAGTGTCTGGCATAATGCAGTTTTCTAGAAAATACTGCTTTCTTCCTTTCCTTGCATCTTCTGCAACATTTCCTCTCTCCCTTCTCTACCTGATTCATTTTGCTTGCTAAGTCATGCATTGTCTATTTTTTTTGTGCTTCCCCAGAAGAAAAGTTATTATTCTCTTCATTTCTGTTATCTCCTCTTGTTATATGTTTTCTCTTTGCTACTCAGCTCTTTCTGGATTCATCAACTTCCTTAGGCTGAGATGCTCCAACCTTCACATTCTTTGCAGAACAGCCCAGGGGGACTTTGAACACCCTGTCCCTTCTTGCTCAGTGCAGTCACATCACAACATCCAAAAACAGTCATGTAACAGCAGCAGAAACAAGAGTCAGGGAGGTCAGTGGATTCTAATTATAAATAAAGCAAACCAGAGTTGTATAATTAGGTTGGAAGGGACAGAGTTATAGCTGCTTTAAGGGTTGTGACTCAAACTGACAAAAGATAGGAAACTCAGGGAGGCAGATGTCTCCTCAACTTTGCCTTTGATGGCATGGTTTTTTGGGCTGATATTTTGTTCCCTTCAAGGTATTTTGAGCTTCTAATTTCTGAATTTTCATTTTTAAGGCATTCACAGTACTTTATACCCTGGGAGACTGATGGACTCCTTTGAAACTTAAATAACCCAGAAGAGCCATCCAAACCTGTGGGTGGAATATGTATTCGTGCATTTTTAAAAACGCATATTATATACATCAGAGACTTGGATGGCGTATTGGGAAGGGTTTGGTGAAGTATGCAGTTCAGGATATAATGTGCTGTCCATGGACTAAGCTTTCTGGGGCCATATTAAAGCTGTTTTATTTTACTTTATAAATAAAGTAACATTTAAAGCCTAAAGCATTTATACAAAACAACTGACTAAACATTTGCATAGTTTCATTTTTGAAATCTAAGCCTTTTTCAGGTTAGATGAAAACCAGACATACCTGAGAGCCAATATGCTTTCCATGAAACTTAAAATAACCTTGATAAGTCTTCTACTTTTATTCTTTTAATTGACTAAGCTGAGACTGAGTTTTTAACTTTTGTCTCTGGAGGAATTTTTGTCCTTAATTCCCTGTAATAAATTTTTGAGGTTACCCATAGAAAATAAGCTTAAATTGGATTAAGGTATACAAACATTTATTAATAGTTTACTCTTTAGTGAATTAATTATCCTTTATAGTTTTCAGGCTTTTTCTTTTTCTTTTTTTTTTAAAGAAAGAAAGAAAAATGGTGAGCAGGATTCGGAAGGAAGCCAATGTGATGACCATGATTTGGAAACTATATATTTAAGATGAGAGAAGAGTGATCACATGGAGAGACACAAAACTCCCCCCTCTGCACCTTGTGTAGATTCTAAGATCCACATTTTCCGTAGTCCCTGCACATTCCAGTTCTTTGCTTCATTTATTTTCTGCCAAATTTATAGACATAAAACATATTTCTCACTTTGTTACTGGCCAAATTGGTCACATGGAAATATCTAAACTACTACTGGGTCCATAGGGCTAGTGAGCATCACTAAACATTTATTTTTTCTGGACCTTGGGGAGCTACAGAGAGAAGTCGATTCAGTTTTATCTGAAAAGGAGCAATCTCTCCTTCCTCAGTTTGTGGAGAAGGGTTGTATTGAGGGTGTTGCTGAGAGCGTGAGAACCACGGGCTCTTACCCAGAGCCTCCTGACCATCTTGAGAGTATTGCTGCTGCAAGAGAAGCTTCATGGAAAGATGTTTTATTAAAACAGTATTTAAGAAGCAACATAAAGAGTTTCTAAGCTATTTAGTACTTCACAGATGGAAATAGAGAAACATGTTTCCTTTGAAATGTGAAGGGGAGTGTGTGAAATTCCCTTCTTTATGTCTCCTTAAAACTGGAAAAAAGTTTGGTTTTCTTTAACCTGTTTTTTTTGGTAGCATTAGGTATAGCATCATATTCAGGAAGAAAGGGTGAATTGAAGGGGAGAGAAAAATTTATTGAACATCTGCTATGTGCCAATCGAGCCAATCACTGTGCTAGGTATTTTACATACATCACTCATTTTGTGCCCCACCACCCAGCAAAGTGATCATTATTGTCCCTATTTACAGGTAAAGAAATTGATACAAAAGGTGAGAAACTTAACCATGATATTATACTGATTAGCAGTTGTCTTGGTTCTGCAGCTAACTTGCTCTGTGACCTGTTCCAATTCATAGAGAATCTCCAATTTTTCTCCTTTTTCAAATGAATGAGTTTGATTGGGGTCTTGTAGATTCTAGAAGGAAAGTTCCAAACTCTAATATTCCAAGTATTTTCCCTGGATTCTATGATTATTTGTGTTCCACAGAGCCTGTAAACCCATCTGGTAGAACAGTTCCAGGTGGCCCCCAGCACACGGGAGAGCCCAAAGTGCCGCCTGGAACCTCCACTTTTAGATCTGGGGGAATCACCAGAAAGGAAGATTGTTTTGTTCTGGCTGGAGAAAGTGAGGGGTCAGATTATGGGCTTTGGAAAAGTGGTGAGTTGAGGAATAGCAAGTTAGTTTGCACAGAAAACATGAGGTGTGAGATCTGTGGTCAGTAACTGAAGTAGTCTCTTGGTCACTGTGACTCAGGGGTCCTTGACTCCTTTTCCTAGTTGGACAGGGTACCACATCCTTCTACTTTATTCCAGACTGATAAATCAGCCTCATCTTTCTTGCCTGATCTCTGCCTTTCCTCAGTGCTTTCTCTAAATCTTTCTCTTACCTCTGGCCTCATTTACAGTATTTTATGTAAACTTCTCTCAAGATTACTGTGCCACTCTTAAGATGATAAACTGGGTGATACTCTCAGGGCTATGGTTAGTTACTCTGTGTCAGACATAAAGGCAACATCTTTCAACACAGCCCTCTCCCTAGATATTTGTGTTGTGGTAGATCTGTTTAATATTGGATTGGCCAAAAAGTTTGTTTGGTTTTCTTACATAGATGGCTCTAGTAGTGCTTAGTTGTCTTTAAATTCATTTTAAACAGTTTTGTTAGATTGTATTGTGAAAGCTGTCATATCAGCCTGCATATAAAAAACACCAAACTTGGTATATTTTTGTGTAACCATTTTAACATTGAAGATGGAAGAAAATATGCAATATTTTTGGCATATTATGCTTTATTATTTCAAGAAAGGTAAAAATGCAACTGAAATGCAAAAAAAGATTTGTGCAGTGTATGGAGAAGGTGCTGTGACTGATGGAATGTGTCAAAAGTGGTTTGCAAAGTTTTGTGCAAGAGATTTCTTGCCGGATGATGTTCTATGTTCTGGTAGACTAGTTGAAGTTGATAGTGATAAAATAAAAAAATTGACAAAAATAACTGTTCTACTATGCAGGACATAGCTGACATATTCAAAATATCCAAATCAATAAAGTTATTATTAAAAATGAAAAAATGTGTCTTTTATTTTACAGAAAAAACTATTGGACTTTTTGGCCAACCCAATAAATGTCTTGAATCTGACTATCTCTTGCCACCTCCCTTATCATGCCTTTGGCCGTGACCAGCATGATTTTCATCTGGATTCATGCAACTGCCGCCTCTGTTCCCACTCCCGCAGCGATCTTGACATGCCAATCTCAGTTCTATTTTCACCCTCTGTAAGTCCTTTCCATGGCCCTCTTTTCCTTATATCCTTATCAGGCAGAAAAGGCAAACAGAAAACAAAAGCCCAAACCTCTGTTGTTTTCCCCCCATGCAGAGACATAACCAATTCTCTCTTTTGTATCAGTTTCTACTTATTTGATCTTGTTTGCACCCCATGAGGTTACCAAGGGCTTTTCCAAAATAAAGACAGCTTCCTGCTTGAGAGAAATTCTGGTTTATTTTTCAGAATAGTAAAGTGGGTGCATAATCAGAAATGGGGAGAAATTGAAATGTCCCTGCCTTCCATTCCCTGCCTTTATGTAATATGATTCATATTACATGAGTCAATCTGCCCATAACAGGTGCCAACAGAGGAGCATTTATTTTCACTGCAATAATGATATCAGTGCCAGTGATTCAAAAGGAAAATATTTCAAAGGCAGCAGATTATATAATGTAAGAGTGAGAATTTACTGTTTTTTATCATGATTCTGTTTACAATTGGCCTTCTTCCTCATTTAAATTTTGCTATTACTGGGGGAAGATAGGGCGTTAGCCTGGCTCCTATATGGAAATTAATTGGAGTTCTTCTTCACACTGGGCTGAATAATTTAAAAATTAATATACTGTGCAGACAGCAGTGCCTAAAGGTTATGGAGACTGACTGGTGAGCTGCAGGCATTTGAGTCTGCCAAGCAGAATAAGAAATAGATAAAGCTAAATTACAGACCTATTAAAAATAAATTAGTGGTGCCAAAAAAGCAAATTAAGATGCAGATAATCAATCTGATTTCAGGGTCTCTGGCGAGTGTTAGCACTTAATTCTTCTCATGTTTAATGAAGGCATCTATTAATTAAAAATATTTATATAAAAATGAGCTTACTACACAAGGTCTTTATTTCAAGAGGGATCAACTTTTATTAATAATGACTTTTGGAAGATGGCTTTGATTTTATAGCAAAAGGCAACACCTGTCTTCATGCCATCTAAATTAAAGCCAATTTTCATAAAATATCTATGACAGTTGGAGAGAGCATTTGCCTCACTTTCCTCCACTTCTATTTTTATCCACTTCCTCTTTTGGCTTCTTGTGACCAATTTTAAACCATCCATCCTGTGTCCTTCTACTCTATGATTGTTCTTAAAGAGGGGTTGTAGCTGAACATCAAAGCAGAGAAAAGAGCTGCATTCATGACTGATTTTGGAGAGAAAAGGGGTTAAATGAGTATAGAGATCATGAGCTAAAAGGGTAGATGGGTTCAGAGAAGTGCAGGGGCATAGCTGGATGGCAAGTCCTTGAGCAAACATATGGGAAGAAATTATGGAAGGATTTGAAGTCCTGTGAGTGTTAGCAGATGTGAAGAGTATGGATCAGAAGAAAGAATGGGTTATCATAATACAATTTTCTGATATCATTTTGCTTCTTTCTACTCAATATATTGGGGAAGAGGATTATTACATAGGGAATGGAAGCATAGGCCCAAATGAAGTTTAGGTTTCACATCTATTCCTCTTACCAAACCTCTGACAGATGGTCAGAGAATAACTCAGCAGGGTGGCCACACAGAGCTGTGTCCTGCACTCTGGGCCTTCTGGAGTGAAAGGAGTTCATGGTTTTGCAACTCTGGAATAAAGAGAGCAAAGAAGGCTAATCCTGCTGCTATATCTCACTGCCCTACTTTGTGGCAGAAAGGGATTGAGTCCGAGGCTGGATTCAAAGCAAATATTCCTAGCCTGTTGCAAGTCTTGCTCCTGCAGTTTAGCTCCTGCTAACAGTGGTAAGAGGAATGGTGGACTGGAACATTCAGATGGTTGGTCTTTTGAACTCATTTTTTAACTGAAAAAGTCATACAATTCACAGAAAAAATATAAATAAATTAGTTATAAAGGGTAGATAGAGAGTGAAAAGTCAGTCTTTCCTAATTCTCTCAGTCTAGGATTGATTTTCACAGAGAAAAAGTTGTTTGCATAGAAGACAGAAAAAATAAATAAGGAAAATGACATGGAGCTCTGATAAGACATTGAGCATCAGCTGTTCAGAGCAATCAGTGTCATAGGATGCAATCAAAGTGGCAAATCCTTTCATGTTCTCCTGGGAACAAAGAACTGTGATTATAGCAGGGCAGAACTCTGGCCTGGTTGGGCCTTCATCTTGTGGCTTGCGCCATACACATTTCTAGCCATCTCACATGTTGTTAAAGACAAGTCACCCATTTGTTTTTGTCAGTTGTCTTTAGGGAAGTGCTAGGCACACCTTACCAGGCCACCTCCACCTTGATCCCTACAAAGTGCTTGCATGCAGCAGGTTTTTCTCACTCAGTGAGATTACACCTGGCATTTTCAGTTTTGTGCTTTATTTTGTACTTAGTCTATGTAACAAAAACAACAACCAAAAAGTCAGCAATATTTATTAAAAATCTTATTCTGTTCCAGCCTATCCTATATATATAATTATATTAACATATGGTTCTCCAAGGTGAAATTAGGGGTCCCTACGATGTGCCCCAGAGGATTCTTTGCTAATTAATATGTTGTATTTTAAGTCTATCTTTTTTTGTTACTTTTTTTTCTCTCATTCATATGTTTCATGTTTCTTTCTCTCATCTATATTATTTCTTCTCTCTCTCTCTCTCTCAATTGTTTTATTAGGACCTCGCGTACTTTTCTGTATTTTTTCTCTCTTATTATCCCCATTTGTCTTCATGGGTCTAGAAGGAAGTAGTGTATTCCTAGGCAGGTCCCAGCCACTGTGTCAAGTCAAGATCTCCAGCTGCAGTGCCCACCTGGGGTCAGACCTCCTCTCTGAGGTGTGCCACTGCATGTGAACAGTGCCGATAGTACCACCCTGCAGATGAGCTGCATTGCTAATAGGCCACGGCACTATTTTTATGTTTGAGTATTTTTATGCCTCTGTCTGTGTGTGTGCATAAAAATAATGCTACTTCTTTGTGGCACCTTGGAGATATACAGGTATCTGCCAGGAGACTGGCAGGTGACTCAAGACCCTAAAACTTTTCTTATTCTGCAATTTCCCCAGGGGCTTCCAGCTTTGGAGCAAAAGAGAAATAGTTTATGTAAGTGTGCAGAAAACATCTTCTGAATTGCTATTTAAAATTTAGAGATGGGGAGGGTTAGTTTCCAGCCAAGATTGAGGCATAGGTAGAAACACTTCACTTCCTCACAGAACTGAAAGAAGGATAACAACCAATTTAAAAACAATAAACAACCACAACTGCCAGAATAGCAATCTGCATGGAACTCCTACAACCATGAGTTAAAGAAACATTCATCCAGACTGGTAGGAGGGGCAGAGATGGGGAGACGGGCAGCCAGGTGGGCGGAGAGGACTTGAGGCAAGGCGGTGGACTATAGGTGAAGAGGAGCTGGCTCATGGGGGAAACTAAGACTCAAAACCTCTAGCTGTAAATACTGTGGTGGTTGTGAAGGCAGGAGAAACTCCCAATGTCCCAGGAGAGTTTGTTGGAAAGAGGGGCTAGAGCTGAGCGAGAAGTGGTGTTATTCCCTCTCTGAGCCCTCCCCCATAGACAGTGTCACAATACAGCAAAGAGGGTTGCCCTGCCTCGGTGAATACCTAAAGCTTTGGCCCCTAACAACTTATCAGGTGCACCAAGATAAACATATATGGCCTGAATGAAAGAACAGATCAAAACTCCAGAAAAAGAGCTAAGCAATCAGGAGCTAGACAACCTATCTGATGCAGAGTTCAAAACACTGGTAATCAGGATGCTCAAAAAATTGATTGAGCTCAGTCACAAAATGAAGGAAGAAATGAAGGTTATATAAAGTGAAATAAAGCAAAACATACAGGGAACCAAAAGTTAAGGAAAGGAAACTGGGGCTCAAATCAATGATTTGGAACAAAAGGAAGAAATAAACATTTGACTGGAGTAGAACGAAGAAACAAGAATTCAAAAAAACGAGAGGCTTCAGAACCTTTGGGACAACTTTAAATGTTCCAACATCTGAATCATAGGGGTGCCAGAAGGAGAAGAGGAAGAGCAAGAAATTGAAAAGTTGTTTGAATAAATAATGAAGGAAAATTTCCCTGATCTGGTGAAGGAAATAGACTTCAAGGAAGTCCAGGAAGTCGAGAGTAAAAAAGAAATTGGAACTGAGGAGGAGCACACCAAGGCACATCATAATTAAGTTACACAAGATTAAAGATAAGGAGAGAATCTTAAAAGCAGCAAGAGGAAAGGAGACAGTTACCTACAAAGGAGTTCCCATAAGACTATCAGATGATTTCCTAAATGAAACCTTATAGGCAAGAAGGGGCTGGAAAGAAGTATTCCAAGTTTTGAAAGGCAAGGACCTACATCCAAGATTACTGTATCCAGCAAAGCTATCATTTAGAATGGGAGGGCAGATAAAGAACTTCCCAGATAAAGTCAACTTAAAGGAGTTCATCATCACCAAGCCCTTATTATATGAAAGGTTAAAGAGAGTTATCTAAGAAGTAGAAGATCAAAAATAATGAACAATAAAATGACAACAAATTCATAACTATCAACAACTGAACCTAAAAAACAAAAGCTAAGCAAACAACTAGAACAGGAACAGAACCACAGAAATGGAGATCACATGGAGGTTATCAACGGGGGGTAGTGAATGGGGGGAGAGGTACAGAGAATAAGAAGCATAATTGGTAGGCATAAAATTTACTGGGAGATTAAGAATTGTATAGAAAATAGAGAAGCCAAAGAACTTATATATACAACCCATGGACGTGAACTAAGGGGGTGATGCTGGAGGGTGGTGGTATGTAGGGTGGAGGGAGATAAAGGGGAGAAAAAATTGGGACAACTGTAATAGCATAAGCAATAAATTATACTTAAAAATAAAAAAAATAATAGAGATGGCACTGGCTTTCTTTTAATGTTGCAGTCTATTCATACTTGATAGAAGGTGGGGGGAGGTGCATCAGATGACACCCCCTGTCCCTGTATTTTATTTACTCTTTGCTGCTGTGACCTGGGCACCTTATATAGTCCTGTAGTTGTGCTGCTTAAGCCACCATGTTCTCTCTGTCATTTAATTCCATGGTGGTTTCACAATGTGTCAGCTAGGTCTGACTGAGATTCTGGGGTGAGAAGTGGGGTGTGGCAGTGAAGTGGCAGCCAGATTGTGGTTCATACCATCATTGCGATCTGTTGACTCACCTCGCTAGTGGAGGCAACAGCCAGGCCTGCAACTGGTCCACTGTCCTGTGATCCTCCTGCGGCTTCTCTGACTCAGGGGCCTGGTATGTGTATTTAACAACGTGACAAAGGGATTCAGCTTCTGTAGGACAATACAAGTCTAAGGTCAGAGGCAACAAAAAGAGATAGAGATTTCAGTCCATTTTCCTGTTTCCAGCTTGTGCATGTGGGCTTCATTTCATTCTTGTTCTTCCCCACCTTAGAGCATCTTCCCTTCCAGCTGCCTGCTGTGCCTCCAGCATCAGACTTTAATCTCCAGCGTCAGACTCTCACCTGTAAAAGAACACACATATACACACACATCCCTGAGAGAGGGATGTATCTTAGTAGGAAATGAAGAACAGGCCTTCGGTTCGCTTGAACTCTGTTTCTTGGTTGAAGCAAAGCTTGGCCACTTGATATGTAATACTTCTAGCAAAGTTGGAGACAGTAGCATTCAGACTTGCCTGAAATCCAGCCAATAGTTGCAGTCAGTGCCCGCTCCTTGTTTTTGGGTTGTAGGAAGAGAGATTGGTGGTATTGCTTAGTGGTCAGGGACCACTTTGAGAAGTTAGAGTCCCAGGTCTGCAGCAACCCAGCATTGGCATCTAGCAGGAATGGAAACTAGCTGCCTTTGTCCGCTCAGCACCTGCAGCTCACCAGCTTCTGCATCCTTTGTCTGGAAACACTCTAGGGGCCAACACTGGGGGCAAAAACAAAAGGACGGCAATGGCAAGAGGGCAGTGTTAGGGATTCTCAGGAGTGAGCAAGCAGTGGAACATGGCCTTCCGCTGAGTTGCTGGTATTCCTAATCACACATTAAGAAACATCCTCTTGCTTAGGTATGGTGGGATAATGTATGGAGATTGTCACCTTTGTTTTCTTTTTGCACTGGACTTTGCCCTTTCCCTTTAGTTATGCAGGTTAATTGTTGCCTCAGACGAGAGATGTATAAGGCAAGGCCAAAAAACCAGAAATAGCCTGCAAATCTCCCAGGCTATTGTGTTTTAAAACCCTGGCTTTTAGGGAAAATTGAAGATATGAGGCTAAGAAAAAGAAAGGACTAGAGCTTTGCTCCCATCTTCAGACTAGAAAAGTGTTTTCTTTTACCCAGGGTTGAGAGAGGAGGAAAGAGTGGATGGGGTCTACAGTAGCTTTTCAAGAGTGCATTTGGAAGGTGACATAGCCTTCTCTGCAATAACCCAAGTGAAAAGACTCCACCTTTCCCTATACCTTGCCACCACAGGCCTCTACATAGATATATTCCACCAATATTTGAGGATAATGATGACATAAATGATAAAAGCTACTTCTTATATTGTAGCCACTATGTGCCAGCCACAATTCTAATCACTTTACAAATGTTAACTCATTTAATCATCATGAAAACTCTATGAGGTGATACTTTATGACCCATTTTACAGAAGGAGAAACAGGCCACACAACCAGGAACCAAACTTAGACAGTTCAGCTATAGGGCTTATGCTTGGGTTGTCAAAGAAATTAATATTTCTTGTATGTATTCATATACCTGAACCTGCAGGCATAATGTTATACCTGCTAAATAAATAACCATATTTGCAATTAGCATATTTTGGCAATTCTACAAGGGGAGAATCAGTCACTTAATCTAGAGGTGAAAGCAAGAGATATATACTCATATCTATTCACAACGCTGGCAGCCAAGCAGGGGACAGCAGTTAAGGTTCAAGATTCTCAATGAGACCTGTCTGTGGCCTCAACAGTATCACACTCTCAGCTAAGCATCTGGAACATAAACTGCTAATAAATATCAGCTGGTTTAATGATTATAATGATGATAATGATTATTATCACCCCACAGGAGGCTACACAGAGCCAATTTGCCAGCACAGAATGCCTCCCCCAGATGAGCTGCATCCCCTGTCATAAGACTGGGTTCATCTGAGGTCATCATGGTAATCACTCCACCACTGCTTAGGTTGCCCAGTCCTTGATTCTTCTCTCCCTCCCATTGAGGAGGAACACAGTCTGATTCTCTAAATTAGGAATTTGACCTACTAACCTTTTCAAAAGTATTCGCATTTAAAAGGAGTAGGTAGGCCTTAGCTGGTGTGGCTCAGTGGATTGAGAGCCAGCCTGCAAACCAGAGGGTTGCCAGTTAGATTTCCAGTCAGGTCATGCCTGGGTTGCTGACCAGGTCCCCAGTAGGGGGCGCATGAAAGGCAACCACACATTGATGTTTCTCTTCCTGCCTCCTTCCCTTCCCCTCTGTCTAAAAAAATTAATAAATAGTATCTGAAAAATAAAAGAAAAGAAGCAGGTAGTGCTTAATAAAAATGAATGCATGTAATGATGGAAGCACAGGATTTCATAGAATATTTGATGATGGAACAGTAGAATTAAATAGCTGTGATATATCGGCCTTACCATGGCCTCTCAGGTCTTCCCTGTGGCCAAATGCTTGCTCCACAATCCTCTTCTGCCTGCCTTATAGGTAAGACACAGCAATATGGGCCAAGAGCTGAAACATGGCTGCATAACTGGGGGCAGCCAGGAGCACTGAAGACAAAACAATCACTTTTGTGATATACAATCTAAAACATCATTGTCTTTTAAAGCCTACTGGGAAGTAGCTCTATTTCCACAGAGCAGCATGGAGCTGGCCTGTTGTTCTTTTGAAAAGGAGGTACCAATGGAGATAGCGTTTGCCAAGAACAACTATACCAGAAAACAGGGGTGTGTCATGGAAGGGGTGCTCACTAAAAGTTGACTGTGTGATTAGGGAAGTGTCATTTGGAGAGGAATGACATGAATCAATAAATGAGTCTCAGTAATTTTAAATCCCATTGTTCAAGTGACTCTTTGGTAAAGACCAATTGATTTATTTGATCAAAATGAGAACATATGGCATTAAATTATTCCCATGGAAGCTAGTATAATACCTTAATCACACATAATGTTCAATTAAGATTTATGAGGTTAGTGAATACAATGTATGTGTAGAAAGATCAACAAAAAATGACTCTAGAGGCCCCAAGTTCACATATAGCATATAGTCCCTTAACAGATATGTGACCATTGTTTAGCTTCTCAGACTCTGTCATCAGATGCTTCCTCTGCAAAATGAAAGGACAAGTTTAGATAATATTTAGAGTTCTTTCTAGCTAGATGCTGACACAGGAGTACATTCTGTGTTTGGGCACCTTCAAATGAGAGTTGATGGTTACTCACTGGAACATCATGCTTCCTCTTGGGTACATCCACCCTCAGATACATGGCTGCCTGGAGACAGACTCTTTCCATGTCCTTCCCTGAGTTTCCTATGATGATCCACCATGCCTGACAGTTATCAGTTGCTGATCTCAGATGAAACTGTTTCCTTGCTTCTAATTTAGCCTCTGCTATAGAGTTATATGTGACAGTTGATAAAAAGTTAATTCCCTTAAGTTCCCTCATGTATCATATGTCTGTGGATTCATACAATCAGTAGAAACATAGAAATAGCAGATTTTAGTGGTAAGATTTACATTCTTTATTTTATAGGATCTGCTCATAGTAAGAGTCCTGAGATTTTGACATTTATGCTTAGACATTTTAATCTTCCATTTTAGTTCTTTGAATCATATTTTAAATATTTGTAGATAAAATGATTTGTTACTATACCTCTCCTCCCATTCCATTTCATTACCCTGTAACTAAATACAAATGATGCTAAAAATGTCCTTAGTTTTCTGTTTATTAGTAGAAAAGTATTTACTTTTAAATTCGATTTCATGTTAAACTTAGAGAAAAGGCAATTTACTGATTTTTCCTCCAGAAAGAAAACTGTTCATATGTCAGCTCTTTGTGGGCTTTTCCTGACTATCTGGCTTATGACACATATATGAGAATTTGTCAGTTGTGTTTTTTAACAGCCCATCTCAGAGGTGATAAATAAAATGAGTTGACAGGACCAAATGCTCTACCACAGTCCTCTCCAGGATCAATTGCCTCAAACTAACAGTTACTGCAGTGCTCTAGAGGAGACCATCACTTTTTCTGAAGAGCCAGCCTACAGAGAGTCAGAAAAGTCAAACTTCAGTTCTCAGCTTGCTCCTTATCACAAGGGGTGGATGCTGGGTATCATTACCCACTCAGTCAGGAATTCACATTTTAGTCTGTAAGCTCATCACAGGCTAGTCTCTGATATTGTTACAGGAGATGATGGAGGACAGATACAACATGAGCAGAAAAACAAAAGCCATGAATATTACTTGAAACCCTCCCCTAAAGCAGAGTCTCAGAGAACCCAACCCCAGCCCACAGTGTAGGTTCCAGGTATCTGAGAGCTCTGGCAACCTTTCACCTTGTCCCATATGCGGGAAACTGAATGTTTCCACTCCTCACTGATATTGATGTATATATGGGTGGCATGTTGGTCTAGGCCAGTGATTTTCAACCAGCGTGCTGCAGCAGGCACACTGGTTTGCCATAAGAATTTTTTAAAAGTGCAATACATGACTATTCAGTCAGGGGCATTGACCTCTTTTTTCCTTAGATTGTCAAATAAAAAATAACAACAGCCAACACAACAATAGTTATCCAGTGTGAATGAATCAAAACTATACCTATTTTTTGTCATATCAGCATAACTATATTTTTTCGTATGCCATAAAATTATAGTAATTAGTTTATTTGTGTCATGTGATGAAAAATGTTGAAAATCACTGGTCTGGGATAAGATGCTTCCTAATTGGCCAACAGATAAGTAATTTTGTTGTCTAAAATGACACTAGAATTTAGGATAATCTTCTACGTCTTTAAGGTGTGGGAAATCTTGTGGGCCTTGGCTTTTCTGCTCAATGTTGGACTCCTCACTGGTCGTTCTTTGCACTGGAGCTCCCCACTGGGTGGTTGAGACTTTCTCATAATCTTTCTTTCCTTTCTCCGCTCACTGGTGTCAGATCTGCATCATGGTCTGAAGGCTTTCTCTCACCTCTTTACATTTCACAGGTGTTACCTTCAATAAATCTGGTGTACTTCTAACTGCCTTGGGGTCTGCTTCCTTGAGATCCTGAAAGGACAAACATACTCTGCAAAGATTGTTTTCTCATGCTTGCCAGAAGGCAGAAGTAGTATCCTGGAAGAGGTTCAGGAAAATTTGAAATGGCTAGATGACCACCCACATCTTGGGCTTAGATTATGTTCACCTGAGGCATTAAGGGAAGTTTGTTTATCCATATGGGAATAACAACCCAGGAAGTGACATTTCCAAGTCAGGAAAAAGTGTCATATGTGGTCATGGGGATTAATCAGTCAGTAGCTCTTTTCCCCATTGGTGGATATAAGCAGAGTGTAGAGTTGGCCAAAGTTGGCATCTGTGGCTGCAGTGCATAGATCAAGAATAACTCATCTAGGACTGCAGAGTTAATCTCAAGAGTCTTCTACTAACTAGGGAGACAGTGTCATCCTTGAATGGGGGAAGATTTCACTAGCATGGTATGCTTGGCCTTAATCTAAAATTGATATTAGATAATCTTGATGGTGAGTACTGGCTGATATAATTTAATGGAATATTCCAGGATACTGAGGATACTAGAAGCAGTGTTTTGGGAAACATGGTAATGACTGTCAACTCTTCCCAAGGCCCAACATAATATAGGGTGGGGTAAAAGTAGGTTACAGTTGTTCATATGAAAATAATAAGTCATTAATAAATAATAATACAAGAATAAAATGTTTCATGTACTCCCAACTGTAAACCTACTTTTGTCCCACCATGTATAATAGATGCAACAGCATGACAGATTAAATGCCTCTGACTTTTAGAAATGCAATCAAGAATGCAGGGTGGCCTGGATGGCAATCTTACCAGAGCATCCAGGTGCAAGACAAGTGGTAGGTAACAGTCCTATTATCACCTGCAACACTACAACTACCTGGAGGTTCAGGTATTTCAGTCCTACCAATCATTGGGCTTCTTCTTCCAGGTACGTGAGGCTTTATGTCTCATGATCAAATGATAATACTAACATATTTTTATTTTTAGATGATACACTAATTATTGCTTTGCTTATAACTACTTTTCATTTAACAGTATGTCCATGTGATTTAGATACATGAACCATCTTTGTGTTTTCTTTTTCCTTGTTAAAATTTCTAAGGTAAAGGTACTTGACAAGCATGAAAATAATCTAGAAGGATGGCTTCCTTTGTACCTTTTTATTCTTAATTTTCAAGTTTCATTTGAAAAATAGATATTGGATAGGCAATAAATTATTCGTCTTTTGAATTGTGAAGAAAATTTTTTAACATCAGAAAGGCTTACAGAAATCTGATTAAAGTTGGTATTTTAGAACTGATTGATTGATAAAATACACAATAACCAAGAATTACTATGAATTCACTTGAGTTTGATGATATGTTCTCATAATTTTTCTTCTATGAATCACAATAGTAAATATGTATATATACTATATATGTACATATGCACATTTGTATATATGTGTGTACATATATATGTATATGAAAAATATTAACATATGTATAAGGGTGAGATATAATATTTACCTAGATGGCAATATTTGATGTCCACGTGGAATATTAGAGCTTCTTACAGCTATAGAAGCAACAGATGTATCATTTTCATGGCTGGCACCATTCTTCTGGAGAGAAGAATTTTAATTTAGGAACATTCCTTTAAAAGCTTTTTGGGATGGAAGGAGAGACCCTGAAGCATGAAGACAGAAAAATCAAAGGCAAGAAAGGAGAATACTAAATTGTTTTGTGTGAGATGAAGAGAGCAGTTTGTTTTACCCTGGAGAGCATGAGGAGGAGAGATGAAAGAAGCAGGGACAGGGAGGTTGATGTGGGGTTAGGGAAACCTATAAGGTAGCATTTTCATGAAAAACCCATGTGGGGTGGAAACTGAAGGCTTTTTAAAAAGAATGAGGAAATTTACTTCGAAGTTTCTATTTACAAAAATCTCTGTAAAAACCTTGTCTTGTATTGTCCATAAATCTTTAGTAAAGTTTAGCAAACATATGAGTTGCCTTATGTGTAAAAGCTTTTAGTGGGGTAAAGATGGCATACATAGGTGGCAAGATGATTCACAAACCCAGAAAGAAAGCATTCAGAACTAGAGGTCCTCTGAGAATGTAAAGTTTTAGAAATTCCTAGAAGTCTAGGGTAGAGTTCCAGAACCTATAGAGTAAGTATGGGTGGTGGTGGTGGGGTAGTAGGGGCACTCAGGAAAACATTGGCTAAATCTCAAAATACTTTAAGACTCTAGTTAATATTTAAGTTTCATTCATTCATTTACTCACCAAATATTTGTTGAAAATGTACAATATACTCATCTTGATCCTGGTGATAGAATAATGAACAAATAATTGGTTTTTGCCTGTGTAGAGCTTACATTCTGTTGGGGAAAACAGTTAATTAATAAAAGGGAGGAATCCCTGCTGGGTGGCTCTAAATAAGAGTATGATGAACTATTGATATTACTTATTAACTTTTTCAAAAGCTCACTAGCTGCTGTACAAATGAGAACCCCACAAACCCCTGGAATTTATTTATGAAAAGTTTTGTGTTTATTCTTACATGTTTAAACTTCAGTAACCTTCAAAGTACTCTCCATCTGATACAATACACCTATCAAGAATTTTTTTTTCAACTTTTCAAAACAATTTTTAAACTCATTGATTGTGATACCTTTTAGTGTTCTTTCTGTTTTTTGTTTCACCTCTTCCACATCAGCAAAATGTTTCCCTTTGAGGACATTTTTCATCTGGGGAAACCAAAAAAAAGTTGTTCAGGGTGAGATTGGATGATAGGAAGGGTGGGGAATGGGGGTCATGCCATTTTTGGTAAAAAACTTCTGAACACAGCATGGTTTAAGCAGGTGCACTCGTAAATCACCCATCATGAAATGGGCAAATGTGTTGAAAGAGTCCTTGAAAAAATTCACTGAAGCCAAATGCAGCCTCTCACAAAACGCCAGCTGGTACACTGATACAGGTGAGTTCCTAGAACACTCACTTAATGAGGGAAACCTATACTATAAGGTGCCTGCTTTTCAGGAGATAATTCCAATTTTGGGAGGGTCCCCCCTCCTATAGAGAATAGACCATAGGAAGCAAGGAAGTATCAGTTAGGTCTAATGTAATTGTCTGGGAGAGAGAAGACTGTAACCAGAACTAAGGTGGTGGTAGAAGCAGTGAGACATTACTGACCTTGGATACATTGTGAAGGATTTTTTAGTAGGATTCACTGATGGATTGGATATGAGTTGTGGTAGAAACAGAGAAATCAAAGATAACCCTGTAGTTCGTCAAGGGCCATATTCTAACTAATAAGAATCACTTGCGTGGGAGTTTTGACTGAGGTGAGTTCTAGAAATCAACTAAATAGGTAAATTAGCACTATTTCCACTGGAAATTTATAGTTTTTGATGATGCTAATGATTGTGGGTATAGTTTATAAGAGCAAAAAAACTTTACAATTTGCATATGATCTAATTGCTATCTTCAGTGGTTAAAGACTATAAGCAATTTTTGAGCTATTCAGTGTTTGTGATGTGAATAATAAAGGGTCCTCAAAGTATTACATAAATGTTGGCTCGTTCTCTATCAAGTATTTGACTATCACAAATATTTATATAAAATAAATACCTAATAAAGCAGAATAAGAATAATTGCAATAATCAAGAATCCTTATAGGTTCTTTAATATGTGTTACAATTTGAAGCTCATTTTAAGTTGGAAAATCTCTCTTCAAATCTCAGTTTTAACTTAAAATATGCTCTCTTAGCAAGTTTTTAAGTACACACCATTGTTGTTAACAATTAATGGTATGCTGCATTGTAGATCTTTAAAACTTATCTTGTGTAAGTAAAACTTTGTGCCCTTTGACACACAACTCCCCATTTCTCTCTCCTCCAGGCCCCTGACAACAATCGTTCTACTCTCTGCTTCTATGATTTTGACTATTTTAGACTCTTCATACAAGTGGTACCATATTACACATTCTTCACAGAGAAAATAATAAATAAGGATGATGGTAGAAAACTTTTGGAGGTGATGGATATGTTAATGTCATAGACTATGGTGATGGTTTCAAGGTTGTATACAAAAAAGACCACAATACAATAAGACATTCACACTCTAATTTCAAAATAGAATGCAGTGGTATTCTTATAATAAAGATCCAGCTAACTCAAAAAAAGAAATCTAATTTTTGCCTTTTAAAAAAAATCTTTGGGTCTTTGAACAATTCACTTAGCTTCAGCTTAATTTCAATATCAGTGGCATGAAATAATTATATCCAACTAGAAGAGTAGTTGTAAGGATTTATGGATGATTAACCAATGCCTACCATATAAAAAGATGCAATCAAGTTTATTTAAGTGCAGATTTACTTATATTGATATAGAAAAAATAATGTATTATTGGCATTTTTATATGGTAATTGACAATGTTTACTATACCTTGAACGTTTGACTATTTCTCTAAAGTAGTGGTTCTAAATGCTGGCATTTTTGACTCCAAGGGAACATATGGCAGTGTTTGGAGACACTTTTATTTTTATGACTAGGAAGTGCTACTGACATCTAGTAATAGAGGCCAGGAATGTGGTCAATCATCCTACAATGCACAAGACAGCGCCCCAAACAAAGAATTATCCAGTCTAAAATATCAATCATGCCCAACAGTGAGAAACTCTGCTCTAAATCATAGTCAGGCCAGACAAATTGGTCTCAGTTGTAATTACATGGTTTGTCTAGTTGATTTAGACATTTGAGTGAAATAAGCATTCGAGCCCTACAGTATGTTCACTGTCTTATGGAAATGCTAAGAAAGAAATTCGTGGTGTGTGAAATACTGGATTAGGGCTCAGCAAATACTCCCCTTCTTTTATTGTGGGTATTTGTGGTTACCTCATAGATGCTGGGATCATTCATGTAATTTACTTTGGCCAATGGAATATTAAACATGATGCAAATAGAGGCTTTAAGTGGGTTTAGGTGGTTTGGCTTATTGGCTTACCTTTTACACTTTTGCCATTTTCCATTATCCCCTGGTCCATAAACTCAACAGATACTTGGATCAGACCCAAACCCAAGCCAAGCCAAGCCAAGCCCACCTGATATGCAGCCTGAAGCAGCACTGCCTGGCTGAGCCTAGCCCAGATATGCCCAAATGCGGATGTGCAGACCTGTTTGTATGAGAAGAAATGCTAGCTGTTGTAAGCCACTCAATTTTGAGATGGTTGGTTATACAACATAATTGTAATAGGAGGCTAATACGTGATGCATTGAGATGACATCATTTACTAAGTTTGCAGCATATTCAATGGACTTAAATAAGTAAAGTAGCAATTTGAATATGGAGAGAAAAATCATATAATAAAGTGGTGATGTTTATATTTAATAAGTGTCCCTAAAGATCCTGACATTGTATCTAGCAATCACAGGCTTGAGGATTTCAGAGAAGGGTTTGACATTTGCTATTTGAACATTTGAATGTTATGAGATCTTGAATGTTTGAACATTTTCTAAAATAGTAAGGTAAGAAAAAATGGTTTCAAGAGTGATTACATTTTTTGATCATTGACAAATGTGTGTGTGTGTGTATTTGAGGGGGGTACAGGGTCTAAAACTTTTAATTCTCAATAGTATTTTAGGTCTTTTTTTACTCTGCCCCCAAACACATACATACTACCAATGACCACACACACACACACACACACACATACACACATACACTCACACACCCAAACAAAAACAAAAACTAAGGATTTTCAATACATATAATGGGGGCTATAAAACTGGCCCTTTGTTGAAACTTTCTGGAATGCTATTCCTCCATTCTGTGAGATTCCATTACCCAACCAAACCTGCTCTTTTTCTTCCTATTTCACAATACTTATCTGTAACATACTTACCGATAGGTTTACTAGGCAGAACCACTTTGTGGGTAAAAACCATGCTTTGTGAGCCATCGGTTGTGGCTTATGTGCTGCTGTAGTCACTCGGTTTGGCAGTGTCATAATTCTGATTTCAAACTTTATTTGAGTAAAAAATAGAAATTGCAATGACTTAACATTTGTATGTAGGTTTCCATGACTTAGCATGTGTGTGTATATTTAGGATGAGTGGAAGTTGAAAATGAAATGGTGAGTCAGAGCCTTCTGGGCCTGGAAGTAAGACCAGAGTGTGGGCAGCCTGGAGGAGAGCGTCTATACAGATGGCAGAATATGTGCCTCATATGCCAAGTGAAGTTACCAAGGAGCAGCTCCCTGACAGCTTAGAACTGAGCATGTGAATTTTAAACATTAGCTGTAAAACTATGACTAAGAAATCTATGTTGACTTTTTAAATTAAAATTTGTATTTTGAGATAAGTATAGATGCACATTATACTTGTAAGAAAAATACACAATGATTCAATATATTCTTTACCCAATTTTCTGAAAATGATGTTATCTTGTAAAACTGTAGTAAAATATCACAACCAGGATATTGACATCGACACAGTCAAGACACAGAATATTTCACTCACCAAAGGATTCCTCATTTTGCCCTTTTAGTGCCATACCCATTTCCCTCCTTCCATCACTCCTCCTTAACCATCAACAAAGGTTATTCTGTCCTTCATTTCTATAATTTTGTCATTTCAGAAATGTCATATAAATGAAATCATAAAGTATGTAATCTTTTTAGATCAGTTTTTTTCACTTAGCATAATTCCTTGGAAATAAATTTAGATTGTTTAGTATATCAATAATTTGTTCCCTTTTATTAGTGAGTAGTAAAATTGATTTGTGACAGTTTATGTTTTGCAAAAATTTATATTCATATCCTTTGTGTCATTCTTGATATGGGTAATTTGTGTTTCCTCTCTTTTTTTCAGTCTAGCCAGATGTTTTTCAATTTTATTAATCTTTTAAAGAACCAGATCTTTTTTTTTCATTGACTTTGTTCTATAATTTTGTTTTCAATTCCATTGTTTTCTCCTCTAATTTTTATTATTTTCTTTCTTTTGGATTTATTTTTCTTTTATTTTTTCTAGGTACCTGAGGTGGGATCACAGTCTATAATTTGAGACTTTCCTTCTTTTCTAATATATACATTAAGTGTTATAAATTTTCCTTTCAAAACTGCTTTAGTAGTATCTCACAAATTTTGATATACATTTTCATTCATTTAAATTTATTTTTACATTTCCTTTGAGACTTTCTTTTTAACATATGGATTATTTAGAAGTGTGCTATTAGTTTCCAAATATTTGGAGATGTTCCTGTTATTTCTTTGGTATTGATTTATACTTTGATTCCACTGTTGTGATAGAATACATTCTATTCAGGTTTCTTTTGTGATCTAGAATATGGTGTATTTTGATAAAAGTTCCCTAAGTCTTTGAAAAGAATGGACATTATGCTATGCTGGTTGAGTTGTTCTATAAATGTCATTAGATTTTGTTGTTTGATGGTGGTGTTGAAGTATACTATGTTCCTGTTGATTTTCTTTCTAGAAATTTTATCATTTGTCGAGAGAGGGATATTGAAGTCCCCAAATACAACTGTGGATATATCTCTTCAGTTCTCAGTTGTTGCTTCAAACCTTTGCCAGATTTGTTTTTTGGTGCATATACATTTAAGACTGCTATATATCTTTTTTAGTGGATTGACTCCTCTATTATAACATAATACCTCTGATTTTCTCATTATTGTTTTGCTCTAAAGTCTACTTTATTGATGTTAATATAGCCATTTCTGGGTTCTTCTTTTAATAATATTTGTATAATATGTTGTTTTTCCATCCTTTTACTTTGAATTTATATTGTTGTGTATGAAGTGATTTTTCGTAGACAATATATAATTGGGCAATATTTTTAAGCCATTCTACTAGTTTCTGTATTTTAGTTGATGTATTTGAACTATTTACATCTAATATACTTAGTGCCATGATTAAGTTTTTGTTTTTTTCTAGATTATTTGCTGAAGAAATGTGGTTACTGTCTAAAAATTTTTGATCTTGTTAGGCTTCCCTTTCTGGTCCTCTGGCTAGAGGAAGCAGGCTTCTGTGCTTCTTTTTTTGTTTTGTTTTGTTTTGTTTTGTTTTGTTTTGTTTTGTTTTTGTCTGTGTCCATTGACATTTCCAAGTTGCCACCTTCTTTAGCTCCAGGTCTGGGGTATGTGAGACAAAGGTAAAATCCAGGAAACATCACCATTTTGTTCCATGGGTCCTGAGATCCCTTGCTCATCTACATTATTCTCTCCACATTTCAGAGTGCTTTTATCTTTGTTTTATATATAATGTCTTGGAATTTTAGTTGTACCTCGCAGAAGAAATATGGAACAGTATGTTTAAGTCATTTTCCTGCAAATGATGTCCTCATATTTACATTTTGAGAAGGTAAACTAAGACTCATTATTTAGACTTTGAATCCAATATTGGCTCTAACCTTTGCTAATTACAGATGTTTAGGCAATTAACTTACCTCTGTGATTCAATTTCCTCTTCTGCAAAATAAGTAACCCAGACTTGTGATAATCAAATAAATTAATCTGGGAAAAACATGCAGCACAGTGAAGGCACACAGTAAACTCTCAAAAATATGACTTGTTTTTCTTTTACCTCCTTGATTAGGTTTATTCCTAGGTACTTTATTTTTCTTGTTGCTATATCAAATAGGATTTTTCCCCTGATTTCTGTTTCTGATGTTTCATTGTTGGTGTACAAAGACGCCTTCGATTTCTGAATATTGACTTTGTATCATGCTCTTTTGTCAAATTCGTGTATTAGGTTGAATAGTTTTTTTTGGTAGAGTCTATGGGATTTTCTATGTACAATACCATGACGTCTGCAAACAATGACAGTTTTGCTTCCTCCTTCCCAATTTGGATGCTTTTTATTTCTGTTTCTTGTCTGATCACTGTGGCTAGGAATTCCAGTACTATGGTGAATAGAATTGGTGTAAGTGGACATCCTTGTCTTGTTCCTGATCTTAGAGGGAAAGCTTTTAGTTTTTGCCCATTGAATATGATGTCGGCTGTAGGTCTCATATATGGCCTTTCTTATGTCGAGGAATGCTCCCTCTATTCCCACTTTGCTGAGTGTTTTTATCATAAATGTGTGCTGTACCTTATCAAATGCTTTTTCTGAATCTATTGATATGATCATGTGATTTTTGTATTTCCTTTTGTTTATGTGACATATTATGTTTATTGATTTGTGAATATTGTACCATCCTTGCATCCTTGGGATGAATCCCACTTGATCATGGTGTATGATATTTGAAATGTATTGCTGGATGTATTTTGCCAATATTTTTGTTGAGGATTTTAGCATCTGTGTTCATTAGTGACATTGGTCTGTAGTTTTCTTTCATTGTTATGTCTTTATCTAGTTTTGGGATTAAGATGATGCTGGCTTCGTAAAGAGTTTGAGAGTCTTCCCTTTTCTTGGATTTTTTTGGAATAGTCTGTGAAGGATAGGGGTTAGCTCTTTCTTAAATGTTTTGTAAAATTCTCCTGTAAAATTGTCTGATCCAGCAAACAAAGCCCAGAGCAAGTAGAAGGAAGGAAATAACCAAGATCAAAGCAGTTAAATGACATAGAAACTAAAAGAACAATTCTAAGGATCAATAAATCCAGGAGCTGGTTCTTTGAAAAGATAAACAAAATCGACAAGCCTTTAAGCAGACTCATCAAGAGAAAAAGAGAGAAGACCCCAATAAACAAAATCAGAAATGAAAGAGGAGAGATTACAACTGATATCACAGAAATACGAAAGATTGTAAGAAATTTCTATGAAAAACTATATGCCAAGAAATTCGAAAACCTGGGTGAAATGGACAAAGTTCTAGAAAAATATAATCTTCCAAAACTCAATGAAGAAGAAGCAGAAAGCCTGAACAGACTGATAACAGCTGGTGAAATTGAAGTAGTAATCAAAAAACTCGCACCACACAAAAGCCCTAAAAAACTATACAACACTGAAGAAAGAAATTAAGGAAGACACAAACAAAAGGAAGCATTTACCGTGTTCATGGATTGGAAGAATTAACATCATCAAAATGTCCATACTACACCCAAAGCAATTTATAGATTCTGTGTAATCCCTAATAAAATACCAATGACATACTTCACAGATACAGAATACACATTTCAAAAATTTATATGGAACCATAAATAACCCCGAATAATCACAGCAATTTTGAGAAAGAACAAAGCAGGAGGGTTTACAATACCGGACATCAAACTATATTACAAGGCCACAGTAATCAAAACAGTCTGGTACTGGCATAAAAACAGGCACATAGACCAATGGAACAGAACAGAGAGCCCAGAAATAAACCCAAGTCTCTATGGCCAATTAATATTTGACAAAGGGGGCAGAAGCATAAAATAGAGTAAAAACAGCCTTTTCAACAAATGATGTTGGGTGATCTGGACAGCTACATGCAAAAACAAAAAGAGGCTTGACCACCAACTTACACCATACACAAAAATAAATTCAAGATGGATAAAACACTTAAATATAAGTCGCGATGATATCAAAATCCTAGAGGAGAACATGGGCAGGAAAATCTCAGATATTCCATGCAGCAATATTTTCACCAATATGTCCCCAAGGGCAAGGGATGTAAAGGAAAGAATAAAAAATGGGACTTCATCAAAATAAAAAGCATCTACACAGCTAAAAAAAAATCGGCAAATTGAAGAGGGAACCAACCATATGGGAAAATATATTTGCAAATGATACCTCAGACAAGGGTTTGATCTCCAAAATATATAAAGAACTCACATGACTCTAATTCAGGAAGACAAATAACCTAATTAAAAAATGGGCAAAGGACTTGAATAGACAGTTCTCCAAAGAGGTCATACAGAGGGCCCAGAGACATATGAAAGGATACTCAACATCACTAGCTATCAGAGAGATGCAAATTAAAATCACAATGAGACACCACTTCACACCGGTCAGAATGGCCATCATAAACAAATCAACAAACAACAAGTGCTGGTGAGGTTGTGGAGAAAAGGGAACCCTAGTGCACTGTTGGTGGGAATGCAGACTGGTGCAGCCACTGTGGAAAACAGTATGGAATTTCCTCAGAAAACAAAAGATGGAACTGCTTTTGACCCGACCCGGCAATTCTACTGCTGGGATTATACCCTAAGAATCCTGAAACACCAGATCAAAAGAACCTATGCACCTCAATGTTCATAGCAGCACAATTCACAATAGCAGTGCTTGAAGCAACCTAAGTGCCCATCAGTAAATAAATGGATCAAAAAACTATGGTACATTTACACAATGGAATTCTATGTGCCAGAAAGAAAGAAGGAGCTCCTAGCCTTTGCGACAGCATGGATGGAACTGGAAAGCATTATGCCAAGAGAAGTAAGCCAGGTTGTGAAAGACACATACGATCTCACCTTTAACAGGAACCTAATCAACAAAACAAACAAGCAAGCAAAATATAACAAAAGACACTGAAATTGAGAAAAGACCGACAGTGACCAGAGGGGAGAGAGGAGGGAATTTCCGGGGAAAAGGGTGAAGGGTTTGTAGGAACAATTATAAAGGACACATGGACAGTAATGGGGTGTGGGGTGGGGGGGCAGTGGAAATGGGAGGGAGGTGGGAGGACTGGGGGTTAGGCTGGGGTGGGGGGAAAAGGCAGAGAACTGTACTTGAATAACAATAAAATTAGAAGAAATAAAAACAAGCAAGCAAGCAAAATATAACTATAAACATTGAAATAAAGAACAAACTGGCAGTAACCAGAGGGGCGAGGGAAAGAAGGGGAAGGGTCATCAAGGAACATGTATAAAGGACCCATGGACAAAGCCAAAGGGGGGTAGGATTGAGGATGGAGGTGGGGGGGTCGATGGGGCAGCCGGGGAGTGTGGGGGGAAGATGGAGACAACTGTACTTGAACAACAATAAAAAAAGAGGGAAAAAGGTAAATATGATTTGTTTTTCTCTTACTATTACTACAGTTACTGCTTTTGCAACAATTATTTTTATTACTACAACTGTTACTCCTTACAACTGCTGTCTTTGTGAGTCTCTCTGTGAGCACTTCAGTGACTTCCAGAATGAAAGATGGTTTAAAAAAATAACAACCAATGGGGAAGTCTGAATGATCCCTTTTGAGAAATAAAAATGATGTTATAAACTATTGCATCTTTGGTTGAAGAGTATGATACATTCAAGTAGACCCAAATCCAGAAATGGACATACACCAAACTCAGGGATTAGGCTTTTATAATGGCAAGGTTTGTTCCTGATCTGCTTTTATTCCACAACTCTGTCCCTCCCTGACTCTGCCTCTGCCTCATTTTACACTTGGTCTCTCACTGCTTTCTCTCTTTGTCATAATTTGCCTCTTCCTCCTTAGATTGTTCTCCTTCTCTCTGGGAGGAGCCTGGGAGCTGTCTCTCCAAACATACATTTGGGGTTGTCTGGCTTAGCACTGCTTGATGGCTGGACTGGATGACTGAAGGTTGGGTAATGGCAATAGTAACAACATATCCAAGAGACACTTTTCCTAGACTCTAGAATTTAAATGTATAAATCCTATATTCAGAAATAGATATGATTCTTTGGAAAAGTTAATGTCCTTTTGCATTTTTTCTTGTCTTTTTTTTAACAAAAAAAATAGAAAATGTGTAGGAAAAAGAAGCATATATAAGTCCACCTTTCATTCCCACAACAACTACTTAGTTTAGTTCTTGGATGCATATTCTTCTAGACCCCCCAGTTCTTAATATTTTTTTTCTTTTCCAACTTCTGCATCTAATGATGCTATTGAGAAGCTTTTCTGGTGATTGGAGTTGTTGTTCTCCAAAGACAATTCAAATGAAACTAGTCAAGGTAATTCATTGATCCATTTTGAAGTTGCCTTAAGGATTAAAATAATGATAAATTTTACCATGAAGAACGAAGTCTTACTCACAGTTCTTAGCTATTATTATTGCTGTTGCTGTTGTTATGTTATCCGAGCTATGTCCTTTAACTAACAAATAAGGCAAAGGAAATGAGGTCAGCAGAATTTTTCCAAATTCAATGATTATTTTTCTTATTGCGTGAGAATTTACAAATCTTTGGCAAATTTGTTCCCATAACGCTGCAACATATGAGATATAGAACACCAAGAATTCTTGATTGGATTTCATAGTTTACACATAACTGGGAAAATCTTTCCTGTGAAGTAAATCAAAAATAGCAAGGGCCAGATGTCTTTCATGGTTGTTCTTGCTGGTTTTGCTTTAGGGAGTTCAGGTGGGAAGTTACTCAACCATTTTGCCCCAGTCAGAAGCCTGAAAGGATTCAAACAGTGGAATGGGGGTTTGGTGAAATACCTTAGAAAAGGAAAAGAAGACTAACTATGAATCTGAAGAACTTGTAGTGTTCTTAAAGTCAAGTTAATGCTAAACTTTAACTACTTCAAAGTTGAATATGGACTGACTTTCTAACCTTTGACTTTAAGCTGACAGAGGTGAATATGCCAGGCGTGGTCATTTCTTTCCAAAGCTAGTACATGCAAAAAACTGCAGAGCAGCTGATTCCTATTTGTAGGAAAAAATTCAGTTCCTTCTTGGCGTTGGCAGAAGATGAAAACTGTGGGCACCTTTTCAGGGGTTTTCCATGGGCTTCTCACGTAAAGCTGACATTTCTCCCAGCACCAATCTCCGCCTCCCCCTTTCACTGTGTGTCAGTCTCGGGTTAGATCTAACAAATTGTCACTGTTTCTGTTTCATTCCTCAGAATGTCTTCTTTTTTTTTTTTAACTTGATAGTCTCAGTGGTGACAGACTTCTCTTCCATCTTTCCCTGGCCCTCTGATTGTTTTAATTACCACTGCTGTGTTTTGTTAGATGGTACACTGTGAAAATGGCCTCTGGTTGTTTAGAATGCTTAGCTTAAAAACAAAAACAAAAACCCTTACTTGGAGTAAAAAGAGGCTCATAGGACCTAGGGATCTATTACGTTAGTCATTTATTCATTAGGAAGGGAAGCAGAACTCAAGATATGAGGTAATTCATCTGTTGTGCTTACCCTGTTTTGACTGCAGAGATTTTTCTTAGTTCACACTCTATTGACAGAGTATCTCATGTTGGGGTGGGGAGCTGCCATTTGGTCCCTCCCTGGGAAATATTAGTCCTGAAGTCATGCCATTTCCCTGAACTGTTTTCTTCAAAGAGTTAGTGAGAAGGGGGAAATTGGAAGAGAAGGTCAGCCTCTCCTTGACCATAGGCTGAGCTGCAGTGGCATGTGAGTACAGAGTGCATTATCTGCATTGAGTCCAGAGTTCTTGAGTCCTCTAAAGCTTACTTTCCTCATGTATAACATGGAGATACTAACTCAACCTGTTAAACATGTAGTTTTGCTATTATATGAGTATACTGTAGACTATTATGTTTATGGTAGTTCTTTTCTTTCATGACAGAGGAACTTTGAACTCCCTGATTGACACCTCTTAGCAACTTAGTCTATTGTGCACAGTGCCTGATTTATTAAAGAAGCTTGATACATTAAAAGAACTTTATAAAGTGCATACATAAGTAAAGGAATGAACTAAACTGATGACATTAAAAAAATGGGAGGGAAGGAAAAAGTGAAATGTGTTTGAAAAAAATGCAGCTTATTTTTAACCTCATAAATGTAGCAAACATTATCTTTAGAGAAAGAAATTTTATAGTCTAGAGACAGAAGTATACGTTAACTAACACTGTAAATGGGGTTCACCTTAACGTTTAAGTTTAATTTGGTAATGTTTATTCAAATGATTATAATACTTCCTTAAATGAGAAAAATACCTGTTAATAATAATATTAATAATAACAATAACTAATATTTGTGAGAGCATACTCTTGCCCTGTGTACTATCCTAATTGCATTATGTGTCTTAAGCTATTTAATCCCAAATTAATTTTCATGAGACCACAAAGTAGGCACAACTGTTATCCCATATTACAGATGAGAAAACTAGTGACAAAGGTGACAGTGACAAATTGATAGTACCAGAATTGATAAATTTCTGAAAACAAAGTCAATTTCAGAATTTAAGTTTGGACATTATCTGTTTGTTTTTGTTATTGTCATTGTTTTCCATTTGGTGATGGAGTTCTTTTTGCCTAACTGCACATACCCCACCACCTCCATGCAGGCAATCTAAATATGTCACTATTTATTAACTGTCTGTGCCAATGTTCCTGCTGCATTTTTAGAATATCACATTGACATTGTGCTAAATAGCCCTCTGCTATGAATAACCCTCAGTACGAATCAGCTTGCAGACTGGCAGGCTTGTTCTTGTCAAATCAGTCCTAATCTTGACTCAGCTAGTCACAAACCTTTTTCTTGTTTCTTTTTTCCTCAGTAGCTCTCAGGCAACTCTGGATAAATAGTACTTCAACTAACAAGAGCTCCTTCCTCCATCTGGGTATTACTACCTCCTCTCCTGATTTGAAGCCTGGTTGCTCTGCTGTTAAACAACTAATATCACTTTCAGCACTGGGGACAGTGTATTTTAATGAAGTGGTAATGGGATGTAGTGTTGGACGAGCCTTGATTAAAATGAAGCACTCTGCTTAAAGATTATAGTCCATTCTCATTTCTTTAGCAATTCTGTTTGTTCTTCTGGTTATCAAGCTTCCTTCACAGAAGACTGCAATGCAGTTTGTGCATGCTGTGCCTCCAAACAACTTTTAATTACACATTTAAATGAGACTGGCACTGGTTCACTGAGTCTAGCATTTTTATATTCTTCCAGTCCAATTATTAGGTATTTTTAATTCCCCAATTTATGGTTTGTCATTTATTTTAATATTACTTACTATGACATTAAAACTATAATTCCTAGATTTTCTCATAAAGAAAATGAGAAATAAATATCCACAATTAAGAACAAAAATTTTAAGCAGTCAACCTTGTAATAAAAAATAAAACTTATTTTTTGATGGCTTAAGCCATCAAATCCATAATCAAAAATTAACTATTCTCTAGATAGGTGCTGGGTGAAAGAGAATGAACAAAACTATTCTAATATGAGGGAAAACACACAGGAGATCTTAAAGGATTTTTTTTTTTATCAAGGTGGAAGTGAGTATGGACCTTCTCACTGAGATGTGCACTGCACAGACCCACTGCAGCCTCCACCAGCCAGAACTGTGTCTCAGCTGTAGGAGTTCCTCTCAGGGGAGGGAGCCTGGGTCATGAGCTGAGGAGTCAAGCAAATAGATGGAGTCATGGGGCATATATGTACCTGATGCATGGCCTGGAGGCAACTCCAGCCAGCCTGCTATCTGAAGCAATTCCATCCTAGTTGACTCACAGACCCAGAAGCAAGAAAAATAGGTAATAGAATGCTTGTTATTCAGCATTATTGAAACAACACCCTCACCCCAATCAATACAGTACCCATTTCTTTTCCTAAGAGCCTATGTGTAGTCTTGAGGGGAGAGGAAACTCAGCTACTCCATGCTCACTGTTGAAGATTAGTAGGACCATATACCCATCTGTTTTTTCTCCTATATAGGTTTATTTGGGGGGATGTTAGATTACCTACGACCCAAGTTAGACAATCAGTTGGTTTCTTCTAGGACTTTAAACCTTGAAGCAGTGACCCAAGAACACTATGACTGTATGTCATAGATGATAAAGATAATATCCTGACTAGGGTTTTCCAGATAGGACAGAATGTTGCTATGACTCTTGCTTCCTGCTCTGTAACTCTCTTGGTTCCTTCATCCTCCAAAACGCACCCACCCATTCTTTGAGCTTGTGATATTTTTCCAATATATTTTTATTACTTAAATAAATCAGAGTCAGTGTCTGATGCCTGTATCCTAACTCACTAAAAGTAACACTGTGAATATGCACATACTGCATCAGGAAGTTACTTAGTCATGGAAACAGCCACACTCACATGAATGTCTTTTAGGTGCTGTTAATAATAGTATGCTACATTGGTTGCTGCATGTCTGTGCCTCTTAATGTTCCTTCTATATCTTGCCCCTCTGCCATTGGACAGGTATTTGTGATGAGTAACCACCCGGCTTTTAGTTTTCCTAGACTGCATCAATAAGACTTTTAAAGTGAAGGGATCTTTGAATTTCCTATGGTTTGAGATAAGCTCTTTCTCATTACTGTAAGAATAGCCCTGCTCCCAAAGCCATTGAGAAATCCACTGAGGGACATCTGACTTGCAGGCCTTGCAATAAACTCTTATTAATACTATCAGAAATAATCTGCTTTTGTCTTGACCTAACTTTAGATTCTCAGCAGGTATAATGGACAGATTTGTAGCATTTCCTTTTCCCTTTTAAAAGTCTAGATAAATCTACACTTTTTCTCATCGGATTATAAAAATTCAATGTAAATGGAAAGTTCATTGCTTTCCTTGATAACAGGCATAATTTTCCCCATTGATGCCCTTCTGTCAGAAGATATTCAAGATAGTCCTACAGATTGTTTTCTGTTAAAGCAGGCTGAGAATAAGCTTCATTTCCCAGACTGTGTACTTTAACCTCTCAGACTGATGCAATAAAAAAACTGTTTTGTATCAACTTTCAATGAAAAATGATGTATGCTTTTTGCTGCTTCCAGTTACACTGGGGATAGGCCACTTGGTTACTATTGGCACCAATGTCCAAACATTTCAATAAGATTAAGCTCCTCATTATTTGTTTATTTTGGTGGTTAGGAGCATTGAGAGACACACTGAGAGACAATTAACATCAATGCTGATTAACATTGACTGTTTAAATCAGCTCAGGCTCCAAGTATAGGTAAAAATACATCAAGATACCATTCATTTCATATGATTAGCATTTTACACATCTCAGCATATACCCATTTCTATCATTTCAGCTTGTCCTCACACAACTCTGTGCAGAATAAGAAGTCTTTTTGTCCCTTAAACAGGTGGGAAAATCAAGGCTCACACAAATGTAGGTCACACAGTTAATACTAGCTATGGGTATGGTTTGAATCTTCAGGCTCTTGGCTCATTCCCCTTCCCTTAGTCCACATGGAAGATGGGAATCTAGAATACATTCTGGGATTTGAAACCAGAAGATCAGAGCTGTGGTTCCAGCTGCTGTCTTTCCTTGTTGTTTGTGTGTGTGTGCACATGCACTCGTGCCAAGACCAAGCCTTAGTTTATTCATTTGTGAAACAGGAATAATAACAATGCCTAGGTTAAAATGAGGTGATTTTCATGAGAAACACTTTACAAAGTGCAAAGTGTGATAAAATAAAATTAGTATTATTATATATTTATGATGATAATTAATATTTATTGAGTATTTACTATGTGCCAGACATGACACACATCATTTTACATTGTGAAATAAGAGATTTATAGAAAAGTTCTTAAAACATCATTATAACATGTAAAACTTTGTTGTGAATTTTACTGCCATGAACTATCACCAAGTCAAGAATCAGAACATTGTCAGCAACTTAGAAACTGCATCCATACTTCTTCCTCTCTTCCTCCCCTTAGTTACTACTATTCTACTGTTTATGCAATCATTTCTATGCTTTTCTTTGTATTTTAACAATCCTTAAATAATATAGTTAACTTCTACCTGTTTTTGAATTTTATGTCAATGAAATCAAATTCTTTTGCAACTAGTTTCTTTTGTCAGAATCATGTTTTAAAGATTCATTGATCTTGTTCTATATAATGTTAGTCATTTATTTTCATTACTCCCGTATGGATGTATGTTAATTTACCTGAACTTTGTATCATTGACAAGCACTTAGGTTGTTTCTAGCCTTTTGATCTTTATCATGGTGTACCTATAAACAAGTACACATATTGTAGGCTTTTCTGTAGGTTATTTATGTGAGGTTGAAATTACTGAGTCACAGGTATTATACATGTTTCTGTGTGTGTATATATGTATATATACATATATTTAAATATATATATTTAACCACAGTAGGTATTGCCAAGTTGTTTCTTTTTAAAATGAATGTTCTGCTTTATGTTCCCACTAGCAACTTATATTTTATATTGTTCCATACCTTCTCCAGAATTTAATATTGTGATATATTTAAACACTAACTAGTATGGTATGCATGTAGTAGTTAGCATCTCATTGAAGTGTTAATATGCGTTTAAGTATATTGCACCTGTTTAAAAAATTATTTAACCTCTTTTATTTTTTGTGTTTGCTTACAGCTATTGTCCATTTTATTAGGTTATCTTTTCTCACTGATTTATATAATTTTTAAAAATATAATCTGGATACAAACCCTTTGTTGATTATTCATGTATCAAATGTTTTTCCTCACTTTGTATGTTGCCTTTTCATTTTCTTAATAGTGTGTTTGATGACCATACATTCTTATTTTTAACACTGTTCAATATATTAATCATTTTCTCTTTACATACAGCTTTTTGTACCTTGTATTCTATTTCCCTGAGGTGTTGGGAACTGCCCTGCCTGGTTTCAGAAGTTATAACCCCCCATGGCTAAGGCTGAGTGACAGACTTTGGAGCCATAAGCCACTAAGGAGACAAAACTTATCTCCCTGGCAGGGGCACAGCCTCTGCCCACTTTACTTCACCCTGCTTGGCCCTGAGCCTGACCAGTTAGCCAACGATGGGTAAGATTCCTCAAGGGAGGGACAACCTAAGACAGGCATGGTGACAAAGAGGCCCTCAAGGAAGGACTTGGGGGGCTATAGAAAAAAGGGGTGGTGGACCCTCACCCCTCAGCTTTGACAGAGCCTGAGTCCTCATTGTGTCTGCAAGAGTCTTCTAATCTCTTGGCTGCCTTACTTCCCCTGCCTGACTTAAGCCTGAAACAATGACAGAGGGCAGTGCAGTCCTGTGCTGGAAAGGGCAGATTCCCTGGGGACATCAGGCCTAAGAAAGAATACATAAAATCCTGTGAAACCTGCTTTGCTAAGAATGCCCTCAGTTTTCTGATAAGGGTTCAAGCACGAAATGAGTTTGTTCCCCAAAGTTTTATAGCCCTTTAGCTAACTGACCCTGACTCAGAATAAGCCCCCAGAGTTATTTGTATGTTATCTATTGTTTGATACTTACAGCCTGACAGTGATTGATGAGTTTTACCTGTATTCCTGTGCAAATTAAATCCAATAAAAGCCCATTGAGGAAAGGCTCCTGGCCTTTCTCCTTTGAGAGACTGGCCACCTTTCCTCCCCAAGCAGATCATGTCTTGGTAGACTTATTCTCATCCGTGGCAGATGGGGGTGCCTTGCGGGTGGAGCCCCCCCCCACTGATGTTGTAAAGACATTCTTTTGTATTATTTTCTATAGGCTGGTGGTCAGGGTGGGATCTCTACAGAGTTCACTATCTGGCAGCAGGAGCTGAGTTGCTGGTGAGGAGGAGCAGAAAGGAGATGTAGATATCAGGCTTGTAGCACATATTTTACCTTAGAAGGTTGAGGAGGGTCTGTGCATAGAGGCAAAAGTGTACAGAATGGAGGGTGGATGCAAGAAGCAGGTTTTGGGAGAAACTCTATGGCTGGACCATGGAAGAGAGCAAGTGTTTTCTTTTAGCTGCATTTCAGACATCCACACATAAAAAAAAGTAAAGTTAGTTTTGTTTTAAATTATTTCTAGTCAATTCTGATCTAGGTTGTTCTGTTTTTCATATAAGAAAAATTTCTAAAAATAAGAAGGATAAATAGATCCTGTTCATATAAAATTTTTTCTCCTCTGACATGGAAAACTCAAAATTTAAGCAAAATTTAAGACATACATGCAAGAACATGGAAGAAATTGTGAAATTAATGTTAAAATGTTTTGTGTCTTTTAGTTCAAGAGTACACATTACCAATTCTTTGGAAGTTGTTTAAGTTTACAGTCTCTTCTTTCCCCTGTTCCTCAGCCCTCCAAACTACAGACCCTACTGGTGTTTTATAGAATTTTAGAATTAGCAGATCTCATGAAATCTTTTTATTTTTTAGATGGGGATACCAGACTTGCCTGTGGTCACAGAGCTGTTTAGTGAAATGACCAAACAAGGTTGATGACTCCCCATATATTGCTTCAAAGTGTTATAGGGTACATTTTTTGAATAAAATTGAATTGCCCACAGAGACTTCTGACAATTGGAGACACCATTAGTGATAACTATTTTTAAAAAATTAATTAATTTATTTTTATTCAGTTACAATTGTCTGCATTTTCTCCCCTTCCCTACACCCCACCCCAGCTAGTCCCACCTCCCTCCCCCACCTCTACTCTCCCCCTTGATTTTGTCCTTGTGTCCTTTGTAGTAGCTCCTATAGACCCCTCTCCCCACTATCCCCTCCCCAGTCCCCTGTGGCTATTGTTACAATGTTCTTAATTTCAATGTCTCTGGTTATATATTTTTTGCTTTTTTCTTTTGTTTATTATGTTCCAGTTAAAGGTGAGATCATATGGTATTTGTCCCTCACCGCCTGGCTTATTTCACTTAGCATAATGCTCTCCAGTTCCATCCATGCCATTGCAAAGGGTATAAGCTCCTTCTTTCTCTCTGCTGCGTAGAATTCCATTGTGTAAATGTACCATAATTTTTTGATCCACTCATTTGCTGATGGGCACTTAGGTTGCTTCCAGTATTTGGCTATTGTAAATTGTGCTGCTATGAACATTGGGGTGCACAGGTTGTTTTGGATGGGTGTTTCAGGGTTCTTAAGGTATAATCCCAGCAGCAGAATTGCTGGGTCAAAGGGCAGTTCCATTTTTAGTTTTCTGAGGAAATTCCATACTGTTTTCCACAGTGGCCGTACCAGTCTGCATTCCCCCCAAAAGTGCACTAGGGTTCCCTTTTCTCTGCAACCTCTCCAACATTTTGTTGATTTGGAGAGTTTGTTGATTTGTTTATGTTGGCCATTCTGACTGGTGTGAGGTGGTATCTCATTGTGGTTTTAATTTGCATTTCTCTGATGGCTAGTGATGCTGAGCATCTTTTCATATGTCTCTGGGCCCTCTGTATGTCTTCCTTGGAGAAGTGTCTGTTCAAGTCCTTTGCCCATTTTTTAATTGGGTTGTTTGTCTTCCTGGAGTAGAGTTGTGTGAGTTCTTTATATATTTTGGAGATCAGGCCCTTGTCTATTAAGTAATCTACAGTTTCTGTGAAATTAGGACAAGAGGTAGAAAAGTCCAAAGTTTGGCCAATTCTTTAACTCTAGCCTTACAAAAAACTTAAGTCTTTAAACCAATAAGAAAGTACCAAAAATTCAAAAATATACATGATATTTGAATAGACATTTTACAAAGGAGGAGATACCAAGGTGGCAAATAAATCTGTGAAAAGGTGCTTAACTATGTCACTTGGAAAATCCAAATTGAAACCATAATGAAGTATAATTACACAGCCACTAGCATGCCAAAAAATAGTTAAAAGAAATAAAAAACATCACAGACAATACCAAGAGTTGTTAAGGATGTTGATCAATTGGAACTCATAGTATGATGGTGGATGCATGAAATGATCCAATCACTTTGTTAAATTGGTGGTCTACTGAAGCTGAATATATGAATCCCCAATGCCCCAGCAATTCCAGTACTGGATGGATATGTACCCAGAACACATATGTGTACAAAAAGCCTTGTACAAGAATCTTAATAGCATAACTTTTCATAAGAGCCTCACTTTGAAGACTTTCCAAATGCTCATTGTACAATGGAATACTACCCAGCAATAAGAAAACATGAACTTCTATGTCATGAAGCAGTATGAACAAATCTCACAAACACAATATTTAAGGAATGGAGGCAGACAGAACAGAATACATCATGTATGATTTCATTTATATAAAATTCAAAACATGAGTTAATGCTGCTAGAAGTCAGGATAGTTGTCACATTTGGGGGGAAGTGGTTTTGATGGGTGAGTGGAATCCTGGTAATGTTCTCTTGATCAGGGTATTGGTTAGACAGGTGTGTTCAGTTTTTGAAAAGTCATCAAGCCATATATTTATGATGTGTACATTTTTTTGTTCTTGTGTGTTATGCTTCAATAAGCTGTTAATTTTTTTTAACTTTCAGCAAAGTTTCAAGGCCAGGAAAATAACACTACCATCCTCATGACAACCTGAATACATTTTCCATTTGACACAACGTTTCTTCCACTTAGCCTGACATCTGCTGCACATCTGTATCCCCCATGGCACACAGTAAGTTAAACAACCCAGATGCTGAAGAAAAATCATAACAGTGGGAGAATTGAATTTAAGATGAATAGAATGGGGAGGGAAAGATAAGTTTTCAATTGACATCAGGCATGAATACGAGAGCCCTTCGGGGAGCAAGGAAAGAGAAAATGATTATTTTTGGCAGGAATGAAGGCAGATTTTGTGGTGGAGTCTGGCAGATCATGAATGGGCAGATACAGCACTAAAATAAGCAATAGTTAAGACAAATGTAGGGGACAAAGTGGGGAACTGGGGAGTTTTCTGCCCCTGATAAAAACACATTGCTGTCACTAGCTGATGCTGCCAGAGAAGGTTTGTATTTCTGTATCATACGATACTTCTGAAAACTACATAATGGGAGAGGGGGGAGAGAGAGACAGAGAGAGAGAGCACACAATTGATTTCAAACTGTACTTTTTTGACACTAGAATGATAGTGAGGGGTGCTTTGATAGCAAGAAATGAAAAAAATAACACTTTGTGACTGAGCACTCAGAGTGTGCAAGAACTATTCATAGGTATCATAATATTTAACAGCTCTAAAGTGGTGACATTCTCATTTGTAAATGGGACTTGAGGCTTAGAGAGTTTGTGACTCTTGCCCATTGTCCCCATCAGTAGTTTAAAACAGAGTCTAGTTCTGAGCACATAGCGGTGTTACTAAAACCTCTTGCTCTTACTGTGAAAACAAGCACCCTCCTGTGGAAATAACTCTAGTTCTTTCATTCTGCATTGCTTTCCAGAAAGGATGAGAGTTCTCTAAAGAGACAACTGGCCTGAAATATCTGGTTAGAATGTCTTTCTGGGGAATACTCAAGGCAGAGATTGTGGTTGCACTGATACTAATAGGTAAGGAACATACTGAATCCCAAACATCGTGGCTGGGTGGGCAGGCTCTGAAACATCACCAGGGTACTGAGGACATGCTGGTCTCCACTCCTGGTTCTTTAGTGAAAACCAGTTTCCCTATATGTGGGAACCCAGGCTAAGTCTAGCCACAGGCTAATAGGTGGACATAGGTTTATATGATGTAATCTGGGTTGTACCTCAAATCCCCATAGGAGTCTCAAATCTCCTATGCCTACTTCAGTGACAGGCATTCCCATCCCAGCTGCCTCTCTGCATTAAGGTATCATCCTCTGAGGGTGAGATGTGACCATGAGAAGAATTCTCGTCATTTATTACTTGGGACTCTTGTTGTTTCTCCTAGAGGACCCATTGCCCAATTAGTGGGCAGGTCACAAGGTTCTGGAGTCTGAGGCCCCAAAGGGTATATTTGATAGAGGAGAAGGGGAGAATCAGTACTGCTGATATGAAGTTGGTCCTATTGCATTAGGCATAGAGTGGGGGCCTGGGATAGGTGTGGAAAAGAGAGAACTGGTTGCTGCACTTGGGAGTAAGAGTGAAGAGGGGAAGAAACCACACACATGCACACACACACATACTCACATTTTCCCCAAAGGTACTCTGTGAGTGAAGTATTAGATTGGAGTCAAATATTCAGTATTTTAACCTCTTCCCTTCTCTCCCATGTCAGTGTATGACCCAGGGTAAGTTATTTAATCTTATCGAGTCCCATTGACCGCATCTGAAAATCACTGTAGTGAATTTCAGATGTAGTGAATCTCATTTGTAGTGAATCTCATTTGTAGTGAAGATTGAATGAAAGAAAAATTTTCTATTACCTCCCATTCTGTGAACAGTGTCTGGTCCAAGGCCCTTGTGGATATATATGATATGGCACTATAGAGCTGAGAACCAAGTCCAGGATGGGCTCAGGAGGGAGGGTGGGCCAGAGAGCAAGAGAGGAGATGCAGATTTAAATATCATACCATCATTATTCAACAAGCAGGACTTTCTCACTACAGAAGAGGCTGCCTTGTGGGAGAGGGTGCCCTCTATTGGTAGAAGAATGACACAGAGACTGCACAAACACCTGTGGGGCACATTGGAGACTGGATTCCTGCACCAGAAGAGATTATTTAGGGTTGGCATCCCACAGTGAGGCAGATTCTCGGGCCACTTTTCTTCTAAGCATTAACCATGAAATTGGGAAGCTAGTTGTCCAAAAATAAGTGTAGACATGCAGGGGAGCTGACTTGGGAGAGGACTTAGAGACAAGTAGGAGGATGCTGTTTTCATGTGTGGCTGTTTTATTGTTTGATGACTGACTTCTGGTTTCATTGTGTAGTGGATACTGGATGGGTGACTCCCACCCATTCGTTTTGTCTCTTTCCTTTTAACTACATCTCAATTTTCACTTAAGGAACTGCATCTACTTGGATACTTGTCGCAGATGCTGCCAATGCCCCCCCCCTGATTATCCAGTTCTGGCTTCCCATCATTGCATTTAGCCTAATTTCCAAAGGCCAGTTCTTACATCTCTTATTCTAACAATTTTCTTTGACATCTAGAGTTTTTCTTGTTACAGAGGCAATTACAGAGACTTACTCAGTATGGAAGCAGCCCAGTTCCCTTGCCCTTCATCCTTCCTTGCTCTCACTCTTCACTTCCCTACTGGTGTTTTTCAGAATGGCCTCCAAGATAAGCTATACACATTTAAATCTTTGTTTTAAGAACTTCTTTCTAGGAAAACCTAAATAAGACAGTAGCTGTCCTAAGTTTTGCATGGGGTCAGTCTCAGTTTTTATTCCACAGGTAGCCTCTAAATGGCATTAAGTAAATGAGAATGATTTCATGTCCCCTGTCTTTAGCAATTGGTTTAGGGGTGGCAGTAATCAAGACCTATATAAATCACCCTATGGCTTCAAGCCTGGTTGTCTAGTCCATAGGGCAGGAATTCTGACTTGTCCATTTCTGTGTCTGCCGTTCCTAGCAGAACAGAGAGCTCCTATATCAGGCTCTGTCTCTCAATGCTGGGGTCTAATTCATGCTGAAGTAATAATTCCTTATACATCTATGCTATCACTCCTCCAAGGGAGAATTATACCTTATAAGAAGAAAAGTAATTCAACCATAAGCATATATTCTTACCTAGGGGATACTGGCAGTGTGGCAGGTGAGTTGGGAGCTGATTTTGAATAGAAATGCCTATTCTGACTCTCAAGAGCATAGATTAATTTTGTCTACTTGTGTAGTTTTTATGAATGGAATCATACAGGGGATATTCTTGGTTCTCGCTTCTTTTGTTCAATATGATGTTTGAGAGAATTCATGTTGTGGTGGATAGCAATGATTCACTTATTCTCCTTGCTGAAGAGTTAGTTATTCTATCACATGGATATGTACAGTGTATCTATATATCCTACAGTTCATGAGCATTTCTGTCCTTTTCAGTTTGGAGCTATTATGAGTAGCGCTTCTATGACATCCTAGTACATATCTTTTGGTGCTCATGAGTATACAGTTCTCTTGAGTATTTACCCAGGAGTGGAATGGCTTCATCATAGGGTATTCACATGCTATGCTTTAGGAGGCACCACCTAATGACTTTCCAAATTCATTGAGTTGTGCTTTGTATTTTTTAAAAGTTTGAATTAGTTCTCAGTACTTAAAAACCAGATTTTCTATGAGAGGATCTGGCAAATCAAAGGTTGCATTGCCAAATAAAATTAAACTAGCTGGAGCTCATTGCAGTCACTTACATTAACCAGGGCTCACCCCAAACTCCAAACCCCAGACAGTTGCTTTGTTCACTGGCAATAATTTCTTGACCCCTTGACCCATGGGTTTTATTTTCTTTCATTTGTGACTAATGAGATATCCTGGATGAATATAAAGGCCCCACAATTAGTCATTTAGAGAATTCTAAAACCTAGCAAACCTATTTCCTTGATTTGGGTTGTATTGGAAGTAGACCCTGAGATAAGAATGTGAATGCAGTTAGTTTATTTGGGAGGTGGTTCCAGGAAATGAGGTTGAGGAGTGGTAAAGGGAGTCAGGGAAAGAGAGAGGCCAGTGATAATATCAAGTGTGGGAATCTGGATCTCATAGAGCTCACTTCCAACTGGGAGCTCTGGGAACCAGAGTGGAGCACTCAGCCATCTACCAGTTTTGTGGAGGGGGGCAGCCTCATTCTTTGCTTGAGGACTGCTGGGGGAGGGCTGTGTTCTCTCCCAATAACCTCTTGCCTGCCATACTTGCATGCAAAGTGGGCTTTGGAAGTCTGAGGATTTCTCAGGCAAATAGAAGCAGGTGCTGACAGTTGGAAGGCAAACAGTAGTATAATAAAAGGGGAACATAAGTGAGAGACCAACAATGGCAGCTCCATTGATAGATTCTATGTTACTCCCTGGTCTCTAGTCCCTAGAAGTTTTATATCCTTGAATGTTGGTCTCTATTTCCTTATACAGAGGCAATTGCCTAATACAGAGCTTGTTTTCGTTAATGCGTATAAATCTGTGCTGTCATTTCAGAAGGTCCACCCACCCTCCTCCCACTATCCCCTTACCAAACATGTTGGAATTACTGCATAGTTATGGCAGTCCTGTTGTATTACAATCCAGAGCTTCCAGCATCTGTGCACAGAGAAGCTTGCTCTGCTCATTTCTTCCCATCCAGTTAAGCATATTTTCCATTGCTCCTGTGCAAGCATATTTAAAAGATTTTAATAATGTATTTGCCAAGATAGATTCATCTTCTCACATGTCCTGTGATTTTCAATCGAGTAGAACAATTAGATTGTTGCATAGCCTCCTAAATCTCAGTAGGAGTTGCCCAGAGATGGAAAATCTGTGTGAAGGTGAAGTAGAAATTCGTTTTCTTTTTATTGCTCTTCAAGTTTCAATTTATATTTCAGTGATTTTTTTAAAAAAAGAATTCAGAGTGGTGATTGCAGGGGGGAGGGAAGGGTAAGGGGGTTAAACAGTAATGGAAAAAATACAACAAAAAATTTTAAAAATAAGAAAGAATTGTCAGATTCTTAGAAGAAAATGTGTGTGAACAAAACGAGACCTATTTATTAATCAGAGTTTGTGTTAGTAACACACATATGCTGCAATGCCCCAAAACAGTTGCAAATGGTCCCTTTGACAAACAGCCCTATGGGGTTTTTGCAGAAGGAAAATAATACAATTTCTCATTTAGGAAACAACAAATTCTTAGCCATTCTCTGAGACTTGAGTGTATGTCCCTAAATTACAATAATTTGTAGGGGATACAGTTAGTGCCCAGTTACTTTGAATTTTTATCAAAAAACCTCACAAAATCTAAAATCAAGCCCTTTAAAACCTCAAAGATAGCTAAAGCAATTAGAAAAAAGATCATCAGTCACAATTTCCATGCTAGCTGATTTTAAAAACTCATTTGAAAATGACAAAGGATTAAAAGATTTTAAACCAAGACAAAACGATAAAAGCTTGTGAAAATGCCATATGGCTAACACATGCAAGGAAGATTTTGATTTGGAAATACTAATTACCTGGCTGGAGAATTTGAAGAAAATTAAACTGAACCTCACTCATTAAGGAATAATATTCAGTTAGTAATAGATATTTTACACACACACACAAAGTTAGTGCTCGTTACTCACAGTGGTTATATTCTATAAAGTCACTACAGACACTGAATTAACAAATATTGAAAAACAGGGTTACATTCCCACATGCTTTTGATGAAACATTTTTTGGTCAACCAGAAAACCATCTGTGCTATATGGGTTTGTTTGCCCACAAAACAAGCCAATCTCATCATTATTAAAAACGTACCTTTTCATATAATTCTTTTTCCTGTATAATACTTAATTAAAAAAAAAAAACAACTTTCATAGCCTCTTGACCTACAGAACCTGCACAACCTGCATATTTCACATGTTTTATGCCATTTAGCTTTTGGAACATGCAAGCCGGCTGTAGTCTGACATTTTCCTAACCCTGTGTAGCATGACCATAAATTTCCTTGGTTTCCAGCCTCACAACAATACCATCCACGATGTTTTTTTGTTTTTTTGTCTCATGAATTCAAACATTTAGCTGCTTTTTATCATTTCCATAGCGTTATAGATATTATTTTAGAACTTTCTGGAATGGCCTCACATACAAATTAGCTAAAGTCTTTTTTTCCCCCCTGGATGTGCCACATTATTGATTAACTAACTTTGAAGTCATGGCCAGAAGCACTGTAACTCATACCCAGATGAAGCTCTTCTAACACACACATTTTCTCTGTAAGACACACCACAGCTTTCTTGGACTTAGGAACGTTAGACAGCACTTTAGCACTTCACTGGGGCCAATTTTAAACAACAAAATTAACAAAAAGTGCAAAGATGTGAAAAATGTGACATTAAAGAAACTGTGGAAAGGACACTTGTTTATAGTACAAGAGGTAAGACAAGAAAGCAGTTAGTTGCCTTGTTCAACCTCCACTGGCACGTATCTGTCAGGCAGCTCAAAATTTTCACCACTCTGTGCATGTCTGTGAATGTTCCATGAGTATTGATTTTGGAGTTACAACTTTTAGTGAGTAGGTTACTTTGCAAATATGGGACCCACGGTAATGCAGATCAACTGTGTTTTCTTCTTACTTGCTGTTAATACACCAGCTCTGGGTAATTCAAATAAAATTTTCACTAGTATTTTTGATGCTTTCAAAGGTCAGGGTTTATTTAAGCACATTCTTGGAATATCCATTTTTTATGTGGTATCTTCCCTCACTAGTTCTCAACATGTTGGCATTTCCTTACCTCCCTTGCCTTATAGAAAAGGTTTTTCTTCAAATTCTTAAGTGCTATGTCCTGCTTCTGGCTTATTTTTAGTTAGGTGAACTTTGGAAAATTACTTAACCTTAAACAATACTCATAACACCACTAAAAGAATTAAATAAAAAATGAAAAATGTTTTGCATATCATTCATTCCATGCTAATTCCTTTTCTATACCTTGATTTGAGTAGAAAGGCATGTAAAATAATGATTAAATAAGTGGATTTGGGAGTCACTTGCCTGACGCAAATACTAAGATGATGCCTCTTCTTCCCTGGGTCCCTGAGTGACCAGGCAGAGCCGAGCCCCCACTGAACCACATTATGACATGAGTGTAAAATGAACCTGTGTTGTGCTCTGAAAGTACCATATGGCTTAAATGTGCAATGGGAGATTTGTACCTCAGAATAAATTCATACATTCTGGGATTAATTAGTTTCTACAGCATAACCAAGACTAATCTGACAAATAGTCATAGGTCCACAGGCCTGTGACCTTCCCTGGAGGCAAACAATTAGGAGGGTCTATGGTTAAGTAGAAGGACATTCTTGGAAAGCTTAGAAAAGAATGTGATTATCTCAAGAAACCCAGGTGTGACTATTGTATAGGTGTCTATATACAGGGTGGGGGAAAAGTAGGTTTACAGCTATGAGTACATGAAACACGGAGTTTATTGTATTATTATTTATTAATTATTGTATTGTTTTCCATACAAACAACTGTAAACCTACTTTTGCCCCACCCTGTATCTAGAGTGGGGGCAAGGTGCATGTCAAAAAGGAGGTACCCCAAGAGAGAAGAACTCAAAGAGGATTAACGCTTTAGTAGAATCTCAAATAATTAGTAAAATTTAGCCATCTGGGTAAAGGGAAATGAAAATGATAGAACATTCTACACAGAGGAAATTTTCTGGGAATATGTACAGAGGTATAAGAGAGTGGGTACTGGCGAGGGCTAGAGTTCCCTATCTTATACTAAGAAGTGATTAAAGACTTTGGAGTAGGGGAATGATAGGGGCAGAACTAGGCTCTAGAAAGATTATGGAATTATCAGCAATGATCACTGATTGGAATAGAAGATTGCCATAAATAAGGAGAGCACTAGGAGGCTCTCTTCTCATATTATCTGTATGCAAAGTCAAAGTGTTTATCCCAAGGAAAGAGAAAGCATTATACATGATGAGTCTATCTGTCAGCTATAACCATAATAATGCTTCATAACAGCAATGACAAAAACAACAAACCAAAAATCAGTGGCTTACAGACACACCATTTTTCTCACTCATGAGTTTGCCAGTTAGTTAAAGTTTGGCTAATCTTTGCTGGGTACATCAGGACTTTGCTCTAGGCTTCAGGTCAAGTTCAAGCCTATTCTACTTGTCTCATTCCGAGGTGTAGCCTGAAGGGGTAGTGACTACTCAGAACATGTTCTTTTCACAACAAAAGCACAAGCTCAAGAGGTCAAAACCAAATATGCAAGCACACAGAAAGACTTTACTCACACCACAGCCACTGACATCCCATTGGAAGGTTGCCTGTTTTGTTTTATTTAGATTTTTAACTGATTGGATGAGGCCCGCTTATATTTTGGAAGGCAAATCTACTTTACTCAGTCTATTCATTTAAATAGTTATCCCATCCAAAACACCCTCACAGACACACCCACACCCAGAACAGTGTTTGATCAAATATCGGGGCACATTGTGGTCCAGTCAATTTAAATATAGAATTAACTACCACAGTGAGGAATTTCATCTGCCAACCTCCAGGGCACACAGGGGTGAATATTGAGGTCAATTATTGATTTGTAGTAGTGGTTTTGAGAGAAAGTGAAATCAAATTTATCTCAAGATTTAGAAACTGATTAACTGAAGACTGTCCACCTTCTGTTTATTTATTTGACCAGAAAAATGTGTTGAAGACCAGGTATCTGAGTCCTGCTCTAGCTGGAGAATAAATGAGTCCAAATTTATCTACCTGCAATGCAAAAAGATATAGGAGCTTCAGGAAATATGTTGAGGCTTTTCGCAAATTTCTCATTCTTAATTTAGCTGTCTCCCTTTGAAGGCTGTCATTGTGTCAGAGGCCCTAGTTTTACCACTTATAAACTACTGGTAAACTATCTTATAAAGTACTGGTAAATTATCTTACTGTATCTCAGCTTTTTGATCTGTAAAATGGAAATAATTCTACCTGCTTCATATTAAAGTTTGTAATATCAGTAAAGCACTTAAAGCATTACTGGACCTTGAGTAACTACTCCATACATACAATCTATTTTATTATTAACTTATTTAATTACAACTCCATCATGTAGACATTAAAAATTAATTTCCAAATTATAAATGAAGAATCCAAAGCAGAGTGAGTATGTAACTTTCCCAGGAGTACATAATTGCTGAGATAAGTCTAAATTCATCTTGACCACCACCTCCACACCCAGAATCTCCTTAGAGAATAATTGCTTTTATCATCCAATGGAACTAATTCCAGACCATCCCCTGTGTATTTATATTTATATTTGTAAAAGTATAATATTGTTTTGTATATGTGTACAGGTTGTCTTTTTTTAAAATGCTATCATATTATAGCCATATATATATTTTTAATGCAAAGCATTTTTTTATTGTTGAAGTACAGTTGTCTCCATTTCCCCCCCACTCTCCCCCAACCCACTCACCCCCACCTCCCACCTTCAATCCTACCCACCTTTGGCTTTTTCCATGGGTTCTTTATACATGTTCCTTGACGATCCTTCCCCCTCTTTCCCCCATTATCCCCTTCCCTCATCCCCTCTGACTACTGTCAGTTTGTTCTTTTTTTATTTTATTTATTTTATTTTTTAGTGTTATTTTTATTTATTTTTTTGCAGTTCCTTTTTTAAAATATATTTATTGATTATGCTATTACAGTTATCCCATTTCCCCCCCACTCCACTCCATCCTGCCCACCCCTCCCACCCACATTCCCCCCCTATAGTTCATGTCCATGGGTCATACTTATAAGTTCTTTGGCTTCTACATTTCCTACACTATTTTTACCCTCCCCCTGTCTATTTTCCACCTATCATCTATGCTACTTATTCTCTGTACCTTTCCCTCCCTCTCCCCCTCCCACTCTCCTATTGACAACCTTCCATGTGATCTCCATCTCTATGGTTCTGTTCCTGTTCTAGTTGTTTGCCTAGTTTGCTCTTGTTTTTGTTTTAGGCGTGGTCGTTAATAACTGTGAGTTTGCTGTCATTTTTACTGTTCCTATTTTTGATCTTCTTTTTCTTAGGTAACTCCCTTTAACATTTCATATAATAAGGGCTTGGTGATGATGAACTTCTTTAACTTGACCTTATCTGAGAAGCACTTTATCTTCCCTTCCATTCTAAATGATAGCTTTGCTGGATACAGTAATCTTGGATGTAGGTCCTTGCGTTTAATCTTGGGTAATGTAATTATGATGTGTCTTGGTGTGTTCCTCCTTGGGTCCAGCTTCTTTGGGACTCTCTGAGCTTCCTGGACTTCCTGGAAGTCTATTTCCTTTGCCAGATTAGGGAAGTTCTCCTTCATTATTTGTTCAAATAAGTTTTCAATTTTTTGTTCTTCCTCTTCTCCTTCTGGCACCCCTATAATTTGGATGTTGGAGCGTTTCAAGATGTCCTGGAGGTTCCTAAGCCTTTCCTCGTTTTTCCGAGTTCTTGTTTCTTCATTCTTTTCTGGTTGGATGTTTCTTTCTTCCTTCTGGTCCACACCGTTGATGTGAGTCTCAGCTTCCTTCACGTCACTATTGGTTCCCTGTACGTTTTCCTTTGTTTCTCTTAATATAGGCTTCATTTTTTCATCTGGTTTTCGAACAGATTCAACCAATTCTGTGAGCATCTTGATAACCAGTGTTTTGAACTGTGCATCCGATAGGTTGGCTATCTCTTCCTCGCTTAGTTGTATTTTTTCTGGAGCTTTGAAGTGTTTTGTCATTTGAGCCGTTTTTTTTTTTTTTTTTGCCTTGGCGTGTTTGTTACTTTAAGGGGCGGAGCCTTAGGTGTTCACCGGGGCAGGGTAACACTGGTCTCTCCGCTGTGATGCTATATGTGGGGGAGGGGCTGAGAGGGAGCAATGGCGCCCGCCTCATTCTCCTCCGGATTTCAGTCCTTCACTCAGATACCCACAATCAAACTAGGCCCCTCTGGTGCTGGTTCCCAAGTGGGTGGCCCTGTGCACACTCTAGGCCCCTGTGGGTCTCTCCAATGACCTCTCCTGTGAGGCTGGGAGTTTCTCCTGCTGCTGCCCCAACCCCCACGTGTGTTTTTGGTCAGAGGTTTGAGGCTTTATTTCCCCGAGCTGGAGCCCTGGGTTGCACGGGCTGCTTTGCTCCCTGCTGTTTGTCTGGTTTATCTGTGCTACCCGCCGCTCTGCCTGCCCTGTTCTCCGCCACTCTGAGTCTGGCCCTCTCGGTTTATCTGTGCACAAATGTGGGGCCACAGGGTCTGCTAGTGCTGGACTGCCTGCGCCGTTCGTCCCACACTTCGCCAGTCTCGGTCCAGCCACAGCCACGCGAGTCCTCTCCACCCCGGTACCCATCTCCGCCCCTCCTACCGGTCTAGATGAATGTTTATTTTTTATTTCCTTGGTGTCGGACCCCCTTGCCGTTCGATTCTCTGTCAGTTCTGGTTGTGCCAGGAGGCGCAGTGTGTCTATGTACACCGCCATCTTGGTTCTCCGTCACTTTGTTCTTTATTTCAATGTCTCTGGTTATATTTTGCTTGCTTGTTTTGTTAAGTTCCACTTGTAGGTGAGATCATATGGTATTTATTTTTCACCTCCTGGCTTATTTCACTTAACATAATGCTTTCCAGTTCCATCTATGCTGTTGCGAAGGGTAGGAGCTCCTTCTTTCTTTTTGCTGTGTGGTATTCCATTGTGTAAATGTAGCATAGTTTTCTGATCTACTCATTTACTGATAGGCACTTAGGTCGTTTCCAGCACTTGACTATTATAGGCGCATTTTGTTCTGCTACTTGCTTTTACTCAACTCTATGTTTCTGGAGTCTTCTGTTGTCACTAATATAAATCCATCTTATATAAATGTGGCAAACAATTCAATAACCTAAATATATTATTATCTAGTTCTTACACTATTGGTACACAAAGTTCCCTTCCAAGTCTTCACTATTGAGAAAAATACTGTATTAGCTCCCCTACTACAATTCTTTGGTGCACATGGGTGAGTGTTTCTCTAGGCAAGATACTGAGAAATAAACTTGTTGGACCATCAAGTGTGTACAATTACAATTGTAGTAGATACCAGCAAGCTACCCCCACCCCCAGTATGGCTATTTCAGCTCACACTCCCACTGGCCATGAAGGGGTTGGGTTGGCTTCCCTGGCATCTAGAATGTAGCAAGTGCTGGGGGAAAGTGACAAGATGTGGTGAGGACAAGAAAGTGTCCCTGAGAACCACAGGAAACTCAAGGTGATGTGTGCTCCTTTACAGTTTTCATTGGGATCTCCTGGATTTTTGTCTGTTTGCTCCCAATTCCCAACTACTTCTGGGGGGGAAATGACACAAGGGAAATTCTTTTCTTTTTTTAATGAACAGAACATTATTTCTTATTTGTCTGTGCTTGGGTGGCTTCTAAAATCTTAGTTCTTTATTAGGAAAGAAACTGGGGTCTTTTGTTGGAGCAGAAATAATATTTTCCCCATTGCCTATCTAATGTAGTATGCCCAGCTGGCACTATTACAAAACCCCTTTTAGAAGCTACACACCCTCCTGATTCTCTTGTTATATTTAGAGGAACAATTCAATATGACAAATTTTGGTTAACTAAGAAAGTCTGGGTGAGTCAAGAATTTTAAAAGCTGTAGGAAAAAAACTTTCCAAATGATCAATAAACAAACAGAATTTACTCTGAGGCATTTTCCTTACAGCATTTGGTAGCAATTTTCATAACTATCTACAATAGTAAGCAGACAATCAGAAAAATGCTCTTCTTCTGACAATTTAGAAAGTTCAGTCTTTGGAAACTGGCCAGCAAAGCTTGGTTCTAACCTAGTAACCAAAACTATATAATTAATTAGTTCTTTTGGGTTGCGGGTGGAAAATGGCATTGCTGTGTTTCAGTAATAATCCTGGTTGTCATTGAGTTATATAGCAAACTGCAGCTCCTCTCTCGGGAGAAGAAACCATGCAATTTAACAAATCACTATATTTTGGGTTTTGACATTGCACATGGTTTTCAATTTCCATCTGTTCCTTTGGTTCATTAGTATTTCATTGTTGCTACAGTCAAACATTTTAATAGTTTTTCTCCCTCTAAAATAACACACCATCAACTATCTTCTGTCATCCCTTTGGACACCTAAAAATGGTATGTCCACTCCAATTTTAAGTTGCTTTTAGGAAGTATCGTTTTTGGTGTTTTTCCCCCCAAAATGGGAAAAGATGGCTGCCTTTGGCCAGGAACTAGAATAATTGCCTTGTATGTGAAAACAAATATTCAAAGTCTACTTCAAACACAGATTAAAAAAAAAAAAGAATAGAGAAATGTCCTCTTGTATTCCTAAATCTCTTTATTAGATGAGAACATGCTTAAAGAAATCAGTGTGTGTACCCACAAGTGCATGTATATACAATTTCACATATACACTCTCTCAAACACAGTATATATATAGATACTCCATAACACATACAGCACACACCCATGCCACATGTCTACTTCCATCCACATTCCATGTACATACACACCACAGTCTTCCAAGCACAAACCAAATGTATACCATGCATGAACACACACTTCAATGCACACATGTACCACAAAGACACAATCACATCCATGCTACACATATATACACAACCTCAAATATGCACACCATAATCACACACATTTCACTTTCTCTCAAACACAGCATAAGCACATATACATAAATACATACATTCTACATACACGCATGCACATACACAAATGATCTACATATATGCAAACCACAAACACACACACCTACCAAAACCAACAGTAAAAGAAACATGAACACATGTAAAGTATATACAAGGAAATATATGTATTGAAATGTATAAAGGGAAATGTTTTGGAATAGAGTTTAGGACTATTGTAGAGAAATTTTAGTAACTTTCAAAAACGTCAGATTTTGGTGGGCAAGTGATGGTTTTCCTTTGTTGGTCATGTCCTATATGTGTGCTCAGACCCATTCCTCCTCAATTGAAATGAAAGGTCAAGTACAAAGTTTCAAGAATGAAATCAGTGTATCTGACCAACACACAACACCCCCCTCCCAACACACACACACACACACACACACACACATTCGTCAATATCCATGGAGTGATTGTGGAGGGCAGTACTAATTCCAGAATATATTGGGAATATACCATATGTTATGAAAAAAAAAAGAGAAAGATCTCTGAGGATATGGTTGTCCATCGCCAGGGAGGATGTGACCGTTCTTCCTGGAAATACATTCTAGAATGGATGGCCCTATCATTCTCAGGCTTCCCTTTGTTCTGCAGTATTTCTGCATTGTGCTTGATCCCTAGCCTCCCAAAGACTGATTCCTTGGGGGACAGGCCCTGCCTGGAATGGTGCTCACAGGAGGACTAAGAGCCCTCACTGCTGGGAGTCCCTCTATGACTTCTGTTTGAATCCCTTCATCAAACAATGAAGTTTGTTCCATTGCTATTATAGGACAACTGTTAGAATACAAGCCTGGATTTGCTGATGGTAATAGGTCCCTCTTGAGATCAGAGGCCAGCTTAGTACCTGTAAAAGTTCAAATAAGTGTAAACACATCCTAAGTAAACACATCCTAACAGAGACCCGACTCATCAGAAGGATGGGCATCCCTCCAGATTTGCAGGACATATTTTCATGTCCTGTACTGAAACTGTCCTTTCTCCAGTGTCATCTGGAAAAGTTCTAAATGCATAGCAGACCACTGTCAGAACTGTGAGGGTGAAAGTCAAATGCAGAGGAGGCTTGAATTTAGCGTGACATCTGACTTCACAAGTTTAATGGCTGTCTAAAGTCAGCTCTGACACAAAATCAATTCATGGGAATTACTGAGCACCCTACTAAACTAAACAGCTTTTCTGCTCACTGTTTTCTCTTTCTCACTTTTTTCTTCCATCCTAACCATGTTCTTTCCTTCCTTCCTTCCTTTCTTCCTTCCTTCTTTCCTTCCTTCCTTCCTTCCTTCCTTCCTTCCTTCCTTCCTTCCTTCCTTCCTTCGTTTTTCTATTCTTTTTATCTTCTCCTCCCTGTGCAGGTTTTAAAAATTAAGATCAGAGAAGGTTACTGTATTTTGCTCCAGAAGGAAGGGTATACAGTAGACTTCTACTTAAATATAAGTGCCAGCTGGAAGTCTAGTTGCTTAAAGGAGGACTGTGTTTCACATTTGTTATAAAATATATTCAATCAACTAACAGGCATTGAGTATTGACTTAATTAACTCTCCCAGTTTTTCCTTAATAGAGAACTATCTTTAACTAATAACTAGTCTCTTACTGTTTGGAGTCACTTATGGCTAGCTGAAGCTAGTTCAGATGTGAGCACTTAGACTACATTTTTTTTTTTTGTCAGAAGGCTCATTAAACTTATGAAATTCATCCCTCATGTACTGCTTTAATACTCCCACAATTTTCCTCCCCCCCAAATTGACCTTAAAACTCTCTATTGGTATCACTTCCCTCTTTAGACATTTATCAGATATCTCTCCTCTAATAAAGTCCAAACTTCAGTAAGTTCACTCTCAAAAATGCCCTTTGCAATCTGGCTGCAATCCCCCATTGATTCACTTCCTAAACTCCAAGATTTGGCCATATGTCTCTAAACCTTAGCTCTTGCTTTCCTGTGAGCTCCATATATTGGAAACCCTGCCGTTTTTGAAGCCCACAAAGTCTTCTTGTGTGTCTGAGGCAGAAATAATTACTCTTCCTTCTGGAGTCCAAAGCACGATGGCTTGTGCATCCACTTACCCTTGCACAATAACTGGGGGTCTGCTGTCCCTCTCTTCTGAGGACTGGCACAATTCATCTTGGTGTAACCCAAAGTTTCTAGCCATTTTTCTGACACAAGTGGGATCTCAGTAAATTATAATAGACATACTAACTTGAAAGACACCAAAGAACAGGGTATCTGCTGTTGTTGCTTGCTGAGCACTCATTCTCTCTCTTTTGAGTAAGAACATCTGAATTTTTCTCTGGAAATCACATCTTCCAAACTCAAAGGTCATGGGGATTGACCTTATTACAGGGGGCATGCATGTGACTTGATCTGGCCAATCAGATTCATAATGATTGCTCCAGTGATGGATACCTGGTTGAATTGGGTTTACTGAAGAGAATCCCAAATTTTTATTAAATAATTGGAAATGAAGTTTGTTCCATTGCTATTATAGGACAACTGTTAGAATACAAGCCTGGATTTGCTGATGGCCACATTTACTACTTCACAAGAGTCTGCTTTCAAAAAATGCTCATGTAAAGGAAAGAGCCAAAAGAAAGGGAAAGACAAATTCCTAGTGACAAATTTTGGTTCAGTCTTGCCTGAAGACATGGACATTTTATCATATGACCAATAATCCTACTTTCGCTTTAACCAGCTTATATTTTCTCTTACTTTTATTCTTTTTTTCTTGCATTCATTCTTTTACTTTTTTCCTCTTATTTACATCCAAAGATTCTTGAGAGATACTGACATTTAGTGAGATGATAGAAAGCAGGTGTCTGTCTCTGAAGACTAGGAGATCAATTAGGATAGGTCTGCATTCTTCAACTTCCAACATCATGGTTTTGAAGGTATCTTTCTGGAACCCAATGATCACATGTAATGTAGAACACTGCTTCTGAGTCTTAACTGTATACATGAGTCCCCTGAGGATCTTGTTAAAATGCAGTTTATGACTGAGCAGGTCTGGAGTGGACCTAAGATCTTAAACTTCATATAAGCTCCCAGGGGCTTCTTAGATGCTGGTCCACAGACCACATTTTGTGTAGCAGGAACTAGAGTCAATGGTCATTATCTGTGCCTAGACCCTCCTGCTCAACAGAAATGACATTATGCATGCTATTTTTGCTTAATGTGGTGATGGTTGAATATACCACACTTTTTCAGAAAACTTCCTTACTTTTAAACTGACTTTCTGAAGAAAAAGAAGCTGAACCAAAAGCAGGATTACTAATGGGTAAATGCGTGAGCAATGTGTGAAGCCAACACAAAAAGCAGGTGAAGTAACTGCTTAAAATGCCACATGCACATCTTGAAGTCCTCTCTTCCTTCATTCTTGAATCACAAATTTGTCTTATTGAAAGCATTTAGTGCAACATAGCTCATCTCTGCTGAGACTCAGCAGAATTATGGCACATGCTTGCTTCTGGGGCTCAACCTGCTGCCCAACAGAATGACTGTCCCACCTGGGCTGTGATCTAATTTATTTCCTCCCTTCAGTGCCAGATTCCTGGGTACTGGTGCTGGGAACCGAAACAGCACCATTGCTCGCCTGTATCCAAAGCTGGCTGCTTCCTGACAATGATTTGTGGCTCAGGATAATCTTTGCATGTAATCCAGTCTGATGATGCAGTGACTTGGTTTCACTGTAACTGAAACATATGCCTTGTGAGTTTATTGTGTTTTGGGATTATTAATAATCACACAAAAGTATTTAAGTAGGCATGAACATCTCATCTCCCAGTAAACATGTCACTTTCAAATACAGATTCTGCCCTCACATATTCATCAACTCCTCTCATCAAAATCACTTTTTGTGTTGAAACTGGGCATGCTTCCCATTTTTTATTACATCCTTTCTGAATTTCTTTCTCATTTCAAGAGTTAGTTGAGCAGATGTGGCATTATTTGGTCCCAAGAGCATCTGTTCTCAGAAGAGGTAAATGTGATATGACTAATCTTCCTTGAACCTCTTCTCTAGGTCTTGAGTAAAGGGTGGAAGATAAAGATGGAATCCTATCATTTGTGTTTTACTAAACAGATGTGACTTCAGATTTCAGCAGTTCTGGATTCATTGTGTCCCATAACTTGAGAAAAGCACTTTTTAGGTTACTTCATAACTTCCATAAAGAATGTGATGACAGAGTGTTATAGCTATAGGCAACAACAGGAAAGAATAATTAGAAAAATCTGTTAGATTCAAGTTTGTTTTCCTATTATCAGTGTTTCGAGAGGGAGCTGGAAGTTTGTCTTTGGAATAAGATGTGATATTCAAAATAATATTTAGAATAGATGGGTCCTATATGAAAGTCACTGTAGAAACTGAATGATCAACTTAATAGAATGAACAAAGCTGGCTTTGCATCAAGACAGAATTCTTCCTGTTTCTCGGCAGGCTCCTGGAGGCTTCTCCTGCTAGGTGAATGATATATATGCAGGAAAGCAAACTGATTATTTTACTAGATTAAGAAAAAATGCAGCCAATAACTTAGATCGTTTTTTTGTAAAACAATTGGACACATTGCACTCTGTACACAAATATAAGATTTGTGTACAAATACAATTAATCAAATTTAAAAAAAATTTAAATTTGATTAATTGGTGCTCCCACCAATTAAATACATCCAATAAGAGGGGAGAGGGATGCATAGAAGTGCCAAGGAGTGGGGGACAGAAGATGGCCTTTGCTCCAAATTACTTTTGCTTCATTCCAGAGCCAGTACTCTGATTCCAGACCCATATGAAAGGAAAATAAGTCTTATAGGTATTTTTTAGGAGGTTTCTTTTATAATACATAAATAAAAGTGTTGTTTGCAGAGGGTCCCCACTGATACCAAACAGAGTTGTGAGAATTGTGGAAAACCAAAATTTTGGTTTCGCAGGGTTTTCAGACTACTCAAGGGGGTTTTGCTGTTGATAGCCAAATAGCTCTGCAGACATTATTAGAGAAGTGGAAGGTATGTTTGTGAGAAATGTCAAAGTGATAACTAAAACAGGAGAACAGAGCATGTTACTCATTGTGGCAAGGTCTTTCCCATCAGCCCATGCACCATTACAATCGTGAAAAGACTCCAAGACTTTACTGAGAGGTTACTGTTAATCAATAAATAAAAAGGAAAATCTGTTGTGAACACCTCTTCTGAGAGGCTATTAGCTGGTACTGGGTGCCTCTACCATGAAAAATGTCACTGCTCTTAAGAAAGAAGGGCAGGTCGTGTCAGGAGAGGAGCCCAACAGAGGAATATCCATCTTTCAGGTCATTCATTCACAGCCTCTCTCCATGGGACTGGCCAACCTGAAAAATGGCCTATGTCACTGAAAGACATCAGTTAGAATGAGGGGACACTGAAATTCAGAGTCCTGGCATCTACTCCCAGCCCACCTATGTTTCTCTGGACAAGTAACTTTCACTCTCTGAATGTCTGACAGGGTCCTCATATGTAACATGACGGTCTGGGACTACACTACCAGTCCAGGGCTTTATGTTCTGACACTATGATTCTCTCGTTTCCCTTATCTAGACCTTCTGGAGATTCCCCTCTCTAACAAAAATTTAGCTAGATCCTGTTCACCATTGCCACTGTTACACCTGGTCCAGTCTTATTCATCCTTCACTTGGATTATCTCAGCAGCCTCTGTACTGACCCATCTGTGTTCTCTTCTGCCCTCCACAACTGGTTCTTAACCTAACAGACTGTGTGATATCATTAAAATCCCACCATACTGCTCCCCCAGGAACTTCCCTTTTCTCCCTGTCCATGTAATAGCCTATAGAGCCTGAGAACTGACCCAGCTTTATCTCTCTGATCCCATCTTCTGATATCTTACAAGTGATTATTTCTATCCAGCCACATAGCCATCCTCTTCCTGGGTCACCCATCAAACTATCTCCATTACCCTTCTGGAATGATATTCTCACTCCCTCCCCCACCCTACCATGCCCAGATACCTGCATGGATGGTTCTGTCACCCCCCTTCCAATCTCTACTCAAATGTCACCTCCCTGATGAAGCTTTCCCTGACCACTATTTTGACCTGGCAATTCCACTACTAGGATTATATCCTAAGAACCCTGAAATACCAATCCAAAAGAATCTATGCTCATAGGTTCCATGCTCATAGGTTCATATGAGTGCTATGCTCATATGAACCCCAATGTCCATAGTAGCACAATTTACAACAGCCAAGTGCTGGAAGCAACCTAAGTGCCCATCAGTAAATGAATGGATCAAAAAACTATGGTACATTTACACAATGGAATACTACACACCAGAAAGAAAGAAGGAGGTATACCCTTTGCAACAGAATGGATGGAACTGTAGAGCATTATACTAAGTGAAATAAGCCAGGTGGTGAGGGACAAATACCATATGATCTCACTTTTAACTGGAACCTAATCAACAAAATAAACAAGCAAGCAAAATGTAACCAGAAACATTGAAATTAAGAACAATCTGACAGTAACCAGAGGGGAGGTGGGACAGGATAATGGGGGGAACAGTTTTTAGGAACAACTATGAGGGAGACATGGACAAAGCCAAGGGGGTTAGAAAAAGGGGAGGGAGGTGGGGATGGCTGGGGTGGGTGGGGAGTGGTGGGGAGTAAATGCAGACAACCGTAATTGAACAACAATAAAATAAAAACAATTAAAAAATAAAATTGCATCAGCGCTTTCCAATGCCCTCATTCTGCCTTTTATTTCCCATAGCACTGAACTTCTAGCACATAACACAATTCACATATTGATTATGTTTTTTTCATGTCCCCTCTACCAGAATGGAGGCTCCATATTCAGGACCTTTGCCTATACATATATGCTTTTTACTGTTGTATTTCCAGTGCCTGGAAGAGTTCCTGGTTCACAGAAGGGCTCAATACAGACTTATTGAATGAAGTTGTAAATCCTTGTCATGCTTTTGGGTGTGCATGGTGCTAATAACTGACAGCAGCGAAAGTCCAAGAAGAGACAACACCTCCATAATGGAGAAGCAGCAGCATTGTTGTGCACAGACAACTATGTAACATAACTATTCCTAAGTGGATGAGCTGTTCATAGTTGGTATGTGCACCTCGCACTTCATTGTGCATGCTGTCAGTGTTCTTTTCTGTGCCCTGACTTTTGCTGTCCCTTTTACTTTAGCACCTGTGTTTCTACCTCAAAACTATCTTTGTTCATAGAAGCATGTAAGGGACCCCTGTACAGAAATGGGCTCACAGTGCCATGGAGTTAATGCCCCTAGCAGCATCCTCAAGTGATAAGGAATGGTAGTTGTAGGCTCCTACACATCTCAGCTTCTTTGATCTTCAGGCAGGACCATTCTCAGCCGTGTTTACCTGTGTCCCAGCGGTCTGCAATGGGTTCAAGTCCACTCCCCAGGTGATGACCTGCTGATAAAAATGCTTTACTAACTTCTGCCCCTTCCCAGTATTATTTTCCTATGCCTCTCTTCTACCAGGGATCAACTTGTGATTACCTCCCAAATAAACTGCATTCTTATTTTATAGGATGTTATCAGGGGAACCCAAATGCTCATAAACATGTGACACAAACCAGCCTCCTCCCTCATGTGTGCTCAGGATCTCTTTGTGTCAAGAAGATCATATGCCCCATGCAATTTAAGGCTTGGCTAAAGAAATGGACCAGGTCATCTCTAAAGCCCCTTCCTACTGCATGGCCCAAGATTCCAGCTTGTGAGAGGCAGATTGATAGGCAATACTCTAAATTCTGAAGTCAGACTGCCCAGGTTCAAGTTCTGCCAGCTGTATGACCTTGGGCATGCCATTTAACCTTTTTCTTTCCCAGTTCACTCATCTGCAAAACAATCCTGCTAATAGTGCTGTCTCCTGAGGTTGCCATAACTATTAAATTATTAAATGAGTTCACATATGCAAAGTACTCTGACCAATGCATGTCCCAGAGAAGGTGCTACATAATGTTAAATAATTAAATCCCTTCATCTTGGCCAGCAAAGAGGCTAAAGCTAAAAGAAGTTAAATTCACTGACCAAGGTCATACAACTCCAGAACTGGAAAGCTACTCTTTGGAACCCAAATACAGTATTATATTTCTCTGAATTAAAAAAACAAAACAGAACAAAACCCTGAATCCAAGTGCTCACATTTTCTTGAAACTTATTATATAATAAAGATTGGGAATCTTTTTAATAATTACTACCAGTTAATTAGTGGAAAGGCATAAGCAATTCAATATGTGATACAAGTTAATTTGAAATAATATTAGCTTTATATATTTGGATTGTTCCAAATATATAATGCACTTCATGGAAGAACATCTGCTGGGTAAATATTTCACTTTTATAATAAATCAATCTTCCTCTCCCTTCCTCAGTGCTATAATCCTCAAATATATGAAAAAATTTGTGTGAAGGAAAGTAATGCACTTTGCTCATTCTCCATAGAGCAGTGTAGGAAAGGATTTAGGTTACATTTTGCTGGAAGGAATTTCATCCAGATGTAGAGCAGAGATTTTTTGATTAAAGCAGAGTCAGAATTAAAGTTAGCTGTATGTGGTATTTGAGCTGCATTCTGAAAACTTCCTTGTCCATGAACGTCTTTGATACTGGCTTATATTGGTGCCTAAAGTCTTACTATTAAAGATTCATTCTTTTGGTGACTTTAGTTCAAACAATTCATTGAATATGGTTCACGAAACAGTCCCTAGGTTATGCATTAGGTAAAAGGTAAGACCTGGCTGTTTCAAAGATACCTCTCCTCAGAATATGCAAATATATCTGAGCAGATGACACATTATCCTGTTGTCAACAATTAACGCTTCAGTGCGAATTAGCTTGACAGAACCTTTTTTAACTATGACAGCTTTCCTGGAACTCAATCCCAAGAGAATAAGAGGCAACACTCTAGTTCTAGACAAGGAGATGGAGATGGTGGAGAGAAGGGCTGGTGTACAGGCCAGGGCTGCCAAGGAGAGTATTTAACATTTGCTGGGCATGTGCCATGGACCAGGCACTGTGCTAGCTATCTTCCCAACCATTCTAAGGGAAGCTAATCAGCCACTTTAATGGGTCCCCCAGGCAAGGCTGAAGGCACAGTGGGGAAGGAGAGGAGAGAAACATTGTAAAAACCCACTTTGCCTCACTCATGTGGTTCCAAGACCCCTTGCTGAACCATAATCAGGAAGAATGGATACTTACTTGCCTAGGCTTACTTCTGGGATAGGAGAGTAACCCAGAGTGGAGCAAAACTGAAATTCTCCTACTGCCACATATAATTCTTAACCAATGTGAATGAAACTTATTTATAGAAGTGAGGAATTTGCAATGAGTGTTCAGGGTTACCACATTTCTTTCTACCATAAAATGTAGGTCTCAGGCCAATAGTAGTTTTATAAATATATCCCAGTTGAGAAGCACATATCATTGGCTGAATGTTTATAACCCTTAGTTAGCATACACAAACCTATTTAGAAGTAGAAATTGGTGTTATTGAAGTTAAATTAACAAATTTGGCAGAAAGAAGAAAAAATTGATATATTTTTTACCACAGATACATTTATTTCACTTTCTTCCCCTCATGCCCCATTTTGTGGTCATTCATTCAATAGGTATTTATTGAATATTTATTATATGCCACTTAGCCTACCTGAATACCTCCATATTTTGCCTCCTGTGGGTTAAAAATATGACATGCCTTTAACATCTGTTCACGTTGCTATTAAATGGAGCATCTGCTTCTCTATTTTTCAGAAATGTAGACGTTTTTTCCTTCTGATGAAAAACTGAGATATTAGCCTTTGCCAAATAGCTTATAAAACTCACTTCTAAGAGATACAAGGAAAAATAAACATCAACTCAATAATATTTAAAGCATATGGGACTAATGGCAAACCATTATCTCCAATTAAATTTTTAATTTCTCCTAGTTTATTACACTTATTATTTATTACACTTGTACTGTTGCTATGAAGTCCACAATTTCTGTAACATGCCCCCATCTGTGTACTCGCCCCCTTTCCCCACCCCCACAGGCCATGTCTTATCAAGATTCACGGCTGTAGTCTGTCACTTAATACAGTACAACTTTGCCGAAGTGGTGTGATCTCTCCGACCTCAGTTTCTTCCTTTGCAAAATGAGGATGATTATATACTCCATGCTCGAGTTCTGTGAGGAAACTGTAAACTAAATGAAATGACATGTACATGGTGTCTAGAGCAGCTCTGGCACAGGATCCACAGTCAATAAGCAGTGACTATAATCTTGTCCCAACTTTTGGAGGCTCCTCAGAGCTTTGCATTCTTACTTGCTTCCTCTAACAGGCACTGGGATGAGTCCTGACACCTCAGCTACCACTTCTCTGAGATCATTTCTTGCTGTTTTACAGCAGGTCAAAGTGCAGACAACTGTAATTGAATAACAATAAAAGTTAAAAAATAAATAAAATTCTATCATTAATTTTACTTGGATTACTTATATTTCCTTCTTTTGTCCTGTACTGTTTGTATTTGATTCAAATTACAAGTGGTTGACAACCTTATTGGGTGGAGATTTTGGCAGGGTTTGTGAGGGTAAAATGGAAACTGGAAAAAATCTTGTACTGTTTTATGGAATAATTTGATATGGTTTATGATTTTAAAGTTAGAATGATAAGTTAAAATAAGCACCAAAATATTTGTGTATGTAATGATAAGCAAAATGTTTTATATATTTACAAATAAGCTACCTTCCTTTGTATATGGCCACTAATTTAATTTTTAACTTATTGAAACAATTATGGAAAATTAGTAAAACTGTTATATTGGAAAAAAAAGTGCAACTATTTTACTTTAAGTTCCCTCTGAGGACCTCTTCTTGGTTTTGTGTTCCCAATCAAAAAAGTTCCCTTTACCATTTCATGTAAATGTTGGTTACCATATCATGGCAACCAGCTGTTTCTAGAGAAGCCTTATCCTGGTTCTTACTATCAACGGAAAAGCAGTTTACAACTTCTTCCCTCTCCCCCGCCCCATGGGTTAGTTTTATCCATTTGGCTAAATATTCTCTAACTCCTACAATAAATAAATAACTTTAAACCATGACCCTGCTTCTATTTTAATGTATTCCTGATCTCCGCTTCCCTGTTCATAAAAGAAAAATAAAGGCTTGGAGGCTGACCAGGCTGTTTGAAGAAGCCCATTTGTACATCTCCTCTCCCAGAGGAAGGTTTCAGCCCCCTCAATTCAGACAGTGTGCAGAGCTGTAACTTGCACAATGTTGTCCCATTGCTTAGGCCTACCCGTCCAGGCAGGGCCAGCTTGTCACACAGGACCTCATGCTTTATTTCATGCTCTGTCATTACTTTCTTGAGATTCTTTGTCATCTTTGAATAAGGGACCCAACATTTTCATTTTGTGTTGAGCCCACCAATTATGTAGCCAGTCCTGTTCCAGGACTCAACTCCTTTGCCTGGGTGTTACCTGAGCCACTACTCACTAACGTGCTACCTCAGTGAGCACCGCCTTTGCACCACTGTGGCTGCCATGCTGGATACTCTGCCAAGATCATGCTGCGATCAGACTCAAACACATTTTTATTAGAAACTCCAGTTTTAGAAAATAAGAGGGTCCTCAGTGGTTACTCAGGGCTCCTCATGTTTACACTGGTTTCATCTCTTCTAATCCTTGTAAAATGAAAATGGGAATAAGTAAACAAAGACAGACAAAAACACAGAAGTATGCACGTTCACTCAGCTTTCCAGTTGTAGTTGATTTAGCAAGACATTGCAGCCTTCGCTAGACTTCTTATTAAAGAGGAACATGTGAGACGAACATCCAGTTTAGGTAAACAAATAGCACTTATTGCCCCTCAGAGGTACAAATGCCTCTAGTTTGCCATTTGTTATAAAGCAAGCATAATATTTCATCAGCCAGCCACATGATAAAAGCACATTATTTCCATCTCACTTGGTAGCACAACCCAAATAGAAGCCTGATATATAATAACTAAAGTATCCTGAGCTTGATATCTTCTGAGATTAGAAAATTCACTAATCTAAAAAAGGGAAGAAGTAACAACTGGCTGAGTTACTGCATTAAAAATAAAGACATCTGAGGTTACGAGCCAGAGCATCAGAAACTTCCAATGGATAAACACCCCCTAATAAAGATCATACTAATTTGATTCATCAACAAAACCCACAGACTAGCATCCAGGAAAACATGCAGAAGATAAATCTCAGGAATTACAGAAGGCAGGTAAATGTTCAAAATGCCAGTAGGACGACTTTGAGGAAGGAGCAATCAGCCATGTCTCTACAAACGGTAAAGCAAAGACTAAGCTAAAATGGGATTAATCTGAGAACCAAGATGGCGGCGTAGGTAGACACACTGTGCCTCTTCGCACTGACAGAAAATCGAACGGCAAGGAAGTCCGACACCAAGGAAATAAAAAATAAACATTCATCCGGACCAGTAGGAGGGGTGGAGACAGGCAGCTGGGGCAGAGAGGACTCGTGTTGCTGTGGTGGGACTGAGACTGGCAGAGTGTGGGACGAACGGGGCAGGCAGTCTCACCACTAGCAGACCCGGTGGCCCCACATTCGCGCACAGATAAACCGAGAGGGCCGGACTCAGAGTGGCGGAGTACGGGGCAGGCAGAGCGGTGGGTACCACCCCCTGGCCCCACATTAGCACATAGATAAACCAGGACAAACGGCGGGGAGTGAAGCAGACCACGCAACCCAGGGCTCCAGAGTGGGAAATAAAGCCTCAAACCTCTGATTGAAAACGCCCGTGGGGGTTGGGGCGGTAGCAGGAGAAACTCCCAGCCTCACAGGAGAGGTCGTTGGAGAGACCCACAGGGGCCTAGGGTGTGCACAAGGCCACCCACTTGGGAATCAGCACCAGAGGGGCCCAGTTTGATTGTGGGTAGCGGAGTGAAAGACTAAAATCTGGTGGAGAGTGGAGTGGATGCCATTGCTCCCTCTCGGCCCCTCCCCCACGTTCAGCATCACAGCTCAGTGACCAGCATTACCCCGCCCTGGGGAACACCTAAGTCTCCACCCCTTTAAGTAACAGACACGCCAAGACCAAAGGGAAAAAAAAAAAAAATGGCCCAAATGACAGAACACTTCAAAGCTCCAGAAATAATTCAACTAAGCCGCGAACAGATAGCCAACCTATCAGATGCACAGTTCAAAACACTGGTAATCAAGAAGCCCACAGAACTGGTTGAAAAAATGAAGGCTATGCTAAGAGAGACAAAGGAAAATGTACAGGGAACCAATAATGATGCGAAGGAAACTGGGACTCAAATCAACGGTGTGGACCAGAAGGAAGAAAGAAACATCCAACCAGAAAAGAATGAAGAAACAAGAATTCAGAAAAATGAGGAGAGGCTTAGGAATCTCCAGGACATCTTGAAACGTTCCAACATCCAAATTATAAGGGTGCCAGAAGGAGAAGAGGAAAAACAAAAAACTGAAAACTTATTTGAACAAATAATGAAGGAGAACTTCCCTAATCTGGCAAAGGAAATAGACTTCCAGGAAGTCCAGGAAGCTCAGAGAGTCCCAAAGAAGCTGGACCCAAGGAGGAACACACCAAGGCACATCATCATTACATTACCCAAGATGAAGCAGAAGGAGACAATCATAGAAGCAGCAAGAGAAAAGGACACAGTTGCCTACAAAGGAGTTCCCATAAGACTGTCAGCTAATTTCTCAAAAGAGACCTTACAGGCAAGAAGGGACTGGCAAGAAGTATTCCAAGTCTTGAAAGGCAAGGACCTACATCCAAGATTACTGTATCCAGCAAAGCTTTCATTTAGAATGAAAGGGCAGATAAAGTGCTTCTCAGATAAGGTCAAGTTAAAGAAGTTCATCATCACCAAGCCCTTATTATATGAAATGTTAAAGGGACTTACCTAAGAAAAAGAAGATCAAAAATATGAACAGTAAAAATGACAGCAAACTCACAGTTATTAATGACCACACCTAAAACAAAAACAAGAGCAAACTAGGCAAACAACTAGAACAGGAACAGAACCATAGAGATGGAGATCACATGGAGGGTTGTCAATAGGGGAGTGGGAGGGGGAGGGGGGGAAGGTACAGAGAATAAGTAGCATAGATGATAGGTGGAAAATAGACATGGGGAGGGTAAGAATAGTGTAGGAAATGTAGAAGCCAAAGAACTTATAAGTATGACCCATGGACATGAAGTATAGGGGGGGAATGTGGGAGGGAGGGGGTGGGCAGGATGGAGTGGATTGTGGGGGGGGAAATGGGACAACTGTATTAGCATAATCAATAAATAAATTTAAAAAAAGAAAAAATAAAAAGGGATTAATCTTTTCCTTTAAATTATCTTTTGGTAAAAACAGGAAAATTTTGAGTAGAGTGGTGCTGCTATGATTCTCCACTATACCCACAGTGAGCTCTGGCACCTGACTGTGGACGAGAACCGGTCCTTGTTCATTATTTCCTAATTATTGGGGATTAAATCGTCTCATGTCATGCATCACTGGTGATTGTGTTTCATTACATTTTAATCCTATGTTATTGGAGAACAAGATGTGTTCAAAATCCACTGTCTTCAAATCCACTTGTGCCAGTGTTTTTTTTAAATAACATAAACCAGACCAGGTAGCTTAACTGTTTGAAAGTCATCATTGGCCTCATATTACTCTTTACCCCCTAATATTTAGGTTTTATTTTATTTTTATATATAAAATATGTTATAATTTTCTTTTTATATTGTTGTTCTGTTACAGTTGTCCCAATTTGCTTCCATTGCTCTCCCCATTGTGCCCCCAACCCCTTGCTCCCACAGTTAATCCCCACCCTTGCTGTCCATGTCCATGGGTCATTTATACATGTTCTTTGACTATAACTAGTCCCTTCTGTCCTACCTTATCCCCGTGCCCCCTCCCCTCTGGTTGCTCTCAGTCTGTTCCTTGATTCCATGCCTCTGGTTCATGTGACTCTTTGAATTAGCCTAGAATCCTTGATTTACCAGCAGTGTCCATGAATTCAGGTTGGCTCCTCCCTCTAATTATTACCATTCATTTTTCTCCTTGCTTGTGAGCCCCTCAGTGAAGAAGAAACATATTTCCTTTCTCACTTCTAAAATTTTCCTCTCTATTTGTGGTGCTGAGAGCAGGGGCTGTGGGTGTGCTGCATTCACTCCTTATCCACATGACCTAGCAATGTGCCTGGCAATATCAGGGGCTCATTAAAACAATATTTTAAAATGAATCAGTAACTGTGTACATCAAAGAATCTTCCACACTAATACTCTGAGCTGAAGTTCAATTGTTATTCAGATAGTAACAGTAAAGTATGGAAGATTAGAGGAGGAAAATGTGGGTTCACTAGCTAGCTTTAAAAATGTAATTTTAGTGATAGTTTTAATTTACCAAGTATTTTTATTTATAAAATACTATGTACAAAAGTAATGCATGAAAAACATTGGCTTTTAAATGTTTTTTGAGGGTCTGATATCTTTTCTGTCCACCTTCCCTAATCTCCACAGGTAACCACTGTTATCAAGTTTTTCGTGCGTCTTCTGTAGACCTTTTTCTATTTGTGTAGTAGTTCCATATAGTGATGCATATAAACTATACCACAGTGGATACTCTATCAGTTCTGCTCCTGCTGCAGAGTAGCCACAAGTCTGGGACAGACAGTGTTAAACGAGGAATGCCTGGTGGGGGCTGTCAATTTTTGGGGTCTAGGACAGTGGGTAATGCCAGCATCAGAATGCACTCTCAGTTGTTCTGTGGCTGCCACAAAATGTTGGGCACCAAGGACCTAGTCATTTTCCATTTAATAGTGAAAATTTTTGGAGAGCTTTATATGACTCCTTGTCATCTCAGAGTCAAAGAGATTTACCTGGGGATGGCCACATCCCACAAAAGATCACACAACATTTTCTAAAACTAACATATAATTAGGGAACTATTAGGTTGATTTTATGAGTAATTTGTGTTGTAATTTATATCACTTAACATTATAATAATTCTATTTATATTTATGATTTAGTTAGGGAAGAAAAGGAAACTTTTTTATGCTTTGATTTATAAATTGATTAATATAATTTATATTATTATGTTGGAAATATTTTAAACATTACTCTTGTTTTTTTCTAATCATTATGATTATGATCATTATTATTTATAATGCTAAAATAGATTTGCCACCCTATGTAATACTATGCAATACTATACAATACTATGCAATATTAGTGAGTTACCTAATTTGTTTATGCCTCAGTTTCTTTATCTGTAAAATGGGATAGATAATAGCACTTACCTGTTAGAATTATTATATTAAATAAATTATTTCTAGGGCACTTTCTGACTCATAGTCGAAGATGATTAAATTCAATTATTATTATTTTCATTAACCCTATGAATGCTTTCCTATATTATTATCTGTAAGTATGTGTCTTGGTTTTCAGAAGAAATGTTCCCTAGAGGTGTAATGATATTCAGTCACAAGCTTAAAATTAATAGGCCTTTCCAGAACTAAACTCTAATTACTATAATAAACTTGAGTAGAGAGATTCAAGCATTGTAATAATATCCAGAGCTCCAAGATCTGACTAAAACTCTAACAAACACAGTGATGTATCCAAAGAAAGACTTTATCTACTAGAGGAGAGCTAGTGTATGTTGCAAGCATCAGAAAAGGAGAGATCATTTCAATAATATGCAAGCACACAATCCACTCCTGTGTGTTGAAAGTGCAGTGAGTCTCCCCCTCTGGGAATCACTCCCTCTGGCTGGTCAGGGGAGGCGATGAGGTTCAGAGGGTAGTGTGACTCTACCTGCTCAGGACTATTCTGGAGAGGAGGCCTCTTCTTAGTGGTATAACCAGAACAGGCAGGCAAAATCCTATGGTAGGTGGGGACAGATGTTTATGGTTCTCAGAGCCTTGTTTTTAATCTATCTTTGAATTTGATGTTGGATCTTGGACTTCAAGAAAACTCGTCCTATAGACTGTAATTCACTTATTAGTGAATCTTGTCCAGAGGAAGGGAAGGCATCAAATGGTAGATGAGGGTGCTCATCTTCCTGGAAGATATATTTCACTGTATCTTCTAAACAGATATTTACTGAAAGCCCAGTCTGTTAACTGCAATATTCTACTTGCTGGGGATAAAGTAGTGATTAAAGCAAACACTAAGCCATGGCCACCTAGGGTATTTATCCTACTTAGGGAATCAGGCAGAAAAACAAAAAACAAAAAACAAATCCTTCCTATCTATCTATCTGTCCAGGGAGGAAGTGCCAGGAGTGCCAGGAAGGCTTTTTTGAGAAGAGGACTTTTGAGTAAATCCTGTAGGAAGTGAGGGATGGAGTCTTGGGGAGCTGTTGGAGTAAATGCAAGCAGAGGAAGCACAAGTATGGGAGCCCAGGCAGGCAGTGGGAGCCCTGGGTGGCCAGAGCTGAGGGACTAGAAGAGAATTCAGGGAGCAGGCACACAGATCCTGTAGGGCTGGAACTCACTGCAAGGGCATGGGGTTTTATTTGAGGATTTTGAACCAAGGAAGCACATGATCTAAGGGTCTAACAGGATTCAGGATCTGCCTGTTTGTATATATTGGTATCTCATGATATCTCTCTCTCTCTCTCTCTGTATATGTAGGTATGTATATATATACACACACACAAACTTTACATATATATAACACCCCCATATCATGCAGCAGGTATAACTTTCCTAAGCTAAGTTGTCCCTTGTGCAAGACATAATTCATTCTTTCATATAATTAAATTTAATTTCTAGTTAGAGAACCATTAATCCCAGGTAAATTAGCAGGGTAAATTTAACCATGTGGCATTTTCTAAGGTAGGTATAGCTTCATGCAATTTAGAGATTTCTCCTGCTTTTCTTCGTAGTGGGTCTTTTTTGCTGCACCTTCCTACCCCCATGCTGGCATTAATTTGGGTTATTTTGGTTGACATTCCTATCCTGTGCTAGTATTACTGAAATGTCTGGGTTTCTATATGGACTCCAGACACTGGTCCCATGTATTCTGGGGTCTCCAAATCTATCTGAGGGTTCTTGCATCTGTTATGATCCCATCTTGGTCTTACCTCTGGTGGTAGAGAATAACCAGAGGTCTAATTCTCTTGATTTTCCTAGAAGGTTTTACTACTCATTGGCTGTAGAAATTTTGTCTAGGATGGTGGAGGAAAGAAAGGAAGATTATATCTGGTTTGTTTTTTTTTGTATCTCTGCCACAGACTTCAAAGCTGTGTGTGTATGACATACCTATAATGTTAATGAGCAATAAGAAGGAATTAACTATTGATAAATGCAACATCATGGATAAATCTCAAATACAGTATGCTAACATTCTATTTGACTACATTTGTATGAAATTATAGAAAACACAAAGTAATCCCTAGGACAAGAAGCAGATCAGTGTTTATGTAGGGAGGGGGCAAGAAGGAGAGATTTTAAAAGGTCATGAAGAAACTCTTGAGGGTGAAGAATATGTTCATTACTATGATTGTGGTGGAAGTTTCATAAATGTCTACGTATGTCATAACATGTCAAATTGCATAATTTAAATATATTCAGTATGTGTATGTCAATTATAACTCAATAAAACTATTAAAATTGAGTACTTTAAAGACATGATCTTAGGGCAGCTGTGTTATGATAAGTAGTAGCAAGAGATGTCTACATCTCATCTCTTTTATCTATGTGTGATGGAGTGTATGGAGGGAAAAACATCTTTTGCACTTGATCATAGCCAAAAGGCTGAGAAGCAGTTTTTCAGTCCTACATAAGGAGAGATTTCATATGTTGATTTAGCACTTGCAGGTTGAGTAGCCTGGACCATGGTGATAAAGGCTGCCTGAACTTGATGCTGGCAGCCACCCCACCAGCATGTATAATCTTCATTTTTGGGGATTCCATTCTTCAGGTCTAATAAGTAATGTCCCTGTAAGTGTCCTTGTTTGCCATCAAACACCCACCTTTTCAGTCAGCAGCAGGGACAAGGTCTGCTGGCTTGGGGTTCAGTGCAGTGAACCACACCATCTATGACTTCTAGTCCACAAGAGACATAAGCTTCTCATTCATGGTCTTCTTGCTGATGGTGGGACTGCACACAGAAGGCAGATCCAGCTCCAACATGTATGGCAGAAAGAGTCCCCATGCTGATGAAATCTTAGGCTCTGCGGTAGGTGAAGAGGTTAGTGTGCAGGGACTCATCATGCATCTTTCTGACCAACCTTAGAGAACCATCTCACACTTCACCATTTACCTTGTGTATGAAGAGACTGCTGGGTCTTAAAGTTGCCCATCTTAATGGTATTGGAGACTACAACTATATATTCCCTATGGGCTTAGGGGGCTTTGCAGAGCCTGTCACTCAACAATCCACACCTGATGTTGGAAGTGCTTGTGACATGCATTGGTTGACATTATTTTAGTGGGTAGCCATGTAAGTGACTCCCAGGAGATGGAAGACACCCAAGAGACACATTCCAGCAGCAATCAGTTCATGTGCTCTGGAGTCACTCTACCTTTTTCTGCAAGGTCTGTTTTGAAAGTTAAGGCTGAGCATTAATTTGTTTTCTCTGCCTTCATTTTATAATAACAATAAGGAAGAAATGATCTAAGTGGCAGGAATGGGGGAAGGACTGTGAAAAAAGATGGGAGGACAAGTCAGTTTATTCTCTTCAATATCATTCCACCACTGTTATTTATTTTTTTTCTTGTAAGGTTGAGGACCAGACCCTGGATCTTCTTTGGTGAATATATAAAGACCCTGCCATTGATGGAAGCCCTCTGAACTTGACCCTGGAGGTTTGCCTTAGCACTGCAGAAACTTCCCCTGGGATGGGCACTCTCCTAAAGCTGTCACCAAGACAGTTTGTGTTTACAAAATTGTGGGGATGTTGTTAAGATTATAAAACCCCAAAGCTGAAGTTGGCCTCCTTTCTAAATGCAGTGAATGGGGTGATAAAACTAGTCTTTATTGCAAAATATCTGGTGCGGACTTTGGTTGGAAATGTGAGAAGAGCTCTGGGTTATAGGAGAGAAAAGAAGAAATGTTCTAAATATGAGAGCCAGTTGCCCTGATAATATTTTGCCAGAACTTTTGGGCTTGGGTGACCTCAATGTAACTCCTGTCCTAAATGCTCACTGAGGTATTTTATTAAATTGAGCTTCTAATCACCCAGAAGATATTTTCCTGAACCATTGCCATTGCCAACAGAGGTAGGTGTGAAGGTTAGGAATAGGGGGAGGGTTGAAATTCTCCAAATGTACTAGTTAAGACAGGTATCTAATTTGGGAAGAATTCTAGTGATTTTATTTTCTTTTTGTAAAAGCTTTCATTGAAATATAAATTAAATATAGAAAAGCATATTTATTATAAGTATACAACTTGATATATATTTGGAAATACAGTCATGTAACCCAGCACCTAGATGACAAAACAGAGCATTTTCAGCCCTCTATAATCCACTCCCCCCCCCCCCCCACACACACATACTCACTTCTGGTCAGTACCCACTCCTCACACCCAGGTAAACACTATTCTAACTTCCAATACTATAGATTAGTTTTGCCTGTTTGGGAACATTATATAGATAGAATTTTACACTATATTTATTGTTTCTGGCTTTTCGTGCTCAGTATTATGTTTATGAGATTCATCTGTGATGCATAGTTCATTTGTTCTTGTCACTTCTCATTTCTGGTGTGTGAACATATCACATTTATTTTTAAGTCATTCTATTATTAATGGGCATGTGGTTTGTTTCTAGGTTTTAGAAATTATCAGGAAAGGATATATGGAAATTTGTATAGATGGCCTTGGTGAACATAACCCACCAAATTGTTCAATAGTAATTTGTATATGTATTTGCTTTCATGAAGTGTTTGTTCAAGCATTTGGCCCATTATCATTTTTATTGTTATCTGTCTTTTTGAATTGATTAATAGAAATTGTTGTATACCTTGAACATGACTTTTATTACACATATGTATTGCAAATAGCTTCTCTCATTCTATGGACTGACAATTTTCTTTTGAAAAGTCAAGAGAGAAGATGGTGGAGGACTCAGTGGAAACTACAATAACCTCCTATCAGGACCAATCTGGAATTACAACTAAATTTTAGAGAAATCATCCTGTCTAACCAACTGAACACTAGCTGGAGATAAACCTTGTAACCATAGACAGATGGAAGAGGCCACATCACCACAATGTGACTGGTAGGGAGTGCAGAGGGGGCATGAGAGGTCTGGCTGGGCTCCCACTGATGGCAACTGAAGGGCTGAAGATAGATTTAAGTGGCCAGGGGGTTCCCCCTAGAATTGTGGGGTCTGAACCCCAAGCTGGGCTCCCCAGCCTACAGCACCAGAGCCAGGAAAGGAACCCAAATAACATACAGCTGTGAAAAACAGTGGGGGTTCTGTAGGCTATGTAGAGACACCTGGAGATGGAGAGAGCCTCTCAAAAAGACCAATGCACAAAATTTTGTTTGCAGTCACTTACCCTGGACTCTGGCAGAGGGAGGGCAGAATGGACTAGAGATGCTTCAGGTGAGTCTGGGGATGGTGGCTCTGTGGAGAGAAATGAAGGAACAGTTGCCAAGATCCCTGTGCTGGGTCATTTCCCATACTGCAGAAGCCATCTTTCTCAAGCAGAGCACTCCCCTCCAGTGGCATCAGCCTGAGGGGAGGCAATAGCACTGCCTGCAGGAATTATTCTGCCCCACCCTATGGAGCTTAAGTCAGGCTGCTGACTATAGCTTGAAGCTATATCACTGATTAGTTAACAACTAAGGCAGATCTCTGGGAGCTCTGAGGCTTCAACTGACCCTCACTCAGGCCCAGTGCTGGATAAAGCCAGGCTTGGTGTGCAGCCTGGTTCTTTCTGCACACATTCAGGCCCAGCAGAAGCAGCCACAAGCTGTGTGGATCACTGACAGCTCCAAACAGAAAGACCAGGGCCAGTCACAAGCAGTGTCTGACAAAGGTCTATACCAGAATCTTTGCAGATCTACCTAAACAATACATAGAAACAATTACAATGAAGTAGCCCGAATGGAAAGACAAAGAAACAGACCCTAAGTGAAAGAACAAGAGAATTCTCCAGAAGAACTAGATGAAATGGAGGCAAGCAATTTATCAGATAGAGAGTTTAGAGTAATGATTATAAGGATACTCAACAGCATGAAAAATAAAGACGTAGAAATCATAAAAAGGACCAGTCAGAAATAAAGAATGTACTGTCAGAAATAAATAATACATTGGAAGGAATAAACAGGAGGTTAGATAAAGCAAAGGATTGAGGCAGAGATTTAGAGGATAAGGTAGAAAAAACACTCAAGCAGAGCAGCAAAAAGAAAAAACGTACTTAAAAAAGTGAGGAGAGATTAATAAACATTCCGAATAATATGAAGCATAACAACATCCACCTTGTGGGAACACCAGAAGGAAAAGAAAGTGAGCAAGGGGTCAATAACCTATTTGAGGAAATAATGCTGAAACCTTCCCTAATCCAGTGAAGAAAAAAGACACAAGTTCAGGAAGCTCTGAGAGTCCCAAACAAGTTGGACCCAAAAAGGCCTGCAATGAAAGACATCATAATTAAATTGGAAAGGCTTCAAGACAAGGAGAGAATCCTAAAAGCCACAGGAGAAAAAACATTTGCATACAAGGAACAGCAATTAGACTGTCATCTAATTCCTTTTTTTTTTTTTTTTTTTTTTTTTTTTTAATTTATTTATTGTTATTTAATTACAGTTGTATGCCTTTTCCCCCATCCCTTCACCCCACCCCAGGTGATCCCACTTCTCTCCCCCCTCTCCACCCTCCCCCTTGGATTTGTTCATGTGTCCTTTATAGTAAGTAGTTCCTGTAATCCCCTCTACCCACTGTCCCCGCCTCCACCCCCCCACCCCCGCCCTTGCTATTGTTACATTGTTCTTAACTTCAATGTCTCTGGTTATATTTTGTTTGCTTTTTCCTTCTATTGCTTATGTTCCAGTTAAAGGTGAGATCATATGGTATTTGTCCCTCACTTCCTGGCTTATTTCACTTAGCATAATGCTCTCCAGTTTCATCCATGCTGTTGCAAAGGGTATAAGCTCTTTCTTTCTCTCTGCTGCGTAGAATTCCATTGTGTAAATATACCATAGTTTTTGGATCCACTCGTTTGCTGATGGGCACTTCGGTTGCTTCCAGTATTTGGCTATTGTAAATTGTGCTGCTATGAACATTGGGGTGCACAGATTCTTTTGGATTGGTGTTTCAGTGTTCTTAGGGTATAATCCCAGCAGCGGAATTACTGGGTCAAAGGGCAGTTCCATTTTTAGTTTTCTGAGGAAATTCCATATTGTTTTCCACAGTGGCCTCACCAGTCTGCATTCCCACCAACAGTGCACTAGGGTTCCCTTTTCTCCGCATCCTCTCCAACATTTGTTTGTGGATTTGTTTATGTTGGCCATTCTGACTGGTGTGAGATGATACCTCATTGTGGTTTTAATTTGCATCTCTCTGATGGCTAGTGATGCTGAGCATCTTTTCATATGTCTCTGGGCCTTCTGTATGTCTTCCTTGGAGAAGTGTCTGTTCAAGTCCTTTGCCCATTTTTTAATTGGGTTGTTTGTCTTCCTGGAGTGGAGTCGTGTGAGTTCTTTATATATTTTGGAGATCAGGCCCTTGTCTGAGGTATCATTGGCAAATATGCTTTCCCATATTGTTGGTTCTCTTTGTAATTTGGTGCTGTTTTCTTTAGCCATGCACAAGCTTTTTATTTTGATGAGGTCCCATTTGTTTATTCTTTCCTTTATGTCCCTTGCTTTAGGGGATGTGTCTGTGAGGATGTTGCTGCGTGGAATGTCTGAGATTTTCCTGCCAATGTTTTCCTCAAGGACTTTTATGGTGTTACGGCTTATATTTAAGTCTTTTATCCATCTTGAGTTTATTTTCGTGTATGGCGTAAGTTGGTGATCGAGTTTCATTTTTTTGCACGTAGCTGTCCAGATCTCCCAACACCATCTGTTGAAGAGACTGTTTTTGCTCCATTTTATGCTCCTGCCTCCTTTGTCAAATATTAATTGATCGTATAGATTTGAGTTTATTTCTGGGCTCTCTATTCTGTTCCATTGGTCTATGAGCCTGTTTTTATGCCAGTACCAGGCTGTTTTGATTACCGTTGCCTTGTAATACAGTTTGATATCAGGTATTGTGATACCTCCTGCTTTGTCCTTCTTTCTCAAAATTGCTGCTGCTATTCGAGGTCGTTTATGGTTCCATATGAATTTCTGCAATGTTTGTTCTATATCTGTGAAATATGTCATGGGTACTCTAATAGGGATTGCATTGAATCTATAAATTGCTTTGGGTAGTATGGCCATTTTGATGATGTTAATTCTTCCAATCCATGAACATGGTACATGCTTCCATTTGTTTGTATCTTCCTTAATTTCTTTCTTCAGTGTTGTGTAGTTTTCTGAGTACAGGTCTTTTACCTCCTTGGTTAGGTTTATTCCTAGGTACTTTATTTTTCTTGTTGCTATATCGAATGGGATTTTTTTCCTGATTTGTGTTTCTGCAGTTTCGTTGTTGGTGTACAGGAATGCCTTTGATTTCTGGGTATTGACTCTGTATCCAGCTATTTTGCCAAATTCATTTATTAGGTCGAGTAGTTTTTGAGTGGAGTCTAAAGGGTTTTCCATGTACACTATCATGTCGTCTGCAAACAGTGACAGTTTCATTTCCTCCTTTCCAATTTGGATGCCTTTTATTGCTTTTTCTTGTCTGATTGCTGTGGCTAGGACTTCCAATACTATGTTGAATAGGAGTGGTGAGAGAGGGCATCCTTGTCTTGTTCCTGATCTTAGTGGGAAAGCTCTAAGTTTTTGTCCATTGAATGTGATGCTGGCTGTAGGTCTCTCATATATGGCCTTAATTATGTTGAGGACTGCTCCCTTTATTCCCACTTGGCTGAGTGTTTTTATCAGAAATGGGTGCTGTATCTTATCGAATGCTTTTTCCGCATCTATTGATATGATCATGTGATTTTTGTCTTTGCTGTTGTTGATGTGATGTATTATGTTTATTGATTTGCGAATATTGTACCATCCTTGCATCCCTGGGATGAATCCCACTTGGTCATGGTGGATGATCTTTTTAATATATTGCTGGATGCGGTTTGCTAATATTTTGTTGAGAATTTTAGCGTCTATGTTCATCAGCGATATTGGCCTGAAGTTTTCTTTCTTCGTTGTGTCTTTATCTGGTTTTGGGATTAGGATGATGTTGGCTTCATAAAAAGAGTTTGGGAGTCTTCCCTCAGTTTGGATTTTTTCGAATAGTCTGTGAAGGATAGGGGTTAGTTCTTCCTTAAATGCTTTGTAGAAATCTCCTGTGAAACCATCTGGTCCAGGGCTTTTGTGTGATGGGAGTTTCTTGATGACTGCTTCAATTTCCTTTGCTGATATTGGTCTGTTCAGGTTTTCTGCTTCTTCTTCAGTCAGTTTTGGAAGATTATATTTTTCTAGAAATGTGTCCATTTCATCTAGGTTTTCAAATTTCTTAGTATATAGGTCTTCATAGTAATTTCTTACGATCCTTTGTATTTCTGTGGTATCAGTTGTAATCTCTCCACTTTCATTTCTAATTCTGTTTATTTGGATCCTCTCTCTTTTCTTCTTGATAAGCCTACTTAAAGGCTTGTCGATTTTGTTTATCTTTTCAAAGAACCAGCTTCTGGATTCATTGATCCTTACAATTGTGCTTTTAGTCTCTATGTCATTTAGTTCTGCTCTGATCTTGGTTATTTCCTTCCTTCTGCTTGCTCTGGGCTGTCTTTGTTGTTGTTCCTCCAGTTCTTGTAGGCGTAGGGTTAGGCTGTTTGTGTGAACTGTTTCTAACTTCTTAAGGTAGGCCCGTATTGCTATGAACTTCCCTCTCAGGACTGCCTTTGCTGTGTCCCATAGGTTTTGGGTTGTTGTGAGTTCGTTTTCATTTGTTTCCAGGAAGTTTTTGATTTCTTCCCTAATCTCGTTCTTGACCCATTCATTGTTTAATAGCATGCTATTCAGTCTCCATGATTTTGAGTGTTTTGGGTTTTTACCCTTGGGGTTGGTTTCTAGTTTCAGACCCTTGTGGTCAGAGAAGATGCTTGATATGATTTCAATTTTCTTGAATTTGTTGAGGGTTGCTTTGTGTCCTATCATGTGGTCTATCTTTGAAAAAGATCCATGGACACTTGAAAAGAATGTGTATTTTGCTTCTTTGGGATGAAAAGCTCTGTATATATCAGTTAAGTCCATTTCCTCTAGGGTATTGTTAAGTGACACAATATCTTTGTTAATCTTTTGTTTGGAAGACCTGTCCATTTTTGATAGTGGGGTGTTAAAATCCCCTACTATAATTGTGTTGCTGTCAATATCTTTCTTGAAATCCTCCAAGATTTTCTTTATGTATTTGGGTGCTCCTATGTTGGGTGCATATATATTTATAATGTTTATGTCTTCTTGGTGGATTCTTCCTTTGAGTATTATGAAGTGACCTTCTGGGTCTCTCTTTATGGCCCTTCTTTGGAAGTCTATTTTGTCTGATATGAGTATTGCTACCCCTGCTTTTTTTTCCTGTCCGTTTGCTTGGAAAATTTGTTTCCAGCCCTTCACTTTCAGTCTGTGTAAGTCTTTTGTCCTGAGATGGGTTTCTTGTAGGCAGCATATGTGTGGGTCATGTTTTCTTATCCATTCAGCTGTTCTATGTCTTTTGATTGGAGCATTTAATCCATTTACATTTAAGGTTATTATCGATAGGTAGTTATTCATTGCCATTATTTCCTACCTGTGTTCCTCTGTCTTTCTCTTTTCCTTCCTTTCCTTAAAGCAGTCCCTTTAGCATCTCTTGCAGAGCTGGTTTGGTGGAGCTGTATTCTTTTAGACTTCTTTTGTCTGGGAAGCTCTTTATTTGGTCTTCTATCTTGATTGAGAGCCTTGCTGGGTAAAGTAGTCTTGGTTGGAGGCCTCTGGTTCTCATTACTTGGAATATTTTTTGCCATTCTCTTCTGGCTTGGAGCGTTTCCATTGAGAAGTCAGTTGCTAACCTTATTGGGGCTCCCTTGTATGTTACTTCCTTTTTCTCCCTTGCTGCCTTTAAGATCCTCTCTTTGTCTTGGAAATTTGCCATTTTAATTATGATGTGTCTTGCAGTGGGTCTCTTTGGGTTCCTCTTGTTTGGGACTCTCTGTGATTCCTGGATTTGGGTGACTTTTTCTCTCCTCAGATTAGGGAAATTTTCCATCATTACTTTTTCAAACAGGTTTTCTATCCCTTGCTCTTCTTCTTCTCCTTCTGGTATTCCTATTATACGGATATTGTTACGTTTCATGTTGTCCTGCATTTCCCTTATTGCCTCTTCATTCTTTCTGAGCCTCTTTTCCTTTTCTTGCTCCTTCTGGGTGTTTTTTTCTACTTTATCCTCCAGCTCGCTGATCCGATCCTCTGCTTCATCAAGTCTGCTTTTAATTCCTTCTACTGTGTTCTTCAATTCAGAAATTGTATTCTTCATTTCCTCTTGGCTCTTGTTGATATTTTCTATTTCCTTTTTCATGTTGATATAGTTTGCAGTGAGTTCATTGTAGTTTCCTTGTAGTTTCTGGTAGTTCTCTTTGAGCTCAGAGAGCTCAGTGAGCTTCCTGATGACCATTGCTTTGAACTCAGTATCTGATAGTTGACTTGCCTCTTTTTCGGTTAGTATTCTTTCTGAGACTTCCTCCTTTCCTTTCATTTGGGAATTGTTTCTTTGTCTTCCCATTGTTTGTGAGGCTCTTCTTGTTGGCCTCTGCTTCTTAAATTGCTTTGTTCTGAATCCCTGGGTTTATGATATGAACTTCTATGGTAGAATGCCAATGGGATTCGGTGGTGCTGTCTCCTTACTCTCCTGTGCTCACTGGTCTTGAGCTGACTTTTATGTGTTTAACACGGTCTAACTCTAGTCTTTTCAGCACTCCAGGTTTTGTTGTCGCACCTGTGGGAAAAATAGAAAGGGGGGGAGAAAGAAAAGGAAAAAACAAACAAACAAACAAACAAACAAACAAAACCAAAGATGGGAAGGAGGGAAAAAGGAAATAGGAAAGGAGGAAAGGGAGGAAGGAGGGAAGAAGGATTAAAGAAAGATCGGAGGCAAGATAAGAAGGAATTTTAACAAAAATTAAAACATAGAAATAGATAAAAGAAGGGAGGAAGAAGACATAAAAATGGTAAAGGATGGGAGGAAGAAGGAATGAAAGAAAAAAAAGAGAGAGAGAGGAAGAAGGAGTTCAGGGGGAAAGGAAAAGGGAAAAAAAAAAAAAAAAAAAAAAAAAAAAGGGGAAAAAAAAAAAAATCTTCTGTTGGCTTTAAACCGTTCAGGTTATTTCTGCTGTTGTCCTGTCTGTGCAACGGGAGGGGGTGGTTGGAAGGATTGGTTTCACTTTTCTTCCTTCCTGGGTCACACTCTTCACTGTTTTGTAGGTGTGGTCCCTGGCAGGCAATCAGGCCGTTGATCAGCCAATCCAGCAGCTTTGTTCTTGGGACTCTCGAGTGGCCGCTCCAGCCGCTTTGGCTCCGGTCGCGTGCGCGCGCAGCAGGGGAATCCAGCCGCTTCGGGTTTGTGACGTTATTTGGGCTCTGAGCGCGCAGCCGGCCGACCAATCGAGCCGCCCAGGCTAGGGAGGCTGGTGCGCTGCAAGCTGCTGGTTCAGCCGCCTTGGTGTTACGACTCTCGCCAGCCCCTTTGTGCTTGGGAAGTGCGCATCCAGCCGGCCCTACGCTTGGTGAGCGCGCAGCCTGCCGAGCCAGAGGCTCTACGCTTGGGGGCCCGATCCAGCCGCCCGGGGCTTGAGACTCTCGGGTGGGCGGGGCCGCCCTGGGACCGAATCACGCGGTCCTCGGTTCCGAGGTTTTGGGTCTGTGGGTGGAGCAGCTAGTCTCTGCTCCAAAAGATCTCGGAGGTTTCAGGTGTGGGCGCCCCTCCGGGGTTTCGTGTATGGGCCCCGTTCGCTAATCTGCGCGCGCGCTACCGCGCGCAACCAGACCTCAGGTGAGCGCCGGTGCTGCTTATCCCGCGTTCCCCGTTCCCAGTCCAGGGGCGGAGGGGGGAGGGGCGCCAGGGGCCTCGGCCACCACCGAGAGTTCTCTAACTAGCCCCTGAGTGTCTCTATTTTCTTTTTCTTTTTGAGAAATTCCTCCTTTTCAAGCCCCCCTGGTCCAATCAAGCACCTGGCTGCTCACAGCGCAGCCTGGCCCTCTCCCAGGACTCCTGCAGCAGCCCCTGCGCCAGGGCTGGCGCCTCTGCAGCCCTTGTACCGCGCGGACCCGGGTCCCGGGGACCTTATTGTCCTTGAGCACTCTTCTTACCGTCAGATCTTTCAATGTCCTCTATCTTTGGTCTCTAATCTTCGTATATGCTGGAGTACTGTTGGCTGTTCGCTCTGCTCCTCAGATCAGCTAGGTATTTCCCTGGCGCTGAGGGGAAGTGAATTCTGCTCCCACCTATGTTGCCGCCATCTCGTCATCTAATTCCTTGACAGAAACATCTCAGACCAGAAGGGAGTGGTGTGAAATATTCAAGGTGATGAAAAACAAGGACTTTCAACCAATGCTACTTTATCCACCAAGGCTATCATTTAAAATAAAAGAAGAAATAAGGAGCTTCTCAGACAAGAAAAAGCTAAAGGAGTTTGTTAACACCAAACCAACATTGCACAAAATGTTAAAGGGTGTGTTTTAAGAAGAAGAAGAAGAGAAAGAAAAAAAATAGAGGAAAATAGTCTAAGAATGAAATGGCACTACATACATATCTATCAATAATCACCTTAAATGTAAATGACTTAAACCCTCCAAAACAAAGACATAGGGTAGCTGAATGGATAAGAAAACAAGATCTCTATATATGCTGCCTCAAAGAGACCCATCTCAAATCGAAGCATACACACAGATTAAGTAAAGGAATAGAAAAATATATTTTATACAAAGGAAAGGGAAAAATAAGCTGGGGCAGCAGTGCTTTTATCTGACAAAATATACTTTAAAACCAAGGCTATAGTAAGAGACAAAGAAGTACACTACATAATGATAAAGGGAACAATCCAACAAGAGGATATAACTCTAGTAAACATTTATGCACCCAACATATGAGCACCAAATATGTAAAGCAAATCTTGATGGACATACAGGGAGAGATTGACAGAAATACAGCCATAGTAGGGGATTTTAACACCCCATTGACTTCAATGGGTAGATCTTCCAGGCAGAATATACATACTTTCCAAGTGCACATGGAATGTTTTCTAGGGTAGACCATAGGTTAGGACACAAAACAAGTTTCAATAAATTTAAAAAGATTGAAATAATGTCAATCATCTTCCCCGACTACAATGTTATGAAACTAGAAATCAATCACAAGAACACTGAAAAACATTCAAAGACGTGGAAGTTAAATAACATGTTATTAAACAATGAATGGGTCAACAGTGAGATCAAGAAAGAAATCAAAAGATACCTTGAAACAAATGAAAAGGAGGACATAACAATCTAAAATCTGTGGGACACTGGAAAAGCAATCCTAAGAGGGAAATTCATAGCATTACAGGCCTATCTAAAAACAAACAAACAAACCAAAAACAACCAAAAAAACCAAGAAAAAGTTCAAATAAACAATCTAACTTTATACTTAGAGGAGCTTGAAAATGAGCAAACAAAGCCCAAACTAAGTAGAAAGAAGGGAATAATAAAGATTAGAACAGAAATAAACAAAATAGAGGTTAAAAGAAGATATGAAAGATCAATGACTACAAATTATGTTTCTTTGAAGAGATAAACAAGATTGACACACATTTAACTAGACTCTTCAAGAAAAAAAAAAGAGGACCCAAATAAATAAAATCACAAATGAAAGAGGGTAAGTAATAACTGACACCAAAGAAATACAAAAGATTATAAGAAAATATTATGAACAACTACATGCCAACAAACTGGACAACCGGGATGAAATGGATAAATTCCTAGAAGTGTACTATCTTCCAGAACTAAATGAGGAAGAATCAGAGAGTCTGAATACTCAGATTACACTTAGTAAAACTGAAGTAGCAATCAGAAACCTCTCAACAAATCAAAGCCCTGGACCAGATGAATTCAGAGGTGAATTTTACCAAACACTCTGAGAAGAACTAACTTCTCTTTCTCAAACTATTTAAAAATATTCAAGAGGAGGGAAGACTCCAAAACTCATTTTATGAGGCCAGCATTATCCTAATTCCAAAACTAGATAAAGACACTAAAAGAAAGAAAATTACAGGCAAATATCCCTGATGAACATAGATGCTAAAATCTTCAACAAAATATTAGCAAAGTAAATACAGCTATCCATCAAAAAGATCATACACCATGATCAAGTAGGATTTATTCTTGGAATGCAAGGTTGGCATAACATTCACAAGTCAATAAATGTGATTCACCACATAAACAAAATAAAGGATAAAAACCACATGATCATCAACAGATGCAGAAAAAGATAAAATCAAGCACTGACTTATGATAAAAACTCTCAGCAAAGTGTGATTAGAGGAGATATACTTAAACATAATAAAGGCCATATATAACACACCTGCTGCCAGCTTCATACTCAGTGGGCAGAAACTACAAGCATTCCCATTAAGATGGGGAACAAGACAGGGATGCCCACTTTCACCTTTCTTATTCAATGTAGTAGTGGAAGTCCTAGCCACAGCAGTCAGACAAGAAGAAGTAAAAGGCATCCAAATTGGAAAAGAAGAAGTAAAACTGTCTTTATTTGCAAATGACATGACACTGTACATAGAGAACCCCAAAGATTCCACCAAGAAACTACTAGACTAATAAATGAATTCAGCAAAGTAACAGGATACAAAATTAGTATCCAGAAATCAGTTGCATTTATATATGCCAATAATGAAATAACAAAATGAGAATTTTGAAAACAATCCCATTCAATTCACAGTTGCTTAAAAAAGAGTAAAATACCTAGGAATAAACTTAACAAAGGATGTAAAACATCTGTACTCAAAAAATTATAAGACACTGAAGAAATTGAAGAAGGTATAATTAAGTAGAAGCACATACTGTGTTCATGGGTAGGAAGAATTAACATCATTAAAATGTCCATACGACTCAAAGCAATCTGTAAATTCAACACAATTCTTATCAATATCCCAATGATGTATTTCACAGAACTAGAACAAATATTTCAAAAATTTATATGGAACCACAGAAAGCCCTGCATAGCAATGGTGATCCTGAGAAAAAAGAACAAAGTTGGAGGAATCATGCTACCTAATATCAAACTATACTATAAAGCCATAGTAATCAAAACAGCCTGGTACTGGCATAAAAATAGGCACTTAGATCAATGGAACAGAATAGAGAGCCCAGAAATAAACCCACACCTTTATAGTCAATTAATATTCAACCAAGGAAGCAAGTACATACAATGGACTAAAGATAGTTTATTCAATAAATGGTATTGGGAAGATTGGACACATAGGTGCAGAAAAATGAAACTAAACCATGTCTTACACCACACACAAGAACAGAATCTTAATGGATTAAAGACTTAAATACAAGGCCTGAAACCATAAAAATTGTAGAAGAAAACATAGGCAGAAAATCTTGGACATTGCTTGTAGCAATATTTTACAGATACATTCCTCTATGCAAGGAAAACAAAAGAAAAAATAAGCAAATGAGACTATATCAAACTAAAATGTTTTTTCACAGCAAGGGATATCATCAAGAAAAAAAAAACCACAACCCACAGAATCGAACATATTCGCTATACATCTGATAAGGGGTTAATGTTCAAAATTTATAAAGAACTTACAAAACTCAGCATCAAACCCCCCCCCAAAAAAAAACCCTAATTAAAAATTGGGTAAAGGACCTGAATAGACACTTCTCCAAAGACAACATACAGATGGCCAATAGACATATGAAAAGATGTTCAACATCACTAATCATTAGGGAAATTCAAATTAAAACCACAATGAGATAATATCTCACACCTGTCAGAATGACTATCATCAATAAATCAAAAAACAGGTGCTGGCATGGATGTGTAGAAAGGGGGCCCCTTTTGCATTGTTAGTGAGAATGCAGATTGGTGCAGCCACTGTGGAAATCAATATGGAGATACCTCAAAAAATTAAAAATGGATCTGCCTTTTGATCCAGCAATCCCACTTCTGGGAATATATATGAAGGGACCCAAAACACTAATTCAAAAGAACATAAGCTACACTATGTTCACTGCAGTGTTATTTACAATTGCCAAAATATGGAATCTGCCCAAATGTCCATCAGTAGATGAGTGGATAAAACAACTATGGAACATTTACACAATGGAATAGTACTCAGCTATGAGAAAGAAGAAAATTTTACCCTTTGCAACAATATGGATGGACGTGGAGAACATTATTCTAAGTGAAATAAACCAGTCAGAGAAAGAAAAATAGCATATGATTTCCCTCATATGTGGAATCTAATGAACAAAGTGAATTAACAAGGGAAACAGAGACAGACTTATAGATAGAGAACAGGATGACAGCTACAGCGGGGAGGGAAGGTTATTTGGTGAAGGGATTGAGCAAAAAGGAAAAAGGACTCATGGACATGGACAACAGTGTAGTGATAGCTGGGGCTAGGGGGATATAAGAGGACTAAATAGCAATGGAAAAATACAATAAAAATAAAGTAAAAAACTAAAAAAAGAAAAATCAAGAGATTTCTAGCCCTCGTCTTATGCTTATAGGCTATGTGATTTTGGGGCATTCATTTACCTACTTCATCAATGTTTTCTCATCAGTAAAATGAGACTTTGGCTTTTTAATTTTTAAATTTTCTCTTGATCCTATATTATATTACATATATGCTTTTGCAAAGGTTGAGTGAGGTTCTCAGTCAAAAGTTTTGGGTTTCCCTCTGCTGGCTCGCTGTGGAAGAGGAGAGTATGAAGGAGCTGGACTAAATTACAGTGCAGACAGGCAGCAGCATCACAGGGAAAACTGCAGCCTTATACTTCTTCCTCCTCTTAATCTCTAGTCACTTAGGAAGTAGCTTTAAGAGTTCTATACAGATCTCCATTTATGATGGGGTTATGTGCTGATTAGCCCATTATAAGTTGCAAATATATTTAACAAACTTAACCTACTGAACATCATAGCTTGCCTAGCATACCTTAAACAGTAGGGAAAAAATCTATTAGCCAACAGTTGGGCAAAATCATCTCACTAATGCAATTCAGCATTATGTTAGAGATTCATACTGCATATCAGTAGCCTGGGAAAAGATCAAAATTCAAAATTTGGTTTCTATTGCATGTATACTATATCATCTTAAAGTCAAAAAATTGCAAAGTCAAAAAGTTGTAAGTTGAACCATCATAAATCCATGATGGCCTGTACCACTGAAGGAATTTCTATTAAGGAAAATTTATTTCCCATACAGAATGATAATGGCCAATTCTGAGTTCTGCCCAGGAGAGTCCTACTGTCTTAAACATTCTACCGGTAGCCTTGGCCATTTCCTGCTTGGCTCGAAGAAGACTGCTGCCATATTTTCATCCAAATAAGCATCTACAATAGTATTGACACTTATAGATTCTTTTCTCTTTTTTTTGATTCTTCAAAAGCTGGATTTATTTTTTAAATTTTTATTGTTGTTCAATTACAGTTGTCTTCATTTTCTCCCCACCTCTCCACCCCACCCCAGCCAACCCCACCTCCCTCCCCCACCTCCACCCTCCCCCTTGATTATTTTCAAAAGGGCAAAGAAGATCCTGGATAAAAAATGAAATTTGGAGGTATTAGTGGTAAAACACTTATGTGGAATTTTGTTTCCTTAATTTCCTCATCCTCACATTGACCTTTTGAGAGAGGTGTGTGTTATTCTTGTTTACTCATGAAAAAGCCCAAGGAATCAGTTCATGCTGACAAAATCATACAGAGACTAGAGGGTGAGAGAGCTGGCTTTAAATAGTAATTCCTAATCAATATATATTGTTTTTATATGCCATAGTTTTCTTGTCTGTAAAATAAAGATGATACCTGCAATCTTTCTGGATAGATTTGATGATTGTGGGCCTGTACTATCTAGTAGAGCAGCCACTAGCCACACATGATTATTGAGCAATTAAAAAATGGCTCATCAAAACTGAGATGTAAATTTAATGTATATATTGGGTTTTGAGACTTGGTACAATTGATTTCATATAGATTATATGTTGAAATGATACTAGTTTGGATATGTTGGGTTAAATAAAATATTAAATTTAATCTCACATTTACCAATTTGCTTTTTCTGTTGTGGCTATCAGAAAAACTATAAATGATATATGCAACTCATTGAATTTCTATTGGATAGCATTCTTACAGATTGCATAACTTGTAACTGTGAGTTCATGTCCATAATAACCATACCCGTAACTGTGAATTCATCACTGTCCTACCAGTGTGGGAAGTTCTGCTTGTCCCATTTTGTTAGAGCACAAGAAGGAGAGGAAAGAGTACAGCCTTTGCTTCATGTGCCGGCTCCCACAAACAGATTCCAAGTTACTCCCCCTCTCTGCAGGGGCACTTGTGGGAATCAAGAAGGTCTGTCTTATCCCTTCTACTACTTGTCCTGGGCTCCTCAGGGAAGATTCTTTTTCTATTTCTCACTCTGAGTGCACCTAATTCCTCTAGTCCATTTTCTTTCTTGTTCTAGTGGCCCCACAGATGCTACTGAACCTTTGCAGCAGCCTCAGGCTTACTTTGTTTCTGAGAGAGGAAAATCTGGTAAATAGGATATTTAGTAGGCACCAGGTCTTTAAATTGTTGTCCCTGTTTTGATGGGCCTAAGGAAGGAATCTCTGCTCTCAAAATAGCCATAAGAGAAGAGGGGAAGGAGAAAGTTAGTTCTTATACATTTGCTACACAGCATTCTTTTGTAGAGTGTTAATCACGTGTTGGGAGTAAGCTAATTCTGATTGAAAGCCAGGCAATATGTGAAAGAATTTTGATATCCAGGGTCCAGCACAAATAATGCCCCTTTTTATTACAAAATGTTTAACTACAAAGTCATAAGCATATAATTCTGTAACATAACAATATCACACTCAAGCACACCATATGACATTTTACACCATATGACATTCTAAGTGAAAGTTTCCAGTTAAAGCTATAAATTATTATACCCATACTATTACCCTACCAAGCACACTCAAGCAGGCATTACTTCTGCTGGACCCTGTATTATCTCAATCCTTGCAGTCACCCAATAATGTGGTGACTCTTAATATCCCTGTTTTACAGATGAAAGAATAAATTTGAAATCTCTAGGTATCCTCCTCTGCTAAGTTTCAAACTCTGATAGTCTGACTCTAGAGCCTACTGATTTGATAACCACACTTGACTGCAGTAAGCAAAACCCCCAGCAGAATGTCAGGCACACAGTGAGGATTTGATAAATGGTAGCCTTTAGTACTATTATGCTTGCTCTTTATATTAGCATTGCCCAGTAAGTAAGAAGCAAAGTTGGCTTTTAAATCTAGTTTCCTTTGGACCACCTGCCTGCTCCCTCTGGCCAGTAGTGGCTGCTGGGAGTGTTGGCAGAAGTTTGAGGACACATCAAAGCTTAGAGAGGAGTGGCATGGTTGAGTGTCTCCCATTCCAATGGGCATGTGAGGGAGGAGTAGTGGCAATATGCCACATGCTTGTCTGCTCTGCCTTGGACACTCACTATACTCCCTTTATTCAGAGGTGTCCGTTCACTGAGTTAGTCATTGCTGCCTACTCCTGCAGGCTCTGGCCTTTCCTATCTTTTTAAATAAAAGCTACTTTTTAAGCTAATTTAAATCATTGCCACAAAGACTGGGTCACAATTTCCCAGGGACACTGACATTAGAGTAAGAAATTAACTCCAGAGATGGTCCAGTCTAATCTACTTTCCCTAATAGTTAAATGTCATGTATTCCCATAGGCCTGGAGGAAGAGGGGTAAGGAGGTGCTGGGGAGAGAGGGAAATATTTAGAGGCCGCCAACCTTTTCTTGTATTTTCTAATGACACTGCATCCATTTGTGGATGAAGCCTAATTTAATAATAAATAAGCTGGAAGTCCCCTAGCAAATCCCAAATGAACATATTTTAAATCGTTATTTGTAGGGTTGCTCTTATATCTGGACAAAAAATAGAATCCATTTTGTCTCCACAACCATGATGATTGAGAAAACAGATATTCTCCTACAGACAGGCCCAGATATTCTTTATTACATGGCATAAATACAAAGCATTGATATTTGTTTGAAATATGTCCCAAAAATGTATGGAGGGGGAAAAAAGTGTTAAATGGCACGAATCAATACTCTGAATGTACTGCCTGTTCTCAGCCTTGCTGTTTTGCAAAAGGCACCTAAAGTTTATGCTCTTAGATTTGTCAATTTAAAATTGTGAGCTGTATGTTAGGCTAGCAGAGCAAAATGATGAAGATACGACTGTGGATGGGAGGTTGGGGTGGGACTGTAATACATCAACATCAAAGGCATCATTCAGACTTTATAATTCTGCAGAGATTTTTGTCCTGCCTAATTTGTGAATTTCAAGAAGCTTTGCATAAAATCTTCTGTTTTGCCCCTTAAATACTTAGGAAGAACAACAAATTATATTGTTCTTCCGTCACTTTTGGAGGGAGGTTGTTGATGAGCAAGCTATAAAGAGTGTAATATTCTTAATAAGTGTGGACAAATCACTTTGGAAGACAAGATTAACACAGAGGTGATAGGTGGTTGATGGCTGCTGGTGAACTAATAAGGAGGCATGGGGTCTGAAGTCCTTATGTTCTCTCTGGTAGAGAGGTATTATTACAACTGTCTTTATTCTGAAGTACTGTAGATTTAATGGTTTCAGTGTCACAGTTTACAATATTCTTAAACGGAAAATGCAGCATTAAATATCGGAAAGGGAAAGTACTTCTGGGCCTCATTCAAACAACTACTGATAGCATTCACTTATAGAATATCTGGGTGGTAAAAAAGGATGATCTCAACTGGCATGTTGAAACCAGAGAATCAAAATTAAGGCACATGTTCATCATTTTAAAATTTTTATTTAATTTTATTTTTTATTGATGTTCAAATACAGTTGTCTTCATTTCTCCCCCACTGCTCTTCTCTGCCCCTCAATCCTTCCCCACCTCCCACCCTCAATCCTTCCCCCTCTTTGGTTTGTCCATGGGTCCTTTATACATGTTCCTTGATGACCCTTCCCCTTCTTTCCCCTGTTATCATTTTTTTTTTTTTTTTAGGAGATGACACCCCAGGCAGCCTTTGCATTTTGCTTCTCTTTTCCACAAAGCAAAACCAGGATGTCTCTAGAATTTGCCTGGAGAAAATGGGCAGTCCTTATATCTCTTGGCAATAAACTTAAAATGAACTTGATTAAATCATATATGATTATATTTTCACTTTTAACTATGTCAAGGGACCCTGTGCTTTGGTTTGTGATTACTTTGGAATATGAGTGAGCTGGTTCTATAGGACAGTGAATAGAAGCTAATTAAGAAAAAATTCTTTTCTTCAAGGACTTATGTAAGCAAGCCTGTCTAATTGGCGTACATATTGCTCAAAGAGGCATGCCTGACACAATGTTATTTTAAGAAGCAGATTTTATAACAGGTGTACTGTTTGCTGTATGCTCATCTATTTAAAAACATATACATGGAGATAAGCCTTGTGTCTCTGTTAGAAGCAAAGGCTGATTGCCAGCTAACATCTTGGAAGATGGGAAAACATTTAAGCAACTCACCAAATGGGTTTCGGTTTAGCTATGTTATCTGAACCATTTTATCTTTTCTCTTCTTTTTGGCATCAATTAAATTATTATTGAAGATTTAATGCATATCTAAGGAGTCTTTGTTTCTTTTGGTTGTTCTTTCTTTCTTTCTTTCTTTCTTTCTTTCTTTCTTTCTCTCTCTCTCTCTCTCTCTCTCTCTCTCTCTCTCTCTCTCTCTCTCTCTCTCTCTCTCTCTTTCTCTCTTTCTCTCTCTCTCTCTCTTTCTCTCTTTCTCTCTTTCTTTCTTTCTTTCTTTCTTTCTTTCTTTCTTTCTTTCTTTTCTTTTCTTTTCTTTTCTTTTCTTTTCTTTTCTTTTCTTTTCTTTTCTTTTCTTTTCTTTTCTTTTCTTTCTTTTTGGCCAGGCCCTATGCTATGTGCCAGGAATGTCATGGGGGCATTACCCTCAGAGGGCTCACAGTCTAGTGAAAGAATGTACAGCATCTTATTCAAGCCATTAGGTTATAAATCTGGTCCCCAGGACGAAGGGCAGGACCTCAATTCAATTATTCCTGAGTTCCTATTGTGTGCAAGGCACCATAAAAACATGAATTTCAAATATATGGTTATAAAATTCAAGGGACACAAAGCCAGCATTCACAATATGTTCTCTTCTTAACAGAATATCAGCATCTTACTTAATAAATGGGTGTGTTGTTTACTCAGCTGCCATGGGCCACCAGCAGCAGGTAGTTGCTGATGGTGGCAGTAAACTTTACTCTGAGACAGAACTCTATGTTGTCGCAGCCCGCTGTGGGAGAAGGAGGTCGTGTAGGAGCATAGGTTGCCCCTGGCTCCAGGTGACAGAGGGTGAGCTGAAGTATCTGGTTGGAAGATGGAAGAAGGGGCATAATGAAGAGAAAACTTCATAGTTGAGGGAAATATCACATGTGCATTTGACTCTGCTTCTAGTTTGTTTACTTTTTTCTGTATTTATCTTCTAGAAACAAGCACTTTTTTTCTTAATAGGATAAATGGAACAGATGATGGAGAAAGAGCTTGTTTTTACAAGTCACACCAAAGAATAGTAGCTCCTTTTAAAACCCATTCCATCTTGGAAAACATGTTATTATGAATCTCTGCTGCATTTCTCCACCAAATATTGCCAAGATATTGGTGGGACTGGTGGAGATAAAGAGTTGATTATAGAAAATCCACACACCTGTATGTGCACAGGTGTCCTTACAACCACTTGGCATTAAGAGCACAACTTCTATGCTCTGTAACATGGGTGGATCCAAGACATATTTTGAATTTTAAGATGGCCATGTTTTAAAAATGAGGCATACTGCTGGTGAAAGCATAAATTAATACAATTAGTTTGGACAGCTTTTTGGCATATCTATACTAAAGATAAGGCAAATATATTATATACCCTATGACCCAGTAAATCTCCCCTTGGGTATATATCCAATTGTAATGAATGCATATCTTTACAAAAATATATCTACAAGAATGTTCAGATCAGCCTACGCAAAGACCACCAGAGAAAATGAATAAATAGTAGGTATTCTCACAATGGAATATTCTATGCTAAAAAGAATGAAGAAACTGTAATTACATGCAGCTGCATGAATAAATCTCAAAAACAGTATGTTAAATAAAGGAAACCAAACACAGATGAGTACACACTATATATAAACTTCAAAAAAAGAGAAAATAACTGTTGTTAGATGTCAGAGTGATGGTTACCTTTGGGGTGGGAGTAACTGGAAGAAAACACAAGGGGTTTCTGGAGGATTGCAATGTTTTTGAAATAAGTGCTGCTTACATGCACGAGGTCTATCCAGAAAGTATCCGCCCACGTAATATGAAAAATAGGGACATTTATTGAAGCCACAAGCCACAAGAAACATTGTACATAGGACAATGAGGCCTCAGTCCCCTTCAAATTAGGTACCTCAGAACCTCACACAGTTCTCCCAATTGTAGCACAGTGTTCCTTCTGCTCTGGGAGTAGAAGCTACGGAACAAATTTTGCTATGAAATGTTTCATGCCAAGATCCTGCATCAAAATCTCAGACACCGTAGTTTTGGAATCCCCAGATGAGCTTCTAGTTCTCGCACTGTCAGTCGTCAATCTTTGTTGATTGCAGCCCGTACATGTTCAACATTCTTAGGTGTTCTGTTTTTTGCAGGCCTTCTAGAACATGGATCACTTTCAACAGATTCTTGACCATCTTTGAGGCATTTGTGCCACACTTTTATTTGGGCGGCACTCATTGCATCATCCCCAAAAGCCTTCTGAATCATCTGAATAGTTTCTTTTGAGGAATGTTCAAGCTTAACACAAAATGTGATGCAGATTTGTTGCTCTACTCACTCAGTCATTTTGAATGCCATGGCCACACAGTACACATGCTTGTTCAAGAGTGTCTATTGACCCCTCTGATTAGTACAGTGAAGTTGCCGTTGTCCACACAAGTGCATTCCAGTCCACTCTTCTTGGCTGCCAGGTCACATCGATGTCACTTGTGCAAACAATTCTTGTTATATTAACAATGGCTGGACTTTTTCTGGATAGATCTCATATGTTCACTTCATGAAAATTCATTGAGTTTTGCACTTATGACTTGTGCTCTTTTTTGTGTGTATGCTATATTTAAAAAAATGATCATTAAAAGTGGTAGTTTGTAGGCCACTGTGAGTTCTTTTAAATCATGAGTAGTCAGTAAATGTAATTTATGTGTCTTTTTAAATTAACTGATCAAATATTTATTGAGCACCAATATTTGCCCAGTACTATTAAGCTTTAAAAACAACAATAACAACAACAACAACACGTAGGTCTTTCGCCAGGCAAGTGTACAAACTAATTGCGGCCCTGGTCAATGTGGCTCAATTGATGGCAGAATCATCCCATAAACCGAAAGGTCACAGGTTCAATACCTGGTTAGGGCTCATACCTAGGTTGTGGGTTTGATCCCTGGTCAGGGTGCTTACAAGACACCCAATTGCTGTTTCTCTCTTGCGATATTTCTCTCCCCCCCTCTCTGTGCCTGTTTCCCCCTCTCTCTAAACATATCCTCATGTGAGGATTAAAAAAAAAAAAGCCTAATTGGGGAAAAAGACTAGCCAATTGAATTTATTAGAAAATTTCATAGGTCAATATAAATTTGAAGCACCAGCAAGTTGTTTGGAAAAAAATTAAGTCAGAGTTCAGATAGGCAGAGATAGGCCTTGTCTCTTTCCAGCTGGTGGTTAATACCTGCTTCCATTTCCATCCTGGCTTCAATGACACTGCCTTGAGAAGCCTTCTGACTCATCTCTTCAATGCTCCCATCATGTCCACAAATGGACTACACCATTTATTATACATCTCTCCCTGTAGGAGGAATAGTCCTATTATTACCTATTTCCCTAGGCTTAGGTCAGACTCAGAAAATTTGCTTGAATAATACAAGGGGAATACAAAGTTTAACACGAGCTGATATTGTGAATAAAGTCTTTACAATGGGGGCCTTATCTAAGCTAGATTTTTAATGATGTATAGGAAATTAATCAATATGCAGTGCAGGGAAAATAAATATTAATCAAGCAACAGAGAATATCTCAAATGGTTTCCCTGTGAGCTTCATTTAATTATCCTAATAACCCTATGATACTGGCCATATAATTCCTAGTTTATTTATCCTTCTTAAATATTCAAAGAGGCTAAGTAGTTTTCTCCTGCTCACATAGATAATGAGTAATCAAAATTTCAAATTTTAAATGTTCAATGTCTTTAAATGGCTTATCTTAGAAAAAAAAGACAGCTTAGCATACCCAAGTGCGTTTGCCTGGGTCAATAGAACTCCCATACTATTATTATATGCATTATTTGAGCCCTTAGAGATCTTTTGGGTAGAGACTTTTGTTCAATTAAGCAAACAGTAGGATGCTTTGTTTTGTTTTTAAGAAGGTCAAGTGATTTCTCTATAGGCTTAATCCATTTGACCATATAAATCTCAGCCAGTTGTTAAGGATTACAGTAGTCTTGTTCATACCTGAAAACAAGAGATTTGGGTATAGTATACAAGCAATCAAAATACATTTTTCAAATAAATTCTAGGAGGACTTGCAGTGAGGAGAGGGTAGTAGTACAAGGCCAGACTAATAACTGCTCCTGATCTTGGAGGTAAGCAGGTTCTCTGAATCCTGCACACTAAGTTTGTTCTCTCTTCCAACCCTCCCACACACCTATGTGCTGCATGTATGCTTCCAAGTGTCTGGATGTTTGTGCACCCCATATGTGTGGTGCAGCTAATATTCATCAGCTCCCTAGTGTTCTGCAAATCATCAACATATCCATATCAAAGTCTTCCATTTCAGCTAAACACCATAAAAGGATGAAGCTAGGGAGAAAATTACACTAAACAAAACAAAGAAAGCCTTAGAATTTACTTTATTTAGCCCCCTTCTCTATAGATGACAAATTAAGGCCTAAAGATATTGCATCTATTACCTTTTGGTATTTAATTACTCCAAAATTTAGTAGCTTTAAATTTTAAGTATTTAAAAATCTTTTTTCTTGAGTATAGATCAGCTGGGAGATTGTTCTGATCTCATCAGAACTGGGTTCTGAGTTTATGCATACATGTTTGGTCAACTGGTAGGTCATCAGGGGTGTGCTGGTCTAGAATGGCCTCATTCACATGACTGGCTATTAGTTGGGGTGGTCTTCCAGCAGGTTCTCCTGGGCTTAATCACATATTCCTAGGGGTCCAACAGAGTGAGTAAAAGTGTGCAAGGCCTCTTGATGCTATCAATTCTACTGTATTTTGTTGGCAAAAGCAAGTCACAAGGCCAGACCAGATTTAAGAGGAGGTTGAACAGACATCACCTCTTGATGGAAGGAGCAGAAAGACCACATTTCCCAGAGTGTGAATACAGGGAGAGGTGGGGCTTAGGGACAATTTTCAATCAATCTGTCACAAAAGTAAAATGGAAGGGCTGGCCAAATGTCAGTTAGGTCATTAGAAGTGAAGGCCAGACTGACTTATTGTTTCAAGCTGCAGCCATGGTTCTTCTGCCAGACTGGTTTGTGTGGGTTGTGACTGAGGTTTCTTCTGGGAATGCTGGCATGTTGCCCCAGTGTTGATTATGAAGAGAAGAATGCAAGTGGTGTTTGTTTATCCTTCACATTATTAAGTTTGATTGTTGAAGTTAAAAAGCTATTTTTAGCATGATTAAAAATCATAATAAGGATGATTAATAATCACATCTTGAGACTAAAAATAAAGGGGAAAAAATGGTTTGTTGCCAGAGCTCAGAGGGGTCTGATAAATTGACAAGACAGGCCTTCTAGAAATCTAGCTATAAGGAGGCTCAAGTAACTTCTCATCTAAGTACAAAAGGATCTGATGGGTGATCCTGACCTTGTAACCTTGACTTGAGGGTTGCACATAATGTCTGATCCTCCAATTTATCTTCTGGCCCATGGACCCTTGGAATAGATTCTATGGGGAAAAGGAGTGATTTAAAGAAAATTGATATTTTTTTCAAAATTGGACGGAAGCAGGATAAGTCCTGGCTTTAGAATCCTTCAAGAGGAAGTTCAGGCCTCTGGTACACAACAGGACGTGGCAGCAGCCAGCGTATGTATCTGTGCCTGGTAGGTGAGGTGGCATTCTTCACATGTCTGGGAAAGCATCTGAGGAATCTTGATGTCCTCTCTTAACAGCTGGAGGTCATAGCTGATAAATGGTATTCCTTTTTTACCATGATTCTCACTTGGCCAGGACAAGAGACACTTAATTTCTGTTAGATACTTAAACTCAATGACGGTCTCTTGTTCCCCATTGCCTCTCAACCCCACCAATCCTCTCAGTTCACCCTGGTTATCATGACAGCCTTGAGGACCATTCCTGAACAGTGTAGTTCTTGCTACATCAAACTCCTGGGTCTCCCTGACTGATGGCTTTCTGTGCTTGGAGAACTTGTTTGGCCCCAAGAGGCAGGCCGCAATTGCTGTGCAGTCAACAGGAACAACACTTATTTAAGGATATTTAGGAATTGGTGGATAAATGCTTGAACTTCCTCACCTCTTAGGGGGTCAGTTCTAAAGTGGGTCCCACTCTCTTAGACAGTCTCTAGCAGAATTGAGTGCCAGTCCCCCAAAATGGTAACCTGCTTGATAATCACCCTTGATTGGCTTCCTCCTTTTCCTTATCTCTCTACAAGACTCTTGCTGTGCTTCCTGAGACCACCTCCATATTAAACCTTCTACACCCAAATCCTGTTCCAGGATTTCAGAAGAGAACAACAGCCTGTTAAGATCACTATAGATTATCCAGCTGCCAAACTCAAAAGCTACACATTGCCTCTCATTCCATATGACCTCCCAAGGCACTTGGAGTGGTGGACCTCTTCTTTTCTCCTGAAGATTTACATTCCCTGAGCCACTGGGCTATGGCTCCAGTTCTTCTAGCAAGGTTCTGATTGCCCCCTCTGTTTACAATCCTCTCTTTGTCACTCACTCCCTTAATGCAAGCATTGCCACAAGAGTATGTCTTTGTTTGGTTTTCTTCTCTTTTCACTTTCTTCTTTACTCGTATCATTCTTTGATTAAATTTTACTGTCAATTCCATGTAGATGAATCCTAAAGTTGTCACTGACCTTGTGTGTGAGAGGTCTGAGGTCTTATCCAACCCACAGTCCCAACTTTTTAGTTCAGTCCTGTTCAGTAATATCTGCAATGATGGACAAGCTCCAGATCTTTGCTGCCTAATACAGTGTCGGGGGGCTTTAACGCAGCCCCCCGGTTCCACCATGGATGAAGAAAAAGACTACCAAGACATGATCTGCTTGGGGAGGAAAGGTGGCCGTTTCTCTCAAGGGGAGAAGGGCCCAGAGCCTCTCTCTCCAGGGACTTTTATTAGGTTCATTCGCATAGGAATACAGATAAAGCTCATCAATCATTGTCAGCCAGTATGGGTTAAACAATACAAGATTTACAGAGAACTTTGAGGGCTTATTCTGAGTTACAGCCAATTAGTTAGAGGGCCATAAAACTTTAGGCGCCAGACTCATTTCAGGTCTGGACCCTTATCTCTTAGGCTGAGGGTAAAAATTAAATAGGTTTCACAGGAATGTATGTATTTTTCTTAGGCCTGATTCCCCAGGGAATCCGTCCCTCCCAGCACAGGACTGCACTGCCCTCTGTTATTGCTTCAGGCTTAAGTCAGGCAAGGGAAGTAAGGCTGCCAAGAGATTAGGAGACTTCTTGCAGACAGAATGAGGACTCAGGCTATTTCAAAGCCGAGGGGCGAGGGTCCATCACCCCCTTTTTCCACAGCCCCCCGAGTCCTTCCCTGCGGGCCTCTTCCGTGACCAGAGCCTGTCTTAGGTTGATCCTCCCTTGAGGATTCTTACCCATCATTGGCTAACTGGCCAAGCTCAGGGCCAAGCAGGGTGAAGTGGGCAAAGGTGGCACACCTGCCAGGGAGACAAGCTTTGTCTCCTTAGTGGCTTATGGTCCCAACTTTGACTCAGCCTTAACCATGAGGGGTTACAGCCTCTGAAACCAGGCAGGGCGGTTCCCAACAATACAGTAGACATTAGCCATACAGCTATTGAGCACTTGAGATGTAGCTATTGAACCTTGAGACATTGGATTTTTAAAATTTTAAAAATTTTTTATTGAATTTATTGGGGTGACACTGGTTAATAAAATTATATAGTTTCAGGTGTACAATTCTATAATATGTCATCTGTATATTGTATTATGTTTACCACCCAAAGTAAGGTCTCCTTTCCCCCTTACCATCTTCTACCTCCCCCACTCCCCTTTCTCTCTGGCAATCACCATACATTTGTCTGTGTCTACAAGGTTTTCTTTCTTAATCTCTTTACCTTTTTAACTCAGCCTCCAATCACCTCCCTTTTTTTATTGTTGTTCAATTAGAGTTGTCCCCATTTACCCCCATTACTCTCCCCTGCTCTACCCACCCCCACCTCCCACATTCAATCCCCCCACAGTTGTCTTTGTCCATGGGTCTTTCATACATGTTCCTTGATGACCCTTCCCCTTTGTTCCCCCGTTATCCCTCTCCCTCTTCCCCTCTGATTATTGTCAGTTTGTTCTTTATTTCAATGTCTCTGGTTCTATTTTGCTCGCTTGTTTGTTTTGTTGATTAAGTTCCATTTATAGGTCAGATCATATGGTGTTTGTCTTTCACTGCCTGGTTTATTTCACTTAGCATAATGCTCTCCAGTTCCATCCATGATGTCACAAAGGGTAGGATCTCCTTCTTTCTTTCTGCTGCTTAGTATTCCATTGTGTAAATGTACCATAGTTTTTTATCCACTCATTTACTGATGGGTACTTAGGCTGTTTCCAGCACTTGGCTATTGTAAATAGCACTGCTATGAACATTGGGGTGCATAGATTCTTTTGAATTGGTGTTTCAGGATTCCTAGGGGATAATTCCAGCAGTTGATTTTTATTTAAATTTAAATAGTCACATGTGGCTAACATAGGCCATATCACACAGCACACAGTTCTTTACAGTTCTAGTTGTTTGCTGGGCCTCTATAGTCCTCAAATTTCTCATTGCTAAAATGAAAATAGATCATTTTTTCATTCTTAAAATAGAATCTTATATAAAGAGTTCAAATGTAAACCAGACAAATATATAATAGTAACTTAGGAAAAAGTAAAAAAAAAAACCAATAGAATGATAAAGAAAGAAGACTTGCCCCAACAGATACACAAATGCTCTGTAAGTCCGTGGTTATTAAATTCATATAGTATTTGAGCAACTAAAGTAAAATAGATTGAAGAAACATAAAAGCCCAGAAACAGACTCATTAATATATAGGAATTTAATATATGATAAAGGTATTTCAAAGCAGTAGGAAAAATATAAACAATATTGGGACAACTGTGGCTATCTCTTAAAGGGGAAAAAAAGAGCCTAATTTAATATTATAAATAGAAAGTTCCAGATTGAGCTAATAGATACATAAATAAAAATAAATAAAATATGCAACAAATAAAAGACATATATGGAAGAATGTTTTTGTAGTTATGATTATGTAGGGGGAAAAGCCTCCTACATATTAATGTCAAGGTAACATTCTCATCTAAAAATGGGCAAGTTAACCCGTTGAGATTGCTAGTTTCCAACTACCATTCTCAGGCAGTCCGCATTCCAGGTCAATTCCCTGCTCTCCTGGAGCTGACATGCTAGTGGGAGACACAATCAATTACTTCCTTAGAAGTAGGAGACCAGGAGAGTCCCAGTCTATAGCTATTACATGGATGCGATTATTGATAATATCCCTTTTCATTCTAAGAAGGGTCCCAGTTAAAAGATGAATTCCATGGTTATTGTACTTAGAAGAGCATCAGGGAGTGGGAAGCCCAGGTGAACAGGACTTTCATTTACTATTCCAACTTTTATGAGATCAGCTTCGTTTCAGCCCATTTTCCTTTATACAATATCTTTCCATTCTACAAAAAATAATATAATGCTTTTTTCATTTTTTGAAATAATATATACATATATTTTCTTAATGAAATACATTTAAAATGTACTTGCATATGGAATAAACTATGAAAAGCCCCATAAGCCTCTTGGTAAGCTTAGTCCTTTTCTCAGATATATTCTGTCCAGATTTTGTTGTTCATTTGTTAGTCCCATATTTGGCATGTATAATCTGTTTTTATTTTATGTATTTTTTTATTTTATTGATTTGAGAGAGAAAGAATTGTAGATGTGAGAGAGAAACATTGATTGGTCATCTCTTGCACACACTTTGACTGGGCATTGTACCCACAGTGCAGGCATGTGTCCTGACTGGAAATCAAACCAGTTATCTTTCAGTTTGTTGGATGATGCCCAGCCAACTGAGCCACACTAGTCAGGGCTATAATCTGTTTTTAACTTATACTAATTTTTGTTTTGTTAAATTAATGGTCATGAAATAATGTAATATATAAGTATAAGAATATAAAATCAACTTCTGAACTATTTTTTTGTATTTTAACTTCAGTAATTTAGATTTATATCTTTTTTTCTTTAAATAGCTAGAGATTTCCTCAATATGGGTGATGTGGTAAGCAGAATAATGGCCCCTCAAAAATGTCCACATTCAATTCCCCAGAATCTATGAATATGCTACTTTCAATGGTCAAAAAAGACTTTGCAAGTGCGATTGAGGGCATGGACCTTGGAACATTGAAATGATGAGGTTATATTGGATTAGCTGGGTGAACCTAATCTAATCACACAAATTCTTTTTTAAAAAATATATTTATTGATTATGCTATTACAGTTGTCCTATTTCCCCCCCTTTACTCCACTCCATCCTGCCCACCCCCTCCCTCCCACATTCCCCCCCGATAGTTCATGTCCATGGGTCATACTTATAAGTTCTTTGGCTTCTACATTTCCTACACTATTCTTACCCTCCCCCTGTCTATTTTCCACCTATCATTTATGCTACTTATTCTCTGTACATTTCCGCCCCTCTCCCCCTCCCACTCCCCTGTTGATAACCCTCCATGTGATCTCCATTTCTGTGGTTCTGTTCCTGTTCTAGTTGTTTGCTTAGTTTGCTTTTGTTTTTGTTTTAGGTGTGGTCGTTAATAACTGTGAGTTTGCTGTCATTTTTACTGTTCCTATTTTTGATCTTCTTTTTCTTAGGTAACTCCCTTTAACATTTCATATAATAAGGGCTTGGTGATGATGAACTTCTTTAACTTGACCTTATCTGAGAAGCACTTTATCTGCCCTTTCATTCTAAATGATACCTTTGCTGGATAGAGCAATCTTGGATGTAGGTCCTTGCCTTTCATGACTTGGAATACTTCTTGCCAGTTCCTTCTTGCCTATAAGGTCTCTTTGGAGAAATCAGCTGACAGTCTTATGGGAATCCCTTTGTAGGTAACTGTGTCCTTTTCTCTTGCTGCTTCTAAGATTCTCTCCTTCTTTTCATCTTCGGTAATGTAATGATGATGTGCCTTGGTGTGTTCCTCCTTGGGTCCAGCTTCTTTGGGACTCTCTGAGCTTCTTGGACTTCCTGGAAGTCTATTTCCTTTGCCAGATTAGGGAAGTTCTCCTTCATTATTTGTTCAAATAAGTTTTCAGTTTTTTGTTTTTCCTCTTCTCCTTCTGGCACCCCTATAATTCGGATGTTGGAACGTTTCAAGGTGTCCTGGAGGTCCCTAAGCCTCTCCTCATTTTTCCAAGTTCTTGTTTCTTCATTCTTTTCTGGTTGGATGTTTGTTTCTTCCTTCTGGTCCACACCATTGATTTGAGTCCCAGTTTCCTTCGCATCACTATTGGTTCCCTGTACATTTTCCTTTGTCTCTCTTAGCATAGCCTTCATTTTTTCAACCAATTCTGTGGGCTTCTTGATTACCAGTGTTTTGAACTGTGCATCTGATAGGTTGGCTATCTGTTCGCGGCTTAGTTGAATTATTTCTGGAGCTTTGAAGTGTTTTGTCATTTGGGCCATTTTTTTTTTTTGTCTTGGTGCTTCTGTTACTTAAAGGGGCGGAGCTTTAGGTGTTCCCAGGGGTGGGGTAAAGCTGGTCTCTGCGCTGTGATGCTGAGCTGTGATGCTGAACTTGGGCAGGGGCTGAGAGGGAGTAATGGCACCCGCTCCACTCTCCACCGGATTTCAGTCACTCGCTGTGCTACCCACAATCAAATTGGGCCCCTCTGGTGCTGGTTCCAGAGTGGGTGGGCTTGTGCACGCTCTAGGCCCCTGTGGGTCTCTCCAACAACCTCTCCTGTGAGGCTGGGAGTTTCTCCTGCTGCCGCCCCAACCCCCACAGGCGTTTTCAATCAGAGGTTTGAGGCTTTATTTCGTCGCGCTGGAGCCCTGGGTTACTCGGTCTGCCCCGCTCCCCGCCATTTGTCTGGTTTATCTATGCAGGAATGTGGGGCCGCAGGGTCTGCTACCTGCCGCTCTGCCTGCCCTGTTCTCCGCCACTCTGAGTCCGGCCCTCTCGGTTTATCTGTGTGCGAATGTGGGGCCGCAGGGTCTGCTAGTGGTCAGACTGCCTGCGCCGTTCGTCCCACACTCTGCCAGTCTCAGTCCTGCCACGGCAACGCGAGTCCTCTCCACCCTGGCTGCCAGTCAACCCCTCCTGCTGGTCTGGATGAATGTTTATTTTTTATCTCCTTGGTGTCGGACTTCCTTGTCGTTCGATTTTCTGTCAGTTCTGGTTGTGTGAGGAGGCGCAGTGTGTCTACCTATGCCACCATCTTGGTTCTCATCACACAAATTCTTGAAAGTGGAAGAGGAAGCACAACTTTAAAGATGGAGGAAGGGGGTATAAGTCAAGGAATATAGCTGCTTCTAGAAGCTAGGTCCCTCTCCCAGTGTATAGCCAGCAAGAAAATAAAGACACAGTCCTACAATCTCAAGGAACTGGCTCCTGTTAAAAAAGTAAAAGAGTAGGAAACAAATTCTTTCCTAGAACCTTCAAAAAGGAAAGCAGCTCTGTCATCTTGATTTGGCCCTATGAGGTCATAGTGGAATTCTGATCTATAGAACTATAAGATGATAAATTTGTGTTAAGTCTATAAACTTGTGGCAATCTGTATGACAGATATTAAAGACATACATAGCGTAAGCCATACGTATCCCTTCTATTTATAGATAAATAAGTTATTTCCATTTTTTCCCTATTACAGTACTGCAAATGAACTTCCTTACACATTCATTTTTAGGTATATACATTGCAAGTAGTTGGTTAAAATACATTTCTTCCAAATGCAATTTCTATATCAAAGAATATTACTACTTTTAAGTTTTGATAGAGACTAGAAATTTGTAGATATTCCCTTATCAAAGACATTACAACTTACCCCCACAGCGAGTATATTAAACGGCCTTTCGCCTCTCACCTACCTCAGAGCTGAATATCATCATTCCTATTAAGTGTTTTGCTGCTACAATGGGTAAAAATGTTTTCTTACTATTTAATCTTGTATATCCCTGATTACTAATGATTTTTAATATTGTTACTGTCCCTTGGTACATCTTTTGTAAATTGCTTTTGTCAAGCTTATTGTCTTCTATTCTGTAACTTAGCTGTTTTTAATTTTCCTTTTCTGGGAAGCAAATCATCAGTGAGTTCCTTCTTGTCACAAGGCTGAAACCTCAGGCTCCTGTTTCAATCCTCCTTCACACTCAGCCCTGTGACCAGTTCATCCCTCAGGCCCTCCTTTCCTCACCTCCAGGCATCACCTTCTTTCTGGCTCCATAGTTTCCTTCCTGGTTAGACTTCCATTACTTGCCAATAAATGGCTCTGCCCATTCCTCTTCCATTACCTAAGTCTCCTTCTTAAATTGAGATCCCACTGATCCTCTGTTCAGGAAACCTCCACAATGGCTGCTCATTGTATCCAGAGAAACATGATTTTTCAGACTGGCCTTGAAGGCCTCCATGGTGAGACCCCAGCTGCACCCCTCCTCCCACCTCCCATTCTTTCCCTTTAATGTTCCATCCTCAGGGCATGTTCTTGTTCCCTGGACATGACACTCACTTTCTTAGACCTCTGCTTTTGTTATTTCCTCAGTGGTGAATGCCTTCTACTTCTGTTACCACTCAAAATCTTCCTTGTGTTTTTCAAGGAGGATTTCAAAATACCCCTTCATGTAGAAAGTCAATTTTATTTTTTCCACCAATATTTATTATTAAAACATTCTAGAGAAGTTGAAAGAATTGTACAGTGAACCCCTTATGTTTCACCTAGTTTCTACTATTAACACTTTGCAGTATTTGCTTTATCACATATATAATCATTCATCCATCATCTTATTTTTATGCATTTCAAAGTGAATTATATAGAGTTTAGTACATTTCTTCCTAAATACTGCAGTAGCATATCATCAACCACAGTTAATATTTACTTATAGTTTCATTTTGAGGTAAAATTTGCATGCAATAAAATGCACACTTTTGGGTAAAGTATATGATGTGATGAATTTGACAAATACATGCATCTGTGTAACCCAAACCCCTACCAAGATAGAAAACAGAAAGTTCCTTAACCAGTCCTTAACCAGTTATGTCTGCTCCCCATAGGACACAATTACTTTTTTTGCCATACATTAGTTTTGCTTGTTCTAAGACATCACATTAATAAAAGTATATAACATATACACTTATGATTTTGTCTTCTTTTGCTGAGAAAAAACCCTTGTCAAATGGTCTTGTATAGGAATAACATGCCTTCATACCTTCTTCCTACTGAACAGCTAGCTCGCTGAGGCTGGGCCTCTGTCATGCACATTTCTGAATGCAGTGCAATGTTGAGCACCCTGCCTTACACAATAAAGAGATTCAAAATGCATTGTCTGAAGTGGGAGGCAGAGTTCCTAAGAGAATCTGAACTATTATAAGAAAACACTCTTCCTACATTGTGCTCTGTAGGACTAAAGTTAAAGGAAGAGTAATTATTTCTAAGTTCCTATTTTTGGTGAGAAGTATGTAACAAATTTCTGCTTTTCATAATTGCTTTTTCTCCTTTTGCAAACGAGGAAGCTGGGTGGGTTCCTAAATGCATCCTCAGAGGGGTTGAGCCTTGTGGCAGAGAAAGAATTCCTTACATCCTTCACAATCCAAAAACCAATACAATAGAGAATGCTCACAGTTAGGATCAGTCTTAAATACAAAATCTTGATTTTAGACAATGAGAATGGGTGTGAAAAGCGGTCTTAATAAATGCTCAACCATTGCAAATCAGATCTATATTTTTTACAGTTCCTATGGGAAATTTCCATAATAATAATTAAGTCCATGATTTATTTGGAAGGATTGTCTTTGTGCATACAATGTGCTGGGAGGTTTCAAGTATATAAAAACACAGCAAGTGGTTCTCACCTTATCTTCCAGGAGCTTAGGGTCTCATGGGGCAAAAAGGTCATTGAAGAAAACACAGTACCACTGCGAGGTCAATCTGGTGACACACAAAAAGGTGCCTACTGAGAGTATTTTAGTTTTTTTCTTAGTTTAATTTATGATTATTTGACATTAATGGGGAAATTTACTTTTTTCCTAAAGATTCATATATTTATTGGTCATAAAAATACTACTGCAATGGCTGCCTCTATTTCCCTTGTAGAGTTTAGTGGCTAGTAATAAATATTAGCTTCATCATTTGATAATCATAAAGCACATTTGGAGTTAGCAAACTGATTAGTTTTCCTCTCTGATGCTGGTGCTTGAAAGAGATCTGTACTTCTGCTCAAAATAGTTAAGTTGGCTATTTTTTAAAATCGACTCTTCTGATTTCTTCTTCACTTTGCTCCATGCCCTCTACTGAGTGATTATTTATCCACATTGTGGTTTTCTTTTTGTAGCAGTCTGCACCAGAAGAGAGAGCAACTTTCCCAAAGGAAGTCTACACTAGAGGTACTGCTGGGACACATCTCAAAGGATGCTTCAGATTTTACATTTTTTGGAAGTATAGAAAATCATCCATTGTGTTCCCAGAAAATTGTTCACAGGGCTATCACAGAGGAATCTCACACAGCATCTCTTTCTCTTTCTGTGCTACTAATGCTGTTTTTGAAACTTCATGTTTATGCATTTATATTCATTAGGAGTCAAAGTGATGTGCTACCCCAGTTAATTTCTCCATGCAGAAAACTGTAGAGATATCTGTGACATTGCCTGTGGTGGGCAGTGAGGAATCCCTAACTCAAGCTGGTACTTTCCCCCTCTGGCTAAATGATTTCCCAGAATAGTTAATAGGGCATTGAAATCTGCGCATAAAGAAATGCTAATGCCTCTGCCAAATACCTACAATTATCAGCTCTATCTTTAGTGGTTGGAGTCTGACATAAATCCTCCTAATGTATTAAAGTCAGCCATGGTAGCTGTCAGAAAGGATTGTTAGGCTGACCTTGAGCAAAGCTTTTGCCTGACAGCAATTCAATAGAAAGATGGGTGCCATGACATTGTATTTTTATAAAGAATAGAATGAAGACGCTGTTTAAGTTAAGCATTTGCTGTCATATGCCATAAAAGTGGGATTTGGGCTCCTATGTATGACCCATGTTCCAATGATACCCGAGAGAGAGAGACATTGTGCCAACATCAGAGAGAGAGGGACATTTAACTGCCCATTACTGCTCAGTTCACCATGAGGACTTAAAGTGCCTAATGACTTTGTGTTCCCTCCAACAGAGTTTTATTGCACAAACTGTGATATTTTGGTATAATATGGGCAGAAGATTATGTCTCTAAAATTCTCATAGAATTTTAGAAATAAAATCAATACAGGCTCCCCAATGAGGGTTAACTGGTAGTATTGACATCTTCTGAATAAAACATTAAAAAAAAAGGGCATCATTTATAAAATTGCTAAAGATATATTTCTTTTTTCAAATACCAGTTAAAAATTGTCAAAGTAAATATCATAAGAATGTTAAAATAATAAGGTTTTGGAAATGATAGGTTAAATATAATTAGCATTAATTCCATTTTTTTCTCTTTAATGTGGAGTTAAGTGCAGCCCATATTGTATTTTTAATGAACAATCCTTCCAATGGCTTCTTAGTCTACTATTCACATTGAAGGAGCCAATTCTTCTGAAGGCTTACAAGGACCTACATGACCTGACCTTGATGGTCTCTTCAACCACCTGTCCTAATGTCCTTCACTGGTACAATCAACTCTAGCCACACTACCCTTCTTGTTATTTTCTGAACACATAAAGCTTTCCTATCAGTCAAGGCCTTTGTAAATGGCACTCTCTATATCTGGAATGCACTTTACTGGATTTTGTCATATTTTGCTCCCTTACTTCATTTAAATGAAGGATTTCTACTCTTTTGAGAAGACTTTCTTATTCACTCTACCTAAATAAACTCCCATCTTCCTGATGCTTAATATCTTCTTATCTTGCTTTGTTTTTCTTCATTATATTTATTGCTATCAGACATCTTCTTATGTATTTATTTGATATTGTTTCAAGTTGTGTTTTTCTGTTTATTTTCACTATCTTCTGAAAGATAAGTGCCATTCAAGAGAGGACAGTGGTGTGCTGTGTCCAGCTTCCACTCAGTTGAAAGAGCCAACTCTTAAATTTCTAGGAATTTTGAAAGGTAAAATGGTATAAAAGAGGTATAATATAAATATTTATATTATATTATAAGTATAAATAATATAAACATAACTAAATAAACAAACATAAATATAAATAAATAATATAAACTTACAAAATAAACTTATAAATTTATAAAATACATTATATGGGGAAAAGGTAAATAATCAATCTTTATCACTTTTTAATTGTTTTTTTACATTTTACTCTTCTTTGTGCTCTGGGGGTTATTTATATCTATCCTATATATAGGGTAGAAAAAATACTACATAATGGTGTATCATTGCCCTTCTTTTATCACTTTATGTTGGTAGCTTGAAATTGTCCATAGTGGATGTATTTACACCATGGAAATTAGCGAATGCTACATACAAATAAAGTCCGTCTTTTGGGGTTGTTGAAAGAATTCCTTATACACTTACGAACATGTCATTGGGTATAAATTTGTATTTCCACTGCTATTATACAAGCATCTGCAGAAAGAGGATCTAACATGTATATCAGGTCTGTCCATAAAAAGACCAACCATTGTTAATATTACAAGAACAGTTTGTGTGACATTGATGTAACGTGGCAGCCAAGGACAGTGGATTGGAACATGCATGAATGAACAATGATGACTTCACTGTATTAGTCAGTGGGGGCAGTAAACCCCCCTGAGTGAGCATGTGTACTGTGTGGCTGTCACATTCAAAATGCAAATAGAGCAACAAATCTGCATCAGATTTTGCATTAAGCTTGAATATTCCTCTGTGGGAACTATTTGGATGATTCAGAAGGTCAATTGCTATGGGCAACTGGTGATTGGCAGCTTCATCATGACAAACCTCCCACTCATACATCACATCTCATTCAGAGTTTTTGGTGAAACATCAAATCACTCAGGCAACTCAATTCCCCTACAGTCCAGATTTGGCACCCTGCAACTTTTGGCTTTTCCAAAAACTAAAATCACCTTCGAAAGGGAAGAGATTTCAGATCATTGATGACATTCAGAAAAATGTGATGGGGCAGCTGATGGTGATTGGGAGAACTGTGCGATGTCTTATGTATAATGTTTCTTGTATTTTCTTCAATAAATGTCTATGTTTTTCATATTACATGGCTGGATGCTTCCTGGACAGAGCTAGTATGTTGCTGAAAAAATATGACTTTAATGTATAGGATTTCATATAAAGAGTAAAACTCTGTGAGCTGAAGTCATTTAAGAAGACTTGAAGGAGAAATATATATAAAAAGATCTGGAAGATGTACGAACCAGAGAAGGGTGGGAAGTGTATGTGTTTGTTTGTATATGTGTGCACATGCACACGTGCACATTTTTGGTCAAAACAACCAAATGAGGAAAGGAATAAAAAATGAGAAATTTAAATCAAATTAAGGGTTGATGGTAGAACTACTTGTAGTTCAGAAAGATAGAGAAGGATGAGGTGAATTTCTGCAAGTTGATGTTGAGATTTTAGCAAAGCTTTGGGTTTCTGAGAAGACTAATGCATATGAACCCATCCTGTCTTACTGTTGCTGTGTCTCCTGAATTAGCTGAGAGGTGGCCTGGCTGCTTCTTCTCTTCCTCATCTTCTGAGAGCACCTGAGTATCTATCTCTGTGCCTCCTGCAGGTCATTATGGCCTACACTAATGTCCCCTAGGTGAGCACCCAGGCCCAGGGCTTTGCAATTCTTTGCAGATTGCTTCCTTTTAACTCATTTCATGCAAAAGTTTCAGATGCTGTGGAATATTGTTCTTCCAGACTTGAAGGAATGGAGGCCCAGGCAACTGTGTGTTGTATTCAAAAGCCCACACCCCATCTGCATCTGCTTTTGGACACTTCAGTTCCAGCGATAAGAATGTGAAAAAATGACTCCACCCTCTCTTTTCTAAGTATTGATTCCTTGCATCATATAGGACCAATAGCCAGTCCAGATCTATTTAGTGCCCCACCACAGGGAGAAAAGCAACTAAGACTTGTTGGGGTAAAATTTCCAGAAAACCCAAATAAATTTGGCTTAACAAGATGAGAATATCATAGAAAAGGGCTTGCTTCAGTCACTGTTTGATCTGTGCTTCAGATGATACCAACAAGAGAGTTTTCATTCTCTTCATGTCTCTTCACTTTTCTTAAATAACAAAGCTCCTCGTTGGCTTTAGTTTGAGACAATTCCTTCCTTCACTGACTTAAGTTGGCTAGGGCACTCCCCCTTTCATTTTGTTTTGGAGGGGGGCTTCAAGTCTCATGGTAAAATGGTGAGAATTTATCTCCTAGAAATTTTAGGGGGGAAAATGATAATAATAACTAATATTTAAGTTGGCTTTTAATTTGCTACTTATTATATAAGTACTTTAGGTGAGATAACTTAATTTTTATATCTTCCATGTCAGACAGTATTTAGATTACTCCTATTTTACAGATAAATAGACTTGGATAGAGAATAGGTAAATAAGGTTCCAAGTCCACACATACAGTAAGTGGATGAGTGGGGATTTGAACCCTGCCACCTGCTCCCATTGTGTGGGCACTTTGCTATACTGCATGACCTCCCAGAATGTATGTAGCTCATTGGTTCTGATTGGGTCAAGTTCATCAAACCCTGAACTGTGGGTCACTGAATTCTGAGTTGTGTGTGGCATCTTGACGTTGAGGGGTTGGGCGCTATCCCTTTGTCATGGACTAAAAATTGGGGATGGGTGAGTCTCAGCAGGGCTATTTTTCATAGAGTGGAAGCTGCAGTGTTGACTACAGAAGAATCTCTAGCCACCTGGGCTCTATCCTCCCTTGTTGATGCTCACTGGGGCAGAATGAGCCCCGCCCACACAGAAACATAGTAGGTTTCTTGAAGCTCTGGATAGTGGGGGTGGACCTGTGCCTTGGCAGAGTGAAGGACCTGAAAAGGACCTTGGTGACCCTGGGGTTGAGGGCACTCCATGGCCAAGCTGAATCCCAGTACAGGAGCTCGTTGTGTCTGTCTGCTAGCCCTCTCTACGTGGCGTTCATGCTCCAGCCACAGCACAGGCATTTGAGACCTCATTTAAAGAAGCCATCTGTGTCGGGCTTTTGAGGGATGTGTGGCAATAAACTAGAAGTGGAAATTGCCACTGTGAGAAATGAGGGTGTCGTGTTTTCACCAAATACTGCCCCGTAGTGGGAGTGGGGGCACAGGATCGACCCCTCTGGCTGTCTAGACCTTTCCATCCTGTCAGCTTAATGAATTTGAGCACTAAAGCCTGCTGGCAATTGTCCGTGCTCTGAGTGAGACAGTGATGTAATCCTGATTAAAATAGTTAATACGGAATTAATGAGAGGTTATCTTCTTGTCTTCAATCATTTCCTGGTGAGAAGAAGATTTTCTAGCAGAACTCATTAGAGCTGTTCCTTTGCAGCTACTGAAATTAACCCTGTTTTGAAATTACTCAGTTTTCGAGGAACAAACTCATTTCGAGCCATTATTTCTGAAGGTTACAAGACTATAGTATGAAAAACTTTTTTCTTAAGGCAAAGATTTAGTCCAATCATAAAGGTTTGAATGTTTATTCTGTTATATAAATTCAACTCATATTTAAATTTTAGTTTATTTTAGGATGGCATTTTTGCAGGCACATGAAGGGAGGCAGAGGTCTCCATCTAAGATATGTGGTCTTTTGTTGACTGAAATATGTTATGCAGTACATGATTATATATAAATATTTCAAAAATAGTATGGCAAATATGTCCTCAGTAAAGTGATGCTGTAAACTATATAGATTGTTAACTTAATTAAAACAGAAATGACAAAAAATAGTACAAAGAACCTTCTCAATTGATAAAAATTAAAATAAAAGACAAATAATTCCAATATGTATGAATAGACAATTCAGAGAAGAGTGAATAAAGAGTGGAAAAAGTGAATAAATTTAAAAAAACAATGCTCAGCCACATGCAGGGTAATGCCCATTAAATTGATTTACCATTTTTTCGTTCATCAGATTTACAACCCAATGTGGACTGCAGTATTTTCTTTTTGGGGCAGGTGAGAGGAAGGTGAGGAGATAGAAGCTTACACATTTTTGGTGGGTAAATTGCTACAACATTTGGGAAAATTATCCAAAAATACTGCTTAATGTTAAAAAAGTTAAGACCCATTGTCCAAGTAATCCCTCTAGGGGATTTTTGTGTACAGTAATGAAAGCCCAAGAAGATTCTGGTACATGTAACAGAGTGTTTATTGCAGCTTTGCAAAGAAAAAGAAAGTAAACTGAGAAATGCATTAATAAGGTAAGGGTTGAATGAATTATAGTACCTATGTTCTATTAAACATTATGCAAATTTTATATCTCCTAAGTATGTTTTTTTAAACTTTCTTTTGTTTTTTTGTCATCTTTTCTTAGCCTCAAAAGGAAGGCTTAATAGTAACTGTGTTTACATTTTTTCCACATCAATAATAAGAGAACTGTACCCTGGGTGAAAATTCACCTGTTAAATTCATATTCTGTGTGGCATAAAATTGCCATCTGAGACATAGCTGAGGAAGGAAGAGGGATGAGATAATGAAAGTACATTAGCACTAGCATAGAGAAGAACACAGAATATGAATTATTCACTTAGCCTGGTTGTTTCATAATGAATTTTAAGGGGTGACACCTCCTGCTAGGGGAGGTGCTTTTTTTCAAGGCTTTGAATGATTTAGTCACATAACCTAGGGTTGGTTTCATGACACCAAAGTTAATGTGGCTGTCTGTCTCCTGGGACCTGCCAGCTGAGGTCATGACTACCTTCTGCATCATCAAAGTCATATAATCATTTTTTCTAGTAGCTTCATCCCAGTGCTTTTTGATGACTGTCAATATATGAACTAATACACTCATGCTGTTATCCCTGCAACAAGTATTTGTTAAACATTGGTACTTATTATGAACTATTTTGGACTATGGGGATAGAGGAGTGAATCAAACAGACCAATTCCATGTTCTTAACTTTATATTCTAATTGGGATCTGCAGTGAAAAACATACAATAGAAAAGTAAAGAAATATATAGAAGGTGATGATAAATAGATAAAGGAAAATAAAGCAGGTATAGAGGTGGAGAGTACCTACACATGTGTGTGCATGTATATAGGCATGGACAGAGGTGTGCATGAATGAAGCCCACACTATATTAAACATGGTGGTAAGATAAAGTGGTTAAGGAAGGACTCTCTGCAAACCTGACATTTCAGCAGTACCATAGCTAAGAGAGAACTTGAATTATTGGTACCTCCCAAAAACGGGGGTTTCAGGAAGAGGGAACAGCAAGTGGAACACATGCATGTATGCTCTCAAGGAGAGCAAGGTGGCCGTGCACTTGGAGCAGAGGGAGCGAGGGTCAGGAGCAGGAGGAGATACAGTCGTTGTAGCACAGGATGAGGTCAACAGAGGTCCTTTGGACTGTGATGAGAATTTTGAATCTTATTCTGCTTGAAGCTACCCCAGGTTGTTGCACAGGAGGCTGATGAGATCACAATGTTTTAACAAGAACCCCTCTGGCTGCTGTGAAGAGAACAGACAGGATGAAGCAAGGTGGAAGCAGAAAGCTTGTTAAATAGCTCTTTCAGGGACTCAGGGGGAGATTATGGTGGCTTAGACCAGATAGGAGCTGTAGAGGCAGTGAGCAGTGGCCTCATTTGGAACCTTCTGAGGAAGGAGCTCACCACATTTGCTGATGGTTCAGATGCAAGGCAAGAGATTGGAGTCAGGGGTAACACCCCTGGATTTCACTGAGACCCTGGAAGAGCTCCTTTTACAGACATTTCTCTTCTCCTGACCTATATCCTAAGGCCTCATTAGTGAGAAAGCATTGGAAATTTTACTCATCAGAAGGGGTGAGCTCTGGAGAAGGTTTGTTATGTAGTGTCTGCATCTAGCTGCTAGGTCACCAGACCTCTCTCCTCCAGCTCTTCTCCAAGTTATTCACAAAACTCATATTTGCACTTCTCTCTATAATTGAATAAAAATTAAACTCATTCAAATAATTCATTCATGTCTCAGAAGAACCCCATGTCCTCTGCTTATCCTGAATCTTCTTGTTATCCTGATCTCATAGATGAAACAGCTCAAGATCAAGGGCTAACATGACTTCTTCAGTTTGACATGGCTCTGATTTGAAGATAAACCCTTTGGTCTCCATGCTTAGCCATGCAGTGTTCCATGTGAACTCCAAGTCATTTCTCACTTCCTGACTCATCCACACTTCCCAATGGCTTTGCCAGTATGTGGAGTAGACATAAGCAGCTATACAGTGTGAACAAGGGAAGTGAAGTTCAAATGCTCAGAGACCACACAGCTCCGCTCATGGTGAGACCTGGTTGTCTGACACTCAGCGCAATGGCCATTCATGTCATGGCCTGGTGACCTGGGAAATTGTTGACAACAATAAGGAATCATTGACTACTTATTTTTGTGTTTTAATCTAGTTCAAGCACTGAGTTCTGTTAAAAATAGGGCTTTCTGGGAAACAAAATTTAAAGAACTCTGTTTATTCTTATGGAATCTGTTGGTTTACTTAATAACTCTCAAAAGAGATTTTGGCAAAGTCCAACTCAGAGCCCAAAACTCCCCATTGAAAGGAAGGAGAACCACAGTTGAAGGAAAGGAAAGGTCTTGCCTTCTCTGACTTAAAAATCAGACACTGTTGCTCTAACATCGTGGAGACAGCAAGATCCCCTTCCTCTTCAAGGAATCATTGCTCTGTGTCAGCTCAAAACTTGGAAGGCTTGGATGCCTTTCATTCCCACCACCTCCTTGGGCTGCCTCCAGCCGTCTGTGGAGATGAAGCTGGCTGACTCTGCTCTGAGATGCTCTGCAGCCTGTCTGCTTAATTTCCGGTGGACCCTCAGTGCCCAGGGAGAGCATGTGTTTTGCTTGTGATGTTGGTAATGAACTGCCGCTGGGAACAAATTAATGAGTATGTCAGAAACTGCAGTGGAACTATATTACAATTCATAAACACCATGATGAAAATGCCAGTTAAGCTCTGGTATAAATACACACAAACTCCGAAGAAGCAAACTCCTTTTTCTTTTAATGAGACAAGAATTTAAAATAACATCATTCTGCCTTGAGCACCATTGCCAAGGGAGAATTCCTTACTGGACAGATAGTTTTCCTAACTTTATATTTAATGCATAGAAGAACGTAGGGATGATTAATTTTATTTTTTATTTTTGTGTCCATATGTACTATACGTTCAAATACATGTAGATGTATACCATGTATAAGACATACAAAAATGTACATAGTGTCACATTTTTGGGTGCTATACCATGTTTGTTAAGTGAGATCTTTTTTTCTTTTCCTTGACTATCGTATTGGCCTTTCATAAATATTCTTCTTTAATAACCTGAATTTGGAGTTTGGATTCAGAAATTAAAATTTAATAAAAGCCAACCACATTGGTCCACAGAGACCTATGACTTTAAAGCTCATGGCAGGCGGAGAAAAAGAAACTTCCATTTACTTCAAAGGTATAGCAGGGTTGTGTTGGGAGCACCTACAGGCATCCGAGTTTGCCTTCGCTGATGTGCATACAGATGCTCATGTTTATGGTGGGGGGTGTTGCTGCCAGAGAAGTCCTAACACAGGGGTTCCACAGAGCCCTGACTTTCCATAAGGCACCTGGGGCTGCTGCACAGAGGGTTGGGAAATGGGGAAGGGATCTCAATAGTAAGTTTCCAGGCTTTCTTCTAATTTAACCAGAGCCACTCCTTTTTTTTTTTTTTAATCTGCTTTACATATGAGGGCTCCAGATAAGTTTCATTTATTAAAGTGTGCTATAAATTAAAGCTAGAACACTACAGGTTAGTAGTATATAGAGCATGGGTTTTAGAACCAATGTCACTTGACTTCATCTATTAACTCCAGTATTTATTAGCTATTAGATTCGGGGTGCATGTAACCCCTTGGTTTCTAAGAGGGAATGATAGTAATTGCTTGGTTGTCATGAGGATTAGAAAAGTGAAGTGCCTTGTACTTAATTTATTTTTACAGAAGATTGGGATTATAATAACAGATTCTAGCTGGCAACTAGTCACAGGTTTAAGTGGTTTGTGTTCCTCTTCCGACAACCGCAGAACATGAAGCCTCCGTTTTCCAACTGCTCTAATGTCACGGTTAACAGATGATAATTTAACCTTAAGTCAGAGAATCTATTTAGCTAATCACAATCTCAAATGTTAGATGGAGTTTTAGAAAAGAGAACAAAACTTGTGCCAAAGAATTGCTTCTTATTTGTCATAAGTGACCAATTTGAATTTAGAACAATTGTGGGAATTAGTTCACTAAGATTTGAAGCACCACTGAAAGAATTATTTTCTTTACCCCATTTTCAGTGATATATTCTTAAATTCTTTTTTCATAGTTTACCGACATAATCTGTGACTTTTCATTTTTAAAAAGAGTAATGAAAAGAGGAAGCACAAGGATTAGGATTAGGTGTCAAACCAAGTTTTCTGGAATAAAAACATATCTGAATTAGAATCCAGTTCATTCCTTTTGTCTCAAACTTCAGAATTTGGGCTTTTAGTAAGAGCTGTGTTAGTGCCCTATTCCTTGGCCTGCACCCCTTGTTGCATTTCTTGTTTTCATATATTCCTTATTAACAGAGATTCGCCATTGTGGTAATCTTCTCTTTTAATGGAGATTCAGATAAGTAGTTAATGAATTGCTTAGTAGTCAATAAAGTGGAAAAGTGGCAAAAATGTGTTTGTTGTGAATAAGGTGTGAGTCTTTACAGATAGATAAAATAGGTTAGGTATTAGAAATTACAAGGGAAAATCAAAACTGAATGACACTGGCCAGGAAAAAAGAAATTTGTCTTTTTTTCCTCCTCTCTTTGGGGCCATTCTGTTATTCTGGTTGAACTATCTTAGATTTATTTTGTATAGTTAAAAAACTAAAGAAAATGAGGTGTTATAAAGCCTTTTCAGGCTTAGCAACCCAGGTAAAATTTTGGTGGATGGATCCAGTTTCACTCAGGCAAAAGATCTTGACGTGCTGTTCACGAAGCAAGACTGAATGTTAACAGGGGCATCCCAATTTAAGGCCCTGCGTAACCAAGTATGTCCAGAGTTGGGACATCTACTTTGCTCATTTATAGCAGAATAATTGGTATTGTAGATAAAAATGGCTTCTATCCATCATGAAAATTCATCCTTAAAGGGCAGTGAATCAAAGCTCCTGAAAGGCCTTTCATGAATCACTCTGCACAGAATTAGAAAGGTTTTAAGGATTCATTCATATTCATGGACACCAGATTTTCTAAAATGCTTGTTGACTATATGGGACTGTATTAATACAGCTGAAGTGTTTCACACGGGCCAAAACAGGGTCTAAGTTCAATGTTCTCAAACAGTTTGTGTGTGTGTGTTATGCCTGAAATAAAACAACATCAAGAGGTAATGGCAAGCTACTCAGCAAAGAGCAGTGTTTTGTAGGTAGTTATCAGAAGACCAGGATGACGTTCCAGCTTGTTTTGTAGACTTCTGTTCAGTTCCCCTAGGAAGGCAGTTTCTTTGTTTTACTTTACAAAGTTCTTTTGCTATGGCACTTACTTTCTAGGCATGTGATTTTAGTAATGACCAATGCTACTCTGACATCAATTAAAATAGTATTTTAGTTTGGCTTCCCTGAAAGCATATTCTGAGATAATGATTCAAGAGCAAGTGGTTTATTAGGAAGGGAATCCCAGGAAAAAACTGAGTCATGGGAGAAATAAACTGATAAAGCTTGGGTTATAAAAGAAATTACCATTGGGGACAACTGGAGCTCAGTCTTATTGGGAAGCTTTGGGAAATGGTGTGAAATATGTCTCAGTCTTGCCCCACATGAGGGTAAGGAGGGTCAGAGCAGAAGGCAAATAGAGGCAGTGACAGAGTCTGCTACAGATGGGGACATTGTGATGAAGCAACAGATTACACTAAAGTTCTTTGGAGACTGGAATGAATTTGGGAACGGCAGGAGGAAATCCTGCACTTAAGAAGACAAAACAGAAGGAGCCAAAAGTACATCACAGAAATGGCAGAACATTTGATTCATTGATTTGGTAGTGAGAAAGAATACTCAGGCTAATGCTTACTATCTTCAGTTATTAATTTTTAAGTATCCATAGAATGGTTACTGAGTATATACACTGGCCTGGCCCTGATCCTTTATTTTTTGCTATTGACCTCTATTTGACCATATTCTTGATAGTCATTACTGGTGGAAAAGCAAAGAAGAAAGAGAAAGAAGAGGAGGAGGAGGAATAGGAGGAAGAGAAGGAAGAAGAGCAGATGAAGAAAGGAAGAAGAGCAGATGAAGAAAGGAAGAAAGGAAGGGAGGGAGGGAAGGAAAAATGAAGGGAGGGAAAGGGGAGGAGAAGGAGTGTAAAAGAAAGAGAAGAGGGAGAGGGGAAGAAAAGGGGGGAGAGGAAGAGGAGGAAGAAGAAGAATACTAAGGAGGAGGAGAGCAAAATACAATGTAGACTATGTAACATCAGAAGTTTTTGAAAGTAGATCTATGGATTAATGCTAAATTGTGATGTCATTTTTTTCTAATCTATGGAAGAAAAATAAAAGAACAGTATAGTGCATTTTCAATAAAGGTAATCTACTCTGATATTATATCTTTCCAATATTTTACATGAATATTTTCTCTTTTATGCAACCAGAGTGATAGTGGATGGGTATTTAAAAAAAAATACTCCCTCAAAGCAAAATAAAGAATTAAGAAGCTCATGTTCTCCATTGTAAAAAGGTGCATATATTACACTGATATGAAAAACCCAGAGTTCTGGAACCATTAGCCTCATCCACTGAGGTGTTTCTTAGATCTTTCTGAAGAGTCAACCAATATTAATGAGTATATGTTACTCCTTAGCAAGGCCACATTTGAAATAAAGACATATTAGAATGGATTGGTGTACAGGCTGTGGCCAGAGACTGGGTCTATCAGTATGGCCACTTGCTGTCCATGAGAACTTTATTAAACAATAAACAATAATGTTTTCAAACATTTTCATTTCAATATACTCATCTGTAGAATGAACAAAACAATAATAGCATCTACCTCATAAGGTTGGTGTAAAAATAAACAAAATAACACATGTAAGGTACTTAGGAAAAAGATCTGCCACACACTAAATAAGCAATAAATGCTATCTGTTACAGTTAACTATAGGTCCTTCTGTATGTTAATGTAGACATGCTAAATACAAGTAGACATTTCCCAAATTTTCTTTCTGGAATAATGCTGTCTAATTCAATTACTTGGTTTATATACAACAGGCAAAGAAGTTTTCTTTTCTTTTTAAATAAAGGATTCAAACAGCTAAACATAATCATAGGCACCAATGACAGAGATATTATTCACTGTAGATAATAAGTTTTAAAATTTTCATATTATTTTAATGAATATAAAGTTACTCTTCAGATGGACTTTACTGTAGAGAATTTACATTTATATGTAAGCTTTTTAAAAGATTTTAAGGCTTCACACTAGTCTTGACAACTTGTTTTAACGTACATTCTTTGAAAGCATTTTTTACTAAAATTGGTGTGAAAAACAATGTCATTTTCTTCTTAATTAAGACACCTTTTGGAAATTTATACTGGGGTATAGTATCTATAAAAGACTATTGGGTTGGCCAAAAAGTTAGTTTGCTTTTTCTGTAAGATGGCTCTAGTAGCAACTAGTTGTCTTTAACTTCATTTGAAACAATGTTGCTAAATTGTTTTGTGACAGCTGTCATATCAGCGTTCATTTAAAAACAACTTATCAAACCTGGGAAATTTTCATGTAGCCATTTTAAAATTGAAGATGGAAGAACATATGCAATCTTTTTAGCATATTATGCTTTATTATTTCAATAAAGATAAAGACTTCCTGCCAAGATGGAGGTGTAGGTAGACACACTGTGCCTCATTGCACAACCAAAAGGACAACAATTTAAAAACAAAAAACAACCAGAACTGACAGAAAATCAAACTGTATGGAAGTCCAACAACCAAGGAATTAAAGAAGAGACATTCATCCAGACTGGTAGGAGGGGCGGAGATGAGCAGCCAGGCAGAGAGGACTCTTGGAACAGCAGTGGCTGGAGGACCGGGGCAGGCAAGACGGCAGCTGGCGGACCCAGCCAGGTGACGGATTGTGGAGCAGGGCGGGCAAGGGTGAAGCTGGCTGGCAAGGCAGCAGCTGGCAGACCCTTCAAGGCAGTGGCTGGCAGACCTGGTGGTCCCACATTCTCTTGCAGATAAACTGGGAGGAACAAAGGGGGAGCAAAACAGTCCACACAACCCCAGGGCTCCAGCCCAGGGAAATGAAGTCTCAAACCACTGATTGAAAACCCCTGTGGGGGTTCGTTGAAGAGTTCCTTGGAGAGACCCACAGGATTCCAGAACGTACACAAACCCACCCACACAGGAATCAGCACCAGAAGGGCCCACTTTGCTTGTGAGTAGAGGGGGAAGTGACTGAAATTCCACAGAGAGTGGAGCAAGCGCCATCGTTCCCTCTAAGACCCCGCCCCACATACAGCGTCACAGCACAGCGACAGGAGTTGTCCCGCCGTGGTAAACACCTAAGGCTCCACCCCTTTATGTAACAGGCACGCTGAGACAAATAAAAAATGGCCCAAATGAAAGAACAGATCAAAGTTCCAGAAAAATATAACTAAGCAATGAAGACATAGACAACCTATCAGATGCACATTTCAAAACATTGTTAATAAGGATGCTTACAGAATTGGTTGAATTTGGTCGCAAATTAGATGAAAAAATGAAGGCTATGCTAAGTGAAATAAAGGAAAGTGTACAGGGAACCAATAGTGATGGAAAAGAAACCGGGTCTCAAATCAACACTGTGGACCAGAAGGAAGAAAAAAAACATCCAACCAGAAAAGAATGAAGAAACAAGAATTTAAAAAAATGAAGAGAGGCTTAGGAACCTCCAGAACATCTTTAAACATTCCAACATCCGAATTATAGGCGCAACAGAAGGAGAAGAGGAAGAGCAAAAATTGAAATTTTATTTGAAAAAATAATGAAGGAGAACTTCCCTATTCTGGCAAAGGAAATAGACTTCCAGGAAGTCCAGGAAGCTCAGAGAGTCCCAAAGAAGCTGGACCCAAGAAGGAATACACCAAGGCACATCATAATTACATTAGTCAAGATTAAAGATAAGGAGATAATCTTAAAAGCAGCAAGAGAAAAGGAGACAATTACCTACAAAGGAGTGCCTATCAGACTGTCAGCTGATTTCTCTAAAGAAAGCTTATAGGCAAGATGAGGCTGGAAAGAAGTATTTGAAGTCATGAAAGGCAAGGACCTACATCCAAGATTACTGTATCCAGCAAAGCTATCATTTAGAATGGAAGGGAAGATAAAGTGCTTCTCAGATAAGGGCAAGTTAAAGGAGTTCATCATCACTAAACCCTTTTTATATGAAATGTTAAAGGGATTTATCTAAGAAAAAGAAGATCAAAAATATGAACAGTAAAATGATAGCAAACATACAGTTATTAGCAACCACAACTAAAACAAAAACAAAAACAAACTAAGCAAACAACTAGAACAAGAACAGAACCACAGAAATGGAGATCACATGGAGGGTTATCAACAGGGGAGTGGGAGGGGAGACAGAGGGAAAAGGTACAGAGAATAAGTAGCATAAATGGTAGGTAGAAAATAGGGGGAGTGTAAGAATAGTATAGGAAATGTAGAAGCCAAAGAACTTATATGTATGACCCATGGACATGAACCAAAGGGGGGAGGAGGGGATACGGGTGGGAGGGAGTGTGCAGGGCAGGGAGGAATAAAGGGGGGGAAATGGGACAACTGTAATAGCATAATCAATAAAATATATTTAAAAAAAAAGAAAGGTAAAAATGCAACTGAAATACCAAAAAAACAAAACAAAACAAAACCTTATGCAGTGTATAGAGAAGGTACTCTGACTGATTGAATGTATCAAAAGTGGTTTGCAACCTTTTGTGTTGGAGATTTCTCACTGGGTGATGCTCCACGGTCGGGTAGTCTAGCTGAAGTTATTCAAATTGAGACATTAATTGAGAACAATCAGTGTTATACCACATGGGAAGTAGCCAACATACTCAAAATATTCAAATCAATAAAGTTATTGGTGAAAATGAAAATGTGTCTTCTATTTTACAGAAAAAACTAAATGACTTTTTGGTCAACACAACATGTCATAGCAACTGCATTATAAAATAATAAAGTGAAGGAGGTCATTTTATAGTTTTAGGTTTTTTTCCTATAGTTTCAATAGTATTTTACTAGACAAGATAGTAGGAGAGTCAGAATTTAGAAGATGGCAATGGTTTTATTATATCATGAGTATAAATTTGGGGCCAGAGTTGATAAGAGACATAGCATAAGACAGAATCTTCACAGACAGAAAAATGAAACTGAACAGATGGGCTAATTCTGCCCTTTCTGGTAGAGTGCTTTTCAAACATGAAAGCACCCTGATGGACAAAGAAAGAGAAGTTTTTTTCTGAACTCTGCACCTGAGTCAATAAATGCTGACTCTTTTCCCATTACCTTACGGGAATCTTGGCCAGGAGAGCAGGAAGAGGGATGTGACGAGGCAGACAAAAGAGTTTAAGATCCATTAGCTTTTTATCTCCTAATGGATAGATTAAAATCTGATTTTAATTTCAAGCAAAATCTTATTAGCTGAGCTCAGCAGAACTCCTAAGAGACAGTTACCAGCCATCCCTAATCACTTCTCGAGTGGTCACTTGGCTGCACTTTTACAGGTCAGCTGGTTTCCAGACTTGCTGGACACAGTGGCTAGAACATGAGAAAACTACACAATGGTTAGCTTGTCTTTTTTCTGCGATGTATTTACGTTCAAGAAGCCACACACAGCTGTGTATAGATGTCTATTATAATCTGTTGAAAAGATGCAGTTCACAATTATGGTTTCCAAAGTGACATTTTCCAATTCAACAAAAATACATATTTGTTCTTAGTCCTGTTTAGAAATTTGGAAACTTATTTGGATAGTCCCCAAGTGCCCCTTTCCTCATTAGTAGGTGTTAAATTGATAGCATCTAGGCATCTACTCTGGGTTGCTAATTCTGAGTCCGGATGGTTATATATATTTAATTCAAGATGACTACCAAATTTACAGGGAAAACCATGTTTTTTTTTTTTTAGCTTATTCCATCCCTACTATGTGCAAAAGATCCCATGTTCAGGGCCTGAGAAGAATGCCAATGAAATGCAATGCACCACCCATACACATGAAGGCAAACATGCCCACATAACATGAATATTTGATTAAATAAATCTACCCTGAAGAGTAGATTTACAGATTTTGAGAGATGGTGATTAAAACTGAGGCTTGCAAAAATGGCAGTACTTAATGTTGGGGGAATCCTTCCTAAGATAAAAATGCTAAATGTACATTTTAAAAAAGATGATGTGCTAAAATGTAACTTGTAGAACTCAGCAGTTTCAACCAGACTGAAGATGTAGACTGAGAATCAGAAAATTAGAGGTGAATAAAATTTTCTCTGAGTTTATAGGATTACCTTAGAGTCACCAAATATGTGCGAAGCCCAGAGTAACACAACAAAGCTGATTGCAAGATTGAATTTGCAGATACAGCATCTCTGTATCAGCAGATCCTCATCAAATCTAAAACTCCCAGGTTGGTGTTGCAGGTGCTGATCAAAGCATAGTCACATGAGACAGCATCTCTCTCTCTCTCTCTTTTCTATGCCACGACGACATTAATTTCAACATGTTAGAAAGTTTCAGCAACACAATGCTGAGCACAGACTAATTTGGAAAAAAATAAAAATGAAATCTTTTGCAGAGCCAGTTCCTCCCCCATGGCAGGAACCAGAGCAGGCTCCAGGGAAGACTCTTCCCCGGGGGCGGAGTGGGGCCACCATTAGGTCAGCTGATGTCGCAGGCCAGCAGGGGCGGAGCCTGATCTAGAGGTGCTTATTCCACCTGCTCTCCCACTCCCAGCAGAAGTTGTTTTACTGCCTGTTTGACTTTCCCCTTTTATATTCTTTAATTGTTACAGTTTCCCTTTCCCCATATCATGATTAATTTTCAAAATTAAATAAATATTATTGTTTCTATTGTAAAAAACATAAAAAATAAATAAAAAGAAAACCTTGCCATTTTCTCACTGTCTCACTGTAGGAGAGTAAGAAAAGCAGACTCCACAAGCTCCCTTCACTTTCTGTTACAGATGATGCAGACTGAACCAGAGATGCCAATCTGGTCTGGCTCCTCTCTCACCTCACTTCCTGCTGCTCCTGCACACGCTCCCTATGTCTCTGCTTAATAGAACAGAGTTCTCTCTGTAGTTGTTTATCCTTGGCTACTTAGTATAGCTGCTTCTCTATATCATATGTATACTAACTTTCTAAATCCAGCTTATCCATTTTATTTTTGGGCAAGCTTTTCCTCATCACTCCAAGGCAGCTTCCATGGTACTTACCTCCCGCTTTGTGCTTCCGTCATGCCCAGGACTAATTAGTAGGGCTTCCCTAATGGGCTACTTCCATGTCTGTTTTCATTATTAGACAACGTGGTACTAGAAGACAGATCATAATGCATTTAATTGTCTGGTCCCCTTAGCATATTAGGCACAATTCCACATAGTGGGTGCTCAAAAGATGTTTATTGAACAAAGCAAGCTAAAGAAAACAATGATTTGAAATACTGGCACCACGTATCTTGAGGTAAATTCAAGATTTATTAGCTCTGGTGTTGTTTCGTTATTTTTTTCCCCAGTTAATGGAGAATACAGTTGCTTCTGATGCAACTACAATGCATAAGTTGTGATTGCTGGAATAAATAGAGCAGAGAATGGAGAGAAGAGATGACATCTCAGCTGCCCATTCTTTTGCCCTCACCTGCAACACCAAACTTGACGCTTTTCGCATTCAGTGAGAAATCAGAACAGCCGTGCCTATAAACACTGTTATGCATTCAGCTTCCCTGTGTGACTGGACTTCATGCCTCATGGAGGATTATGAAGTAGCAACTGGAAAACCTATAAATTCAGAGTGAATTTTATTCACCTCTAATTTTCTGATTGGCAATCTACATCACAGTACTCTTTGGTCAAAACTGCTGAGTTCTACAAATTGTATTTTCACATTTATTTAAGAAGTCTGATTGGCATGTTTTCGCAGGACATAACAATCTATAAAATCTAATTGTCTTGATATAAACATAAACTAAATGCATAACTATTTGCTGAGGCAACTAAATCAAACACTATAAGTATAGAGACAGGAAACTACAACTTGTAACTCTATTGGATATCTCATTGGACCATGGAATTTCTTCTAAAATTTAGCCATTACAAAGGCAATTTCCCAACTTTACAGAAGATATTTAGGAAAGTCCCAATAGTAAATGAACTGAGAACAAACAGAATAAGTTTCTAAAGTAATAATGGTAAAACTGGAGATTGTACTACCCATCCAGGGTTCAGCATTGAGTGATGCTAAAAACCATTAGAAATAGGTTTTATTAGCAAACACTTAACAATTGCAAACTGTGAAAATAATTAAAAACAGCAAAATTGTACTTTAGGCTCAGTAGTCATAAATGTAGGATAAACAATTACCTCAGTGCCTCCAGGATGCCATAAATGTCAGGGTTAGTGTATAATCTCCCACACAGAAGAGCAACAGGTAAACCTGAAACAAATACTCTAGTTAAAGTGGAAATAAGGATGAAGGTCCTCCCTTTCTCTCCTTTGCCGTGTGTGGTGGATTCAGAGACCTTAGAACTTTGTTAGATCATAATCGTGGCCAAAAACTTGTCTAGTTTATTAACCAAAATTAAACTTTTTCTTATATTGTTTTTTAAAAGTATTTTTACTTATTTTTAAATAAAAAATAGATACATGTAGCTAAAAAATTCAAAAAGTACAAAAGGAAGTAGAAATTTCTGGTTTGAAGATGACAGCATGAAGTTGCCATACACCCTCGCTCTCTTCACAAATCACTCCCAAGAAGAAGGAAAACAAAAGGGAAAAACAGAAGTTATGTCCATATTAGGTAGTTAGAGGTAATTGGAATGTTGTGTAAGAGTTGATGGAAAGGGCATCAAAGGCAGGAGACTCAGTGTGAGTCGCCTCCCTTCTGTGTTCAGAGCTGCAACAATGTGCTCCCTGGAGGCAATAACAGTTACCACTCACTCGTGTGTCCTTCTGGACATAATTCACAATTTTGTTTTGTAATCACCCAAATGGTAGACATTATACATGCAGTTCTGCACTTTGATATTTTTAAAGATTATCTTTCCATATCAGTTCAAATAGATCTGCTATTTTTTAAATGAATGTGTGGTATTTTATTGAATGGTGACCCGTAATTTATTAACTGGTCTTCTTAATAGACAAGTAGGTTGCTCATAATATTTTGCAGCTACAAGCAATGCTCCAAGGAATGAAGCTGTATATCCACCCTTTGGCACGTGCATATCTATACAATAAACTTCTAGAAGGTGAATTGTTATTTCAAAGGCTATAAACATTTTTAATTTTGGTACATTTTTTCAGTCACTCTGCCACTTTTGCCGGCAAGGAAAGATACTGACATTTTCACAATGATGCCAATAAAGTGTGTTTTGAAACTATATGATCTCTCCTAATCTATTAATTTCAATGTCAGAGTTTAATTTAATGCTTTCCACTGTAAGTAAAGTTAACATTTTTACTGTATTTGGAACTTTTAAGTGAACCACCATTATGTACTTTGTTCATTTTTCCTATTGGGTTGTTGTTGTTTTTTAATTCATTTGTAGAAATCTTTGTGTATTAAGATAAATTTTCTGTGATATAAGCCACAAATACTTTTTTACAAGTTTACTGTTTGACTTTGTATATAATACTTTTGGACAGATTAAGGAAAAACTTATGTAGTTTAATTAACCAACCTTTTTTTTAATGCTCTTTCCATACTTACCACATTAAAGAGACTTGGCCACCTGAAAATTACATAAAATATTTTATGTGAATATTATAGTGATTATCTGTTTTTATTTGCTATAACTTTTTTTGTCAATCTGGAATTAGCTTCATTTTAAAATTAAGGTATAGAGTTTAAGGTACCTATAAGGTTTTTTTCCCCCAAAAGGATATTAAACTGTTCTAATATATGTGTTGAATGAGCCTCCCTCTCACCACTTCAGACTTGAAATGTTATTTTCATCACAGATTTAATTGCTATGTATGTATGAATATTTCTGGATTTCCACTATTCGTTTTTTATTCATGTGTCAGCATCACACTATTTCAGTTACTATGGTTGTATAACATGCTTCAATATTTACTGTTTCCAGTTCTTTCTCCTTATTCCCACAAAATATTCAAGATTATTTGTGCTTGCTTGTTTTTCCATGTGACATTAAAGTGAGTTTGTCTTGTTATAAATAGAACACTATTCATATTTTTATTTGGATTGCCTTCAATTTTTATGTCACTGAAGAGTGCTTAATATCATTATGATGTTAAGAACTATTTTTTTTTCTCTCATTTCTTAATCTCCTAGAGGAACCATTTTGCACTGTTGGTGAGAATGCAGACTGGTGTAACCACTGCGGGAAACAGTATGAAGATACCTCAGAAAATTAAAAATGGATCTACCTTTTGACCCAGCAATCCCATTTCTGGGAATATATCCCAAACAGCCCAAAACACTAATTCAAAAGAACATAAGCACCCCTATGTTCACTGGAGCATTATTTACAATCATCAAGACATGCAAGTAGCCCAAATGTCCATCAGTAACTGAATGGTAAAGCAACTATGGGACATTTACACAATGGAATACTATTTGGCCATAAAAAGGAAGAAAAATTTTACCCTTTGCGACAGCATGGATGGACCTGGAGAACATTATGCTAAGTGAAATAAACCAGTGAGAGAAAGACAAATACAAGATGATTTCCCTCATATGTGCAATCTAATGAACATACTGAACTAACATGCAAAATAGAGAATGATTCATAGATAGCAGTATGATAGCTATGGGGAGGAGGTTAGGAGCGGAGGGATGGAGCAGAAAGGAAAAAAGACTCATGGACGTGGGCAACAGTGTGATGGTTGCAGGAGGAAGAGAGCGTAAGGGGATTAAATACTAATACAAAAATAGAATAAAATTTAACAAATACTTCCTAGATTGGGCATATTCTTATTTAATTCATGTAATTTTGGGGGTTGTTACTCTACATGGTATCTCCTACTCCATTACTTCTGATTACTTGAATGCATAAAGGCTACTGGTTTTTGTGTATTACTTTTGTGCACAGATACTCTTTGAATTTGCAAATTGTGCTAGACTTTAATTAGTTTCTTTCCAATTTTTCATATAAATATCTGCACAAAATCATTTTATTTTTTGGTTTCTCACTATAACCTTTATTTATTTTGTTTAATTATATTGGTTTGTATTTTTAGAGCAACATTAAGTGATACTGGTGTTAACAGCACTCTTATTTTATGTCCAACATTAGTAAAAATGCTTTTTAGTGTTTCCCTAATAAGCCTATACTGACTTTGGATTGTGGTCATTTATATTTTAGGGTATTATTTTATTCCTACTTTATTATTTTTTTAATCAAGAGTAGATTTTGATTCTTATTAAAAGTCTTTATAGCATAAATAATGATGGATGGTCACTTTTGGTCTGTTTACATAATGAATAATATTTATAAATTCTCTAATATTGATACCTTCTTACATTTTTGTATTGAGTGCCACCTGGCTAATCTCTCTTATTTTTTAATGTACTGCTGCCTTTGCCATATAGTATTTGTTGGGCTTTTTGTATCACTTTTCATTATGCAATTGATCTGGAGTTTTTTTTTATTTTTATTGTACTAACTTTGTCAGGTTTTGGTAGCAATGTTATGTATTTTCAAAGCAAGAGAGAAGTCTGACTTTTTTCTGTGTTTTAGACAAATTTAAAACAATAAACATCAGAATTGTTGTAGTCAAAGTCTCCTGGGAAACTATGTGTGCTTGATGTATTGTCAGGAAGGCAGTTCTTTGAAGTATTTTCTCCCCATGGCAATTGGATTGCTTAGTCTATCTTTTCTGGAGTTGATTCTGGTCAAGTTTTGCTCAGCCATGGCCACTGAAACTCATTAACTATAGACAAATCATATTTTTGGAAGCATGTTGACAGCAATTTGGGCAATTTTCTTATTGCTGTTGAGCTTTTATAGACTTAGATACATAAACAAAATGTAAATTTAAAACATGAGCCACAGAATTTCAAAAACAAGTTTTAGAGTATATTCTGACTATAGGTGTTCTGCTGCATTCCAGTCACGGAAATTGGCTGGAAACTTGAGTGATAACAAAGGGCAGGGAAGCTTTACAGTGACTGTAGCAATCCTTGAAGATGTTGCACAGCTCACAAAAATAGACATGTTTGTGAGAAAGTTGCTTGGCAGAAACCAATCTCCCCACCACTTACTATTCTAAAACTCAGCCTCTCACCCTTGGAGAGCACTGATTTCTGTATCTTTTTCACAAAGATTTGGTACATCCTTGTGCAAGTAGAAAATAGACTATCCATTCTCAAGATGGTGGCGAGATAGGTGGGAGTGGAGTCCACTTACCCCTGTGCATGGGTGAAACACCTAGCCAATCTACTGAGGAACAAAGCTAACAGCCAACAGTACCCCAGCGTTTATGAAGATAGGAGACCAAAAAGTATAGAGGACACTGAAAAAACAGGACTGCTTCAGGACAAAAATGTCCCTGGGACCAGCACAGGGACAAGGGTGACTGCAGCCCCAGGCCCGCGCCTGCTGGGCCTGCCGCAGGACTCCTGGGAGAGAGTCAAGGTAATGCTCCCTCCCCTGCCAAGCAAGGCTTGAGCAGCACTGAGAGAGACCTGGTTGCTTGAAGTCACAGGGAGGGGAATAAGGATGAAGTGGTAAACCCATGGAGACTGTGGGCACCAGCTGGGGAGAGTTGAGAGTTGGGCCATGTGGGGCCCTGACCCAGACAGTCCACAGTCTAGCTGGAGAGGTGGGCTGTGTGAGAGGACAAGCCCTTCCTTGTATGCAGCAGCAGGATTGAGCAGGAGGATTTTCTCAAAAAGAAAGACACTCGGGAGCACTTTGGGTAATTCTCCTGCAGCAACAGCTCCAGTCTTCTCTCCACCTAGCTACCCGGTGCTCCCATGGGGGTGTGGGGGGCATCGAGCCCAAATTCGAAGTCCCGGGAAGAGTGCAACTCAGAGGGACCTGAGACCACAGGCATCGGGGAGAGTGTGCACCATGGAAGGCTCCAAGCCTACACCCATAGCCCAGAGGAGGGTGAGTGCCTGAACCTGTGGGTCCAGGGGGCCACTGGAGAGCTGGGCTGGAGGCTGCCTGAGTGCTGGTTGGGAACAGAGAAGAGCTGGGCTAGGCCCCCTGAGTTGGCTGCAGTCAAACAGCATCCCAACAGCTGAGACAGTGAAACAAATTTCACTTTGCTGCTCCAGAGAACTTGCAAGTTATTGTATATTTGTATCATTATTTTTTTTCATTATTCTTACATCACTCATTTTGTTAGTATTTTTATATCTCTCTTCTTTCTGTTTAGTCTTCTTTGCTTGACTGGTTAATTTGCATTCTGTGATTGGTTTCCCTTTGTTCTCTCTTTCATAGTGTATTGTTAATTAACTATCTTTCACTTCACTTGTGTTCCATTAGCACACTATTCTATGACCTATAGTCCCTATTCTAGTTATCCAGATCACAGAGATTCTGTCATATGGTTGTTGCTCCATTACTATTGTAAATAATAGCTGCTCCATACATTTGTAAATACTACACAGAACCCCTCCCAGATCTCAGCCCACTTCACTGTTTCCTGAACTTTATTACTGGTGTGGTTAACTCTATTCTCTCACACATTACACCTATTTTCTACCCTTCACTCTCACTTTTCCTCATAATCTGACCTCCCACAAGCTCACAGCTTTCTAGATCCAACTCACAATCCTTCGCCCCCTGCAACAAGAGTCTTATCTTCTCTCCACCCTTTCTAAAAAGTGGCTAAAAAAAGTGGATAAACGTGAATTATCACAGTTAACACTACATATATCCAGAGGATCTCCTATTTCTTCTCTAAGAGCTGGTAATTTAAATATCATATAATACACTCCTGCTCTCTTAAATCATTTCGCCTTCCCCCTACAACCTATCACAAAAAAGAGCAGGTAGAAGCTGGGAACACCAGGATACTTCCTGGAAGAGGAAACCCACCAACAAAGGAACCACCAACAGTTAAGAACAGAAGAAGGTGAAGGAGGGAGTGGAAGTCACACTAACTCAGCCCAGGACCTATCTGGAAATACAACTAAATAGTGGAGAAATTACTCAGAATGAACAACTGAACAAGAGCAAGAGAAAAGTCTTAAAACCTTGTACACACAGAAGAACTAGCTCCAACAAAACCTGCCCACAATTGCACAACAGAAATCAAGAAGTGGGGGACAGACTCACCCTCAGATAACCAGCTGGTGGGAAGGACCCACCAACCAAAGTCCAACAACAACCAAAACCCAAAGACATACACAGAGCCAACATAAACACCAGCCCAAGACCAGCAAGCTTGGAAGATAAAGGAGACTGTACCACTGAATCTCACAGGTATTCTACCACAGAAGTTTACACCATAAATCCAGGGGGTCAGAACAGAGCAACTTAAGAAGCAGGGGCTGACAGGAAGAGTCTCACAAACACTGGGAAGACAAAGAAACAATCCCCAAATGAAAGGAAAGGGGGAAGTCTCAGAAACAATGCTAAATGAAAAAGAGGCAACTCAACTATCAGATATTGAGTTCAAAGAATTGGTTATAAGGAAGCTTAATGAGCTCACAGAGAATTACCAAAAACTACAGGGAAACTACAATGAACTCACTGCAAACTATATCAACATGAAAAAGAAATAGAAACTATCAACAAGGGCCAAGAGGAAATGAAGAATACACTTTCTGAACTGAAGAATATAGTAGAAGGAATCAAAAACAGACTTGATGAAGTAGAGGATTGGATCAGTGAGCTGGAGGACAAGATAGAAAAAAACACCCAGAATGAGCAAGAAAAGGAAAAGAGGCTCAGAAAGAATGAAGAGGGATTAAGGGAAATGCAGGACAGCATGAAATGTAATAATATCCATATAATAGGGATACCAGAAGTAGAAGAAGAGCAAGTGATAGAAAACCTGTTTGAAAAAGTAATGATGGAAAATCTCCCTAAATTGATGAGAGAAAAAATCACACAAATCCAGGAAATACAGAGAGTCCCAATCAAGAGGAACACAAAGAGGCCCACTTCAAGACACTTCATAATTAAAGTGGAAAAACTCCAAGACAAAGAGAGGATCTTAAAGGCAGCAAGGGAGAAACAGAAAGTAACATACAAGGGAGCTCCAATAAGGTTAGCTGCAGACTTCTCAATGGAAACGCTCCAAGCCAGAAGAGAATGGCAAAGAAATATTCCAAGTAATGAGAACCAGAGGCCTGCAACCAAGACTACTTTACCCAGCAGGGCTCTCAATCAAGATAGAAGGCCAAATAAGAAGTTTCCCAGACAAAAGAAGTCTAAAAGAATATACCTCCACCAAACCAGCTCTGCAAAAGATGCTAAATGGACTACTTTAAGGAAAGGAAGGAAAAGAGAGAGAGAGAGAAAGGAACACAGGTACAAGAAAATGGCAATGAATAAGTACCTATCAATAATAACCTTAAATGTAAATGGATTAAATGCTCCAATCAAAAGACATAGCATAGCTGAATGGATAAGAAAGCATGACCCACACATATGCTGCCTACAAGAGACCCACTTCAGGACAAAAGACCTACACAGACTGAAAGTGAAGGGCTAGAATCAAATATTCCAAGCAAACAGACAAGGAAAAAAAACCCAGGATAGCAATACTCATATCAGACAAAATAGACTTCAAAAAAAAGGGCCATAAAGAGAGACCCAGAAGGTCACTTCATAATACTCAAAGGAAGAATCCACCAAGAAGACATAAACATTGTAAATATATATGATCCCAACATAGGAGCACCCAAATACATAAAGAAAATCTTGTAGGATTCCAAGAAAGATATTGACAGCAACACAATCACAGTAGGTGATTTTAACACTCCACTGTCAAAGATGGACAGATCTTCCAAACAAAATATCAACAAAAATATTGTGGCATTGAACAATGCCTTAGATGAAATGGACTTAACTGATATATATAGAGCCTTTCATTCCAAAGAAGCAAAATACACATTCTTTTAATGTACATGAAACATTTTCAAAGGTAGACCACATGAAAGGAAACAAAACAAGCTTCAACAAGTTCAAGAAAACTGAAATCATATGAAGCATTTTCTCTGACACAAGGGACTGAAACTAGAAACAAATCTCAAGGAAAAAAACCCAAAACACTAGAAAACAGGGAGATTGAATGGCATGCTATTAAACAATGAATGGGTGAAGAATGAGATTAGGGAAAAAATCAAAAATTTTCTGGAAACAAAGGAAAATGAACTCACCACAATCCAAACCTATGGGACACAGCAAAGGCAGTCTTGAAAGGGAAGTTCATAGCGATACAGGCCTACCTAAAAAGAATAGAAACATTTAAAATAAACAACCTAATCCTATACCTTGGAGAACTCGAGGAATAAAAACAAAGACAACCCAGAGGAAGGAAAATAACAAGGAAGGAAATAACCAAGATCAGAGCAGAGTTAAATGACATAGAGACTAAAAGCACAATTATAAGGATCATTGAATCCAGGAGTTGGTTCTTTGAAAAGATAAACAAAATCGACAAGCCCTTAAGCAGGCTCATCAAGAAAAAAAAGAGAGAGGACCCAAATAAACACAATCTGAAATGCAAGAGGAAAGACTACAACTGATACCACAGAAATACAAAGGATTGTAAGAAATTACTATGAAGAGCTATATGCCAAGAAATGTGAAAACCTAGATGAAATGGACCAATTCCTAGAAAAATATAACCTTCCAAAACTCAATGAAGAAGAAGCTGAAAGTTTGAACAGACCACTAACACCTGATGAAATTGAAACAATAATCAAAAAGCTTCCGACACACAAAAGCCCTGGACCAGATGGTTTCACAGGTGAATTCTATAGAGCATTTAAGGGAGAGCTAACCCCCATCCTCCACAGATTATTTCAAAAAATTCAAGAAGATGGAAGACTCCCCAAATCATTTTATGAAGCCAACATCATCCTAATCCCAAAACCAGATAAAGACATAACAAAGAAAGAAAACTTCAGGCCAATATCGCTGATGAACATAGATGCTAAAATCCTCAACAAAATATTGGCAAATCACATCCAGCATTATGTTAAAAAGATCATACAGATGACCAAGTGGGATTCATCTCAGGGATGCAAAAATGGTACAATATTCACAAATCAATAAACATAATACACCAAATAAACAAAAGCAAAGACAAAACCACATGATCATATCAATAAGTGTGGAAAAAGCATTTGATAAGGTACAGCAACCGTTTATGATAAAAGCCCTCAACAAAGTGGGAATAGAGGGAGCATTCCTCAACATAATAAAGGCCATATATGAGAGACCTACAGCCAACATCATACTCAATGGACAAAAACTTAGAGCTTTCCCACTAAGATCAGGAACAAGACAAGGATGCCCTCTCTCACCACTCCTATTCAACATAGTATTGGAAGTCCTAGCCACAGCAATCAGACAAAAAAAAGCAATAAAAGGCATCCAAATTGGAAAGGAGGAAATGAAACTGTCATTGTCTGCAGATGAAATGATAGTGTACATGGAAAACCCTATAGACTCCACCAAAAAACTACTCGACCTAATAAATGAATTTGGCAAAACAGCTGGATACAAAGTCAATACTCAGAAATCAAAGGCATTCCTGTACACCAACAATGAAACTGCAGAAACAGAAATCAGGGAAAAAATCCCATTTGATATAGCAACAAGAAAAATAAAGTACCTAGGAATAAACCTAACCAAGGAGGTAAAAGACCTGTACTCAGAAAACTACACAACACTGAAGAAAGAAATTAAGGAAGACACAAACAAATGGAAGCATGTACCATGCTCATGGATTGGAATAATTAACATCATCAAAATGGCCATACTACCCAAAGCAATTTATAGATTCAATGCAATCCCTATTAGAGTACCCATGACATATTTCACAGATATAGAACAAACATTTCAGAAAATCATATGGAACCATAAACGACCCCGAATAGCTGCAGCAATTTTGAGAAAGAAGAACAAAGCAGGAGGGATCACAATACCTGATATCAAACTGTATTACAAGGCCATGGTAATCAAAACAGCCTGGTACTGGCATAAAAACAGGCACATAGACCAATGGAACAGAACAGAGAGCCCAGAAATAAACTCAAGTCTATACGGTCAATTAATATTTGACAAAGGAGGCAGGAGCATAAAATGGAGCAAAAATAGCCTCTTCAACAAATGGTATTGGGAGATCTGGACAGCTATGTGCAAAACAATGATCACCAACTTACATCATACACAAAAATAAATTCAAGGTGGATAAAAGACTTAAATATAAGTTGTAACACCATAAAAGTCCTAGAGGAAAACATTGGCAGGAAAATCTCAGACATTCCACTCAGCAACATCCTCATAGACACGTCCCCTAAAGCAAGGGACATAAAGGAAAGAATAAACAAATGGGGCCTCATTGAAATCAAAAGCTTCTGCATGGCTAAAGAAAACAGCATTAAAATGAAAAGAGAACCAGCAGTATGGGAAAACATGTTTGCCAATGATACCTCAGACAAGGGCCTGATCTCCAATATATATAAAGAACTCACAGAACTCCACTCCAGGAAGACAACCTAATTAAAAATGGTCAAAGGACTTGAACAGACACTTCTCCAAGGAAGACATACAGAGGGCCCAGAGACATATGAAAAGATGCTCAGCATCACTAGCCATCAGAGAGATGCAAATTAAAACCACAATGAGGTACCATCTCACACCAGTCAGAGTGGCCAACATAAACAAATCAACAAACAAATGTTGGAGAGGATGCAGAGAAAAGGGAACCCTAGTACATTATTGGTGGGAATGGAGACTGGTGCAGCCACTGTGGAAAACAGTATGGAATTTCCTCAGAAAACTAAAAATGGAACTGCCTTTTGACCCAGCAATTCTGCTGATGGGATTATATCATAAGAGCCCTGAAACACCAATCCAAAAGAATCTATGCACCCCAATGTTCATAGCAGCACAATTTACAGTAGCCAAGTGCTGGAAGCAACCTAAGTGCCTATCAGCAAATGAGTGTATCCAAAACCTATGGTACATTTACACAATGGAATTCTATGCAGCAGAGAGAAAGAAGGAGCTTCTACCCTTTACAACAGCATGGATGGAACTGGAGAGCATTATGCTAAGTGAAATAAGCCAGGCGATGCAGGACAAATATCATATGATCTCACCTTTAACTGGAACATAATCAACAAGAGAAAAAAAGCAAACAAAATATAACCAGAGACATTGAAGTTAAGAACAATTTAACAATAGACAGAGGGGAGCGGGGAAGGGATAGTGGGGAGAAGGGTTTTCAGGAACTACTATAAAGGACACATGGACAAAACCAAGGTGGGGTGGAAGCAGGGGAGGGAGGTTGGTTTGGCTGGGGTGGGATGGAAGGGTGGGGAGAAAATGCAGACAACTGTAAGTGAACAACAATTAAAACAATTTAAAAGTTGAAGGAAAAAACCCTGATCATCCATAGTCACAGTTGCCTCTGCTTATCATCTCAGCTCATGGGCTCAAACATGCAGTGTCAGTTTTTAGTGTTATTCAAAGTATGTTGTGTCACAGAGACCTAAAACTGAGAATTAATTAGGCAAGGGGAAGGAAAGGAAGCAAGCTAAGAAATAAATCATTTTTAATCACTTACTGTGTATATGACCTGATAAAAACCCTACAACATTATGTCATTTAATTTTTACCACTGCAATTTCACAAAGAACTAACTGTGGTTCATTGAATTTAAATGGCATTTTAAAAATCACATAATGAATGCATATCTGAGTTTTAATATGAACTTACGTTCTTTGTACTATACTATCTGAAAATTCAAATGACAAAATGGAGATTAGCAGAGAAATAAAAGTACTGTTGGTAGAGTAAAATATTTCTGACACCAAGTAAAGGGGTTAAGAAATTTCCATAGGCAGCAAAAGCTGAGGTCACTAAAATTTTATATTATAGCCAATTATTTTAATTCCTTTTTCCTCAAGTCTTTTAACACATCATGCAAAAATAACATTTTTATTAGTCTATTCTTAAGCTGTCAGACATATTAAAAAGTAAGAGGAATAAAAACTATGGCTTTGTTCTTTGCAAGTTTCTGGTCATAGAGGTAATTTTCCAAGTAGGCAGATAGTTCCTGAGTGTGAAGCCTGCGATTTTGGTCTTGCCTTCCCTCCACAAGAAATTCAGACACCTTTCCGAAGTCATTCTTGTGAAAAGATTGACTTTATAGGGGTGTACAGTAGGCATTTAACTCAGGAAATAAATTTCAACATGAAAACAACTCCCACCACTACCACACAAACTAGAGCTCACTGGTTGCTAGACTAGAAGAGAACTGATAATTCAGCCTTCTCATTAATTCATACATACAAGTGATTTTCTTAGAACTCAGATTTTATTCCATTAGCTCAAATATGTGTTTTCAAAGAAGTTTTATGGAAAACACAATTCCCTTAGGGTGAACTTGCAAACGACATCTCTAAAATTAAAAATGTGTTAAAGAAATGTTGGACAGTACATTCATCTCCTGGTGATTTGACTAAACATTTAGATATTAAGGTACTGAGAAGTCCTACAATAAAGAAACTGATGCGCTTTATTTAATCCAGCATTTTCAAAATAATATTTGACCAACAATATTTCTTTTTATTTATGGGACACTGTAAATCTCTCAGGCTATTATATGAGGTCTATCTGGGAAAAGTCCAGCTATTGCTAATATAATGAGAACAGTTTGTGCAACATCGATGTAACCTGGCAACCAAGGTGAGTGGACTGGAATGCACATGCATGAACAATGACAACTTCACTGTACTAGTTAGTGGCGGACAATAGACGCCACTGACTGAGCATGTGTACTGTATAGACGTCACATTCAAAATGACCAAGTGAGTAGAGCAACAGATCTGCAGCAAATTTTGCATTAAGCTTGAATATCCTTCTGTGGAAACTATTTGGATGATTCAGAAGGCTTTTGGGATGATATAGTGACTGCAGTGAAAATAAAAGCATGGCACAAACACTTCAAAGATGGTTGATAATCTGTTGAAAGTGATCCACATTCTGGAAGGCCTGCAACAAGCTGAACACCTGAGAATGTTGAATGAGTACAGTCTGCAGTCAACAAAGATTGCATACTGACAGTGTGAGAACTAGAAGCTGATCTGGGGATTCCAAAACTACTGACTTTTCCCCAAACTAAAATCACCTTTGAAAGGGAAAAGATTTCAGATTATCAATGAGATTCACAAAAATACAATGGGGCAGCTGATGGCAATTCCAACAAAGTATATTGCAGAGTGTTTTGAACAGTGGAAGAGATGCTGGGAGAACTGTGTGAGGTTCCAAGGTGCCTATTTTGAAGGGGCCTGAGGCATCATTGGCCTATGTACAATGTTTCTTATATCTTCTTCAATAAATGTCTATTTTTGTACATGGCTGGTTACTTTCTGAACAGACCACATTGTATATCATATGTACACACTTTATCTTTTGTAAATCGGGATGGCAAACTAGAGCACACAAACCAGGTGCACCCATGGCGTCCTTTTGTACACCACAGAAGACCAAGTATAGCAAGGGCTTCACATAACTCTCAAACCCTACAATATCTTCTCAGAGAAAGTTTAGTTAATCTGAACCAAAATAACACAATTTCAGTAAATAAAAAATGTCATTTATTACAAATTATAAAAAAGAATGAGATAATAATTCATTTTTCATTTTAAATATCACTCCTTTAAATAACTCAAAATTGAATTATGAAATACAAAACATAGAAGTGAGAAGATTAGAGGGTTTGGGCAGTGTGTAAAGGATTTAAACTTTTAAATTTAAAGTCTATATCAGGAGGCAACATTTCATGGGCCAAAATAAAAGTTAGCTTCAGTTTACTCAAAAATATCTTTGACGCTATTCCAACTGAATAATTTCTATCCCCAAAGAATCACTTACCATCTCTATAGTCTCATATTATCAAATAAACAGACTGAACTCATTGTTTCTTCATTTAAGGAGTTTCAAAATTACTTTGTAACTTAAATACTTGAATTTTATAAACTCCAACTCTGTCCCACATTAACTGGGTTATGTCAAAATGTCACTAAATCTGTTAAAATTTTTCAAAACACAAGTCTGTTAGATTCTCCCTCTTGAGACTTAAATTTTGTAGTTGCCAGGTAAGTTCTCTATGTATAATTTGATAGATCTTCCAGAAATTTTTTTTTTTTTGCTTTCTCTTCTTCTCTTCTCTTTTTATTGCTATGCAACAAACCACTGCAAAACTTAGTGGCTTAAAACTATAATGTAATATGTTTATATATTAATATCACCTATGGTCCTGTGGGTTGACGGGGCTCAACTGGGTGGCTCTCACTTTGGGTCTTTCATCCAGTTATAATCAGATGGCACATTTAGGATGAGGTCATTTGAAGGTTTGATTGGGTTGTATGTCCTGATGACTCACTCACATGGCTGGCAGTTGATTGGGAGCTATTGACTGGGAGCTCATCTGGGGCAGTCAGCTGCAATGCCAACAAATGGTCTCTCCATGTGATTTGAGCTTCTCACAGCATGGAAGCTGAGTCCAGAGAGGGAGTATCCAAAAGACCCAGGTGAAATCCTCAAGAGATCTATCCTCAGAAGTTCATACCATTACTTCCACAGCATTCTGTTGGTCAAGCAAGTCACTCAAGCCAACTTTGTCTCAAGGGGAGATAAATCAAGTCCCACTTCTTGATATGGTGTGAAATATGAGCAGTATGGAATTGGTACCCGTTATCTTTAGAGCTCTATCTACCAAATATGATGGATAGATGATATTTACTCATCAAAGAAGCTCTAGCATTCCATTCCAAGCCTATGGCAAATTAAGAGAATGCACTTTCTCCTTTTAATTTCTCATTGACAAAGCATTAATGCTACCCACTGTTTCCAGTGGAAAAGTAATAACTACAAACTTGGATGTGCTCTGATTTCCTTTTAAGAGGAGCTACATTTGGGTAGCCCAAGGGTGCTTTTGTTTTATTTTTCTGTGGTAATTTCTTGTGAAGTAACTCAATTGTTTTTATGTAACCTTATCAATCACAGCCTGGATGATATGATATAGTGTTTCCTTAATTGACACAATTCTGCAAATACATACGGTACATGCAGCAAGACAGGGTACTTATTGGGGAGGTTTCACAGTTTATTTCTTTACATAATTGAATAAAAGCAATAATTGGACAGTCTCATTGCTTAGAAACAGTCTTGAGAGCAACTGATCTGTTTAAATGTTTCTCCATTTATTTAACCAGGTTGTATAGTATATTTTCCCCTTAATATTTTGCTGTAAATGTATGTGTGCATGTGCACACACACATATTCAAATAGGAATAGGTCTTGCCGTTTGGGCTTATTACAGTGAGTTAATTAGGGGAGAAAGAGGCCAATTTAGTCAGGGCTTTACTTTCATGGAGGGTCTTAAGTTCAGAACTAAAAATTTTCTTGAAAGAAATCATACTTATACTCAGAGAAGTACCCTAGCACCAATAAAAAAGACATTCATCACACAATTTAGACTCTAATTCATGATCTAACCACTATAGAAACTTACAGTACACGACCAAATTTTTAACTACAACTGAATTTTATGACTCTCTTGTGAATAGCACCAATACATTGTAATGAATTTGTGTATATGTGTTAAATTGGTTGAGCTTTATTTTCAATATAAACTCATTATATTTACCACAATTTTGCAGTTTGTTTTTAAATTTTTGAATTTTGTTTAATAGGTGTGGCACCTCACGACATGGTAGATAAAGCCTTCTCTTGGCTTCAAGAAACCATGTACCTCCCTCATCTGCATTTTCTGGAGTCAGGAAGGGGTTGTGAGTGGTGCTCTGTTTACTCCATTTAGGTAGGAAAAATGTTTATTTAGCCAAAGATGCATAAAATTCATTTGTGGGAGGTTAACTTCTGAAAAAAGCCTTTGATATGGTGCTATAGTATAAAAGTCAGTTTGGGACTAGCTTCTACATTAACATAACAAAGAGAAGAGAACTTTCATAATTTTGTGTGAAGTAGGAGGGCAGCTGAGCAGTGAGTGTGAGGTTCTTCAAGCATAGAGAAGACTCCCACATTTATTACATTGTTTCCTATATAAATTGTTGTTAGGTTACTTGCTTCAGTAAATTCCACTTTGCCCAGAAATGCTTTTGTATGGTGGGGTTTTGTTTTGTTCTGTTTGTTTGTTTTTTGAGAATCTCAGAAAAGAAGAAGGAAATGACAGACTATTTAGACTACACAAAGGAAAAATGTGATGGAGTAAAGGCCGGTAATGAAGCAGAGCCCCAGCAGGGCAGAAAATGGACAGACTGTATTCCAGGCTGCCCTAGCAAGGCTAGGGGGCTTGATAACGAGAGGCATGAGGCAAGGCTCAGCTGAGTCGAAGGAGCTTTCAACTACTAGGGGAAATAACCTGGGTTTTATCTTCGCCTCATCAATGCCAGGGAGCTTGGTTCCATTTTCTCTATAGGGAGACACAGTCAGCAGCTGGGTTAGAACTGGTTTTTACATTATGAGCGTAAACAAAAGTCAACCGGCTCTTTTGTCACCACAAAGAATTTATTTAATGATAAGAAAGGATTGTAATCCAGTACATACAGACAGGGGCTGCATGCATGAAGAGAGAGCAAGAAGAAGCAGGGAGTTCTGTTCCTGCCACAGGTCCTCCCAATTCCTGTCTTAGTTAAGGTCTCTGTCATAAATTTTGACAGTACCAGATAGGAGCCTGTGGCTTGTCTCTTCAGCATGGTAGTAGTGTGACATTGGCAAAATTTTTAGCTCTCACTGTCTCAGTTTCCCTCAACGTGCATTGGGGTTAATGAGACCTTAAAGTATTTCTCTGAGGCTTAAATGATATAATGCATAAAACATTCCTGACAGAGATACATATCTAGTAAGTGCTTGGTAAACAATAGCTATCATTTTTATTACTAATAGTAGTACAACAACGATGAACGATGTTCAAACATCAGCTAAGAACACTACAGGAGAACCATTTCCTTTGAAGGAACATTGTGCTCTGGCAGCTCTACATCTGGATGGAACTTGGCAGTAACAACCTAGAGCAGAAATAGCTAAAGCAATAGACACGTACTTGATGAGTTTTCAAAACTTAACTCTGAGATTTGGGAATACAAAGTCTTCTGGAAGGAGAACACAGGCTTTGGATCAAAAGCAAAAGTTAAGACACCTATTAGTAAGGATCAACATGGAGCAGGGACCAGTGGAACCTCATAACAAGGCAGGGGAGGACAAATTCCATGGCATTTAGAGCTAAAAAAAAAATACAGTGAACCTTTAACAAATGGGTTTGAACTGCATAGGTCCACTTACACTCAGATTTTTTTTTTTTTCACTAAATACCTATATGGTTTTCGATCTGTGGTCAGGAATCCACAGATTCAAAGAGCTGACTGTATGCATTGATCTAAGTCAGTTTATACCGGGACTTGAGCATCTGCAGATTTAGTATATGGAAATCAATCCCCCATGGGTACTACAGGACAGTAAATTTGAGGGGAGTCAAAAGTTATACATAGATTTTCAACTGTGTGTGCAAAATTGATGCTTCTAACCCCTTCATTGTACAATGGTAAGCTTAACTACAGCTTAGAGTCCCTTAAGTCAGGTCCCGGAGGGTCAGGCCTTGGGATCAGGATTCATGTACTCCCGGGAGGAACTGACAAGGGTGAGGGGAAATCAAGACTGAAAAAGCAAAGAGGAGATGTCAAACAAGAACAACGTGTTAGAAACCCCAGCTTTAGCCTAATTCCATAGAAGCTCATAGTTGCTTCCCTTGAGACAAAGGAGCTGGTTTTTATTACTCAGTCCCTGTCAGTTTGGGCACTTTCCAGCTTTCATCATATGGCACAGCCAGAGCAGAGTAAAGAACACCTGCTGGAGGTCAGTCACCTTGGCCAGAGTTACATATGGCCTTACTCCTGGCATGATGTTCAGTTGGTACCCACAAGGACAGTCACACTGATCATTAAGTATTTAAATCTTTCTGTACAGTAATGGCTTAATAAAGAACCTTTTCTAGGAACATGTGTAAAGGACTCATGGACAAAGACAATGGCAGGGGGAGGATTGAATGAGGGAGGTGGGGTGGGTAGGGCAGGGGAGAGTAATGGGGGAAAAATGGGGACAACTGTAATTGAACAATAAAAAGTAAAAAAGAACCATTTCTCCAAGGTCCTGCAGTGCCCCGTGACCACTCTGGTTTCCTGGAGCCCACTCCTAGGACACTTTAGATCTCCCCACAGGCTTCTGGCTACTGATCTGATCAGTGTTCTTTCATAGATGCTGAAGAAGGTTTGGAATATCACCCACACGCAGGAGTCTTCCAAATCATCAGTATATACTTTCATACATCGTTAGTCAATCATTTAGTAAGGTTGCATGCAGTTCCTTTAACTCTTTCTTCAAAGGGATACAGTTCAAAACACTGTGGAAGGCAGAAAAAGCAGTGCATTGTGGGGTTTTGGAGGTTAACTTCTCTTCCTTATCCAGGAAGCCCTGGACGTTTTTAGTAAAGTTCTTGGACTGATTTAGTAATGTGACCTTTAATGGCAAGTCAGCTTGTCTTCTAAACTCAGGTGTTTAATAGGAAACTTTGGAGAAAATAGCCTCTAAATCAAGTAAAGTGACACACCCTGAGAATGGAGAGAGGTAGTGTATCACTATTTAGCAAACAAAGCTTCCTGCTATGTTTACTCCTGTGAGTTCCTTTGAGGCTCCTGTAATGACTGTTTTGACAGGCCAAATCTGTCTTCCATCCAAGTTGGTAAATAAAGTTATTTCATAGTACAGCAGGGAGGAGTTTACACGTTTAAAGGGGTGATAGAATAACCAAGAATGTGCTCTTAGGATAGATGGGCTTAACTATTTCCACAAGCCTTTTGCCTCCTAGTCAAATGCCAGTGCAACTTAAGATAGGGTCTTAAGTTCAGCTGTGCTCAGGAAAAGATGAGACATTTCTTCCCCATTACTTCTAAACGCCATTTCTTCTGGATTACTCTAATGGATGTACATGCTAACACACATTCCAGTTTCAGGTGTGTGTGTGTCTATGTGAGAGGGTTGTCGTACTGAATTTCCCAGGAGCAGATGCTAAAACAAAGTTGTGAGTGCCAGCAGCTTATTGGGACAGTGATCCCAAGAATCAACAGAAGGGATGTGAGGAAATGATAAGGGAGAGGAAAAGCATCATTAAGCAGGTTATCACTGTGAGGAAAGTTAGGTAGTATAGAGACAGTGGACCACATGTGGCTCAGGTTAATCCCGCCAAGGTGCTAGTAACATCTCTCTATATCCAGGCCATTTCATGCCTGCATTTACCTGTCTTCTCAAGATAGACACATGAATTTGAAAACCTGTGGTTAGTTGATGAGTCAGAACAAATGGGTGCTGGGTGAAATGCTTTGGCTATTACTTGACATCCTTGACACTGGGCATCAAAGTGGGTGTCCCTGCAACTCAAACCATAGCAACATGAGAAGTTTTACTAACTGCCATCTTCTATCTTTATAAAGTCCTTAGTGTTATCCTTCATTAACAAACTCATAGTAGCATTCGACATTTCTGGGTTAATGCTCTTACTAATGAAATCTTTAGATATCTCCAGAGCTATGCCCAAAGCAAAGAAAAGTTATAGGAAAATTTGAGTTCCTGACATCCCCATCTGTAGCAGTAACCATGGTTTACTCCTCACCTCTCCTGGCCTTAGTATCATGCAGTAAATAAGAAGTCTAAATTTTATGATCTCTTCTTTTGCCAAATTTAGCAAATTTATTTGTTTCTCTTGCTACTTGCACTTTTTTTCAGGGAGAGAGATAATATTGTCTTTTTAATTTTCATATCTGTTTTCTCCATTACCTAAGCGATTTCAAAAACTTAAAAACATTTGGAAAACATAGAGAAGAAAAAAATTATCCATATCCTATTCATTCTAGTGTGTTTCCTTTATTCTTCCTTATGAAAGTATTTTTATGTAGTCAAAATTATGATGTATATACATTTTTAAAATATTTATACAGCTGTGAGAAAGAAAACAGAAAGGAAAGTGATAGCTCTTTTCAAATACTTGAAAGACTCCCACACAAAAGAGATGACAGATTGTTCTGTGCAGATTCAAGGGATCAGTGAGAGGAAGGAACATCAATTTTGCCTTATTATAGGAAAAGAAGTTTCTTTTTCTATATCCCTAGAGGAGTAGTGGTACTCAAAGGACATGCAACAGAGAAGAACTAGAGAGGTGTTAGAATAAGGTGACACCACTCTGTTTTGGGGAAAGACAGCTCAAAGCTTTTACCATTTAAGCTCATTTTGTGATACACTAGCTGGAACCTTTCCTCTTTGTAAAGTCTCAAATGCTATCATTCCATCATCAAATTCATAGCAGCCATTTAGCCATTTCCACATATCTGGACTGATGCTCTTACTAATGACTCTTCCAAGGAAGATAAAAACTGTAAAAATCTTCATATGTCATCACAGCTGTGCCCAAGACAAAAGAGAGATATAAGAAAACAGAACTTTTTCATTATCTCTCCAAACTACATTTTTTTTATTTCTATTACTAGCTATCTTATGCTGCAATGACTTTCCTTTGTATGTCTCCTAATAAGCCTGAACTGGTTTATTCACCCCCTTCCTATATTGTGTTTTTGCAAAATTATCTGTCAGACTCCTAATACTGGTTCTGTTGGATTATTTGGCTGATAGTTTGGCTTATGTTACCTGTGAGTAACATACGTGGTAAAAATAGCAAGTCATGCAATGTCACATTCATTAAAACTTGCTCATAAAAACAGATTTGAATTCTTCTTGAGAAATGGGTGAAAATATGGACTCTCATTCTTATAAGCTTTTCTCTACCATTTCTTTTTATATTTAAAAAAACTGTAATGCAGTTCTTAAAAATACATTTTAGTGTGCATGGGAGTTAAATTGATCATCGACTGGAAGCCAACCCTTTTCTGCTTGAGAAACCATGCAGAAGGGGACGTTTGGGTATTCAATATACTTGTAAGATGAGAGAGGCATTAAGTAGGAGAAATGAAATCCTCTTAACATATCACTGCAGCAGACATTTAGCTAAAACATTTTTCTACCAAATTGCTTTTCGAAGGTTTTATTGAGATTTACAACTGAGAGACTTTACAAGGCAGGTAGAGAAAAGTAGAAATTCAGGGATGATCTGGAATAGGCTTGCTTCAGCAAGAGCATTCTTCATTGGGTATCTGGGGGTTTGATTTGTCTCTATTGCAAAAATGATTACTCAGAGATAGATGAATTTTACTTCTGGTGCTTTTGACTGTTTAAGGTGCATCTATTTGTTTTATTTGGTATAATTTTAAAGTAAGAGCTCTAACATAGGAAATAAAGACATGAAGTCCACTCAAAGAACCTGAGACTCTGAAAGATAGTGGACTTTACTGAAGCCATAAGAATATTAATTACAGTAACAAGATTTGGTTCTAGGTCTTCGGATGCTTATTTTTATTGTTGCTATTGTTTTGATTTGCTTCCTCTGTGCCAGACTATGGATAATTATATATATATTTAATCTGTTCATTTTTATAATTCATACACTGATTTTATTTTATTTTTTATTTAATCTTTATTGTATTTTTTCCATTACCATTTAGTCCCCTTATACCACCCCCAGCAATCACCACACTGTTGTCCATGTCCATAAGTCCTTTTTCATTTTTGCTCAGTCCCTCCATCCCCTAAACTTCCTACCCTACTAGCTGTCATCTGTTCTCCATCTATGAGTCTGTCTCCCTTTTTTTTTGTTAGTTCAGTTTGTTTGTTAGACTCCACATATGAGTGAAATCATATGTTATTTATCTTTCTCTAACTGGCTTATTTCATTCAGCATAATGTTCTCTAGGTCCATGCATACTGTCACAAAGAATAAAATTTTCTTATTTTTTATGGCTGACTAGTATTCCATTGCATAAATGTTCCATAGTTGTTTTACCACTCATCTACTGATGGACACTTGGGCTGCTTCCATATCTTGGCAATTGTAAATAATGCTGTGATGAACATAGGATTGCTTATGTTCTTTTTGATTAGTGTTTTGGGTTCTTTCAGGTATATTCCAAGAAGTGGAATTGCTGGGTCAAAAGGCACATACATTTAAAAATTTTTGAGGTATCTCCACACTGCTTTCCACAGTGGGTATACCAGTCTGCATTCCCACCAACAGGGCAAAAGTGTTCCCCTTTTGCTACATCCTTGCCAGGACTTGTTATTTGTTGATTTATTGTTGATAGTCATTCTGAGAGGTGTGATTATGGTATCTCATTTAATTTACATTTCTCTGATGATTAGTGATACTGAACATCTTTTCATATATCTATTGGCCATCTGTATGTCCTCTATGGAGAAGAATCTATTCAGGTCCTTTGCCCATTTTTTAATTGGGTTGTTTGGGGTTTTTTTTTTTTTTTTGGTGTTGAGTTTTGTTAGTGTTTTGTAAATTTTGGATATTAACCCCTTATAATCTGTATCAGTAAGTGAATATGTTCTCCCACTCTATGGGTTGTCTTTTTATTTTGTTGATGATTTCCTTTGCTGTGCAAAACTTTAGTTTGATGCACTCCCATTTGTTTATTTTTTCTTTTGTTTCCCTTGCCTAGGGAGATATATCCAATAAATAATTGCTATGAGCAATATCTGAGATTTTGTTGCCTATGTTTTCTTTTAGGATTTTTATGGTGTTGGATCTAACATTTAAGTCTTTGATCCATTTCAAATTTATTCTTGTGTGTGGTGTAAGAAGTTGGTCTAGTTTCATTTTTTCTGCATGTATCTGTCCAATTCTCCCAACACCATTAATTGAATAAACTATTTTTAGTCCATTGTATGTGTTTGCTTTCTCTGTCAAGTATTAATTGACTATAAAGTTGTGGGTTTATTTCTGGGCTCTTTATTCTGTTCCATTGATCTATGTGTCTGTTTTATGCCAGTACCAGGCTGTTTTGATTAGTATGGCCTTATAGTATAGTTTGACATCAGGTAGCATGATTCCTCTAACTTTGTTTGGTATTGCTACCCTGTAGTTTCAATGATATGTAACTTCCTTAAGTTTATTATCTGTAAAGAGACATACAAAACAAAACTCCTGGTCTGTAGGGCCCAGCTTCCCTTCATCTGGAGTGGTCAAGGGTAGTTCTGAATTTGTAGGATAGCATAAATCTTGGACTTCACTGTAGATAAAGATACCACCCTTATATTTCCTTTTATTGATGTTTTCCCAATCCCTATAAATCAAATCTTTTATTCTGAGATAATTGTAGATTCACATGCAACTGTAAAAAATAATGCAGAGATATCTCCTTTATATTTTTAGTTATTAATAGTTTTTGCTATTCTAGTTCCTTTTTTCTTTCATACAAATTTTAGAATAGTCTTATCTATGTCCATTAAAAATTCTTGCCACAATTTGAGAGTAATTACATTAAACCTATATATCAATTTGGGGATAACTTACATTATTGTTGAGTCTTCTAATTCATGAACATGGTATTTATTTCCATTTATTTACATTTCATTTTCATTCTTTTAACAACGTTGTATAGTTTTCAGCAAACAGGTTTTGTATTTATTTTGTTAGATTTACTTCTAAACATTTCATTTTTTTGAATGGCTATAAATTGTATTATATTTAACTTTGGTGTTCACATGTTCTTTGATAGCATATAGAAATGCCACTGAGTTTAGTAAGTTTCTCCTGTATCCTAAAACCTTGCCGATCTCATTTATTAATTGTAGGTGTGTTGAATAAAATTAGTGAGAGAGGACATACTTGAGTTAGTCTCAAACTTAGGGAGAAAACATTGAGTCTTTCATTATTAATTATAATGTTAGCAGTAGGATCTTTATATATATATACACACACATATATAAATATATATACATATGTATATTAAAGATTTTATTTATTTTTTAGACAGAGGGGAAGAGAGGGAGAGAAACATCAATGTGTGGTTGCCTCACACATGCCCCACACCGGGGAACCTGGTCTGCAACTCACGCATGTGCCCCGACTGGAAATCTAACCAGCAACCCTTTGGTTTGCAGGCCGACAGTCAATCCACTGAGCCACACCAGCCAGGGCAGGATCTTTATAGATGTATTTTTTCAATTTGAGGAAATTCTTTTTTCCTATTTTATCAGAAATGAGTGTTGAATTTTGTCAAAAAATTTTTTCTACATGGATTGATGCAATTGCATTATTTTTCTTTTAACCTCAATATGATAGACTAATTTTGATTGATTTTTGAATATTGAGCCATGCTTATATCCTTAAAATAAACTCCATTTGGTCATGGTATATAATTCCTTTTATGTATTGTAGTAATATAATTGCTAATCTTTTGTTAAATATTTTGCATCTGTAATTATGAGAGATATTAGACTATAGTTTCTTTTTGTACTATCTTTGTCTATTTTGGTGTAAGGAAAATACTAGCTTAATTAAATAAATTAGGGAGTATTGTTTTCTCTTAAATTTTGTGAAAGAGATTATGTAGAATTGATACTAATTATTCCTGAAATGTTTGATAGAATTCTTCAGTGAATCCATCTGGGCCTGGAGGCTATATTTATAGGGATTTTAAAATTAAAAATACAATCCCTTAATATTAATATAGTTATACAAATTATTTATTCCATAATGATTGAAATGCATTGTTCTAAAAGACATTTAGTCTAAGTTGTATACAGAGGGTGTTTTTGCAATATCCCTTTATTATCCTTTTGGCTTCTGCAGCTTTTGTTGTAATATCCCATTGTTTATTTGTTTCTGATATTAGCAATTTTTATCTTATCTCTTTCTTTTTTTTGAATCTCCATCTGAGAATATGTGTATTGATTTTAGAGAGAGAGAAAGGGTGGGAGCAGGGTGGAGAGAGAGAGAGAGAGAGAGAGAGAGAAACATTGCACCGACTGGTGATTGAACCTGCAACCTAGCTCTGTTCCCTGACCAGGGATTGAATCTGCAACCTTTTGGTGGAAAAATGCTCCAACCCACTGAGCCAACCTGGCCAGGGCTTTTTTCTATTTTTTTTGTTGTCAGTCTTTCAAGAGTTTTGTAAAGTTTTCTCGTCTTTTTAAAGATCCACCTCTTTGTTTTACAATGATTTCTATATTTTTATATTTTTGATTTTCTTGTTTATTTATCTTTATTATTTATGTTCTTTGGCTTGTTTTGGATATATTTTACTTTTCTTTTTCTGAGTTCTTGAGATTCATCTTAGAGTCTTAGATTATTGATTTCAGACTTTTCTTCTTTTTTAATGTATGTATTATTAGTCTGTAAATTTTCCTTTCAAAACTTCTATAGCAGGGTTCCCAAAATGTTGATATGTTGTATTTTCAGTTTTTTATGTAGTCACATGTATTTTTAAATTTCTCTTAAAAGTATTTATTGAGCCATGGATTGTTAAAATTGTGTTCTTTAGTTTTGTAGATTTTCATGTTATGTTTCTATTTGATTCCATTTTCGTCAGAGAATAAACTCCGCAACATTTCAATGCTTTTGAATGTGTTGATGCTTGTTTTTATGGCTCTAAACATGGTCTATATTGTCATATGTTCAGTGAGTGTCTGAGCAGAATGTGCATTTTGCTGTTGTGGAGTGGTGTATTCAAAAATGTCAGCTAGATCCTCTTGGTTGATGGAAAAGTCCATTGTTTTTTGTGCACATTTGTGCTTACTGTATTTTTCTATCCTTCCTGATTTTTTAAGATTTAAGAAATCATTTCTTTTAGAGAATTTTGTTTAGAGAATGAACTTAACTATTATTGTAGAGCACCTCTCCTGGCAACAAATTCTATTTTTTCCTTCATCTGAGAAGGTCTTAATGTTCTCTTCATTTCTAAAGGATATTTTCACTTAGTAAGGAATTCTGAACAGTTCTTTTCTTTCAACACTTGAAAATTATGGTGGTGTTTCCTTGTGCCCTCCATGCTTTCTGAAGAAAAATCCACTGTCATTCAAGTTGTTTCTATAGGTTCGGTAGGCCATTTCCTGGTTGTTTTGAAGACTTTTTTTCTTGTCTTTAATTTTCAGATGGTTAACTGTTGTGCCTTTGTATGGATTTACTTGAGACTTTCCTGTTTAAGATTCACTTAGTTTCTCAAATCTGTAGGATGGTTTCTTGTTAAACTTTGAATATTTTTTAATGTAGCCCCCCTCTTCTCTCCTTCCAGGACGCTAATGACATAAATATTAGATATTTGTTTTAGTGTCACAGGTCCCTGAGGCAATCTTTATTTTTATTCTATCTTGTCTCCGTTGTTTATTTTGGTAATTTATAAGGTTATACCTTGATTCACTCTTTCTTTCTTCCATCACCTCCATTCTGCAGTCCAGTTCATCCACTGAGCTATATTTTGGTTATTTCATTTTCCATTTATAAGATTTTCATTTGGTACTTCATTATTTTATTTTTTATTGAATATTGGGGTGACATTAGTTAATACAACTATATAGGCTTCAGGTGTACAATTCTATAATACATTATCTGTATATTGTATTATATGTTCACCACCCAGAGTCAAGTCTCTTTCCATCATCATTTATCCTCTCTTTATCCTCCTCCACCTCCCCCAACTCCCTTTTCCTCTGGTAATCACCATACTACTGTCTGTGTCTATGAGGGTTTCTTTCCTAAATCCTTTGACCTTTTTCACCCAACTCCCCAAAACCCTTCCCCTCTGACAGCTGTCAGTCCATTCTCTATATCCATGAGTCTGTTTCTATTTTGTTTGTTAGTTTATTCTGTTTATTAGATTCCACATATAAGTGAAATCATATGTACAGTCTTTCTCTTACTGGGTTATTTCACTTAGCCTAATACTCTCCAGATCCATCCATGCTGTCACAAAGCTAAGATTTCCTACCTTTTTTATTTTTATTTTTATTTTACAGTCAAGTAGTATTCTATTTTGTAAATGTACCAACGCTTCTTTATCCACTCATCTACTGATAGGCACTTGGGTCATTTCCAGATCTTGGCTATTATAAATAATGGTGCAATGAACATAGGGGTATGTATATTCTTTTGAATGGGTTTTGGGTTTCTTTGGATATATTCCCAGAAGTAGAATTGCTGGGTCAAAAGGCAGTTCCATTTTTACCTTTTTGAGGAAATTCCATACTGTTTTCTACAGTTGCTGCACCAGCTGCATTGCCACTGACAGTACACAAGGGTTCCCTTTTCTCCACATCCTTGCCAGCACTTCTTTGTTGAAGAAGCCATGGTCCTTCTTTATATTTATTTACTGAAACTTTTCATTTATGTAGTGAGTCTTTCTATTTATTTATTTTAAGCATATTCATCATTGTTCATTGAAGCATTTTTATCATTGGTGCATCTATTCATCATCTCTTTTGGTTCCATTTTAGATTTTTATGGACCTCAGTATGAGTTTTTTAAAAAATTAAAACCTGTATATGTTTGTGTTATAGCACAAGATTCTGGATATTATTTAAACCTTCTGTTTCATTTGGCATTTTTTTTCACAACTACAGCAGTGCAAGGAGTTAGGAGGACCATCTCATTACTGTCAAATGAAGATAGAATTTCAGGTTCTTTGCTTCTGTTTACAAATGAGGGCAGGTGTGTGTGTGAGTTCTAGCTCCCCCTGTGGTGTTTACTGACACTGCGGTTGGGATGCCATCCTCATTTTTGTATGGTATTAAGAGACAGAATATACAACATTTCCTTTCGGAGTATTTTGGCACTGTTCACTTATCTAGCTAGATACAATTTTCTAAGCTGATTGTCCAGGATATATAGAAAGTATGGTAATGACTATTAATAGGTAATTATCATCAATATCTTGGAATATAAATCAAATGATTTGTTGACTTTATCTTAACACCAAAGAAGAAAGTGTTTTTAAGGTAAAGTATGTTGATCTAAAACTGTGGTGACATAGGAAACCCTAATATTGTAATAATGTTGTATATATCTTAATTTACCTAAGTAGATGTTTATCAGTTTTTCTAGATACCTAAAGAGTTCCATGTGCCCCAAATTAACTAAAATTATCACTCTAGAGAATTTAAACTGCTGAAGAAACTTCTGTATTTCAGCAACTAAGACTGGTTTACTAAAGCACAGCATTAGGTAACTTTTCAAATCATGTTTCACAAGGAGCAGGGTAGGATCCTTATAAATTATACATGATCAGAAACCACATTTTGGTCTTAGCAAATTAAGTGAGCAAATTCTTTCACAAATTTCCCTTCCCCAGGTAGAATGCATCATTGGTCATTCGGCCTTATACCAGGATCTTTACATTTCAGTCTTCCCACCATGTAGTAGCATATTGAATATAGTGTCGACAACTTCTGTCCCTAGTTCCTAGCAGAGAAAAACAGCTTATTATGTGTCTTTTTTTTTTTTTTTAAGTATGCCAGAGGCTACACTGGGAATATTCAAAGATATTTCAGTCTTGGGTTTTTTGGGAGACTTTCAGTCACCTTTGATTGAGCTACATGGGACATGTTCAGGAGAATGAGCAATTACAAAAAGCTAAAGGAGGCAAAATCACAGGCACCTAGGATGCAGGATGCCAGAAGCCAATGTGGGGGATGAGGAAGCTCTTTCTTGACAAGCTCTCTGGGCTGTGCATATAGCTCATCCAAAACCAAAGGCAGATCTTTATCGTTTTTCTCTTACCTCCCATTTTCCTAGTCCTTGTGGCTTGACTTTATGTTTTTTTTGCTATGGTTTTGGCTTTTTCTCTTTATTTGCCCTCTGTCAGCTCCATATTAGTTATGGATTTGCCTATTACTTGGTTTTGTGGAGACCTCTTGACTCAGTGAGAGAGGAAACAGTTTGGAGGCAGGGGATTTCAGGTTGGTTCCCCACTGGCCATAAAGCTTTGGACAGTGCAGACTTGTCCTTTCTGCTTCTTATAAAGAATTAACGGGTGGAACCAATGGTCCCTGGGGCCCTCCCCACTCTGCTTCTAGGAATGATCTTTCTTTTCTTACACAGCTTTCTTCTTTTTCGAAATGCCTGCTGCTCAATCATTATCATTCTCTTCTTGAGTAGCCTAGCTCATTGCATACTCTCTCACAGACACAAATGAGACCCAAAAATTCTAGCCAGCTATCTTTTAAATGTCTATTATTAATCATAAAGGAGGGCTTGAAAGGGAAAAGAAAAAGATTAAAAAGCAGGGTCTGCTCCAGTCAAGTCATGAAATCTTGAAGGAATTGCCTGGCGTCTTTGAGCCTCAGAGACTTCATCCATAAAATGTGTATATTAATAGAACCCCCTTACAAAATTTTTGTGAGATAATGAATTATTTCATGTAAAATCCTTAGCACTCTTCTGTCCCATAGTAAACAATCAGTTGTTTCTTTCTTTTTTCAATTTTATTTTTTAATTTACATTCAATATTATTTGTATTAGTTTCAGGTATACAGCATAGTAGTTGGACAATCATATACTTCACAAAGTGATCTCCCTGATATTTCCAGTACCCATGTAGCACCATACATAGTTATTACAATATTATTGACTATATTCCCTGTGCTGTACTTTACATTGCTGTGACTATTTTGTAACTACCAATTTGTTCTTCTTAATTCCTTCACCTTTTTCACCCAGTCGCCCAACCACCCTCCCCTCTGGCAACCATCAGTCTGTTTTCTGTGTTTATGAATCTGTTCTGATGTCCTGGTTTATTTATTTTGTTCTTTTTTATTGTTATTCTATTACAGTTGTCCCAATTTTCCCCCCTTTGCTCTCCTCTGCCAGCCTTCCCAACCTGCTCCCGCAGTCAATCTCCACACCATTGTCCCTTTCTTTTTTCATTTTCTTGAAGTGTTTGGAGAATTCCATGCTCAATATTATGGTAGGCAGCCTATAATACCGTACCTCCTGGTATTTATGCTCTTGTATAATTCTCTCCCCTTGAATGTAGACTAGACCTAGTGACTCATTCCTAACACATGGAATATGGAAAAAATGATGAAATATTTCTTCTAAGATTAAATTACAAAAAAGTTACCTCCATATTGCTAGCTCCTCTTTTCCTCCTGAATGTTTGCTCAGTGGGAGGCCAGTTACCTAGTTGCAAACTTCCTTATGGAGACAGCCACATGGCAAGAACCTGTTGAAGGACTCTGGCCAAAATCTAGACTGCATCAAACAACCTATGAAAAATTGAATCCTGACAACAGCCACATGAGTGAACTGGAAAGTGGATCCTCCCTCAGTTAAGTCTTGAGATGGCTATAGCCCTGGCCAACCTGTTGACTGTAGCCTTTGAGAGATCTATACCCTAAGAGCCTACTATGTTGCACTCATATTTCTGACTCACAAAATAAATGTTTGCTGTTTTAAAACACTAAATTTTGACTTATACATGGCAATAGATAATTAATACAGTATGGGAACAAGGACTAAGATCATAAGACCTATTGATGATGGCTCATTAGAATCTTTCTATTCAGAAAGCTGTCCATTATGGCCACAGTTGTACTTTAGCCAAAGGAGAATTACAGATGGTAAAGACATGGGCCTCCTGTGCTGTTCCTCCTACTGGATACCCCCACCTGATGCTTACCTAGTTGAACATAATTCCTAATAAGCACAATATCTGAGGCTGAACAGCAATATGGTTATGATGCAGGGCAGAGAAAAGAAGGGAAAGAATTAAGACTGACATTTTATGTCTTTTAAAAAATCTGACCTTTTGGAAATATCACTGTGTACATTTAAAATATTAATAAAGGCTCTTGCTGTTAGTAGGCAAAGGGAGTGTTGTCATGTGTGACCTTTTATTGAAGTAAAAGAAAATTGACAGTTTTATTAGCAATAGAATATCACACAAGAAAATGTAAAAGAAAGAGAAAAGCTGCTATGGTAGTAATTAGTTACACAAGGTGAATATTATTAGGCAGCTGATATTGTAGACAAGGGAAGCTTAGCATCCTCCACTGAAGCCAGTGTAAATTATGGCTAGATTGGAAAGATACTACTCTTATTCTTTCTAGTAGAATAGTCTAAGTATTTTTGTAATTCCTTTTTAAAAAAAATTTTCAACCAAGACATTATCCTCAAGAAAAATTATGTAGAAGAGCTTCTAATTCCTTCTGTACTGCTATCCACTTATGCTTTCATTCAACAAATATTTATTAAATACTTACAACATGCTGGACATTCTTCTAGGCTCTGAGGAATCAGTGATGATTAAAAGAGATAAGGTCCTTGCCCTTGGGAGCTTATGTTCTAATGGAGAAGAAGAAAATATGCAAACACACAAATATATGTAACTATTATGTTAAAAGAAAAAAGATCTAGGGCAGTCATAAAATAGCATCATTGTTTTCTTTTTGCAACTTACTCAAATTCTCTGTGAAATTAGTTCTTACTCTCTCAAATGAAATGCTAGTTCAATCCCAGAGCTTTTCAATTCATATCATCACTTTAGCCATAAAATTTCCCCAATCACTTTTAGGCACAAAATATTTTAAGTAATAGTAGTAGCTAGTCTCATGGACTAGTCAAAACTCTTACTTTCATTTATAGCGAAAGCTTATTGCTTTACTAACTAAGGGTGGGGGGAGCCACAACCAATTTCTGTCCATGAGACTTTCCTACCTAGTTGTATGGTACCACTAGGGGACACAGTCTCCAGAAGATTCCCTGAAGTCTTGGTCAGATTGAGGACAAACTGGATGAGGGAGGGAAAATCCACAGCATACCAACTCTTCCCAAATTCTCTTTCTCTGAAACGTTTACTCTTAACACTTTCATACACTGGAGGTGAGTGCTAGGCTCAGGCTATGAAAAACTTTTCTTTTCCCAGTATCATCTGCAAGTTGTAGCCTAACATTTCATTTTGGAAGGTACAAGTACCTGCCACTTATTGTTTTATTCTCAGTTTTTTTGGATCTATCTATCTGTCTATCAATCATATTTTCTTTCTTTCTTTTTTAGCTGGACCATTTACTTTTATTTTATTCTGCCCGTTATTCTCAGTGTACAAATTCATGATGCACAGACATAACATCTTTTCATCAAAATAAGTTTTTAAAAGATTTTTATTTATTTATTTTTAGAGAGGGGAAGAGAAGGAGAGAGGGAGAGGAACAGCAATATGTGGTTGCTTCTCACATGCCCCCTACTGGGTACCTGGACAGCAACCCAGGCAGGTGGCCTGATGGGAATCGAACCAGCTTCCTTTTCATTCACAGTCAGGCACTCACTGAGCTACACCAGACAAGGCTCAATTTTTTTTATTGTTGTTCAATTACAGTTGTCCCTATTTTCCCCCAATTACTCTGCCCTGCCCTACTCACCCCCACCTTCCACCTTCAATTGTTCCCACCCCTGCTGTCTTTGTCCATGGGTCCTTTATACATTTTCTAATTATTAATATGCAAATAATAGCAGTAATTAAAAATAATGAAGCAAGGTTTGGCATAGTATATTAGTGGGTTGACAGAAATGTCTACTAAGGAGGCAACCTTGCTCCAGTGAAGAAATTCTGCAAAAAAGAAATAAGGGAGAATAGTTGCACTGAGGTGACCTTGGCCTTATTTACCAAATAAACTTTAAGCAACTTTAAGGAGAACTTGACATGTGCTCCTATAGCACTCCCCATTGCTTCTCACCCAGTGCTATTCAATAGTAAATGCTCAATAAGTTTTGGTTTACTGACTGAATGATTGGAGAGATAAAAAAGCTGAGATATCCTGGTGTACCCTTCCTCCCAGGAGTATGCTTGAGCCTTCCCCTTCTCCCTCTTCTTTTCCCATAGGCATGCATCTCCTAAACTCTAAGGGACCCCACAAAACTTGCAACCTGAGAGCAATGGGTAGTTGCAGCTCCTCCTGAGCTTACCCCTTGAACTTGCCCCCAAGGACCCTTTTCTCTGACTTGTTAGTGGGCCAATGCAGCCCAGTCTAAGTTCATTTCCTCTCCTAGTCTCACTTCTGTTGCTTCTTTTATCCTAGACCCTTCCTTGTTTCATGGTCCCCAACTTTACTAAATGTCCTCTAAAAATCACCCGGACGTGTGTTTTGAAATCTTTCCTGCAGAAAGTCAGGAACACACACACTGCCTGCTGGCCCTGGGCAAACCTGCTCAGGGCAAGGTCCACTTTCTGGTAATAGGACTAACAGGAATCTTGGAAGAAATGACAGGAATAAGTCAAAGTAACAGCAGCACTTTCTTAGCTGCCTGGCCCCTTTTCACCCTCAGGGTCATGACCCCTTATTTTTGCATTTGAAGCATTACTAATTCTTCCCCTTCTTCCAAGTCCAAAGCTTCACTTGTTCACTGGACCCTTAAGTTCCTCTCTGAAGTGCTCAGTGCTTGGGGGAGCAAGCTGGGGAAGAGATTTCAGTGAGTTCCTAGGCCCACCAAGCCTGCAGCTGGTCCCACACATCAGAACTGGGGTGGAGGTGTATGCTGATGAGAGTAGGACAAGTAGCCCAGCCAGCTCCTGGGCCTGCAAGGGACACTGATACCAGTCATTGGAACCCTGGAACAGAAGCACTTTCAGTTCCCTTGAAAGTGAATGTGGCTCAGCTTTAAAACAAATAAAGCCAAAAGGTCCCTTGGTGATTTCTTAGCCATGTGATTTTATGCCCATTAAAATATGCTACTTATGTTGGTCAAGTTAATAAGTGCAGTTTTGGGGATTTGCTAGCCACTGAAAAAGCTTATTTTTGCTCACATTTCTCTCCTCCTTTCATACCCAGCCCTTCTTTGTCTAGGAAAAAGCAAACAAACAAACACATTGTTTAAAACTGTTACCTGTATTTTAGGGATTAATTTCAAAGAAAATCTTAGGTTAAAGTTTGAACCTGTCTTGGCTTGATTAGCAATTCTTCTTTTACTAATATATTTAAGAATGCATAAAGAAAATGAGTATTTATTAAAAAACTATGAATATTTGAAGGAATGTCCATCAAGTGGAATTAAGAGACTAAGTGCTTTTATAGCAGAAAAAAAAGAAAAATAGCTGTCATAGAACCCAGAGTGAAATGGGAATTATATGTGTAAACTACATTAAATCCACTTACTGAAAATGAATATGCAGTAGTCCTCCCTTATCCGCAGAGGATACGTTCCCAGACCCCCATGGATGCCCGAAACCTTATATATACTATGTTTTTTTTTTATATATATAGACATACTTTTCACTTAAAGGAAGCACTTTATAGCTTCTTTTTGGCATATCAAAATTTCTAACATCAATACTATTTGCACTTTGGGGACATTGTTAAGTAAAATAATTGGTAGTCAATCTAATCATTGAAACATCTACTAAGTGACTTATGGGTGCAGAGCATACATAATGTGCAAAGGCTGGATAAAGGGATGATTCACATCCCGGGCTGGGACAGAATAGGACTGCACAAGGTCTCATCATGCAACACAGAACAGTGTACAATTTAAAACTAATGAATTGTGCCCTGGCTGGTATGGCTTGGTTGGTTTGAGTGTCAGCCTGTAACCAAAGGGTTGCAGGTTTGATTCCTTGTCAGGGCACATGACTAGATTTTGGGTTTGATCCCCGGTCCAGGTGTAGAAGAGGCAACCAATCGATGCTTCTCTCTCACATAGATGTTTCTCTCTCTCCTGTCCTCTCTCTCATCCTCTTGTTACCCAACAGCAAATGGGGTCCCACTGCCCACTGCCACCCTCTAGGCAAAATTCTAGGAGCAAGTGTTTGGTGATAAAGGAAAGGAATCTTTATTCAAAAGCTACACAATTTTGGAATAACAGCTTTCTACATGCATTAGTTACTTAAACCTATCAAGTAAGGCTAAACTCTTTAACTCCTTAGTTCCCCTATCATTCCTTTTATTAGTTTTTAATTATCTTATTTCTATAGGATTAGTTTACAAACTAAAACAACATAATATGCAAAAGCTACACAATTTTGGAAGAATGGCAGGCTTCCGCTTCAGAGCCTATCCCCTGTAGAATACCTAAAGCAGAATAACCCTGCCACCCTCTGCCAGGCCAGCCTGATCCTAGGCTGTGACAAGAGTTTCTTCCCATCCAAAATGCCATCATCTCTTGGGAAGTACAGGCAGCTGAAGCACGGTCATCCAGGTATTCTCAAGGAAGAGAGCCAGAGAGCCAGTCACTATCCTCTTTTTATTTGAAATCTTCTGGCCCATAATTCCATGCACTCCAGAGGTGTTCAGCTTCTCAGCCAATCCTGTCCTCAACTGTTTACCATTGCCTTGGGCAATCTCCTCCTATAACCCCTCCTTAATCCTCTGTGATCTGATCAGATCTCTCTGTATCACTATGTCTCTAAAAGCAGTGAAAAAATGTCCTTTGATGAGAAAAAATTAAAATAAAATAAAACAAAACTCATGAATTGCTTCTTTTCCTATTTTCCATTCATGAATTTTCCATTTAGTATTTTTGGACCACATTTAACCACAGGTAACTGAGACCTTGGAAAGTAAATCCACAGACAAGGAAGGATTGTCTTATTAATTGGTCCTTATTAAAGAACCCTGAGACAGCCAAGGACTGTCCTTACCATGTTCTCTAGGCTATTCTGACACTATTCTAAATGCCAAACTCCTCCATGTCTAAGAAAATTCTGTCCTCAAATAAGCTGCCACATGGAATGCAGACACAATGTAAGTTGTTTATATAATTTAAGAATTAAGAGTATAGTAAGATTAAGCTAGTTGGACCAATCTTCAGTTTCAAGAATTTAAAACCAAAAATGATCCTACTTATATATGAAATCTAATGCACGAAAGAAAGTAAAGAGCAAAATAGAATCAGAGGCTCAGAAACAGGAAACAGACTGACAGCTGTCAGAGGGGAGGAGGAAGGGGAGGAGGGAGGGGACTGGGTGAAAAAGGTAAAGGGAGTAGCCAAAGAACACATATGCATGACTCATACACAGGGATGGCAGTGTGGGGATTGCCCGAGGGAGTGGGGGGCTGGTGGAGGGGGCAAAGGTGGAAAAATTGGGATACCTGTAATAGCATAAATAATAAAATATAATTTAAAATATATAAAAATAAAATTTAATAGCAAAAGAGTAAATAAATAAAATGAAGATATTGGTCAAAAAAAGAAACCCCCAGAAATGCATGGAAAAAAATGGTTATTCTTCTAGGTCATGATAACACAATCTTTAAATATTGAATCACCTAATAGCATATAACAGGTACCTAATGATTATTTGCTGGTTGGTGCATCATTTTTTTAATTCAGCCTACATTTATTGATTGCATAATATGTGCCAAGCCCAAGACACAAAGCATAAAAATAATGACATACTTTTTGCTCTCCAAGGCAAAATAAAGGTCACATTTTATTTTATGTTGAAGATCTAATATTTTAAAAATATATGTTGCTGGTTGAAGAGGAGTTCTTGCAGTATCACAAGGAAAGCATTCTGGGAGACCCCCATATAGGAGATTGTGGCATGGTAAGATTTATTTGTGGTGCCAGATGCAAAACCAGGGGAGTTCCCCTGGGTTTCTGATGTCCAGTCTCTATCCATTCCACCATGGAAAAAGTCCAATCTTGTCTTTATCAGGCCCATAAATAAAGTCAGTGTCCAGAGGTTCTGTGTGTTTAGTTCTAAAGCTTAGTCCAGTTTAGCATTTATCACCATCCAGCTAGCTTAGTCTGTGTTCCTGGCTGCACTCTGGCTGGTGCTATGTCCAGGCCCACACTTGGAGCCTGCGTGGTCTGCACAGGCCTCAGGCAGGTGCAAAGGCAACGTGGCAGCTATGGAGAGAATGCACATACAAATGGAGTGAGTGTATGTCACCTGGTGAGGGAGAGGGAGAAAGTTATTTGTTAAGCTGATTTTGTTGAAGCCTAGATGCTTTTTCAAAATAACAAATCAACTTCCCAAGGTTTTACAGGCTTCAGTGGCTCTACCCCCTAACAAATTTATTTCATAGATCTTTCGGGGTTATGTTTCTTTTCCAATCTGATCCCTTTTTCCAGGCTAGACAGACAAGCCTTTATAGTCACCACTTGAGTCCTACTGTGCATGTGCTTCCCTCCCCTTTATTGTTCTATCCCTTCCCCCAGTGATCTGCAGGGAATGGCCATTTATATTAAATATACTTATATTAAAATATAAAATGCATTTAAAATATATTATAATATATTTTAAATATATTAAAAATATCTTTCACCAGTGTAGTCAAGGCATGTTCTCATGGTGGTTATAGGAGTTCAAGAGAAAGATGGAAGCATGAAAATTCTCTTGAGGGCCAGAGTCAGAACTGCAACAGTCACTTCTGCTACATTTGTCAAAGTAAGTCACAGGCCAGGTCAAATTCAGGGGAGGAATAGGGAAATAGTTTCCCATCACTCGATGGAAAAAAAGCTGCAAAGTCATATAGCAAAAAGGCATGGATACAAGTAGAGAAATAATTGGGCCATTTTTGCAAGCATTCTGCCACAAAGACATTTCCTGACTTTGAAGTATGTAAAACCTACAAGGACCATGTATAAAGGACCCATGCACAAAGCGAAAGGGGGATAGGATTGAGGGTGGGAGGTTGGGGTGGGTGGGGTGGGGGAAAGTGGTGGTGGGAAAATGGGAACAACTGTATTTGAACAACAATAAAAAATGATTAAAAAAGTAAGTTAAAATTAAGCCTAAAAAAAAGATATTTTTAATATGTGGAACAGAAATAAGCCATCCCAGGCAAGATTATCCTAGGTTAATTAGCTGGTCACAGATACCTGGCAGCTGACCAAAGACATGTGAGTTAGTCCATTGAGACCAGAACAGCCAGACAGGTAAGCCCAGCCCTAATTACTGACCTATAAAATCAGAAGCTAAATTGATCATTGGTATTTTAAGATACTAAATTTTAGGGTGGTTTCTTATGCAGCAAAAATTAACTGATAGAGTCTTCTAATAGTTTTATTTTCTTCCAACACAAGAGAATCTAAGTTTCTAAGGTTGGATGACTACTCTCATTAGCTCCTCTGTTAACATTTAAGTGACAAGCCTATCTGAATATTGAAATCCTACTTCTTGTCCAGAAAATGATTAAACTGTAGGTGATACTGAAAATTTGGAAAGCAATTAAGAAGACTGGAGACCCTAAATAGTCTGGCTCTACATGCTTTTAATAAGGTCAGCTGATTTCCAAGTTTCTAAAACAATTTTATCTGCAGACAAGTTTTCACTGAAAAGACCTGCTATATATATCACATCTTCAGTGATTCTGATCATTTCAGAATGTTTTCCACTCTTTCATTATGCTCTCTGAAGATCTGAGTTCAGTCATTAAACTTTATCCCCTGGCAGATAAATTGCTGATATTATTTCCATTTGAGTGGTATAATACCATAATCAGGGTGTTCTTTGAAGTTCCATGCCTCTTCAGGGAAATTGTGCCTGCTTTAATGTGGCTAGCATTAAATGTGAAGGTGCCATGTCATGTGACATTTGGCTATGCCAGAAAAAATAAGCATCCTACTTCAAATATGCACATAAGAAAGAGGGTTCTTATAGGAACATTCCCCATAAAAATTTGATTCAATAATTTGAATATCATTTGAGAGAATCCTGGCATTTTCACTCATTTGAGGGAAACAAAGAGCACTGTAGCTCTGATAACCTTCAAGGAATGAGACAAAGTGGTCAGCAAATTTTCAACAAGGAGCCCTGGTCCAGGAGTGGGTGACTAGCAGGATGCCAATGTGACTCATTCTTTTGGAGTTAGACCCCCAACATGGAGGGCTCTAGGAATTAGAGTTTGTACCCTGCCTTCTGGGAGGTCACTGAACTCAAGAACCGTGACTGGCATCCTTACAAAGACTGCCCCAAACTCTTGTATTTTCAGTATCTACCAGGATTATTGCACATGAGCCTGGCATCACAGTAGCAGGCATATCAGACTCTGAGTCCACAAGACATAATGTGGACAGACAGCATTAGTGGGTTGGGTCCTGCATCTGAAACTAGATGGGTAGGGGACAGTGAGAGACCCTCAGGTATTTGTTGCTAGCTCCCCAGAACAGGGGATTGGATTACATTCAATATGAGTTACAGAGAAAATGAAAAAAAAAAGTGGATGTAACATTCTTTGCCTATCCAAGTTTAAGAAATGTTAGCTCTTTTCCATACAACTGTGCTTCTCAGAGAAGCAGTGTAAAGTAGTTCTGTGCAAATTTTATGTAGTATAGGAGGTAGGCAGGGGATGAGACACAGATAATCCCCAAGGACAGAGGGAGGAGACAGAACCGTGGAGACGTTGGCTTCAGAATTTAGAGATCCTCTGAGGGTGCTGAACTCAAGAGTAGCCCGAAGAGTGGAGTTTGAGCCAAGGTAAAGTAAACCTATAGGACCAATAAGCAGCAAGTTTTACTTTAATAAGCACTGCACTTTGTGTATTTTGATATTTTATATATTCTATGTTCACTATTTAATATATAGTCACATATTCTGTTATGACACATTTATATTATAATTCCTGTATGCTAGGCACAGTTGTAAGTAAATGACTTACAAATATCAATTCATCAAATCCTCATTATAATCCTAGTATGTAGAATTGACTGCCACAGTTTGAAAATGAAGAAACTGACACAAAGATGGTAAGTAATTTCCTGACGATTCTGCAGATAGAAATAGTTCTGCTGATATTTAAATCTAGGAGTCCTAGTTTCAGAATCTGCCCTTAACCACTTTGCTTTGCTAAGCCTCTCCTTAACCTCAATCTTTCATTCTACTCTTCAGTGGTTAAAAGATTAACAAAAAAGGTCAGCTCATCTTTTAGCAGATTTTGTTGAATTTGGCAAAGCAAAACCCTCTCTAGTCTTTCAAAAAACAATTTCTGCAAGAAGGTCATGGCTAATGTATCAGTTTCTCTTCATCTCACTCATGAAATATCAATGGAACTACCTTAGATTGTGATATTCTAGGGAAAATTTAAGTCTCCTTTTTAGAGTTAGGAAGGGTTTGGTTGGACTACTGGACCAGAATAAAGAGGTAGCCATTTGACCTTTTTTTCTCAAGATACAATTCACATACCATATAATTCACCCTTATGCTGAGGGACATTTGGGTTATTTCCACTTTTTGGTATTATGAATAATGCTGTTATGATAACTATATATAAGTTATTGTGCAGACATGTTTTTAATTTGGTACATATTACTTAAACACATAAGTAGAACTGCTGGATCATAAGATGACTTTATAGACCTAAACCTAGTGCAAAATAATGCATAATGTAAACTGTAATTGAAAAATAAAATAAAGAAGGATTAGAGACAGAAAAAAAGTAACTCTGTGCTGAACTTTTGAGAAACTGCCAAAATGTTTACGAAAGGGTTGTACCATATTACTTTCCCTCCAGGAATGCAGGTAGTTTCCATCTTGTCCACATGTTTTACAATAATTGTTATTGTTTGTTTTTGATTATAGACATCCTGGTGGGTAAGAAGTATATCTCATTGTGGTTTTAATTTACATTTCCATAATGACTAATGATGTTGAACATCTTACCATGTGTTTATTGAGTATTTTTTAATCATATATGGAGAAAGGTCTAGCTTTGGCAATTTTTAAATTGGATTATGTGTCTTTCTTTCATTGAGTTGCAAGAGTTTTTATGTATTTTACATACAAGTCCCTTATCATTTATTTATATACAAGTATTTCCTCCCATTCTATGGGTAGTTCTTTTATTGTTTATGGAATCAGATAAAGTGCAAACATTTAATTTCGATGAAGTCAAGTTATCAATTTTTCTATGCTTTTGATTTTTGTACCATATCTAAAAAATCATTGCCTAGTCAAAGGTCATGAACATTTACACCTATGTTTTCTGCTAAAAGCTCTTTAGTTTCAGCTCTTATAGTTAGGTCTATTTTGAGGGTTTTTTTTTTTTTTGTATGGTATGAAGGAATGGTCCATCATCATTCTTCTGCATGTGAATATCTAGTTGCTCCTGCACCATTTATTGAAAAGACTATTTTTTCCTCATTAAATTATCTTGGTATCTTTTCAAATAACAATTCACCATAAATGGGTAACTTAAAACTCTCAGTTCAATTCCATTGACCTATATGTCTATTATTAATTCAAAGTAATTCATGGTTTCAGCATTTATTATGTTACGTTGCACTCTTTTGAATGATATCTTTGCAAACCTGCATTTTCAGATAAAAATGTATAAAAATCAATGTGAAAAAAATGAGTGTGAATGTGTCTAATTTGACCAAAATTTTGCAAAGTTTTGCAGTGCTCCACAGGCACACACATATCATTAGTAATTGTGCTTATTTACCACTGAATCAATATTTATGTGTGTCATATTCCCAAATGGCTAATCAATTGTTAATAAATACATATTTATTAAGTTGTTTGGATATAACTCCTTGATAAACGGAACTATTGGTATCTACTTTACCAATACCTAAGGGTATTGTGAAAAAATATTACTAAGATACTATGAGTCTATAAAAGTTGGGAATTTCTAACCAGGGAATTTACTAGAAGACAGGGCATTTAACTAAGCAAGAACAATAAAGTATTACAGACTTCTGAAAGAAGTCCATATTGACAAGGGAGTAGACTTTCCAGATTCAGAGGAGAGACAATACTTCATCTGAATTTTAAGAAGAAGTTTTAACATCATCAAATCCTGCAGAATGGAAGAGAAAGTGGCCTGGAAAAGCACATGGAATGTGAAACATAGAAAGTGGTTTATGTCAGATGGATTTGGGGAGAGTACATCAGATGGAGGCCATATTTCCTTTTAGAAGAATCAACAGAGGGAGCAAATAGAGTTGCTGAGTGAATGGTCATCTAGGTGCTGATGATAAAGGGAATGAGAGAAACAGGACAGTAGCTCATTGTTGCTAAAATTCAGGGATGGTATTTGTGTTTAGATTTGCCTGAAGCAAAGTTTGGGGCAAAAATATTGGTGCAGGTAGTTTATTGTAACATGACCCACGAGACAGGAATGAGGAAAATGGTAGAGGGATGCAGGGAAATGGAGCAGCCAATATGAATGCGCAATGTCAAGTCTGTCACAGTTCTGCAGGGCCTCTGAAAAGCCCACAGATTTCCTCTCAGCATTTCCCTAAGTATAAATACATGGATGCATCTTTTACCCCAAGCTCCCATTTTTAAGGTAATTTAGCTCCCCTATACTTCTAGGCTGTGTGTTGAATGAATTAATACAGCTTTAGGGGAGGCTCCAAAGTGGAAAAGCAGAGAAATATCCAAATGAAGGAAGTCTTTGACAGCTTGAGTACTGCATAGAACTGTCCAGCAGAGCTACCACTAAAATCTCAGAGGACACAAAGGAATGCGACAAGGGGACACAAAATCATTTGTTATAGAAAGCACTCCTGAGTAGAGTGAAAGAAGCCATAGAAAAGCAAAGGCAGATACGTTAGAGCTATGATTTTCAAATCATGGACACCTGGGAAGAATCAGAAAATCTTATCTTAGGCCCAGTAATAAATATGAGTTTTAACTCCTAGATGGTCCTAATGCACACTAAAATTTGAAAGTACTGTGTGAGGAGGAGTAAAGGAGAGAGGATAAATGAGATATCCACACAGATATGAGAAGAAAAAGTCAAGACCAAGCACTCTATATTAATTCATTTAATTGATATTTATTGAATATTTATGTTATCAAGGTACACCCTCATAATTATGTTAAGAATCAGCAAAGGCAGAAAGAGGGCAGAGATCCAAATAAAATATAATTATTCTTGTTTCCAATTTTAGTCAGCAACTTCAAACTCCATTCCTATCCAGCCTTGTACAGGACATATTAAAAAGTGACCACATTGATTGATATTTTGAATTTTATTGCCTCTCTGTATCTCTCTTCTGACATGGTGAAAAATGAAATGGCCAAATCATAGATAAGTGAAAAGAGAAGGAAGAGAAAGATAGGATCCACCAACTAGTTAATTGGTAGCTGAAAACAATGTAAACTGAGGATATACCATTGATCCTGCTTGCTATCTTACCCTCTGGTGGCACCTAAAAAAGTAGAAAGTTGTCAGTACTTGAAATTGGGGTTGGATATCTTCTCAGTGTCAATTGGTACAAAGCAGTTATGAACAAACATAATATATCACCCTTCGTGACTATTTTTTAAGTACAAATAGCATGAAAACGTTTTTATTCATTGCAAAGGCATGACAAATGTACATTCTTTACTTACAGCATATAATTTAGAGTTATCCAGAAACTATACCCATCTTCTCTTTGAGGAAATATATTCTTATGTTGTGAAACCTTTCTTTATAGAGAACATGGATTTCTATGATATTTAGTGATCATAGCAAATAATTGCCTCTGTTTTCTATCCAACTCTACTTACATTTGAATCAGTTGATTCTATTGTATCTTATGTACAGCATTTTATCCAGAATGACACTGACTTTGGGAGTGGGAGTGTTACCTGGCTGAGAGGTAGAACTAGTGACTACTGTTCTCTCCTCCAAGGAGAACAGAATACCCCTTCTTATTATTTGTGTGTAATTGCTTAATGGGGCAAAATTCTTGAGTTTTTTACTGTGGAACACATTATCAGACCCTGCTGTTTTTAGGTATGATTACCATTTCTAGAAGTATAATTCATCTGTACACATTTCTGCACATGGGTATTTCTTTTGTGTGAGCTTTGATAAAAAAGGGCTTTGGATGAAAAAAAACAATATAAGACCAATCCTTCCTATAGCCAGGAGCGTATGCTCATGAGACAGAGAAAATTAGAGATGAGTACTTCAATATGTAGTGGATTATATCTGGATTACTAGCATATAAAAATGTATATAATAGGGAGAGTGCTTTATCAGAGATTAAATTTCTCTTTTTATTGGTTATATCCTAGAGAGATGATGAATTCCTTTGGGGTACAAAATCTATTTCTTTACATCACCCATGAAAGGAAGGAAAAATGTGTGTGTGTGTGTGTGTGTGTGTGTGTGTGTGTAATCTGTCTTTGTGGGTCAAAGGAGAAAAGTTTCAAGGAAGGCCACTTCAGAGATCCAAAAGGAGGGCTGTATTATTGTAAGAAGAGAATAGAAAAATTTAAGTATTAGGAGATGCTGAGTTTGGGATGACCCCACAAGGGTGGGGTCAGTGAGCGTAGAAGTGAGCAATGAAGGACATTGGAGGATGGGTAGCTAGTCAGAGCCTTACAGTAAGCAACCCCTAGCTGAGAAGCCACATCCTAGATCTGAACTCTGAACATGCCTCAACAAACTATAGACAGGTAGTCCCCCTACTTTTGCCTCCCCCAATCTGATTCTATTCTGACCATGTCATCTGAGTGTCCTCTAGGAATACTTGGAGGTGCCCCAGGAGTCTGTCAAGCTCTACAGAATGTCTTAGCACTTAATTTGTGGAGGTCCTTGGTTGATTCATTTTCATGTGACTAGGTAGCTGATTGTTACAGAGGCTAAGCTCCTGCACTCTGGCGGTAGATTGAGTGTATTGATAGGCAGAAGGGAGTGGTGACCTCTATTACTTATGCAGACCCTTAATACACAACATGAATTTATAGATTCACAGGCACATGTTTTCCAAAGTATGAAATTTAGAGTTTATAAAATAGATGACTGACATTCCCCAAATTCAAGTCTTACTATACAGCTATAGTAAACAAGAGAGTAGACTATCAATGAAATACAGACAAACATAACAATTAAACAGAAAAGAGAGCCCATAAATAGACTGCACAAATATTGTTAACTGATCTTTGAGAAAGAATCTAGGGCAATTATAAAGAAAAAGCTTTTCAACAAATAGTGCTGGAACAACTGAACATCCACAAACAGAAAAAAAAATAACAATCTAGACACAGACCCTACACCTTACACAAAATTTAACTCAAAAATAGATCCAAGACCTAAATGTAAAATGAAAACCTATACAATTCCTAGCAGCTAACATAAGAGAAAATCTAGGTGGTCTTAGGTTTGGCGATGCCTTTTTAGATACAATAATAAAAGCACAATTTATGAGAAAAAATGGACAGACTGACTTTGTTAAAATTAAACACTTTTCCTCTGTGAAAAACACTCTTCAGAGAATACAATGACAAGTCACAGACTGAAAAAAATAATTGCAAAATGCATATGTAGTGAAAGATTGGTATCTAAAATATACAATGAACTCTTAAAACTCAATAATAAGAAAAACAACTTGATTCAAAATAGGCAAAAACGTTTTTTAAATGTATTTTTATTGCATTTATTGGTGTTACATTGGTTAATAAAATTATATAGGTTTCAAGTATACAATTCTATAAGGAGTTGGCTCTTCGTTCAAGTCCCAGAGGCCTCTGCTTGATCCTACAGGTTAGAAGTGAACTGCAGCGGTTACTAATTTAGATCCTGAGTATAGACCATTGCATCCTAAGTCTAGCCCTATTATATGTCACTGAATGATAGAACAGTTGGTTATCTTTTCTCAGCCTCTGTTTCCTCATCTGTAAAACACGGCCAGTAATAGTGACTAACTCATGAGATTGTTATAGAGCCCAGTAAAATAATCAATGTAAACAGCTTAGCATGACTTTTATCAACATCTTTTTTTACTTTTCCAAGATGAAGATATCACTGCAGATTACCAGTCTCATCTATAGCCCAGTGCTCTGGGTACACCTTCTTATCCCTGTGTATTTGTTAATTCTCTACATCAAAATAGAACATTTTTTCTTAATTAAAACTCACAGAGAATTAATGTTTTAAGAAAATTACCTGGAACATCCTTTATGAACTGCCCTATGTAGTGATACAGCTTCCTGGTATTTTTAGTGCATTCCCATTCATTTATTAGATACCAATAAAATGTCTATCATGTGTCCATCACTGTAATAGATGCTGAGCATACAAATAAGACCCTGTTCTTTTATTAGAAGCTTCCAGTCCAGTGAGCTACAGTTAAATGAGAAAATGATGTCCACGCACGGGATCCCTGGTTAGAGAACACCTCATTCTAGCTGGGCTGAGGCTGGAGGCTCTGTGTGTCTTCTCACCCCAACCATCTCACAAGTTCTCAGAAGCCCAGGGTTATCTCTGTTCATTTATAATCCTTGTGTGTGAAGGACTATATAGGAGACTGGATGGTGATGGGAGTCTCTTCTGGACCAAGGAACCTGATGGAACCAGTATTCCACCCACAGTCTTTCCTGCCAGGAGGCTGTCAGGTACCTCAGCTCTCAGAGAACATCTCTGTGAGGGTTAATGAACATCACAGCACATCTTCAGGGCATCAGCCTGCTTGCATAGGAGATGGCCTGGGCCTGTTACTCTTAGGATCCTCTAATGTGTCAGCAACCTTCTTTAGTTGAGTTTTTCTATTTTAAATTATTCTTAAAACTGTTAATGTTGAAAATTATTGTGAATTTATTTTAAGCCAATATTATTTATTTTTAGTCAGTTAACCTGACTGGGCTCTGGCTGTTAGCACCCTGCAGACTCACACAATGACTGACTCCTGCCCACTTTTCTTAGACAGATGGCCTAGTAAATTGATAAGATGGAAACCCAATGTGATTATTATAGTGTTTGCTAAAGAATATTTATTTTTCTTGACTAATTATCCAGTTTGGAGATTTCCTAATCTGTGCTGTCTAGCCTAGTGTTTACAAAAGCTCCTGCGCCATGACTAATGAGGGGTTTTTTTTTGCCATTGCAAACTCTGCATAAGACAGAGGGACAGGAAATCAACAGGGTGACTTAAAGTCACTGCAGCTTAGGAAATTTGACTCAGATAGGAGAAAAAGTTCAGGGTATATAAATGCATCCGTGTATTCCAAAAAGAGAAGTAATCCAATAAAACACTTGGGGAAATGGATTTTACCTTCTTCATCAGTAGTGGTTCTACTGGGGAACTGCCATCAAATGCACACCTTGCCCCATCAGTGTTAGTGGTCCACACTACACTGTCATATGTGCTGTGAATGGTATTCTTAGAGAGCAATCATTCTCAAATTAGGGTCCCAGACCAGCAGAGTCAGCATTACCTGGAACTGGTTAGAATGCACACTTTTGTGTCTCACTTCGGACCTACTGAATCAGAGACTCTGTATTTTAATACACCCTCCAGGTGATTCAAAGACGTGTTACAGTTTGGGAAGTAATGGGATAGAATAATGCCTTATAAGGGATTGGATTTCTGTCTTCTTACTGACCTATAGAGCCACAGAAAAGGTTCCTGTGATCTAAGATGTCCAGACTAAAAAGAGTGATGTGGTACAGAATTCAAGAAGCTAATGGATATTTCAGGAAAACATAAAAACCTCCATACTCTCTTAGCCCAGTCATCTTCTGTCACACTTCTGACTTCCAGAGGTTGAGAGATACTGTCAAGGGCAGCATTCTCTGGAGACCAGATCTTGGCTGGGTTCTGTGTGATTCCTGTAGAGAGTATACTACTCCCACATGCCAGGTTTACCCTAGGAAACTTCATGTATTTACAAACCATGGATTCACACCACAGAAATCCAGAAAAATTCCAACACATGGAAAAGCACCCCAGTCAGCCCGTTTTCGGAAGAGTCTTCCTTGAGTGGGCTACTGCTAAAGGAAATTACCAACAGGGTATGTACATGGGAACCTTTAGGTTAGAATTGCTGTGTTGATTATTATGTCTTTGGTTGTAGTAACAGAAAACTTAGTTCAAATTAGCTTAAACAAAAAGGGCTTATGTGTTGGCTCATGTAAAGTCTAAAATAGCCTAACTTCAGAAACAGTGACAACTATGCCATAGGAGAGCTTCTTTTCTTCTCTCAATCCTGTTTTGTTTCTCTGCTAAATTTTTTCTTAGGAAAATTTACCTGACGTGATGGTAAGAGAGGTTTCCAGCAGCTCAGGGCTTATGCTCTACCAACGTAGGGAAAATAAAGACCCTCGTTTTTGGAAGCTCTATCAAAAGTTCTGGTTAGGGCTCTCATTGGCCTACCTTGACTCATGCATCTATTCTGTTACCAACTGGTGAGGTTAATGCTGAATTGGCCTGGTCAGGGTAGAGGTAATACCAACAAGAGAACCAAAAGTAAAGGGTGAGGCTCAATCAGGTGGAAGGTAAGGGCCCTGTTGTCCAAAAAAAGATATCAGGCTGCCACCACTCACCCCCAAATAGTGTGATTTCTATTACAGGCTCAAAAAAAAAATAGGTGAAGCCCAGAGTTTCAGGATAATGTTGCTTTATGACCTTGTCATATATATGTATAGAAGGGGCCTTCATTATATTGCCAGTGTTCACATTTAGGGACAGATAAAGAACATTGAATCTAATATTGGCCAATGACATCATGTCTTTTTCCATTCTTTTCAAGAATAATGCATGTTCCTGTGCTAGTATGTTAAATGGTGGGAGGAGAGGCCTATATAAATTTGGATTTAATTTATTTTTAAGCAGAATATTCTGAAATACCAGAAAAAATGCATACAGTTGATTATCTAAACACTTCAGGGCCAAGTGACCTACAAAATCTCAGCTTTGAAAATAAATTTAACAAGTCACTAGTTAAAAGCCATTCATATGAATGGGTTTTTCATTGCATATTTTCAAAAACATACTTGACTTAAAAAGGACAACCTTGCTCCCTTCTCCCAGGGTGAAATCTCATATTCATTACAGCAAGTAACCTGTATCTTTTAAAAGGTCAGTGTTTGGTAAACCCAGACCTAGATCCATAAGCTCTTCTATGCAAAATGAAGAGTCATTTGAATTTGTATGCCAAATGTGAAATGGTAAGTGTGGAACAGCGAGTGTGAAATGGTTTTATGTGGAATGGCAACTGTGGAATGGTGAGTGTGGATTGCAAGTGTGAAACATGAAGCTGTGGACTCCTGCTGAATGTTAGCTGCTATGTAGTACAACCTGTGTTTTAGGAAGGAGAATTAGGGAACTCTGACTGAAACACCAAATGTCACACACGCACACCTCTCTGCCTTTCTGTCAGATGGAACCCTACTAAGAATTTATTGTCACATGAGTAGGTCAGCCCTGCCAAAATGCATGAAGTCTCCCTTTCCACTATTGTCAGATTCACTGCATTGCCTTCCGCAGTCCTGAAGAGGAACAAACAGAGCATTTCTTAGCTGTCAGTGTGATATTCTGCTCCCCAGCCAACTCAGGTGGAAATGTCACTGTAGGTAAATGTGATACCCTTCACCACCCTAAGGTCAAAAGTACTCTAGAATAATAAGGTTTATATTAAGAGAGAGGAAGGAAAATTACGTTTGTAATGGCAAGTGTATGGTAGTTACTAGTTTAGGCATGGTACTTGGGTATGTATCTCAGCTGTACTATATATTCACTCTGTGTTCTTAGAGAAGTTAAAAAATTACACATAACACCAGATTTCTCATCTCATCAGTGAAAGCTTAGATGTGGTTATGAGGGATAAGAAAGACAAGATATATCGTGTCTATTTGACAAGCATTCAATTGACAGTAATTATTATGAGTAGCATAATCTCCTAGCACACAGGTGGCAAACACAAGGCCCATGGCCCATGAATCTGGCCCTCCCTCTTGTTTTATCTGGCCCTGTGCCTTTTTTCTACTGAGCCCTCACTTAACTGTTAAGGAGTAGTTACATTTATACAGTCTTAAAATTACATTCGGCCCTTTGAAGGCAACTGCAAGGCTAATGTGGCCCATGGTGAAAATGAGTTTGACACACCTGTCCTAGGAGTCCACACAAACATTAAAAATGTGAACCCTAAGTTAGTTCTTAGGAATATTTTGAAAATTCAGTTTTATATATTTTCAGTGTTTTCAAAGGTATTGCTGATTGCTTCATACTTTTTAATAATGGCAATAAATTGTCTAGTTTTTATGCTGTCTTAAAGTACTTAACTGTTTTGTTGAGCAGTTCTCTTTTTTAAGTTAATATATATGTATTTTCAGCTTGTTTGTAGAAATATTTCTATCAATATTTAAAAATAAGATAGAACTTAAAAGAGGTTGCTGGTCAAAATATTTTCTCAAAAATGTTCTTTTAATTTACAAAGTCAAGAAATAAATTAATTTATTTTGGTCAACATTGAATTAAGAAATATATCACCTTTCCCTAATATATATTAGCTTTCACCTTATTTTCATCTATTATTGAGTTTAAGGGCTCAAAAAGAGCATGCAATTAGTTGTAAAGTAACTGGTAAAAAAAATTCTCAATTTGGATTTAGGAGTGATCTGAAAATAGAACATCAAAAATAGTGTTTCTGCCATGGTATAAATGAGAGAGAAAGATTCCTAAGAAGCAGAAAGGGGAAGGGAAAATTCATCTTTCTAAACCACAAGGAAAATTTAAAACAGGAAAAGCTGCATTCATATCTAAATCCTAGAATACTTTTAACTGCAATACATAGAAAACCAAGTTCAAATTGTTTTAAGAAAAGAAAATCAGTTTATTAGCTTACATATCCTGAAAAGTCCCAGGGATTGGTCAGGCTTCATGGTTTATATAATCAGACCTCAGTTTCCCTCTGTCTTTCATTCTTGCTGTCTTCTCAGTTGAACTTATTCTTGGGCTCCACAACCTAAAACAAGAGAGAGCACTCTTTTTCCTAGAAGCTGAACATATTGTTGGTCCTCTAAGTGGTGTGATTTTGGTTAACTCTCCATCCCAAAACCAATCCCTGTAGCCAGGGAGATATGATGTCTGTGTGGATATACCCGAGTCTTATGACCAACCCAAAAGTTTGAGGCACTGTGACCTCAATGTGGAGATGGTGGAGGAGGTTAGATTTCCCCAGGGAAAATCAGTGTTGTTGTTGGAAAGAGAAAGATGACCCGGTTCTCCAATGTTTAGTTTAAATTGTAATTTCTCTGTGATATCTTTCCAGACCACAGATTACACAGTGACTCTTCTTCCACTCAACACAAAAAAGATACTACAAGTAAGCTACTTTGTTATGACATCCATTATCTTAATTCCTTGTACTGTTTTTGCATCCTCTACTATTTCAATGAATGTTTTTGGTACTCTGTCCAGATTCTCTATAATGTCCAATGCACCCATCTTCCACCTGCTGTGAACATCTCAGAGTTGTTCTTCAGAGAATTGCTCTCAGTTCAATTCAAGCCACTTGGCCAGGAGTTTAGGTCCTCCCAATACAGGGGCAGCCCACAGCCAAATATGCTCTCACACAGTCTGTGAAAAACTGGCTCCCGCTGGGACTACCTCCTTAGCTTCTTCTTCTGGCCCATCCTGATTCCCTCATTTCCTGTCTCCTGAGAACCCTTCCCAATAAGTCATGTGCACCAAATCCCTTTCTCGGACTCTGCTTCTGTGGGGTTTTTCCTCAAATAATTATTCATTTTGTCACATGAACTTACCTCTAATTTTTAAGATTCTTGAGAGAATGACACATGCTTTGGTCCTCAATTTTTTAATACAATTTAACTTTTCATAGATGTACAATATATAGTGTGTTTTTTTCACCTGCCTTAAGAAGACCACATCTTCTATTGCAATGTTTGTCAAACATTAATGTTCATACAGATCTCCTTGGAATCTTATTAAAATGAATCAGTAGAACTGAGTTGGGACCTGAGATCTTCATTTCTAACAAGATCCCAGGAGATGCTAATGTTACTGCTCTGGGAATCATACTTTGAATATCATATTGTACTATGCACAAATTACTTTAAATCACCCACAGCATTTCTAGCCAATAAATACTTAGAAAATATTTGTTAGTGCATTAAAACTTATTGGAAAAATGTGCAAATTGAAGGCATTTTGATTGAAAAAAGGGAGCTGAATTAGCGTATTTTTCAGACTGTAAGATGCACTGGACCATAAAATGCACTTAGGTTTTAGAGGAGGAAAATAGGAAAAATAAATTTTGAAGCAAAAAATGTGGTCCTGCTTCTGCTTCTTGTGACTCCACTCCACTGCTGCCCACCCCCACCAGCAAGCCAGGTAAGCCACATTCGGACTGTAAGACACACCCCTACTTTCCTCCCAAATATGGGGGGGAAAAGTGCATCTTGTATTCCAAAAAATATGGTAAAAAGCATGTTTTCTAAAGATATATAGATTCTTTGTCCTACAGGGAGGGCTCTCAGTTAAACTTACTAAAGGAGACATGTTAAAAAAGTTTCCAGATAACCTGCAGTAGAAATATTTTCCAAACCTCATTTCTTCTGTTCTAGGACTGAGAGCTAAGGGACCAATTAGTAATGGGCCAGTATTTCTCAGATATGCCAACAGAAATTGAACAGGGCAATTTTGGGAAGAAGTAGAATGTGGTTTCTTATTTGCCATGGGAAATCCAATGTCCATGCCAGACATCAGCTTCTGAGTTTAATCTTAAAGTCAGTTATACCTGGGCAATTGATTTATTTCTAGAAAGGATAATGGCTATAGTCAGTCTTCTACTGGGATGTGCATTACAGGCCCTGGGGTCATGGGTGGCTTTATCCTAGTGCTCACAGTTGGCCACTCCTGACATTATAGCCTACTAATTATAGCTGAGATACCAATCAATCTGTCATTTCTTTAATCTTGCAGGATCAAGCTCTGTTCTCATCAAAGAATGTGATTCTTTAGTTTTAGTCCCAGACCTTTCTTTTGGAACAAAGATTTGTTTGTATTATGGTCATCTTTCTTATGAGAGGAAGAAAAACTAATCCCACAAACTGGAAATGTATAAAGCAGGACAATCTGTTCAGCATAAAGATGTGGTTTTCAATCTTGGGTGCATCAGAATTGGCTGGAGACTTATGAGAAAATACAATTTCAGTACTTCTGGCCCAGGATCCAGGTATCTCCAGTTTTTAAAAAGTATATATTATTGATTATGCTATTATACTTGTGCCATTTTTTCTCTCTCTTCTCCCTCTCCATCTGCATCCCCTTCCCTCCAACATCCCACTCCTTAGTTCATGTCCATGGGTCGTACATATAAGTTCTTTGGCTGTGCCACTTCCTATACTATTCTTAACCTCCACCTGTCTATTTTATATCTAACAAAAGCTCTCAAGGGGCCCTGGCCAGTGTGACTCAGTTGGTTGGAACATTGTTCCATAGAGCAAGGGGTCATGAAATCGATTCCTGTTCAGGACACATGCCTAGGTTGTGGGTTTGGTCCCTGGTTGAGGTGCATATGAGAGGCAACTGATTGATGTTTCTCTCTCACATCAATGTTTCTTTCCCTGTCTTTCTTTCCCTCCCTTCCCCTCTCTCTAAAAGCAGTGAGTATGTCTGTGGGTGAGGATAAAAAAATAAATAAACAAAGCTGTCCAGGAAATTCTGATGTACAAGGATGAACATCATTGCTATACAGTGGTAATTTTCAACCACTTGTGTGCATCAAAATCATTTAGAGAGATTTTTAAAATGCAGATTCTTGAGCCTCAACCCAGACATACTGACTCAACAGTTCTGGTGTGGGTGGGACCTCAACATTTGCATTTCTAATAAGTTCAGGTGATGCTCTTTCTACTGGTTCAGAAATCACATTTTACTTGGCAAAACTGCATATTAGAATTTCATGGGGGTATTTTTAAATCCCCTTATACCCTAAGAATCCTGAAACACCAATTCAAAAGAACCTATGCACCCCAATGTTCACAGCAGCATTATTTACAATAGCCAAGTGCTGGAAACAGCCTAAGTGCCCACTAGCAAATGTGTGGATAAAAAACTGTGGTTCATTTACACAATGGAATACTACACAGCTGAAAGAAAAAGGAGCTCCTAACCTTTGCAACAGCATGGATAGAACTGGAGAGCATTATACTAAGTGAAATAAGCCAGACAATGAAAGAAAAATACCATATGATCTCACCTATAAGTGAAACCTAATCAACAAAACAAACAAGTGAACAAAACACAACTATAGACAGGGAAATAGAGAACAAACTGATAGTGACCAGAGGGGAGCAGGGAGGAGTACAACAGGGAAAGAAGGGGACAGGTCAAGTCAAGGAATATGCATAAAGGACCCTAGAACAAAGACAAAAACAGAGGCAGGGTGGGCATTGAAAGTGGAAGGTGGAGGATGGGTAGGGCAGGGGAGGGTAATAGGGGTAAAAATGGGGACAACTGTAATTGAACAGAAATTAAAAATAAATTCTAGCTAAAAATTCTAAGGCAGGACAAAAAAAATCAATAAAATAAAATTCCCACGCTCAGCACAAGTACCAGCATCTTCCTGGGTAGAATCAAGGAATCAGTATTTTTTTTAAAGCAGGTAATGTTAGTGTGCTAAGGTTAAGAACCACTAGTGGAGAGTAATATGGGATCAAGCTTAACCTTAATTTGCAGAGAAAGCCATCTCTGGGTACACACATGCAATAGCGGAGAGCATTCACTTTGCAACAGGGATGTTCAGGTGCAAATCCTGGCCCAGCCATCACATAACTGGGGGACTGGGTGCACATTACTTAATCCATCAATGTTTCCATATCCTCATCTATAAAATGGGTATTATACAATAGTAATTTTCTCAAGGAAATAGGATAATGAACTGAAGTTTTTGACTCAGAGCCTGGAACACAGTAAGTATTCAGTAAATGTACATGAGCATAATTATTGTATCACTTATAATTATTACTATTGTTATTATATAAAGAATTTTACTGATAAATGTCCCTTGCCACCCTTCTTCTTGGAACTACTTGCTTATGTATGATGTTCTTTATTTTAGATATTTTATGTTGCACGTATGTGTTAGGGATGGGGTAGTTATTCCGTACTATTTTCCATGTAGGGAGATAGCACATTTAGCTTTAAGAGTCATTCATCTTTCTATGAATATTTTTCTCAGATGATTTCCCAAACACAACTGGAGGACAAAAATGTGTTTGGAAGGTTATGGGTTGAAAGTTATAGCACACCCAAAAAGCTGAAAGAGACTGCTTTTAAATGACCTCCAAACTTTGTCTTTTCCTGTGTCCACAATCTTTGCAGTGTGATTGTGAATCTAGATCCCAAGAGTCCTTGCACACTTCTCCTCTCTTTTGCTCTCCTGACTTCTTCATGAAAAGATGCAGGTTATCTTAGAGTATGAGGCATAGGGAAAAAAGCTAAGTCAGCTTAAATATCTTAACTGAAGCCATAGACATGTGAAAGATCTCAGCCAAGGTCCAAGTCTCCTGGACACCCAGAGAACACAGCAGAGGCATTAATAGTCTGCTCAGGTCAGCAAAAACCACCCAGCCAACCCACAGAATTATGAGAAATGATAATTGGTTGTTGTTTCAATTCACTAAATTTTGAGGCATTTTGTTACACAGCAGTAGTGAACTGATGTGGAACATTAAATGAAGAGCCCTGGCTGGTGTCATTCAGCTGGTTGGAGCGTTATCTCGGACTAAAAGGTTGCAGGTTCGATTCCACTCAGGGCACATACCACAGGTTGTGGGTTTGATCCCCTGCCGGGGTGTGTATAAGAAGGCAATCAACTGATGTTTTTCTTTTACATCTCTTTCTCTCTCTCCTTCTCCTTTTCTCTCTCTCTAGAGACAATGAAAAAAAAAATGTCCATGAATGAGGATAAAAAGAAGAAGATTAAGTAAAGGGAAGAATTAAAAAAAAAAGAGTGAAGACAATGGAAATTAGAAATAATGGAAGTCACATCTCATTACTTGTCAAAAAATGTTTTTATGGTTGGTCTTTTGGGCATATTACATATAACATAAATAAACAAACTTTTATTTACTTTCACAAAATTTATTATATTTCATAGAAGTTATTCTGTCATTAGCAGTCATTAGAGTTTTCTGGTCATTTATATGAAGAATGTTTTTTATTTTGTTGTTGTTTAGACCAGCAGTAATAGACAAACTCAGAAAACCTTCAGGGGGAGATTTCTCCTAGTAGAGTCTGTTCCAGACAAAAACCAGATGATATAGTGTATAAGTCATAGGTGGAGGGATGGGGAGAAAATGCAGACAATTGTAACTGAATAAAAAAAAGAAATAATTGATTGTGCCAATGTCCTATTTTATGCTCATAAAGTTTAGTGGAAGCTACAGGTCTATCTTTAAAGTCATTCCACTTAGAAGGGATTGAGCACAGAGGATAGTGGGGGAACTACTCATTTTACTTTTTGAAGAAATTGCCTCCAAGAGCACAGACACATAGCACTGATCTTCATAGAGCCATTGGCAAACCAACAATGAAAGGCACTTTGAGGTCATGAGCTGGTAGCACTGTGTACCAATCAGTGCTGAAATCACAGGTGCACTCAACAGAGAAAAATAAGAATTGTGAATATCTTCCTGCAACACTTGTCCTTTTGTAAATGCACTCTAACTGTTCAACCTCATTAGACTTAGGTGCCTGAGAATGTAGAATCAAGTTTTTCTACACAAAATTAAGTTGGTGTTTAATTTCTTCAACATGCCCTGCTGGGTGGCATGAGTGAAAATAACTGTGTAAGTTTCTTCAATGGCATCCCACAGCACCTTGGCAGGATGAAAAAAGATAAGATTGGAGGGATCGAGATTTGGAATTTTACAAGATGGGTTGATGGCATTAAAAATAAGGATGATAGCTGAAGTGATGTATAATGGGGTCTCAGGAAGATAAGCAGAAAGTAGGAAGGTATCAAAGGCTAGCAGGATAATGGGCCAAAAAAAATTATATTGAAAGGGTCAGGGAGAATAAGCTTTAATTTTTGTAGTGAAGGGATAAGATTTAGGTGGCTCAGCTTGGTCTTGTCATACAAGTTCAGTGGCGGTAAAGGTCATTGGAATTAAGAAGGTTGCAGAATTGAAAAGTCTGAACATCCATGTTATCTGTGATACTGGCAAGAGTTGGAACAGGGACTAGGATCCCAATCAGGTGCCAGTATTCTCAAGAATAAATAGTGAATCAATAATTTAATAAATCAATCAAACTTATTCCATTGGATTCTAGGAATATTAAATTTAAAGCTCTAACAAACATGCATATCCAGGATCCAATAGTCAGCTTTAAATGCTTTCCTATTTTACCAAACAGTAGGCAAGACATAATCAGCAGTTTTCCAGAATGCAAAAGCAGTTTATTGATATTTAAAGACATATATTCTTTTTTTATTAATCTTACTTGACAATTTTTATTTTTTAGTTTCAGTTGTCTTGCCTTTTCCCCCCTTGCTCTCCCCTGCACTGTCTCCCCTCACTGCCACAGTCAATCCCTCCTCGTTGTCCATGGCCATGAGTCTATCTGTGTTGTTTGAATTTATAACATGCCCAAATGTTTGAACTCTTTCTCCACGGCCTAAAAGTGATGAACATGGGTTTGTTTGCTAAGGGTTATGAGGTACCCACCTCAATCCCTATGGGTTTGATAGCATACACATACCACTCCAGTCACTCATAGATGAGCACAGCACTATGCACAAGGGAGGCACACTGAATGTTACTGAAAATAACTGACTTGAGTCATGTATCAAAATAAGGCAAGGAGAATTCCCCCAACTGAGATAGATGTTTCGTTTGCTCTTCACCTTAATCTAGGGGAAGTTATTTTTTCAAGAAATGGCGTTTGGCATACTTTTTAACTAGTATCAACAGTTCAGAGAGATTAACATGACAAAGGTCAGGGAGTACCAAATATATACTATATGGGATGATTTGAATAGTGACCTACCTATTATTACTTCATAATATTGATTCTTGTTTATAACTTACAGAAACTTCTGTTAAGTGCTCCCTGTCATACTTTCCCATTCAGTCTGTAGGCCCTCACCAAGCTATGATCATAATGAGCAAATACTTTGATAAGTTCCCATAAATTCTACAACATGAACTAGGATGTATAGAACTTGGGCCAGGTGATTTTCTTATATTAATTTTTATCTTTACAACAACCCTGGAAGGCAGGTATTACTATCTGAGACTTGCAAATTAATAAATTGAGAATTAGAGGCTAAATTTTTTACCCATTGAGCATACCACAAGTATTTGAGGCAACGATCTGAACCAAATCAGGCCAGTTGCAAAGTTGGTGCTTTTTGCAAAATTCCAACTGTCTTCAGAAACCCTACTGAACCTAAAATCTTTAGGTCCCATTTTTCTGTCTTGAAGATGAAGGATGTTTATCGCTTAGACTCCAGGTACACCAATATTTGACTTCTAGTTGATTCCATATCAGCACAACTATCTCCCCATCATCTTAAATTTTGTACTGCAAACCAAGAGAGGTGCAAAAAGATGAAGGAGCCATCCCTAAGCCCTTCCAGCTTCAAGATTCCAGGAGGGATTCTGAATAGCTTTGTTTACAGTAATGACCCTTCCTCACCTTCTCCACAAAAGTGGCTGCTGTTTTATAGCTCTATAAACTCAAGGAACAGAAGCAAGAGCAACACATAAATAAATGAATATAAACAAAAAGTAAAACATAATTTTATCTACTGTTTTATTCCATATAATCAATGGACCCCTAACAAGAAATTTAATGGAGATGGGTTGTGTATACAGTGGACTGACTGCCATGACTCAGGTTAGAAATAGCTAATGTTTGTCAACAGGATAGAAGGAAATGATGACTTGAAATCTGTGGGAATCAAAGACTATACAAATTTCACATTATAAGGAGATTCTGGCACAAGGACGCAATAAATGGCATTCCAGTCACCAGTCATGGAATGAGAATGTGGCAAGTGACGTTTGCCTTTTCCTGACTGCCTTCATTGCTATAGCCAATTGTAAACAGATTTGGAAAGATAGTGGATTTATTAAGTTTGTCTGCAGTGTTCTTTCATAAGATGAACAAAATAGAATCAAATGTTCCTACAACATGCACAGTTCTGCTCTCAGGCCTACCAGTTTAGCAAAACCTTCCCTGCTTCTCTCAAAAGCTAAGATTGATTTCTTGCCTTGAGGTGCGGTACAGGAAAATTATTTTTAAACTGAAAAACTTTCAATCAAATGTAAGGTCTGAGTAAATAAATATATAGATTGGGTATCTTTTATATGCAGTTTGATATGAGAAGAAATAGGACAATTTGGGAAAACATGTCTTTGGTATGAAAGGAATGGCTGCAAAAAGTGAATTCTTTAGGGGAAAAAAATTCCAGTGAAAAATAGTTTCATCTCCTGAAGATCAAATGTAAAGAGAATCACTATAGTTTAGTTATATTGCTTGTCTTAGCTTTGATTTTTTTTTTCTTACAACACACAGGTAGAGAGAGATGGAATATTTTGAAACAGTAATCTATAACCAGGAGGTCTAGAGCTCTCAACATTTGAACCAACTTCCAAACTCTAAATCTACTATTTTCATTTAGAAATAACACGTTATTCTTGAAACCTGACATTTTTCCACTTTGTGAAAAATACATAAAATCCACTGTTTCAGTCAATGTTTATTCAGAGAAGTGGAACCACTGGTGTGTGTGTGTGTGTGTGTGTGTGTGTATCCATTTATATATGAATGTTACAGGGATTGGACCTGTAACAACTCATGTTGTAATGACTCATTAAACAGTTTCTGTAAGACTGTTGTTTTTGCATCTTAGGCTGAAACCTGAAGTTCCCAGGGAAGGCAATTAGGAAAGGAAGATAAAGGTAAAGTGGGAGAGATCAAAGACAAACAGGAGCCCTAAAGGAGGAACTGAAACCCATGGCAGTCTTGTTGCCTCTCATTTTGGTGGTGTAAGTGTCCTGTAGAAGCAGGAGCTCTTTGTTGTGAGCTAAGCACACATCTGACCCAAAAGTCAGAGAAGCTGAAGGGGGACCCAGGGGAAGGTGGAGCAGTTACAGCTGAGAGCTGCCCCATAGCAACAAGAAGAATCGGATAAATGACATGGTGTAAATGGCCAGAGCATCTTCCCCATCGTTCAAAAGTAAAAGCATAAGGCTGATACGTTACCTCCAGACACCAAACCTATGCAAACATCTTTGACAGCTCATCTTAATGAGAAACATGGCCCATTTTAACCAGAATTCCCCAAAAGGGAATCCTGAAAAGTGTAGTTCAGTCTAGCCACCTTGATACATTACAAAGCCATCACACCCACCTTCATGAAAACACCCTTACTCCAAAGGGGGCTGAGCTACAGGGTGATGAGAAGGAGTGATTCCAGTGATCCAAGGCAGGTGATATGACCAAATCCAAAGACAGACACACAATTTTACCAGGCAACCAATTCTACACAACTATTGTCAAGATCTGTCATGCCTCTTCTTTCCATAAATGCTTCTTCAGTTTTCTCTCGAAATCCAAGGGAAAAGATACACAACGTTAGCCAATGTGAAACACACACATAGTGGGACAATATGAAGAACAGGGGAGACAAAACATATCCAAGTTCTCTGAGACATGCTAGTAGTTTTCTTTCTTTAGTGACATTTCTAAATGTTACACATTTTTCTTCTTGAGGTTCTGGTATCCTCCTCTGGTAAAATATATCAATTCATTTGCAGTTATTTATGTATTTGTTTGTTTTAATACTGCCAATTTATAATCCAGACTCTCTGTCAGGCAATTCAATGCATTGGGCAGTAAATATATTTGATATACATCATAAAATGTAATCTGAGATGCTTGTAGCATGAAAATGGTAAAGCCACATTGGAAATCAAGAACCCTGCACTTAGATTGAGCAGGATGAGTATACACAGACAACATAATCCCAGTAACAATACAACATTTCAGTAATTGAAAAATTTGAAAAAATGATTTTGTAAATACTCTGTGTGTGTGGTTTTTGTTAGTGTTGTTAGTGTCAATGAATGTATGAATGAATGAAAGGATTTTGTTAAAAAATATGGGAGGGTAAGGTAGCTTTGAACTTGGTTTAAAAGTGACAAATAAGTTGAAAATGTAAATGAAGGGATCAGGTGGGGCATTATATAGGAGTAAAAATAAGGGAAATTATTGTAGAATATCATTTTGTGGTTTCCATCATTTGAACTTACTTTATTGATATTCATTAGCAAATAAAATTTTATTGTTGATTTTTTATGCATTGTACATTTTTCAAATCATGCAATGAATTTTATGCATTTTAAAATAGTTGTTGCTAATTGTAGAATATCTTAGTGGGTGAGTAACAAGAATCTAAGCTGATGAAAAGGAGGGCAAGTTAGTAAATGGTTCCTCTTACAAGGAGGTTAAAAAATCTGGGTTGTAGATGATGGTCAATAAGGCCTCATTTGTGGGGTTAGGAATAATTGGATGAAAATATCAGATGAAAATACCAGATAGATGATGGAAAGTTCCAGAAAACTAGCACTAAGAGCTAGTGTTAAAATCCAGTTAGTGAGGAAAATGAGGATTCTCTTTAAGGATGTGACTTAGAAAAGTAAGCATTCATGAGTCATGAAACAGAAAAATAATTCGCTATCAAACCACTAGCAAGAGAGACTGAGCTCAGGACCAGGCTTGTGGGACACTCCAGAATATACAGCTTCTCATCTCTTTGAGGAATGGGCAGGCTAGGAGACCAACAATTAAACACAAGACCCTTTGTTTCCTAAACTGATGTACTGTGTGAGAGAAACAATTGAAATCTTCAAAGGGAAAGGGTGGTTATTCTTTATATTAAAAATTAAATTTGACTAGGGCATGACAGATTTTAGTTTTCAAAGATGTCCACACCTTCATTCACACTTATGCTCCCATCTCACATACTCTCCTTACAATGAGACCTTGACACTCCTCCATGGAGAGGTGGGATCCATGTTTCCTCTCCATAAAACTAGTAGACCTGTGACTATGAGAGAATCGGTGCTGTATGACTTCTGAAGAAAGGTCGTAAAATACAATGTAGTTTCTGCCTAGTCCTGAGAACCTGTGGGGAGCCCATAAATTTGAAAATAGATGCTCAGAGAGCTCCAGCCATTCCAATCCTCAATTGTTTGAGTCTTCTCAGTACAGGAGCCAGACAGGTGACTGAGTGAGCCTGGGTGATTCCAGCCCCAGCTTTGGGTGACCCAGCTGATGCCCCATGGAGCCAGACTTCCAGTCTTCTAGCTCAGGACTCAGACCCTGTTAAGCAGAAATGAGCTCTCCTTACAGTGCTCTGCCCAAATTTCTGACTCATAGAGTCCATGAGAACGTTACAATTATATTTTACACCACTAAGTGTTTGGAATAATTTGCTACATAACCCTTAAAGACTTTTGGGTTATAGAGGGAATACAGGTTACAGGAAAGATTGAAATATATGTCTACAAAAGTAGGAGTGATGTAAAATAACATTAGTAGAAGCAGTACTATTAGGAGTAATTTCAGTACTATAGTAGTGCCCCCTTATCTATGGTTTCACTTGCCACAGTTTCATTTACCTGTGGTCAACCGTGGTCTGAAAATATTATATGGAAAAATCTAGAAATAAACAACGTATAGGTTTTAAATTGCATGCTATTCTGAGTAGTGCAATAAAATCTTGGGCCATCCTGCTCTGTCTCACCCAGGACAAAAATCATCCTTTTGTCTAAGTGTATCCAGGCTTTATATGCTCTCCACCCATTAATCACTTAATACGTTTCTCAGTCATCAGGTTGACTATTATGGCGTTGTAGTGCTTGTGTTCAAGTAACCCTTATTTTATTTAATAATGCTACAGTTATATAGCTTTTATTGCAGTATATAGTTATAATGTTTTATTTTATTATTGGTTATTGTTAATCTCTTACTATGCTTAATTTACAAGTTAATATTTATCATAACCATATATATATATAGGGTTTGGTACTATCCAAGGTTTCAGGTATCTACTGAGGGCCTTAGAGCAAACATATCCCCAGTGGATAATGGAGGACGACTGTAGTAGCACTGATAGTAGTAATGGTAGAATTAGTAAGTAGTTAACACATCTAACCTAATTGTTATAGATATATTCTTTTAACTAGTCCTTAAAATATAAAAATGAGCATAGTGCTTTTATCTTTATTTCACAGAGGGAAATCTCTAACTAGTCTGGCTTCAGAGTCTGCATACTAACCACATGAGTACCTAAGTAAAGGTTTGAAGGTAGTTGGAATCTTAATGCTAAAATTAGTAATAACTAGCATTTATTTAGCAATTAACTAGTCTCTCTGCCAGGTATTATACTAAGAGCTTCAAACAAATTGTCTTAATAGACAATGCAGGTTGGATTGTCAATGCAGGCTAGAAGTACAAATGAGCCCAGTGGCCTGAAATGAACTCTTTATTTGGGGAAAAAGAGACAGGTTAGAAAAATTACATTTCCTTAGTCATGAATTTTGAAATCTACTTAAAATAATACAAGATACAAGTGCCTAAGAAGGTCATTGAAAGCCCCAGAACTAGAAAAGAAGTTGGGAATACAGAATAGCAGTGCAGACTGTGAATTAAATCCAAGAGCTCCAATCACAGAGAATCTATGTGGTGCCTAAGTAATCACTCATGAACGTCCTTTTATCTTATGCTGACATTCTCAATAACTGAATAGCACCGGAAGACAATCCAATAGAAATCCAGCCTACAGGCCTACTTTAAAAAATTATTATTAATATTCGAGAATGCAACATTCACTGAGAGTCACTCATAATAATTTTCAGGGCTAAAATAAAATTAAGTTTTTTCTCTCATTTAGTAGAGCAACTTTCAAAGATTAAAACAGATGCAAATGTGTAGCTTGCCCACATGCTGATTCTGCTAGAAGATATTCATCTGACAAATCAAAGCCCTCTCACAAATTAGCATTTACTGCAAGATAAAATCTGGGAAGATGAAATAAGGCATTTTCTTTCTATAATATATGCAGTTTTTTAAAAAGCTTTCCCTTAATTATGATTTCTGCTCTCTGCCATCCTCACTTGTATTTGATCTCTACAGTGCCATTTGGATTTGTATTAAATTGTGAAATCCTAGAAAGCAAGAGCTGTCCTACTTAATACATTCTCTACAGTTCTCAACCAAGGACTTTATGTGGGAAAGGGCTTAATCTTGAAGAGGAAAGTGATGGTGGTAAATCCAGTGGTGCTTCTACCCACAGCCATGCCCTCCTCATCCTTGCAGTGAAGTGCAGACTTGTTCCTAAATCAGCTATGTCCCCGAATCTAGAAAATAGATCTTGATTGATTAGAGCCAGTCCTGATTACCTTATACCTCTTTCCTATTCTGCACTAAAACTACCAATACAAGAGGGCATCCGGGAAAGATTCTACCCCCAGATTTAAATTAAAAAAACCCCAACAACTTTCTCCCAACACATTTCTTTCTTCTCGACATATTGCCATAAGTGGTTGCTGTAGTAGCCAGCTCACAAGCATGGGAAGAGTCTAAAAAGTGATGGTGATGGGAAGAAGAAACACTGAAAGTGAGAAAGAACCCGGATCCTGGACGGCATCACTGAGCCACTGAATCTGCCCTGGACCACTCACCTCCAGACATCTTGTTTTCTACCTCCTGACCTTTTGTTTTTTTAAAGCCACTTTTGTTCAAGTTGAAAACTACCTGTGGTCAACCATATCCTAAAGGATATTATTCTGAGTAAATAAATAAAGATCATCAGTGAAATCAATATTCAAGAAATATAAATAAGAATTATATTTCAAAATTATATGGGCCTCTATAGGTTTTCATGAAATATTAGGCACTCTAAACATATACTAGTTCTTATAGCACCATCTTTACTCCTTGGGCAATTGTCATGTACTGGAAAACTCACTAGTGTGAAGATTTTTCCCAGAGTACAGCTAATAGAGCCCATCATTTTTAAGCCATGTTTGTGGGGATAGTAATGTTGCTAGAAGATGACAAATGAGCCACAGGGGAGAGATGCTGCCAAAGAATCTCAAAATCATTGTAAACATGCAAGAGGTTGGAGGACTGTAGTACAGAGGTTAAGTAGTTAAGATGGTAGGAAATAGACCAAGATTTTAATTCTACCTATGTTTCATATCTTCTTGATCTTAGAAATATTTCTTTACCTCCCAAAGCCTCAATTTTCTCCTCTGTAAAGTGGAAATAATAGTAATGCATATATTATTTTATTATTGTGAGGATTAAATAAAGTAATTTTCTTAATATAATACCTGGTCCATAACTCACATTTAATATTACAACTGTGGCTTTACAAAATCAAGATGTGTTTCTCAACAATGAGGTGTTTTTGCCGGAATTAGTCTTTTCATCTCTCATTTCCAGGCAAAGATGGGCTCCTCTCATCCTTTTTCATTTAAACTCCTCAGATTTGCCTTTGGCAACTTTTTGCTACCCCCTCTCTATGAGCAATGGTTGGCCGACTTGATTTCATTCCTGTAAGAATGCTGGTGAGTGCAGAGCATTTCACAGTGTTCCTTGTCCTAGTCTGTGCCTCCTGTGTGGCACAGGCCTAACAGAACCAATTCCATAATGCTTTCTGGGAATCAAGGAAATAGTAAAAGAAGAGTTTCAGAATAATCTTGATCTGTGTTAGGCTCACTACCTGGTTCTTTGTAACTCCCTTCCAAATTTTGCTTACATCAGTATTGGAAACAGAAAGCTAATGGATCTAATCTTCCTTGCAGATAGTTTGGTTGTGAGTGTGTTTCAGAACTGCATTTTGCTTAAAACTTTTAGTTTTTATAAATGGAATGCCTGTGCTTTTGAATTTAGTTTTACTCAAATGATGGTCCAAGAACCAGTAGCATCGGAATCTCCTGAAACTTGGAGGAAAGCAAATTGCTGGGCTACCCCAGACCTACTGAAGCAGAATCTCTGAGGGTAGGCCCTGGACCTGGGTGCCTTCCGGGGCTCCAGGTGATTCTGATGCAGACATATTTGAGAACCACCACTCTCTCTCATGCTGTTAGTATACCTCCTACTCTTTGACACTCAGTCTGTACCTCTACTTCATGTCACCTATAAGTAGTTGACTTTATGACCTCTGGTTTAGACCATGAACCTGTGAGTAATTTTATTCCTATATTCCCTCTGTTCTGTCCACAAACTTGCTATTTGCCTACTCTATATGTATCCCTTGTACAAAGCCAGGTACAAAACTAGACCCCAATCCAGCTAGGACTCATAGACCAAGTCATATAAATCCATGAAGGAGTAAAGGCCTGCTTGAACTCCCTTTAGAAGAGCCAGAAAGTCAGAAGAGAAAAATCCATTAGGTAAAATTACTCGAACTACCAATATGGAAAGAAGAGGTAGGGGGGATTTGAGGCTGGATAGAATTTTTTGTAACCCGCTAGGCAGATAGTTTTTCTAAAAGTGGGTCAATATTAGGGCACATTATGTTCTGAATCTTTAACACATTTATTTCAAGAATTTGAGTCTTGCCTCCCCTCCCCCATGAAAGGCACACATTATTCTCCCCATTCCCCACTTTGATGTTCTCTGAAACACCATGTCATCCCTGGAAGCTTTCAATTTTCAAAATAATCTTCCATGGTCTATCAGGAGCTACTCGCATATTTTAAAGACATCTCTAATTAATAAATGGCTGTTTAAAAATAAAGTCTCAAACAGCTAAATTCATAAAGGGAAGATCAAGTGTTTGCCACACAAGCAATCAAACAAATTGATGAACAGGAAGAAAATGACTATGGAACTAAAACTGTTCTATTATTAGTGAGCAATCTGCACATTTTTTTTCCCAATTAATGCTTAGAATGAGATCTGAGTCAGTCGCAACCTAATTACTGGCATATCACTTTGTTCATTAGAGGCTCTGCAACAGTCAGTGCTTGCTTCATTTGCATGAACCCTGCAAAAGCCACCCAGTAGGATGTCAGTCACTGCTTTGCAACCACAAGTCTGTGCTGTAGGTAGAACTTTCTGGGGATAGTACACCGCTTTCCCTATCATGCTGCTGGATAAATATTCTGTCACTCATAGCCCTTATTCACATTAGAGGAAGACTTGTCTCTTGTAAAGATTTTCCAGGAATCATTTCTATGCATGGTGTAGTACTGTGGAGAGTGGTTTCCAAAGTGTGATTAACAGAAGTGTGGATGATCTAAGTTCTGTAGCTGGTGCCTATCATTTTATTAAACAAGCATATATATATAAGCAAACAAAAACAGTCTCCATTGAACACTGGCATTCCTAATTTCCCATCACCATATGAATAGCTAGTGCAAATATTACCTTCATGGTCTGGGACAGAGGTTAGCCAATCATTTTGTGTATGGACATGAACATTGGTCTTGCCTGTTTGTCCTCCTATTATACTTATCATGGCTGAATCCCAATGATAACTCCCCCTGAAATGCTGCATCAGGAGTTATACTAATATCTCCCACACTAATTAGGCTGGTTAGTGTTTCATTTCTCCCCTCAGTTCTCCCTAGTTTGTCCCAAATTAGCTACGTTAGCCTTCTTTCTCCTCCAACATCCAAGTTAATCCACAGAGAAGTTCCTCACTCACTTCAATGAAAAAATTGAAGGGGATGGAGAAGCAAAGATATCATACCTTCCTGTATCTGTTCTGATGATTTCCCCAATTACAACCTCCTATTCCTCATATTTTCCATCTAATCAATCACCTAGGCCTGGAAAATTTCTCCTTAGTATCTCTGAAATGTACCTACTGCTGCCAACTCCTTGTTGAGACCATAGCTATGAAGAGCGAGGGTGGGCAGAAGTCTGGCAGTGTTCAGGGGTAAGGCATGTTCCAATGCGTCTGGTACAAGGACTACTCATGGTCAGAGCTGTGTCTACCTCTGTGGCTGTGGCACTTGCTCACCTATGGTCATCTGCTGGCATTGTTTCTTTCTGCTGGTTTTGACATAAATGTAGGTTCCCTTAGACTTTTGTGCTATCTGCTTGGAACACTTGTCTTCAGCTCTTTAATTTCTATTCTTCCTTTAGGACTCAGTTCAGGTGTAACATCTGACAACTCTTTCCCAGTTCCCACAGGTCATCTTAGGTGCACCTCTAATGTGCCCTACTGTGTTTTGGGGTCACCTATACTAATACAGACAGACTCCATGACAAGTATCCATTTGTTGTTGTTTAAGTCATTTCACCTGTATCATGATTCATTAAGAGCACAGTTTTATCTTCTATATCCTGAGGATTCCTACTACTATGCACAGTGCCTTCCTCTAGATAGGGATTCAATACATAATTCATTAAGAAGTAAGTAGCTGTGTAGTACCAAGGTCCAACTCTGCTGTTCACTAGCTGTGTGAACTTGAGAAATTCACTTACTCTTTTGAATTTTAGTGTTTTCCCTTCTAAGAGAAATTTATAGAGTGCAATTTTCTTTTCTATATTCCTTTCTAATGACCTAACAAGAAGACATTTAGCCTGAAACTATGCACAGAAAACTAGTTCAGAAGGGTGGACCCCTTGAGAAGGTTATTGGGAGGGTTTCTGAGTAAGGTTGTGGAATCAAGTTCTTTGAAGAATTCTTCATCTTGGGCTCAATTAGCAAGAATATGCTTACTGATTGGAGGACAGAGTAGCATTTTATCTTTCCAAAGATAATTTTTAAACTACAATAGAAGACTTGCAAGTAACTTTAAAGTTTATTTTAGTTTAGCCCATTTCATTTCACAGATAGACAAACAGAAGTTCCTGGATCTGCAATTTTTGCACATGCGCTTGTAGAATCTTATATGAAATGTACTATTATCAGTTCTAACCAAAAAGGCATGTTCCTTAGCAGTAGGGAAAATGCTGTCTTTATAGTTTGCAATTTCTGATGTTTATTTTAAAAGGGTGATCAGAATAAAGAATAGAGGCAATGAAAAAAGCTTCAGAATGCTGACTCATTTAAAAAAATCAGAGTGTTTTTCTGAAAAACAACATAGGTATTTTATCAAAGAAAATGTATTCATTTAGTAAAACGTGGGCCTCGTGGAGAAGTATAGATTTTCTAACTGACAGACCTTAAAAAAAAATGCAGCTTCAGGAAACAGAGTGTGGAATGCAATAATGTCAGTTCACGGGGGCATGCATTCCTGTCATTTCCCAACAAGGGCTTTTGGAATATAATCATGGTTATTAGTTGCAATCTTGCACAGACAATTGGAGTGATAACACCAGCTCATCTCCAGCCCCTTTAGAGCCTGCGTGGGTAGTAAAGCTCCTTCACATGGGACAGTATTTACATTCCATATAACCTCAAATATTGCTTCTTTGCTTTAGGATTGGTTGATAGTAGACAGTATACACTGGAGGGAATATTTAATGAATTTGATTCTTATTTTCGATATCTCTTTAATCTTGAAACACTGAGGGGCCTCACCCATAGATGTCTGAAGTTATTTATTTATTTTTTTTCCTGTCAGAACACAGAACAGTGAGGAGTGAGATTTACCTTGTACTGCTGGTAAGGAAGGGAGGCAGTGGCCCACTTTTCAGTAAATTTTATCCTTGTCAAGACTTGAGCCATCTGGTTAGAGTGCTGGGAAGTGGATCCTAAAATAGCCAGTGTCCCTCTGTGTTGCGAGACTATAATAAAATCCTGTTGTACTGTGGCTGAGTAACATCTGACTTATGGACAAGTTGCTCTAGAAATACAGTTTAATGTAGTTTCAAGTATACAAAATAAAATAAACTTAGGACATTGAAGTATTGGTCTTTGGTGCTTCCTATGGAAAACAGATAAGAATCAGTAATAATTAGCATGTCAAAATAGGGGCTTTCAAAATACTTAACATAATTTATTCCTTTACTGAGGGGAATGTCAGCCTTATGTGCTCTGTTAATTAACTGAACAAACAAAAAAGAATCACCCCACAGAGAGACTAGCTTTAATTCTTTTCTCTGTCTTCCTTCTGAACTACCCCCAAACCCAAATTAGTATCTGTCAATGGGATAAAGGTCTGGGGCATTTGTGAGGGGTTTTATCTAATCCAAACCATTTGTAAAACTGAGGTACTTCCAGTGAGTTTCCCATGTACGAATGTGAGTCCTCCCTTATTCACAAGGAATACATTCTAATACCCCAGTGGGTGCTTAAAACCACAGATAGTACCAAACCCTATATATAGTATGTTTTTTTCCTAGACATACATACCCATGATAAAATTTAATTTATAAATTAGCTACAGTAAGAGAATAACAACAACTAATAATAACACAGAACAATTATAACTTATAGTACACTAAAAGTTATGTGATTATAGCTTCCCTCTCAAAATATCTGGAATTTTCCCTTTAATATTTTTGGACTACAGCTGACTATGGAAAGTCTAACTGTGGAATGGGGACTATGGTAATTCTTTCTAATTGGTAAAATAATTTAACACAGGAACTCAGGCAGTTTGTTGATTGCCCCAATTCTATTTTAGAATTTCCAATTGCTATAAAGTCACAATCTGGACAAGGTTCATTCTGTGACAAAGGACATACAGAGACAACTAGAATACCACTAACAGCAGCATTTGCCAATATGGAGAAGTGGTAGCCTAGTGGCTGTCTTCTCTGTTGGATGTCAACACAAGGGTCTATTTTTCTGGGATTATGGCTCTTTTGTTTCATTCTACTGATTGACAATGTATTGCTCTCTACTCAGCGATATTATTTATTTCATGACTTAGGTTATTTGCTGCATATGATACATTCTTGGTAATGAGCCCAGTACTTCCACCTAAACAGTCGTGTTGGAGTATTTCCTCTGTTTCCAATTTCCTTGTTGCTCTATGCTAGAAGCACTCTAAGAGTTACTGCTAATTATTTGAGCCTTGATCAGCTTTTAGAGGAGTCAGTCTTGATTTCTGAGGTGGTCTTCTCCAAGCCAAGATGGTACCATTAATGTTTCTAGATAGGACATCTAATCAAAACCCAAGGTCAATCCAGTGCTTGCCAAAACCCACAGGAAGGATTCTATTTCCTGTCTGATATAATCCCAAGTGGTTAATTTCAGGTTGGGCTGCTCAGAATAAAAACAGTTTATCTCTGGGAGAAGAACATAGGTTTAGTGAAAACTGACTGTATTCCACTTTTACATCCCGCTATTTCCAGTCTGGAGCCACTTTGCAGCTCAAGAATGCTGTTGCCTAGGTCAGTCTTGAGAAAAACACAGCTGGGATGGCAATGCTACAATACAGTAATGACTTTGCCTGCATGTTCTCTGGACCTTAAATTTCCTACTTTTAATGCTGCTCTAACGAATCACGTTTGATCAACTGAGAGAAGGAAGACTGGGCTTCGATACTGATGTGTCAATACTACATAAACAATATGAGGTTCAGTGTAAAACATCTGGTAATCTTGTACCTTGTATAATCAGGAATTTAAAGATCTTGGGGAGTTGGAGCCAGACAGTGGTATCAGTAGAAAGGACACAGTGACTATGGAGAGTGTTAATTAGGGAGACTTTAAATGAGGGGCTCTAGCTCTAAAGTCACAAGAAGTCAGAAGGGCATAGGGCATAGCCAGTTGGAGACTTTATATCAGGGCCTCCATAAGGACTGATAATTAAAACCCTAGTTCCCTTTTCCCTACTGCCCCCTTAGATATTTTCCATCTGTTGGATAATTGAGTCTGGGGTTTTTGTTTTCTTATTTGTCTGTTTCCTCACCAAAAGCTTCACTATTTTTAGGAAGTGAAATCTGTACTTGTGAAGCCCTTAGGGTAGAAGATCTATGAGATATTTTCATGTGTTTTCAGTGTCTAGAAACATGTGAGATATTTTGATTCTAGCTTGCTTCTATCCAAGCCATAGAAAATGAGCCACTCAAAAACTAAAGGGAAATATAACTGCTATGTCATCTGGCTGAAAGAGTTGCTCTCACTTCTCTCTTTTTAAATAAATTTCCTTAGCAGAATCATGATTGCTTGCTGCTTTTGGCTCCATATTTGGTCCCAAATCAAAGTCATTTGCAATGAAGCAGATAAATTTTGGAGATTTCCATCAGAAAAATTATTAAATATGAAATCCAATAAGTATAAGACAGCAAGATTGTGGGCTATAATTCTGGAAATAAGGAAGGATTTTTGGTTCATGGGATACTATTCTGATGCTCCACATTGTACCAGGGGCAGGCAAGATTCCTGTGGATAATTCCTGGTGTCTCCTAGATTGGCTGCAAAAATAACTATGGATATGAACAGCTTTGAGAGTCAGAAACTCTGATCATGTGCCAAAGCTCTCCACAGGCAGAAAAAAAATGATCAGGTTGTGAGAATGAAGTTGAAAATGTAGAACAAAGCAAGAATCCTTGATCTTGATATAAGCAGACGCCCTTAATCTTGGGACTTCTCCAATTAAATCAAGAGTGTTTTGGCTTTGTCTTTTCAGGTGAAAGCACTGGATACTCTTCTGAATTTCTTTTCAAGGTTGAAGACATGTATAACATAGCTCAGTCATTGCATTTGGTGTCCTGATGGACCAAAAGATGCTGCAAAATAAGATCCTTGTATGTCTCTGTTTCCTGATATGAGTCCTTTAAGTCTTTAAATTGTTGCCATGACTATAAATGATACACTAGGAAGTCAAAGATTAAGGCTGTGTCCTATAGGGAAAACCAAGACACAAAAAGCATTTTCCTAGCCATCCTCGACATCAGAAATGCCCCCAAACCATCTGTGCACTGGCCCATAAAGTTCATTTTGCTGGAGAGGTGATATCTAACTCCCTTCCCACACCCAGTTATTCCACTCTCTGACCCTTGGAAGAGTGTTACAGGAAAGGGATACTCTGATGTTCTACCCCCTGTGATGAAAGTTTCAGAACTTTCATGGAACTGAAGAAACTTCCGTTGGAAGAGGCATGAGCATAGTTAAGTCCAAATGGTCTGTTAGAGATGGGGACAGCATGATGCAGGAAAACTACAACTCATGATGAGGCCCCTGAGATTGTAGAGCTAGAAGATATTTTATTCTGACCTAAGTGTCCTATATGTGTTAATATTCATGCATTTACATATGTATATAAGTGTGAATACAAATGAATATGTCTAGTACTGAGTGCAATCTTTTTGGATGAGCCAAAATATAATTAATTCCCAAAGCTGAGATATAAGATACTGTACCCCATTTGTATTTAGGGAAGTACTGAGTTGATAATAAAAGATTTTTCCTTCTCATCTTGATTTTGGTGCCCCTGGAAGCAGATTCTGAATTTAAGTGAATTTTTTGAGTTATGATTTCAGGAAAGCCCAATAGGGAAATGAGAGAGTAAAAAAGAGAAGGAAACCAATGAAAAGTGTATTATGGAGCAGGTTGTTACTGAAAATAATTGAAACTAGTCCTACTGGGGAATACCAGGAGACAGTGTGAACATGCCTCAGTGTTGTCCCATCTGAGGGATGTGGAAACTGGGATATTTATATACTGACTCTTATCCATCATTTCTGAGCAATGTCCTCAGTGGCATCAACCTCTCCACATTTCTGGTCTGCACTGCATTAGACTGAAAGGTCCTTTATAGGGAACCTATCTACGTGGCATGGTGAATGTAGCCCAGCCCCTGATTTGGAAAACCAGCGGGGAGTGAGTCAGCACATAGGACCTGAGCCCATGGATTGGTTTTCCCATGGGGAATCATTCCTGCATTGTACCTAGGCTGCTTTGAAGCTTGCTTTTTGCTAAAACTCCCTCGCCCTGAATTGAGACAGCAAACGTTTACTGCATATCTTTAAAGTAACTTCCTAAAATCTATGCTAAACCTCCCAAGGATGGAGTGTAACCAGTTCAACCTCTTTTTCCTTTGCATTTGCAAATATCCTCTTTCTTTGTAGTAAATAGCAACTTCCTCTCCCTTGTTATCTATAAAAGTTAATACCTAAAGCAAACCTGTGCATAATAAATGAGGACCATCCTCATCCTCATCCACATAGTAAGTGAGGACCACAGTAAATGTGCCCAGAAAAGCAATAAAAGCCTGTCCAGGCAGGGGTTGGGGTGCTCTCTCACTCAGAGAGTGGCCATGCCATCCCTTTTTCTCCACAGGACTTCTGTAGTCCGTGTGAATTTGTTTGTTGCAGCCACAACACATGGACCCTGCTGGCTGGAGTCCTCATCAGTCCTCAAATGAGAGTCACAGGTGCATGCATAGGATGCAGTGGGTGTGTACTGGAATGGTGATAGCTGAGGAGATAAAACTGGGGCACTTACAGCATCAGCTACAATTCTCCTACCATGATAGAAATGAGAGGTGTTATCTCCTGAGCTCAAAGGTCAAGTTTTGTGGCACGCCAAAAAAGAAGACTTGTAACATCTTAAAGGGTACTATAAGAAAGGGAGGCTAATTTCATCTTGAAATAGATACTTGGGTTTAGAATATGCAGAAATTTTCTGAGAGTAGAGAGTATTGTCTGAATAATGAAAATTCTTAATATAGGTTCCCTGGAGTTTGGACTTGTGGCTGAACATAGAGTCTACTGTCTTCCTTTAGTTCAGTAATTTCTTTTTGTTTTTAATTTTTATTGTTATTCAATTACAGTTGTATGCCTTTTAGTTCAGTAATTTCTGAAGGCAGGGGTTCTATAGTTGTCCATGCAGCAGGCTTAGAAAACATTGTGTAATAGTGTCATTTTCTGTAACCTATGGAGAGTGATATGAGGACTTTAAGAGTTCCAAATACTCCATGTATAGAATTATGGAGGTTAACAGACTTTAGGTGTTGTGGGGCTCTTCACCAACTACTGGGATCCCTAACATGGAAAATGATTTGTGAGCATGGACCACTGGTGGGGGCAAAGGAAAATTCACCTACCTTTCTCTAACGGAGCCTTTTATAGAAGATCCAAGGAAAAAGATAAACATCACCTCAAGAAAATCAAACATATCTAATGGGAAACTGGCTATATTAGATGTAAACAGATCCACTGAAAGCATAATAGAGTCATGTCCCTACCAACAATTATAACTGTATCCATTTAGTAAAGAGATGTGCTATTTTTTCCACTGAAAGAATTAGAATTTAGAAGAGTTGGGGGAAGGAGAAAACTTTAGAGATGTTATGAATTTGAAATATTAAACAGATTGTATTTAGTTCTAAAATTGAAATGTATTAGGAAAGTTATAAAACTGAGCCAAAATTTTACTGGTATTGGAAAAAACTTATTTTAAGGATCATGATGAATATGAGTCATTTAAAATAAAAATGAAAGGTATTTATGTTCCCCAGACTCCAGAATATCAGCTCTTTGAGAACAGTGATTTTACTTTAGTTTGTTCTATTTCCTGTATTTCTCAAACGGTGCCTTTGCCTAGTTGAATGTTCAGTAAATGATTGATGAATAAATAAACGTATATTCCCCAGTGAGTTAATATTGTATTGAGTGTAGAAAATGCAAATTTAATATTAAAGATAAAAATTTTGCTGTATGTCAATACTTTTAGTATTTCTGTCTCTAAGCTCACTTAAATTTCCCTCTTGTTTTCTACTCTCCAGCCAACCTGACCTTCCTTCTTTTCCTTGGGTTGCTCCCACCTTATTTTGCATCAAGATTTTGCTCTTGCTAACTCCACTACCTGGCCTGCTTTCCCAAAAATCTTGATGAAGTTCACTCCTTCTCCATATTCTATTTTTGCTCAAGTATTTCTTCTAATAGCCTTTCCATTATCCTCTTTTCTATCCAATTATCCTCTTTTTATGTATTTACTCCACCATAATCCTGTATACCTGACTTCTGAATTTTTCTTAGTCCATCTCTGCTGCTTTCACCAGAAGGTAAGCTCCACAAGAGGAGAAACTTTTCCTGCCTTGTTACCAGTGTCTCTCTTTTGCATAGATCAGTGCTTCAGGCAGAAAATGTACCTTTGAATATACAGAGATGGGACTGTTGATTCAAGTAATTTCTTTGGCTGTATTTCAGGAAACACAGATGAGGGAATGGGAAAGATAGTGAAGAGAAGATGGCAAATAAAGGCTATGTCATTGAGTGGGTGCAACTGGAGATTAAACCCACTGGAAACCCTCTGTGACACTGTGTGGAACTTACCTCAGAGTTATCCCACCAAGAGCAGAAAGAGGCTGGGGTATTTATCAGTTCCCATTTCTCATTGGTTGATGTTTCTTAGGGGGGGCATTAACTCTTCAGCACTTCTGATCTATCCCTAACTGTAAACCAGCAGCAAGAGAAAGCCTTTAGGCAGAGGGTCCTAGATGTTTAAGTGAGGATTGTTTAATGAATCTGCAGATAACCTCCAGGAAGGCCATGTGGATATGGCACTAGCATATACACTAGGGTAGGTATTGAGTAAATGTTGACTGAATAAATAAATCATCCATCTGAAAGAAAATCTGAAATGAACAATGTATAAAGGCAATATAGAACATTTTTCTGTTAATATATAGTGTATCCCTAAAATTATAGGCTAAGTGCTATTAAAGCAAATGTTTATTTGCAGAAAAGCCCTAGGGAAAGTAAATGGTTAATGTTGAGAGCTAAATAATTTTTCAGATCTGTTTCCCCCCAAAATGTAAATTACCTACTAACAGATTTGCATGCAGCTTTTAGAGTCATATTTGGCAAGGGTGTTTGCACATATAAAAAATGAGAGCTAAAGTTATTTGATATTTTATTGTTCATTTAGGAGCAATGTTTTGTTCTAGTGGTTTCATTTTATGAAATTACTCTGAGATGCTAACTCTATTTCAGAGTATCAGCTTGTTCTTTACTCTAAACATTGTGCTGCACCTGCTCTTTGTTCTGGGCCTTGCAGTAATATATGAACAGAGGAAATAGCATCCAGTCTGATGTATGAACCAGTGGAAGCACTAAGAAGTCGTCTGCATGGGCTTTATTCTCGTTATCTCATTATTTTCCAAGGTATTGCTAAATAACTATCCACCTGAAGTAAAAGCAGTGCAAGTGACCACATCTCAGCACTACCTCACTACAGCCTCTACAACAAGAGTGTGGCTCCCAAATTCTCATCATATAGCATCTGTGAAACCACTGCTTTATTCATGCGTTATGTTGTTCCAGCATAAACTCTGAGACCCACAGCCACTGTCCTGCAGTGATCCCCATTGGTGAGAATAATTGACCTAACCCAGTAGTGGAGCAGATGTGTGATTGTTGAAGTTGTCCATAGAAGATATTGAGATGGGTCCCCAGGAGTTTGAAGTTGTTTTAACATAGGCTTCTGTGACCCCTTGTAGTCTAGAGATTTCTAAATGCATGAGGTCAACTATAATGGGCCCTGAGATCTATTAACAAGTCCTATAATTTGATTTTTTAAAACTCTAAAAATTTTGTAACAATTTTAAGTTTATAGAGACTTTATAAGAATAGTACAAAAACCTTTTATTCACTCTACCCAAATTCATCAACTTTCAATATTTTGCTACATTTACTTGATCATTCTCCCTATTATTTTCTGAATGATCACAAAGTATGTTCAGTGTGATATATTCCCTAGTAATTAAGTAGGAATTTCCTAAAACCAAAGATGGTTTTTAATATAACTACTAGTTATCAAAATTAAGATATGTACGAGGTCTCTCTGGAAAAATTCTAGCCATTGTTGACATAATGAGAATGGTTTGCATGATGTAACCTGGCAGCCAATGAGAGTGGACTGGGATGTGCATGCATGCACGATGATGACTTCACTGTACTAGTCAGTGGGGGTGGTAGACATGTGTATTGTGTGGCCATTGCATTCAAAATGACTGAGTGAGTAGAGCAATGAATCTGCATCAAATTTTGTGTTAAGCTTGAACAGTCCTCCACAGAATCTATTTGGACGATTCAGAAGGCCGCAGCTATGGGCAATTGGAGATCAGCAGCTTCATCACAACAATGTGTCATGCTTCATGCAGAATTTTTTGGCAAAACATCAAGTCACACAGTGACTCAGCCCCCTACAGCCCAGATTTGGTGCCCTGTGACTTCTGGCTTTTTCCAAACTAAAATCACTTTTGGAAGGGAAGAGATTCAGACTATCGATGAGATTCAGGAAAACATGATGGGGCAGCTGATGGAGATTTGGAGAACTGTGTGAGGTCTCAAGGTGCCTACTTTGAAGCAGACTAAGGTATCATTGTCCTATGTACAATGTGTCTTGTATCTTGCATCTTTTTCAATAAATATCTCTATTTTTTCATAGTGTGTGGCAGGATACTTTCTGGACAGGCCTCATACAATTAGATATAACATTTCCATATAATGTACATTATATATCTAATCTTAGCAATTTTCTTAGCAATATCCTTTATTAAACAATTTTTTTTGTGTATAAAACATATTTAGGTACCATGCACAGTTTTTAGTTTTTTGTTTTTTTTTAGATTTTAATCTGGGACAGCTGCTCAGTCTTTCTGTGTCTTTTGTAACAATGACATTTTTGAAAAAGTATGGTGAACTTAAGGATTTTCCTTTTTTGGTTATTGGTTATATGGTATATTTTTGGGGTATGAGTACAACTTTAAAGGAACTAAAGAGAAAAACAAAAAACACAAAGAATAGGTCTAGGTAACCACACACACACACACACACACACACACACACACACAAACCAGTGAAACTGAGACACATAGCTTAAAATAGGAGGAAACAGAGAAAAGAAGTATTAAATACCACAAAAAAAAAATCCAACAGAAACACAAAGGAAAACAACCAATGGAGGCACAGAGCTACCAGAAAACAAAAGATAAAATTGCTATAGGAAATCTTCATACATCAAAAATTACCCTCAATGTAAATGGACCGAATTCACAAATAAAGAGACAGAGTAAAAGATTTTATCAAAAAACAAAACCCAACCATATGCTGCCTTCAGGAGACATATCTAAATTGCAAAGGCAAAGTTAGACTCAGAGTGCAAAGTTAGAAAATGATTCTGTAAGCAATAACATCCGCAGAAAAGCAGGTGTAGCCATACTTATATCTGAAAAAAGTAGATCTGAAGATAACAAATTTAACAAGAGACAAAGATGGGCATTTTATAATGATAAAGGGGAGACTACATCAAGAAGACATAACACCTTAATATATGAGGTGGAACACCCCCCAAATGGAATTATTTTTTGGACAGTGGAGTCCTTGTAGTATGGGGTTACCCTGCTTGATTAGAGTTCTAGAAACCCATCTGTATCAGTGTAGCAGCTTGTGCTGTTGTGAGAGGCTGCATTCAGCTTTAGTGAACTTTTTTTTGAAGATTCTTTGAACACTTTTGTCCATTTCACGATGGGTGACTTGTGAGTGCATTTGCCCACACCACGCTGAGTATTCAGCAGTTTTTGACCAAAAATGGCATGGCTCCCATGCTCTACCCTCCCTGTTCACCTGATATTACCCTGAATGCCTTTTTATTTTGTTTCTCCAATAAAAAAAGCCCTCAAAAGGGAAAGGTTTGCCATTGTGGAAGAGGTGAACCAAAAAATGGCAGAGGCACTAAAAGGTGAGTTCAACATCTGTTCTGAGCAGTGGAAAAAAATTTGTGATAGGTATATTGCATCAAATGGAGAGTACTTTGCAGGTGACTAAAATTTAAACATGTAGGAATAAATATACATTATTTTATAAATAAATTCTGGGTTTTTGAGGGTCCCCCCTCATATATGCACCAAATCAGGGAACACCAAAATATACAAAGTAATTATTAACATAAAAAAAGGGAGAAGCAGACAAAAATAGAGTCATAGTTGGGAACCTTAATACTCCATTGACAGCTCTGGATAGATCATTTAAACAGAAAATCAATGAAGAAATATCAGCTTTAAATGACACATTAGACCAATGGACATCAGTGACATATTCAGAGCCTTCCATCCCAGAACATTAAATTATACATTCTTCTCCAGTGCACATGGAATATTCTTAAGGATAGTCCATATGTTGGGTCACAAAACTAACCTCAACAAATTCAAGAAGATTGAAGTCATACCATGCATATTTTCTGACCACAATGCTTCGAAGTTAGAAATCAGCTGCAAAAGGGAAGTAAAGAAACCCAGAAACATGTGGAGATTAAACAACATACTACTAAAAAATTACTGGGTCAAAGCAGAAATACAAGGTGAGATCAAAAGATATACAGAGACAAATGAAAATGACAATACAACATATCAAAACTTCTAGGATGCAATAAAGCCAGTAATAAGAGAGAAGTCTATATAATTATAGGACCATCTCAAGAACCAAGAGAAATCCCAAGTAAATACCCTAACACCACATTTTAAAAAACTAAAAAACAACTGGAAGGAGGAGGTGGAGGAGGAGGAGGAGGAGGAGGAGGAGGAAACAAGAGCAACCCAAAGACAGCAGAAGAAAATAAATAATAAAAATTGGAGCAGAAGTGAATAAAATAGAAAACAAAAAAGACCATACAAAAATTAATACAATAAAGAGATTGCTATTTGAAAAGATTAATAAAATTGGCAAATTCCTGGCTAAACTCACTAAGGGAAAAAGTGAAAAGACCCATATAACAATAAAAAATGAAAGAGAAGTTACCACAGATATCATTGATATACAAACGATTTTACTAGTACACTATGAAAGTCTGTATGCCACAAAATTAAATAACCAAGAAGAAATGGATAAGTTCCTAGAAATATATAACCCTCCTAGACTGAATCATAAAGAACTGGAAAATCTAAGTAGAGTGACACAGTGAGGAAATTGAAACAATCATCCAAAACCTCCCACAAAATAAAAGTCCAGGATCAGATGGTTTCACTAGTGAATTCTACCAAATATTCAAAGAAGAATTGATGATTATCCTTTTTAAACTCTTCCAAAAAATTGAAGAAGAGGTAATACTTATTAACACATTTTATGAGCCCAACATAACCTTGATAGCAAATCTGGCAAGGATAACAACAAAAAAAGAAAACTACAGATCTATATCTCTAATAAATACAGATGCAAAAATCCTAAACAAAATACTAGAAAATCAAATATAACAATGCATTAAAAAATAATACATTATGGAGAACCAAGATGGAGGCGTAGGTAGACACACTGCGCCTCCTCGCACAACCAGAACTGACAGAAAATCGAATGGCAAGGAAGTCGGACACCAAGGAAATAAAAAATAAACATTCATCCAGACCAGTAGGAGGGGCGGAGACGGGCAGCTGGGGTGGAGAGGACTGGCATTGCAGTGGTGGGACTGAGACTGGCGGAGTGTGGGATGAACGGGGCAGGCAGTCTGACCACTAGCAGACCCTGTGGCCCCACATTCACGCACAGATAAACCGAGAGGGCCGGACTCAGAGAGGCGGAGAACGGGGCAGGCAGAGTGGTGGGTAGCACCCTGCGGCCCCACATTAGCACACAGATAAACCAGGACAAACGGTGGGGAGCGAAGCAGACCACGCAACCCAGGGCTCCAGAGCAGGGAAATAAAGCCTCAAACCTCTGATTGAAAATGCCCGTGGGGGTTGGGGCGGCAGCAGGAGAAACTCCCAGCCTCACAGGAGAGGTCATTGGAGAGACCCACAGGGGCCTAGGGCGTGCACAAGCCCACCCACTTGGGAACCAGCACCAAAGGGGCCCCATTTGATTGTGGGTAGTGGAGGGAGTGGCTGAAATCCGGTGCAGAGGGGAGCGGGCGCCATTGCTCCCTCTCGGCTCCTCCCCCACGTTCAGCATCACAGCTCAGCGACCAGCGTTACCCCGCCCCGGGGAACACCTAAGTCTCCACCACTTAAAGTAACAGACACGCCAAGACCAAAAAAAAAAAAAAGGCCCAAATGACAGAACACTTCAAAGCTCCAGAAAAAATACAACTAAGCGAGGAAGAGATAACCAACCTATCGGATGCACAGTTCAAAACACTGGTTATCAAGACGCTCACAGAATTGGTTGAATCTGTTCGAAAACCAGATGAAAAAATGAAGCCTATGCTAAGAGAAACAAAGGAAAATGTACAGGGAACCAATAGTGATGCGAAGGAAACTGGGACTCAAATCAATGGTGTGGACCAGAAGGAAGAAAGAAACATCCAATCAGAAAAGAATGAAGAAACAAGAATTCGGAAAAAGGAGGAGAGGCTTAGGAACCTCTAGGACATCTTGAAATGTTCCAACATCCGAATTATAGGGGTGCCAGAAAGAGAAGAGGAAGAACAAAAAATTGAAAACTTATTTGGACAAATAATGAAGGAGAACTTCCCCAATCTGGCAAAGGAAATAGACTTCCAGGAAGTCCAGAAAGCTCAGAGAGTCCCAAAGAAGCTGGACCCAAGGAGGAACACACCAAGGCACATCATAATTGCATTAGCCAAGATTAAACAGGAGAGAATCTTAGAAGCAGCAAGAGAAAAGGACACAGTTACCTACAAAGGAGTTCCCATAAGACTGTCAGCTAATTTCTCAAAGGAGACCTTACAGGCAAGAAGGGGCTGGCAAGAAGTATTCCAAGTCATGAAAGGCAAGGGCCTACATCCAAGATTGCTCTGTCCAGTAAAGCTTTCACTTAGAATGGAAGGGCAGATAAAGTGCTTCTCAGATAAGGTCAAGTTAAAGAAGTTTATCATCACCAAGCCAATATTATATGATATGTTAAAGGGACTTATCTAAGAAAAAGAAGATCAAAAATATGAACAGTAAAAATGACAGCAAACTCACAGTTATTAACAACCACACCTACAACAAAAACAAAAGCAAACTAAGCAAACAACTAGAACAGAAACAGAACCACAGAAATGGAGATCACATGGAGGGTTATCAATAGGGGATTGGAAGGGGGAGAGAAGGGGGAAAGGTACAGAGAATAAATAGCATAAATGATAGGTGGAAAATAGACGGGGGGAGGGTAAGAATAGTGTAGGAAATGTAGAAGCCAAAGAACTTATATGTATGACCCATGGACATGAACTATAGGGGGGGGGGATGTAGGAGGGAGGGGGTAGGTAGGATGGAGTGGAGTAAAGGGGGGGAAATGGGACAACTGTAATAACATAATCAATAAATATATTTAAAAAATAATACATTATGATCAAGTGGTGTTCATTCCAGGAGTACAAGGATGGTTCAACATATGCAAATCAATCAATGTAATCCACCACATTAACACAACAAATGAAAAAGTTAATTTGATCTTATCAATAGATACAGAAAAGGCATTTGATAAGATGCAACATTGATTTATGATTAAAACACTCAATAAAATGGGTATAGAAGGGACGTAATAAAGACTGTATGAGAGAAACACTCCACCATTATCATGCTCAATGGTAAAAATCTGAAAACTTTTCCACTAAAATCAGGAATAAAACAAGGATGCCCACTCTCACCACTCTTATTCAAAATAGTTCTGTAAGTCTATTTTGCTCTAGAAAGAGCAATCAGGCTAGGGAAAGAAATAAAATGCATCCAACCTGGGAAGGAAGAAATAAAAGTGTCGCTTTTTGCAGATGATATGTCTGTGTATAGAAAACTCTAAATACTGCCAAAAACCTTTTAGAAACAATAAACAAAAACAGTAAAGTTGCAGAATACAAAATCAACATACAAAAATTCACTGCTTTCCTATACACTAATAAATTTAACAAAGGAGCTTATGGACTTATACAGTGAAAACTACAAAGCATCATCAAAAAAGATGGAAAAAAGACACAATGAAATGGAAAGATATTCCATGTTGATGGATTGGAAGAATCAACATAGTTAAAATCATCACATTCTGCAAAGCAATATACAGATTTAATGTAATCCCCATCAAAATCCCAATGTCATTTTTAAAAGATAAAGAACAAAAATTTATCAGAGTTTTATCAAACCACAAAAGACCCCAAATAGCCAAAGCAGTAGTGAGAATAAAAAACAAAGCCAGAGGTATCACACTACCTGACTTCAAATTTTACCACAGAGCTATGATAATCAAAATAACATGGTATTAGCATAAAAATAGACCAATGGAACAGAACTGAGAACCCAAAAATAAAATAATAAAATCACATATATATGGACAAATAATTTTTTAATCCTCACTCTAGAATATTTTTATTGATTTGAGAGAGAGAAACATTGACATAGAAGAGAAACATCCATCAGTTGCCTCTTCTATGTGCCTTGACCAGGGATCAAACTCACAACCTAGGTATGTTCCCTGACTGGGAATGGAACCCACAACATTTTTTGCTTATGGGATGATGCTCCAACTAACTGAGCCACCAGGCCAAGACGATGGTTTTTGCCAAAGGATCCAAAAACACACAATGAAAAAAGGAAAGATTGTTAAAAAAAAATGGTGCTGGGAAAATTGGAAAGCAACAGGCAACATGCAAAAGAATGAAACTAGATTACTCTTTGTTCCCATGTACAAAAACTAATTCAAAATGGATAAATTATATAGAAGAAAACACAGGTACTAAACTTATTGACCTTGGTTATAGAGAATATTTATGAATTTAACCCCAAAGGCAAGGGAAGTAAAGGCAAAAATAAATGAATGGGACTATATCAAACTAAAAAAGCTTCTTTTTAGCAAAAGAAACTGACAAAAAAAGAAAAAGGCAACCAACCAAATGGGGAATGATATTTGTAAACAACAGCTCCAACAAGGTGTTGATAAAAAAAATATGTAAAGAACTCGCACAACTCAACACCAAATAAATAAGCAATCCGATTAAAAAATGGGCAGAAGACCTGAACAGACACCTCTCCCAAGAAGATGTACAACTGGCCAATAGATATATGAAAAAGATGTTCAACTTCACTAGCTATTAGGGAAATGCAAATATAAACTATCATGAGATAACCACTTTACACCTGTTAAAACGGCTATTACTAACAAGACAGGTAAGAAGAAGTATTGGTGAGGTTGTGGAGGAAAAGAAACACTCATTTGTCATTTATTGTTGGTGATAATGTGTAGTATACTGGTACAGCCACTATGGAAAACAGTCTGGTGGTTCCTCAAAAAAATTAAGAATAGTTACCATATGACACAGTGATCACTCTTCTACCCAGAAGACTCGAAAACATTCATTTGCAAAAACATATGCACCCCTGTTTTATTGTAGCATTATCCACAGTAGCCAAGACATGGAGACAACCAAAATTTCCATCATTAGAGGACTGGAAATTTCCATCATAAAGAAGATGTGGAGCATATATACTATATACTATGGAATACTACTCAGCCCTAAGAAAAGATGAAATAATACCATTTGCAACAAAATGGATGGACCTTGAGAACATTATGCTAAGTGAAATAAGTCAGTCAGAAAATGCTAAGAACCATATAATTTCATTCATATGTGGGACATAATACTAAAACTCATAGACACAGACAACAGTATGGTGATTACCAGAAGGAAGGGGATGGGGGAGTAATAAAGGGTAAAGCAGACCAAATAAATGGTGACAGAAGATCACTTAACATTGGGTGGTAGGTACACAATGCAATATATACATCATGTTTCATAAAAATGTACACTTGATACCTATATGACCTTATAAACCAATGTCACCTCAATAACATCAATAAAAAAGAATATGTATAAAATTAAAGCACAGAAAATGTCCAAGATCTTTGATATATCATGTAATTTTATAACAATGCAAGTTCCAGTGAAAAGTTAACATCAAAAGTGAAGATTCTCTTAACCAAATATGGGATGCTTCAATCCATTGCTGTCTCCTTTAAAGGTGTCACATTTTTTCCCTAGACATAGTAATATTCTCATCTTACCAGCCCTTGACAAGAATTAAATTAACTCTTGTTCCCAAGAACCTCATGCTCAAAACACACCTCTCAACAGTCATGAAATATGAGCATCTCCCACGCAGGCAGCTTGCCATTTATTTACAGTGTAGCTGGTAGCTCTATTCCTTCCCAGCTCATGTCAAAGTATAAGGCACACAGTATGGAATTATTCAAATGTATTACTTGGTTTTTGTTTTGTTCCAGCTCAAACAGTTCTGCTGTCTAATAGCTGTTATCAACCTGGCTTTAACCTCAGGTAAGAGCAAAGGCATCATGAATCATAAATAAACTCACACAATGAAATGCTGATACCTTAAACTGAACTGTTTAAAGAGAATTTCGTTAAGAGTTTCAAAATGATTCAGCACTGTGCTAGGTACTGGGGCTTCAAAATTAACCAAGCAGATATTCCTGATCTCTGTGAGCTTCAAGTTAAGTGGTAGAGAAGGAGAAGTAATTATGCAATTATAATAGACAATATACACCATGAGGCAAATGCACTATGATGCCAAAGTACATAGAAAGGTATACTTCACAAACCTCTGAGCCAGAAAGTTTTTTCATCGGAGGAAGCTTCTTCTATTCTGGGATCATGAAGACAAGAGGAAGACAGACAAAACAGGAGGATGATGAGGAAAAGAGTGACTCAGACCAAAGTTACAATCTGTGCAAAAGCCCAGAAGAGAAAAGAAGGTGGAAAAATCAGAGGGATTGAAAGATTTGTGATGAATCAGCTAGCTATTTCTATAAAAATGCTGTGTAATAAGCCACATTGAAATTCAGTGACTTCTACCATAAGCATTTATTCTCATACTTAACGAGTCTATAGACTGACTGTAGTTGGGCTGACTTACAATCAACTGAGAAGGATACCTCAGTGTCAGGTTGTAGTTAAACTGGGACTAGATCCAAGATGTGGATTAGATTCATGTATTCTTCAATGTATTTTTCTGAGGATCACACCGAAGGGGAAGAAGCTACCCAGGCATGTTCTTCTTGTGACAGATCACTGGAGCAAAAACTCAAGTCAAATTTCCCAACTACATTTAAGTCTCTGCTCATGTTTTGAGTACTAACATCCCATTGACCAAAACAAGTTACCTGGGCAAGACAAAGCAATGAGAGGGAGGAATGCACTCTGCCCTCATTAGAGGGGGATATGTGAATATTTATTGAACATAAACCTCAACTATCACACATGGTATGTCTGGATTCTATAGTCTATAAAGAACTGGAGAGGTAGGCAGGGGCACTATAAATCACTTAAACAGTTCAGACTTTATCCATGTGTCATTTTAAATTGGGAGAGAAAGTCACATTTGTATTTTATTGTGATCATGTAGTTGCAGTTAGGATAGTAGACTAGAACAAACAAGAATGATGCTAAGGCAAATGTAAAAAGAACATTCTGGGAGGACATAATCACCTTTAAAATATTCACCAATGCATAAGAAAATATGTAAGCTACAGAGACATCCTAACCTTTACTATTATGTTTTACTTCTTCAGTTTAACAAATTAAAACAAAAAACAGGAATAATGAAGGGTTCAAAGGCCAAATACATCAATTTAAGATTAGTGATAGGAAATGCAACAGATTATGCTGGGTACTTTGACTTAAACTATTTTGTTGTTGTTGTTGTTGTTTTTTTAGGTATTATTTTGCTCTACAAACCCTTGCTCTATTATTTTAAATGTAGATCCTTCAGAACTGCATGCTATAGGATATTACTATTTAATATATGGTTCTGGGCAACAGTATGATTATCACCTGGAAGCCTTCCAAAGCTGCAGAATCTTGAACCCTAAGGTAGACCTATGGAATCAGAAACTGTTTGCATTTTAATAAGACCTTTAGGTGATGTAGTCATTAAAGTCTAAGAAGCACTGTTATAGGATATTTAAAGTTGAAATACAGCCCTGACTGGGGTAGCTCAGTTGGTTGGATGACATCCTGCAAAACAAGGGGTTGCCGGTTCAATTCCCAGTCAGGGCACCTGCCTGGGTTTTAGGCCAGGTCCCCAGTTGGAGGAGAATGAGAGGCAACAGATCAATTTTTTCTCTCATACATCAATGTGTTGTTCCCCCTCTTTCTCTCCCTCTAAAAATAAATTAAAAAGTATTTTTAAAAGATGAAATACGAATTAGAAAAAAAGGTAGCTTCAGTTATTCAGTCAATACCTCACATTTATAACATGTTATGGTCTGCAGAGTGGTGCATATAGAGATGTATTATTCTAGGTCTTCCATACCTAGAGAACTGGAAACTTATAGCCTGAACATCACATAGAAGCTTCCTACCTAAATATTGCAGTCTATGATAAGGATGTTAAGATAAAGTGTTAAATCATTAGTAACAACCAGTCTTACCTTGGGGTGAATGAGAAAAGCTTATTTGAAGGTATAATAGGCAAGTGAGACTTTGAAGTATTTCTGGGAACCTGAGTTCTGAAGTGAGAAGACATTTCAGAAGGCAGTTCAATGCAGGGGAAAGGCAGGGCATATCCAAAAAATGTTTAACAAAAGTCTAAAACCAACTGAGTGTGAGAGGAAGCAGGCAGAAGTTGGAGTATTTTTTCAAACTATTTTAAAGTGCTGAATAACAAAGCACTGAAGTTAAAATTAAAGATACAAAGAGAATGTAGAAAATGGTTTGAGGTAGGCAAAACAATGGTATTCTACATAGAGTGAAGGTCAAGAGCATAGGCTTTGGAATCAAGGGAACAGGAGAGAATTTCAATGCTGCTGCTTATTAGCAGTGTGACCTTTGGCAAATCATTTAATTCTTTCTAAACCTCATTGGTAAAATGGGGGTTATTATACATATCTTGTACTAGTTTCTTACAGTAACAGCTGTCAAAGAACCTCAGCTCCTGCTTTCCATGTCTTTCTATTGGCCCACATCAACTCTGCTACTTAGTCTTGTGACTTGCAAAAGTGACACAAGCAGAATCCTCCTAAGTTCTTGAGCATTTGTGGGCTTTCCTCTTGCAATGCTGTCCTGAGAATACCATGATAGAAAGAAGCCACCAGAAAGAAGCCCATTTGAAAGGCCATGTACAGGGAGAAGTCCAGCCATTCCATTCTGTCCAGCTGAGTACCTCCTGAATGCAGATGCATGAGTGAGCCCAGGTGTAGAAAAACAGTGCAGTCAACCTACAGAATTATGGGAATGAATGAACCTTACAATTTTTGTTTTGTTTTATCTTCTTTCAGTGACAATCAAATTCTGGAATATTTTCTTTTGCTCACCTTTCATTTATCAGATTGTATTTACTGGAAAACTATCATGTTCCAGACTCAATATATGATGCTGGAATATGCACATTAAGTAAAAAGATAAGATAAAATAAGGTTAAAGAACAGTGTCCCTAAATTCAAGGTACTTACATTTATACACTAATGAAAAAAACAGTCAAATAATCAGAAAGCAAAATTCAGTTTGTATAAATACTTGGGAGTAGAGTAGCTGACTTATATGCTAGATATGGGTATGTGTATGTGTATAACTTTTTAAGAAATTACCAATTTTATAATTGTTATGCTGTCATCTCATTTTGATTTTAATTTTCCAAAATGACTGATGAACATCTTTTCATGTCCTTATTTGTTACCCTTGCATTTTCTGTAAACTGCCCAAATATTTTTCCCATTTCATAATTAGGTTGTTTATTTTTCCATTATTGATTTCTGAGGATCCTTTATATATTCTGATACAAGTCCTTTTTCAGATATTCTCAATTACTTTCTCTTTTTCTGTGTCTTATCTTTTTTATTCTCCTAACCTGTACCTGAATGTTCACAGCAGCTTCGTTTGTAATTGCCAAAAACTAAAAACAGTACAATGCCTATTAACAGGTGAATGTGTTAAAAATTGTAGTATATGCATACAATGGAATACTATCTAGCAAAAAAGATGAGCTATTTTCTTTGTATTATTGTGATAAGAGGACCCTTGTTATAAATCACTAAGTGTTAGGGTGTTTTGTTGCATGGTGATAACTGAAACATGTCTCATAGGTTGTTACCCATATTATCTCATTTTATCTTCATAATATTCTTGAAACATGCACTTACTCATAGGGAGAGCTAAATAAATATTAGATATTATTTTAAGTTTGAGCATTCAGTTTTAAAAAAGACTAACCATAATTTATATACTCTATGCAATTCTACAATTTGCATTTTCTATGTTCTTCTGTTTTAATTTGACAATATATCCCTTGGGGATTTTTCCTCTTGTCAGCATACAGAGCTCTACCTCATTCTGTGTAATTATCTAGTATTCTACTTAATGGATGCTTTATAATTTATGTGGCCATTCCCCTGCCTATAAGCTTTAGGTTGTTTCTAATTTTTTAAACTGTTACAGACCATTTTCTAATGAACACATTTATACATAAATTTTAGTGCACATTTGTAGGTATAATTGTGTATTAATATCTAGAAGTAAAAATCCTGATTTAAGGTGCATGTACATTTTATTTTGTGATAGGTTTTTATCTATCACATTGACATTCAATGAAGTGACAGCAATTTATGCACTTATCATGGGCATATGAGACTGTCTGATTCCTTTAACCAATGTTAATAACATTATAAATTATTAAGTCTTTTGGTAGTTTCTACTCTCATAAGTATAAAATGATGGCTTATTTTTGTTTTAATGTACCTTTACTTGATAGGAATAATGTTACACAAATTGTACACATCTACAAACTAAAGTTCTATTTTCTGGTCAGATATGTTGCATATTATTCTATTGTGATTCTGGTCTTTTAGTATTGATTTGAAAGAAATATATACATTCTCATATATATTTTATATGAGAATATTATCATTTTTCTTATGTGCTAAGAATATTTTTTCAGGTTTATCATTTCCCTTTTGACCTGTGTTTATAAAATGGTATTTCTGCCGTACAAAAATTTGCATTTATAGAGTCAAATTTATCAGTATTTCATATATCCTTTGGGTGGTTTTACAGACTTAAATACTTAAATCTTTCTTCCATTTGGATATGTCAATGCAACAGTTTAGAGGTTTACTAAATTATGTTTTCAAATATCTAATGATTTGTCTCAACTCCATGCATTGAAAAGTACATCAATTCACATTAATTTAAAATTGTGCTCTTATGAAATATGGAATTCAAACTAATTTTTGGACTCTTTTTATTCCATTAGTGCTTCTTCTTTCATGCCATCGTACCAAATTGATTTAATTGCTGGAGCATCATCATAAAATACACTAGACTTAAGTTCCTTAGTTACTCATTTTCTCCTCACAATTGTATTTATTATTCTCACATGTATATTTTCATAAGAAGGTAAGACTAAAAGGGAACCCTAGTACATTGTTAGTGGAATCAGACTGGTGCAACCACTGTGGAAAACAGTATGGAATTTCCTCAAAAAATTAAAAATGGAATTTCTTTCTGACCCAGCAATGCCACTGCTGGGTTTATACCCTAAGAATCCTGAATCACTGCTTCAAAAGAACCTATGCACCTTAATGTTCACAGTAGCACAATTTACAATAGCCAAGTGCGGTAAGCAGCCTAGGTGCCCATCAGTAAATCAGTGGATCAAAAAACTGTGGTACATTCACACAATGGAACACTACGCAATAGAAAGAAAGAAGGAGCTCCTACCTTTCAAGACAGCATGAATGGAACTGGAGAGCATTATGCTAAGTGAAATAAGTCAGACGGTAAAAGACAAATACCATATGATCTCACCTATAACTGGAACCTAAGTAACAAAACAAGCAAGCAAGCAAGCAAAATATAACCAGAGACATTGAAATTAAGAACAAACTGACAGGAAGCAGATGGAAGGGGGGAGGGAAATAACATGGGAAAGAAGGGGAAGGGTCATAAATGAACATCTATAAAGGACCCATGGACAAAGCCAAAGTGTGGTAGGATTGAGGGTGGGAGGTGGGGGTGGATAGGGTGGGGAAAAGTGGTGGTGGAAAAATGGAGACAACTGCATTCGAACATTAATAAAAAAAAGAACTAAAAAATAAAGTAAAATAAAATAAAAAAGATTAAAAAAAGACTACTTACTGTAAAAAAGCATGTTTTTCCAGGAATTATAGGTCATTTCAGGAGGCATTGACTGACATCACCAAACAGCAAGCCTTCATATCCCCTTAGTAGTGGCTAATATGGATCCTTACTTTTTTTCCTTTTTTTAAAAAAATTTATTGTTCAGTTAGTTATCCTGCCTTTTTCCACATTGCTCACTGCTACCCCATCTCCCTCACTCCCACAGTTAATCCCCCTATTGTCTGTGCCCATGAGTCCTGTATTTGTGTTCCTTTGCTTGCCCCTTTTCCATCTTTCCCCCGTTATTCCCCTGTCCTCTGGTTACTGTCAGTTTGTTCTTTATTTCCAGGTGTCTGGTTCTATTTTTCTCATATGTTTGTTTTGTTCATTAAGTTCCACTTATAAGTGAGAACATATGGTATTTATCTTTCACTGCCTGGTTTATATCACTTAGCATAATGTTCTCCAGTTCCATCCATGCAAAGAGTAGGAGTTCTTTCTTTCTGCTGCATAGTATTCCATTGTGTAAATGTACCATGGTTTTTTATCCACTCATTTACTAATGGGCACTTAGGCTGTTTCCAGCACTTGGCTATTATAAATTGTACTGCTATGAACACTGGGGTACATAGGTTCTTTTGAATTAGTGATTCAGGATTCTTAGGGTATAGTCCCAGCAGTGGGATCATTCAGTCAAAAGACAATTCCCTTTTTAGTTTTTTGAGGAAATTCCATACTGTTTTCCACAGTGGCTGCTCTAGTCTGCATTCCCACCAACAGTGCACTAGGGTTCCCTTTTCTCCACAACCTTGTCAACACTTGTTTGCTGATTTGTTAATGATGGCCATTTTGACCAGTGTGAAGTGGTATCTCATTGTGGCTTTAATTTGCATCTCTCTAAAGGTTAGTGATATTGAGAATTTTTTCATGTGTCTATGGGCCCTCTGCATGTCCTCCTTGGAGAAGTGTCTGTTCCGATTTTTTGCCTATATTTTAATTGGATTGCTTTTCTTTCTGGAGTGGAGTCGTGTTAGTTCTTTATACATTTTGGAGATCAAACCCTTATCCGATATATCTTTGGCAAATATGTTTTCCCATATGTTTGGTTCCCATTCCATTTTGTTGATAATTTATTTAGCCATACAGAAGCTTTTTTAGTTTGATGTAGTCCCATTTGTTTATTCTTTCCTTTATATCCCTTGCCCTAGGAGATGTATCGGTGAAAATATTGCTACATGGGATATCAGAAATTTTCCTGCCTATGTCTTTCTCTAGGACTTTTATGGTGTCATGACTTATATTTAAGTTTTTTATCCATCTTGAAGGGGGTTTTTTGGTGTATGGTGTAAGTTGGTGGTCTAGTTTCATTTTTTTTTTTTTTTTGCAATACAGATCCTTTAAAGACACATTTGCTTTTTTTGGAAATAGAAAGTGTCTTATAGAGTCAAGCAAGATTAATCATAGTAGGAAATGATAGTGGGTAACTCTTTTCAGATTGAAACTAGATAAAGTCTGAATGAGACTGCTCTTCATGAATCTCTTTAAAATTTGTTCTGAAAATTTTTCCAAAAGAAGCATCACAAATATATTGGGCAATTCTCTTGCAAGAGAGTAGACTTATAGCTTTTAAGCCTGACTACATTGAAGGAACAACACTCAGTTGAACATGTACAATTTCATATGCTCATTTAGTCATCATTGAAATAATAAAACCAATGCAACTTAATGAAAAATGCTCAATATATTAAGTAAAACCTGAACACATTTCACATTCACCATGATTACAGCTATTTAAAAATTAGTATGCTCATACAAAATGCAAAAAGGAACTTCCAATAAAATGGAAGAATTAGAGTAGATTTATTTTTGTCTCGCTGAAAATTGTGATTAACACAGTTATAAGAGTATTTGTATAATAAAACAAATTAAGAGCTTAATTAATTACTTTGTAGTTCTGAAGAAGAATCCTTTGAAGAATATGAAGTGGAGATGTGATAAGTATGTTATTCTGGCCCATGTGTAGAGTGGCATCAAGATACAATTGCACACAAACAAACTGGAGTCTAAAAATTGGCCTTCAGAATTCTACCTCTTTTGAGTTAGCTGGAGTTAATCTGACAATAAAGATTCCATATATGGAAAATAAGATCATTGGAATCACTTCACAGAGTTTTTAGAGCCTTGCTCCTTAAAGTGTGGTCCATGGCTCAACAGTATGAGCACCACCTGGTTTATTAGAAATGCAAAATTTAATCGCTTCTCGGCCTTTGGCTAAGATCAAGTGTACTATCTGTTCTTATCAGAAATGCAAAATTTCAGGCTCCAAGACAGTCATCTAGAATCAGAGTATCTGACGTTAGAGCCTAGCAATCTGTGTTGGCTTGACCTTTTCAGGTGTCTCCTATGCATGCTGAAGTTTGAGCAGCACTGCCTTGAAAACTAAATGAATCAAATAATTGCAAATACTGCCTTCCACAAATTCATTATTATTATTTTAATCATGTACAATGAAACGAAAGCCATTCAAAAGTGTAAGTCTGGGAACAATCAGTGTTCTCTTAATTTGGGAAAATTTTCCTTCACTTTTTTTTTTTACTTAGCATTATCTGTACTTGGACAAGAACACTAAACATTTCATAGATGAGGATTCTGCCTGTTTAATTTCATAAATATTTATTGAGTTCTTCTTGTGGCCTAGGCCTTGCTTTATATGCTGAGGGTTCAGCAATGAAGATCTACATGGCTCCCACTTCAGAGAGTTTCTAGGCTGCCAGGAAAGGTAGTCAGTAAACCAATCATAGCAGGTGTAGAGAATGCTGCAAAAGATGATTCACTAGTTACTGTAAAAGCATTTAAATTTAGGTTCTTCCCTATGAGTTAGGGGATAGACATTAGATGGTGAATAAACCCCTGGGGGGTTGTTTACATCTGGGAGACATACATATTCATATTTTATTGTTCTGGAGTGATAGTTATAAAAATTTTTTTTTGCAATCCAAATATTTAAGGATCCTGTGTAGGTCAATGTTACAGGCCAGTTTATTATCCCAATGTTCGAACGTATTATTTTTATTTAAAGATCCCTTTTTCCTCTTCTCCCCTAAGAATGCTTTCTTTGGCCTGAATTATCCAAGTGTAGATTCAAAATGCTGTTCACTCTGCAGCATAGAGCTATCCCTTCATAATTCTGTGAAAAATTGCAGGCAGATTTTTTTTCCAGACATGGACTCAGTCAGGAGTACATCTGCACTGCTTTATTACAAGATATGGATGTAGATAAAATGTCCTAAGATGAGCTCTTAAAAGGACTTTCCATGACATTTGTTCAACATTTATTTCACAGTTCTTGGAGATGAATGAGCATTTCTGGGGGTGTAAACTTAAAACCCTGCAAGTTGATTAAAAGCTGTGCTCAAATCCAGATCAATTAATAACAGAGTCCCCATAGGGTTAATAGTAAGAGTTGGCATTATTATGTTTTTTGTCTTCATTTCAGAGTTTCTGCAAGTAGATTAATCAGCCCTTGTGTATTCATTCTACCACCAGAACAATTCATTTTGATTATTATGTTACAAATACCAGCGACATTCAATAGACCTTGGAGAGAAATTTTTATGAGTTTGGGCAAATATCCACTGAAGCACATGAGACAGATCAGATAATAATAGCAGCTGCAGGTTCTGGAACTCACAGGGTCAGTCCTTCAACCACACTCCTTGAATTGGAATGTCAACCTGGTGATTTAGTTCACCATCATTACCTAAACCATTCCAGGGTAAAGGCAAATATAATGCATGTGTTTAAAATATTGGTACTCATATCATCTTTAATGCAGTCCAAGTTGCTTAAATAGCAGATTTCAAAGAACCTTTAAATTAACTCCTAAATGTCAATAGTAAGATGGTAAATGGAATATAACCCTAACTGTCTTCAAAGGCCATGGAACTTTTAATAACCCCAAACAGGCAATAAATCTTATTTTTTATTTCCTCACAAAATTCATACTCCTGTCTCAATGGGCCTCAATTTACCACAGTTTCTTGACAGTTAGGCAGATTTTAAGTGATTCAGTTGGGGGCGGTTTGCTCAATGTCTTAATCAACTCAAGGGTCATCTCGATTTTTCTCATGCCTTCAGTGTATTTCAAATGGAAGAATCAAAATCAGTGGCCTTTGCAGTTTGTGTGGTCTGGACATCCCAGCTTCCCCCAGTGGTTCAAGCTGTGAACCTGAACTAATCACTGCCCATGCCTCCCCATTACTTACCCTGCTGTCCTCACTATGTTAGCTCTGGTGTTTTATGAGGAAGAGGATACAGAGGAAGTACTACATTGTCTTTTTTGTGTTTTGAAGTTCTTAACTGGCATCTTTCCTTCACCTATCCTTGATCCCCTGTAATGTCTTTTTATTCACCAATAATATATCTGGATTTATAGAAACATGGAAACAAAACAGGTTGCCTCCTCCCTGCTATGGGTGTTACAAGTTCTCTTCCATCACGGCCCAGAGCTATGTAGGATTTCTTCTCCTGCTTCCTCCCTTCCCCTTCCACCTGTTTCTGAAAGAAACACAAATGTCCATGGTGCTCCAGTGAGATGAAAACAAATGGGACAGTGAAGGGCTCTGGCACCGAGAAAGATGGCCTCCTTCTCACCTGGTTTCAACACCTGTTCCAAGTCACCCTGATCTCTGCTGAGTTGACCTGGAGGCAGCTGCACACTTAAAAAGAATCCCCAAGAGTATGCTTTCAGGAGGAAAATGGGACTTACAGTAGTTTTGTTTGTAGTTAACTAAGAATAATCACAGGCAAATCTGATCATTATCAGAATTATTCTAATAACAGGGCAATTGGCAACAAAGCACAGATAATTGGAAAGTACATTTCTCCGAACTGATTGTTTTCCCAACCTGTTATTACTCTGAGGTTTGCATGGGCATATTCTTTCCCAGGCTATCTCCTTCCACTAAGAAGGGTACGTGTGGCCTAAAGAAAACAACCACAGTCTCAAGGTCTCATAGCAATAGCATGATAATCAAACATCAGAAGCCTGACTCATCTCCCAGATGAGACACTCATGGCTCACCTGTTTCATGACTCAGCCAGAGACACCTGGCAAGCAGTCACAATGTGGGATGAGGAACCAAGGTCCTATCATCTTCAAGTCAAATTTCTAGAAAGAACACATAGTGGGAACTGTTTTAAAAATCAGGTTGTATGAAGGCTGCCACCAGACTAAGGCTCTATCTATCTATCTATCTATCTATCTATCTATCTATCCATCCATTTACCCTTGTATCTATTTATCTATCATCTCCCTTTTCTTTCTTTCTTGTACCACTGATGTCCCACTCTTTAGTAGTTAGGAGTTGCTGAATGTACATAAGAAACACTATGTATTTTGTCAGTATGACATCTATAAACTGTAAAGTTAGCCTGTCAGCATCCATGCTCAAGATAGCCAGCAGGCCAGACTTCTTTCCACCCTGCCAGACTTTCATGGTTTCTGTTACATGTGAGTTAAGGGGAAGCTGAGCTGTGCAATTAAATCCGCAAGATGAGGAGGAGAGAATGTCCAAGTGTGTTAACCTACATATAAGAAACAATTTTCTACAAGTCTAAATCAAAATGTGGCCTGGTTAAAGGATCTACTGTAATGGGTAAATATTTTTTTTCATAAAAATCTTACAGAAGTATAGAGATCAATTAATTCCATATACAAGGAACAAACATCTTTATTGAAAACAACACAATTATCCATGAATTGGGATGTGGGAATTTGGGGATAAGAATTATGTTACTGTACATAATGAGTTCCTATGCTCTGGGAAGTGATTTGTTTTCAAAATGCTAAAGGTTACCTGTCCTCAAAAAGCTCTCTCTCCTGTGCCTGAAGTCTTAACCAGCTCCGTATTTGGTGTGAAGCCACTGTATCTTTAGAAGGTGTTGAAGGTTGAAGCTAAGGAATACTTGGGAGGGGAAACCAAGCAGTGAGTGATGCACATGAGCCAAGGCTCCAGTTATCACGCAAAGAGCAAGGTCTCTGATGGGAGTTTACAGATGTGTTTAGAGGAGGGTTTGCAAGGGGACAGGTGGGCCTGAATAGACAGTTTGGGAGATGACCCTGGGTGGTCAAGACAGAGTGGGGATACTAGTATAGGCCACTTGCTAGCAGCTTCTTTCTTCAGTTTCCTTTCCATGACCCTGTGTCCAACTTCCCATATCACTCATAGTCTGCTAGTTGCACTGCTCAAAATCCTCCAGAAATACACCAATAAATAGCTGCAGATGTAACATTGTTCATCTCTCAGTTTCTCTGCCTTTTTACTTTTTTTCTACCTAAAATTTTAACTGAAATTAAATCTTTCCCCCAAAGAGCTCAGAGCTGTAAGAGGATGCTATACTAAATGATGGGAAATCAATCACTGGATGGAACAACCCACCTTGTGTAATCACAGCAAACACTTGGGAATCTGGGTTAGCACTCTTTTTCATTTTCCATATTCAGATTTTAGGGCAAAGGCAGAAAGCTCTGGTGTACTTTCCATTTGACTTTGACATGGATATAGTACAATATAATATAAAGTGTCCTGGATTCAAAGGCAGGAGATTATTTTTTATCCTCACTAGAGGACATTTTATTTTCATTGCTTTTTAGAGAGGAGAGGAGAGAGGAAGAAACAGAGAGAAACATTGATGTGAGAGAGGCATCAATTTTTTGCCACCTGTACAGGCCTGGACCAGGGATCATATGCATCTGGATGGGGCATTGCATACACCTGCACCCAGGATGGGGACTAAACCCACAACATAGGTATGTGTCCTGATCAGAAATCGAACTTGAAAACTTTTGGTCGCAGAAAAATGCTCCAACCAACTGAGTCACAACCAGCCACAGAGGTAGAAGATTTAAGACATAGTTTTGAGTCCAGCACTTTGCAGTGATGTGACTTTGGATACGGCAACTAACTAACCTGTCGAAGACTCAATATCCACATGTTTAAAATGGATTTAATAACATAGGCCTTATAGTGTTGTGCTAACACTTTACTGAGATTAACTGCTTCAAAAGCACTGTGTAAATAAAAGTTTTAATTACTCCTAGATCTGTCCTGAACAGCCTTGGGCAAGACCTTACTCTGCCACCGACTGACTCACCTCACAGCTTTCCCCTCACATCTTTAGGGCAGGCCAGTCCAACTGCCACCCCAGCACCTGCACTTTGCCCAAGGCCTTTCTCTGACTGTTGGAGCTTACCTTGGCACCTGTGCAGTACACAGAAGGTGCTAGAAGCAATTCACCATTCCTACCAACCAGCCTTCAAGCAATGACTGATGGAAACTCATGTGTAATATACCAGCTCCCTTGCCTCTCAGGTAGGAAAGCCCTGGATGCCTGTCTACACAGGTTTCACAATTCTCCAAGGTATTAAGCTCCAGTTGCCTACAGTATAAATTAATTGATAACTCAGCTTTTATTGGCTTCACCCTCTTCCCTGTCTCACTTCACCTACTCCCAGCAGTGTTTTCTGGTAATCTCCCGAATGTTCTGTTGGTGCTTGAGTTCTTATCTCAGGATCTGCCTCTGGGAGAACACAATCTAAGATTCTCTATGTGCATGGATTCTACAAAAGGCCACTGTGACAAAGATAATGGTTCCCCCTTTGACAGCTGCAGTAAATCTACTGATCCTTGGACATCCATTCAGTCATTACATTTGTCTAAACACACAACTTTCCTGTAATACACAACTTAACCAACCTAAGCAGCTTTACCTGGTAAATAACACATACTCTCTTCCCTTCTTTCCTACAAATCTCTCAGCACATATGTACGATGTTTACACCATATCATTCTTAAAAAAATGTTTATCGAACACCTGATATCAGGTGGTAGAGTGAGGACTGAATTGGGAATTAGAGGGCCAGGGTGTTAGTGTAGGATCCTTTCTCATGAGAAAAACTCAACAGCAACACCTCTATCCAGAGAGGTGTATCTTACTCTGAAACAACCCAAACTGACATATTCAAGATACTTTTTCTGTGTTCTTGGGGAAAACAGAGAGAGAAGGCAAGATTCTAGGGTCTCCAAATACTATTTATGGAGGTAATGCCCAGTTAAAAGAAAATCCAAGGTAAAAGGAGAAATCCTGGGCAGGAGATAGCACATAGGTTTAATGTGCATGAGGAGGGAAAAGGTAGAAAAAAGTTGCTGATCAAACTTCATTGCTCTCAGGAAAGCTCAGATCATCTTTGCTATGAATCTGTATTTTGTGGGTGTTGAGAAGTTTCTCAACAGAAACACTGGAAACTCCATTAGGCCAAACAGAAGGATTTCTCTTTGTTATGTCTATCTATCCAGCTAAATTACTTTCTTTTCATCCATCCATCCTTCCCTTATGCCTTTTATTGCTTCTTTAACTCCTTCTTCATCTAACCTTCCCATCCTTCCCTCCAGTCCTCTCTCCATAGCTTTTTCCATTCACCCTTACAATCCTTTTTCCAATATCCCTTCATCCTCTCCTTTCCCGTTTCATTATTTTTCCATCACTTTTTTTAACCCCTCTTTTCATCTAGGCTTCCTTATTTCTTTTCTTCTTTCAATAATTAAGAGTGGCATTGGGACATTATAGTTAAATGTCACACTCTAGAGTCAGCCTACATGTTTTAAACCTAGGTCCAATATTAACTAGACATATATCCTCAAGCATTTTTTTTAAAGTCCCTATACTTCAGGTTCCTAATTTCTGTATAAACTGGAGCTAATAATGATCCCTACTCAACTGGCTTATTCTGAGAATTTAATAAGTTAACATGTATATGATGCATGCAGTAAAACTGGCTATTGTAAGTTATAAATACTAGTTGTTATTATTAATATAGTTCTGGTATTGAGTTAAAGTCTGCAAAGATAAATTTTAAGACACAGCACTTGCTTATAACGGAATTCTTATGTCTGGAGAGAATTACTACAGCTCATCCAAAGATGAGCAAGTAATTCATTTTTCAATAGGAAGCTTAGCTCATTGTGATCATTTTCTAACATGTATAATTTAGCATTATCACCTCTGATGACTAGTGAAATATTTGAGTGTCTTCTGTTTCCAAAGCATGATTACACTCTTACAGCTCCTGAACTTTGCCCCATTTCAGTTCTATTCTATCAAGTGTGTTCATCTGAACTTGATTTGCCAGCTTCCTGCAATACAATTTAACATGAGAGGCAATATAATCTTGTAGGAGATAGCAGCAGTTCAATAGAATGGATTGAAACTCTAGCCAATGTTAGCATGATTTAGATCCCCTTGTTATTGAGGAATGTCTGTGTGTTCTTTCAGCTCTGTTGAGATGAGGACTTTCAAACAGTGACTGCAGGTCTGACACTCTCTGTTAACTCCTTTTGTCCTAAAGCTCTAGGACTTCAATACCCAGAGAATTCCAAACTAGCACTTAAGAATTGTCAGTCTTCATTTGAGAAGTTGGGCAAAGAATAGTTTACAGTTCAGTTTGAGGATCTATTGAAATTCCTATGAGGGCATTGTAACAAACCTGACTGGTCTCCTATGTGCAGAGACAAAACCTTACAGATTTCACTTCACAAACAAACACTATCAAAAATGGGTAGATCTTCCAAATAAAATGTCAACAAGGATATTGCAGCATTTAACAATACCCTACATCAAATGGACTTAACAGATACGTATAGAACCTTTCATCTCAAAGAAGCAAAATATACATTCTTTTCAAATGCACATGGAACTTTTTCAAAGATAGACCACATAATAAGACACAAAACCAGCCTTGACAATTTCAAGACAATTGAAATCACTTCAAGCATTTTCTCAGACCACAAGGGCCTGAAACTAGAAACCAACCTCAAGGAAAAAACTCAAAACACTCAAGTTCATGGAAATAGAATATAGCATGCTATTAAACAACGAATGGATGAGTAATGAGATAAAGGAAGAAATCAAAAAGTTTCTGGAAACAAATGAAAATGAACACACAACAGCTCCAAACTTATGGGACACAGCAAAGGCAGGACTGAGAGGGGAGTTCATAGATACAGGACTACCTAAAAAAGATAGAAACATTTCAAACAAACAACCTAACCCTACATTTACAACAACTGGAGGAACAACAACAAAGACAGCCCAGAGCAAGTAGAAGGAAGGAAATAACCAAGATCAGAGCATAATTAAATGACACAGAGACTAAAAGAATGATCCAAAGGCTCAATAATTCCAGGAACTTGTTCTTTGAAAAGATAAATAAAATATACAAGCCTTTAAGCAGACTCATCAAGAAAAAAAGAGAGAGGACCAGATAAACACAATCAGAAATGAAAGAGGAGAGATTACAACTTATACCATGGAGACACCAAGGATTGTAAGAAATTACTACGAACAACTATATGTCCCAAAATTTGAAAACCTAGGTGAAATGGACAAATTTCTAGAAAAATATAATCTTCCCAAACTGAATGAAGAAGGAACAGAAAGTTTGAACAGACCAATAACAGCTGATGAAATCAAAGCTGTAATCAAAACACTCCTGGCACATAAAAGCCCTGGACCAGATGGTTTCACAGGAGAATTTTACAAAATATTTAAGGAAGAGCTAACCCTTATCCTTCTCAGACTATTCCAAAAAATCCAAGAAGAATGAAGACCTCCAAACTATTTTTTCAAAGCCAGCATCATCCTAATTCCAAAACTAGATAAAGACACAACAAAGAAAGAAAACTGTAGGCCAATACCTTGATGAACAGAGACACTAAAATCCTCAACAAAATATTGGCAAACCTCATCCAGCAACATATTAAAAAGATCATACCATGATCAAGTGGGATTCATCCCAGGTATGCAAGGATGGTACAACATTCGCAAATCAATAAACATAACATATCACATAAACCAATGGAAGGACAAAAATCGCATGATCATATTAATAGATGTGGAAAAAGCATTTGATAAGGTACAACTCCCACTTGTGATAAAAACACTCAGCAAAGTGGGAGTAGAGGGAGCATTCCTCAACATGATAAAGGCCATATATGAGAAACCTACAGCCAATATCATACTGAATGGGCAAAAACTAAAAGCTTTCCCACTAAGATCAGAAACAAGACAAGGATGTCCACTTTCACCACTTCTATTTAATACAGTATGGAAAGCCCTAGCCACAGCAACTAGACAGGAAAAGGCATCCAAATTAGAAAGGAGGAAATAAAACTGTCACTGTTTGCAGATGACATGATAGTGTACACAGAAAACCCTATAGACTCCACCAAAAAATTACTTGACCTAATAAATGAATTTGGCAAAGCAACAGGATTCAAAGTTAATATTCAAAAATCAAAGGCATTTTTATATACCAACAACAAAAGGTCAGAATCAGAAATAAGGAAAATCATCTTATTTGCTGTAGCCACAAGACAAATCAAGTACCTAGAAATAAACCTAACCAAGGAGGGGACAGATCTATATTCAGAAAACTACAGAGCACTGAAGAAAGAAATTAAGGAAGGCACACATAAATGGAAGGGTATATTGTGTTCATAGATTGGAATAATTAACATCATCAAAATGTCTATATTACCCAAAACAATGTATAGATTCAATGCAATCCCCATTAAAATATCAATGACATATTTCACAGATATAGAACAAACATTTCAAAAATGTATATGGAATTGTAAATGACCCTGAATAGCCTCAGCAATTTTGAGAAAGAATAACAAAGTAGGAGGAATCATACACCTGATATAAAACTATGTTACAAGGCCACTGTAATCAAAACAGTCTGGTACTGGCATAAGAACAGACACATAGACCAATGGACCAGAATAGAGAGACCAGAAATAAACCCAAGTCAATTATGGTCAATTAATATTTGACAAAGGGGACAGAAGGATAAAATGGAGTAAAAATAGCCTCTTCAACAAATGGTGTTGAGACATCTGGACAGCAACATGCAAAAAAATGAAACTGGATCACCAACTTATACCACACACAAAAATAAATTCAAGGTAGATAAAAGACTTAAATATAAGTCATGACACCATACAAGTCTTAGAGGAGAACACAGGCAGGAAAATCTCAAATATTCCACACAGCAATATTTTCACTGATGTCCCCTAGAGCAATGGACATAAAGGGAAGAATTAAAAAAAAAGGGATCTCATCAAAATAAAAAGCTTCTGCACAGCTAAAGAAAACAGTATTAAAATGAAAAGGAGAACCAACCATATGGGAAAACATATTTGCCAATGATACCTCAGCTAAGGGTTTAATCTCCAAAATATATAAAGAACTCACATGACTCTACTCCAGGAAGATAAAAGCCAATTAAAAAATGGGCAAAGGACATAAACAGACACTTTTTCAAAGAGGATATACAGAGGGCCCAGAGACATATGAAAAGATGCTCAGCATCACTAGCCATCAGAGAGATGGAAATTAAAGCCACAATGAGACACTACTCCACACCGGTCAGAATGGCCATCATAAACAAAGCAACAAACAACAAGTGTTGGCAAGGTTGTGGAGAAAAGGGACCCTTAGTGCACTGTTGGTGGGAATGCAGACTAGAGTAGCCACTGTGGAAAACAGTATGGAATTTCCTCAGAAAACTAGAAATGGAACTGCCTTCTGACCCAGCAATACCACTGTGGGGATTATACCCTAAGGATCCTGAAACATCAATTCAAAAGAATCTATGCACCCTAATGTTCATAGTGGCACAATTTACAATAGCCAAGTGCTAGAAGCAGCCTAAGTGCCCATCAATAAATGAGTGGATCAAAAAAGAGTGGTACAGTTATGCAATGGAATACTATGCAGCAAAAAGAAAGAAGGAGCTCCTACCCTTTGTGACAGAGTGGATGGAACTGGAGAGCATTATGCTAAGTGAAATAAACCAGGCAGTGAAAGGTAAATACCGTATGTTCTCACCTATAAGTGGAACCTAATCAATAAAACAAACAAGGAAGCAAAATACAACCAGAGACATTGAAATAAAGAACAAACTGACAGTAAGCAAAGAGGGGGGTGAGAGGGATAATAGGAGATAATAGGGGAAAGAGCATCAAGGAACATGTGTAAAGGACACAAGGACAAAGCCAAAGGGGGTAGGTTGGAGGGTGGGAGGTGGGGATTAGTGGTGCTGGGGGGTATGGTGGGGTGAAAATGGAGACAACTGTACTTGAACAACAATAAAATAAATACATCAATTAATATATAAATAAATAAAAGAATCACTTGTAAAACTGTTGAAAGAAGAAAGAAAGAAAGAAAGAAAGAAAGAAAGAAAGAAAGAAAGAAAGAAAGAAAGAAAGAAAGAAAAGAAAGAAATAAAGAAAGAAAGAAACTCCTATGAGGGCATTGTAACAAACCTGACTGGTCTCCTATGTCCAGAGCCAGAACCTTACAGATTTCAGTCCATAAACAAACTGATATCCAAAATCTTCATGACCAATCAGAAAACAAATATAATATATGCCACCCTCTGCTGATATCTCTGCAGATATCTCAGAGATATTGCAATTTTGTTTCCAGACCACTGCAATAAAGTAAGTGTCACAATATAAAAATTGTACTCTTTGCTGGTAGAGGATCTGGTCTTAAATTCGTAAAAAGGGTAACATATGAAGTGTAATATGCAAAGAGCAATACAACAATGTATACTGTACTTTAAAATGACTGTGAGTAGAGTGTGGTAACAAACTAATCCTGAAATCTCAATGGGTTAACACAATAAAAATTTATTTCTAGCTCATGCAAAATCTGAGACAGGTCAATAGAGGCTCATCTCCATCTTGTAACCCAGGGATCCAGGCTCTTTTCATGTCCTATTTCTACCATCTCAGTCTGTGGCTTTGGAGGTTACTGTGGGGAGGAGAAAGGAATGGAAGAGACATATCAGCTCTTAACTGGCCCAGCTGGCAAGTGACATTCATCACTCCTACTTAGGATCCACTGCTCAAAATTTGTCTCATGGCCCCATCCTAATGGCAAGGCCTGGGAAATTCAAGTGAACACATGGAATATTTGTTACATCTAAACAACTCATTCATAACTGGTATAAATGTAGACAAGAGAAAAAAGATGCTAAATGGGTAAGGATAATGGAGGATGTAGATTGTTTCTAAACAACAATTTAAGTACTGGGGCAAGAGTTCTAGAGACCAGAGCCTCAATCCAAAACAGCCCAGCCCTCCATCACACTTTAAAAAAATTTTGTATTTTATATTTAAATTTAAATTTTTATGAGTTTAAAAGTACAAAAATAAATAAATGAAAATAAAATATAAATATGAAACTTCAGCTCTGATTCATGTTGCAAAGATGGCACATTTTCATTTTTTGGTATCTCCCAGCACACTGTGTGCCCTCCCAAGGATTTGCCTGCTCTGGTTTAAAAACCACATTCTAAATGTTCAATAATTGGCTGTTAAATGGTAGTGATGAGGGTACATGTAAGATACAAGGAAATGCCACTGTCAGTTTGAAGGCCTGCATCATGGCTGAGTAGTTAGTTACCTGAATGGCTTGAACACCTTAATCTAAAGTGAAAGTTCATTGCAATCCCAATGGTTTATACACGTTTAATTAACTTTTATCTTGAATCCTCCTCAATGTCCATTCACAAAGGGCAATGATTCCAGGACACCTGAGTTTATTTGAAGCCTATTCAATGCCATGAAGCCAAGAAGAGCCCCTTTTCAGAATTCATTCTTCTTTCTCAATCTCCCTTCCCTTCTTAGCCAGGGATTTTCATGAACAACAAAGACAAGCCTCAAACTAGTGAATCCTAGAGATACAGTTTTGTTTTTACAAGACAAATAAAGAGAGAAACTTTCTGAGAAGAAACATTAATTTGCCTAATTCCCATGAATTTGCCTAATTGCCTAATTTTTCTTGTCTCAGTTGCTGCATAGCTACCCACACTTGTCACTGTTTCCTGCACTCTGGAGCTTTTGTTTCCTGAACTCTGAGTGCTACCTAGTTCTGCAAATCTCCTCCTTTTGCTTCCACAAACCAACCTAATAATTGCTATTTAAAAAGAGGTGAGTGACCACATATGAAATAATTATTTCATTAACCAAATATTTACTGTGGACCTATTGTCTCCTCAGCACCATGGTAGGTGAAAACTCATGTGAGCAAGATGGGATCCCTGTTCACCATGCAGTTTACTTTCTAGAAGTAAGAAACAGGTAAATAAATTAATAAAAAAATAAGATGATTTGTACAACAGTCAATGCTACAAATAAAAGAAACCAAGGTAGGATAGGCAGTGACTGTGGCCAGGGGTAACATGCACAGATTGATCAGGGAAGGTCTCCCTGCCCAGGAGCAGGAGGCCAGTGGTGAAGAGGAGTAGAGGAGGCTTCCAGGACTGAGCTGGAAAGGCAGTGGGGAGGACAAAGGTCCCCTTCTTTCTGCTCCCACACCCAATAAAGGGACAAAGTGTTTCTTTTTCTGATATCATCTCCAGTGCCCTGGATCCTCTGTAAAAGCAGGGATATAAATGTCATATGAAAGTAATAACAGACCGTCTTGAAGAAAGCCCTTATTTCTCTATTTCCTGAATCAGCATATCTCCACGGGACTAAACAAAACACTTGCCTTGATCTTTGATCAAAATGCAGTGACCTAACTTTCTCTGTTTAGACCAATGGCTGATGATAAGTTATAATAGAAACAACTGCTCACTCTCTGGCTTCCCTCAGTCAGCTAGACAGCATCCCTCTGATTAAGCCACCAGGGAAAATATTTTGTCTGTTCCCAGTGACTGCTGATTGATAGCACTGAAGCAATATTGCTGCTTAACCCCTTATTCAGGGGGGCTATCCATTTCTGCAGAGCCCTTGGCCAGTCTATCCCCACCTATTTCAGTAGTTACAGGAATTGCCTTAAAAGTACATGTGGCCATGTACCCAGAAAGAACGTGACGAGAATGATGAGTACAGGTTGAGAAGAGGTAGAAATGACACAGACTCACAGAGCTCACTCAGAGGCAGTCAATTTCATTACTCTTTTTTTACACTCCTTTTCTCCCCATTCTTCTCCTGAAGGCTCTTGTTCCACATTCTGAAGGCAGATGCAATAACAAAGCAAAAATGGAAAGAAAAGATGGATGCCACACAGGTTGGGGTAAGGTGAAGACAATTCAGGTCCTTCAAAACAAAAGAAGTTCTTAAAGGGGTTCATCTGGGAGAAGATAATTTAATAACCTGGCGTCATACTATATGTAAAATGGGCCCCTGCTTTCCCTCCCCACCCCCATCCACTGCATTTTTAATGCAAAGGCCTGCAACCAACACTAATCTACACAGCAAGGATCTCAGTTTTTAAAAATTATTTATTTATTTTTAGAGAAAGGGGAAAGGAGGGAGAGAAAGAGGGAGAAAAACATCAATGTGTGGTTGCCTTTCACGTGCCCCAAACTGGGGACCTGGCCCACGAACCAGGTATGTGCCCTGACTGGGAATCAAACTGGCAACCCTTTGGTTTGCAGGCTGGCACTTAACCCACTGAGTCACACCAGCCAGGCACCACTGATTTTTGAAGATAAAATATTTGAAAAAAATCTGCAGTATGTGGCATGGAGTAAGCAAGGAACAGGGTTTCAAGAAAGCTTGCACCAGAGTCCTATTCTGTAAATTCCTAGGCAGCCCTGAGCAGGTTCCTCCGCTTCTGTGATTGTTAGCCTGCTCATCTACAAAGTGGGGCAATTTGATCCACAAAACTTCTAATGTCCCTTTTTGTTCTAAAATGCTATGATTTCTATGCAGTTGGAGATATTCAGTTTAACTGAAATAAAGAATCTTTTGACAGATACTAGGGAAATAAAGGCTTTTTAATGTCTCTTTGTAAAAAATAGTTATCCAAAATATTCATATGTTAACTCTAACTTCTTTGTATAAGGACATTCTGCCCAAGGCTAGATGGGACAAGCTGGGATCCTTCAAACACTTAAAGGAAGAACACTTTGATTTATATAACAATATTATTTAAAAAAATCAATGTTATTTCATGTATCTGTCTCTGCCTATTGAAATTATTTGATTAATTTATTTTCTGCCTTTTTCTAGAGAAGATTTAGATTGACAGAAGAATTCATGATAAAATTATTTATCCAATAGCTCCTTCTCCATTTTGTTTACCAAGACTTAAAGATTTCTTTGTTCAGATTTTTAAGGCAAAAGATCCTCATTGCCCAGTCAAAATTGTTGATACATTTACAAAGTCTTATTCCTGTGCTCATTTAAAAAATTTAAATACACACTATTCTGTCCTGCCCTCAATCTGACGCTGAAATTGGTTAGAATCAAGCACTTTTGAATCGAGTTTCAGTGGAATTTCCCAAGTTATGTCACAAAGATTGACTGGATGTTTGAGAAAAACTAAACGCATTTCTGGCTTTCAGAAAACTCAAAGTTTAGCGGGGAGATAGGTATAGAAAAAATGAATTACAACCAGAGCAATAGGGAGGGCCTCCTGAAGCCACCTCATATACTCCTGAGCACCATGGCAAGTGCATACTGGGGCCAAGGTCACACACATTAGGCACAGTCATCGAGTGCTTTAGAATCTTTAACCTATTTGCTTCCTTCCTAGAAGATACATACACCTTTCTCATGGCGTTCCTTCTCTGTGTTCATGAAATGGCAGCTAGGCCTAAAGGAGGCCCAAACTATTTTCCGATTTGTGAAGATGCTGAATCTGTCAGAGTTTACAGAGTTTGAATTCTTCAATGTTGACCAAAGTCATTCCTTCCATGGTTGGGAATGCTTGGTACCTTAATTCTCAACCTTTGCTACACAGCAGAATACCTGAGGAGCTTTTAAGTATTCTTGTGCCCAATCAGCATCCCAGAGTAATTATAATGCACCTGAGTCCTGGAGGTGGGACCCAGGCATAAAGTGTCCTGGGTAATTTCAATGTGCAACTAAAACCAAGAGCCTCTGGCTTAATGTATGTTGACACCTAAGAAGAGTAGCATTTAGGAGTAAATTTATGCTAAGGTGGACGTAGCTAATAAGTTTACCTTTGTAAGAGGCTATTTTTGATAGGAGAAAGGGTAAGGATGGAGCATGATCACCTGATCCTTTTGAACCTTTGTAACTGGGGTTAATTATGATGATACCAACAAAAATAAGAAAAACTAGAAGACTTTCAATAAATGCTACACTGCACATTGCATGATTCTTAATTTTCAAATAATCTTAAAGGGGCTTGAGCCCCACTTTAGAGGCGTAAAGAGATTAAGTAATTGGCCAAGAGTTTTTAACGAGTAAATTAGGAAGGCAGAAATCAAAACTCAATTTCTATGTTTAAAGTCTATATTTTATCCACTCACATGCTTTCCCACACCGAAGAGCCTAATTCAAAGGACGATGGCAAAGGCATATATTGTGTCTGCCTCGTAATAGACAAATAAATTGGTCTCTTTCCACACTCCAAAGGGAAGGGCTTTTACACATATGCAATTGGATGTGTATAAAGCAGTTCTTACAGTGGAACCTGGAGGGACATGACAGGAGAAGAAACCTAAGATTTCCCATGCACAACAGAGCAACAGGGGCTGTGGGCTAACTGGGGAGAATGATTAGTTAATTAAACAGTATATTTATAAGCAAAACAGTTCTGGGTAGTTACCTGTGGAAATGAATGAGGATTATGTTGATTGCTGTGTAGGGGTTCAGGACATCCCCCAAATATGCCACTTTGCAAATTATTCTGTGCTGAAGGCAATCAAGACCCTGTAGCCTCATGAGAAATGTTTGCCTCTCCCATAAAGAATTTGTGTTAGGGGTTTTGCCCATAATAAGAGTTATCACCAAAAATAATATTTTACAACCTATCTATAGGGCAGGGCAAACTACTAATGACTGAACATCTGCTCTTCTTGTTGTCCTATAAATGAACTTCCTCCTCTCTGAAACTCCAAGGTAATCCTTAGCTCAGAAAAGCACATCTATCTTTATTCCCTTTTCCTTTGAACCTCTCACGTGTTTGGGAATCTCTGACTCTCTTACGTATGTGGGGATTTTATGTGCACATATGTATTAAATTTGGTTATTTTCTCTTGTTCCTCTGTTTCATGTCAATTTAATTATATACTTTACCAGCCTGAACAACCTAAGAGGGCAGAGGAAAAGTTTCTTTCTCCTCTATACTTAATAGAGGTTTCTACATGCAAGGTGGAGTCATCCAGTACAAAAGGTTTCTGCCTCCCCAATTGACACGCTGTCTGGCTGTACTGAACTAGCAGTGATCGAATTACAGCCAGGCCTCTAGCTCTAGGCTGTCAAAGAGCATTGGATTTGGCACATTTTTTGAGCAATAAAAGCAGACTTTTAATTTAATTAATCTCATCCTTGATTGCATTAACCGCCCATGTGGCCAGAAAGTAGAGCTTGGACCTTGGGCAACCAGACACAGTCTGCATTAACTTCTCAGGCATTGAAAACTTAGTTTTCATGAAGGGACTGATTCATTTTGCTATTGATCAGACACCTCATCAAGAAAAAGCCAGCTAAAAATTTCTGTGGATGTTCTGAAACCAAATTCTAAATATGGGGTGAGGACAACATAAACATTTCTTTTGAACCAATTGTGGATGAAAAGGGGTCAAATAAGAAACCTGAGAAGCTTTCTTATTTGGGGGGGGGTCTGCATGGTGGGTCTTACAAACTGAAAATAACCATGTAGGAAGGTCTGAAATTACACTTTCTAACTGAAAGCAGGTCATGTTGGGCAGTCCTGTCCTGCACTAGAATCTTCCCTGACAAAGGTGATTCTTTACCTTAATTAAGCCTGTCTTCCTATCTAGGATAATATATCTCTGGAATGTAAAGGAAACCCCCTTTTCCTACCTTACAGGCACAACAGCTGCACCAGGGCAGAGACCACATATCCTCCTCTCATTGTTAACTGTTGTAATGTTAATTATTGACTATTAACTATCTCATAAATACCAATATAAAAGAAGCTATGTCTATCCCATTTTACTTTTTATCCAGTCCCAGAGATTTCCCCATTTTGCTTTCTCCTGCCTCAATAATCTATCACTAATGAAATTCATGTAACCCCCCTTATGTCTCGCCCCTTGATTTTAATGTAAAAAATAAGTTGTAAAACTGCCATTTTCCAGAGCATTTTCTCAGTTTGTTTAGGTTTTGCTTCCCAGCAATTGCTGTCAGTTTGGCTCAAATAAACTCATAAAAATTCTCTACAGGTTTGAAAGTTTCTTATGTTGACACAATGGAACTTTTATCCTCAAAGATATAAAATTTCTGAGAAAGCGAAACATTGATTTCAAATTGATAGACAGTAGCTGGGTCTGGTTTTGACATTCTGTATATTGGGGCATTGGTGGATGGGATTAAACACTCAGAAACCATATGTTGCTGAGAGAATCAATCTATTTTTAGCCAGAACTCAAACACAGATTTGCATGAAATCAGATGGCTTAGGGATTATTGGATAGTAACATCCAAATAGCATAGGTATTTAGTTAGTTATTAATAAAGAGGGGAAACAAAGGAAATCAGATATTATCCATAATAAACTAGAGAGCTGAATCAGGTATTAAGCCTAATAAACTAGGGAAGCTAAATATGCTTTATTAGAAATTTACAGCACTCAGCCCTATTTACCAGGAAGCTGTAGCATTTACAAACTCATTCACACACTCTAGAAGACTGTCACCCTTGAGATGTAATCCTCAGAGCAGACAGAAAAAATTGCTACAGGCCCAGTATCAGGATTATTGAGAAGAGGAAGAGGATAAATTCTTCTGCTGGGCACAAGGGTAGTAGAAACCAGATGATGCAACAGAACTTTTAGACATGCACAATAGAGGTGTTTCTACTTTTGAAGATTATGCAGTAAGAGCCACAATGTCGACAAAATGGGACAGACTTTATCCTGGGAAAATAATCAGATTGGATAGGGATTGGTTAGAGGGAGGGCCCAATTTAAACCAGGAAAAATCAAGAAGTTGGGTTGGATGATTTGAATGACACCTTGCTCGTTAAGGAGAAAAAATAAAACATGTGGAGGTTTATTAGGAGCCTAGAGGTAGTTGCTGCTAGAGCTTGCCCGCCCTCTATGTTCCTGAGGGTATATTATTTCCCTTCATCCCAATAAAGTCTTGCAGGCACATTTAAATTTTTCCACATGTGCTGCTTTAAATTCCTGTCTCTCAATACAGCAAAAGAACTTGTTTTCATCAGCAAGAAGGTGACATATAATAGTGAGCAATGTAATGTTTTACTCTGAGGGCAAAAACCTAATCTGTACAGAGCAGAAAAAAGGATATATAGCCTTGAACAGCATAATTATGGGAAAATACTTTTAAATTTTAGTAGATGAGAAAGCCAATGTAAATAAAAAATACTGTGTAACTGATAGAAACCAATGTCAGGATAGGCTCTGGAGAGACACTTTGGTGCCCTGCCCACTTCTGCTTTATTGGGCCAATTCTCCTACTTCCTAACTTCTGTGAGAGTTGGCTGCTGGTAACTCAGACCTGGCCTCAAAGGCTGAGAATTGCCTTTGGCTGATTAGAACTTTTTTGGCCGGAGGATAACACTCTCCTCTGGGATAGCCTGCAGCCAGTAACTGATGGAATTACAGATACAAGAGGCTGATAACCTCCCTTGCCTGCAGAAGCAAGACTGTGATGTAATTCACCTAGAGCTCCTTGTGTGATCAGGCTTGACTCCAGCAGCGACCGAATCACAGAACCTCTGAAACCCCTTAATGGAACCTAAGGAAAAGATCATAGGAATATCCAGTTTACAGCAAGTTGGTCAGAAGTACAGATAACAACCTGGACTTGCAATTGACATCCCAAGTAGAAGAGGTTCATTGGAACCTCCAGTTTTAGCTGGTCAGTCAGAAGCACAGGCCTTGCACCTGGCTTCTAAAGTTGTTGGGGGTCAGAGAGGGGAGCAGTCTTATGGGGCTGAGCCCTTCACCTTGTGGAACTTGAGGCTAACTATGTATAGGTAGTATCTAAATCTGGGGTGTCAAACTCATTTTCACGGGGCCCACATCAGCCTGGAGGTTGCCTTCAAAGGGCCCAATGTAATTTCAACTCCTTAACAGTTAAGGAGTAGTTAATTTATACAGTCCTAAAATTATTTTGGCCCTTTGAAGGCAACCACAAGGCTAATGTGGGCCCCCGTGAAAATGAGTTTGACACCCCTGCTCTAGGCAAAAAGTCCAGAGACAAAGGTTTGGTGATAAAGGAAAGGAATCTTTATTCAAAAGCAGTTAATTAAGCTTATCAAGTCACAGCTTTAATCACTGAAGCCTATCAATTAAGGCTAAACCCTAATGCTTGAGTTTTCCATCTCTTCTGTTTTTAGTTATCTTGTTTCTAGATGGTTACTGTATTTGGCCATGTATAGTGTATAATGCACCCCTGTGTATACTGTGCACCCATGTTTTTTGCCCAAACTTTCAGGAAAATTATCTTTCATTTTAATTTTAATTCAATTTTTAATTTATTTAAATTTAGAAACAAAACTAATTATAGTATTCCAGGATATTACTTTATATGTGGATATCATTTTTGTTTTCTAGATTTACACTTTCAATGCATAAGCATAAATAAAAGAATTAAAAACATTTATATAGATATGGAATTAGTACTACCCTTGTGTGATGTGCATCCTTATTTTTCCCTCAAAAATGTGGGCAAAAAAGTGAGCATTATACGTGGCAAAATACAGTAGTTGACAAACTATAAACAACATAACATACAAGAACTGCATAATTTTGGAAGAAAGGCAGGCTTTTTCCTCAGAACCTGTTCCCTCTAGAACACCGGAGGAATAAACCTACCATCCTCTGCCAGGCCAGCCTGATGTAGACTGTGCCTGGAGTTTCTTCTAATACAAAATGCTGTCTGTTGGGAAATGGAGGCAGCTGCAGCATGATTATCCAGGCGTCCTTGAGGAAGAAGAGCCTAGGTGCGAGCCTGAGAGTGGGCCTGAGAACCAGGGCCTGAGAACCAAAGCCTGAGCCTGAGCCTGAGCCTGAGTGAGCCAGCTCAGGAGTCAGAGAGCTCTCTTTCAGTCTGAGAGATCTCTTTTTATTTCCATTGGTTCTGGAGGCATTCAGCTTCTCAGCCAATCTCATCCTAGACTGCCCACAATTGCCTTAGAAAACTCCTCCTATAGCCCCTCCCTACTTCTCCCCAGTGATCTGAGTTATCTTAATCCAATATCTCTGTATCAAGAACACCTAAAATAACAAACTTGGTCAGCTCCATCCCCTCACCAACCTTCTTCCCTTGTTCTTCTTACTGAGGTGGAATCAAGGAAATATATTTTAAGAGAAGCAATTTCCATGAGCTCACTATGCTCCAAAATCATCCACTAAAGTTCTCTTTCTCATTAAGGTATGTTTCAAAACTTCAGTGAAGGAAAAACTTTCTGCGTACTCTTGAGGGACATCATTTGGGAAAGTTCAAACGGTCGCATGATAAATCAGCTTTAACATTTGTGTCCAGATTTTAGTCAACCACACAGTCAGCACCCCTGGACACTAAATAAGCCCAATGATTTAGCAACTCCAGGACATTCATTGATGTGGATAAAAGCAGGCTGACCAAAAATTGTTTTAGTTTCTCTTTGATTTCAATCATTAAAATAAATTCTTACACCTATTTTCCAGCATTTGTTGATAGACAATAGCACTATGTCACATCTTTTTCATTATGTAGTGATCCCTTCCAATATTTGGCTTCATAAATGGCCCAAAATATATGCTAGCATGTGACTCTACCTAAATCTAGGGACAATGAGAGATGGTGAGGTGAGGTGATAGGAGAATGTATTTCTCCTTGCAAGGTACCTTCCTCAGTGGAGTGTTTCTTTAGTTCTAAATAGCCTTATCAAGTAGAGGTGGAGGTTCTTTCTGTTAGTAATTCAGGCTTAACTTGCTACAGAAAGGTGAGAATTTGCTATCTGGAAAACTACCTGGTTTCTTAAATTTCCCTACACCAGTTCTCATCCTCATGAGCAGTGCTCTAAAACCTTGATGGGACCACAAATTTAGGAGGCAGTGTCATAGAATCCCAAAGATCAAACTTTTTGTTTAGTTTTTGGACATGGAGTTGCAAGAGATAGGAGATGAAAAGAAATCATAGAAAGTGATAGTGATTCTATCAGTGAAAGGAAGCACCTGGTTTTCAACTTATGTCTTGAGGTGATAATTAAGAATTGATATTGTTGATCTTCTTTTTCAAATCCAATACCATTAGAGACAATACCTTACCCCTCAGTCTTTGAACCTCTTTATACTGTTTTAGGGAAGTAGACATTTCCCAAAGCTGTGCATTCATCCCTAGTGAGCACAAATGAGCATTAAATTAATTTTTCCACGTTTTTTTCAGAGCCCATTCCTTAATGCTAACTGAATTCTCACCACCCAGAGAGCCCCAGCCAAGCCAAAAAACAATCTTTTCCAAATTTTTAGTGTTTGTTGACCACCTACTTCCGCTACCTGCCTGCTTTTGTCACCAATTCCCATATCCATAAGTGTTCTTAGTTGCAACCTATGATAAAAATCTTAATAAGTTGAAAAATACATTTTAAAAGAGAATGTTAAATAGCTTGTGGAACACTGGAGAACCACACTTAAAGCACTGAAGGTGAGGATGATACCCAAACCACACAGCAATGGAAGAAATAGCTACTGCCATGCCCTTGACATGGAGGTATACTCTGCTGTAATTAGTGAGGCTGCAATTGCTAACTTCCAAAACTTGACTTTCTTGCATTCACCTCCATGGCTCATGCTGCTGTAAATGATTGTTCAGAAGTGGCTATGGCTGTCTGTAGAGAACTCTTTGTGGTCCTTATTATTAGCTCTATGATCAAAGACCACTGGGGGTGGGGGTGGGATAGACTGACATAGCCTCATAGTACCCTGAATGTCCAAGTCCCAGCTTCAAAGAGGAAAGAGAAAAAAAACAAATGGTCTGTTCAGCACCCAGGGTGGGAGGAAGCTCAGAATCCATATAGAAAGAATCGTATCATCATGAAGGTGGCAAAGGTCGGTTTTCCTCCCTTACTGCCCAGCCTCCAACTCAATATTTCTAGTTCCTGTTATCATGCTTCATGAAGCAGCTGGTTCTTTGTCTGGAGAGTTCTTGATTTTGGGAAGTCCAATACAGCACTAATCAGATACTTTACATATTAGGTGATATTGGTAGGGGAAATAGCCAGGCCTTGTATCCAAGATTATGTAATTAGGAGGTGAATACTTGAATGAAAGGCTCTAATTCTTCACTCTTCCCTATAGTCACATTCTTTTCCATGTGAACTGAATTGACTTTCCTGACTCTTGGACTTGTGCTTGACCATGTGACTTAGTTTGACCAATGAATTGTTGGTATAGAAAAGTGTAATTAACTCCATATTTAATCACATGGTCTATGTTGCAGACTAATAGAAAAAAATGAATAAAAAAGAACAGAGAAAAAACTTCCAGTCAAAATGGCAGTGTAGGCAGACATGGTTTGCCTCTTCATAGAACTACATCAAAATTGTAACTAAAATATATAACAACCATCACTTAGAACCATCAGAAATAGAGTTGAATGGAAGCCTGACAACTATGGAATTAAAGAAACCACATCCATCCAGACTGGTAGGAGGGGCACAGACATGGAACAGGCTAGTCCCTCAACCACGTGTGGTGGATAAAAGTTAGGGAGGGATATCTTGGGAACGAAGAGTCCCAGGCCTAACCAGGCTTCCCAACCCAGGGTTCCACTGCCAGGAAGATAAGTCCCCCCAACTTCTGGCTGCAAAACCAGTGGGAATTGAGTTGGTAGAAGAAATTGCTGGAACCCCAAATACTTCCTCTTAAAGAACTCACACACAGACTCACCTACTCAGACTCATAAGCAACAGCTGGCCTCAGAGAGTCCCAGGCCCAGCACTAGCAGCAGCCAGCCTAATTCACAGCTTGGCTTTGCCTGGGAATCTCCAAGCCCAGTATAAGTAGCAGCCATCTTAGATGCTTCATAGCTCAGGCAGGGTAGCCTTGGGCAAAATACAGGTAGGGGCTGACCTCGGCCAGCACCACCAGGGAACCTCAAGATCAGTACATCCACTGGGCAGTTACATACCACAATGGAGGACCACCACCCTGCACAGCTGCACAGCTACACAGCTGATCCTCTATGTAGGCTCCTTGCAGCTGACTGGCCTGGGTAAATCCATCTCATTGATCTGTCAATAACAACCAAGGATAAACTACAAGAGGAGGGTGTACTCAGCCTACACAAAGGGCATAGCTCAAGTACCCAATGGGAGGGATAGGGGAGGCTGTGCCACTGGACCCTATAGGACTCCTACTACATTAGGCCACACTATCAAGACACAGAGTCAAAGCAGCTCTACCTAGTACTTAGAAACAAAAACAGGGAGGCTGCCAAAAGGAGGAGACAAAGAAACATGGCCCAAATGAAAGAGCAGATCAAAACTCCAGAAAAAGAGCTAATGAAATGGAGATAAGCAATCTATCAGATGCAGAGTCCAAAACACTGGTTATAAGGATGCTCAAGAAACTTAGTGAGGACCTCAACAGCATAAAAAATATTTTCAGAAATGGAGGATACACTAATTGAAAAAGAGAAGAATTTACAGGGAAACAACAGTAGAGTGGATGAAGTTGAGAATAAAATCAATGATTTGGAACATAAGGAAGCAAAATACAACCAATCAGAACAACAAGAAGAAAGAAAGAATCCAAAAAATTGAGGATAGTATAAGTAGCCTCTAGGACAACTTGAAGCTTCCAACATTTGCATCATGGGTACCAGAAGGAGAAGAGAAAGAGCAAGGAATTGGAAATCTATTTAAAAAAATAATGAAAGAAAACTTCCCTAATTTGACAACAACAAGGAAATAGACATACACATCCAGGAAGCACAGAGAGTCCTGTACAAGATAAATGCAAAGAGGCCCACTCCAAGACACATCATAATTAAAATGCCAAAGGTTAAAGATAAAGAGAATCCTAAAAGTAGCAAGAGAAAATCAGTTAGTTAACTACAGGGGAATTCCCATAAGACTGTCAGCTGATTTCTTAAAAGAAACTTTGTAGGCTACAAGGGATTGGCAAGAATTATTCAAAGACATGAGAGCAGGGACCCATAGCCAAGATTGCTCTACCCAGTGAAGATATCATTTATAATTGAAGGACAGATAAAGAGCTTCTCTGACAAGAAAAACTATAGGAATTCATCATCACCAAGCCATTATTACAGGAAATGTTAAAGGGACTTATTTAAGAAAAAAACAGAAGATCTAAACTATGAACAATAAAAAGGTGAAAAATATAAATATATCAATGATTGAATCTAAAAAGCAAACTAAGCAAATGAGAAGAATGAGACAGAATCATGGATACAGAGTGTGTTTTGATGGTTGCCAGATGGGAGGAGGGTACAGGGGAATTGGTGAAGAGGTGAGGGGATTAAGAAGTACAAATAGGTAGTTACAGAATACTCATGGGGATGTAGAGTACAGTATAGGAAATAGAGTAGAGAAAAAACTAATATGAGTGATCCATGGACATGAACAATGATGTGGGGATTGCCTGAGGAAGTGGGCGGTGCTGGGTAGAAGGGGGCAGAGGGAGAAATATTAGGATAACTATAATAGCACAATCAATAAAATATAATTTTAAAAAAGTATAGAGAACAACAGAATTTGACCTTTAATTACTGCTGAAATGATTGGCATAGGGTGTTTCTGTTTGTGTTTTTTTCTTGTTAATAAGAGAGTTCAAAGAATGAGAGACAAGGAAGGAGAAAAATGACTTGGTAAAGCTTTATTGAGGAGGCAGAACATGAATAAGCCTTGAACAATTCAGGAAATTATTGTTGTCATTGGTCAGGGAATTTGAAACCTAATGATGTAAAGAAGCTAAAGTTAGAAGTGTAGTGAACATCAACTCCCTTATCCCTATCCGCCACCCCCAACAAGAAAAAAAAAATACAGTCATTCTCCCTCTTTGCTCTATAACTCTTATTTACAATGCACTTTTCTTTATCATATCAAATAAAATAGAGTTGAGTGCTGTGATAAGCATTCGTGCATCCCAGCTGTGTGTGTTTATCTAAATATTTAGAGAGAGTGCTTGTCAAAGCACGTAGGTAGGAAAAGATAAGTTCCGTTATAACTTGGGAACAAAACAAAGTAGGTGTAAGAATATGAGGTAAAATTAGTTGTTTAGCTTCATTGAATTTGTACTGGCTGTTCTCCCTTTAGCCACTGAGAAGAAAAGGAATCATTTACCACGTGTCTAGTACAGCAAAGGTACAAAGAGAAATAGAAACCGGTGGGTTGTGGAGCTATTTCTAAATTGATGTTCTTACTTCCTGGGGCACAACCTTCTTGGCTGTCTTTAAAATATTTTAGAAGTATTATCCAACTCATACAGATGGGAAACTATTGAAGTCTATTAAGAATTCAATTTACTTATACTAGAATATAAGGTTTTTGAGGACACTGAAAGTATTTGTTCAAATATGTGTTATCCAAATGCTCAATACATACCTTTCTGATTACACTAAAGGAACTCAGTACAGAACTGGGATCTTGTATTCAGTATAAACTATTGCCCTGTGTGTCCTTCCTTCTTGCCTTCTCCAGCAAATATATCACTTGTGGCCTTGTCTATATAGCCTTCAAAACTAACTCTCATATTATTTCATTTTTACACACCCAACGTTTGCTGCTTCAGAATTGGTTTCCTTCCCAAGAGGGCATTTCATTGTACCAAACTGAATTCATTAGAGAAAACAAGCTCATGATTGGCCAACAAGCTAATTTCTTGATGATTCACTACGAGGCATAGAAACAAACAAGAATTGTCTTAGCTTCTGGCATAGGACTCACAGCAACCATCCTTTAAAGTGCCTCGACCTGTGATGGAGAATCGGATGAAACACATACCATCTATAGGCCTCAAATGCCTCTTCTGATGATGGGTGCCAAACTCTAACATTCAGTGATTTTACAACATACCACAAATATGGTGGGTTATGGGTTAAAACCTATCTTTCACATATATGTCAGCTTTTTAACTATAATATAAGCTTTTGTTCTTCCCAACTCAAGGTACCAAAAATATACATGTTTAGTTTTTTTTTCCCCCTATGCTATCTGAATATTTTCCAGCAGACAGGTAAAAACTTAAACCATTATTTTGCCAAAACTTTTTTTTCCTTCAACCTAGCCTTTGATATATTTTTTCTTATTTTATCTACATATTGATGGTGATGCGAATGCAGAATTTATGATCAATATTAACCTATGTGGGTGGGATTGTTGTATCTTTAATAATATTCTGGAAGAAATTGTCACAGTTATTTACCATTCATTTGTCTTCAATAATAAATTTATTTAATGTATTCCAATTGTTTTACATTTAGATAAGCTCAGCTGTTTTGGGGAAGCTAACACTATTTGCCAATTGATATGCCCCAGATACACAGGGACTCAGGTCACTCTGGTGAGCCACAACTTCAGCAGGAGTCAGTGTCCCATTAGGTGGGCAATCCACTTGTGCTAGAAATGGGAGGAAATGAAACTTCTCAAGCTGGTCTCTTTCATGCTCTGGCTTGGTATATGGGGAGGAACATGGGAACGAAGACCATGTCTCGGACTCAGCTGCACAGTGCTTGACCATTGCCTGTCAGCACCAGCCATTTACGAGATCCAAATTTTTGGCCAAGAGAGACTTGTATTAAGAAACTGATGTCAGCTCTCATTTGATCCCATTAACTAGCATTCAAGGACTCCTGAGTTTATGTCAAGTTAGTATAATCATTATGGGTTCTCTCCAAAATTCTTTTTAAAACCTCTTTAGAATAACCGCTTCCCAACGAAAAAAAGAGAGACTAAAATTACAGTCATATTAGAAGTACAAGATTATGATAGGATATTTTTCCAGTGTTGGGGTATTCCGCTGACTGAGGGAAGAGTTAGATATGATTCCATATAGAAACTATCAGTGGTTGACTTAGCAGAAGCTTGATCTGCATTATTTCCTATCTTTAGCATAGAGATGCAGGGTGCATACCAATGTGCACACACGATTGTCACCCCTGTTAACATGCACTTGTTTCCTGAAGTTGCCAGAGACTCTGGTCCAGCAGTGTCAAACCAGATGAATGCTAACTAGGCTCTGGAATTTGGCTAGGGGTTATGCACAGGGAAAGGTAGGAACTCCTACTGGAATTCTATCTGCTCCCATGTGGAAAGTAGAGATAACCAAAGGGATTCTAAACATCACTAGTACACATTGAGGTAGATCTCTCTTCATTCAAGGAAGAGACAACTTTTCTCCCCCAGGAGTATGGTGACCAAAATTTATTAATGTGTGCTCTGGCTGGTGTAGTTCAGTGAATTGGGCACCAGCCTATGAACTGAAAGTTTGGTGGTTTATTCCCTGTCAGGGCACATGCCTGGGTTGCGGGCCAGTCATGCAAGAGGCAACAGACTGATGTTTTTCTCACACATCAGTGTTTTTTCTCTCTCACTTTCTCTCTCCGTTCCTCTCTCTCTGAAAATAAATAAATAAAATCTTTTAAAAGTTATTAAAAATGTATTAATACAATGAATGTCTTCTCATGCTAAACCAGTTAAAAAAATTAGAGATGAATTTCAATGCTATGAAGGAAATGAGGGAAATCCATATTGGTCAAGACAGTAAAAGCAGAAATCCAAAGGGTTAAGTGAAAAGCAAAGCTGGTGAGTGCTCTGAAGCTTTAACCTGACCCTTCACTACCTTAAGTTTTTATTTCAAAGTCAACATAGGAATGAGGATAAAGACCACCCACACTAGAATAAGGCCAGAACTCCAAAGGCCTACACCATTATTTGGAGAGCGAATACATATATCATATATCATATAAAATACTGGTGAAGTAATTTGCCTGTCTTAAATTGTTATTAAGTAAAAGAAAAAAAAAATCTTGAAAAACACTAACCATTAGCCATTCCACACTAGCTTTGTAGCCCAAACTCATACTCTCTATGTTGTATGAAAAAAATATCAAGCTAAGAATCTACTTTAGTAGGACTCAGGAGTGATAGGCAGGTTCTTTCAGCCAGACAGGAATAAAACCAGACCTCAAACAACCGACACAGAAAAAACTTCAAAGTCTTTGATTCATACTGAAGCAACCGGAACCACACTCAGGAAATGGGGCACTGTGCTGGAGAACCAGTTAAAAAAATACACACACGCACAATTAGATACCTAAAAATGTAAATATTAGAAGTACCTGGATATTATAGAATATATATATACATAACAGTATACAAAATGGTTAACTTATTAAACATTTCATATATTATATACATTATAGAACATATATACCAGTATGCAAAATGTTTAATTTATTTAAAATAGAAGAATGGATAAATATGAGAAAGAAGTAAGAGACTATATAAAATGGTAAAATGGCAAAGTAGTTTGAAAAAAATAAATCAAATTTATACAGATGTAAAGCAGAAAATAATGCTTGAAAGCTAAAGGTTGAACAGCATATTAAATAAGATGTTTTTAAAACTTTCATATTTTGTGATAATTTTAGTATCTCAGTAGTTTATTCTCTGTTCTTCTAGGCCCAATTAAATAGTTAGGTTAGGTTCAAACACTTAATAAGTATTTGTCATAAAAACCCAGGAGCCATTTGAAAATTAGTAAGTTAAATAAAAAACAACAATTTTATTTTATTCTTAAGTGACCATCTTTAAGAAATGAAATATGTGTACCTGGTAGGCATTGTACAAGTTTTCCAACTAGATTCAGGTTGGACATGGCCAGCGTCATTTTCTGATTCACAATGATTGTGTGTGGTATTTGCTTGTGATCACAATAACCACAAATCCATGTCCTCATCAAAAGGAATTTTAAAACTGAGCTATCTTGAGGTAGCAGAACAATGTGTTACTACTATACCTGTTGAGTTTTTCTATGTTCCCCTCAAATATTTAAAATACTCTGTGGCCCTGTGAATTCAATGAAGCAAGTCAGTGTCACAGGGTACCTCAGTTTGTGAACCATAGATTTAGATACAGCTAAATAAGGATTTGTTGAGTTGGAATGTAGATATGAAAACACTTCCAGAATACAGCAGAGTATTTAGAAGAGGTAAGTAGTAAACCAATATTGTGGGTACAGTGAGAACACATTTTTAAAAAATGAAGAGAGAATATAGTGAAAAGATTATAGGTATGGTATAATATCTGACAATTTCCTAGAATTAATAAAAAGCCCAGTAGTCATTAAGTTTAACACACACAGTGAATCCCAAGCAAAATGAATAATTAAAAATAAAATAAAACACATTATCACCTGGATCTGTAACACTAAAATTGCAGGGGAAGAAAAGAGAAGAATAATAAAAGCAACTTCATCACTTATTAAAATTGATAAGTTAGTTTAGCAAATTCTCTGGCTACAAAATCATTATTTATCCTTTCACACAATATAAGATAAAAAAAGATAAGTAATAGATAGTAGGTTGGCAGCTGATTGTTCAACATTAACAGTGGAAGCCAGATAGAGTGAATGATAGTATTCTTAATACACCATTGAGAGAGAAATGGAACCGTCAATTAGAATTCTGTACAGTGAAAGTACCTTTTGAGAATAATGGCAAAATAAAAATGTTTTAAAAGCTAACAAAAATTGAACATATTACTAAAATACCTGTACTAAAGAATCTTTTGAAAGATGACCTTTGGGAAAAAAGAAAATGCAAGAAGGAATGATGAGCAAATAAATTGTTCAAGATGTGAGTAAGTACAACCAAGTATTATATGTCAAAACCTTAATGACAACACCTCAATCTATAAAAACACAATAAAATAAGTTATTCAGTATCTTAGTTCTAACAACAGCATATAAATAGAAAAGAGGTCTGATTCAGGTTAAATATTCTAGTGCCTTTATGTTTTTGAAAAAGTGAGTAAAAACATTAATTTTAGACAATCTTAAGCTAACCATAAGAGATAAAATGCCTAAGGTATGTACTTAAGGAATATTAATAAATGCTATTAATAAATGCTATTTTGTTCCTAGTAAAAGGAACAAAAATGAAGTGAATAAACATATACACACACAGTTTTACTCATTGACAAATTAAAAATTGAAAAAAGCCCTCATAATCAATTCAACAGACATAAGAAATGTTGCTAAATTTCCATATGCATTCATGATAAAAATTCATTGCAAATGAGCACTAGAAGCGAATTTCATAACCTATTAGGTTTACATACAAAATACCTACCACATACATTAGTTAGTATTGGAAATTTAATGCATTTCTTTTTACAACAGAAAGAAGATGGATTTAATAGCATTGGCTGTTTTTTTATATTATTCTGCAGATCTCAGTTTGTTCTCTAAAAAAAATTAAAAGATACTACAATTGTATGTAGATTGGAAAAAAACAGAGGAATCATTACTCATAGTTCATATGTGAACTCAGGAGATACAAATGATATCAATGACTTATTAAAATTGATAAGTTAGTTTAGCAAATTCTCTGGCTACAAAATCATTATTTATCATTTCACAAAGACAATTACATTTATATTCAGCAGCCACAATCTAGTAAAGATTACAACTTGTAAAAGATATAATAAATAATTGTTAGAAAAAAATATCAAGTACCTGACAATAAATCTAACAAAATATGTATAAGGCCTTTATGGTAGTTAGCTATAAATCTTTATTAAGAAATATTTAAGAAGAATTAATAAACCAGATTTGTATTATGTTCCTGGATATAAAACTTGAAAATCATAAATATTTAATTATTCCCCCAAATAATCCATATCATGGGTCAGCAACCTTTACATAGCATCAGATAATAATTATTTAAGGCTCTGTGCAACATGCAATTGCTATCACACCTACTCCACTCCTGATCTGGTAGCCCAAAAGTAGTCATTGGCAATGGGTAAAGGAATTGATTTGTGTAAGAGCCAGAAGCCGCTGTTCAGCCCACCTCATGACCTGCTGCCTAACAATTGATCAAACAGGCAATGGACTCAGTTACGCTAGGCTTCCCGTTCTCCCCAAACTTCTGACCCCTGTTTACTGTCCTAGCCACAGTTCTTGCTCACCCAGTCATGCCTGACCACAGAATATCCCCTGCTAAACAATACACTTGTGAATAATCTACTATTGTGCAGAAGCTCGTCAACTGTACCTTTTCCTAAGCAGCTTACCTCATGCTTCACTCCTGATCCACCCCTTAAGTCTCAACCCTAAACTCATAAAAATGCCCACCCTTGTACACTCACTGCTGCAGTCTGCTCAGACTCAGCCCTCTTGTTAGTGGCTCACTGATTAAACCTGATAAACTCATTGCCTGTTCTCCTGTCGTCTCTCCCCTCACTCTGCTAAACCTAACATTTGACTGTGGTTCCAATAAAACTTTATTTACAGAGGCAAAGAGACAACAGGCCAAGTTTGATCTATGGTTTATTGTTTGGCAATTCCTGTTCTATATAATCTATCTTTAATACAATTCTTTTTTTTTAATTTAATTTAATTTATTTTATTTTTTATTCAGTTACAATGAAAATGGAGAATAGGTTGTGTGTGTGTAACTTAACAAGCTAATTCTAAAGTTTCTGTCACTAAGTGCTGGCCTAAGAATGACCAAAAAATTTGCCAGAAAGATCAAAGTCATTTATCCTACCAGAAATAAACACATAATACTAGAGTTATTAAGACAGTGGGCTATTGGTGCAAAACAGTCAAGCAGATGGCAGGGACAGAATACAAAGCACAGAATTTGCTGTATGACAGATGTGTCATTGCAGATCATAGAGAATGCATTGGCGTCTTCTCAATATATGATGCTGACACAATTTCTCATTACGGAAACTAAGTGCAATTGAATTTCTACTATAATTTATAGATAAAACTTGGTTCTGTGTAAATTATAGACTTTAAAATTAAAAGTGCATTTTAAAACTTTTACAATAAAATATAGTGTTTTTTTTTAATTTTTTATCCTAGAGTAAGGGGAAATTTCTTAAGTATGACAACACATAAACCTGCAAACCTTAAAAGAAAATCCTATAATTTTGTTAAAGTTAACAAAATCAACCATCTGTTTTATAACAGATGTTTTATAATAAAGTTAACCATCTGTTCATCAAAAACATCTCCATAAGAGTAAAAAGATAAGTTACAAGCTAGTGTGAAAATTTTTTCACATATCAAAAAACCCAAGGTATTAATATCTAAATGATTTTAATAACTTCTGGTTACCATTGAAAGGAGAAAAATAACATAATTAAAAATGCTCAAGAGGCATGAATAGGCATTTTACAGAAGAGAAATCATAAATTGGGGGTAAACATTTTCAATAATTACCTGAGAAATGCAGATTGAATTTACAGTTCAATATTTTACAATCCACATTTTGGCAAAAAGTAATAAGACATAGTATACCAAGATTTGGCTTGGGTATGTGGCTGTTGAGTGGGTAAACTGTTAGATCCAATTCAGTAAGTACTTTGAAATTATTCACTAAAGTTGAAAGTGTTAATGCCCTATGATTCAGAAATCTCATTAGTGAGCAAACAGAGAAACTATTGTTTGAAGACTCTAGATAAATATTTTTAAAAGTATTTATTGAACTATCATTTACCAAAGCAAAACACTGCAAACAACTCAAATGTAGTATCTATTCCAGAATAGATATGTACATTGAGTTACAGTCATATAATGTGAACGAAATAATTACAGATAAACACATGGGCATGGATTCATACTAGAAGCATAATATTGAATAAAAGAAGCAAGTCCCAGTTGTACCAGAAATGGTATGGTACCTTCTCTGTTTCTTAACTTGGATGGTAGGTACACACACTATTCTTGCACATGTTATAAATGTTTATTGTATGTATTCTTAATAGTAATGAATTATGATAAAACATGTACCACAAAGAATTAAAACTTGAAAAAAATATTGTCAATGAAGAAATGAAAGTAGCAAAGAGCAAGAAAGCATTACTTGCAGAGTGCTAGGTTCAGCAGACTTCTAAAAAATTGCTAGCCATTTCCAATTTAAAAGATCTCCAGGCTAGGAGCATTTGACCCTATGTCCTGCAATATTACTCTAAAATTCCCGTGCTTACAGGAGCAACAGATGGAAAATTTCAACTTCACAGGAATCTTAGATGGCAAACAACCTATAGCCAGTATCTGAAAACACGGTCACTAATTTTACACTGACCCAGAAATATTGAGAAAAATAATCAGTTGAGTCCTGTGGTTTGTATCATACATTAGAATGGCCCCTTTTCTGAGTGAAGATAAGATGTTTCATACCTCTAGCACACTTAATACACATCAGATCCCATGAGGAGCTTTAAAAACTAAGTCCAAATTCCTGAATGAAAGCCCCACTATGGACTAAAAAGATCAGAATCTCTGAGGGGTTTTGTCTCTTTAAAGTGGGGGAAGAAATCACAACACTTGCAAAACAAATATAAGTTCAGAGGACATATATGTATATATGTGTGTATGTGTGTACATATATATGTATACACATTATATGAGGTCTGTCCAAAAAAATCCCAGTGATTGTTAACAAGAATGGTTTGAGTGACATCAATGTAACCTGGCAGCCAAGTAGAGTGGACTGGAATGCACATGCATGAACAGTGACTTCACTGTACCTAGTCAGTGGGGGCAGTAGACACCACTGAGTGAGCATGTGTACTGTGTAGCTGTCACATTCAAAACGACTGAGTTAGTAGAGCAATTAATCTGCATCAATTTGCATTAAGTTTAAACATTCCTCTGTGGAAACTATTCAGATGACTCATAAGGCTTTCGAGGATGATGCAATGAGTGCAGTGAAAATAAAAGTGTGGCATGAACACTTCAAAGATGGTAGAGAATCTGTTGAAAGTGATACATGTTCTGGAAGGCCTGCAACAAGTAGAACACCTGAGGATGTTGGACATGTATGAGCTGCAATCAACAAAGATCAGCAACTGATAGTACGAGAACTAGAAGCTGATCTGGGGATTCCAAAAACTACTGTGTCTGAGATTTTAACACAGGATCTTGACATGAAATGTGTTGTGGCAAAATTCATTCTGTGGTTTCTGCTACCAGAGCAGAAGGAACACTCTTTGTGCTGCAGTTGCCAATGACTTGATTCAAACTGCTACCAATGAACCTTCCTCTAGAAGGTCATAACTGGAGAGGAATTGTGGGTCTGTGGCTATTGATGTGGAAATGAAGGCCCAGTTGTCCCAATGGAAGTCGCCTAGTTCTCCACACCCAAAGAAGGCACGGCAAAGTCACAGCAAGATCAAGACCATGTTAACTGCAATTTTTTTTTTATTGGGAAGGTGCCTACTTTGAAAGGGATGTGACATCATTGTCCTATGTACAATGTTTCTTGTATCATGTCTCCTCCTCAATAAATGTCTCTATTTTTCATGTTACATGGCTGGATACTTTGTGGGCAGAAATGCACCTGATTTTATTTTCCAATCTTTCAGTTTTGTCACACATCTCTAAATCAAATGTAACATTTAAAAAACAATTTCCCTTTGAGTCTTTTTGAAGCAATCACTTTATTCTCATGGAAACAATAATTTTCTCTTTTATCATTCATATTTTACTGTTTTGCATAAGAGTTGAATTACATACAGTAGCAATTATAATAACAAGTATGGTTGGCAATACCAGATCTGGGAACTAATACAACTAAGTCTTGGAAAGAATTGAAGAGAAGATTAGGGAATTCTGGGAAGTAGCTAATAATTATGAAAGCTTGGCTGTCTGTGGGCAGCAGATTTCAGCAGAAGGAACAGAGAGTTTTCAGCAAGTAGAATAGGAAGATGATTTAAAGAGGGAAAACAAGACAGAATATCAGAATGAATGTGGTGTTTTTTAAACCATTATTAAGTAAGGTGGAGAATAATTTTGAACCTCCATATATATTCAAGTATGATGTGGCAAGGCAGAGGAGGGGGTACAGCCCCTCAAGGCAACAGAACTCCATCACACATGACTCTGCTAGTCCTGATCAAAGCAACCTTTCCTGGTGCCATGAATTCGAGAACAGAAAATGACCAGCTCCAAGAAGAGAAGGAACAGAGTTTCACATATATGAACCTCGTGGTTGCCATCTAGGGCCAAAATAATTTTATGACTGTATAAATGTAATTACTCCTTAACAGTTAAGGAGTTGAAATTACATTCAGCCCTTTGAAGACAATGGCAAGGCTGATGTAGACCCTGGTGAAAATGAGTTTGACACCCCTGCCTTAGATAATATCAATCCCTATATATACTATGATTTTTCCTATATGTGCATACCTACAGTAAAGTTTAATTTATAAATTAGGCAATTTCACAGAAGATTTGTTCTTACCATAGATATTCGGAACCTTAGCATAAGTTTTTAAATTTTCTTATGAATAAGAGAACTTTCGCCTTTTCAGTAAAATGGAAGAACTTTATGGCTTCTGTCTAGCATGTCCTAATTGCCATATCACTACTCTTGCATGTTGAAGTTATAAGATAAGGGATACTTGAACAAGCACTATGCTACGATGACAGTCCATCTGATAACTAAGACAGCTACTAAGTGACCAAAGAAGAGGTAGAGTCTACAGCACGGAGACATTGAACAAAGGGATGTCTCACGTCCCAGGCAGAACTGCATGATGGCGTGAGACTTCATCATGCTACTCAGGATGGCATGCAATTTAAACCTTATTACCATGTTTTTTTCAGACCCTAAGATGCATCTAAGTTTTAGAAGAGGAAAATAGGAAAATAAATTTTGAAGCAAAAAATGTGGTAAAATATTTAATAACATAAAAAACCCCACTACCCCAGGGAGCCAGGCAAACTACATTCAGACCTATAAGGTGTACCTCATTTTCCTCCCAAATTTGAGGGGGGCAGTGCGTCTTATAGTCTGAAAAATACAGTAATTGTTTATTTCTGGAAACTTTTATTTAATATTTTCTGACTGAAGTTTCCTAAGGATAACTGAATTTATGGAAAGCAAAACCAGAGACAAGGAGGGAGTACTGTATATATTTAGCACAAAATTCCCCCAAATAAACATAAAAGCTCTTCTTACTTACTTTTTCTGATTAGGTTTCTTTTGTTGCTTATTGGATAAAAATATGTTGGTGTTGGGAAAGGGTTTGTGGCTGAATTAGAATGTTGAATGCATTTTTGACCTGATCAGGAACATTCACATTTTTTATATTCATGATGTCAGTAGACATTACAATTTTAAATCATTTCTCAAGTAACTTTAGTGCAGAGTAAAATTTAAAACTAGTAATATGGAAAATAAATGAGATATTATTTAAGGTAAAGGAAAAATTGGTTACAAATAAAGATAAAAATGACAGAATTTAGGATAATTAGCCTAACAATTGAAGGTGTCACTGAGGATAAAAAAATGTCAATTAAGATAGAAGTAAAAAATTTTAAAAATATATTTAAAAAATCTTCACTGAACACAAAACCAACTTGTTTAAAAACATTGAACTATGTTAAGACATTTTAGGTAAATGTTGGTAAACACAGAAAAATTAAATATTATGAAAAATATTTTTACTGACATCCAAAGAGAAATAACATGTTCCCACCAAATAACAAATACTAGGCTAGGTGGAGAGTCGTTTGTGCAACATTAAATAACAAAATATAATGCAATCACATACATACAGTTTTGTGGGGAAAAGTTTACTATCTAATTTGTGTTTTATAGCTACTCTTTATTTAATGCATATAAACCACAAAATGTTCTTACCTACTCAAGGGTTCAAATACAATATTGCCTATGTACCCTCCTTGAAAACAATGACTTGACCTTGGGCTCCAAATACCTGAGAGAAAAATAAGAATCATCAATACAAAAATAGGAAGTCAGGACTTCCGGCCAAGATGGAGGCATAGGTAGACACACTGTGCCTCCTCGCACAACCAATAGAAGGACAACAACAATTTAAAAACAAAAAACAACCAGAACCGACAGAAAGTCGAACTGTATGGAAGTCTGACAACCAAGGAGATGAAGAAACATTCATCCAGACCGGTAGGAGGGGCAGAGATGGGCAGCTGGGTGGAGAGGACTCACAGCAAAGTGGCAGCTGGTGGACTCAGCAAGATGGTAGATTGTGGAGCCAGGTGGGCAAAGCTGCAGCTGGCCTGCAAGGCAGCAGATGGTGGACCAGGTGACAGACCATGCAACCCAGAGTTCCAGCTCAGGGAAATAAAGCCTCAAACCTCTGACTGGAAAAACCTGTAAGGGTTGAGGCAGCAGTGGGAGAAACTCCCAGCTTCACAGGAGAGTTTGTTGGAGAGACCCACAGGGTCCTAGAATGTAGACAAACCAACCCATATGGGAAGCAGCACCAGAGGGCCCAATTTGATTGTGAGTAGTGGAGGGAGTGACTGAAAACCGGCAGAGAGTGGAGCAAGTGCCATTGCTCCCTGTCGGACCCCTCCCCCACATACAGTGTCACAACACAGCTAGGAGTGTTACCCCGCCCTGGTGAACACCTAAGGCTCCGCCCCTTTATGTAACAGGTGCACCAAAACAAAAAGAAAATGGCCCAAATGAAAGAACAGATCAAAGCTCCAGAAAAAATACAACTAAGCAATGAAGAGATAGCCAGTCTATCAGATGCACAGTTCAAAACACTGGTAATAAGAAGCTCACAGAATTGGTTGAATTTGGTCTCAAATTAGATGAAAAAATGAAGGCTATGCTAAGAGAAACAAAGGAAAATGTACAGGGAACCAATAGTGATGGGAAGGAAATTGGAACTCAAATCAACGGTGTGGACCAGAAGGAAGAAAGAAACATCCAACCACAAAAGAATGAAGAAACAAGAATTTTTAAAAAATGAAGAAAAGCTTAGGAACCTCCAGGACATCTTGAAATGTTCCAACATCCGAATTATTATAGGGGTGCCAGAAGGAGAAGAGGAAAAGCAAAAAATTGAAAACTTATTTGAACAAATAATGAAGGAGAACTTCCCCGATCTGGCAAAGGAAAGAGACTTCCAGGAAGTCCAGGAAGCTCAGAGAGTCCCAAAGAAGCTGGACCCAAGCAGGAACACACCAAGGCACATCATAATTGCATTAGCCAAGATGAAACAGAAGGAGAGAATTTTAGAAGCAGCAAGAGTAAAGGACACAGTTACCTACAAAGGACTTCCCATAAGACTGTCAGCTGATTTCTCAAAAGAAAGCTTATGGGCAAGAAGGGGCTGGCAAGAAGTATTCCAAGTCATGAAAGGCAAGGACCTACTTCCAAGATTGCTCTATCCAGTAAAGCTTTCATTTAGAATGGAAGGGCAGATAAAGTGTTTCTCAGATAAGGTCAAGTTAAAGGAGTTCAACATCACCAAGCCATTATTATATGAAACGTTAAAGGGATTTATCTAAGAAAAAGAAGATAAAAACTATGAACAGTAAAGATGACAGCAAACTCACAGTTATTAGCAACCACACCTAAAACAAAAACAAAAGCAAACTAAGCAAACAACTAGAACAGGAACAGAACCACAGAAATGGAGATCATATGGAGAGTTATCAACAGGGGAGTGGGAGGGGGAGAGAGGGGGGAAAGGTATGGAGAATAAGTAGCATAAATGATAGGTAGAAAATAGACAGGGGGAGGGTAAGAATAGTATAGGAAATGTAGAAGCCAAAGAACTTATAAGTGTGACCCATGGGCATGAACTATCGGGGGGGAATGTGGGAGGGAGGGGGTGTGCAGGATGGAGTGGAGTGAAGCGGGGGAGAATGGGACAACTGTAATAGCATAATCAATAAAATATATCAAAAAAACAAAAAATAGGAAGTCATGGTATTCAATGACATTTCTTACAAAGTTGTAAAACATATAGACACACAATTGAATGCCAATTACAAATTGTTCTTTTGAAGGTAATACTTTAGCATTAAATATGGTTTAATTATACTTAGCTGGCATGAATGCATGTGTCAGCAAGCAGAAAACTGTAAAAGTGTGAAATTGATTTTCTTGCACAAAAGGAAATAAGGTTATTATTTTGTTCTTAACTTTGATGCACAAAGAATTTAAATTGAAGAGTATTTTTGAAAATTTGAAATGCAGCCATAAAGATATCATATGGATATATATCTGAAAGAAAAAGAAAAGAAAATCAAACAAAAGTTAACAAATAAGATAAAATGAATGAAACCACAGTGAAACAGAAAAGTAAGTACAAAAGAAGCTTTCAAACATAATAAACATATCAATTCTGACAACACAAGTGATTTAAGCTCCTATAGTAAAATGTAGACATCCACAATTAGGCCATTACATAAAAACCCAACTATTTGCTGCCTACAGCTAATAAAATAAAATGATTCAAAAAGGTTAGAAAAGTGATGTGTGAAGTCAACAACGAAAATAGAATCTAAATAAAGGGAGGGGTGACAATATTAGAATTAAGCAAAGTAAATTCAAGACAGAAAGCATAAAACAGTGTAAGAAGAGTTGTTTTATATAAATTATAATTCTCACGATGCTATATTTGCTGGAAAAGAGGACATGAAAATAGATATAGTCTCAACCAAAGAGGCAAGGGTATACATAGAAGCGATAGATTTGGAAGAATTTATTACACTTCTCTAATTTTTTGACAGATTTTGACACTAAAATAAATAAGGAAATAGATGATGAGTAAAATAAATGAGGTTATATTTTCTGCAAATGTCTATGAATTATTTATAAAAATTATGTGTTACTAGATCCCAAAGAAAATTAGTGCCAAAAGTATAGAGAGTTTGTTGGTAACTTCTATGAGCCCCGACATCAATCTGTGGGCCCTAAGGCCCTCATGTCCTGACTGGGAACAATTCAAAATTTATTGGCTCCTGTCAAACATGTGACTTTGGCTTTCTGTGAGACCTCCCATAAATATTCTGGAATTCCTCAGGAGTTTGTCTATGTTCTCATATACAGTACTCTTATTTGTTGGGTGGGATGGAGACTCCCCTCCTATGTCTGTTGTCTTAGATGAACAAAAAGTAAGAAAGAAGGTGGTAAATCTATCATCATGCTCATCTGATATCATTATCTAAAAAACCTTAAAGAATCAACTGAAAAAAATACTACCAAACAATAAAGAATGTAGCTAGATATAAGAATATAAAAGAAATGTAGGGAATATAGTTCTTTCATTCACACAAATAACAATCATTGGGAATATATAGTAAAAGAGAAGACTCCACTTACAGTATACTAAAGATAAACAATAATAAATGTGCAAACTATAGAAGAAAAATATTAAAATAAGACCAAAAAAAGTGAGTATAAGCAAATAAGGAGACTTAGCATCTCTTGGAAAAAAAGGTTCTACATTATATAAGGGTCAACTTTCCCTAAATTAATTTATGAATTTAGCATGACAATGATAAAAATGCCAATGGATTTTATTTTTCTGGTACTAGTTAAATTGATTCCAAATTTGTACAGAAAATAAGCTAGCAAGAATAGCCAGGAAATCTTTAAATCTGAAAAGAAGAGAAAGGGACTGAGCCTTACTCAAGATAAAGACACTATAAAGCCTCAATAATTAAAATATTACAGTATTGACAGATGAATAGTCAGATGAGTAAAACATAATAGAATTTAAAAATTATTTCATACACACAGTATTTAGTATCTGATTAAGGTGATAGTTCAAATTAGTGGGGTAAAGATTGATTTTTTGATCAATTAATATTAATATAGTTGAATAGTTATTGGGAAAAGTATGGCATTGGATGCTTTAGTGTAGCACACTAAAATAAAATAAGCAAAATTTAAAAAGAATTAAAAGAAAATATGGGTAAATTTCTATATAAAATTAAAGTAGGGAAGAACTAACTCAAAACAGAAGACAAAAATGATTAGTAATGGCAAGAAATTTTTTAAAGTTTTAAAGTCTTTCAAGAAAAAAATAGAAATGTCAACAGAATAACATGTTTTTAAAAATTGGTAACTCAGAGAGAAGGCAAAGAACATACCTGAATATATAAAAATATTATAAATATTTATTTTAAAAGACAACAATCCAACAGAAAAGTAGGCAAAGATATGAAAAGATAAATGACAGTTCAAAGAATAAAATGAATAGAAGTGACCCTTAAATCATTTGTATACATGTTGTCAAGAAAAGTAAAATGCAAATTAAAACCACAATGAGACAACATTTTTTATTTATCATATAGCAATAATTCATAATTTGGATAACAATGAAGTCTCATACCTTGCTAGTGAGAATCCCAAGTACTATGTAGGGAAATTTGGCAACATTTGTCAAAATTACATATTCATTTATACTTTGTCTCAGCAATCTTACCTCTATGAATATATTTTATACATACATCTGTTCATATATTATATATGAAGTAATATAGTTATAAGCTTATTTATAGCAGCTTTGCTTTTAATAATAAGAGATTGGAAACAACACAAATGTACATCACTACAAATTTGATAAAATAATATATGTTGCATCCAGACAATGGAATACTATATAGCTATAAAAAGAGCGATAAGATTTTTTTCTATTAATATAGAAAGATTTCCAGGATGTTTTTGCAAGGTAAACAAAAGAAATTAAACATACTATAGGGGATATTCTACTTTCTTATAAGAATGAGAAGGAAATAACATCGTCTATCTGTATCTGCTTGCAGTTCCATAAATTTAAAGAACACTCAAGACACACTGTAGGTGGTTACCTACAAGGAGGTGAGTAATGGAGTGGGCCCGTATGGAAGTGAGACTTCTTAATTCATAATGTGAATATTTAAATTATGTAAACATGTTATGTGTTCAAAAATGTAATATGAAATTAAAACAGAAGAAAAAGATGAAGTTCAACTGAGAAAAATGTTGTAACACCTATCACCCTTAAGCAATGATTTCTAAAGTTATTAATATAAAAGAGCTGTGATAAACTAATAAGGAAAAAGCCTTATCAAATGAGTTTGGAAGTGTTTCCTCTTCCTTAATATTTTGGAAAAGCTTGAGAAGAATTGGCATTAAATCTTCTTTAAATATTGGTAGATTCCACCAGTGAAATCATCTGGTTCTTGGCTCTTCTCTGTTGAGAGGTTGTTGATTACTGCTTCAATCTTGTCATTATTGGTCTGTTCAGATTTTCTGTTTCTTCATGATTGTTCATGGTAGTCTCTCACTGGATCCTTCAGCTGACAGTTCTGCTCTAGGCTGTGGCAGGGAGGGGTTGAAGCCACGTTCAGAGCCCTTTCAGGATCTCTGTGGGGTACAGAGGTACCTCCTACTGGGTCCCTGGACTCACCACTTCTGGCCCACTGTTGCTGTAGGGGAGTTGGAGCAGAGTGTAACCTTGGCAAAACCTATCAAAATCTTAAACGATCCTATACTTACCACCGGCAATTTACCTAGATTTTAGTTTTGTAGCTAGACAGACAGGTGTGCAAACATGTAAGCACGGAGATACTTGATATAGTTTCATTTGAATTAGCCAAAACAAAGAAACAAACAAACAAAAAAGAAGCCAGAGACATCTTAAGAGACAGTCAATGTTAACAAATTAAGATGTAAACACAAGAAAAATATGATGCAAATTTAAAAACAATGAGGTAGATCTCTTAATATACTGTTATGGATTATGTAAAGGTTACTAAAAAGAAAAGCGAAGAACAGCACATATAACACTATATTTAAGAATTTGTATATATCCATCTATATATATATGTGTGTGTGTATATATATATTTATTTCTGGAAGATTGTACAAAAATATCTATTAGCAGTAATAGTCTCTAGGAATTAAACTAAATCCTAGGAAAATGAAGGCTGACATTTCAATGTATATGTTTTTATGCTCTTTGAGAATTTAACCATATGCCTATATTACTTCTTAATCAATTACACCACCTAAAATTGTATACTATAATTAAAAATGAAAGGAAACACAGGCAAACAAATCCTATCCCTTAGCATTAATTTTTGGGTGTTAGTCTCACAAGCAGTTCAACTGGATCCTGGAAGAACTCAAACATTCTTCCAGGTAAGAAAAGGTTTTAATTGTTTTTATTTTGCTTTGTTTTATAAGTGTGATCAGTTTTTCAAAGGGCTTCTACCGGGATACTAAATTCACATACCTTTTATATATAGATCAATGCTTTCCAATCCTTTTGTGCATAAGAATCACCCCTGGCTTGTGTTAAAATGCAGGCTCTGGTTCAGAATGTCTGGATGTGGACAAAGAATCTGCATTTCTAACCAGCACCCAGGTGATGCTGAGGTTACTTATTCATGCAGCACACTTTGAATAGCAAAAAATCACCTTCAGAAAAGCATAAATAAATCCACCTTTTTATAGCGTACACTCAATCTACTTTGTCCCAAACCAATCTATTTTTGTTCTCTTTACTCCTAAGACTGGGTCCTAATCTCAGATGACAAACGGCCTTCTTTCAGCAAACAGCAAACACTCGATGAGAAGTTTTCTATATTGGCTTTTGGCTTCTGTTCTGCCATCTGGCAAAATGGTTTTCAAATAAGTTTTTTTTTAATTGCTCTGATTGGAGGGAATTCATGAAAGAAGATATAAAAACGTGTCCTCTACCTGTCCTGATTGATTGAAGCATGGTGATTGGGAGGAGCATCATCTATGCACCACAAACTGCCTCCTCCCGATGTTGGGAGGCCGCTGCAAACCCAGGTTCTGGCTGCCTAGAATAAGTGAATGTGGGCTGAAGTCCCAGATTTTTCCCACAGCTCTTCCCAAGAACTCAGAGAATAAGAGATGGGGAAATTACATCTAATTTGACCAACAGCCAAAGAATAGCCCCAGGTAGACTCTTTCCTTCTATTCATGTAGGAAGAGGCCCAAGAATATTGAAGCAAAACATGCCTCTTTCCAGTCTTATCAATGTCCGCACACATGGACCACCACAAAAAAGCAGGTCAAAGTCATTGAGGCCTGGATTTTTACAGGATGTTTATTTCCTCCTTTAAGGTTACAATAGTTTCATGTCAAAAATGTAAATATTTTGATTGTTGGTCTCTACAAATTTTTGGAACTAAGAATATGAAAATAGAAATAATGCTATAGTACATAGAACAATTTGGGTACAAAGATGGATTATAGTTTTATAAGAATGAAAAACTGACAATAACATAAACGGGCACTAACAGGGCATTGACTTAATTATATAGGGTACATCAGATAATGGAACACTAAGAAGTCATTAAAAATTAAGGTTTCAAAGGATAGGTAATGGATATTTTTTAAAGCAATGAGATTGTAGGAAAGTTTTTTTCTACATGTAAAGTAACAATTTATTTCTTCTCTTATCAGAAAAAGTATATAAAGAGCAACAGTAGGGTTTGGGAATCTGATAAAAAATGACTATCGTAGAAGGCAGGTAAATGACCTTGTTAGGGAAAGGGTTCAGGTTAGATCAGCCCATCATGCCTACAATCCCACCTGTGTGTATCTGAGTGGGAACACAGAACAATGTGTCAACTCCTACCATAGCTGTAAAAAAATAATGTATTTCACAAAGACAACAACCATTCCAAACTAATGGTGTGCTAAATGCTACTTTTGGAAAGGGGAGGATAATTTTACCCTGGGAGTGAAGCCAATGAACCCAATCCAACTTTATTTATGTTTCACTGTTTTTAGCATTGCTCTTTCTGCTCCCAATATTCTACAGGCTCTTCGATATTTATGAGCTTAAATCTCTTTCTTCAAGCTGTTCGGCTTTTAAGGCCTGGCAGTGTCAGGCTCCCTTATTCTTTCTGGAAGAGAGAAAGTTGCTGTTCTTGCAGTTTTCTCCAAATCAGAAAGTTCTTTTCTTTCTGGGCTGAAAATGAACTATAGTGGCAACAAGTTGATGAGTTGTAAAGGATTAGAGCAGAGCTGAAAAAGCAGGCAGTAATTTGTGAATTAGGATAAATTTGTTATGCATTGCAGCAACATGTTGAGTCTTAACCCTTGGTACCTGCACTTGTGACCTTATTTGGAAATAAGATCTTTACAGATGTAATTAAGTTAAGATGAGGTCATTAGGATGGGCCTTTATATCCAACATGATGGGTAAACTTCTGAGGGAAGAAGATGGTCACGTGGAGACACAGACTCAGGGAAAACCTCTTGTGAAGACAGAACAGAAATTGAAGTGACTACAAACCTAGAAATGCCAAAGTTTTGACATGTTAAAGATTTTATCTGAAAACAAATACAAAAGCAGCAACAACAAAAACCCAAACAGAACCAGAGCTAGGAAGTCAAGGAAGAATTCTCCCTTCCAGGTTTCAGAGGGAGCATGGCCCTACTGACACTTTGGCTTTAGACTTCTATTCATCAGAACTGTGACAGGGTACAGCCAGGGCTCACCACAAGGAGGGATTTGTGACGGGGTGCAGAACTCAGGGTGTCCAGGAAATATTGAAAATATATAGATGGCTTCACCCCCACAAGTTCGAACTGGGGGATGGGACACAAGGAGCAGGGCCATTAAGTATTATTTTGCATATCAACAGTTTGGCTTCATACCTGATATGCAAAAATGGTTATTTAACATATCCATAGCAACTGCTTAGTTTCATAGATATGTTAAGTAGCTGTGGCTGTGCTTTGAGCCACAGAGATGGGAGTGACTTTGATCAATGATGTAACTGGGAGGCAATTCCCCCTGGTTATAGCACCTGTTTGAGAGCTTGAAGATGGTTGGCTCCATGTCATGGGGCCATGCCTGCCTGGACTTACTATGGCAGTCCAGAAAAGCTGGAAAAATGTGAGAATGCTGGCAGGTGTAACTGACTGTGGGAGGAGTCAGAAATGGGGATGCAGAGGAAGATTTGACCTGGAATTCAAACCCAGGTGCAGCCACCATGAGGCATGAACCACATGGTTTTGGGGTATGAACCACAGGGTTCTGGGTGGAAACCACACAGATTTGGGACTCCCTTAACCATACAGCTTAGGAAGCAGGAAAGCAAGATGTAGTAGCCATGCAGTGCTTTCTTTTAGCAGTTTGGAAGAACACAGGAGAGACATTGAGGGAAGGAAAGGGGTGAAATGACTCTCACTGGTGGGCCATGAGAAGGTGCCACATGGGTTTGGATTAAGAACTGGAGATCGCAGTGACCCAGCTGATGGTGCTGAGAACAGTGGGAGGCCTGCCAGCCAAGCACGGATGACTGAGAAGAACTGAGGGAAGTGAGCTACAGACTTCTGTTTTTTTCTTCTGGAGAATGGTACTTCTGATTCTCATATTCTGAGACTGGCCTGCCAGGGCAAAGGGGGACTTTGGGATTTTAATAAAGACGTTAAGTTGTTACTCTAAGTCTGTATAACTTTTGAATAAATAGTTCATTTCCTTTTCACCAAACTCTGTCATTGAGAGCCATAATTCCTAAGGGGAGTGGGCAAGGTGAGCCTAGTGCAGAGGGACCCTGAGGGATTGGGGTCCATTCAGTAACAGTATCTTGTCCCTACCACGAGTCCATTCTGTAACAGAACTAGGAGGTAAATTTCTGTTTTTAGCCACCAGTTTGTGATACTTTGTTACTACAGCCCTAGAAAACTAAAATAAAGTTCATGAAATATGCCTATTCAATGATAAAAAATAATGACCATTTATTATGTGTCTGTTGAATTTAAGTTCTTTTTAATTTTATTTCTGGTCTTTATAATAATCCCAAACAGTGGATATTATCACCTCTATTCACAAATAAGGAAACTGCAACTCAGCTTAAGAAAATTTTCCAAGTGGCCCAATTAATATGCAGAGAGATTTGAGCCCAGTCTTAACAACACCAAAGCCTGGAGAATGAGCCAGACTACACAAACAAAAAGGTATCTGTAATTATACCAATGAATTCTATGTATAACTTCAACAATTCTTTATAATAGCAAACAATTATAATCCTATAGAATACTTACTTTCTCTGGGCAAGTCATAGTTTCTGCTGACAATAAATGGCGATTAACTGCATAAAACTCTTCTCATACTTTTTATCACAAACTTGCTAAGTACCCTAATGGAAAAATGTACTGAAATTTCAAAATTATTTTTTAAAAGCCTCCACATGCCAAAAGAATGAAGAACTTAAAGAAGAGATGAGAAAATGAAATCATGAGCATAACCTTAACTTCTTTGCCAGCTCAGTGAAGGACTGGATTGATATGTTATTTCTAGAAATAAAACCAATAGGAGAGTGGTCTAATACTTGTGTTCGTAAGTTCAAGAAATATTTATGGCAGCCTACCATGTGCCAGGTTGTGAACGCAGTGAAGCCTGGGCTCTCGTGAAGCTCTTGTTGTGTTGTGTGGAAGTAAAGATAGACAACAAGCAAGAAATGTATGATATGACAAAATGTCATAGTGTGCTAGAGAAAAATGAAGCAGAAAAGAGGGATTTAGAGTAATGAGGGCAGGGTGCTACCATTTGAGATGGGTAGTAAGAGAAAGACTCTCTAGTCCAAGGATTTAGATTTTTTAATGTGTTACCCTATAATACAAGGGATTAGAAAAATTACTACAATGCATTCATAAAAGTAACCTTGAAGTCACTGCTGAACTTTCCAGTTTGACTCTTGTGAATATACTTTCATTAGTGAATTTAATACTCTGTTCTAAAATAACATTCCTTCTCTTCCACTGTTACAAATATAAAGTATAGCATTCACTGTCAGTAGACTGTGATTCCTGTGTTTAAGTAAGTACTGTAACTAAAGGACTATGTGTCTTAACCACATACAGCTAGAGGCATATGCATAAGACACTAACAGCCATTCTGTTCCAAATATGTAGGCTTTGCTCAATAATGAGCACTTTAGATAATGTGTTACTAAAAATAATACATCTGCCACATCAGATGGAGAACAATGTCAGATATTATGGCTCAAATTCTGATTCTATTAAGTGCTACAGAAACTCCTCTTGTTTTCAACACTTCTCCTGTCTTCAGGGAAATAACACACAGTGAGGAGTGAGAATCAAGGGCAACACCAATGGTGAGGAAGGAGAATCAATGGCAGCCCTGGAAATGAGCATAGAGCCAGATCACATGTGGGTAGATAGGGTCTCAGCTTCCACTTGGATGAATTTCCAAAAGGTCTCCTCTTATTGTCTATAAGAATAACAGAATTTCCCACTTTTGGTGTTACTTTTAGTTTCAGGAAGAACTCCAGAAATACTTGAGGTTTTTGAGATGTTAAATGTTTTATTTGAAAACAAGTACAAAAGCAGCAGTAGCAACAAAAACCCAAATAGAACTAGAGTCCACTAAGTTACAATAAATCTGGATACATAAAGCTAATACTATTTTCAGCCTTAATATGTCTGAGTCTTTAATAAGCTAATGCTCACTGTGGCTCTCTGACAAGGAAAGATTATATGCAACATTTGCAAAAATTAAGTGATAGTGCTTCTCGTGACAGAAGTGTTCCTTGGAATGCATTTCTGTAAAACCTTTGGCTCATGTTTTCCAGAAAGGCATAAAATTATCTCCTGGCTGAAGTAAGACTTAGCACATAATATCCATTCTCACTCATTGTTAAATAACTGTAGTACAGTTGGCCCGTCAGCAGGTTTTAGCCTAGGTTTGTCCTTAGCAGGTAGAACACAGGGCAGGAAAGCTTTGAGAGCTGGAGTGCAGTTAAGAAATGGGAGACTGAGATACACAATGCTCTGGGAAGCTTGACTGAGATACACAATGCTGTGGGAGGCTTGAGACGCACAATCATAGGTGTGTCAGGGACGTGACAACACTAGATATTTGAGAGAGATGGTATAAGATCAATTGAGATTGAGCACAGAAAAGTATATTTATTTTAAAGCTTACTATTAGCCAAAACAATGTCTAAAAGTAACATGGAATTTATGTTTTTATTCTCCTCTCCAAATCTATCTGTACAATGGGTGGTGTCTATAGCTGGTATGCCAGCTGGGGTGTCTAACCATTTGACATCTCTGGGTCACACTGGAAGAAGAAGAGATGTCTTGGGCCACACATTAAATACACAGATACTAATGAAAACTGATGAGCAAAAAAAAAAGGTTTTAAGTAAATTTATGATTTTGTGTTGGGCTGTACTCATAGCCATCCTGGGCTGCATACGGCCTGTGGGGCATGGGTTGGGCACTCCATTGCATGCAGTACTTTAACCCCAAACCATATTTTGATTCAACAGGGATTCAGTATTATTTGTTTGTGGATTTATCCAGGGCCAGAAATTAACTGGTTTTTAGGGGAAATATGATGTTTTCCCTTCTCAGCATCCTTTCATCCCTCTTTTGATAAAAACAGAACTCCAGAGTTCCACTGGAGACCCACCACTCACTCAATGCCAGACCACGCAGTTTAGTTGGGGTTATCACTTGGGTTTTCCTAAAAGTAGTACAAAGGGTAAAGACTTGGGTGCAAATAATTTATTTGAGAGGTGATTCCAGGAGCAGGGTGAGTAGCGAGGAGACAGACAGAAAAAAAGGAAACATCTGTATAGAGTCTATGATACAGCTGGTTTCCACAGTTGGCAACCAGGACATAACCCTACTGGTAACTTCTAAGAAACTTTACAGAATGCACCTAATAACTATTTGAAAACTAGGAGGTGGGACCACTATCCATTAACTTCATCCCCCATTGATTGTAGAACACAAGGACATCAATGCCTATGTACCTCCAGACTGTATTAAGCTCAAGCTGAGAGCCTCTGTGGCTTCTGAGAAATCCCTAATGCAGAAGAACAGACGTGGCAGGTGTCCAAAGCCTTTAAGTACAGAGATAGGCCCAGATTAATCTAAACTGATGGGATGTTATGTTCCTAGGATTTCAGTAAAAACAGTGATTGGTTCAAGATGATTACATTACTCAAAAATATCCAATACAAATAAGACAATTTTTTTCAACATTTGGAGAAAGTAAAAACAGCCTCTCTTCTCCCTTGGGCTTCGCAACACGAGAATGTAAGGTCTGGAGAGCCACAATCCACTTGTAACCATAAAGGAAATGCCACCCCAGGGGAAATGGAGCCAGAAAAGAGAAAAATTGGATTCTTAGGATGTTACTTGGACAGATGGAATGTGAAGTGCCCAAAGTCAGGCTGACAGCCTGGATCTTTAACTTTTGCCAGCTATGTATCCTTTCTGTTTGCTAAGCCAGTCTGAGTTTGGTTTTCGATGGAAAGATTCTTGACTTGTTGTTAATTGAAGTGTGGTACAAGAGCAATACCTTGAAGTTTGTTAGAAATGGAGAATATCAGGCTGCACTCAGACCTGCTGATTCAGAGACTCTGAAGGTGAAGCTAAAAAACCTGTATTTTAACTACCTTCCAGGTGATTCTATGCATGCTAACATTCAAGAACCACTGCACTAACAATATATTAGGTTAACCTGCCAGCGGCCAACACCATTGGTAAAAGGAATAAGAAAAGCATCAGCTTCTAAAATAAATCAAACCAAACTAAGGCAATTTTAAATGTGATTTGATATTTGGAGCAAGTTGCTTTCAAAGTATATCAAGTATACTGAAAATCAAGAACAATCACGATAACTTTAAGAATTCCAAGGTGACTTGGAAGGGCACTGCAGACTCAAGTGCTATGTAGTTTTCATTTTTTTCTTATTAAAATTTTATATTTATTTGCAGAGCTCTGTCTCATTAGAAGGCTTGAAGGCTGGAAAATGAAGATAAGAGCTTTAGATTTTTTCTTTAGTTTGTACTTATTCTGACCCATAGCAGACACCAAACAATCACAGTGGACTTTTTTTTTTTATTGCAAGAATTTCGTATGAAATTTTATTTATATCTTTTAGCCCTTGGGTTTTGCTAATAGTACTAAAACATGGTCACCTTTTAGACCTTGAATGGCACAAAATAACTGTTTTCTATTATCAGATTCCATAAAGATAATCACTCTGAGGAATTACTGAAGAGAAATAAACTGTGGATTTGATCATATTGTTCTCTAAAGCTACATAAGGAAACAAAACTTGGTTTATTAGCCAAGCTCATGACTGAAATGAAATCTCTTTAATTTGGCACAGTTTGGAGGAAGACCAATGTCCATTAAGATAAGTAAAAGTTATGAACTTCAAAAAACATTTATTACTCCTATGTAAAAATTATACTCTGTTAACCAATAAATAAGCAGAAATCAATTTTTAATATATTTTATGGAAGCTTTTGAACTAGAATGGCAGTAGTTGCAGTGGAAATTGTATCACTAATGAAACTGAAAATATTTACTAACTGGTGCTTTAAAAGTAAACTTTAATTGTCAAACACTTGGAAGCAACCAAGATGCCCTTACATAGATGAATGGATAAATAAACTGCTACATCCAGACAATGGAATATTATTCGTAACTATCAAGCCTTAAAAAGACATGGAGGAAACTTAAGTGCATTTTACTAAGTGAAAGAAGTCAATCTGAAAAGGCCACATCCTATATGATTTTAACTATTACATTTTTTAAAAGACAAAATTATGGAGACAGTAAAAAGATCAGTGCTTGCCAGGGGTTAAGAGGAGGGAGGGATACAAGGTAGAACACGGGATTTTTAGGGCAGTGAAAATATGATACTATGAAGGTGAATACAACATCAAGGATGACCCTATTAAGCTGTGGACTTTGAGTGATTACAATATGTCAATATAGGTTCCAGACTGTAATAAATGCACCTCTCTGGTGGAGGATGTTGATAGTGGGGGAGGCTGTGCATATGTGGGAGACAAGAAAAATATGGGAAATCTCTGTACCTTCTGCTCAATTTTTCTACACACCTAAAACTTCTCTAAAAAGTAAACTCAATAAAAAAATAGTTTTCCAACCCTCATCCCAAGGGATTGTGGTACCAATAGGTGGAAGGGTCTTGGGTCCCTGAATGACCTCATAAACTATCCTCTTCTACCCACCTACTGATAAGCATGGATTGTAATATAAGCAAGAAATAAGTTTTCATTTTGTTAAACATCAAGATTCAAGGAATAAGACCATTACAGATGCTGGTCTTTGTTACAGCACTTAGGTTGAGCTGTCTGAACTAATACATCTGGGTACTCCACAAAAAATTATTTAACCTCTAGTGCTGGTGATATAGAAAAACTGACCTCTAACTCATTCAAAGGTTGAGCCATGTAAGGGTGGAGGGTGTGGGTAAAGACATGGATGCTCTGGCTGCCCCACAGTCTGGCTCTGATGGAGGTGTCATCAACACTGCAGAAGTCAGGTGATGACATCAGGTCGAGGAGAATGCTGGTTATGCTTACATAGGGATTGTTTACAATTACATTTATGTGTGGGCATCTGTCCACACTTCAAAGGAATCTTTAGACAAAAACCTGATTAAAAATACCAAAAACTGTGGTTTCTGCTTTAAGAAATATCTTTTGTGTGTTTGGAAATAGTCCCAGCAGCATTTTTGGGTCCGAAAGCACCTACCCTTCATGAAATGGAGAAATACATTATTTTCTTTTCCTCTGTAAAAAGACTGTATTTTTCTAAGTCCTATATATTTCAATTTCCATAAAGTCAATTTTTCCCAAGAATTCTGAGTGCTTAGATTTTATATTATTAACTTTCCTGCAACACACATTTGCTACATCTTTCTTATATTCTGCTGGTATTACCACTCCTTTGGAATGAATTGTAGCATCTCCAATGTTACACACTGAGACTTGGGAAGCAGGCTGCCCATTTTCTCTACATTAATAGGCAGAAAAGTTCTGCCCTCGAGGTAGTTTTGATTGCTAACTATAATAACCAGGGTCAGTTGCACAATAAAAAGTTTGATGTGGATTTTTTTATTGTCTCCCTCATGAAAAATTATAGTCATTGCTCATCCAACAGATGTGTGAGACTGCAGGCTGAGAGCATCTGCCTCCCCTGAACACAGTCACTCTGGTTCCTACCCCAGCAGAGGTGAAATCCCCAAATTGTGTTTGCAAATATAATCTGAATAATGATACAGCTTTACCAACATATCTGTAAATCGGATCCCTTTTGTCTAAATTGACCACTGTCCATCTTTTGTCATTTACAGTTGCGGAGACTTCATCCTTTCTGAATGACTTAACATAGGTCTCCCCAGAGGCTGATCTTGCCAAAAACTAAATGCAAATAGTTTCCCCCAGGGTTGGGCTCAGAAAACATTGGTAGGGTTCTGGGAAAGTGAGATGATAAAGGAAAGGAGCCAAAAAGAGTTTGTTATCAAGCCAGTCACCACTGTAAGCTCAATCCCAATGGAGAATAGTAGAAGCCTGGAGTAGAACATGCATCAGAATTATCCCACACAAAGGAGGGACAGCCATGTCCTACCCATCATAGATGGAGAACTGCTTTTTGGTGGTGTTAGTTCATTGGAACTTCAAGCTTGCAGCAGGGGAAGGCAAATTGGGCAGCCTACTCCAGAGAAAGCCCCCAGGCAAAATAAGGCAGATGTGGGCTTGGAAATTGAGCTGCTACATGCAGTCAGAGCAGGAACACATGGGACATGAGCAGGCACACAGCACCTCATTACCCTTGGGAAGAGGTATCAGTGTCACCTCAGGGATTTTCCTCAGATCTGAATGACTAGACAGCATCTTAGATAAAACTATCCATTCAGTAAAGGGGCTTTGAGGGTCTTCTTCCAACTTGATCTCTTCCTCACTCAAGGGTGGCTGTGTGGGTAAACAGGGTATATTAGCACCTAAATAATGTGACTTCAGGGGAAGTTAGAAGGACACTTGTCTTCCAGACTCTTTCTTTCCTAGTATCATGAGACCTGAAATTCCAAACTTCATCAGTTAAATTATAAATTTGGGGAGGGGTTACAGAGAGTAAATTAAAAAGAAAAAACTTAACTTTTATTATCTATAGCATGAATAAGTGCATTGAAACTCTTTCCTGAGAGGTTTGATATGATAGGGGTGGTGGATGTGAGGCATGTTGGTGTATGATGTATGTTGTGTGTATATGTGGGTGGTCTGTCTTTTATGTGTCTGTGTTGAATGTATATATGTGCTGTGTGAAGGTGTTCACATGAGGAACCTATTCATCAAAGTGGTTCAAGCATGTGTGGGTTTCACTGAAGGACATCTCTGCCTTTTTCCTAAGGACCTGGTCACTGTGACCAAAAGTCCCTTAAACTGTCTTATTTTCAATTTTCCCACCTTCACTCCATCCAGTGACATTGAATTCCTACTGCTTTCAGATTAGCTTCAACTTTAGGTGCTGCTGGCTGTGTAGTGTGGGAAGCTCTGAAATACTCCTATATTAGGGGTGTCAAACTCATTTTCACCGGGGGCCACATCAGCCTCATGGTTGCCTTCAAAGGGCCAAAATACTAGGGTTCCCTTTTCTCTGCATCCTCTGCAACATTTGTTTGTTGATTTGTTTATGTTGGCCACTCTGACTGGTGTGAGATGGTAGCGCATTGTGGTTTTAATTTGCATCTCTCTGATGGCTAGTGATGCTGAGCATCTTTTCTTCTTTTTTTTCTCTCTCTCTTTTTTTTAAAAAATTTATTGTTATTCAATTACAGTTGTCTGCATTTTCTCCCCATCCCTCCACCCCACCCCAGCCAAACCCACCTCCCTCCCCTGCCTCCACCTACATGCTTGATTTTGTCCATGTGTCCTTTATAGTAGTTCCTGAAAACCCCTCTCCCCACTGTCCCCTCCTCACTCCCCTCTGGCTATTGTTACATTGTTCTTAACGTCAGTGTCTCTGGTTATATTTTGTTTGCTTTTTTCTTTTGTTGATTATGTTCCAGTTAAAGGTGAGATCATATGGTATTTGTCCCTCACTGCCTGGCTTATTTCACTTAGCATAATGAGCATCTTTTCATATGTCTCTGGGCCCTCTGTATGTCTTCCTTGGAGAAGTGTCTGTTCAAGTCCTTTGCCCATTTTTTAATTGGGTTGTTTGTCTTCCTGGAGTGGAGTCGTGTGAGTTCTTTATGTATTTTGGAGATCAGGTCCTTGTCTGAGGTATCATTGGCAAATATGTTTTCCCATAGTATTTCTCTTTTTATTTTAATGCTGTTTTCTTTAGCCATGCAGAAGCTTTTTATTTTGATGAGGTCCCATTTGTTTATTCTTTCCTTTATGTCTCTTGCTTTAGGGGACATGTCTGTGAGGATGTTGCTGAATGGAATGTCTGAGATTTTCTTGCCAATGTTTTCCTCTGAGACTTTTATGGTGTTACGACTTATATTTAAGTCTTTTATCCACCTTGAGTTTATTTTCGTGTATGGTGTAAGTTGGTGATTGAGTTTCATTTTTTTGCACATAGCTGTCCAGATCTCCAACACCATTTGTTGAAGAGGCTATTGTTGCTCCATTTTATGTTCCTGCCTCCTTTATCAAATATTAATTGACTGTAAAGACTTGAGTTTATTTCTGGGCTCTCTGTTCTGTTCCATTGGTCTATGTGCCTGTTTTTATGCCAGTACCAGGCTGTTTTGATTACAGTGGCCTTGTAATACAGTTTGATAGCAGGTATTGTGATCTCTCCTGCAGACTGGTGGGAATGCAAACTGGTGGGAATGCAGACTGGTGTCACTGTGGAAAACAGTATGGAGTTTCCTCAGAAAACTAAAAATGGAACTGCCCTTTGACCCAGCAATTCTGCTGCTGGGATTATACCTTAAGAACCCTGAAACACCCATCCAAAACAACCTGTGCACCCCAATGTTCATAGCAGCACAATTTACAATAGCCAAGTACCGGAAGCAACCTAAGTGCCCATCAGCAAATGAGTGGATCCAAAAACTATGGTACATTTACACAGTGGAATTCTACACAGCAGAGAGACAGAAGGAGCTTATATCCTTTGTGACAGCATGGATGGAACTGGAGAGCATTATGCTAAGTGAAATAAGCCAGGCGGTGAGGGACAAATACCTTAAGATATCACCTTTAACTGGAACATAGTCAACAAAAGAAAAAAGCAAACAAAATATAACCAGAGACATTGACGTTAAGAACAATGTAACAATAGCCAGAGGTGAGTGGGGAGGGGACAGTGGGGAGCGTGGTTTTCAGGAACTACTATAAAGGACACATGGGCAAAACCAAGGGGGAGGTCGGGGAGGGAGGTGGGTTTGGCTGGGGTGGGGTGGAGGGATGGGGAGAAAATGCAGACAACTATAATTAAACAACAATTTAAAAAAAGGGCCAAAATAATTTTAGGACTGTATAAATGTAACTACTCCTTAACTGTTAATGAGTTGAAATTACATTCAGCCCTTTGAAAGCAACCGTGAGGCTCATGTGGTCTCTGGTGAAAATGAGTTTGACACCCTGTCTATATTCTCAGGTAACTCAACAATGAATCATAGACCTTCAGAGACTAGCAGAAATGGCTCAGGCCCTGGGCCAGAAGGACATCCAGGCACCATAACTGCTGCCTTATTTAAATAAAGAATGTCTAAAATAATGCGCCTTAAGCAAGAAGGCCAGATATTTCTTGAACTTGGAGAAAGTAAAGCAAGAGTGATTGAACCCAGGAATTACTTATTTCCTAGCAGTAGTGCCTGCCTTATTTCTAGTTTCTTTATAACCAGGAAGCACAACCATCCTTTCTGTACTACTAATAGAATGTCCCATGACCATTGAAACCTAGGAACCTCTGGTGCCCTCACTATACTTTGGGATCACCTGGAGGGTTTTGAGAATACTAATGCCTTGGAGCACCCCAGAGATGTTTATGTAATTGGTTTGGGAGCATACTGGGCATGGAACTTTTAAGTTTCCTTCAGCCAGGATTGAGAACAATTGCACTGACTTAACTCAAGTTCAGAGAGGACATACCACAGAGTGTCTTGGCTAGTGATAAATGTCTAATCGTAATCTTAAAATTAATATCTCCTGAATGGCACTTGTGATTTATCCCCAAATGCCCAAATCTTCTTCTAATCTTCCATTTGCTCAAAGCAAAAACATTAGAGTCATCCTCAACTTCTCTCTCTCTCATACCCCACATTTTATCTGGCAGCAAGTATTGAAACTCAGCCTTCTAAATGCATCTGTATAGCAATGCCCTCTCATCATCTATACCTTCACCATCCAGTTCAAATTAATATAATTTGCTCACCTGCATTGCAATAGCCTTCTAACCCATCTTCCTTCAGTCACATCTCATACAGCAGTCAGATGAGCCCTATAAGTCATAAATCGTGTCCTTCCTCTATTCAAAACCCTCTAATCATTTTCTCATCCTACTATCAGTAAAAACCTGAGTCTTATACGTCCTATTTTTGTCTATAAAGTGTGAGAATTTTAGGGTTAAACAAAATTAAATAGACATTACAGGACTTTTCAAAAACTGTAATATGTTATATATTATTATGAAGCCTCCAAAGAGATGTATGCAGTGTTTTCCAAACTCAGCCATGAAAATCTTTTTGGAAAACAATAGCATCATCCCCATTTTTAGTTGACATTGATGTTAACCAGCTGTACCTGCTCATAGGAAAGGGAATTGGCTAGATCTGACAATCCCCATCACGTGTGCAGAAGAAAAGGAACATTGAAAAATGTGGCCCAGCTCCTCATCTTTATAACCAGGTCAGGAATATGGGCTGAATAGTTTATTTCTGTTGTGTTCTTTCTAGTTTCTGAATTTGATAATAAAAAATTATAACCAGTTGGTTAATTGATGTTTTTGATTAAAAAATAATAAAGATTCAGCATGTCTTTAAGAGTGGTGGTTACTATGAGAGGGTTGATAGTCAAGATAAAATTGATACCCTATGTGTTTAAATTAGAAAACAATTATTATTTAATTTGAAAAGGCATATGTCTCTTTAAAAAGTTAATAAAATATTTTGTTTCTTAGCTGCACTCAAGAAATATTATTTGATCATGCTAAAAGCCCTTAAAGGAGAAGGTAGTACTCATGTAAATTGACATCAATCAAGACTGTCCTCAGTTGACTGATATTTAGGGGATAGAAATCAGATGGTTTAAGGATTTTATTACTATTATTGTGCAAGCTTGTAACTGGCATTAGATAAGAAATCACTGTTTTCCTAGAATAGGTATACAGAGAACATTTTCCACCCCTGTATGATTGAACCACTGTGACAGTGGTGGTGTTTTGAAACCCAGAAATATCTTTAAAGACTTACTATTTGAACTCATTGAAAGTAATAGGTGTCAATAAAGTATGACCATGTTATGAATTTTACACACTAGGTTCTAGGCCCACAATATCACATTTCACAGGCCCTTCTCTTCCATTTCTAGGCCTCAGTCTGAGGTCAAAGAAGCTCAGAGTCTGAGACATGCCTGCAGTTGTGCAAATGGCGCTGTTGTTCTTCCTTCAAAACCTGATTTCTCATTCTATTCCCTAGCTGAGCTCAAACAGAGTAACAGATGACATATTTCTACAAATGCGGAATGTTTGTTTTGGTGTACATACATAAGGGATCAAGAAAGTTAAGCCAAATTTCGCAAGGCCAGAGATGTTACCAAGAGAACATCATTACAGCCAGTTGAGGGAAAAAAAAAGGACATGATATTTGCCAAAAATAATAAAGAGCTCTCATTTCTTTCTTAACATTTTATAGGCAAAAAGGAAAAAAAGCAATACTGTGAGGAAGAAATACTCTTCTCTCTAAGTATCTTTGAAACCAATCGATTTCAGTTAAATGCCTATTGAGGCAATTAGGGCTGCTTTATATTTAATTATAAATCAACAAAAATGACTGTTGTACTCATTGTTGATTATGGTTACATTGCCATTTTGAAATCATCCTCGAACATCATTTTGCTTATATTTCCCATTTTCTTTGGAGATTTTCACAAAGTGTTATGCTCAGAAACAGATGTATGTTTTGGGCTTCAAAATTTAAATGTCTTCATTGTCATTGTTTACAGATATAATATTTATATAGTAGAAGCTTCCCCCCAATTAATCATTCCATGGGGGTGTTTGATTTAGGAATCACCTTTGGAAATAGAGGAAATATTTATGAGTGAAGTAAACAGGTATATGTGGTAGATAGGAAAGATGCATTTGACAGAGTGCAAGAAAATATACTCAGCACAACTAGAATACTGGGGGATGGGGATAGGAATTTTGCTGAGTGAAGGAGAATGGCCCAGAGAGAAAAAGTAGTATATCTTTTACATAAAAAATATGGCTGCACAGCCCTGACCATTGTGGTTCAGTTGGTTGGAACATCATCTTGCAAAGCAAAAGGTTGCTGGTTCAATTCCTGGTTAGGGCACATGCCTGGGTTGTGGGTTTGGTCCGCCTTTGGGGTGTGTATGAGAGGCAATCAATCAATGTTTCTTTCTCGCATTGACGTTTCTCTCCCTCTCTCTCTCCCTCCTTCCCCCTCTCTCTAAAAAATAAAAAATATATATCTCTGCATATGTGGTATGCATTAGTCACACACCTGAAAATGTTAAGCATGATATACAATATTAGATAGTAAGTGTTATGGAGAAATACTTTGTAATAAGAAAAAAGATAGAGAATCTGGGAAGAAATGAGTACAATTTTTAAAAAGGAGCCAAGGAAGACATCACTGAAAAGTTGACATTTGAGCAAAATCCTGAAGCAGGTGAGGTAGTAGAACTGATAGATAATACCTGGAGAAAGAGGTTGGGATAATGGAAATAGCCTCTAAGATGGGAGCAGGCCTGTCAGGTCCAAAGATCGACAGAAAGGCCTGTGTGGCTGGGCAGAGTAAACACATGGGAGAGTGGTAAGGAATTAGTATATAGAGATCATGGGAGACAACAGGCTCCTGGGTAGAGCTCAAAGAGCTGTGCAGTGTGTACACTGCATAAAGAAGCCAGCAAAGGGAGAAAGTGGGGGCTACCATCCACTCAGCCCTCTGTTTGCCAGCTTGTGAGATAATAGGGCCCTGGTATATACCTTCCTGTGTCAAAGTGTTTCATTCTCACATAAGTGCCAGCCACTTGAATGAGATTTAGGTATGCAGAGCTGAGAAGGCCCAGAGTGGGTACCTTTTTAAAAAATTGACCAAAGTCTTCCTATAGACTTCTAAACCATTGTTATGACATTAGTTTTAACTCTGGAGACAGCAGGGTCCACTGGAGGGCTTTGAGCATAGATGTGACATGATCTGATTTGTTTGGCAGGAACAAGCTGTCACCTCTGTTGAGGATAGACCAAAGGGAACACCACCAGAGACTTGGAATCAGCTAGCAAGCTATTAAATGAACCCAGCTAAGAGATGATGATGGCTTGGGTCTATTTGATAGTAAAGGCTATGATGAGAAATGGTATGGTTTGGGAGTTAGACCCAACAGAATTTGCTGATGGCATGACTGTGAGATGTGAGCAAAATAGAAGGGTCAAGAATGACACCCAGTATTTGGTTTGAGCTACTGGAAGGATGTGATTTTCATTACTGAGATGCAAAGTGTCTGAGAGGAGCAGGGCTAGAGATTAGAGAAACATAAGGAGGATAGTTCTTGACATGTTAGGCGTGATATATTTTTTAGCCATTCAGGTAGGAAGTCAAGTAGGCAGTTGAGTCTGGAGTTCAGGTTTGAAGTACTAACTGCAGATATAATTCTGGGATCACATGTGTGTGCACAGGCACACACACACACATTTTAACAAAGAGACTGAATAAAGTCACTTAGAGAATAAGTGTAGGTGGGTAGAGAAGAGGTACAAATCCTGAGCCTTGTGATTCTCTAATGTTAAGAGATTGGAGAGGCACAAGGAAACAAGTTCAAGAGATGAAGAATGAGCTGCCAATAACATAGGGGAAAAACCTTAAAGCTGTAAAGTCCTGGAAATCAAATGAAGAAAGGCTTTCAAGGAGAAGTGAGTGATCAGCTGTGCAAAATGTTGACTACTATTTGTCAAGGATCCACCATAGTGTTTAGCACTGTGGAGATCACTTGTACATTGACAAGAGCAATTTCACCTTGGTGGGCAACAGAGAAAAGGCCTCAATATAATAGATTTAAGAGAGAATGAGAAGTGAGAACTGAAGAGAAAGAGTATTGGACATCTTTGAAAGGAGTTTAACTCTAAAGGAAAGGGAAGATATGGGGCAGTAGCTGGAGGGAAAAGTGGATCAAGAAAGTTTTATTTTTCAATTGCAGAAAATAACAGCATATTGATATATCAAAGATAAGTATCCAGTAGAGAGGAAAAAGATGATGAAGCAAGAGAAAGAGAAAAATAATTTCCTCATTCTTTCAGAGGGTGGGGTTTAGAACACAAGGATATAGTTTAGACTTAGTTAAAAACCTAAGTATTGCAGAATAACAGAGAATAAAATAAGATTAAAGGGCATGGATGCAGGTGAGTGGGTAAGTGTGATAGTGGGAATTTGTGCAAGGTCTCTTTTGAATGCTTCTATTCTCATCGAAACAATGAGAGATATCATCAGATGTGAGTGAGGACAAGAAAACTTGTATCAAAGGTTTGAGAAGATAGGAGATAGTATGACACAGTTGTGTAAAAGAACAGGAGTGTAGATTGACTAGGCAAGAAGGGCATTATTGTCAGGCAACAATAAAGGTGAGCTGTGCTCAGCTAAATGGGCATATAAAATGAATAGGTGGAAAATCGGATTTAATTCTGGCTGGATTTTGCCAAGTGAATAGGTCAAAGCAAGAAAGAAACAAAGGAGTTGAGAATATATCCAAGGGAGCAATTCTAGTGATTGATTCTAGAACTTAAGCCACATAAAGAGAGGTGTGAGGTCATGCAGAGTTTGGGGACAGTGAATAGGTGGTAGGAACAAAAGAGTATAGATTTTTACCCAGGGATTGAAGAATGTTGGAGCAGGGGTGCCAGAGGGAATAACCAGAAAAGGGAGGGAGATGCTTGAGACTGAGGCTGTGAAGGCCTTGCATTAGTTGTGATGATAATGTGTGGAGTGTGACCACGGATGTGAATGGCTGAGGTGGGAAGGTGGACAGGATCACTGGAGGAAAAGTGTCAAGGAATTGACAGGCATTGAAAGCATATCTATGACATTGTGTTTCAATCAAGAGTGGCATCACTAACCTGGGGTTTTTGGGGGTTTTTTTTGAAAATGTGTTAGGGCTTTAAAAAAAATAAACATTTTATTTCAGAATGGTTTTAGACTTACATAAAAGTTATGAAGGTATTCTAAAGAGTTTCCATAGGCTCTCTTTCCCCATTAACATTTTACATTAGTATGGTGTATTTATTAAAATTAATGAACTAATACTAATTTATTATTAATAAAAGTTTACAGTGTGTATGTATATATATATATATATATATATATATATATATATATATATATATATATATATATATCTCCATCCATCCATTGAGGATACCATATTACATTCAGTCATTTTAGCAATCATGTCTTCTTAGGCTCATTTTAGCTGTGAGAGTTTCTCAGTTTTTGCTGAACTTGACAATTTTGAGAAATACTCATCAGGTATTTTGTAGAACATCCCTTATTTGAAACTTGTCTGATGTTTTTCTTATGATTACACTCAGGTTATGGGCTTTGGGGAGAAAGACCCACTTCTGGGGAGTAAAGTACCATTCTCATCACATTATATCAAGGGTAAGTATTACCAACATGGTTGAACACTGTTGATACTGACCTTCATAACCTGACTGAAGTAATATTTATCATGTTTCTCCAGTACAAACTGACTTTTTCTATTTCTGTACTTTAATCTTTGGAAGGAAGTCATATATACAGTCCATACTTAAAGAGTGAGGCTGGTGTGTGAGGAGGTGCCATGCAGTTTTGGATTAAGAGCTGGAGAACACAGCCATGTGGCTGATGGTGCTGGGAACTGACGAAACTGCCCAGCTGAGCACAGATTACTGGGTGAAGCTGGAGATGCTGAACTGTGACCGGGAGAGCTGAGTCAAGGACTTCTGTGTTTCTAGGAGACAGTACCTCTGATTGGAATGTTCTGAAGCTGGCCTGATTTGGCAAAGGGAGGCATGACTGTGGGTTTGTGGGTGCTTTAAAGGGAGTGGGATTTAATGGCAGAATTCTGCCATCATCCTAAATCTGCATAACTTTTATATAAATAATTCCTTCCCTTTTCACCACACTCTGGCACTGGAAGTCATGCTTCTAGGCCGTGGGCACTTGAGCCCCTCACAACTGTTTCATAACAGCATAGACTGGGGTTTCTGTAACATTGTGACAGGTGTCATATCAGCATGCATTTAAAAAAACATCAAAATTGGTGTATTTTTGTGTAGCCATTGAAGAAGAAAGAAAATATTGCAACATTTTCAGCATATTATGCTTTACTATTTCAAGAAAGGTAAAAATGCAACTGAAACACACACACAAAAAGATTTGTACAGTGTATGGAGAAGGTGCTGTGACTGATCGAATATGTCAAATGTGGTTTGTAAAGCTTCATGCTACAGATTATCACTGGATGATTCTCTTCAGTCAGGTAGACTAATTGAAGTTGATAACAATCAAATTGAGACATTAATTGAGAACAATCAATGTTCTACCATGTGGGAGATAGCTGACACAGTCAAAATATCCAAGCCAATAAAGTTATTGTGAAAATAAAAATGTGTCTTTTGTTTTATGGAAAAAACCATATGGACTTTTTGGCCAACCTAATATAATTGTGTAATATAACTATGCTATATCTTAATTTAGTTTTGAAATGTCATTTAGAGAGATAGTTATAGGTAGATAGGAAAAAATGAAAATATCTGTAAGTACTGCAATATTTAAGCAAAGTATATAATAGATCAAATACAGGCAGACTAATATAAATTAGTAAATAGATGATACAGAAAGAGAGAGATCCACAGGTACACATATGTTGAAAGAATAGTTATTCCAAATGTAGTGGGCGCTGTTGGTCCCCTACTATTGATTCCCACTGAGAGTGTTCTCTGATAAACACCTCCAGGCTACTACACACTGCTTTGGAGACTACTCTCTACCACAAACAAGCTGTCTCTCTAGGGAGGTTCTATATTACCACCCTTGGGGTGGATTGCAAGGGATACAAAATTCCCAGTTTCATGGTGAGACCAACGCAGGTTTAATCCATGCTTTGGAGGAGGTTGTGCAATGAGGCTGAGATTAATGTCCAGAGAAGATTACATCCTTGTTCAACTCTTCCCCCTGCCACACACTGCTTTCCTGACTCCTCTTCTCCTGAGAGCCCTCCCTCAATAAATCACATGCATTGAAATCCTCAGCTTAGGCTCTGCTTTCAGAGAAACTGAACAAAGCCTCCTATAAATTTTCTTGTCTTTTCACAAAGCTAACTTTTAACTCCACTTCTGGAATATTAGAGACCCCAGTTGAGTGTGTGGATGTGTTTCCCCTGGGAAGTTTTGCCCAGGACGAAAATACTTGATACTCTGTTCCTGAGTCATGTTGTCTGTTTTACTGTCATTCTGCACCAACCCTCAGTCCCAAAAGGCATCTTCCCCTTGGTCATGTCACAGACTGAAAGAGCTCAGTCAGCATAAAAAGAATGATTCTCCAATTCATCTTGCAGCATGACTCTGTTAGACTTGGCAGTTCCTCTGGAGCATCATGAACGAGAGCTACCTGGGCTCTGAGCTGGTGCTCAGGGTCCTGAGAGACAGTTCACATATTATTTACTGTGACATTTGCCTCCACATCCTGCATCCTTCTGAGACAGTGCATTATTAAGATCAAAATCATCAGCCTGAAAGGCGCTGGCAGGGAGAAGTTTCTTAAAGGTACAATGTTGTCTTTATGTTTACTTCCTCGCTTTACTGGCCCTTTGATAAGTAACTGGGTGAAAGGAGGAGAGAAAGGGGACTAAGAGCTGAATGAAGCCTCTAGTGGAGTTGCAGTAACCTCCTTTGTAAAGTGACATAAATTCTAAATGTTAGCATAGAGGTGCTTTCTGGAGGGTATAAATCTTTTGATTATTTCTACCACAGGGGTCTTGGGAGAACAAAGGAGTTAGTTTTCATTCAGAAAGTGAGAGAGAAGGAAATTTTAAATTTTTTCTTAAATTTTATATTACTATGCTATATAGTCAAATATACATGATATACATGCAAAACCAACAGGAATTTGTTAATTTAAGAATCCAGAGCTATTTCAAATGGAAAACTGTGTGGATGTGATAATGGGAGCAAATTTCCCATAAAAGGAGACATTAATAGGCTGAGTGTGAGAAAGTTTTGAGTAGAGTTGAGGTTTAGAAACTCTATGAAAGGAATTTAAAATGCATTGCTGTCTGACTGTATGCCAGGTATATTTACTCTTCTCCAAAGTAAGCTCATGTAATTCTAATCAAAACCCATGAAATAGGTACCCATTCAATTCTTATTTTACAGTAAGGTGCAATATCTGGGAAATTAAGGTAGTATTTCCAAGGTCACAAAATGTGTGAATGAGTGACAAAGTCTTTCTGACTCCTAAAATGTTCTTACTCTTACTAAACAATGTTAAAAGTGATTGTCCAAGTTAAGTAGCAAGACACAAAGCACTGGGGCTGGGGAGGAAGGGTTAACATTTGTAATTAATCCCATTCCTACAAGTCTTTATAGCCATTAAAAGCAGTCTAGTATCCCGAAAAACAGAGTAGCTTCTGTTGCCATTTGATGTATACTTTCTGGCACATTAATGAACAACTTGAGCTTTGGTTTATTCACTCTTAACTAGGGCAAATAAAGTCTTAGCTTTTGGAGTTTTTGTAAAGATTAAAGATAATATATTTGTAGGATTGGGTACTTAGCAGATATAAGCAACAAGTAATGAACTCATTTGCTTGATTATTTGCTGAACCTACTCCAAGGACAATATGGCCCTGGACCCCAAAACCTAGATGAGTTGGAAGACATCTCTCAAGGCTCTTAAACCAGAATGTCATTGAGGAGATGAAAATTCCACAGGTGAAAAAAGAACTTGTTAAAGGAAACATCAGGTTACATTCCAGATCTTATCAGAGAAACATTTTAAAGAAAACGCCATTCCCAAAATTATGTTTTCCTTTATTCCCATATATACTTTTTTCCAATGTGAATAATGATTAGTTCATTGCAATCCTCCTGTTCCTGACCCTGTGGCCTGATCCCCACCATATGTAGGTTTATTTGGATATCTCATGCTTTAGATCCTAGCTTAGATATTATTTCTCTGAGAATCCTTCCTTGAGCCACTAGATGCCTTCCCTATCATACACTTGAGTACCTTATACCTCCACTATGAGAACACTTATTCCTCTGGTTGTAATTGCTCATATGCCTATGGAACTGGAATATAACTGGAGTTTATATGGCCTAAACTCTGAAGAGTATTGTTTTTTTAAAGATAACTGTTGAGTGTAACAAATACTTTCTTGGAAAAGTACCAGGGGTACTAGTAAGTATGTTTAAAATAAAACAACAATAGAAAAAACCTTTAAAACATTTCCTTTAGATATATCTCTCACTTTCAATCTTTCTCACCTGAGAGATGCTTCAAACAACAACAACAAACACAAAACTAAGTTAGTCTCTTTGTTATTTCCTTCTCACCCTTCCCCAATACTTTCTCCCAAAACTATCCCACGTTTTTTCTCTCATTTTTCTTTATTTATAATACAGACCTTCATTATTATGATCAACCTAGATTCTTTACATTTAAAAAATATTTTTTTGCTTTTTGCTTTAGCAAGAGATGTGAAGATGACTAGCAAGTAAGAATCTTTGGTTGGGAAGGTGGAATGGAGGAGAGAGGAAGGAAGACTGTGAATATCTACACATCTACACTTTTAGTTCCTCCTTCTCCTTCTTTAAGTATACCCTAAACACACTGAGGAAAGCCTTAGGCTTATTAAATACTATTCTCAGCATTTAGCATTGTGCCTAGCAAAAAAAAAGACATTTAAATATATAACCAAGTGAGTAGATAAAGACAAATGGGGAAAAATAGAGTTCCTATAAATGTAACCAGTTAAGCAAATTAATCTGCTTTCAAAGCCTGTGGATAGTAGCCTTTGCTTTCTTTCTGAGCTAAGAACACTCACTAAGTGACTCCTTTTTCACTGTTAACAAAGAATTAAACCATATGGTATGAATAGGGTTGACCTAGAGTAGTACACAGTCCAAGGCCATTCTTAAGAGATTTGTTAGGTCTGAGGCAAATCACCCTGAATAGCTTATGAGCACCATTTTACTTGATGGTCAGGTAGTTAAGAAAAAAAAAGCAGTTTGATATAGACCCATTTGTTATTTTTTTCTTTTGTTTCCCTTGCCAGAGGAGATACATCATATAAAATATTGCTACAAGCAATGCCCAAGAATTTATTGCTTATGTTTTCTGCTAAAACATTTATAGTTTTAAGTTTAACATTTAAGTCTGTAATACATTTTGAATTTATTCTTATGTGTGATATAAGGAGGTGGTCTAGTGATATTTTCCTGCATGTATCTGTCCAATTTTCCCAATACCATTTATTGAATAAACTATCTTTAGGCCATTATATTTGCCTGCTTCATCTTAAATAAATATTAATTGACTATAAAGTTGTGGGCTTATTTCTGGGCTATTTGGTTCTATTGATCTATGTGTCTGTTTTTATGCCAGTACCATGCTGTTTTGATTACTATGGACTTACAGTGTAGTTTGATATTAGGTAGCTCTATTCTTCCAACTTTTTCTTCTTTTCCAGGATCACTGTTGCTATGTTGGGCCTTTAGTGGTTCCATATAAATTTATGAAATATTTGTTCTAGTTCTGTGAAATATATCATTGATATCTTGATAGAAATTACATTGAATTGATAGATTGATTATTTTGGGTAGCATGGACATTTTAATGATGTTAATTCTTCCTATCTATGAATACAGTATATGCTTCCACTTATTTGTATCTTCTTCAATTTCTTTCTTCAGTGTCTTATAATTTTTCAAGTATAGGTTTTTTTATATCCTTGGATAGATTTATTCCCAGGTATTTTATTCTTTTTGAAGCAATCGTGAATAGGATCATTTTTTAATTTCCATTTTTTATAGCTCATTATTGGTATATAAAAATGCAACTGATGTCTGGATATTAATTTTGTATTGTGCTACTTCGCTGAATTCATTTATCAGTTCTGGTAGTCTCTTGGTTGAATCTTTGGGGTTCTCTACATACAGTATCATGTCATCTTCAAATAAAGACAATTTTACTTTTCCTTTCCAATTTGGATGCCTTTTACTTCTTGTCTGATTGCTATGGCTAAAACTTCCAGTACTATTTTGAATAAGAGAGGTAAAAGCAGACATCCCTGTCTTGTTCCCAATCTTAAGGGGAATGCTTGTAGTTTTTGCCCACTGAGTCTGATATTGACAATGGGTTTGTCATATATGGCCTTTATTTTGTTTAGGTATGTTTCCTCTGTTCCCACATTGCCGAGAGTTTTTATCATAAATGGGTGTTGGATTTTTATCAAATGCTTTTTCTATCTGATGAAAATAAAAAAGCATTATATCGAGTCAGAACCAAGATGGCGGCGTAGGTAGACACACTGCGCCTCCTCGCACAACCAGAACTGAGAGAATCGAACAGCAAGGGGGACCAACACCAAGGAAATAGAAAATAAACATTCATCCAGACTGGTAGGAGGGGCGGAGACGGGCACCGGGGTGGAGAGGACTCGCGTGGCTGTGGCGGGACTGAGACTGGCGGAGTGTGGGACAAGTGACGCAGGCAGTCTGAGCACTAGCAGACCCTGCGGCCCCACATTTGCACAGATAAACCCAGAGGGCCGGACTCAGAGTGGCGGAGAACGGGGCAGGCAGAGTGGCGGGTAGCACCCTGCGGCACCACATTCGCCCACAGATAAACCGGATGAACGGTGGGGAGCGAAGCAGACCTCGCAACCCAGGGCTCCAGCTCAGGGAAATAAAGCCTCAAACCTCTGATTGAAAACGCCTGTGGGGGTTGGGGCAGCAGGAGAGACTCCCAGCCTCACAGGAGAGGTTGTTGGAGAGACCCACAGGGGCCTAGAGTGTGCACAGGCCCACTTACTCGGGAACCAGCACCAGAGTGGCCCAGTTTGATTGTGGGTAGCGGAGCGAAAGATTGGAAGCTGGAGGAGAGTGAGGTGGGCGCCATTGCTCCCACTCGGCCCCTCCCCCACGTACAGCGTCACAGCGCAGCCACCAGCATTACCCCACCCTGGTGAACACCTAAGGCTCCGCCCCTTAAAGTAACAGACGCGCCAAGACAAAAAAAAAAAAAAAAAGGCCCAAATGACAGAACACTTCAAAGCTCCAGAAAAAATACAACTAAGCGAGGAACAGATAGCCAACCTATCGGATGCACAGTTCAAAGCACTGGTTATCAATATGCTCACAGACTTGGTTGAATCTATTCGAAAAACAGATGAAAAAATGAAGCCTATGCTAAGAGAAACAAAGGAAAATGTACAGGGAACCAATAGTGATGAGAAGGAAACTGGGACTCAAATCAATGGTGTGGACCAGAAAAGAATGAAGAAACAAGAACTTGGAAAAATGAGGAGAGTCTCAGGAACCTCCCGGACGCCTTGAAACGTTCCAACATCCGAATTATAGGGGTGCCAGAAGGAGAAGAACAACAACAAAAAATTGAAAACTTATTTGAACAAATAATGAAGGAGAACTTCCCCGATCTGGCAAAGGAAATAGACTTCCGGGAAGTCCAGGAAGCTCAGAGAGTCCCAAAGAAGCTGGACCCAAGGAGGAACACGCCAAGGCACATCATCATTACATTACCCAAGATTAAACGCAAGGACCTACATCCAAGATTACTGTATCCAGCAAAGCTATCATTTAGAATGGAAGGGAAGATAAAGTGCTTCTCAGATAAGGTCAAGTTAAAGAAGTTCATCATCACCAAGCCCTTATTATATGAAATGTTAAAGGGAGTTACCTAAGAAAAAGAAGATCAAAAATAGGAACAGTAAAAATGACAGCAAACTCACAGTTATTAACGGCCACACATAAAACAAAAACGAGAGCAAACTAGGCAAACAACTAGAACATGAGGGTTGTCATTAAGGGAGTGGGAGGGGGAGAGGAGGGGAAAGGTACAGAGAATAAGTAGCATAGATGATAGGGGGAGGGTAAAAATAGTGTAGGAAATATAGAAGCCAAAGAACTTATAAGTATGACCTATGGACATGAACTATAGGGGGGAATGTGGGAGGGAGGGGGGTGGGCAGGATGGAGTGGAGTGGGGGGGGAAATGGGGCAACTGTAATAGCATAATCAATAAATATATTTAAAAAAAAGCATTATATCTATTGATATGATTATGTGGTTTTTATCCTTCATTTGTTTATGTGGTGTATCACATTTATTGATTTGTGGCTGTGTACCAACCTTGCATTCCCAGAATAAATTCCACTTGATCATAGTGTTTAGTGTTTTTGATGTATTGCTGTATTTGGTTTGCTAATATTTTGTTGAGGATTTTAACATCTATGTTCACCAGAGATATTTTCCTAAATTTTCTTTTCTTGTAGTGTCTTTATCTGGTTTTGGAATTAGGATAATTAGAATAATGCTAAAAAGTTTTTGCACAGCAAAGGAAACCATCAACAAAATAAAACAACAACCTACAGAATGGGAAAACATATTTGCTGTTACATCTGTAAGGGGTTAGTATTTAATATTTATAAGGAACTTATGAAACTCAACACCAAAAACCCCCCAAACAACCCAATTAAAAAATGGTCAAAGGACCTGAATAGACACTTATCCAAAAAGGACCTACAAATGTCTAATTGACATATGAAAAAATGCTCAATGTCACTAATCGTCAGAGAAATGCAAATTAAAATCCACAATGAGATATCACCTCACACTGGTCAGAATGACTATCATCAATAAATCAACAAACAAACAACAAGTGCTGTCAAGTATGTGGAGAAAGGGGAACGCTTTTTCATTGTTGGTGGGAATGTGAACTGGTGCAGCCACTGTGGAAAGCAATATGGAGGCAACTCAAAAAATTAAAAAGGGATCTACCTTTTGACCCAGCAATCCTACTTCTGAGAGTATATCCAAAGGAACCCCAAACATTAATTCAAAAGAACATAAGCACCCAAATGTTCATTGTAGCGTTATTTACAATCCCCAAGATATGGAAGCAGCCCAAGTGTCCATCAGTTGAGGAGTGGATAAAACAACTATGGGACATTTACACAATGGAATTCTACTTAGTTATAAAAAGAGAAGAAAATTTTATCCTTTGCAACAGCATGGATGGAGGTGGAGAACATTATGCTAAGTGAAATAAGCCAATCAAAGAAAGACAAGTAATATATACTCATGTGGAATCTAATGAACAAACTGAACTAACAAAGAGAAGACTCATAGATAGAGAGCAGGATGACAGCTATGGGGAGTTGGTTAGGGGGTGGAGGGATTGAGCAAAAGGGAAAAAGGACTTATGGACATGGATAACAGTGTGATGATTTTGGGGATGGGGAAGGTAAGGAGGATGAATGGTAATGGGAAAAAAATACAATAAAAAAGTCTCCAGGGATAAAATTTTAAGTTTTTTTATTACAAAGTTTGTTACAGTATTTCCATCTGTTGTAAGTACATTGTAATTCTTACATTTTATTGCAACCCAGGGGCTAATGAATATACTAATGTTTACCTATTGTTAAACATTCACTTTTACTTGGTCTAGATTGGTAGGGAAATAGTTATACGCAAAGCTGAGAAAAACCAATGGAAATATGGTAGTTCATTGATGTATGCCCTCTCTTCCATTTCTCCTCCTTTACCCATGGAGAAAGTGTTATGGAAAGGAACCCGTGGTGGCCCAGATACTGTTACTGAAACAAGCCCCCTCCCCCAGGGTCTGTCTGTCACTGTGGGTTCTTTGCCCACTACCAGGTATAAGGAATTATGGCTCTCAGTGCCAGAGTTTGGTGAAAATGAAAGGAACTATTATTCAAAAGTTATACAGGTTTAGAGTAATGGCAGAATGTTGCCATTAAGAAATCCCAAAGTTCCTTTAAAATGCCCACAAACAGACACAGTCCTGCCTTCCCCTGTTTGCCCAGTCAGACCAGTCAGGTTAACATATCTCTGGAAAAGAAATAGAAGTCCATAACTCAAGCTAGACTCACAGTTCCTCCCAGTAATCCATGCTTAGCTGGGCAGGTCTCCCCCAGTCCCCATCACCATCAGCTATGTTGCCGTGATCTTCAGTTCTTAATCCAAAACCACATCCTCGTGATGAGCTGGGGAATCCTTCTGCATTCTTGGAAACTACTACATCATGCTCTCCTGCTACCTAAGCTGCATCGCTGATACATCATGCTTTCCTGCTTCCTAAGCCACATGGTCAAGAGAGCCCTCTCTCCACTCCAAAAACCACATGGTTAAGATCCAGCATTGCTGCTGCACCTAGGTTTAAATTCTGGCGTGAATCTTCCTGGGCAACTCCACTTCTGACTCCTCCCACAATTGGCTACACCTGCTAGCACTCCAGTAGTCTCTGACTTTCTTGGTTGCCATAGTAAGTCGGGGCAGGTGTGGCCCTGTGGCAGGGAGTGAACCATCTCCAGGCTCCCACACAGGCTTTGTAAGGGGAGCTGCCTCCCAGTTACATTACCGGGTCAAAGTCACACCCATCTCCCTAGCTAGCCTTGTTGATATGCAAAATAACCATTTTTGCATATAGATATGAAGACTAGTCTGCTGTTATTGATATGCAAAGTGACTCTCAATGGCCCTCCTCCATGTGTCCCATCCCCTAGCCAGAATTGTGGGGGTGGGGACATCCTGTATTCCTGGACACCCCAAGTTTGGGACCCCATTACAAATCCCCCCTTTGGGGGGCCCTGGCTGCACCCCTTTACAAAAAGGCAGGCAAGAATATGGCCATATCAGACAAACCAATCCTTGTGACTCAGATGATACATCATATCTGTAGGGTCTAATGCCCTCAGCCATCAAAATGTTCACGTATCATTAAGACTTTCAAGAGAGAAGTCACATATCATACAGGACTGTGGATTTTTCTCTCCACCCTTAGCATTAGCACTCTGTCTAGCACAAAGTTTGTAATTATAAACATTTCTCAATGAACTGATGGGAATTTAGACATTAAAAAAATGGTAATAGTAAGATATGTAGGGGTCAAGTTGGACTTATGGTTGGTTGCCTCTTAAGTCCCAACTGGCCGAGCAATATTAACCCATCAGTAGTTTGAACAATTATCTTTGCTATGGGGTACTACTTCCTTAAGAAATAAGAGATAATATCCCATTGTTTCCATCACAAGGATTTTAACCTTGGTGAGGGAACCCACAAAAATATGCCAAAGCGTTAAAAATACATTAAACTTTCTGGAGGCCAGACCAGGCAGCCCGGAGTCCACTAGAGTGAACAACTACAGGTGACAGAACAGATAATTGACTCTTTACAGCCTAGCCCAAGATGTGCAAGTCAGACCAAACAAGAGGCCATAACAATGGGCTAAAAGAGCCAGTGCTGTCACATGGAGCTGGCCCCACACCTACATCACCAAGAAAGATGGAGAATTTCTCTAAACCAGCAAAGACTCCCATACCAGCTACCATTTTGGATATTTTCCTGGTGGCCCCAGTAGCTGTCTTCTTTTCTCATTGACTTTTTTTCTCATAAAGTAATATATGGGGGGGGATCAAAAAACAATATATTTATTTAAAAATTGTATATTTATTCTTCAGTCACCTTCAAAGTATTCTCCATCTGATGCAATATACCTATTGAGCCCTTTTTTCCACTGCTCAAAATAGTTTTGAACTCATCGATTTTGATGCCTTTTAGTGCTTCTGCTGTTTTTTTTCCCCCTTCTCTTCCACATCAGCAAAATGTTTCCCTTCAAGGACTTTTTTCATCTAGGGAAACAAAAGGAAAAATTCCCTCAGGGCAAGATCAGGTGAAGAGGGAGGGTGGGGCACAGAGATAGTGCCATTTTGGGTCAAAAACTGCTGAACACTCAGTGCGGTGTGGGCAGATGCACTAGTAAATCACCCATCATTGAGATGGACCAAAAGAGGGAGCACTAAGAGTAATGAGAAAAGAGATCTATTCTTCTAAATTTAAACTCAGTGGTGCAAGCAAACCTGCTTTGAGACACTTTTGCCTGCATTGAATGCAGGGGGGAGAGAGTCAGCCTTCCCTCTTTATCACTGATTATGGCACTGCTGAAAGAATCTTCAAAAAAAATTTACTGAAACCAAATGAAACCTCTCACAACAATACCAGCTGGTACACTGGTGCAGGTGGGTTTCTAGAACACTTGCCTAGCAGAGGAAGCCTGTACTCCAAGGTACAGAAGATAATCCATTTTTTGGGGACCCCCTTGTAAACTAATGTAGTTTCTTAGTGAACAGATGATTTTTTTCTCATCTCTAGAAACCTTTAGTATATAAGACCATTGCTTACTACAAAACTTGTCCTTATATGTATGTTTCAGAAAGGGCACAGAATACTACTAAGAAAAAATAAAACCAGAATCTGATTTTTTTTTTAACAACTCAGGACATGTGCAGTTAGATATTTACTGAGGAATTTTCAGTGTGACTTGTTTTTAACTGACTTCTAGACAAGATGGCAAGTTTAAAAATTTCATCTAGGAAATGGATGTAGGGTGCTAACATTTGTATAACACTTTAAGATATATAAAGCACTTGTATATACAATTCTCAAAGCACATTTCCCCTTCATAATAATCCAGTGATGACTACATTTTTTTATTCCCCGTTTTGTGTATGAGAAAATGAGGACTCAAATTTAGAGACCCAAGGTCACACACATTCGGAAGGGAGCAACTTCAGACTACAAATGCCATGATATTTTCTGATGGCCCTTATTTATACCTTGTGCAGTGGTCTGCTCTCTTATGTTGTAAAAGAAATTTATTTAAATATGGCCAAATAAAAAGGATCAAAATTGCCTGCTTGATGTGGTTTAAGCCATCTGAAGACACTGTGCGCCGACCACTCTCTTTCATGTTTTGCCTGAACCCTGCCTGACACCTGAATAAAAAATGATTAGAGCAGATTGTCACTAAAGAGAATGTTGCTTCCCATCCAGGCAGCAGAACATGATAAAAGAGATCTTAAGGATTCTGGCAAATTAGAGCTGCAAGTCTGCTTTTTTCTTTTTTTTTTTTTTTTTTAAATTTTGTGAGCTGATACAAATCACAGGGACCTGTCAGGGAGCATTCAGAGGTACTGGGCAGTCCAACTTCAGAGACAAGCGAAGGGTAAAAGCAGCTCACTGCACATCATATAATTAAAGAGCTAGTTATCTTCAATCATTTCAACTCCTTTGGGATTTTCAAAATTTATTTATTTATTTTTGAGCTTGGAATAAAAGAGAGAGAGCAAAAGATAGACAACCCCAAACAATCTAGCTTGAAGTTTTGTAATGGAACAATTTCTTTTAGTACATGCAGGTCACTCAACTTATATTAAATTATTTGGGTCTCAGATCTTGTTTTGCCACTATTGGTGTCTGGTAAGTAACAATCACTCTGGGGCCTTGATTTCCTCACCTGGGAGAAGATAAGAGTGACATAACTGAACTCTGAATCCTAACACTACCATTCTGTAAGTTGATAAATTTTCTCTTTTTAATTGCCCATCCATGTACCAACAGCTTTCAACTTTAAATGGACATTTTAATCCTGTCTTCCTTAGACAGGCAGACCCTTGAAATGACTGGCAAATGCCTTGGTTACAGATTATATCAGTTCAGGAAAGCTAGTCAATATAAACAAAGGAAATGAATGTAGTGGGTAACAGAGCAATTGTGTCTTACCTGGCTTCTGCCACCTTCTCTGTGTTGGTTCACCGTTGACATTCCATGCTATTCTTAGGTGGTTCCTTTTGGCTTCCCTTCCTTTTGTACATTATGAAGGCAGACATCTCACTTAAATATATGCACTATAGTAATTTATGAGCCAAGTTATGCTTCTCATTGCAGTGGTCCCAGACTGAGAGCCACCACATTTCATAGGGGACATTCTAGGTCCAAGAACTAGACACAAAGTTCATGGAATATGAAGCATTCCCTGCTTCCTCAGGTGACTACTGTCCTTTCAAGGGCCTTTACACATATTACCATCATGTAGTACTGACCAGGGTTTGTACAGGGTCCAGCAGAAGTAAGGCTTGCTTAAGTGTGATTGATAGGGTACGTGAATGTCTCACATGAGATGGACAGCAATTTGAACATTTCACCTAAAATGTCATATGGTGTGCTTGAGTGGAGATACTGTTATGTTACAGAATCACATGCTTATGATTTTGTAATAAAGATTTTGTAATAAAACAAGGGAATTATTTGTGCTGGACCCTGTATTTACACAAACTAACCATTCTGCAAAACTCCTGCTGTCATCATAGCTGGCTGTAAGATCTTCAGGCCAGAGAGAGTTATTCTCCCCAATATATTTCAAATACACAATGAAGGTACCCTCTATGCTGATCTAAACTCAGTCTTGCCACATAAACTGCAGATCTTTCTCTATTTCTGAAAAGAATTAAATTGTTACCAAAATAATTGAAGCTCTCTATCTCCTTTCTACTCCTCTCCCACCCTCTTCTGAGGTGGCCAGAGGAAGATGCTGGTGTGTCTTTCTCAATCCATGCTTACATATTTTATTATAAATTATATTGTACTTGGCTTTTAAAATTTACATTCCTGCTATTACATTGTAATCTTATTTGTTCACCTGAAGTCATGTTTGTAAGATTTTTCTGCATAGCTTTAGGTATCCAGCTTATTCATTTTAGCTACTGTATGGCATTATATGGAAATGTAATATTATTGATTTATTATGATTCTATTTAAATTATTTAGATGATCAGATTTAGATTTAATTATTTAGATTTACATTAATTCCAACCTTTTTATTTTAAAATTAATGCCTCTGTTTCTATAAACTATGGTTTCTTGATGGTATATACTTAAAATTAGAACACTAGGTTTTAGATCTTATAATTCTAATTGTACACATCTCTTCTCAGTGATGTCATCTCCCATTGGTAGCCTGAAATAAGCCAATGTTACCAGATGAGGCTTTTTATTTTCCTAGAGAGCCAATTTTAAACATCTACTAACATACCTCTGAATATATCAGCCAGATAGGAATTCCAATTTTCTTCTTTCCAGCTAACACTGATTTTCTCTCTCTCTCTCTCTCACACACACACACACATACATTTAAAAAATTTTTCCAAACTGATGAGTGGGGGGGGCACCACAGGGCCCCCTATCCACCACAGATAAGAATAAGTCTACCAAGACATGATCTTCTTGGGGAGGAAAGGTGGCCAATCTCTCAAAGGAGAAGGGCCAAGAGCCTTTTCCTCAATGGGCTTTTATTGGGTTCAATTTGCACAGGAATACTGGTAAAGTTCATCAATCATTGTCAGGCAGTAATGATCAAACAATAGATAACATACAAAGAACTGAGGGCTTATTCTGAGTTAAGGTCAGTTAGCTAAAGGGCTATAAAACTTTGGGAAACAAACTCATTTCATGCTTGGACCCTTATCAGAAAACTGAGGGCATTCTTCGCAAAGCAGGTTTCACAGCGTTTTGTATATTCTTCCTTAGGCCTGATTGCCCTGGGGAATCTGCCCTTTCCAGCACAGGACTGCACCGCCCTCTGTCATTGTTTCAGGTTTAAGTCAGGGAGGGGAAGTAAAGCAGCAAAGAGATTAGGAGACTTCTTGCAGACACAATGAGGACTCAGGCTCTGTCAAAGCTGAGGGGTGAGGGTCCATCACCCGATTTTTCTATAGCCCCCCAAGTTCTTCCCTGAGGGCCTCTTTGTGACTATGCCTGTCTTAGGTTGTCCCTCCCTTGAGGAATCTTCCCCATCGTTGGCTAACAGGTCAGGCTCAGGGCCAAGCAGGGTAAAGTAAAGGGGGCAGAGGCAATGCCCTTGCCAGGGAGATAAGCTTTGTCTCCTTAGTGGCTTATGATCCCAAGATCTTTTTACTCAGCCTTAGCCATGGGGGTTTATAGCTTCTGAAACCAAGCAGGGCGGTTCCCAACAGATGAGTGTGAAATTTTTCTTCATTTCTGTTTTAAATTCTTTTTTCCTGATGATTAGTAATGTTATCTTTTTACATGGTTATTAGCCATTTGATTTCATAGTATCATGTTGCTATTTACAAATTTGTCCATTCTTCAATTGTATTGGCTTTCACTCAATTGTAGGAATTCTTTATATATTCTCAATAATAATTATCTCTCCATTATATGCACTATCAGTATATTCTCCCATTATGTAGTTAAATAGAATTTCTTTTCATCTATTTATGGTATTTATGCCTTAATGTCAATTTTGATGTTATCTAAATTTAATATTGTTGAATTTTAAATTTTATTTGCTATATTTAACAATTTCAAAATAAATTTTTAAAAGCAATTCCATTTATAATAGTTAAAATACAAATACTTAGATATAAATATAAAAATATGTACCAAATATATATATATTGAACATTACAAAATCCTGACAAAATGAATAAAAAATGGTTGAAATAAATGGAGAGTCATACCATATTTATGAGTTAGAAGACAACATAATATAGATACATTCAAGGGCAAAGGAACTGGAATAGCTAAAAAAAAAGGGAAAGTTGGGGAAATCACATTAGTCAACTTTAAAATTGTAAAGTTACAGTGATTAAGACTTTGTGCTAGTAGATAGGGATGGACAAATTTGCTAAGGTAATGGATAGAGTTCAGAAATAGACCCATACAAATATGATCAATTAATTTTGACAAAGATACAAAGGATTTTAACAGAGAAAAGTCTTTTCAACAAATGGTGCAGAGACCATTGTAAATTGATACACCAAAAGGAAGAACAAACAAAAAACCCCTTGACCCTAACATTACAACTAATACAAAATTTTACCTTAATATAGATGTAAGTTTGAAATATAAAACTATATATTTTTGGAACAACAACGAAAATATTTGTTACCTGGTGTTAGGCAAAGTGTTCTTAGATATGATGCCTAAAGTAAAATCCATGAAGAAAAAAATGATACATTAAATTTTATTAACATTTTTTAATTGTTTTAAAAAAGACACTGTTAAAGAGAATGAAAAGACAAACTATTGAACTGGGAGGGAATATTTCCAAGGCATATGTTCAACAAAAGACTATTTTGAAAAATATTTTTTGGAAAGTCTTAAAATTCAACATATAGAAAAAATACAATTAAGAAAAAAACACACAAAAAAAACTTGATCAGACACTTCACCAGAAGGGATATACAAAAAGCTAGTAAGTACATAAAAAGATGTTCATCATCATTATCCTTCAGAAAAATGCAAAGTAAAACCTTGTGAGATACACATCTATTAGAATGACTAAAAGAATCACTAAAAAATACTGAAAAGACATTCTGGAGAAATAAACAGATCAGTGGGCACTAGGGGTTAGAGCTGGAAGAAGGGAGTGTGTCAACAAATAGGCAGCACAGAAATTTGTATTTTGTCGGGGAGGACATAATGAGACTTCTCTATATCCTATTGTTAACATGGGTTAAAATTGTCACCCAGATTCTCAAACCATAGACTAGCAAGCTATCTTGTTATTTCCCTGGACTGGTAGGCTGTGCAGGGAGCCTTTCAAAGCCGGGCTTTATGCAGGATTTTTGGTTATAGCCTCTACTTGACAGGGTCCCTGTGTCCCAAATGGATACTGAAGCTCCAGTCCCCAGCCCCAGGCAGGAGGACCTACATCTGTGGCTAACAACAACTGCATCAACTTGTGTATTTACTCACATGGTTATGTGCTCCCATTAATTTCTGGAAATTATAGTTTATTCTTTAGCTCTTTGAAGTCTTTTTGTATTTCAGCCTAATTATGTGTTTGAACATTTTCCTTCTTACATCTTATAAGCACTCATTTGTGCTTATGTTCTTGTAGGCATCCACTTGATGCATTTCACTATATTGATAGAACAGTAACTCTTACATTTTTTTGTGCATAGTGAAAAAAAATTTTTATGCATAGAAGCTATTCAATAAGTTTGAGTTTATTCGGGTTTTGGATTTTATTGACTTTTAATAGGATATTGGAGAATCAACCCTTCCTTGGAATATGGTCATACTAGAGAGTATCTAAATGTGTAGACTGGATGTGAGCTAGTGTGCCCATAGGAGGGCATGAGTCATCAGCAGAGATCACTGCTCAGAAGCACAAGTACACAAAGCTTCATCAGTCACTATGTTATAGCATAATGGTGTCATTTTCAGATTACTTGCTATTAGTCCACAAATCCACTCATTCAATCCACAAATATATATTAAGGGTATATTATGAACAAGGCATTGTGCTATTCTCAAGAAATTTCCCAATAGAAATATTGTAGGTAATCTAAAATTCATATTATCTAAATAATTTACTGAGAGAATGTGCTCTGGAAAGTACACAGTTAGACATCTGGTGAGGGACTTTCTTGATTAGTCTTGAATGAATCCTCCCCCTGAGGAAGAGAACATAGGATTATAAGGCTGTTATAATGCCTCTCTGATTTGCAAGTTTCAAGAGCCCTTTAAATGTGTTTGTGAGAATTGCTGTATTGATAATTAGAACTGAAAGAGAACAGAGGTAATGAATACTGTTTCACTTTGGTATGAGATTTCACCATTTTACAAAGTGTAATTGCATTCATCATTCTGTTGGGTGCTCACAGCAACCCACAGAGAGGCAAGAAGCTAATACTTCCACCATTTTAAAAATAAGAATACTGATATTCATAAGCTTAAATAATTTACCCATGTCACCCTAGAACTAGTAAGTGGGGAACCAAAACAAGACATACATCTTAGGAATGTTTATCTGATGCACTTTAACCTATTTCATTGCATGTTTCAACTTGGATCTGAACCACTTTTAGGAAAACTTAGTCTTTGGGACAATTACATTTTTATTAAATGTGATAAAGAAGAGCCCCAAAATATCTGAGGTTACTACATAATTGGAATATTTACTTTCATAATTTCTTATTTTATCCTTATTTGTAACAGTAAAAGTCTTCTTTTGCATCAAATATAAAGAGATGTGGGTCATAAAAATAAAGCTAATTGAATAATATTCCCCTTTTAAATTGGAATTAAATTTTATTTACTATCTTCCAGTGACTATTTTCAAGCCATCAGAGTTTCATTTTAACTACCGAAGAAAAGGCACATTGCTGTTGTTATTTTTTAAGTGCATATTTTAGGGTAAATGACTATGTGAAGAAGCCAAAAAAAAAAAAAATCAAAAGAAAATGGAGTATATCTCACTCATCTTTATTCAACATTTCCTATCCTGAAAGAATAAAAAAAAAATCTCACTATTAAGATTTTTTGATTTAATATGTCTAAAGTCCAAAAGGTTTACCTCCCAACATCCTCTGAATTCACATAGTTCTCCTCAGTGTTATTTGAAATCTAATTCATTTCTTATTTCCCACTTCTTCTTTTATTAAGCACAGATTTTATGATTAATGCCCTGGAAAATACCTGAAGATATTTTTAAAAGATAGAGAAAAGTGCTATTATTTCTTCACTAAAATACATTATAAGGTAACAACCCTGAAAGTGCCAGCATTTCAGCACTCAGGGCAAAATTACTGTAACCTCGCATTTACGTGCTGGCAGGGGATGATTTATCTGTTTGCTGTGGCGTATTACACACACTGTGAATGGGAGCTGGACCTGCACAAAGAATTATTCCAATGAAAATAAAGCATCATTTAAAATGTGAGCACTGACATCCCAGATCAAGATGAGGAGTCCTAAGAGTAGTCATTTAAGTCACAGACTCTTGTAATGAATCTGCCCACCCAATGGACTCCATAGATCAGGTCACCATTACTGTGTTCTTTGTGAGCAAGTTAGATAACAGCCAAGAGCAAGCATGGTGGTCAGCTCCTCTGGAAATTTCTCAAGAGCCTATGTGCTCTTATTGTCCAGCTTCCCTATATATTCTTCATTATAATAAGCAACATTTACCTCAAAGAGGGTAATTCTATATGAGGCAAAAAGAAGAAAGAATGTAATTTGTCTTTGTTGTTTTCAACACGCAAACTGTTATTTTGAAGTTGTAGGTTGTACGGTCAAAATCAATTTGTACTTACATTTGTGGTAGCTTAAGCTCACTGTCCCATGTTGGTGTCTCATTCCTAGAGTCCAGAATATTCCTTGCTTTATAAATGTCCCCATTCAACCCAACACACAATAAATTCAACTGATTTAGCTCAATCTTTGAGACATTACTGAGGCCAAAGCCAGGTAAAATGCTCGTAGGGTGAGGAAAGTGAAGGAGTGTGGTTACTGAAGTATTTCCACACACATTATCCAGTTTGATCTTCCATTATCTGTAAGGACTACAAAGAACCCGAGGTTTACATATGTTAAGTGACCTGCCTTAGGTGAGGTTCTACACATCATGAGGTATAGACATACAATCTAAACCTTAAACAACCCAGTGATCATTCCATCATGCTCATTTTTACTTTATAAATCGAGCAATCATAAGTATTTTCCCATAGTAGAATCAACTTTAGGTAAGGAATAGTATTAAAGTACCCAGGGGAGTATAAAAATAAATTAGAGCCTTTATCTTCTATTAATACCTTCAAAATGGTGGGGGAGGTGAAAAAGACCTGTGAAGATGTTAAATACGAGAAAAAAATACTAGCTCAATAACAAGTTTCGTAAGGCTAAATGATGTTAGTTGCCAAGGAATATACACAGAAATGCTAGATTTCTTGTGTAACTCTTTTTATCACTGTGTGATAAGAGAAAAGAAAAAGTGTCATTTTAATAACTATGTGTTGGGGGAGGAACATTGTAGATATACAATGTTTAATACCTGTTTTTACTTATACTCATGACATCACCTCTAATAAGTAGAAGGATCTCATGTAAACGTCATAATTTCTGTGGATCTTAGTCACATCATATATGAAATCTGGATGGTTATGTTTTGCCTTCCTGAAAATAAGGTTCCTTAAAATCCCTAATGACGGATTTGATCAATAAAGGCATTGTAGACATTCTGTAGTATGGAGTGGTTTACACTAAACTCTATTCAAAGAGAGGGTAATTATAGCAACTATCTAAGAAGTATGAGAATATGACCTTAAGCTTTAGGTCAGAGACATCATCTCTAAATGAGCAGGAATAATGTGACCCAGAAATTTTGATTTCTTTGACTAAATAATGCAAGAACAACAACCAGACAACCTGAGGTGCAACTAGCTGTCTATGATTCCTGAGTTATCATTGGCCTGGATGCATGCCATTTTGGAAGAAGTTAAGAACTCAGTGCTTTAGAAAAATAGAAAAGATGATGCTGTTTTTACATTTTAGAAAGGAAAACTCTCACCTAGCTCCCACCTCTTGTCCATTTTATAGCAACACAACAGTAACAATTTCTCTTTTGCTTCCATGTACTCTTTTAACACTCTTCCCACACATAAATTCAAATCCTTGCCTCCCCTACAGGACTATTCGGAGCCACCTTGAATGCCTCATCAAGGAGGATGATGTTGAAATAAAAAATGTAAAATGTGTTCCCCAAATCTTCAAGTAGATCTCACTGGGAAGGTTGAGTTAGGTATATCAAATAAAACAACTTTCATTGCAAAATCAAAGAAATAGAAAATAGTCTTCTCAATATTTCCTTCTTTATGCTTTCCAAGAAGCCTTATTAAATTGAAAACTTATATGTAATAAGATGAAAGTTAATAGACAATGTCCAAAAATGAAATAGATAAAAATTTTTCCTTTGCTTCTTAAAAACTGGAATGAATTGGGAAGAAATCCCTCTTTTTGCTTTCCCAAATGCCGTCATAGAGGATAGTCAGTGGATTAGTGTTTTTGTTACATTGTGTTAATTTTCCAGTTCCAAAGAACATAGTCTTGGTAAATCATAAATGTTTTAGATTCATTATTAAAAAAAAAGTAAAGGAAAGGAAAATCCACACCAATAAAGCTTGCCAACACAGTTTCTCTTCTGCTTTCACTCATTTTGATTAGATTCCCCAGGGTTTTGAAAACGGCATTCCAATCTAAATGAGAGCTGCTGAAATCTTAGATGGACATTAAAGAAGTCAAAAGGTGCTAAAACACCCTGACTCAATATAAACGTACTCAAGCTCCATTTAATTATCAATGTAGAATGCAATCAGACTGGCTAAGAGTTTGCTTGCTTGTTTGTTTTCAAACCCCTTTGAATTGCCTGACAGGAATCCCATTTCAAAGAGCCTCCAGTCAGACTAATTTGGGACAAGGATAAAGGGCATATTTTATTCAAGCATCTTTTATTCACAAGAGCCTAGGAAATAGGCCAAGCAAATTAATATATCGCAGATAAAAATGTCTAGGACTTAATTTAAATAAAGCCCAAATGATTAATTAATTAAATCATTATATAGAATTCATTTGATCTATTTTGCATGATAACGTGCTTTGGAAATAGTCATTAGAAAATCATGTAAATGATGTTCAAACCCAAGTGTGAATTGGAATGGGGGTAATTAATTTGTAGAAATAATAAACTAACATTTATTGAGTGCTTATTATAAGCCAAGTACTCTTCAATGTCTTTTACATGTTATTATCATGTTTATTCAAATAACAATGTAAGTATTATTATCATCAGTGCTTTACATAAAGAAAACAAGGGCAAAGAGAAGTTAAAGAACTTGCTCAGGTTTCCATATTTGGTAATCAATGAAGTCTGGATTCACATCCGGGCCATCTGTTTCTAGAGCCCATGCTCTTTATCACTTCTCTGGGTTGGAGGAAGGAGGCAAAAGTGAATCAATGCACACCAGTAGGTTAGTGAACCTGAATGGGTGTTCCATTCTCGCCCATTGCCACTCACACTAAAGGTGAGTAAGTACAAATGAAGTGATAAAAATGTGGATGATCTCCTTTTGAAAAATGACCTGGAAAATAAAACACATGCTGATCTTGATAATTAAAATAAGCTTATGTATTCAGGTCCAGGTCCAGATATAGGCCTAAAATGTTTGCTTGATGTTTGTTATAAAGAGAGAGATTTAGATGGAAATTTCAGTTTAATTTGAGATGTCATTGAAAACTCTTGATAATGTAAGTAGAATCTTTAGCAATTGAAGTCTGAATATGTATGCAGTACACTTATTTGTGAAATGATGACAAAGAGAATCAGGTGTGTCAATGCTAGAATGAAACATAAAAGCTTGTTCAATATTATGCTAAGTTAAATAAACCAGTCAGAGAAAGGCCAATACCATATGATTTCACTCATATGTGGAATCTAATGAACAAACTGGATTAATGAGCAAAACAGACTCATAGATAGCCGGATGACAGGTATGGGGGAGGGGGTTAGAAGGTGGAGGGATTGAGCACTAAGGAAAAATGACTCATGGATATGGACAACAGTGTGGTGATTGGGAAGGGTAGGGTGTAAATGGTAATGGAAAAAAGTACAATAAAAAAGGCATTAAATAATTCTCAAAAAACAATAGCTAGAAAAGCTGAGAAGATGAAAACAAAGTGTCAAGAAGGCTCCTTACAAGGTCAGGTTAGACTTTGATTTTTAACAAAATTCAGGAACAGCCCTATTACTTTAAACTCTGTCTCTCCCTTCTCCCTTTTTTGTGATTACTATTATTAAAAATGTAGAAGAAATTATTTCTGGCTAAGCAATTGTGTCCAGTTGAACTGCTGTTTTGTTCTCTAACTTGCTTGCTTTTCTTGAGGTGAGGGTGATAAAAAACCTGATTCTTTGCAAATCTATTGGCCACATGTGTACTAACTACACAATTGTGTGTTCTACTGTAGGTGCTTGCAAGAAAACTGGGAATAAAACTATGAAGTTTGCAGATAAGTAAGAATAATCTTTCCCTCATGTAGATGGTCTGGAGATCATAAAACTTCACTGAGTGGTCACAGGCTAGTAAAGCTTGGGAGAAAATGCTGCCTAGCTTATTTATAGAAATAAGGGAAAGAAAGGGTAGGGGACAGATGGCCAGAGGTGCATCAGCTAAGAAGTGTCCTAAGACACCTGTGTCCTTTCCCTACCCTCACCTCTTCTTGGATTCTCCTTTAAACAATATTTCTCAAGCACCTCCACTCCCCCTCCTTGCATTTCTACTGTAGGTTAAAAAACAAAGTTCTTTTAATGTATGCATGGAAATGGGAGGAGGGGCTAAATCCTGCATACATTTGACAAGTAATTAAATCAATGAAAGAAAAAACAGAGGAGACATGATAGCAAAGAGAACGAGGAAGCATCCAGGAAGGGTCACAGGACTTTTACTCAAAATACAGAGTGGGTCAAAATATTAAGGCTTAAAGATCTGAAAGTGCTTACATATATTTTTAAAGTTTTATTTCAGAAAGATCAAATATCATTTTCTCTTGCTGATTAGCAAAGTGTGAATTTCAGGTAATTGATAGCTATTTCTTAACTTTTGCTTACAAATATAAAGCATATACAATATAAAATAAAAAAATATATAAAATATAACATGTTATATAATATAAAATATAAATTTTATATATGTAAAATATTCAAAGGAGGAGTAGGCAAGTGGGCACTATCTTCTATTTGCAGAGAAAACCTGTGAAAATCTAGATGTGAAATTTAGTTCCAGTGCCAGTCCTGGGCTGGGTTGCCCATAGTCCCTTGTTTACCCTTCCCTGACTCAGCTGTCAAGACAGTGAGGCCACTCCAGGTGCAATGTTTCCTGGGCTTCCCCTGCAGCGGTGGTTTCTCACTGGTTCGGCCAATGGGGGACTTAGTGAGAAATTCAGAGAACAGAATGGAGGAAAAGAAGGGTGGTGCCTCTTTTCTCTGCCTCCAGGTGACAACAGCCTCCTCCAAATCTGCATTCTAGGGGTACTGCAGCCTCCTTAGTCCAGGTGGTCCACCCTTTTCCTCATAGGCCCCTCCATGCTCTAGCACCTGTGAAACCAGTTCTGTAACCCTGAATAAAGTATCCCAATTCTGTTTTCCTGGCTAAATTTTGCCTGATTCAGATTTTACAAAGTTAAGTCCAATACCAGATAATTTCTAAAAAGAGATTGAGAGGGAGAGAGAGAGAGGGAGAGAGAGACTTTTGCTGAGAAAAAAGGAGGAAGGAATATTAAACTATGCATTCCTTTGTTTATTTTAAAGTGTATTTTATATTAGCAACAGTGGATTTTCTCTATTTTCAAAAATCCATTCCAGTATATATTTGATTGTTTATCTGAAATTATCTTGTTAGTAACTCCCTTTTAGAGTGAGGTTGGGTGCATGCAGAGAGCAGTTTGCTTATTCCTCAATTATGGCATTTGCCATAGTTCATACTACAGTTTAATTTTTATTATTTTCTTCCATGTCTGACTCTTAACTGGGTTATAAATACTTAGAGGGTAGGAAGAACCTGAAATAAATCTAATGTTTAATCTCAAGACAGTAAAATATTATTATTCACATAGTACATTTTTACTAAATGTAGAATTAATAATCATAGAGAAGAAAATGATCAGAGTCTAGATGCTTGGTTCCGGTTTTATCAAGTACTCATGAAAAAGAATGTGTCCCCAGTTCCTTCAGCTGGAAGTGTATAATCTTTTTGGGGTGATGTAAATTTAACCTGAAGTGCATTGCTCCAAGCCAGATACCAAGTCAAACATTGGTTTCGTGAAGGGTTTTTTTTTTTTTTTTTTTTTTTTTGATTTTGGTATGCTGTTTCTGCCTTAAATAGGTTTCAACACCATCAATTTAAATTATTTCTGTTTATTTCATAATTTTAGTTTGGATTACCCAGAAGCAGGGAACAAGGATCTGAGTTCCCCCATTGGCTGGACAATTAATTTGTTTGGGAGATGATCTCCGGAAGCACACTGGTAGGAAGACAAAAGGAAGAGACAGGGAAGGGAAGGAAAGGGAAGGGAGAGGGAAGGGAGATGGAAGGGAAGAGACAGGGAATGGAAGGGAAGGGAAGGGAAGAGGAAGGGAAGGGATGGGAAGGGAAGGGAAGGGGAGGGAAGGGAAGGGAAAACAGCCAGTAGAGGGTGAGTCAATAAATCAGGTACACCTGTGAGTGATTAGGGCTCCATCATGATGGAAAATTTTCATTAGCAAAATTGAGATAATTTTTTTTTTTATCATTCGTGGTTCATCACTGATTGAGGGAAGCTCCTAGGGATTTAAGTTCATGGCCCTTCCAGCCAATCCCATTCACAGGTCACACATTCACCTTGGGGAAGACTAAGCCTTTTAACAGAGGGTTGCAGGCCTTGCAATGAGAAGCCATCAGGAGGTGAATGTCAAGGAGAAATAATGGGGCACTGACATCATCTTCTATGAATATAGAAGATAATAATATATGCTCAACTTTTGATAAAATGTATTATACATGCATGAGTTTGTGTCTGTGTGCATGTTTATGTGTAGACATGGCAGGGAGTACACCTACATTTTTTAAATTAGGAAGATACTTTATATTGAAAATACAGTGCAAGATGAGGAGTATCAGTAATTTCATCCATTCTTTTTTTTGTTAATTATTTAAAATTATATTTTATTGATTATGCTGTTGCAGTTGTTCTAATTTTTCCCCTTTGGCCCCCTCCACCTAGCACTGCCCACCCTCAGGCAATCCCCACACCATTTTTCATGTCCATGGGTCATGTGTATAGGTTCTTTGGCTACTCCATTTCATATACTGTACTTTATATCCCTATGGCTATTTTGTAACTGCCTATTTGTACTTCTTAATCTTCTATTCCCCCACACTGCCCTCCCACCTAGCAACCATCAAAATGCTCTCCATATCCATGATTCTGTCTCTGTTCTAGCTTGCTTAGTTGTTTTTTAGATTTAATTGTTTATAGACATGTGTTTATTTGACTGGCCTGAAATGTCTGTCCGCGGCGTTGTGGCTGAGATGAGACAAATTCACACAGACTACTGAGCCCTGTGGAGGAAAAGGGACAGCAAGGCCACTCTCTCAAGAAAAGAGCACCCCAACCCTTGCCTTGACAGGCTTTTACTGCTTTTCTGGGCACATTACATTGAGAATGGTCCTCATTTACTATGCACAGGTTTGCTTTAGGTGGTTACGTTTCACAGAAAACAAAGGAGAGGATGTTGCTAATTACATCAAAAAGGAAGGATATTTGCAAATGTAAAGGGAAAAATGTTTGAACTGGTTACACTCATCCTTGGAAGATTTAGCATAGATATTAGGAAGTTACTTTAAAGATATGCAGTAAACATTTGCTGCCTCAACTCAGGGTGAGGGAATTTTAGCAAAAAGCAAGTCTCAAAGTGGCCTAGGTACAATGCAGGCTTGATTCCCCACGGGAGAACCTATCCATGGGCATGGGTCCTCTGTACTGGACCTCGCTTTCCACTGGCCTTTCCAAGTGGGGGCTGGGCCCACGCCACATAGATCAGTCTCCTATATTTATTGATATTTTATTGTTCATAGTTATGATCTTCTTCTTTTTATTAAATAAGTCCCTTAAACATTTCATATAATAATGGTTTGGTGATGATGAACTCCTTTAGAATTTTCTGGTCTTGGAAGCTGTTTATCTGCCCTTTGATTCTAAATGATAGCTTTGCTAGGTAGAACAATCTTGACTGTAATTCCCTTGGCTGCTTTTCATGGCTTTGAGTATTTCTTGCCAATCCCTTCTAGCTTGAAAAGTTTCTTTTGAGAAATTAGCTGACAGTCTTATGGGAACTCCCCTGTAGGTAACTAACTGCTTTTCTCTTGCTGCTTTTAAGATTCTCTCTTTATCTTTAACCTTTGGCATTTTAATTATGATGTGTCCTGAAGTGGGCCTCTTTGCATCCATCTGTATGGGACTCTCTTTGTTTCCTGGACTTGTATGTCTATTTCCTTCACCAAATTAGGGAAGTTTTCTTTCATTATTTTTTGAAATAGATTTCCATTTTCTTGCTCTTTCTTTTCTCCTTCTGGCACCCATGATGCAAATGTTGGAATGCTTGAAGTTGTCCCAGAGGCTACTTATACTATCCTCATTTTCTTGTATTTTTTTTTCTTCTTGTTCTGATTGGTTATATTTTGCTTCCTTATGTTATAAATCATTGATCGACTCTCAGCTTCATCAACTCTATCATCATTTTCCTGTAAATTGTTCTTTACTTCAATTAGTGAACCCTTCATTTCTGACTGGATCTTTTTTATGCTGTGGAGGTCCTCACTAAGTTCTTTGAGCATCCTTATAACCAGTGTTTTGCATCTGATAGATTGCTTATCTCCATTCCATTCAGCTCTTTCTCTAGAGTTTTGATCTGTTCTTTCATTTGGGCCATGTTTCTTTGTTCTCTCATGTTGGCAACCTCCCAAAATTTGTTTCTATGTATCAGGTAGGGCTTCTATAACTCCATATCTTGGTAGTGTGGCCTAAAGTAGTAGGTATCCTGTAGGATCCAGTAACGCAGTTTCCCCTATCAGCCAAGCTGGGTACTCGAAGTTTGCCCTTCATGTGGGCTTCATAGAGCCTCCTCTTACATTTGATCATTGATTGTTGTTGGAACGTCAATGTGAGGGATTTACTTAGGCCTGCCAACTGCAATGACTAGCTATAACTACTGACCACCAACCTCTGACCTCTGTGGAGAATCAGCTGTGGTGAGGCAGGGTAGTGGTGCTCCAACGTGCTCTGTAGCTATTCACTGGGTGCACCAGCTCTGAGGTTTCCTGAGTGGTGCAGGCCAAGGTTAGCCCCCACTTGTGTTCTGCCCATAGCCACCCTGCATGCATTATAAAGCAATCTGAGATGGCTATTACTTATGCTGAGCTGGAGATTCCCACATAAAGTCAAGCTGTGAATCTAGGCTGGCTGCTGCTAGTGCTGGGCCTGGGGCCACTTAACAATAGGCATGGGGGCTGGGGGATTACTGAAGTCAGCTGTTGCTTGCTTCATAGGATTTAAGAAGTTGTGAACCATGAGCCAAGACCAGCCATTCATATGGAAAAGTCAGGGTTAACTTTTTGGGTGGGCTGTTATGTTGGGTGGGATGGAGTCTCAGTGGGTCTCCAGGGTGGGGCAAACAGTGTTAGCCAGAATGATGGAGTCTCAGATACAGCACCTGCCTGCCTGCTTTGTGGAAGAAAGGGTTCAGAAAAGGGACAATGGCCTCTACATGCCCTTGTGTCTGGGAGAAACGTGACTCCCAGCTCCCACCTTGGTGCCAGACATTTCAGTTCCTCTCTGTAGATCACTGGTGCCTTTAAGGCTGCTACTCCAATGCTGGAGCTCAGGGGGAGTAAGTCTGAGTAAGACTGTGTGGGTTCTTTAAGGGGAACTTCTTTGGATTCTAGCAGTTTCTTCTACCAACTCAATCCCCACTGGCTTTTGCAGTCAGAATTTATCTTCCTGGTAGTGGAGCCCTGGTCTGGGGGGTCTGGTGTGGGGCTGGGACTCCTCACTCTGTAGATATACCTACTGAAATTTCATCCTACACATGGTTGTGGGACTAGCCTATTCCATGTTTCTGCCCCTCCTACCAGTCTGGATGGATGTGGTTTCTTTAATTCCATGCTTTTAATTTTCATGTGGTTATGCAAAGAGGTGAGCTGTGTCAATCTATAGTGCCATCTTGACTGGAAGTCTCACTCTTGCCTGAATGTCCAAAACTTTTACCTGAGTGTTTGAGAATAGACATCCCAATTTGTACATTGTGTTATTGACTCAAATACAAATACCTATAATTTCTTCTTTGCACATAGAGTATACTTCTAATTTTTTATATCCCACAGCACATGATACAATGTTTTAAATGCACTAAATGCTCAATACAAGGTGGGGCAAAGTAGGCTTAGAGTTGTAAGTATGTGAAACTGAGTTTATTCTTATATCATTTTTTATTGTGTATTATTTTCCATATGGACAACTATAAACCTACTTTTGCCCTATCCTGTATTTATGTGGTAAATGAATGGTGTAATAGACCACACTGTTGTATAGCAAATATTTGCTTTCTCCCTTTACCTGTAAATGAGGAGTTATAGCTGTACTACACTAATACTGGGCTTAGCAATTAGACTTCTTCAGGCCATATAATGGTCAGGGTATAGTCTCTACCACTTGACTTAGGGTATAGCTATGTGACTTTCTTTGCTCAATGAGATGCTAGTATATGTGAAAAAATCAAAAGCCTAAAATGTGCTTCACAAATGGGGTTGGCCTTCTGTGAATCTACATTTCTATAAGAAACGACATTTCCTCAGGTAGCTACTAGTTTAAAGCCAATGAAACAGACAGGGTAGACCTGTATCCACTATGCAGCTTTGAGCTAACCCCAAGTAAGCTCATCCTTGATCAGCCTACTCACAGATACACAAACTAGAATAAATGATTGTTTTAAGCATTGAGTTTTGGGTGTTCTTTTTTTACACAGCACTATTGTGCAATAGCTAACTGATACAAGAAGTAAGCAAAAAAAATTCTTTAAGCATCAGAATAAGACAATATTGGTTATGACAGAGTTAGTTTTTATAAAACATTAGACATACAAATGCAGAAATTATTTTTATGCCATTTTTCTAATAATAGTAATTGTTTCAAGCCCTTTTAGATATGCATAGTATGAAACATGGGGTAAGAAAAGTAGTGAAAAACAACACAAACTAGATTTATTTTTTAATTGTAACAAAAAAGTTAAACAACACATAGAAAAATACAATATAAAATATTTTATTCACGTTTAGTCATCCAAGTCTCAAGTTAGTTTTTATAAACTTACAGAGATCTTCACTAATCATGCTGTCTAATCTTGCTCCCATTGTACCCATCCTATTACTGTACAAGGTAGGCAAAAGTAGGTTTACAGTTGTTAGTACACAACACACAGAGTTTATATTCTTGTATTATCATTTATTAATTATTACATTATTTTCCATATGAATTGTAAACTTACTTTTGCCCAACCCTGTATATAACCTCATTCTTTTTTCTTTTCTTTTTTTTTTTTTTAAATTCCAGGTTGCATTTATTTATTTTAGAGAGGGGAAGGGAGTGAGAAAGAGAGGGAGAGAAACATCAATGTGTGGTTGCCTCTAGTGCACCCCCTACTGGGGACCTGGCCCACAACCCAGGCTTGTACCCTGACTAGGAATGGAATTGCCAACCCCTTGGATCACAGGTTGGTGCTCAATCCACTGCGCCACAGCAGCCAGGGCTCATTGTATTTTCTTAATAACATTTTTTACATTCTGAAGTTTTCTTGTTTGTTTATTTATTTCTCTTTTGCCAGATTCCTCCACTAGAATGGCAGATTCCTCCATTGGAACACTAGGTTTTATGTCTTTCTCACCCTTGTGTCCCGGCATCAGTAAAGGGTGTTTGGTACATGGTAGAAAAGAAACAAATAGCTGTTTTAAAAGTCAATGTCCAATGCTACCAATAATAGATAGTACATTTCATATTTTAGTTATTCTTGAGGTATTTTTGTGAACTTCTAGGTTTGAATTTCTGCTCTTAATAAATTTACTAGAAGCACCAACCTTGTCATAAGGTATTGCTGAATGTTTGGTTGAATAGTCCAAGTTGCATGAGATTGGAATTTTGTGTGGAGGAACATTTATTATTATTATTATTATTATTATTATTATATTCCAGTGAATATAATACCCAAATGAAGGGGAATTACCTACAAACACACTTAGCATTATTGAATTCCTCTGATCTTCTTATTCATATCCTCTGGTAGCTGGCTTCAAAACAACAAGGCAGCTACATTCCAAACTGCATTTTCAAAATGTGAATACTGTGCCTGTTACTTTATGTTTTATGCATTGTTTGCAAATAGGAATTATGTACCTTTATAGTTTATGGATTTGCTTTGGAAAATGACTTTAAAGAAAGTTCAATATTAAGCATACAGAACTTGTTTCTAACATTGCTGAATACCCGATTTTTTTTTTACCATGTCATCTATGTTCTTAATAAAGAGCATAATTTTAAGTTATACTTTGCCCTTTGGCCTCATTACTGTCAACTGGTGAGGACTAGCCTTGCACTGTATATACTTAACCAATAAACTGTAAAAAGCACTGTATGCTCCCTGCCTGAATTCAAGAGGTACAATATTTTTTTCCTAAAATATATCAAGACAAAGTTTGCCTACCTAATAACATGTGAAAGGAATCCTGGGCAGAATTTGATGTCTTGTGTAATTTTACATATAGGGTCAAATTGACCAAAATTTCAATCAGGCATGTCACTAAGCTAAAGGGGACTTTTTCAGCTATGCATTTTACTTTATTTTGGATTATAGAGATTTTTGTTTACTTTTTTGGCCTATGCTACTAAAATCTTGGTATATCTTTTCAATAGTAGTTTATTTTCCTGTGATAGGTTCTTTCTATTGCTATTAAGTCTCCACTCAAAATGTATCTTTTCCTGTCCACCATATATTATGTTGTCCCCAGCTCACCTGTCATTTTTTAATCTTTTTTTCCCTCTTCTTTATTTAATGTTCTTGAGAACACTTTCTGTCCTAACATATTTTTCTTGTCCTTTTTCCTGTTTACTTTTTTGGGGGATGGGGTGGTGGTGGTGTTCTGTAATGCCCCTAGAATGTAAGTTTATGAAAGCAGAGATTTTTCTGTATTTTTACCTTTGTGTTTACAACTTCTGGAATGTTACCTGATCCATAAAATAATACCCAATAAAATATGTAAAATTCTTACAACTCAACAATAAAAATACAAATAAACTTAATTTAAAAATGGACAAAGGGAGGAGAGATGGTGACGAGATAGGTGGGAGCAGAGTCCACTTCCTCCTACACATGGGTGAAACACCTACTTGATCTACTGAGGAACAAAGCAAACAGCCAACAGTACCCCAGCGTTTATGTAGATAGGAGACCAAAAAGTATAGAGGACACTGAAAAAACAGGGTAAGGGGATTGCTTCAGTACAAAAAGGTCCCTGGGACCAGCACTGGGACCAGGGCAACTGCATCCCCAGGCCCGCGCCCACTGGGCTTGCCGCAGGACTCCTGAGAGAGTCCCGTTAATGCTTTTCTCCCCTGCCAAACTAGGCTTGAGCAGCACCAAGAGAGACCTGGTTGCTTGAAGTCGCAGGGAGGGGAATAAGGACGAAGTGGTAAACACATGAAGACTATGGGCACCAGCTGGGGAGAGTTGAGAGCTGGGCCATGTGGGGCCCTGACCCAGACAGTCCCTGGTCTAGCTGGAGAGATGGGCTGTGTGAGAGGACAGGCCCTTCCTTGTATGGAGCAGGAGGATTTTCTCAAAAGGAAAACGACCCTTGGGGACATTTTGGGGAATTCTCCTGCAGCCACAGCTCCAGCCTCCTCCCCACCCAGCTGTCCAGTGCTTCTGTGGGGATGTGGGGGGTATGGAGTCCAAATCTGAAGCACTGGGGGAGAGAGTGCACACCTTTAGGGGCCTGAGACCACAGACACCAACTGGGGAAAGTGTGCATCATGGAAGGCACCCTGTGGGCATACCCATAGCCTGGAGAAGGGTGAGTGCCTGAACCTGTGGGTCGGGGGGCTGCTGGAGAGCTGGGTCAGAGGCTGCCTGAGTGCTGGTTGGGAATGGAGAAGAGCTGGGCTAGGCCCCCTGAGTTAGCTAGAGGCAAAAACACCAGCAAAACTGGCTTGGCCAGATTAAAGCCAACAGGATAGTTTTCTTTTCTTTTTTTTTTAAGTAATTCTTTATTTTTTTAATTTTTTCTTTCTTTTAGCACCTTCTTCCTCTCTTTCCTTCTTTCTTGTTCTACTCCTTCTTTTTCTCCTTTTATATTTCTTCTTCCTTTCGTCTTTTTTTTTTTTTTTTTAATATCCACAAGTGAGACAATAAAACCTGGAACTGTGAAAAGACCAGAATTGGGCCCAAAGAGTGGGCATCCCAACAGCTGAGACAATGAAACAAACTTCACTTTGCTACTCCAGAGAACTTGCAAGTTATTGTACATTTGTATTATTATTTTTTTCATTATTCTTATATCACTCATTTTATTAGTATTTTTGTATCTCTCTTCTTTCTGTTTAGCCTTCTTCACTTGACTGGTTACTTTGCATTGTTTGACTTATTTCCCCTTGTTCTCTCTTTCACAGTGTATTGTTAATTAACTGTCTTCCATGTCACTTGTGTTCCATTAACACACTACTCTAGGACCTATACTTCCTATTCTAGTTATCCAGATCACATAGATTCTGTCATATGATTGTGGCTCCATTACTATTGTAAATAATAGCTGTTCCATACATTTGTAAATGCTACACAGAACCCCTCCCAGATCTCAGCCCACTTCACTGTTCCCTGAAATTTATTACTGGTGTGGTTAACTCTATTCTCTCACACATTACACCTATTTTCTACCCTTCACTTTCACTTTTCCTCATAATCTGACCTCCTACAAGCTCAAAGCTTTCTAGATCCAACTCATAATCCTCCACCCTTTCTAAAAAGTGGCTAGATGGGTGAATTATCATGGTTAACACAATACATATCCAAAGGATCTCCTATATTTTCTCTAAGGGCTGGTACTTTAAATATCATATAATACACTCCTGTTCTCTTAAACCATTTACCTTCCACCTACAACCTATCACAGAAAAGAGCAGGTAGAAGCTGTGACTACCAGGATACTTCCTGGAAGAGGAAACCCACCAATGAAGGAACCACCAACAGTTAAGAACAGAAGAAGGTGAAGGAGGGAGTGGAAGTCACACTAACTCAACCCAGGACCTATCTGAAAATACAACTAAATAGTGAAGAAATTACTAAGAACAAACAACTGAACAAGAGCAAGAGAAAAGCCTCAAAACCTCGTGCACATGGAAGAACCAGCTCCAACACAACCTGCCCACACCTGCACAACAGAAAACAGAAGTGGGGGGCAGACTGACCCTCAGGTAACCACCTAGTGGGAAAGACCCACCAAAGAAACACCCAAAAGAACCAAAAACCAAAGACATACACACAGCCAACATAAACCACAGCCCAAGATCAGTAAGATCCGGGGATCAAGGAGACTGTACCACTAAATCTCACAGGTATTCTATCACATAAGTTTACACCAAAACCCGGGGGGTCAGAACAGAGCAACGTAAGAAGCAGAGGCTAACAGGAAGAGTCTCACAAACAATGGGAAGACAAAGAAACAATCCCCAAGTGAAAGGAAAGGAGGAAGTCTCAGAAACAAAGCTAAGTGAAAAAGAGGCAAGTCAACTATCGGATACTCAGTTCAAAGAATTGGTTATGAAGAAGCTTACTGAACTCACACAGAATTACCAAAACTACAGGGAAACTACAATGAACTCACTGCAAACTATATCGACATGAAAAAGGAAATAGAAACTATCAACAAGGGCCAAGAGGAAATGAAGAATACAATTTCTGAACTGAAGAAGAGAGTAGAAGGATTCAAAAGCAGGCTTGATGAAGCAGAGGATTGGATCAGTGAACTGGAGGACAAGGATGGACCCAGAATGAGCAAGAAAAGGAAAAGAGGCTCAGAAAGAATGAAGAGGGCTTAAGGGAAATGCAGGACAACATGAAACGTAGTAATATCCATATAATAGGGATACCAAAAGGAGAAGAGGAAGAGCAAGTGATAGAAAACCTGTTTGAAAAAGTAATGATGGAAAATTTGCCTAATTTGATGAGAGAAAAAGTCACACAAATCCAGGAATCAGAGTGAGTCCCAATCAAGAGGAACCCAAAGAGGCTCAATGCAAGACACATCATAATTAAAATGGCAAAATTCCAAGACAAAGAAAGAATCTTAAAGGCAGCAAGGAAGAAACAGAAAGTAACACACAAGGGAGCCCAATAAGGTTAGCAGCAGACTTCTGAATGGAAACGCTCCAAGCCAGAAGAGAATGGCAAAAAGTATTCCAAGTAATGAGAACCAGAGGACTGCAACCAAGACTACTTTTCCCAGCAAGGCTCTCAATCAAGATAGAAGGCCAAATAAGGAGTTTCCGAGACAAAAGAAGTCTAAAAGAATATACCTCCACCAAACCAGCTCTGCAAGAGATGCTAAAGGGACTGCTCTAAGGAAAGGAAGAAAAAGAGAGAGAGAGGAACACAGGTACAAAAAAATGGCAATGAATAACTACCTATCGATAATAACCTCAAACATAAATGGATTAAATGCTCCAATCAAAAGACAGAGCATAGCTGAATGGATAAGAAAGCATGATCCACACATATGCTACCTACAAGAGACCCACCTCAGGACAAAAGACCTATACAGACTGAAAGTGAAAGGCTGGAAACAAATTTTCCAAGCAAATGGACAGGAAAAAAAAGCAGGGGTAGCAATACCCATATGAGACAAAATAGACTTCCAAAGAAGGGCCATAAAGAGAGACCCAGAAGGTCACTTCATAACACTCAAAGGAAGAATCCACCAAGAAGACATAAACATTGTAAACATATATGCACCCAACATAGGAGCACCCAAATACATAAAGAAAATCTTGGAGGACTTCAAGAAAGATATTGACAGCAACACAATTATAGTAGGGGACTTTAACGCCCCACTGTCAAAAATGGACAGATCTTCCAAACAAAATATTAGCAAAGATATTGTGGCATTGAACAATGCCCTAGACGAAATGGACTTAACTGATATATATAGAACCTTTCATTCCAAAGAAGCAAAATACACATTCTTTTCAAATGCACATAGAACATTTTCAAAGGTAGACCACATGATAGGACACAAAACAAGCCTCAACAAGTTCAAGAAAACTGAAATCATATAAAGCATTTTCTCTAACCACAAGGGATTGAAACTACAAACAAATCTCAAGGAAAACCCAAAACACTCAAAAACTTGGAGATTGAATAGCATGCTATTAAACAATGAATGGATGAAGAATGAGATTAGGGAAAAAATCAAAAAGTTTCTGGAAACAAATGAAAATGAGCTCACAACAATCCAAAACCTATGGGACACAGCAAAGGCAGTCCTGAAAGGGAATTTCATAGCAATACAGGCCACCTAAAAAGAATAGAAAGATTTCAAATGAACAACCTAACCCTACACCTACAAGAACTCGAGGAACAACAACAACAAAGATAACCCAGAGCAAGTACAAGGAAGGAAATAACCAAGTACAGAGCAGAATTAAATGACATGGAGACTAAAAGCACAATTGTAAGGATCAATGAATCCAGGAGCTGGTTCTTTGAAAAGATAAGCAAAATTGATAAGCCCTTAAACAGGCTCATCAAGAAAAAAAGAGAGAGGACCCAAATAAACACAATCAGAAATGAAAGAGGAGAGACTACAACTGATACCACAGAAATACAAAGGATTGTAAGAAATTACTACGAATAACTATATGCCAAGAAATGTGAAAACCTACATGAAATAGACATATTTCTAGAAAAATATAATGTTCCAAACTCAATGAAAGGGAAGCAGAAAGCCTGAACACATCAATAACACCTGATGAAACTGAAACAGTAATCAGAAAGCCTCCGACACACAAATGCCCTGGACCAGATGGTTTCACAGGAGAATTCTACAGAGTATTTAAGGGAGAGCTAACACCCATCCTCCACAGATTATTTCAAACAATTCAAAAGGATGAAAGACTCAAACTCATTTTATGAAGCCAACGTCATCCTAATCCCCAAACCAGATAAAGACATAATAAAGAAAGAAAACTTTGGGCCAATATTGCTATGAACATAGATGTTAAAATCCTCAACAAAATATTGGTAAACCTCATCCAGCAATACATTAAAAAGATCATACACCATGATCAAGTGGGATTTATCCCAGGGATGCAAGGATGGTACAATATTCACAAATCAATAAACATAATACACCACAAAAACAAAAGCAAAGACAAAAATCACATGACCATATCAATAGATACACAAAAAGCATTTGATAAAGTATAGCACCCATTTCTGATAAAAACACTCAGCAAAGCGGGAATAGAGGGAGCATTCCTCAACATAATGAAGGCCGTATATAAGAGACCTACAGCAAACATCATATTCAATGGACAAAAACTTAGAGCTTTCCCATTATAATCAGGAACAAGACAAGGATGCCCTCTCTCACCACTCCTATTCAACATAGTATTGGAAGTCTTAGACACAGCAATGAGACAAGAAAAGGAAATAAAAGTCATCTGAATTGGAAAGGAGGAAATGAAACTGTCCCTGTTTACAGATGACATGATAGTGTACATGGAAAATCCTATAGACTCCATCAAAAAACTACTTGACCTAATAGATGAATTTGGCAAAACAGCTGGATACAAAGTCAATACTCAGAAATCAAAGACATTCCTGTATACCAACAATGAAATATCAGAAACAGAAATCATGAAAGAGATCCCACTTGATATAGCAACAGGAATAATAAAGTACCTAGGAATAAACCTAACCAAGGAGGTAAAAGACCTATACTCAGAAACTACACAACACTGAAGAAAGAAATTAAGGAAGAACCAAACAAATGGAAGCATGTACCATGCTCATGGATTGGAAGAATTAACATCATCAAAATGGCCATACTACCCAAAGGGATTTATAGATTCAATGCAATCCCTATTAAAGTACCCATGACATATTTCACAGATATAGAACAAACATTTCAGAAATTTATATGGAACCATAAATGACCCCAAGTAGCTGTAGCAATTTTGAGAAAGAAGAACAAAGCAGGAGGGATCACAATACCTGATATCAAACTGTATTACAAGGCCACAGTAATCAAAACAGCCTGGTACTGGCATAAAAACAGGCACATAGACCAATGGAACAGAACAGAGAACCCAGAAATAAACTCAAGTCTATACGGTCAATTAATATTTGACAAAGTAGGAAGGAACATAAAATGGACCAAAAATAGCCTCTTCAACAAATGGTGTTGGGAGATTGGACAACTATATGCAAAAAAAATGAAACTTGATCACCAACTTATACCATACACAAAAGTAAATTCAAGGTGGATAAAAGACTTAGATATAAGTCATAACAACATAAAAGTCCTAGAGGAAAACATTGGCAGGAAAATCTCAGCAACATTCTCACAGACACATCCCCTAAAGCAAGGGACATAAAGGAAAGAATAAACAAATGGGACCTCATCAAAATAAAAAGCTTCTGCATGGCAAAAGAAAACAGCATTAAAACGAAAAGAGAACCAACAGTATGGAAAACATATTTGCCAATGATACCTCAGACAAGGGCCTGATCTCCAAAATATATAAAGATCTCACACAACTCCACTCCAGGAAGACAAACAACCCAATTAAAAAATGGGCAAAGGACTTGAACAGACACTTCTCCAAGAAAGACATACAGAGGGCCCAGAGACATATGAAGTTAAGAACAATCTAACAATAGCCAGAGGGGAGTGGGAAGGGGATATTGGGGAGAGGGGTTTATAGGAGCTACTATAAAGGACACATGGACAAAATCACGAGGGAGGGTGGAGGAGGGGGAGAGAGGTGGGTTTGGTTGGGGTGGGGTGGAGGGATGGGGTGAAAATGCAGACAACTGTAATTGAATAACAATAAAATTTTTTAAAAAAGATGCTCAGCATTACTAGCCATCAGATAGATGCAAATTAAAACCTCAGTGAGGTACCATTTCACACTGGTCAGAGTGGCCAAAATAAACAAATCCACAAACAAATGTTGGACTGGATGTAGAGAAAAGGGAACCCTAGTACATTGTTGGTGGGAATGCAGACTGGTGCGGCCACTGTGGAAAACTATGGACAACCTAATTGTCCATCAACTGATAAAGGGTAAACAAATGTGGTATACCCATACAGAGAATATTATTTGTCCGTAATAAGAAATAAATTACTGACACATGGTAGAACATGAATGATACTCAAGAACACAATGTTAAAAGAAGGCAGATAAAAAAGGCCACATATTGTATAATTCTATTTATGTTATGTGTTCAAGAATAAGCAAATTCATAATTATAGAAAGTAAATTAATAGTTGCCAGGGACCCAGGGAATGGGAATGACTGTTAAAAGTTATAAGGGTTTTTTTCAAAAAATGATGAAAATGTTCCGGGATTAAAGAGTGATTACTTCCAGACTTTGTAAATATACTAAAATTACTGACCTGTACATTTAAAAGTGATGATTTTATGGTGTATTATTTAAATCTGAATAATAAAAAGCATGTGGAGTAAAGTGAATGATAATAACTACCATTAATAAGATGTTTATATTCCAGGTATTGTACTGAAGACTTTTCATGCATCATGAATTTTTTCTTAATGAAATATATATCTTAAAATGTTTCAAAGTTTTATATAAAAATTTGTAATCCTAAAATTTATTACAACTTTTTCATATATGTCAGAACAGGAAAGATCTATTTTTTTAAGACCGGACATTTTCAGGTATATGTATATATTATTTTCACATACTAATACTAAAATTATTATTTAACTTCACATAATAATGTGCATATTAATTTTGTTAAGTTTTTAAAAACACTTAAATATAGTAAGTGTTTGAAGTCTAGTGGAGAAGGGAATTCAAGCTTTATATATACCAAGGTGCATCTGTGTTTTAGCTGTTGACTAATTCACCATGAACTTTAAACCATATACAACTGTACATGGGAGATTCCATTATTACCCTTATTTTACAGCTAAGAAAACTGGAAGTTATAAGGATTAAGTGACTTGTCTGAGGCGACAGAGTCAAGTAGCTGTAGAACTAGAAATACTAGAAATAGAACCCAGGCAGCATGTCAGGTACCTGAGTTGGAGTGACTAGATGTGTTGAAGCAATACAACCAAAAAGATGAAGCCAGTGCTCTGAGATACAGTAGATGAAGTAAAAACACTGGATATCATTCTAGATTCTTTCTCCATTTTCAAATTTAATGGTAATAAAGATCCTAATGAGGTAAGAACCTAAGAGGTGGACATATATGAGAGAAATGATATTAAAATACAGAGATCAAAGTTTAAAGGAAAATTTGCATAAAGAATTCAAGGCTTTGGGAGGGGAGCAATCAAGAGTCCTTCACTTATTCCTTTAAGTTCAAGGCCCTTAAAATATGACTGGATAGAAAAAAAATGAAGTGGACCATTTTTTCTTGCAGCAAACTAGTTATAGTTTGAGCACTACTAGTGCTCTTCCTTAGTCCTCTCAAGTCCCTCTTACTCTCTGTTCCCATCCCTTAGCTCTGTGTGCTGTATCTTTAAGACTCACACCTGTACATCATTTTAGGACCATTACTAGTAGACACTGGGAACTGGATGGTAGCTTACATCTACTGAAATGGACCTTGGCCAATGAGTAGGAAGTCTAGTCCTCTTGCCTTGAGTTAAGGAAAACTGAGGTGTAACTTACATGTCATAGCTCCTTTTAGGATCAGACTGAGACTTAAGATACAGGTGTTGTACAGAAACAGTCACTCTGGCTTCCTGATATGGCAGAGTGGAAATTCTTCCATCCCACTTTATGGGACATTTCTACGCCTTGAGGAAGAAACTGTGAGGGAGTCTAAGTAAATTTAAATGTTAGGATCCCACAACAGTGCTGTCATGTGAATTCTTCATTGAGCAAATAATCACTGGGACTGATGAACAACTAAAAAAAAAAAAACTAAAAAAAAATCACTGTAGCTTCAGCAAGGATTGCAGCAACAGTTGTAGTGGACAGAGCAGGAACTCACATTTCATTGACACTATGGGGAATGACACAAAGGTGACAGCAGCTGCAACCATTGAGGCAGGACAATCTTTCTTGACTGTGTATCTCTACTACATGACATTTGCAATCCATAGGCCTCTATTACTATAGGTAACACAAGTGGTATAATAGATCCCCCTAGACTAGATGACTCAGCTTCTCATAACAGTCCCATGGTCTTCTGGATTCAAGGAGAGATGCATGAGGATGCTCTATAAAGATTCTTGGACATATCAGTGAATGGAAACCTTAGCAAGAAGCATTAGACTTCTCATGAGTGTGAGCAAGTAGAGGATGAGATATTGTACTATCAGTCAAACATCGAACACAAAAACAGGGAAACACAGTAATGACTTAACTAATCACAAATCCATGACAATCCTGAATCCTTGATTCCATCCACTCCCTCCTCCTTCTCCACCTCTGCCTCTTTAGTAGGTTAGTTTATCATCATTTATTTTCTGATCTAGTGTAGTAATCTCCACCAAGCTCCCTGCCTTTAATTTTGCTTCCATCTAATCCACTCTCCACATTGTAAGTACAATCATCTCACTCTTACAGTCCTCTAATGTTTTAAGACTCTCCTATATCTTCTCACTACTTCAGCATGATGTTGAAACTCCTTAGCATGGATGTAAAGCCCTTTCATGATTTGGCTTCTGCCCACCTCTCCAGGCCAACCTCAGAAGCCCTCCTCCTGGCATTATTTATGCTTCATCCAATCTTCCCACATAACTTTTTCTATTCTGGCTTACCTTCCCTACAAACTTGTTTTGGATAGATCCATGTATTACATAGCTTTACTCCAGCCCCTGTCACACCATACATTTTTACCTGTTTACTTGTGCCTTCCTTCCTGTTTCACAGACCAGAACCTGGCATCCATTCACACTCCCTAGCAAGCATCCTGATGACTCCCCTCCACTTTTCATTCTGTACATCTTTGCTGGTATTGACATCTATACCACAGAGCAGAGAGGAAAGAATGAGTTTGAGATGAGGGTTTCTCCTAACTCACACTGCTCAGAAGGCTATTCAAAAGGAGATCAGCTACTTAGTATACACATTTTTCTAGCTTTTGCAATAGGTACCTACACATTTGACTGAAAAATATTCTAATTGATTACAACAAATGATCACACCTCTCCTATGCCACAGCTTCTTTCCATTGACTGCGGGCTCACACTTACAGAGTAGCATGGTTGTAGCAATGCCAAGTCTCGGCATTGACTCTTACTTCCTGCCCCAGCTCCCCTTGAGAAAACTCCTCCCGATTCCTTGGACAGTCACACAGTTTTTGTTATCCTTTAGTGGCTGTTGGAGGTGGTAATTATGAGGCTGATGACAGTGATTTGCTTCCAGCTAGTAAGGCTCATATGGAAATAGAAAAATTTCTGCAGACTGACGTCCACAAAAGGTCTGCCTTTCTCCCTTCCTTTCCCTAGTGCCTTTCTGCTGTATTGATCCCACCTTTATCCCTTTCACAAAGCCCTGCAATAACCTAGTTCTTTTCACTCCTGGCCCTGGCTTTGCAGTGGGATTTATTATGAAGTCTGGCGTACAGACTTTAAACAGCTATAATCTTGGCCGGGCTCAAGCCCAGCCAGTCCTGCTAAATGAAGCGTGACAAATGCACACTCATTTGGTGGTGACTAGTGACAGCTGGGACAATGATGTATCTATCCCAAGAGCAGAAGCAGGACATTTATTTAGTAATATACTTCATCTCCTCTCTCCTCTCAGCCTCACAATCCAACATCTAAAAATCCCACTTCTCTGAGATAATTATTCAGGCAGTGGAACTTAAATCCTCAAATTTTCGGAATCAGCTATATAAAAGCATATCCAGCCATAGATATAACAAAGCCAGGGATATGAGTTGGTATTATTTGTTTCCTTGCCTGAAAGTCAGGACCCAGGAGATCCTGAAATGACACACAAACTGAGCATCCTGCACCAGCCAAGTTCGTTATGGAAAATATGAAAAACAGCATCTTTAGAATTATCATTTTTTACATTGGCCTAATGAAATCATGTATGTTTGCTTTCAGTTGGCTTGTTAATGATTCCTAGTTACATTTGTCCTTGAAAATTGAAAAGACCTGATATTATAGAAAGAAAGCCCCCAAAGTTAAATCAGGACACTCTGGTTCCCCTTGCCAAGCAATATGTATTGCTTTTTGTGGTTTTAGTTTGCATTTCCCTGATGACTAATGATATTGAGTGTCTTTTCATGTACTTATTAATCATTTACATATCTTCTTTAGTGAATTCTCTGTTCATATCTTGCCCATATTGTATGAGGTTTTGTGTCTTCTTATTGAGTTGTAAAAATTTTTAAACATTCTAAATACATGTCTTTTGTCTGATATATAGATGTGTGTGTGTGTGTGTGTGTGTGTTGCAAAAGTTTTCTCACTCTGGCTTATCTCTTTGTTTTCTTAATAATGCCTTTTAAACAGCTCTTTAAATTTTAACTTGATGCAGTCAATTTATCCAGTTTTTTTTCTTTTGGTTCATGCTTGTTGTTGAAGCAATCTTTATTTACCCTAAATCCACAAATATATTTTCCTGTTTCATTGTCCAAGTTTTATAGTTTTAAATTTACACTTATGCTAATAATCTATTTGGAGTTTCTTTTTGTGTGTGGAGTCAGGTAATAGTCGAGGATTTTTTTTTGTATGGCTATTCAGTTTATCTAGGATTATCTATTGGAAGATTTTCCTTGCTCATTAATTGCCTTGGAAATCTGATCATAAACCAATTGACTGTACAGGTGTGATTTTTATTCTGTTCCATTGATCTGCATGTCTACATTTTCACTAACACCAACATATCTTCATCATCTTAATTAATGATTGGAGTGTAGCCAGGCTGCATTTTGAAACTTCCCTTGACATCATGATCACTTCTCAACCTCCTTTATGTATATATACACGCCAATATTCTCATCCTCTTCTTTAACTCTGTCAGCATACCACCCTGGGCAGGATCTGATATCCTCACCGCAAATACCAAAATTGACATCTTCAGTATTCCTCCCTCTGAGAGCCCTGCTCTAAATGAGTGGTAAGATTAATTATGATAATGTCTGATAATGATTTCCCTTCTCTGTTGACTCATTTTTCAATGTAGAACCTTTTAAGGCACTATCTTAATGCAAAGATGAAGCTTTTGTAATGGTAGCTTCAAACAGCATAATAAGTTGCTGTAATAAAGACCGCACTTGGAGATCAAGTGTGCCATTTGGCACCCCTTAAAACAATGATGTTCAAACAATGGTAATTGTACTACTGATAACATAATGTTTTGTCTAAACATTGTCAACAGAAAGGTAACTGAATCTCTATAAATTTAAGAAAGAGTTTTATCTGGGCCTCACTGAAGCCTATAGCTCAAGAGTATTGCTTCAAGAAGCCTTGAAGCAGTACTTCAACTTCAGAGAAGTGAGTGATGCTTATATAGACAGAAAAGTAAGCAAAAGTGCACTTGGTACATCAGAAGTTTCAACTTTGATACCCACATTTCAATGATTAATAGTTTTACATCAAATGGAAAGAATTCATTGAAGAGATAAGGTTGGGTCTACAAACAATTAAGTTGCCTTGAAATTCTTTGATCTGCCACAGTTTTCTGTAATCATTGACCTTTAGCTTTGAAATTCTGTAGAAGGTATTTGTGTCTAGACACCATGGTTTATGTCTTAGTGAGAAATATAGGGAAACTCATTATTCTCTGTTGGTTACGCATCCTTTCCTTTTCTCGATATTTATATAAGTTTTTGACTATGTATTAAGAATATAGCAACCCAAACAGATAGTTTCATAGACAGTATTGCTTAAACAAAAGTGTAATTTTACAGAAAAAATAGTCAATTTAAGTTGAACACTAACTTAAACTTGAAGCCCGGTAGGCTCCTGATCATTAGTTTAAGATGTCTATTTCCATGCTTTTGGAAAGTGTATGCTAGTGCCACCAGTCCCACTTCCTTTCCATCTGGCTACGGCCCCATTCCTCATATGCTGAAAGCATATGCTGCTAACAGTTCCCTGCTTCCCCTTCTCCCTCTGCCAGGCCTATAGGATTAACTGATATCAGTTAACAAATACACCCACTTTGCTTGTAGTTACGGCACCTCTGTGGTTGATTTTCACTCCAGGGCTCCCTGTAGCATTAGGCTAAGCCTAGTCCTAACAGTGCTGGGCCTATATCTATGCCTAACTTCTTAAGCTGCCCTCCCTTTCCTCCTTCATTTCTTCACAAATTTCACTTGAAGGTACTCCGTCAAGAAATCACAAGCAAATACATTCCTCTTTCAAGCTTTGCTTCTAGGGAGTCTCTTCTAAGATGCAAGGCTTAAATAATTGACACTTAGAATAGAAAGAAACTGGCCAGATAGTTTCCTGGGTCTTTGTAAATAGTCTGACTTTATTTATTTATTCATTTATCTTTCCCTACCTGGTCATATCTAACAGCCAGTGGATCCTTTAAAGAGCCACAAGAAAGTACTAACTGTTTTTTTTTTTTTTGTGCCATATCTAATGTGCATGTATTTGCCTTCATTTTGTGTTTTCTAACCCAGCTCTGATAGGATAAATGCTACTATGTCTTTAATGGCTAAATCAACTCACTTACTCTTTCTTCTTCCTTTCTAGCTACATCCAGCACACTAGTTTGCCATTCACAAAAACTTCCTGGATCATTAAATTATATGGAAAGAGGTTTCCACCATGCAGGGTGCTTTTAAAGTTAAATGAAAAGCTCCATTAAATCTTCTTACCTTTGTAAGCTTGAGGCAGAAAGAGTTCTTTTTACTCATTATAGCAATTATTTTTTCCTGCCCTTAAATATATCAAGAGATTTCAAATCATGAAAGCAATTTAGCTATCAAACTGCCATAATATAAAAATAATTTAAACTCAAACCAAATTTACTTAAAATGAGGGATAAAACAGCTTAAGAAGTCTGTATCATGCTCTAGTCCAACCAATTTTTATTTCCTTGAAAAGACTTATCTTCTACATCATTAAATTTTTATTCATATCACTCCTGGGTTGTTTGACCTACAGAAATCTTTTATTACTTCATATTATACTTAAAATTTTTCAAACATTATATTGAGGTGTAACATGCATGCAGTAAAATGCACAAATCTAAGGCGCGCCACCTCATGAAATTTTACATATGCCTACTTCTGTGCAATCACACAAATCAAGATACAGAAAATTTCCCACAGACTGAAAGGCTCTCTCTTGTCCTTTCCCAGTCAGTATCTTCCATGAAATACTCATTATTCTTTCGGTTAATACCACAGATTTGTTTACTACTCCTTCTGATTCATATAAATGTGATGATACAATAGGTACACTCTTACATCTGGCTTGCTTTCCTGAATATTGCATCTGTGAGCACTATACATTCTTGGACCTGTACATCTTACCTACTTATCTGTTTTCTTCCATTGCTGTTTACTATTCCACTAGTGAATATATCATTATATTATTATCCATCACATTGATGATGAGTGTTGAGGTCTATTCAATGTGGGGCAACTTTAAACTGTATTGAAATGAGCATTTTTTTTAGCACATGTACTCATTTCTGTTTGGTATATATGATACTTGAGGGAGTAATGAGAAAAGAAATGTTTAGTGTTAATAGACACTTCCAAATAATTTTTCCAAAATGGTTGTATAAAGATATATTCCCCACAAGCAGTGTAGGAGTTTTGGTTGTTCTACACTTAGTTGTCACTTTTTTCCCAGTATAGGTGTATTGGTATTTTCTTGTGTTTTTAATAGCATTTCTGTGATAATAATGTTAAACAAACTTCCATACACTTTTGTGAAATCCTCAATTAAGACTTTTAGTTTTTCAAAAAATAATAGGGTTGTCTTTTACTTATTGATTTGAAGAAATAATATATAGGTTTTGGATATGAGTTCTTGATTGAATATGTATACTGAAATTATGCTTCCAGTCTGTAACATGCTTTAATAATCATTCAATAATAATAACATAACAGTATTTTTGATAAACAGAGACACTTAATTTTATTGTTTAAAAATCATTGCTTATCACAGGATTATAAAAATATTTATTCATGTTTTTTCTAAAGAAGTGCTGTTCATTATGGTAGCCACTGGCCACATATGGTTACTGCAAATTAGAAATGTGCAATCTGAACTATGTTATACATATAGAACTTTGAGTTTTGAAAAAATTAAAATATTAAGAATTTTAATATTGGTTACATGTTAAAATGATGATATTTGAAATTTATTGGGTTAAGTAAAATATACAGTTAAAATTAATTTTACTTGTTTCTTTTTAATATTTACTTCACAGTCTAAATGTACACAAAGCTACAGTAATCAAGAAGTATGATACTGTCATAAAGATAGACATATAGAGATCAATGGAATAAAATTAAGAGTCCAGAAATAAGCCCTCATATTTATAGTCTATTGGTTTTCACCAAGGGGTTATGGCAATTCAAAAAGGAAGGAACAGTCTTTTCAATAAATTTCGCTGGATAACTGTATACCTACATGCAAAATAATGAAGTTGGACCCTTTCTTCACACAATGTGAAAAAATTAATTTGAAATGGATCATAGATATAAATACAAGAGCCAAAGCTATAAAACTCTTAGTAAAGTAGAAAATATGAGTAAATATTTGTTACTTTGATTTAGACATCTTCTTAGGACACCAAAAGCACAAATGCCAAAAAAAAAAAAAAAGAGAGAGATAAATTAATTTTTTTTGTTTCAAAGGCCAATATTAAGAAATAAAAATTGATTTCTGGCAGCTGGGGCAGGAAGTGGGCTGGTGGAGGGCAGCTGGGCCTAGATGCAGGCGAATCCAAGGGGAATCAGAGCCATCAAAACCTCCACTATGGCTGTGGGCAACAGCAGCAAGATGCTGCAGTACATCAACTACAGGATGAGGTGCATTCTGCAAGACGGTCCGATCTTCATTGGCACCTTCAAGGCTTTGGACAAGCATATGCATTTGATCCTATGTGATTGTGACGAATTCAGGAAGATCAAGCCAAAGAACTCAAAACAGGCAGAGAGAGAAGAAGAGTCCTTGGTCTGGTGCTGCTTCAAAGGGAGAACCTTGTCTCAATGACTGTAAAGGGACCTCTTCCCAAAGATGCTGGCATTGCCTGAGCGCCACCTGCTAGAGCTGCTGGGGGCCCAGGAATCAGCAGATCTGCATGCAGAGGAACCTCAGCTGGTGTCCCCATGCTCTAGGCCCCTGCAGGACTTGCCGGGCCAGTTTGTGGGGTTGGTGGGCCATCCCAAAAGATGATGATCCCACAAAGAAGAGGCAGTGTTGCAGCTGCTGCAGCTGCTGCCACAGACAATATTGCAGGGGCCCCAACCCAGTACTCACCAGGCTGTGGGGGTCCTCCTGCACCTATAGGCCTAGGTGCACCCCCTCCAGCCATGATGGGCCCACCTCCTGGTATGAGGCCTCCCATGGGTCCCCCAATGGGTATTCATTCCCCCTGGAGGAGGAACTCCTATGGGATACCCTTCCAGGAATGTGGCCCCCTACCCCAAGGAATGTGAGGCCTTCTTTGACCCTCGGTCATAGAATTATGAAGATAGCTCCACAGAGGCCGGGGCTGGGTTCCCCAAGGCCACCTTACCACAGAACTGTTTGTTAATACCATTGTTTTGGAGTCTCACTGTTATTCTGCAAGTCTTACTTCTTAGGGAGTGTCTGGTTTCCCTTACAGGGCCCCCTCCTCTGGGAATGCATCCAACAAAGCCCTAAACTCATCTTGGCCCTCCTCAGCTCCCTGCCTGTTTCCTGAAAGACTTTACATAGTCTTTTTATTTCCTTGTGGCCTATGAAACAAATTTATAAGAAACCCTTAATAGCCTCTTAATGGGATATTGTGAATGCAAAAACAAACAAACAAACAAAACAAAAAAAACCCAAAAAAGAAAAGAAAAAAAATCAACACAGAGAAGGGAAGAAAGTATTTTCAAGTCATAATTTGGATAACAGTATTGAGACTATATAAAGAATTCTGAAAACTCAACAGTGAAAATAACAACCTAATTTAAAAATTGGTCAAAAAAATCTGAGTAGACCTTTCTCTAAAGAACATATGTATGCCCTGGGCCTATAAGCATGTGAAAACATGCTAAACATCAAGGAAATGCAAATTAAAACCACATGTAATAACACTTCACCCACACGAGGGTAGCTAGAATCAAAATGACAGATAATAACGTGTTGGCTAGAATGCTGAGAAATTAGAACATTCATACATTTTTATGACCTTGTGGCAGGCAATGGTTTTTGAAAACCACTTCCTTAAAAGTTAAAGCATAGTTACCATATGACCCAGAATTTCCATTCCAAGGTATGTACCTAAGTCATGCAGATAATATATGTATACTAATACTTGTGTGTGGATGTTCATAGCAGCATCATTTATAATAGCCAAAATGGAAACAACCCAAATATCTATTAACTTATGAATGGATAAACACAATGGTATATTTAAAATGTAATCTTATTTGGCCATAAAAAGAATAAAGTATTTATGCATGCTGCAACATGTATGAATCTTAAAAACAAGCAAAGTGAAAATAAAGTCACCAAAGATCATATTTTGTGATTCTATGTCAAAGAAATGTCCATAATATACAAATATAGAAAGCAGATCATTGGTGTCCTGGAGATAGAGGGTTTGGGGGTAACTGAGAGTGAATGCTACTGTTACAGGCTTTTTGAGGGATACTGATGTGCTAAAATTGACTGTGGTGATGGGTGCACAACTGTGTGAATACAGTATAAAAATCATTGACTTCTATCATTTAAATGGATGGATGGTATAGCATATAAATTATGCCTCAATCAAAATTTGGCTAACATTATATTTATACTGACCAGAATTGTTTTAAACAACCATTTTACATTTTTTTAACCTGGAGTTTTGATCTGATCTATCTGTAACTAATGTTTTTCTGTATGGTGTGAGTTAAAAAGCAAACTGTTATTTTATATGGATATCCAATAAGCACACAACCATTTATTTAAAATCTAGTCAATTTCCCACTTTATTGCAATGGCATTTTAATTAAAAAGTTATATTTATTTTGTTGGGGATGTATTTCAGAATAGTCTAACATACTATCTCTTTTTTAAAAAGTGCCATATTTTTTAAAATATAAAAATAGTATATGTATGTGTTCTGGAATCTTAAGAGATATGAAGCAGTAAACATTAAATACAAACCCACTCAGATATTAAATATTTAAAACATTTTATTTCTTTCTGCCTTTTTAAACATTTCTCTGTATGTATAATTAGAACTGAGATCTAACATAAATTTTTGTTCTTTTTCCTCTTAACTTCATATTTATTTATTTTTCTAAATCATTAATCTTTGAAAAGTCTTAATGGATGTAGATTCACATATAAATCTATGCTAATTTATTTTCTTATTGTGCAAATCTACAGTCTAATAATATTTTTGAAAAATAAATAGCATTATGATAAATATCTATATACTTACATTTTTAATTGGGAAATTTTTCATTCTTATTGTTTCAAATATTTCTTTGGCTCTTTTCCCTCTTTCTTCTCTCCTGGTATTTCCATTACACCTTGTGTAGTTGTTTCACAGTTCTTAGATATCTCTCCTTTTTTTTGTCTTTGTTCTCTTTTTTGTGTTTGTCTGTTTTTCATTTTTGGAAGTTTCTATTGAAATGTCCTCAAGATCAGAGATTCTTTCCTCTGCCATGTCCAATCTACTAATGAGCCATCAAAGATATTCTTCATTTATGTTGCTCTGCTTTGATCTCTAGGGTTGCTTTCAGTTCTTTCTTACAATTTCTGTTGCTCTGCTTACATTGCTCACCTGCTCTCCACTTTATCCATTACAATCTTTAGTATATCAATCAGTTTTTTAAAAAAATTCCTGGTCTGATAATTACTATATCCCTGCCATGTCTGGGTTTTATACTTGCTCTCTCTTCAAGTTTTTATTCTGATTTTGTTTTATTTTGGTTTTGCTTTTTTGGCATGTGTTGCATATTTTTCTTGATAGCCAGATATGTTGAACCTGATAGAAAGAACCACCACAAATAGACCTTCAGTAATGTGGTGGTGAGGTGTTGGCTACAGGTAAAAATGTTGCAAACCTTGTTTTATTGCACTTCACTTTATTGCATTTCTCAGATATGAGTATTTTACAAATTGATAGTAAGACCCTCCACTAGCAAAAATATTATAACTCATTTAAGGTTCAGACAATGGTTAGCATTTTTTAGCAATAATGCATTTTTAAATTAATGTAGGTACATTTTTAAAACATAATGTTATTGCATACCCAAGAGACTACAATATAGTGTAAATATAACTTTTATATGCACTGGGAAACCAAAACATTTGTGTGATGCTTTACTGAGATATTTGCTTTTTTGTGATGGTCTGGAACCGAATTTGCAATATCTCTGAGGAATGTCTATAGTCCTATGATTAGGTCTTTTATTGAGACTATGTCTCTGGTCTGTGAACAACCAATCACAGGTGTTTCTCAGTTTTTTCTCCCCCCTTAGATGGGGCAGGATGGCCAGACTGGGCTGGAGTTGGGTGTTTCCTTCTCATTCAGTTAGGCTCTGATAATATCTTAGGTTAAGCCCTATTTCTCCCAAGGGCAGGCCTTGGTACCAATGAAGATCAGCCTGCTCTGGTGTATTTTACAATGACTCCTTTCATGGAATGGTGTGATGATTGCTAGGGGAGAGGGGGTGTAAGGGGATTATATGGTAATGGAAAAAATATAATAAAGATTATATATTTAATTTAAAAAAAAGGCAGGGCCATTGATAGTGTGCCTGTAGATGCAACCCCCCCCCAAAAAAATTCTCTCAGTGTTTCCTCATCTGAGAAGTGGGCATTCTACCTGTGAGAATGGTGTAAAGATTCAGAAGAAAACAGCATTCTGACTGCCTACAACAGTGGCCAGCACATAGTAGGCATTCAATAAACAAACAAACAAACAGACAGACAAACAAACACTTTCACTAGCCTCCTGCTGAAAGCCCCAGGGCATTACATGAGTATCTAACCATTATGCTGTACATCTGAAACTGATACAGAGTAATGTTAAATGTAAACTCTAATTGAAAAATAAAAATAGACTTGTGGTGCATATATACAATGGAATATTACATGGTTGTAAAAAAAACAAGGAAATCTTACCGTTTGTGATGCATAGATGGACCTAGAGAGTATTATGCTAAGTGAAATGGGTCAGTCAAAGAAAGCCAAATAACATGATTTCACTTATATATGGAATCTTAAGAACAAAATAAACAAACAAATAACATTGAAACAGACTCATAAATACAGGAAGCTCACTGACTAATGCCAGGGCATGGTGGCAGGAGGGTGGGTACTGGGTGGAAAAAGTGAAAGGATTAAGAAGTACAAATTGGTAGTTATGAAATAGTCATGGGTATGTAAAGTATAGCATAGGGAACATAGTCAATAATATTGTAATAACTATGTTGGTGCCAGGTAAGTACTTGAGATGTTAGGGGAATCCCTTTGACAAATTATCTGATTATATAACCACTATGCTGCACACCTGAAACTAATACAAAATAATCTTGCATGTAAACTGTAATTTAAAAAATAAAATATATAAAAAGAATTCATCATAAAAATATAAAAGAACCTGGTTGAGTGCCTAGAGATAAAGCTCACAAAATTGTGGGGTAGTCTCCATCCCAAGACTGGGTCTCTGTGGAATATTTAACTCTCAGAGCTGTTCACACTGAGCCTTCATCAATTATTCAATTACAGTTCAGGTTTTCTTACCTTGGCCTAGGTACCTGTGGAGGCTTCTGCAACTAAGTGTCTGTCATGTCATGACTCCCTATAATGACTTGCCTGTCTCATCAATCTTGGGGGCTGCCCTGCATCCTCCCCTCACTTATGGATTCAAGAAGATTTATGGAGCCCTGGCTGGTGTGGCTCAGTGGATTGAGTGCCAGCTTGCAAACCAAAGGGTTGCTGGTTCGATTCCCAGTCAGGGCACATGCCTGGGTTGTGGTCCAGGTTCTCAGACGGGGGGCGTGCAAAAGGCAACCACACACTGATGTTTCTCTTCCTCTTTTTCTCCCTCCCTTCCCCTCTCTCTAAAAACAAATAAATAAAATAGCATTAAAAAGAAAGATTTGTTGGTTATTCAGTTTGTTCAACTTTTTACTTTTGTTAGGAGAGAGTGGCGATGTCCAAACTCCTAACACGAGAAACTGGAAACCAGAAGTCATCAGTGAATTTTTTTTAGATCTGTAAAAATCCATAACCAAGTTTTAAAGAAATAAAATTTAACTTGATTGGCATTGTTTATAGGCGCATTCAAACATGATTCAACAAAAAGAACATACTATTATGGAGGAAGTACATAATATTGAGGAACATTCATTTTTTAGTCATGCATGAGTTTCGTCAGCACCATGTTTCCTAAACTCTCTGATGGGCAATGTCTCATGTGTGAGATGAGTATAGTCCCTGCTTCTCTGTGTCATTATAATGATATAATGAGGTCACATATACAAAGCCCTTGACAAAATTAGCAATTTTATGAAAGCTCAATAAGTGAAAATTATTATTTATTATAGACTCAAATATTTCTTCTATTATTGGACTTGTAGATTATTTCCTGGTTTTCTTTTCTAGAAATCATAATGAAATATAGACAAATTTTTATAAGTGTTTGTTTACATTTTTTAGTACTTTTAAAGGCTCAAATTTTTGAAGTTGCAAAAGATTGTTAACACTTTTAAAACCCAGCCAGATATTGTCAAATAGCATTCTAGATAAGTTATGTCAATTTATACTTCCACCTCCAGAATGTGAGAAGGCCTATCTCAATAATTCTTATTAAGCAGGTAAAAAAAGAAAGAGACAGATTTGAATTTGAATTTTTTTGATTAATAGAAAATCTGCACTATTTGTTTTTAATGTATTAATCCATAATATTTCACCTTTTGTTTTTGTCCTTTGTCCTTTTTCTATTAGAGTACTATTTTACACACATAAATTTTAAAAATTCTTTGACTATTGTGATTTCTAGTTTGTATTCATTAAATGAAATATCATTTATATTAATTTTATAATTAATTGAGAAGAATGATTTTATGTATAATAAGTAATGAAAGTGTTATATAAAAGCAATCATATAATTCTGAAAACCTCAAAGAAAATGCTTTCAAAATTATTCCATATCTTACCACTCATAAATAATCATTGTCAACATTTAGGGGCTATTATTTCAGGTGTGTCTATGTAAATATAAATAAGTATAATTATTTTAGTAAGATTGTTATCATACTATACTGCTACACATATTTAGCATTTTGTTTAAAATTTAATTACATTTAACCAAAGGTAGGGGGCAAAAACTGGATTGAAATTAAGGAATATTGAGCTTCAGATATATGTTTCTTTATTACCTGACATTAACTGCCAAAAGAGCAACCTTAAATCAATAAATTAGAGTGTATTAAGATGTTAAAGGGAAGGGAAAAGAGGAATAATGGGGGAAAAGAGGGGAAGGCACATCAAAGAACATGTATAATGGACAAAGCCAAAGGGAGTAGATTTGAGGAAGGGAGGTGGGATGGGTGGGGTGGAAGGGCTTGGTGGAGGGGAAAGTGGAGATAACTGTACTTCAACATAGTGAAAAAAAGATCTTAGAATATTTTTTAACCTTGCATTTCAAATTTAAACAAGCTCTGTTGACTTTCTGTTCTGAAAAATTAGGAAACTAATACATCCCCTATAGCCACTTTTCCTAATATTTGGGGTTCACATATTATGAATATATATTTGGCATTTATATATTTGCTTTGCCAAAAGTTTTATGATCAATATAATCATTATTGTTTGATTTTGGTTTTTGAAGTTCAGTTCATTCAATACCTATCACTTTTCCTTTTACCATGATTTCTTTTTTTTTTTCTTATTACTGATTTCGAATGTGGATTTATTGCTAGATTGCCTTGGTATTTTTTATAAGTAGGGTTTAGCATTGTTTTGATCTCCAGTATTACAAGTTCAAATGTGTCTGTGTGTTGCTATTATACTAAGTAAATTATAGCTAGGTACAAATTTTGAAGCTATATTTTCAATACCTTAGAACTTTGTACCTATGTATTCCAACACTGGGTGCTCCTGTGGAGAATCTGAGACTTTGTCTGTAATTTCCTTTCCATGCTCATTTGTTTTCTGTTGTGGTCTCTAGTATTAGTGTGGATACCCATGTGAATTCTTATCTATCCTTGAAATCAATGGTTGAACCTGAACTCCAAAGGAAATGCTTTGCTTCCTTTTAGAAACCTCTGTGGTCTGGAATCACATCATCACAACCATTGGATATTTGCATGAGCCTTTTCAGATGGGTGACACCTAGAATAAAGGACAAACTGCATTTGGCTCCAGAACAGCACTCTGGTGGCAAGTGCCAAGGAGCATTTATATTGCTTCTCATCTTGTTCAAGACTGCAGTTTTTAGAAGGGTTGCTTCATATTATTATTTCATGGTTTCCTTGAAGAAGCAGGATTTCCCATATTTTTCAGGATTTTTTTTCCTAATTGAGATCAAGGAACAAAGGTCAAAAAAAGGCATTAGATTATAAAAACATAAGAGTTGAGAATAAATATATGTTCTATGTCTAAATGGAATTTTCTTCTGTGAGAGCTCAAAATGCAAAAATTAAATTGTTTATTATATAAAATTTATGCTTTATATATAACTTATCATGTTTTAAATCAAACACAAAAACTAATCTAGACCAAGAGTAGTTAAGTAATTAAATATAAATTATTTAATTTTATAACAAATATCATTTAACATGTAATCTTCTAGGATTGGATTTTTCTTGCTCCAATTTGTGTTTTCAAGATTCACACATATACAGCTGCTGTAAGTAGTAGGTACAAGTTATTGCTAATATTCTCATTTTATGGGGCCAACATAAACCTGATACTAAAACATAAAAAAATCACTGACTAATATCTTTCATTAACTCAGACACAAATATTTGTTACAAAGTCTTATTATATTGAATTCAAACCATATAAACCATGACAAAGTAGGGATTATCAAAGGAATACAAAGTTGATTTTTCATTCAGAAAACAATGAATATAATGTGCTAAATTAACATAAAAATATAATTATCTAAGTAAACATAGAAAATCATTTGATAAACTTGACAACCATGCATAATTAAACCTCTCAGAAAATTAAACATAGAAGAAGACTTCTTCAACTTGTAATTTAAAACAATGCCATTACATAGCATCAAACATCACATTCTAAGAATAAATTTAATAAATGACGTGCAAGACTTCTACAATGAAAATGACAAAATATTGCTATGAGGAATTAAAGAAGACCTAAATAGAGAGATGTATGATCTTTATCGATTAAAAGACTCAAAACTTTTAAGATATAAAATCTCCCTAAATTGATCTGAGATTCAACACAACTCCAATTAAAATCTTAGAAGTATTCCCTGTAGAAACTAATAAACTGTTTATTTAAAAATCCACATGTGAATTGTAAATGATCTAGAATAGCAAAAATGATAAGATAAAATCTGAGGAATTAGACAACATGATTTCAGGATTTACTAAAAAGTGGCAGCAATTCATGAAGTGTGACTTTTTTGGTTAAGGTATACCAGAATAGCATGAAATCAAATAGAAAAGCTAAGAAATAGAGCCAAGATACCTAGTTAATTTAATAGGAAAAGTCTTTTCAAAAAATGATTTTGGAACAACTGCATTTCCATATAGAAAAAAGATGTTTGAACTCTATTGCATGTCATACATAAAAATCAATTTGAGTCAATACATCATAGAAAAAGAAGAAGCAAAAGACATAAAGGACATAAAAATTGTAACCATAGGAAAAACAAACTCACCGATAAGATTTTATAAAAACTAAAATCTTCCACTGTTCCAAAAAGATACCATTATTTAAAAAAAAGGCAAACTTTGGACTGAGAAAATATGTGTAATGCCTACATATAGAACTCATATCCTGGACAAATAATTTCTACAAATCAATGTGAAAATAAAGTGAAACCCTTTAAAATGGACAAAACACTTGATGAAAGGTAGATGATAGCCAACAAACACACGAGAAGATGATCAACACCATTAGTTATCGAGGAAATGCAAAACATCACAAGGAGATACATTACACACACATCAAAATACCTAAAGTTATGAAGACGGAAAGTTATTGTGCTGGCATGTGGAGCATCTGGAAATCTCATGAATCGCTAGAAGAAGTATAAAATGGTACATCACTTAAAATGAGTTTGGCAACTCCTATTAACATTAAAAATATATCTACATTATGACTTAGATATTTCACTCCTACATAGATGTTGAAGTGAAATAAATGTGTGCAAAATGATTTGTTCATAGCAGCCTAATGCCCAATAGCACAAAATGCAAAATACCTCATTTATCGATCCAAACATGAACAGATAAACAAATTGCAGTAGGAAAACACAATAAAGTACTACTCCAAAAGAGGAAGCTACAAACTACTCATAAATGAAATGTCATTGTTGAAAATAATATGGTGAACAAAAAATCCACATGTTAAGAGTAAATATTGTATAATTATATTCATATCAAAATCAAGGAGAAGCAAACTAATTGATATTCTTAGAAGTCAAAATAGTGGTGGACTCTGGGAGAGTGTAAGGTAATTGACTGGAAAGGTGCACGAGGGACTATCTGGACTGCTGGATATATTCTATGTTTTGATTTGTGTGATAATTATGTAGGTGCATATATTTGCTAAAATTGATTAAAATATGTTCTTAAGATTATTGTGTTTTCCTAAGTAAATATTAAACCTCTCAATAAAGTAGATTAAAATACAGTGACAATATTTGTTATAGTCAAAGAGGTAATTTTTCTTTATGAACTAAAAGGCTTGTATATTGTGACTTTAACTTCGCACCTGTCAGGATGGCTACTGTAAAAAAAATGGTCAAAGACAACAGAAATAGGCAAGCATGTGCAGCAATTGTACCCTGTGGGAATGCAAAATGGTGCAGCTGCTATGGAGGTGGTTCCTCAAAAAATTAAAAAAAGAACTACCATGTTACCAAAAATCCCACTTCTGGATATTTACTTAAAAACTTAAAATCAGGGTCTCAGAGAGATATTAACACTCCTGTGTTTGCTGTAGCACTATTCACAACAGATTAGATGTGGAAACAACCTCAATGCCCATCAACAGATAAACAAATAAAAAATGTGATGTATAAATACAGTGGAATACTCTTCAGACTTAAAAAGAAGGAAATTCTGTGATATGCAATGGTGTGGATAAACATAGAGGACATTGTGCCAATGAAATAAAATTAGTCACAGAGAGACAAATACTGCATGATTCCACTTACATATAGAGCATCTAAACTAATCAAATTTATATAATCAAAGAGCAGAATGGTAGTTACCAGGAGCTGGAAGTAAGGCGAATTGGGGAGTTACTAATCAACGGGCATATGTTTCAGTAAACAACATGAATAAGCTTAGAGATCTACTGTACCTTATTGTCAACAGTAACGTATACGTAAAACTTTAAGAGGGTAAATCTTATGGAAGGGTGCTACCACAATAAATAAAAAATTTTAAAGTTTCATACAAACTTTGTCTTGAAAACACAATATTAAAATGAGTTAAGAATATCCCTGGTCTTCACAGGGACCATTATACAGCTTTCCTTTAAAAAAATGAGTTAAAACTATTTGTGTTAATAGGAAAATATCTTCAAAATATAAGGCTAAGAGGAAAAGCAAAGTGGAGGAAAACATGCATATTATGTTCCCATTTAGGGAGACAATATGTGCAAACACATGCAGTCATCTTTTGACATTGGTCACTCTGAAAGTGTGAGGGACAGGAGACTCAAATTTTATTTTATAACATTCTATTCTTTTTTATCCTTGATTAAAATAAAGGTTTATTGTAGGACTGTAGAACTGCTGGTATGATATTTTTATAATTCATAATTTAATTGAAAAGATAGCACCCAAAGTCAGGCTGCTTATTTCAGATGTGAACATTGTGTTTTTTAATCAATGAACAGCAGTTATATGGTTCTTAAGTATCCTAATCAAATATTATTCATATTTTACATAAAAAGAAAGCCATGAGTATGAAAGAAGGGCTTATATTTCATATTTATATATAACAGGTCCACAATGAGATTGCCAAAAATAGTAAAAACAGCAAAAAAGCTGAAACAGTAACAGTTGTTCTCCTCCCAGTTTTCTGTTGAATGTGTAGCTCCTCACATTCAAAATATGAAGTTAGTTATCCTTTGAATTTGAGGTGGCCTTGTGACTCATTTTGGTGACAGAATATCAAAAAAATAATGATGTCCCAATTCTGAGCTTAGGCTTCAAGATCCCTTGAAAGTTTTTATTCTCCTTGTTACACACTCCCAATGTGCTAGGTGAATAAGTTCAGCATAGCCAGTTAGATGACAAGAAACACATGGCCCACTCTTTCCCAACACCTCAACTTTAGACAACCAATCTGAAAGGTAGATCCACCTAGATAATTGGCAGCTGACCACACAATGCAAGATTGAGCCCATCAAGAACAGGCTATCTACAGAATTGAGTACTCAGTTAATATTTGTTGTTTCAAGCCGCTAAGATTTGAGATGTTTTCTTGTGTAGCAAAAGACAATGTATACAAAATCAAAGGAATCCATATTTTTAACCAATATTGTTTCTCTTAAATTATTTAGGTCATTTAGCCAACACAAATGGGCACCTACAATGAGTCAAACATTGAGTGAGGTTTTATGATGCCATGCTTATGGTCAAAGTGGCAGTCATTCAGTTCATGTCTCATAGCCTAGGGGCTAAGATAAGGAGTCTGGAGCCAGACTGCCTAGACTCAGGTAAGCCTCTGCTGGGTACTTTGGGCAAATTTCCTAAGCTTGTAGTGCTTTATTTTCTTCATCAATAAAATGGATGTAACAATAGCACTTACATTTCTGGGTTGTCACGGGATTAAATGAGTTAATATTTACAGTGCATTTGAAACAGCACATGGTAAATAAAAAATGTTAACATCTAAAATTGGAAGGATTTATTCCTTTATCTGGAATAACCAGGCAGATTTCCAATCCAGATGAAAAAACTACTCTTTAGGTGGGGTCTATAAGATGGATAATTACTAGTAAGTATTGTAAGTCACCTTTTACCTGTGGTGCCTCCATCCCCCAGATGCTGTGAGCGATGGTTGCTTACAGCTCCCAGCATCTGGGGGCAGCGATGGTTGCTACCCTCCCTATCCTGAGACTTGCCAATGATCTACAGAAGTAGCCTCATTGAGAAAAGGTTACATACAATTTCTGGGGACAGCTTGCAGTTGACTGATTAGAGAATAAAAATGAGCACTCTTTCCCTCAAGGTGGGATCTAGTCTCTGGTATCCTGCATGCTATGCTCCAGAGCCTCTGAGGAATCAGGTTGAGTTAAGCTTCAGAAAAACCCTTATCTTTGCTTGGCTTTTCCTCTGTGCTATCCTACTTTCCTCACTCCCTTTCTCCTAACATCACTCCCCAATTAATTACAGGTATTCAAATCCTCATCCCATGTTTGCTTCTAGGAAAGCTCGCATAAGATAAGTATGAAATGTTATTTTCTGACCTTGCAGAATCAGCCTGTCAAGGAAAATCAGATGATTTAGCAAACCAAATTTGAACAATGACAAGACAACAATATACTAATTACAGCAGCTACCCGGAGAGGAGATGCTCTTTATAAGACAACTTGAGAGGAATGAGACACAATGTAAATGCAACTGTCTCCCTTCTGTCAGTCTGAAGGTTAAGCTCTGTTGCACATAGTTTCTGTCTCCTCAAATCAGCCCAGCGGGAAGGCTGAGCCTGTGGTGATTCTCAATGGACACTCATTTTGGCTCAGATTGGCAGCCTGCTCCTTGACAGGGTACTGTGATCTTGTGAACAATAATTTTGTCCTGCAGAATCTCCTGGGCGGTGTCTTTCCTATGTCAAAAATGACAGCAGGGTGCCCAGTCTTATTAGTTTCCCTGATGTGGTTACTTTTCTCATTTATCAACCATTTATAAGTCACAAGTTCTGGAAGGCAGACAATACAGAAAGACACTTGATATCAGATATCAGGCAACCTGATCTTGTGATCAAGTAAGACGGGATTCTCTCACTGAGGAAATAAGAGGCTGCATTTGGGGACTCTAGGGCCGTGCTTCTCATGCCATCATGCATACAAGGTACTCAAGAGTCTTGTTAGAATTCAGTATTCTGGGCCCTGTCCTTTTCAACCTTTAAGTCCAAGCCTGGACCAGCGTACAAAAGGTGTCCACACAGCTACATCTCAACTATCCAAATGCCAACAAAATGGATCAAATAAACAGATTTTGCTAAAGAGTGTGTTCTATTAGGTTTGAGACGAGCACTGAAAATCTGCATTTCTAACAAACTAGCTCCCTGGTGATGCCACGATTTGAGTAGCAAGGCTCAAAAAAAAAAAAAAAAAATCTTTCTCTAAAGCTGGCTTTCTGATTTCCCACTGGTTCTCTTTCCTATGCACTTCTCTTTATTGCCAATGAGAATGCTGTGACTGATACCTATGAAAAGTAGGGATGGATTGATTTATTCATTTATTGAGTAACTACAATGAACCAGGCACTATAGGTACCTGAGATCTATCATCAAATAAACATGCACAATGACTATGCTCAGGGATCTGACACCTTAATGGGGGAGGTAGACAACAGATACGTAAACAGGAGGAATTTATCAGGTAGAAGGAAGGCCTATGTGCTACAATAATATAAGGAATGAATGGAGATGGAAGGGACAAGGAATCTACTTTAGAAAGATTGATCAGAAAAGATGTTTCTGATAAGGTGACATTTGAGCAGAGGCTTAAGTTACCAGAAGGGACAAGGCACGTTCCTGGAGGAAGAAAGTATAGGGAGTGCTAACAATATGTGCAAAGGCACTGAGGCATGAACATCATATATTAAAGAACAGCAGTGAAGATTGCTGGGCTGCACTGGAATAAGTTATGAGGGATGTAGTAGGAGTTAAGTCAGAAAGGTAACAAATGGCTAGATTCAGAGTTCCATAAGATTTTATTTTAAGTAAGTCGAGAAGTCAGTGGAGGATTTAAGATAGAATATGGCATGACATAACTTATATTTTAAAAGAACCACTGGCTTTTGCATGAAGATTCTAAGGGTCTAGAGCAGAGGAAAGCAGGGAGAGTTATAGATCTATTGCTGTTGATGGAACAAACTTGGCTCACAGCAGTGAAGGGCACCAGTGTTGAAAGTCTAGATAAATCCTGTAATTAAGACAACATGTTTTTTTCTGATGGATTAGATGTGAGGAGTCAGAGAAAGTCAAATAACTCTGAGAGTTTTACCTAAGCAACTAAAGAAATGGAGTTGGCATTTACTATTATGGAAAAAGACTGTAGGAGAAACAGATTTAAGGGGAAATCAATAATTTAATTTTGGCTGTTTTGTTTGAGATTCCTTTTTCTTTCTCAGAGTGGATACACTAAATAGGTAGTTGGAAAAATTAGCCTAAGTTGGGAGAAGGGGAAGTGGGGACCGGGAATATAGTTTTGAAAACCATCAAAAAGCTAAAGGACTCGATGAAATTAAATAAGTATTAATATCAAAGCTGTACTGGGAGTGAGCCCTGGGAGACTCCTGTACTGAGGGGTCAAGGAGACTGAACCATAGAGCAAAGGAGACTGACTAAGAGCATAAGGGGTAGAAGGAGACCTAACCAAATGAAGTGATGAGGAGGAGTTGGTAGAAAAGTGTACTGAAGTGACATAACATGATAAAAAATTCCCTAGCTAAAAATCCAGAGCTCACCAAAATTTCTTGTCCTTTGTTTTAGAAAATTAATCCCAAATGTATCTGCAGTAAAATAAAACCATAAAAAGGACGTTATACAAAACAAACAAAACAAATCTCTGTGCCTGATCAGGCATGCACTTGCAACCTGAATCTTGCATTTTTTAAATTTATCGTCACAATATTATACAAGAATTGGCATTCACAAGGATTGATTCTGGAACTCCATGGGTAAATAAATGATCAAAGATTTCATTATTTTCCTAAAATAGAGTAATGCATTTTAGAAAAGATCTTAAATAATAAATGCTGACATTTTAAAGAGGGTTTCAAGGCACCCTGATCACTACAATGTGGTAGAATTGGGGCAAGCACACATAAGTGAATAAAGACTAGACATTTCTGGAATTATTTTCTCCCAATTTTTTCCATCCACCTAAAGTCAACATTCTTTTTATTACTCAATAGTTAAATGAAGGAAGGAAGATTTTTAGGTCAGTAATCCATATTACCACAAAAAGACAAACAAAATTTAGAGCATGTTATTTCTTTATTTTCTTTGTTTAATGGTACTGTAAGCTAGACAATAGATAACTACACTTGAATGACACTACATACATTCTTAAGGATATTATCTGGACTTGGAATGACATAAAGGTTAATAAGAGCAAAAGGCAGCAGCAGACAGTATTTGTAGTTACTTATTGGCATATTGCTGCTCTTGGCTGAGCCCCTGGCCACCCTCAGGACTATGAGCCCATTTATTTTCTCCCCTGAAAGAAATTTTTGCTCATCTGGCTTCTTTACCTTTTTGCTGACAGCCTTGTTGTCCTATCTGACTGGCTCCCAGTTAGATTCTAGCCTCCAGACCACAGACTGAGATAAAGCTCTCCTCATGTTCTCACATACTTCAATTACAAGCTAGCGCCTTCTACCTACTCCCTCCCCATAGTGTCTGGGTCCATTTCCCACCAAGTCTCATTGCATAGCCAATGACCCCATCTTGCCTTCAACTCTTTTTTTTTCATAATAAAGGAGGAAGATAAATATATAAATACCCAAGCCCCTAAACTGAGAGCTTTGAAGTCCTTGTGTTTTCTTCTAGTGATCAGGTGTTTCTTACTTCACTCCAGGATGGTTCCTTCGGCTGCCACAAAATAACAGCTATCCCTGGGATATGTCAGAATTAAAATGTGCGTAAAAATCTCAGAAGAAGAAATAGAATTCAGCGAGAAGCTCAGGGTGAAGAACGGTAGGAAGGGGAAAAGGTAAAGGGCCATTTGGGTTGGGATGCTTTGAGGTGGAATATTCAAAAAATATTGGCTGTGGGTCATGCTTTTGTGTTAAGATATTGTTATGGATTGAACTGTGTCCCATTCACCCCAAATTCCTATGTAGAAGCCTTTACCCCCAAAGTGATTATATTTGGAGATAGGATCTTTAAAGGGGTAATTCAGGTTAAATAAGGTATAAGGGTGGGGCCCTCATCCTATAGAACTGGTATTCCTATAGGAAGAGAAAGAGACACCAGAGCTCTCTCCCTCTCTACTCATGCACATGAGATGACACAGCAAGAAGATAGCCACCTGCAAGTCACAAGAGAGGTCACACCAGAAATCAGCCTTGCTGGCACCTTGATCTTAGACTTTGAACCTCCAGAACTGTGAGAAAAGAAATTTTTGTTTTTTAAGCCAAAGCCCTTCAGTCTGTGATATTTTTGTTATGGCAGCCTGAGCAGACAAATACGAATATGTACACCAATTGTGCCATAAAGATCTATAGGACTGTTCCCCTATTTGTCCTAAGTTTTATCTTGTAACTAGAAGACAAAAGTAACTTGAGGGTTCAGAGGGACAAGATGCTCATCTTCATTAAACAATCTGACTGAAAAATATGGACTTAAAAATAAATATATGCTTGGAAAACTAATATAAAAACAATGCTTTGTATACATACATGCTTTACGTCATTCTCAGTCAGCATTTTCCCGGAGTCTGTATACCTTTGGTGTTTACAGGATAAGTAGTTTGTTAAACATTTTAAAGGTAGCAGAAGACAGGAATTCAAGAAACATTTCCATGTGGATGGACATAGTGTTGTCAAGGACTAGAGTGTATATCACAACACATTTGTTCATGGAATGTGTATTTAAGCAGCAATAGATTAGCATCTGACAAGTGCCTGACTTTTTTTCCCCATCACTGCCCCCTGCCCTTGCTTTTGTACAGATTTTTTTTTTACAGTCAATTTTTTTTTCTGATGCACTACCATATTCCCTTACCCCTTTAACACCCAAGGACATGCTTTGGTGAAGATGGGTAAGGTCACAGTCCTGGTGGGTCAGAGACATGGTATGTAAGACCCATGACTCAGCCATTTTCTAGCTAAGTCAAAATTACATGAACATATTGTTGTAAAGACTTTATTTATTTTATTTTTAGAGAGAGGGGAAAGGGCAGGATAAAGAGAGGGATTGAAACATCAGTGTGAGAGAGAAACATTGATCAGTTGCCTTCTGGTATGCACCCTGACTAGGGACTTGAACCCACACCCAGGCATATGCCCCAACAGGGAATCACTAGTGATTTTATTTTGCAAGATGATACCCAACCAACTTAGCCACACTGGTCAGGGTGCTTGAATACTTTGAGCTTTGATTGCAGTTGTCAAGAAAGAAGGAAAAAACACTGTGCTCAGAACCAACCACACAATTCATGGTCACAGAGATTCAGCCCCCCATTGGACTTTCTGACTTCCCATGGCCTCCTTTATTTCTAGGTGACTGCCTTCCTATTCCCACCCTTGATTTGTACATTTTCCTTCTCTATTTCCCCAACCCCTACTAAAACTATTTCTTCATTTGTAAAGTAAAAACAATATTAGGCTCTTATGTGACTCAAGTGAATAAGTAAGTAAAAATGCTTTGTAAATGTAAAAGATAATACCTTCATTGGTAAATGTTGTTATTATTATTAAATGGTAAAGGAAATTGTGAGCCAGGGTCAGAAGTCATTTAAAAGGTATAAGTGGAACCAAATCCAGGGAAGTTGCAGATAACAGCCAAGTGACTTAAATAGGAAACATAGACATGTGCACATTTTTCTGAATGTGCATGTGGGAAATTCTCCAAGAATAAGATATCCCAAGAGAATCCCTGACTCTTCTCCTAGATATTTTCTCATCCTTTAACAATACCCCTCCTCCCAGATTTACCCTTATTCACAGCTAGGATCTGCATGTATATTTCTACCAAGCTAAATGGAGAGTTGGCACTTATTTGCTTATTTTCCTCAGTATTGCCAGTCAAAATGAATTGGTCCAAAAATAAAAATAACAAGGGCTGAATTATCTGGTTTAGTTCTCCACACTGGGCAAGTTAGTATTCAAATGGAAGCTAGACACATTGTGTGGAAACAGGGCATAAATGGATATTAGGATTATTTGGCTTCCTGATTAACTGTCTTACAGAAGTCTTGGAGATGGGTAACCTCATTAACTCAACATTGTCAAAACTGGTTCAAACAAACACCTCAGCCAAATCTCAGACTGTGCCTTCAATTTAGCTTCCATTTATTCATAAGTGTCATTTATGCTCTAGAGTGTGACATGGTTTGCCCCTACTCTGTGTGCTGACAATATGCTTTCTACTTTATATGTTACCACATTGGTTTTCTGAAGCTCCCTCTGAGATAGATACCTATAAACCTATTTTATAAATTGGAATACAGATTGGGCTCAAGGTTAGTTTGGTGGTAAGTGGTAAAGCTGGATTTCCTATGTACCTTTTTAGACTCCAAAACTAATGCTTCTTTTACTGTACCTAGCAGCTACCATAAGTGCCACATCTCTATGGATGGTTCTTGACCCTCTCTAATGATGACTCTTGGGCCGACTTGACCCCACAGATATTCCCGTATATTCTACCTCAACTTCAATCTTTCCATTATAATATGCTTTTTTACTTCTCCAAGCTTCTACTACCTACTATCCTAGCTTTTTACTTTTTCTTGCATATTTCAAAAATCTTAGTTATCAAGCCTCTTTCTGCTTAGCATGGGCACCATCAGACCCTCTATGTGTAGACATGTGTGGTCACGTCTATGTCCCCAGCTGACTGTACAGTTCTTGTAGGGAGAAAATATCTTATATATTATTTATTATCACTTATTTACCATAATATCATGGACATAATTTGCTCTCATAGTCTATGTTTTGAAGACTAAGTAACTGAATAAATAAAGAGAAAAAAATTTGAAATAAAGTATGGTGAAGGTGCTGCTTGATATCGAGTGTGATTCCATGTATGGTCTTCTACTAAATACTTTTAATTAATCATGATGGAAAACATATTTTTTCCACTGCTTCAAATGCTTTGCCAACATCTCTCATTAGCATTGTGGTGGAGCTGCTAATTTTCCATATTATTCTTTCTAAAATGATGTGTGATAACATACCTTGGGAGAGTATGAATGTTATACCTTATTTCCACATGGAGACATGAATGATTATTGTAATTATCCTTCAGGCAGTGGCAAAAATTGGGGTTGTGTCCACATAGAATCAGGAAAGGTAGGAATTTTCACAATTTGATTTGTATGGGTTCTCTGGGACAATCCTCTTGAAGCTAGATTATCTGAGTTGTTTGCCATTCATCCATCTTATCACTAGTCTACAAATGTTGACTGAGTTCTTACTACATGGCAGGCAGTGTGCCAATAGTGGGGTATACAGGCCCAGTTTCATGGTACTAACAGAGTGGGGTTCTGACCACCAGGAAGAACCTAGTAACTGACCTTCCTGCAAATGATCTGCTATGAACAGAAAAGTCAAGGAATCAGGGAGTTTGTGAAGATTTTCAGCAAAATTTTGTCTTCCAAGTTGCTGCCCACAGTCATAAAAGTTAGCATCCTAATAGCAAAACCATTTCCCCAAATTTTCATTTCTGAAATGCTTCTCTGCATAGGAATATTTAGCATTCAAAGTATAGTCTTGATGACTATAAACAAAGCATGATATTCCTGAGCAAAAATGCTCCCTGTAGCTGGTTTTGGAATGTGTGTTTGTGTATATGTATGTATATGCATGTGCACATGTAGAAGGAGGTTAAATGACTTTCCCAAAGTCACAAGGCTGATTAAAGGCAGAACTGGAATTAAAATCAAGGCCCTGGTTCCATTCCCTTTCCATATACAGCACTATGTCAGACACTTATTACCTCGATTACATATAATTTGCACCTTAATATGGATTTTTAGGTGCTACTATGCTCCATTGTCAAACCCTAAAGACTTTATACAAATATTTGCCACCCATATTCCACCTGCTATCTTTTTTTAAATCATTTTTTATTGTTGTTCAAATACAGTTGTCTCCATTTTCCCACTACCACTTCCCCCCCAAGAAATGTCTTCTAGTTTGAAAGTACGATGCCATTTTATAGATTTTCTGTCACCAATGACTGTTAGGTTTCTAGGCCAGTCCTTGGGGTTCCATTAACCTTTAGAAAAAATAGAATAAATCTAATTCAGTTATGTATCAGGGAACCAACCATTTTGCAGTTTCTAAGAATCTAATATTTATTTTCTTTCTCTAGCCTCCATACTCTCTCAACTTTGTAGGCAGAAGAGACTAAGAAAAATAAGAAAGAAAACTAATATTAATTGAATATTATTATGTTCTAGAGGTTACACTGGCTGGTTTTCTACATGCTTATACAAAATCCTTATAAGAACTCTTTGTGAGTTTAATATCATTTATGTTGTTATATTTTAGATAAGGATACAGAGGTTAAGAAAACCTAAAGTATTAACCCACAGTTTATCTGGGTACCTCTATATCCTTTCCCCCTTATCTTGCCTCACCTGTTTCATAAATGCTTCAATATGTTTAATGAACAGCCACAGCCAAGCCCAAAATGAGGCTGTGAATCAGTTGGGGTATGATTGGATTTCAAGCCAGATCTGAAAGATTCCTGCATCATATACAGCTTTTATTTAGCCATGTGTCATCTCCCTTCCAACAGCATGTGTGACTAACCTTATAAACCAGAATGAAATTATATTGGGTGAGAGAAAGTAGGCTTATAATTTGATGCCTTTGTGTCCATGCAAAAACACTTTCATGATTCTGTATTCCAGATACACTGCCTTCTCTTTTACTCCCAAAGTTGTAGAATGAGCTGGTTCAGAGGTCTCCAGTGTGCCTGCATCTAAGGCCATATTGGCTTAGGTCTCTATGAAAAAAAGACATCTAAAAACTGCTTGAGAGTCATACTGAGACCTGAAGTGCATGAGTGGTGGGTGTGAAGTACAATCTGGTCTCTGTCCAAATAATATAGTGTAATTGAGACTAGGGTTTTCTAGAACAAAGTGATGATGAAAATTGCAGATTGCGGGGGTATTCTATGACAGTGTTACTTGAAGCATAATCCAAAGACCAACAACATCATCATTACCTGAGGGATCATTGAAAATTCAGAATGTGCATTGTCCAGGTGCTCAGTTGGTTGGAACCTCATCCTGTACACCAAAAAAGGTTGATGGTTCAATCCCAGTCTGGGCACATACCTAGGTTGTAGGTTCAATCCTCAGGGCATCTATGGGAGGCAATCGATTGATGTTTCTCTCTCTTTCTCTCTCTCACTTGCTTTTCCTTCTTTTCTCTTTAAAATCAGTAAACATATCCTCAGGGGTGAGGAGGTTAAAAAATGCAGGAAGTTAAGCTTCATCCTAGACATACACATTGCCGTCTCTAGGAGGAAGACCCAAAATCCATTTTCATGAGCTTCTTAGGTGATTCTAATGCATGCTAAAATTTGAAAACCCTGCTTTAAATTATCAACATCCAATAAAACTATAATACTAAGCTCTGTGGTTGATACTGCAAAGGTATGGTCCTTGCTACTGTATGGCCTCCAGACAGGCAGAAGAATTCATGATTTCAGTGTCCACTTCTCCTTTTACAGTACCAAATTATACAAGGAAAAATTTTTTTAAAAGGTGTTGTATCTCCAAAACAAAACAAAACAAATAGAAAGGACACAAACAATTCTCAAATATCATATTTAACAGGATTCCTGCAAGTTTGTTGTTTGCAAATCTGCATCTATTTTTTTTGTAGACAACATTCACAAGATGCCATAATATCCCTGAGATACTAACCATATCAAGGAATTGAAGTATTCATTCCCCCTCTCAACCTTTGTGATTAAATCATTTAAGCTTCCTACTTGTTCTTAGCCACATTCTAGGCACAGGTATGCTCCAAGTTCTAGGCCAATAGTGATGAGTTGATGGCCTGGCATATTGCAGATGGAGCATCTGAGTGCAGGTGAGAAGGCTTGGGCTTGGAGCAATGCTTGAGACTCTGCCCAGGCTGATAGGCTTCTGGTTTTTGACCCTTTTCTTCCGAGAGATACAACTCACCTACCTTCCATCTATAGTCACCACCTATTGATCTAACCAGAGTTATGCCCCCTTATGGGTCAATGATAATGTTACAGACTTTCTCCTATATTCCTTTCTTTATGAGCTCAGCTTTCATTTTCTTATGTCACCAATGGAGGCAACAATGGTGAAGGAGACATTCAGCATTGTTTCTGTATAAGTGCTGGATATAGTGTCTAACACAAAGTAATTGCTTACAAAATTCTAAAAACAAGGATATTGATATAGTCAATTGTAATAGTATCATTAACAGTAGACAATTTTGAATGTGTAAAACCATTAGCTTTTACATTAGAAAAATAAATGAGGAGTGATTATTCTCTCCTATTTCCCCACTTCTTTCCCTTATTCTTCCCTAAGAGACACTGAGAAAACAGATTATCAGAGGAGTGTGAAAAATAATGTCTTTTGTAACCAAAGGGTAGCAAATTTTCTGGTCAGAAGTTGGAAATTTTGTGTTGTTTCTTGAACCCAGTTCTGGGACTGAAGGCTGGAATGACACAATGGCAGGAGAAAGAAGGAAGGAAAAAAATGGAGATTTATAATTAAGAGTCCTTACTAAGTCAAACACTGACTTCTTTGAGTTTTCATAGTCATTACCTCCTTTGGAGTTTATAGTGATGAAGGCATTATTATCCTCAGGTTCCTATGAAAGACAATGGAGATACCTGTTGATCAAACTAGTCACCCAGGTCACACAGGTAGTAACCATTAGAGCTACAATATGACCCACGTCTGGGTGTCCCACATCTGTGTACTCCATGCCTGTGTGCTCTACTGCATGTCTCATGTCTGTGTACCCCACGTCTTTGTGCATGCTTTTTGTCATAGCCTCCTTCCCTCCTCCTCTCCCCTGCTGTACTCCCCAAGGCTTCTATCTTTGATTGGTAATAGGGCCACTTGAGAAACAAGAACTCAAATCAAGTCAAGAGAATATCATAGATGTAAATTGGAGTCACTGTAGCCAAGAGGAGGAGGAAAAGCCAAAAGAAAAGAAAGTATATAATAGACACAAGTGGTATACTCCCAGCAGAAAAAGACATTTCTCCTGGGTATTCACCTGGTTTTCTGTATATCTTGTCCATGTCAGAATATAGGAAAGTATGATTAGAGAACTATTCTCACAGCAAGAGTATAAACTCTTTGAAAATAAAGAGACACATAAAGTACCATCACACGTATGTCCCACTGCAAAATTATATGCAAAGTCATGAACGTTCTTCCCAAGGTTTGAAGGATTATGACCATAGGTGTGAGTTTTTACGTGGAAAAGAGACCTGCACTTGTCATTGTGACTCAATCTTTGTTAAAGGATTCTATCATGAATGTCATGAATGTCTCACAGAAGAACATTTTCGTATTGGGGACATCTATTGGACAAATTTATTGGACAAAGCCAGAGTCTCCAAAATATTGGGTACTTCCTGATTCCTCATAGCCCTGGAGACCTAGCAAAAAGCTGAAACAATGAATTTCGTAATCCTACTTGATTTGACCTGGAACCTGGAAATGAAAGATAGACATTAATCTGGGGGGTCATTGTACCCACACATTTTGCATCAAGAACTCACATATTTGACTTTCTCTTTCAGTGGATATGAGAGTGGGTGTTCATGTCAGTTCTTTTGTAACACTCAAAAACAATATATTTCCGACTACCTTCAATTTGCAGAGTTGCAATAGATAGAAAGGATTACTTTGCCCTTTATTTTGACCTTGACCTACAGAAGACGATGTCAAAACAGGAGAAAATTGATAATAAACAGTGGGCCAGATTACTGCATCTGAAACAAATGAACAAATGGCTTTCTCAATACTACTGAAAAATGTTATTAAACAGCCTCAAAAATTTTGAACTTCCACTTTAAGGAGAAGTTGTATGAAGCATCTAATTCCAAAACAATTTTCTTTCTTTCAGGCATAGGAGGGCTGCAGAAACTTAGAATGCAATAAATGTACAGCAGTCATTGTTTTTCCAATGTTTTTTTTCATCCTCAAATGTTATATGTTTGAAGTCTCAAAAGCACCACTTTTAGATTTAAACCATAATTTTAATGTACATATAGAATAGGAGGTAGAATGTAAATTGTCTCTTCACCCTGAAGGCTTAAAAGTACAATAAATTGTCATCCCCCACGTGCTAATATTCCGAGTAAGTGATATTCGAATTTGGTGTTTCTGAACTATATCCTAGTTCACTTCTATTTATGTAAAGTATAATATTTCATTATATTGAATGAGTTGAAATTCAATTTTCTAAGCATGATTTTCTCTTATATGTTGTTAAATGTCTACTCTTTTCCTAATATTAATAAATTAATATTTAATATGCTTTAGAGTGACATACAATCTGAAACTATGTTATTATGAAGAATGATTCTCTGGTTGTCAAAAACAATTATGTGGACAATCACTCAAGATTCAACAATATTTTCATAAGAAATCTTTAGTTAATCATCAATAATGCTGTGGACAACACTAACACACTCCATTCTCAGGTTTGTTCCCTTTTTTTTTTTTTTTTTTTTTTTTAACTACAGTTCATTACAAGCCATCTGAGGTATAATGGCATTCTTCCAGGGAGGACAGACAATATGGCTACTTTTGCAAATCATAAATAGAGGCTCCTTTTCAATAACTTGGTGACCTCAAACCCTGGGATTTTACCATGGAAAACTAGACTCTCCTAGCCCGGAGGTACAAAAGCTGCCAGTGTGTCCGCACTAGCTTCGTGCAGCCTGCTAGGAGGGGAAAGCATACAGGAGACATCACATAAGTAGCTAAAAATGTGTTCTAGTCTGTGTCATTTTCACTACACAAAACTTTTAAATTAGATTCCACTCTCCTCCACCAATCAAACACAGTGATAAGAACTTGTAGATAATCTCTCTATCATGTTACTGTTCATAAACTGTGACTTCGAATATCTGCATAGCCATGCCACTGAAAACATAAAGTCTCCAAGAAGCTCGCTGGCCTTGTAGGAACAACTAAGAAAGGAGGCAAAGAAGTAAAGTCCGCTTTTTAGTTTGAGAAGAAATTAACCCAAATAGTAACAATTCACAGCACTTGATTTTTATCTTGACAAGTCTTTATAATAGATCAAAAATATACATCTTTCCCCAAAAATGTAGAGGATGCAGGGTTGGAACTTTTAAGTAAATACGTTAATTCATTTTAAGGTTGCCACAATCAATTAGCACACGCCACTCTAAAAGACATCTGCAAAACAATTTAGCCCAAGTCAAATGAGAGATCTTCTTTGGAAAATCTCTTATTGTTGTGACAGATCCTCTCTCCTATCCTTTTTTTTTTCCTCCCCACCCCCACCACCATAATCTGGCAACCACCAATCTGTTCTCTGTGTCTGTGACCTTAGGGTTTGTGTGTGTATGTGTGTGTGTGAGGGAATTCCACATATAAGAGAGATCCTAAGTATGATACAATTACATTTGATCAAATACTAACTTGTAGTTTACATAACAAGTATTATAAAAGTATTGTAGGTATTATAGAAGTTCAGACTAGAAGAGAGATGATGGCAGAAGTAGTCAAAGCCACTAGTGGAGCTAACTGAAGAAGAATATTTTGGAATCTGAGTAGGGCACCTCAATTTTCTTCTAGACCTCAATCAGTCACTGTCAGACACGTAATGCTCCAGAAGAGCATTTTCGACTTTAGAAAGTATGTTCTGTGGAACTGATACAGGCTTTGAAAATGCTTTTGTAACATTAAGCCTATGTAGATGCTTCAATAAGGATTAAAATTATCAATATTTATTTGACTACTTACTAGTCATAATAAATGTTAGACAGTGTTTTTAATTATATTTTATTGATTATGCTATTACAGTTGTCACAATTTTTCCCTTTTGCCCTCCTCCACCTAGCCCCCCCACTCCCTCAGGCAATCTACCCACCTTTGTTTATGTCCAGGGGTCATGTGTATAAGTTCTTTGGCTACTTCATTTCCTATAGTGTACTTTACACCCTGATGGTTATTCTGTAAGTATCTATTTGTATATCTTAATCCCCTCACCTTTTTCACCCATTTCCCCAAACCCCCTTCCAATCTGGCAACCATCAAAATGCTCTCTGTATCCATGAATCTGTCTCTGTTCTTGTTTGCTTAGTTGTTTCTTATGCTCAATTCTTGATAAATACGTATTTATTGTCATTTTATTGTTCATAGTTTTGTTTTTCTTTTTCTTAAATAAGTCCCTTTAACATTTCATATAATAATGGATTGGTGACCCTGGCTGGTGTGGCGCAGTGAATTGAGTACCAGCCTGCAAAGAAAAGGGTCTCCAGTTCAATTCCTAGTCAGGGCACACACCTGGGTTGTGGGTTTGGTCCCCAGTAGGGGGTACTTGAGAGGCAACCAGACATTGATGTTTCTCTCCCTGTCTTTCTCCCTCCCTTCCTTTTTCTAGAAATAAGCAAATAAAATATTTTTTATAAAAATGGTTTGGTGATGATGAACTGCTTTAGTTTTTTCTTGTCTGGGAAGCTCTTTATTTGCCCCTTGATTCTAAATGATGTTTGCTTCATAGACCAATTTTGGCTGTAGTCTCTGCTTTTCATGACTTTGAATATTTCTTGCCAAAGCCCTGTAACCTGCTAAGTTTCTTTTAAGAAATCAGCTGACAGTGCTATGAGAACTCCCCTATAGGTAACTAACTACTTTTCTCTTGCTGCTTTTAAGATTCCCTCTTTATCTTTAACCTTTGGCACTTTAATTGTGATGTGTCTTGGAGTGGGCCTCTTTGCATCCATCTTGTTTGGGACTCTCTGTACTTTCTGGATGTGTATGTCTATTTCCTTCACCAAATTAGGGAAGTTTTCTTTTATTATTTTTTGAAATAGATTTCTAATTTCTTGTTTTTTTCTCTTCTCCTTCTGGCACCCCTATGATGTGAATGTCAGAATGCTTGAAGTTATCCCAGAGGCTGTTTACGATATCCTCATTTTTTTGGTTTCTTTTTTCTTCTTGTTGTTCTGATTAGTTGTATTTTGCTTTCTTCTGCTCCAAATCATTGATTTGATTATCAGCTTCATCCATGCTACTGTTGTTTCCCTTTAAGTTATTTTAAGTTAGTTTAAGTTATTCTTTATTTCAATTAGTGTATCCTCCATTTCTGACAATATTTTTTATGCTGTTGAGGTCCCCACTAAGTTCCTTGAGCATCCTTATAACTGGTGTCTTCAACTCTGCATCTGATAGATTGCTTATCTCCATTTTGTTTATTTCTTTTTTTGGAGTTTTGATCTGTTCTTTTATTTGGCCCATGATTCTTTGTCTCAGAACACCTACTACATTCCACCATGCTACCAAGACCTGGAGCCATAGCAGCTCTACCTGATACATAGAAACAAACAGAGGGAGGCTCCTATGCTATTCTTTAAAATACTTCACCTTAATTACCCATGTTAGAATTCACCTCTGTGTCCAGGATTTAATTCTAAAATGAAATATCCAACTTACACTCATTTCAATTAAATATATTTCTACCTGAATTGTGTGTGGCTTTAATCAAAGCTAGTAGTATATGAAGTGTTGAGAGCTAGGAAAGAGGGCTAGGCAATTATAAGCATTGCTAAGCAGAAAACCTCTTGAAGGTCACCAGAATAGATAGGGGAGAGAAACAACATTGTTGGCCAAAGTAAGGGTAAACAATACGTGATTTGCAGAGGGCTTATTCTGAGTTACAGCCAATTAGTTAGAGGGCCATAAAACTTTAGGTGCCAGACTCATCTCAGGTCTGGACCCTTATCTTTAAACTGAGGGTACAAATTAAGTGGGACAGACAGATGGTTCTTATCAACAGGAGACAGACAGATAGTTCCTCCTGACCCCAGAGCTATGCAGAGATAACCGCAACTCCCGCTTTTGTAACTTGCTTGCTTGCTTCTTGCCATATAAAAGAGCTAGCCTGTGAGCGTTTGGCTCGACTCCCCTTTGCAGCCTTAACAGGCACCCTGGGAGTTCGCCCCTGCGCAGGTAAAAATAAAGTACCATCTAAGTGCACTCCACATGTCTCCATTTGATTTTCTGCTCGCATTCGGGATACAACGTGAAGTAGTAGTACAATTTATTGAAGAGGATTTCTTTTCTGCTTCTATGTTTTTGCCACCTTTGTCAAAAATTATCTGTGCATATATATGCGCGTTTATTTCTGGGTTTTAAGTTCTATTTTACTGGTCTCTGTGTCTGCCTTTCTTCTAATATCATGCTGTTTTGATTATTGTTTCTTTATAGCATATCTTGAAGTTAGGAAGTGTGATATCTATCTATGGTCTTGTTCTTTTTTCTCAGGATTGCTTTGGCTATTTGGGGGTCTTTTGTGCTTCCATACTAATCTGATGATTTTTGTTCTATTTTTTTAAAAAGTGCCATTGGGATTTGATGGGGATTGCATTAAATCTATATATTGCTTTGAGTAGTATGGACATTAAAACTGTGTTACTTCTTCAAAGCCATAAACATTGAAAATCTTTTCATTTCTTTGTGCCTTCTTCAATTTCTTTTAATAATGTGTTGTAGTTTTCATTGTATAGGTTTTTCACATCCTTTGTTAAGTTTATTCCTAGGCATTTCATTCTTTTTGTTTCAATTGCAAAAAACATTCTTTTCTTTTTATTTATTTTCTCAAATTTTATTATTAGTATATAGGAATGCAATGGATTATTTTACAATTATTTTATATCCTGGAACTTTACAGTATTTGTTATTGTTTCTAATAGATTTTTAGTGGAGTCCTTAGGGTTTTCTATATAAAGAAACATGTCTGCAAAACATGACAATTTTACTTCTTCATTCCCAATTTTGATGCTGTTTATTTTTTTCTCTTGCCCGAATACTCTGGCTAGGACTTGAAGTACTGTATTTAATAGCAATGATAAGAATAATCATTCTTGTCTTGTTCTCATTCTTACAGGGTAAAAACTTCGTTTTCATTATTTAGTATAATATCAGCTGAGGGTTTGTTATAGATGGTCTTTATTAGATGAGATACTTGACTTCAATAGATGATTGGAAAAAGATATGGTGCATACATACAATAAAATACCATTCAACCATCAGAAAAGATGAAATACTGCCATTTGTGAAAACATGGGTAAATCCCACAAATGTCATGCTAAGGAAAATAAGTCAGACAGAAAAAGTCAAGAACTGTAAGACTTCATTCTGATGCAGGATGTAAAACTGAAAGCAACAAATGAATACACAAGAAAAACAAACAAACAAAAAACTCACAGATGCAGACAACAGTATAGTGGTTATCAGATGAAAAGACGGATGGGGGAGGTATAAAAGGGTAAAGGGGTTCAATTATATGGTGATGGAAAGAGACGTGACTGTGGGTGGTGAACACACGATGCAATATGCAGATGATGTACTATAGAATTATACACTTGAAACCTATATAATTTTATTAACCAATGCCACCCCAGTAAATCTAATAAAATTTAAAAACAAAAAGTAGTAGTAATAATAAAGCTGATACTAACAATAATGGCCAGAATAAAAGCTACCATTTTGTGAGTATCTTGTGATGTCGGGGGGCTTTAACGCAGCCCCCCCCCCCAGTTCCGCCATGGATGAAGAAAAAGACTACCAAGATATGATCTGCTTGGGGAAGAAAGGTGGCTGTTTCTCTCAAGGGGAGAAGGGCCCAGAGCCTCTCTCTCCAGGGGCTTTTATTAGGTTCATTCGCACAGGAATACAGATAAAGCTCATCAATCATTGTCAGCCAGTAAGGGTTAAACAATACAAGATTTACAGAGAACTCTGAGGGCTTATTCTGAGCTACAGCCAATTAGTTAGAGGGCCATAAAACTTTAGGCGCCAGACTCATCTCAGGTCTGGACCCTTATCTCTTAAACTGAGGGTACAAATTAAGTAGGTTTCACAGGAATGTATGTATTTTTGTTAGGCTTGATTCCCCAGGGAATCCGCCCCTCCCAGCACAGGACTGCACTGCTCTCTGTTATTGCTTCAGGCTTAAGTCAGGCAAGGAAAGTAAGGCAGCCAAGAGATTAGGAGACTTCTTGCAGACAGAATGAGGACTCAGGCTATTTCAAAGCCGAGGGGCGAGGGTCCATCACCCCCTTTTTCCGCAGCCCCCCGAGTCCTTCCCTGCGGGCCTCTTCCATGACCAGAACCTGTCTTAGGTTGATCCTCCCTTGAGGATTCTTACCCGTCATTGGCTAACTGGCCAAGCTCAGGGCCAAGCAGGGTGAAGTGGGCAGAGGTGGTACACCTGCCAGGGAGACAAGCTTTGTCTCCTTAGTGGCTTATGGTCCTAACTCTGACTCAGCCTTAACCACGAGGGGTTACAGCCTCTGAAACCCGGCAGGGCGGTTCCCAACATTGTATTATGTGTAAGAAATCACAATACACAGCTTATGATATGGCTTAATGTCATATCAGTCAACCCTGAGAAGAAAAAGATTTCTCATTTATTATTCCCAATATTTTCATGGTACGGGTAACAAAACTGAGGTTCAGTCACATAGCTATAGAAAGAAGGACACTTTGTTCACGTCTTTTAAACCACATGTTCTGTAATAAGGCCCAGAAGCCCATGTGTAGTACTCCAGACTTTATCTCAAAAAGAAAATTCAGGAACTCCTTCAGCAGGTAGTTGCTATTCATTTTTATGCATAATTAAGAAATTATATGCTGCTGATAACTCTGGTAATATAATGCCTAACCTTGCACAATCTCCCTTGATTGCTGTGCAAAGGATTTGAAAAGAGACATTTCAGAATAATTACCCATTCAGTAATCATCCCCACACAACACAAATCACATTTGATTCCCCATTAAGACAGACCAAGAGAATAAAAGGTCTCACTTTGGAATGCTTTCTGCTATAATCAAGTTAATTTCATGTTTTCATTTCATTGGCTTTCTGAATTTAAACATGGAACTTGGAACAGATTCTACATTGGAGATAATACTATCCCCAAACATGGGTCTTGCTCCATTGGTGAAAAGTGCTTAATTATTATCTTTCCAAGTGGAATACATCCCATTAAGAAGTGTCACCTTCCAAGAAGGGCTCATTCAGCAAACAGGGATAGAGATTTTATTTCTGCAGGAGAACTGTTTACCTTGGATCACTTCAGTGCTCAGACCTTCACAATCATAGCCTGTCAAGTAAAATAATTCATACAAAACAAAGAGATAAATATCAAGCCACCATAGTAAATTGATGTCATTTTATAATGCCAGTCAGCAATCCTCTGATCCATAGTGTATATCATGTTTGATTTATAAATGTAGTAACCTTTTAAGGTGATCAATATATCAATAATTCTTATGTGACACCTTCCAAGACTTAGCCTTCTATCTTCTCCTTTATCGAGGTAATACTATAGCTTTATTTAAGCATTGTAATCTTTGGGAGATCTACGGTTTTGTACTGTAATCTCTCCTTCCCCCCAAATTTGACTTTGATTTCTCTTTTTCCACTCTGAAGACTGAGTATCCATCCTGATGAACAGCAAACATATGTCTCCTGTCTTGTATGAAAAAAAAATCTGCTCCCCAAACCTATGTACGGATACCACTTTGTCTCATCCTTCAATTTCACTATTGATGTTCTTTCTCCATCTTCACAGAGCTCTTCCTTTCCTTATGCTCACAAGAAAATATCATGCACAGTAAGAAAGGAATTTAATTCACATTATTACTTTACCCAGGGTCATTTAATTTAAGTCAATTTTTAATTTTTTATCTTTTTAGCTTGGTGATAACACAAATGGTTTGGTAGTCACACAGATGTTTGGTTTGTAATTTACCTTAAATTTTGCAAGCACTTTTCTGTTTGTTGCACGCACTTTTATACACATATGCTATATCTCATAAAGTTCATAAAGCATACAGAAAAATGCTTGCAAAAATCTAAGGAACAATAAGGAATTGAGTAGTTATGTACCTACTACACAAGTCAAAAAATAAAATGTTACCTCAACAGCTTACTGTGTGTGTGTCCCTTGCCAGTGGGAGTTCTCTACCCCCCCTTAAAGGTAAAATATACTGTGATTTTCATGACAATAATTTCATTGAAGCCTTATATTTTACTATAAAATTAAATGTAATGCCCTATGTTAAATAATTTTAAGCCCTCGAGTCAAGTAGTGGAAGTTTTATAGAGTTAAGCTCACTTTGCCAGAAATTTATGATAGATAGGGTAGGTGCCAGACATTAAACTAAGAGGTTGGGGGTATAACTTAATAAGACTTTGTTTCTACCCCCAAGAAACTCATGGGATGTTGAAAGGCTTTACTGGAGATCATGAAGCATAAGAGCCATAAGCCTGGTCAACCATAACTATGAACACAAGGGACAAAATATGGCAAGATTTCTCATTGCTTTATTTCTCCAAAACAACACATGAGCTGACTATTATTTAACTGGGAGAAGAGTATGGTCAAGTTTTTCTCTAGAAAGTAAAGGGTGTGGTTCAGGATGGGAACTGCCTCATATATATAAACATGAGAAGTGTGCACATTCTTTGTTTCTGGCACCAGGTAAAAGGTGCTTCCACTTTATTTCTGAGACAAGGTTCATGATGTGTCAGGGAAGGAAATTTTGGAAGCAAGTTTCTTGCTTAATCTTCTAAGGTTGACAGGTGTTACATTATTTACATTCCTCATCTGGGAAATAAAGACAATACACCACTGAGAAAATTAACTGGGATGGTGTTTGTAGGGATTTGGGAAAACGCTTGCCACCTTAGAGAGCTTAACAAGTGCTAGCTCAGCCTTTTATAGTTGTGAGTTCCATTATTTAGGTCATATCTTTATCAAATAAAGAAGAAGAATTAAATAAAACTAAAGGAGATAATTGCTGGGTTGATGAGAGGACATTGCACTGAAAAGGCCAGCCCGCTTGCTTTGACACATTGCTACTTGTTGAAAGAAAGAACAATTAGAATACCATCTAACTAATGACAAAAATATTGCCTGAAAATTTAAGAGAGAAAGTGATGACTGGTAAATTATTATTTCAATTAAACATAGGTAGTCTTCTCAAGACCCTGCAACCTTTTTCTTTTGAGTCTGGCTGTTGGTTGGCACACTGGTCCCCACATACAGAAGGTAAGAGGAGATGGAAGAAAGATGCAGACCCCTCCAGATTGCTAGTTGACAGATTTAATAAGCAAGGGAACTTACCTAGGAGGCTTGTGTTAGGCAGTCACAGGAGGAGTAAATCTCTGCTTCTCTCCAACAGAATTTTAACATTTATATAGAGGCCCTAAAGGGGTTCAATCACATACACCACCTGGATATTCTCAACAACATATTGTTATCTCAAGCTGAGTCCATTAAAATGGCTTCAGCTGTGGGAAAGGTGGGCAGGTGTACATTCCAAGGACAGGAGAGGAGGGGAGGAGTCTCCAATTACCCACATCTACCTCAAGGGTCAGCCAGTGGTCACATCTTCTCAATGACCCCCTCCAACACTGGCTCAAATATTCTCCCAAACTTTAGCAGCCCTCATACTGTCTCACATATTTGGTAGTGGGTCAGTCAATTTTTTGTATGTTAGTACTATATAGTGATATTTATCTCCTTTACTGATGTTACTTCCTTTTATATATTTTTAATTTTTTAATTTTCAATTCATAATAAAATAGTATAATGGATAAAAATTAAGATTTCTGTCCCTGGCTGGTATGGCTCAGTGGATTAAGCACCGGCCTGTGAACTGGAAGGTCATACGTTTAGTTCTCTATCAGGGTATATGACTGGGTTGTGGGCCAGGGCCCCAGTTGAGGGTGTGTGAGAGGCAACCGACTGATGTTTTTCTCACACATCGATATTTCTCTCCCTCTCTTCCTTCCTTCCTTCCCTTCTTTCTGAAAATAAATAAATAAAATATTTTTAAAAATTTAAAAATAATTAAGATTTGTGGCTACATAAAGCTGGGTTCAAATCCTGTATTTTTTACTTTGTGTTGTATACAAATTCTTTACCTTCTGTGAAACTCTATAAAAGGGGCTGCATAATACAGTTTCACAGCTTTATTGGGAGGATTAAATGTACAAATTTCAGTGGTGAATTGATAATAAATAGTGACTATTGTTGTTTTCACCCCAATTTGATTCTAAGAACCTTTCTTATGTAAACATATGGCCATATGTTTTTTATGTCACCCTCAGAGCTGAGGGAGGAGTGTGCTGATAGAATCCACCCAGTGAATGTTTGCTGATTGATTGCTATGGACCCAATACCAAGATGTACATGAATCCTGTTCTTAGTCCCAAGGAGCTGCAGCTTTCTAATCTGAAATTTTCTGATTCAGAGAGTCAGCTGTAAGTAGGGCATAACAATACAGAGATGAGGAAAATAAGCGAGGATACTTAGAAACAGTGCTTATGTGTTCCAGTGATTAGGAAGCAGCACCATGCTGCTTATTAAATAAACATGGCCAGTTGACAGAAACACTGACTGTCCCTGACTTTGACAAAAATGATGGATGAAACTCATTTCCTATAGGAAAATGCTCCAACAAAAGGCAAAGCCTAATCTTAATATTGTTTATCTGACTGAGTTCTATGTGTCCTTAACAGTTCTGTCAATTAAGAGTGTCTCAGCCAAATTGTCTGCATACTTCAGCAATGTGATCTGTGAACCCACACAGCATGATTCCTGAGCTTGAATTCTGTGGGTGTAGAGGCCATGGCCCTGGAGGCTGGCTAACTGGATTTTAGTGATGACAGTGCTATGAAGGAGCTAAGGAACACATTACCTAATTGGGGATTTTGTGCTTTTGCTAGGAAACTCTGAATTACAAGAAATAGGGTGTACGAAGTAGTGTCACATGGGGTAAGGCTTTGGCAATTGTACAAGTCAAGTCACTAAAGCGGCAACAATAGTGGGTTTGAGATTTGTTAGAGTTTGCGACCTCATGACATTGGAACTAGCAATGTCTAGCAAGGCCTAGCAATGTCCATTGGGTAAGCCATTGTAATCTCATCTCTTCATCCTTCCATTGGAATTGGCTATCTCTTGTTGGAATGGAAATTGGTCTTATTGCAGCAAGGACATACAAAGTGCTCTTATTAAGAAAACTGGTGTTCTTTGGCAAATGATTCTAAACTTACTGGTCCCAAAGCTTCCTTATTTCTAAGTGATTCCCTTGGGAAGCTGTGTAAATATTCTAAAGCTGTTGCCATTGCCCATAGAACACTTGAACCCTCTTAGGGATACGCAATTGTTATAACTGGCTGGAAGTCCCCTTGACAAAGAGACTTGAGTTTGGATATGATTCTGCCACATATTAGTAATATGATCTTACAAAAAGCACTAAGTCTCTTGGCAAGTATAGATGGTGGACCTTTGAAGGAATTTTCCAAAATAATATTTTGAAAATATAATGATAGAATATACTAGACACATAATAAATGTTATTTTTCTCTTAGTCTGGAATTAAGTTTGGATTAAATTAGAAAAATTAGTTTCATTGTATTCTAATCACAAACTTGTTTTGATATAGGTCCAGGCACACAGTAGGCCCACAATAAGTATTTATTGAAAGGCCAGGCCACAGCTGAGAATTCTATTCTTACAGTCAAAATTTTCAAGAATGTTAAGGTTGGCAGCTCACTAAAACATGTGCATAATTCTCCAAGAGAGGAATATGCATTTGTAAGGTAATATTTTGGTATAAACACTTTTTAAGTCACTTCAGTTTTTAGTCATGCTATATTTAAAAAAAAACCTTTCCTGTAATTCAAGACAGTCTTAATTCCTCACACTGAATGAAACCTCCACAAGAGAAGGAAGAATAAAATGTGAAACTCTAGACAAGTCATTAAGGAAATTAGAGAGTCCTAATGGCAAAAGGGAAAAGCTAATATTATTATTCAACTTTTGATGCAAAAAATAGAAATATTCACATATACAACTCATGTATGTTATTATCATGTATTTTGGCCTCCATAATGTAATATAGGTAACAGTATTTTTTTCTCCATCTTTAAAGAAATGGAAACAGGCTCAATATGCCAAAATATCCAGGTTATAAAAAGAGAGTGGTTGAGTTGGGTCTTCTTACTCTGAATTTCCTGTTATTTCCATTTGACAATCCTCTTATTTCTATTTGGTCAAAGACCAGTCCCACCATTGAAGGAGGATACCCACAGTGTTTTTCGGTAGCAAATTTTTATTGTGTTGATTTATTTTCCTTAATGGTAAATGATGTGTGTGTGTGTGTATTTTCTAATATAACATTTGGCTATACACACCCAAGTATCAAGAGTTTTATTTTATCAGCCCTGGAAGGGTGGCTCAGTTGGTTGGAGCATCACCCCATACACCAAAACATAAGTGTTTGATCCCTGGTCAGGGCACACACCTAGGTTGCAGGTTTGATTCCTGGCAGGGTATATGCAGGATGCAACCGATCTATGTTTCTCTCTCACATTGATGTTTCTCTCTCTCTCTCTCTCTCAAATCAGTAATAAAAAAGAACATATTCTCGGGTGATGATTTAAAAAATACAGTTTTATTTCATCAAAATCATTTACAATGTAACCTTTCACTATATCAGCAGTTAGCAGAAATGACACTATCACCGTCCTCCAAATCCTGGAAAGAAAGCAGACTTTTCTCATATCCTGTATCAAAGGGTTTCTGGTTTTTGGGCTAAGAACATAAATGAAGTGTGGTATCTTGGAAAAATATTAACATAATTTAAAATGAAAGACGCTTCTCCTTGAAAAGGTTATCCTGATCTCAAAGTTTCAAAAGTAATTAAGAGCACAAACCTGCTTGCGGCTCCATTAGTTGTCTGACTCAACTTTTTATCACCCTCTGTCTAGAAGATATATGAGGCAGGCCATGGGCATGTGAAATTCCTGGCAGATTAACTCTTGGGGAGACTTAGACCAAAGTAGGAACTGTGTTCTATTTGCATGGAATTAAGAACAAATACAGCATGTTGTTAAGTAACATCAAGACATAAGGTAAGAGGAAAATATGCATTAGCCTTGTTATTGGTCTCGAAAGACCTCGAATTTGGATCTTTTGATTGAACTCATTTTTATTTTTTATTTGAACACCATTTTCAATTAAAATAAAATGTGTATTGATGCTAATTTCTTATAATTGGAAGCTTTGAATGTTATGCTCCTTCAAGTATCAAATTGTAAATAACAATCTTATCTGTGAGACATAGTATTTGCCTTTGTCAATTAACCAATGGAAGAATTTCTTCTCAACTCTGATTACTCTGAACATAATGAGTTGTTCCTTCAGTTTTTATTGATTTTTTCCTTACTCTACAGAAAACTGTTGATTTCCACTTTCTGGCTCAGTTACTAGTTGATTTCATCTGTCATTTGATTTTACTCAAAGGGAAACTTTTTCTGATTGTAACACAACAAAATCCTAGGGAAAAAAAAGAGTCAATGCCATGTAAATATATAAATGTTTTGGTAAAAGCTCAGTGATCCTCTCTCTGAATTATCCATAGAGAGGATCATAGTGAACTTCTCACTCCCTGCCCCCACTCCCAGCCCTTTTTGTCACACATATACAGAAACCATCTGTGTTGCAAATAGCACACATTTTAGTTTTGGGAAATAGAATTTAACTAATGATGAAAAAACAAGTTAGCTACTACAAAATAAAACAAACCTACGAATGTAAAGCAAGCCCCACATTTACTTGCATGCACACATACAACACATTCTTCCAACATGATACATAAGTGATATTAGTTTTTATCCCATGTGAGTTTTGGCATGTGAAGTGATGACTCAGATAGAGAGAAGGCTCACTGAGTAAGGGATAGAGATTTTTTAAATTACTTTTGTAATTTGAGTGCCATGTTACACCAAGACTGGGGCATGTTGAATTCCAGAATTTGTTAGGGATAGTTGTTTGTTCGTTTTTTCTCAAAGAGTACCCTTTGAGAGGGGGCTGAGGCACAGGGCAGAACCAGACATTCTTTAAGCAATGTAATAAAAGCTACTGTTCCATCACTCTATTAGCATAAGATGGATGGAAGTCTACTTATTGGAAGGAACTCTGCCATCCATGGATAGGCAGGAGTACAAATCAGAATGTCCTTTCTTAGGGAGAGGGAAGCTGATCTTCCTATTGTTTTATAATGGGACCTATACAAGAAGGACCTAGCAGGACATGAAACCTGAATAGTCCTAACTTCAGTTAATGACAAAAAAAAAAATGGACAGGCATCTAGAAAGCTGTGGAATAGAATCACAGTTTTTTTTTTTTTTTTGTTTGTTTGTTTGTTTGAATACAACTATAGTTATTGAGTTGCCTGGCACTGGTGATACAGCAGAAAACAAGATGGGGTCAGGAAAGACTTGCTAAGGATATGATATCTGACTCCATATGTGACAGAAGGTCTTCAAGGTAGGACCATGGGGGCTAGGCTGTGACGGTGACCCAAAAGGTAGATGAAGCCATGGGGGAAGAAGCCCAAAAGCATATAACAGAATGACATGTAGAGATATAAGGCAGGTAACATGCGTTGAGGAAGATTCTTGGCATATAACAGTGCCAGTTGTGGTTTTAAGACAGTGTGCTCAACTTAGGGTCTGTGCAACACCTGGGTCTATAGCTACACTCCAGAAGGTCCATGAGTTTGAATGGGAAAAGTTTAAATTGAATCAGATGCTAGTTTACAACAGTATGGAAACAGATCAGTAATTTCTAAAAATTTCATCAGAAGCACCTTTTCCCTTTTTTCAAATAAAATCTTCTGTGTAACTATGATGTTAAAAAATGAACAAAAAAAATAAAATAAAAAACTTCTTTGGTTTAAATAAGTGTCCTGGTCTCAAAGGGGCTCACTCTTGGCCTCTTCTTGAAAACTCAGTTCCTGCAAATCTCTGGATTAGCACTTCTCCCATTCCTCACAATCTTGTAAGTGGAAACACCAAGAGATTTTGATGGCAGATGGGGTGGTGTACATTAAGGAGGAGGGTAGGTCATGCAAATAGGTGTGTCCTTGGTGTATGTGGAGAATTAAATGGTGATTCTGCATGTCCCTCCCCAGAATGTATTCTGATTGTGTTCACTTTGGCCATAGCCCAGAGCAGATAGATATTGGCCGAATCCAGATTCCCCCACCATTTCTTGAGCTAAATCCCTGTTAACAAGTGTATGTGGCTAAGAAATACAGACAAAAAAAATTATGTAACATATGTTACCACAATTTGAAAAGAAAAAAAAAAGAAATGCAAACACTATTGATCAGAAACATAGCACAACTTACCTAGATTGAAAAAATGATTTACTCACTATCCCATAAGATTATACAATCATTTATTGACAGAAAAATAATTTCTCAAGCTCTCTGTACTCTGTATGTTTGAGAAGAACTGACAGAGGAAAATTAAGTGGAGGTGTGGGGTGACCTCACCAGTCCCTGATTGTGATTTGCTTGCTTAATTTACAGCAACCTCAAGTAATTTTTAGTATGGCTGTTACTAAAATTTACATCTTTAGTAATAAATAACACCATTAAATATTTCTTTAGATTTTGTTAAAAGTGTTTTGTTGTCAATTTGAGGTCTTTAGGGAGTCATCCATATTTAAAAAAAAATGTTAGAATAGTCATAAGTTCCCTTCCTCTGTAAGTTTTTCAAATGAAAAATTATTGCAATGTGTTCCTAGAAAGTGCACACAAAAAGCAAAAAACATCATAGATTATTCATGAGGCTGTCATAAGCTTTACAGTGGTTAATATAAAAGGACATGGAATTTAGGGAACCAAGATGGTGGCGTAGGTAGACACACTGCGCCTCCACGCACAATCAGAACTGACAGAAAATCGAACGGCAAGGAAGTCCAACACCAAGGAGATAAAAAATAAACATTCATCCAGACCAGTAGGAGGGGTGGAGAGGACTCCTGTTGCTGTGGAGGGACCGAGACTGGTGGAGTGTGGGACAAACGGGGCAGGCAGTCTGACCACTAGTGACCCTGCAGCCCCACATTCATGCACAGATAAACCGAGAGGGCCAGACTCAGAGTGGCGGAGAATGGAGTGGGCAGTGTGGCTGGTAGCACCCCGCGGCCCCACATTCGTGCATAGATAAACTGGGACGAACAGCGGGACAGCGAAGCAGACCGCGCAACCCAGGGCTCCAGTTCGGGGAAATAAAGCCTCAAACCTCTGAGTGAAAACACTTGTGGGGGTTGGAGCGGCAGCAGGAGAAACTCCCAGCCTCACAGGAGAGGTCATTGGAGAGACCCACAGGGGCCTAGAGTGTGCACAAGCCCACCCACTCAGGAAGCAGCACCAGACGGGTCCAATTTGATTGTGGGTAGAGGAGTGGAAGACTAAAATCTGGTGGAGAGGAGCGGACGCCATTGTTCCCTCTCGGCCCCTCCCCCACGTACAGCATCACAGAGCAGCAACCAGCATTACCCCGCCCCGGGGAACAACTAAAGCTCCGTCCCTTTAAGTAACAGACTTGCCAAGACAAAAAAAAAAAAAAGAAAAAAGGCCCAAATGACAGAACTCTTCAAAGCTCCAGAAAAATACAACTAAGCGAGGAAGAGATAGCCAACCTATTGGATGCACAGTTCAAAACACTGGTTATTAAGACGCTCACAGAATTGGTTGAATTTGGTCGAAAACTAGATGAAAAAATGAAGGCTTTGCTAAGAGAGACAAAGGAAAATGTACAGGGAACCAATAGTGAGGCGAAGGAAACTGGGACTCAAATCAATGGTGTGCACCAGAAGGAAGAAACAAACATCCAACCAGAAAAGAATGAAGCAACAAGAATTCGGAAAAATGAGGAGAGGCTTAGGAACCTCCAGGACATCTTGAAACGTTCCAACATCCGAATTATAGGGGTGCCAGAAGGAGAAGAGGAAGAACAAAAAATTGAAAACTTATTTGAACAAATAATGAAGGAGAACTTCCCTAATCTGGCAAAGGAAATAGACTTCCAGGAAGTCCAGGAAGCTCAAAGAGTCCCAAAGAAGCTGGACCCAAGGAGGAACACACCAAGGCACATCATAATTACATTACCCAAGATGAAACAGAAGGAGAGAATCTTAGAAGCAGCAAGAGAAAAGAACACAGTTACCTACAAAGGAGTTCCCATAGGACTGTCAGCTGCTTTCTCAAAAGAAATATTGCAGGCAAGAAAGGGCTGGAAAGAAGTATTCCAAGTCATGAAAGGCAAGGACCTACATCCAAGATTGCTCTATTCAGCAAAGCTATCATTTAGAATGGAAGGGCAGATAAAGTGCTTCTCAGATAAGGTCAAGTTAAAGGAGTTCATCATCACTAAGCCCTTATTATATGAAATGTTGAAGGGATTTATCTGAGAAAAAGAAGATAAAAAATATGAACAGTAAGAATGACAGCAAACTCACAGTTATTAACAACCACACCTAAAACAAAAACAAAAGCAAACTAAGCAAACAACTAGAACAGGAACGGAACCACAGAAATGGAGCTCACATGGAAGGTTGGAGGGTTATCAATAGGGGATTGGGAGGGGGAGTGAGGGGGAAAAGGTACAGAGAATAAATAGCATAAATGATAGGTGGAAAATAGACGGGGGGAGGGTAAGAATAGTGTAGGAAATGTAGAAGCCAAAGAACTTATAAGTATGACCCATGGACATGAACTATAGCGGGGGAATGTGGGAGGGAGGGGGTGGGCAGGATGGAGTGGAGTGAGGGGGCGGAAATGGGACAACTGTAATAGCATAATCAATAAATATATTAAAAAAAATAAAAAAATAAAATTAAAAAAATAAAAGGGAATAACTTTCCCAAAATAAGGGAAAAACTTTCTGATAGATTTGTCTATGGAGAAAATAAAGAAAAAATAATTTTAATAAGATTTCTGTTACTAGTTTCTGCCTAAACATTTTTAAATGCAAGGGATATGTTAGGCTTTGCCATGTAAACTATATTAAAGGCTTCCAAAAGTAGTACATTCAGTTTCCTTTCAGCCCCAAAGTTGATTAGAAAAACCTGTTGATCAAGCAAAGATAAGATGGTTAAACTTATTGCAGGAAAGTAGAATAGCACCTTCACAGGTCTTAGTGGTGTCTAAGTATGGGGAAATAAAGGGAGGATATATATATATATATATATGGATTTAGGGCTGGGCAAGTCCATTTTGAGGTGAGTTTTGGAAGGTAGGGAATGGGTTAGAACTGAACACAATAGCTTTGGATTGCTCAGCAAAGCTGTTAAGAATCTTGAAGACAGACTTGGTAAGCACACTATTAGTCATGACATTTAAGTAACTTCAGTTGCTTACAGTCTTATTTTCCTGAAAGAAGTATTTCTGGAGCAAGTAGGTAAGTAATATTCCTTGTTTTTAGTACTATATAACAAAGAGAGATAAAAATATCCCCAGTCTTAATGCTATTTAATATAGAGACAGGAAATTATGGTGATTTCAGTTCCCATTTCTTTTCTTTGGTGTGGCAACATTTTCAGGAAAGTAGTAGTAATGATTGGTCTCACTTGTGACTTCCAAAATCAACTGTTGGTTACTGATTATCAGTTAACATACTGACCTGAAAGTGTTCTCCTTCTCATTTTACTTGATTTTATGCATTGTATAGTTACCTAAAGACATTTGTTTATTTATTAAACATTTTTTAAAACAAATTCTGTCAGTTGAGTAGCTAAAAAATGCAATTAAAAGCAATTTCATGCCAAAGATACAAAAGGAAAATACATCTACTGTAAGATTCTAAAGTCTCTGATACTCAGTTATCAAATGCTTTTTATGAAGTTGGATGGTGCTGTTGTTTTATTGTTGTGTGTTGTATATGTGTGTGCATGTGTCACATGCATGTTTAATGTAAGGCTGATTGGATCATAATGAATCATAGAGTCGATATCAAGGTGGTTTGGGGTTTTCTGACTCTTCTGTGCTCTGCTTAAAATCTCACTCTTGACTTCTAGTTTCAGGTCTGATATGTAAAGAATTTAGAAGTCACCAGTCCTGTCCTTATAACAAGAAAAAAATGAATAAACTAAAATCAAATATGTCTTGGAGCCACCAGAGAATTCAGGTTTTAGGCCAAGACAACCTGCCACACCAAAATCTGGAAGGACAGACAAATCCAGGAAGCCACGGCCCACATCTGCTTACCTGGAACAAAAGCTTCTGGAGCCACAAGCTGGCAGAAACAATTAAATGGGAATTTTGAAGAACTATTGGAAGCTGAGTGTGGTTTAGTGTGAGAATGAAAAATTCCTGTAGGGTACAATCTTAGGATAGACTCTACACTTTTATCGGCTTTACCTCTAGGAACTCCACAAGGTTCTCACAGTAAACATTCAGGAAAGATCCCCTAACTGACCTGGGACAGGGTTGGGGGGAGTAATCCTTGTGCAATATACTCAGAACATTCTCCATAAGAAGGCCTACTCTTCAGGAAAAGGCTTTGCCAGAGTTAGTCCCACCTCGGTGAGAAACATTCCTCCTACTCCACTGCCCTCCAGCCTTCTGTTTCATCTAAAGGGGGGGGGGAAGAAAAGCTAAGAAACAGTTATGAAGATCATAGTCCAGGGACACAGGCCTACTGAAAGATTGAGGCTTAATCATAGATTATAGAAGGTTTTTTTTCTGCCACATTTTACTACACCAACAGTATGCCAGTGTGATAACAGAGAGCTCTAAGATGTAGATTCTCTTGGAGGAGGAGCCCTTGGGAAAGCCCGAAGTCCATAGGGGAGATTAAAACAATATAGCTACAGCAGACATTAAACACAGTACCACTTCTAGCCCAATTAAAACCTCACAATAAAAGGCCTATTCACTCAGTTCCCACTACCTGATAAATTATACTTTTGACAAAAATTTGTAAGACATGCTAACTGCATGTGTGTATGTGCATGCATATATATATATATATATATATATATATATATATATATATATATGTCCATAAAATGAGGAAGTGCTCCAACAAACAAAAAAATCCCCACAATGATGGCAATATGTTAAAGGGACAAAGGAGTCAGCTGAAAAAGCTCCCAATGGCCAGATTCAAAACAATTTGTGTAATAAAATAAGTAAAGTAGTATTGGATTATTACCTAAAGTATAAAATCTACTAATCCATATTGATATAAATAAATGGCTGAATAAAAAAAAAAAAAAACAATAGGCAAATCTCCATGCAGAATTCCAAATAATTTGTGTAGATGCCTGACCGACCCTAAAGGAGATAGAGATGAATGTTCCTTCCTTTTCTGTGGGTTGCACATAGTGACTCCCTTCAAAAGAATATAGTATAAAAAGAAAAAGAGTAACTTACCATGAGGACACCTGTGGACACTGCCTTGTCCAGGTGATCAATGTTACCATCAATAGTGATGTCATGTTAAGTGCATGCACTTTGATATAATGCGATGAGAATGGTCCTACCACTGTGGCCCTCATCCTAAACATCCATAATCCCAGTCAAATCATGAGAAAAACATCAGACAAAACTCAGTGGAGGGATTTCTATAAAAGACCAGTATTTCTCAAAACTTTCAAGGTCATCAAAATCAAGTAAACTCAGAAGTTGCCACTGCCAAGAAAAGACTGACACATGACAAGTGAACATAAATTGGTATCACCAATGGGATTCTGAAACAGAAAAAGAACATTAGATTAAAGAGAAAAAAACTAAAAAATGTGAACAAATTATCAACTTTACTTAATAATAATGTATCAATATTGGTTTATTATATGTAACAAATATATCATAAGATTAATAATGAAGTCTTGGCTGGTGTGCCTCTGTGGATTGAATGCTGGCCTGTAAACGAAAGGGTTGATTCCTAGTCAGGGCACACTTGTAGGCTATGAGCCAGGTCCCCAGTAGCGGGCACACGAGAGGCAACCACACATTGATGTTCACTCCCTCTCTTTTTCCTTCCCCTCCCTTCTCTCTAAAAATAAATAAATAAAATATTTTTTAAAAAGATTAATAATGAGAAAAACTGATGATCATGGGAACTCATTGTCTTTTCTTCTCATTTTTTCTTTAAATCTATTACTGCAGTGTTTATTAAAATTAATAATCCAAGTCTGTGAGATCAATTTTTGAGGTGAGTATAGACTGCAGCATTGGGACAGACTGACATAATTGTGAAGTAAAACATGACTACTTGATGCGGATCCAAGCCCACAGGATCCGGTGTGGCTGCAATATACAAATACACACGGACTACAGAAATCCTGTGGAGGAAAAGGGATGGCATGGCCACTCTCTAAGTGAGAGAGGGTGAGAGGGCTAGAGAGAGCCCAAGAGAGAGAGCCGACCTCCACTTGGACAGGCTTTGATTGCTTTTCTGGGCACATTACATGTAGGATGGTCCTCATTTACTATGCACAGGTTCACCACAGGTGATTACCTTTTAAGGACAACAAAGGACAGAATACTGCTAATTACTTCAAAGAGAAGGATGTTACAGCTTGAGGGGGAAACTGCTCACACGCCATACTTGGGTGGTTTAGCACAGACTTTAGGAAGTTAAAGATACTCAGTAAACATTTGCTGCCTCAATTCAGGGTGAGGGAGTTTTAGCAAGAGCAAGCCTCATAGCAGTCAAGATACAATGCAGGCCTGATTTCCCATGGGAGAACCTATCCATGGACGTGGGTCCTGCCCACCAACCTCACTCCCCACTGGCTTTTCTGAGTGTGGGCTGAGTCACATTTCCCACGCTTGGAACAGTTCCCCACAACTACTACTTCCAGGAAGACTGAGCAAATTTCCATGACGTTTTTGGTGTGGTTCTTCTAAAGACTAGTGACCCTCTGGGTAAGGCATAAGGATATCACCAACATCTGGATATTCATATCTGGATACCTGCCCCTCAGCTCTGGAAAGATGGGACCACTTGGTTCTTGAGCAAATCCTAGCAATTTTTTAATCTTGAGTCTTCAGTCAAGAGATAGGGACAAACTTCCCATAACCTTGAAGCAGCACTCCTGGCTCATTGTGAGTGGCATTTTCCTTTCAGAGTCCATGGTCTTGCTTTAGGAATAGGCTACCATAAAGAAAAAAATGGCAACTTGAAATTTATGACATATTGTGATTATGAAATTACAAAAAGGAGTCAACCTTGTCCATGCTGGCCACAGACAAGTGTAGCTACAACTAAAATTTATAGGATGCATAAAATGAATCACATCTGAAGAGTGCTATAAATCCTGGCTGCCCAGTCACCCCAGGAAATTCCTAATGGGTCATCATGCCCTCAAATTTAAATGGTTGTTTTTAAGAAGTAAAGGTAAATGACAGGTTAGATATATAAGCAAACAGTGAAATCTTTTCATTGCTTGAATGTAGAATGGGTGGGTTGGGAAGAGTAACCTGCAAAGGAGAATTGAGTAAATGTCTGCAGGAAACTTTCATTCAATTTCCTACTTGATCCTACACTTTGAACAAGGCTGAAGGAATACTGAGATACAAAAACACATCTTTAGCATCAAAGAGACAACTTTTATGGAGAGAATCTGATAACCTGTGGTAACACAATGAAGTGAATCTCTGAGAGAGGTAAGCCTGGTATTTGCTGAACCAAAGAGGTGTTATATGGTATCTTAAAAGTTTAGATTTTGTGCTGAAGAAATGGGAGGTGTTAAATAATTGTAAACTTTAAAATTAATTCTTTTTTAGTTTTAAAAACATTATTATGGTTGCATTAAAGAAACAAGTTTTGAGGCTATTGTATTTATCTAGGTAACAGATAGATAAAATCTTCAATTAGGGCAAAAGTCACCAAGGATGAAAAGGAGGGAACGAAGCAACATCCACACCCTGGTATGTGACCTGAGACAGAGAAGGGAAAGTCAAAAACAATTCTCAGTTGTCTGGTTTTGCTTAAACCAGGATGAATATTGGTGCATTCAGTAAGACAGGGAGTAATAGAGGAGCAGCAATGTCTAAGGTTGGATTCCCCAGAAACGGGCTCTGGGATGGCGTACTTCACACAGACATTGTCTTGGGAAGTGATATCAGGAGATAGTCCTATGCGGAAGTGAGGATGGCAGTACTGAATAGAGGTAGGGTCTGACTCACAATGTGGTTTCAGCCGAGGCCCCAGCTGATCGTGTGAGAGCTCTGAAACTGGAATGAGCCCTTCAGAGTTGTTCCAAATTGAGACAAGCGGACTAGATCTCTATCTCCCCATATCAGCCAGTTAATGGCCTCTGGTAACTGAAAGAGTACTACCTTATCACCACAAGTTTGTGTTTTTTTCCTCACCTAAAGATATATTTATTGATTTTAGAGAGAGAGGAAGGGACAAAAAGAGAGAGAGATCAATGTGAGAGGAAAACAGATCAATTCTCTTCTACCTGTACCCCAACACTGAATCCATAATGTAGGTATGTGCCCTGACTGGAGATGGAACCTGCAAATTTTTCATCTATAGGACAATGATCCAACCAGCTGAGCCACATGGCCAGCGCTAGGTTGGTTTTTCTTTGTTCTTGTTTTTGTTTTGGTGAGACTAAGAGTTTAAAAAAGTCATCACTTTTTTTTTAGAATAACGTATCCCTAGACTCCAAATTCAAGAAAGGACGCTTTTTTAATTTTACCATAAGAACAAGTAACCACCTGAACTAGTTTAGAATTGGTCTCAATTAATATCAATATATAGGCCAGTCCAATCACTGACTGCTTCACTGGAGTCACCACACTTCCATATCTTGAGTTGGGTTCACCTGTGAGTTCTCCAGATGTATATGTCCAGTGGACAGTTGAACAGTTGCACAGATGAACATGAGCTTGGAGTAGAGATCTGAGTTGGAAATAGGTGGTTGTAGTCATCCACCTATTACATACAGTAGCTGGTACTATGAGGCAGAGACACGTTTTGGGACAGTTTGGAAAGTGAGGAAAACAAATGAGTCTGGAAAGGAAGGAAACTACCACCAGTCACAATATTTGTCATACTTTATGTGTATATGATTCCCTTGAGGGCCTTTTAGAAATACAGATTCTGTGATTTAGTAGATATGCTGCAGGGACCCAAGATTCTATATTTCTAGAAAACTTCCTGGTCCATAGATCACACTATAAATGACAAGGAGTTAAATCATGGAAAGAAGACCAAAAAGATGAAGAAGGACCACAGAGCTCAAAGGAGAACAAGGTGGAGGTGATATTCTAAAAGTTGAGGACTATTTGGCATATCTATGTCTTCTCAAAACTAGGATGGTTTGAGTGATAATTGAAAGACCCCAGTCACTTATATAGTCCTGGTTAAACCATATACTTTTTTACCTTCACAGAATAATATAAAAACATGGATCCATTTATCATACTAGTATAGGTTATGTTACTAAGAAACAGAACCCTAGGCAGAAGATAAGAATGAAAGGGGAGATAATTTATGTTGATATTGGGGTAAGGAGGAGACAGAGAAATATTACCAGAAACAGATCAGAATTGGATAGAGGGTTGCAGATGATACTCTGAGAGCCCAAGGAAAGGACATCAGGGAGAAGGTGAAAAGTTCTTTAAGTAGAGAAAAGGAAAAAGAAGATAGATATGGCCCATTCAACATTATCAAAGGATAGCTCTAAACATAGGAATTGCAAAGAAAATATACATTCAACCAAGGAATGAATGGATTAAGGAATAAGCAAGCATCTCAAATACATACATAATTTTGAAGGAGTGGATGCCTTAGTTTGGGTCCTCCTAAAAGCAGTGTTGAGGCCAGTAACTTATTAAGAAAATGATGCTATGAAGCAAGGAGAGTAAAACAGGAAAGCAGGAAAAGCCAATACAAGTACACATGATCAAGGTCATAGCTGTTGTCCACAGGAGCTCACTTGCTCACTTTCACCAGGATTTCTGAGAAGCTCAGAGAATGCTTCCCAAAGTGTTCATCAATATATCTAACCAGCTCTTGTTGGTGGAACATTATCCTCTCCAGGCATTAACTTCTACCCTTCTGTCCTGCCCTTCCAGTGGGTATAGAGGAGGCACTGAGCAAAAGAGCAATGAGAAATGCATGTTCATAATGGAGATTAGATGCTGCCAACAGAGATGAGTTTGACCCCACATAGAAATGTCCACTGCAGCTGACGCTGAAGTCAGAGGTGGGATGAGGGATGATATTTAATATACTGAAGGAATCAAGCACAAGGAGGGAAAACTAGTAGGTCCTGTAGACAATTTTTGAGGCACTGCACTTTTTCATTTTAAGTCCAGGGTGCCAATAGAAAACAGTGTTTAACTGGGATTGCATAGTAGGCACAGAGCCATCTAGAAGCTACAATCAGCCTGCTATCTCCATGCAAATAGATGCTCTGTAAATTCTTCCCTGGCAATTCTGTTTTTCTCAGTTACTGTGCCAACCTAAACCTTTGTAAGCAGCAATACATGAGGTAAACTTCAGCTTGGCCCCTGCCAAAATTGTCACAAATCCTGAATTAGTCGGATGTGAATTAATGAGCTTTTAGTGGAGCTTGGTTTTTGTCAGGCATATTGATCCTGGAGTGAAACAGCCCATTAAGGGCTGTAATTAAGATGCAGTTTCTGTTTGAAGATGAAGTTCCTGGGAAGGGACAAATTGCAAGATGCTTGTTCCTGTGAGGCTGACAGGTAATCAGAGGGTGAATCTGTAGTCAGAATTTCTCTTGTTTTCCTCCTGAAAGGAAATGACAGCTAAGTTTCAAATGAAACTAATGAAGTTTACACAATTATTTAGACCCTAAAAATGAGAGGAGCTCCAGATTACAAATTACTAGTAGAAAGAGAGTTTTCTTACCAAGAAAAAGGAAACTGGTTTTATTAAATAGATCTTCCTCTCCACTTGCCTGCTTTCTTACTATAATAAGGGGATATTTTTTTTTATTAGACCTTCTCATTTGTTGGAAAGATTCATTTTTCTAAGTGTTTGGAGTATTAGCAGAAACCTCACAAGAAGGTGCATAATAGAGGCCAGGCAGAGACTCTATGGGGCCTTTGGGGTGCTGGTGCTGAAGAGGGGTGCTGGTGTAGCCAGAGGGAATGTGGAAGGACAGCCATGGGGTAAGGGTCTGGAGCAAATTGCTGGTGTGGGTAGAAAGAAAATGTGAACACTGCTGCATGTTTTTTTTTTTTTTGAAGATTTGGAAAACTTCTATTTGTCTCTAATATATTCCACATGGGTGGAGTAGGATTTTTTTCTTTCTTTTAGGAGAGTGAAGCAGTGCTGAGCACTTGATGAGTTGGATACAAAGCGATGAGACTGCAAACAGACATTATAGGACAATTACCTGGCCTTAGAACTTGGCAAGATTGAGGCCCTTTTAAGGAGGTATGAAAAAAAATGCTCACAACCCATCTTCTTCAGGGAGAGAGGGAGAAAGGAGAATGAAGAGCAGAGATTAAGGAGCCAGATGTCCTACAAGGCACCTTGTCTGTCTTACCATGCCAAGGCCTCCTTAAAATTCTTGAGGGTGAGGATGTGTATTGGTTTTATTCCCATTTTCAAGATAAGAAAAATGAATCTCAATAAAGTTAAATGACTTGGCCAAATTGAGCTACAAAGTAGCAGAACCAAAATCTGAACACTATTTTATCACATTTTCAGAAATGTTGTAGTTATGTACTTGTGCCAAAATTTATAGGCAAGTTTAAAGGCATAAATACAAAGCTTAAGTCTGCATGGATCCCTCATGGATGCAGTTAGAGCAGTGATTTTCAACCGGTGAGTTGTGGCAGGCACACTGGTGTACCACAAAAATTTTTTAAACATGCAGTACCTGACTATTTAATGAGGAGCACTGACCTCTCATCCCTTAGATTGACAAATAAAAACATGGCAACAGCCAACACAATGATATCTGTTTGGTGTGAATGAATCAAGATTATACATACCTACTTCCTTTTTCTCCACATCCTTGGGAGCATTTGTTGTTTGCTGACTTATTAATGATAGCCATGCTGACAGGTGTGAGGTGATATCTCATTGCGGTTTTAATTTGCATCTCTGATGGCTAGTAATGTTGAGCATCTTTTCGTACATCCGTGGGTCATCTGTATGTCCTCCTTGGAGAAGTGTCTATTCAGGTTTTTTGCCCATTGTTTTAATTGGATTATGTCTTCCTGGTGTTGAGTTGTATGAGTTCTTTATATACTTTGGAGATTAAGCTCTTGTCCGATATATCATTGGCAAATATGTTCTCCCATATTGTCTGTTCCTTTTTAATTTTTACGATCATTTCTTTAGCCATGAAGAAGCTTTTTAATTTGATGTAGTCCCATTTGTTTGTTTTTTCCTTTATTTCCTTAGCCCTAGGAGATATATTAGCACAAGTGTTGTTACATGGGATATCTGAAATTTTACTGCCTATGTTTTCCACTAGGACTTCTATGGTATCATGACTTATATTTGACTTTGGAAAACAGTATAGAATTTCCTCCAAAAAATTAAAAATAGAACTGCCTTTTGACCCAGTGATTCCACTGCTGGGGTTATATCCTAAGAATTCTGAAACACCAACTCAAAATAACTTAAGTACCTCTATGTTCATATCAGCACTATTTACAATAGTCAAGTGCTGGAAGCAGCCTAAGTGCCCATCAGTAGATGAGGGGATCAAAATACTGTAGTACATTTACACATTGGAATACTATGCAGCAGAGAGAGAGAAGGAACCTCTACCTTTTGCAACAGTGTGGATGGAACTGGATAATATTATGCTAAGTGAAATAAGCCAGTCAGTGAAAGACAAATACCATGTGACCTCACTTATAAAAAGAATTTAATGAATAAAATAAATTAACAAGCAAAATAGAATCATGGAATAGATACATGGAAACATGAAACAAATTGACAGTGGCCAGAGGGGAGGAGGGAAGGGGATAACATTGGAAAGAAGAAGAAGGGACTAGTTGAGGAACATGTATGGATGATCCTGTAAAGGTCTTGAAAAGTTTACCTAGACATGGACAATGGTGTGGAGACTGACTGTGGTAGCTGCGGGTAGGCTGGGCAGAGGAAGGCAAAGAGGGAAAATTGGGACAACTGTAATAGAACAACAATAAAAAATTATACCTATTTTTGATCAGATCTGCAAAATATATTTTGTGCTGTGCCACAGAATATTAGAAATTAGTTAATGTGTGCCATGAGATGAAAAAGGTTGAAAATTGCTGAGCTGGAGCAATGATTATGAGCCACCAACAAATTAAAGTACTTTATGACATGAACAAGGAGCATCAAGTGCAAAGTCATTGTCATTTACTGTAAATATCATGTAAGGACCACGATTAATGACGCACAATAGACTGTAACTCTCCTTACAGCAAGTAGCAGAGATGATGTTTCTGAACCTCAGCTCCAGGGTTTCCCTGTGGGCCGCCCCTCTCAGGATAGACAGAGGTGAACTCCGGTCCTAAAAAGCTTGCCTAGACAATAATGATAGATGATCATGGGAAAATTGACAAGTAGTTAGTACTCAGCTTTTTGGACAAATCAAGTTTTTAGAATATTTTGCTTCCCTCTCCCCCTTTTTTGTTTAGTGCTCTAGTAGCTGTAAACATTTGTGCTGACCTTTAAGTTGTACCATCCTTTGTAGGATTGTGAAGCTGTCTGTGTGGCAGGTTCTGAGACCACTGTAGTGGATACTGCTGCTTCTCCACCCAGATCCTTTTTCCTGTGGGTGGCATGTCCAACTCCAGCAGCTGCTAACAGCTCCCAGATGCCCCCTTCTCCTTAGAACCGGCCTAAGCAAAACAAGAGCTGTCCTGTCTGGGAAGTGACTGCTCTTCGTAGCTACTCCCCACCCTTGCTGCACTGAGAGTCATCTGCAGAGGATGGATAACGGACTAACAAGTGGCACAAAAACCCACCCCCCTCATCTCATGGAGACCTTATGAGGCTGAGCTGCATGTGGAATCAAGGTGGAGTTAGTCACCAGCTGAGCCCACATCTGTGCCTGGCTTATTCCCCTGTTCAATCCCAATTGTCTCATTCCCTTACAGGTTTCTCCTGAGGGCTCACCCTCCATAAGTTACATGCAAAGGAATCTGTCCCAGATTCTTCCTCTTGGGAACCAGGCCTAAAATAATCATCCTTCTGATCCAATCTTATGCAACACACCACCAGAACTATCATTTTCAGCATCAGTTTACTTCCTGGTATGATTTCAGGATTAAGGCAATAAAAATGGTTCCTTTCACTTCCAAAATATTCCTACAACATAGCTTATTAGTAGTTGAAATTATTGAAAGAGAAATAAGCTTTTGTTCTAAACTTAGATTTAAAATTCAAAATACACAACTTCATGTCAAGAACGCATGTTAAAAGGAATACATTCCTATGAAATTATAAGAGTTTAGAAAGGATAAAAAGGAAAAGGATATGAGGAGCTAGGTTCACAAAACCTTCTCACTTGGCAATTTTGCTGTAGCCATTTTGAAATGGTGAGTTTAGTATAGCTGTTTTGTAATATAGATTACTTGAATTTGGTCTAAACAAAATCTTCACCTCCTCATCGAATACCACTTTATATTGTTAATATTTGTGCCTGAAGTTAGGAACCTTGGTTAATATAGGTGTTCAATATATACTTCTTGGTTGGATTATTCCCATCACATAAATATATCCTGTTATGTCTCCTATCTTTTAAAAAAATTCTCTCTTGATGCCTACTCTTCCCTTCAACTGCTCATCCATTTCTTGCTCATCCATTTCTTATTCATCTGCACAGCAAAACTCCTGGTGTTATCTATCCTTGCTATTCTAAAATATGTCTTCCAAAACTCTCTTAAACATACTCCAATCAGGTTTTTCCTTACCTCTTTTTCTGGAAACCATGCTTGTCAGAATCACCACTGACCTCTGTGTCACTAAAGCTAAGCTCAAAGGTCAAATCTTACTTGACCTCTCAGCTGATCACTCTCTATTCCTTGACACATTTTCTCCATTTACCTTCCAGGACACCACTCTTCCTTGGTTTTCTTGTTACATTTCTGAATTCTTTTCTCAATCTGCTTTTTTTGTTTTACCCCTGCCTCCCTTACCCCTAAATATGAAATGGCTCAGAATTTGGTTCTTTGACTTGTTTCCCATTCTGTCCAGAGTCATTCCCTGAGTGATTCCATAAAGATTCTAGCTTCACCTAGGATCAGTTACAGAAGAATCCAGATTAAAATCAGCAGCCTGTTCCTTCTGGCACCCACCCTAGCTTTAGATGTTAATATATTCAAATTTCTACTTAACACTTCCCTTTGGACGTCAAACTTTACTTAAAAAGAGTTCCTGTTATTCCCCACCCTAAGCTTTGCCTGAAATTTTCCCCTTCTCAGGTAATGACAACACTATCCTTATAGTTATTCAGGCCAAAGCCTTTTGTGTCAAAGTGATTCCTCTTTTTGCCCAGCATCTCATATCCATCCATCATTAAATCCTGAAGAATGTACTATTGAAATAGATATTCAGATTTTGATGATTTTGTACTTTTCTTCCCTCTATCACCTAGTTCAAACCATTACTTCTTGTCTGGATTAGTTAGTAATTGGTTTCCCTAGTCACAGCAGTCATACTGATTTGGTTAAAATTTAAGTGAGATTACATCACAACTCTGCTAAAAACCATACCAAGTGTCCCATCTCACTCAGAATAAAGTAAAAGCTCTAGCTAAACCTCTAAGACTTTATATGAACTTTCCTATTCCATTATTTATCTGACCACATTCTCCCTCTTTCTTTCTTTTTTGCTGTTATTAATTGTATTTTTCTCATTATATTTAGCCCTCTTATAACTCCCCTACAATCACCACACTGTTGTTCATGTCCATGAGTTCTTTTTCCTTTTTGCTAGATCCCTCTACCCCCAAACTCCCTCACAGAGCTATAAGCTGCTCTCTATCTGTAAGTTCAGTTTATTCATTAGATCCCACATATGAGTAAAATCAAATGGTATTTGCCTTTCTCTGACTGGCATAGTGTTCTCCAGGTCCATCCATGTCACAAAGGGTAAAATTTTCTTTTTTATGGCAGTGTAGTATTTCATTGTGTAAATGTCCCATAGTTGTTTTATCCACTCACCTACTGGTGGACACTTGGGTTGCTTCCATATTGGCAATTGTAAATAATGCTGCAATGAAGATAGGGGTGCTTCTGTTCTTTCAAATTAGTGTTTGAAAGATATATCCTATATATCAAATACATCCTTCAGATATATTCCCAGAAGTGGGGATGCTGCTCATGCCACCCTGATTGACTCACTGTTCCTTGAACACATCATAAATATTCCCACATTACGGGGTTTGCACCTGCTCTTTCTTCTGCCTGACAAGCTTCTTTTGTAGATACAACTATAGCTTGCTTGCTGCCTTCACTCTTTATATTTTCTTGAAAAGATACTCTCTTAATATGGGTTTCTGGGTTCCCCTGACATTAATCTGTCAGTCATGTATTTATCACACAAACTTATCTTAGTAAGGGCAAGCATTGATTTTAAACACAGCATTTTATTCTCTAAAAAATTTACCTGCATTTTAGAATAATTCTACTCCTTGGATTTTTCTTTTAAAACCATAAAGATTCTGTTACTTGAATTAATAGATTTGAATACTTAAAATAAAATATATTTGACTTTCCATTTTTAAATTGTGACAATTAGTGCAATCAGTGATTCTGATTGCCTATTAAATCTTCTCACTATGCTTAACCTGAGTGATTGAGTATTTTTTTACAGTGATGTTAAAGTTTTTCACATCAGTAGACCATTTAATGATTATTCAAAATTTCTATGGACCATCAATTATTAGAAAGTTTTAAAAAGTCTCTATAATTTTATTTTTTTCAGTTGAATTTTTAATACTTTATTTTTTTTACTTTTTATTTTTATTTACATTTAACCCCCTTGTACCCCTTTCTCCCCACAACCACTACTCTGTTGTCCATGTCCATGAGTCCTTTTTCCTTTTTGCTCAATCTCTCCACCCACTGATTTCCCCCCCATAATAGCTGTTATCCTGCTCTCCATCTATGAGTCTGTCTCTATTGTGCTTGTTAGTTCAGTTTGTTCATTACACTCCACATATGAGTGACATCCTATGACATTTGTCTTTCTCTCACTGGCTTATTTCACCTAGCATAGTGTTCTCTAGGTCCAACAATGCTGTCACACAGGGTAAATTTTTCTTCTTTTAATGGCTGAGTAGTATTCCATTGTGTAAATGTTCCATATACAAATGAAACTTATTTTAAATAAATAATATTACATTTAATAGTAATTGTTTCATATTTTGAGAGTAACAAAGTTATTTGCAAACTTTTTCCAAAGATTTTGTATCTAGCCTAATGACAGATAAACTGAGAAGTGGGATTATTATTCATCCACTTGTTTCTCTATTTTTATTATTATACTTACTTTAAACAAAATTAGAAAACCCTAATTCACAATTACATGTCAAGAGGGATGGTGGACTGTGTTTGGCCTGGCAGATAATTCTGGCAACTTAATTTGAATGTAGATCTGTACAGCCTATAATGAACATGTGATGAACAGGGTCTCAATGAAGATTACTTTCAGTGCTTTTGATTGTTGGACCAACAGTGACATCAACCTTCAAAAGACAAAAATTTACATATTTCATTGCAAATGGATCCTCTCTCTTATGTTGGTTTAATCCAGATCTGAAAAATATTAGTTGTTGATCATTTATTTTCATCTTTTCTTATATCATTTAGCCCATCAAATTCTCTTACAAAAACTAAAACTTATAAAGTTGGAAAGGAAAGGCAAATTTTCAGGCATACAGTTATATAAAATGTGAATATCAATTTTCTTCATAGCTAAGTAGTCAAGAGTATTAGTAACTTTTGGAGAAAAATTGTCTTTTTAGAAATTGAAATAGTAACAAAATTTGAATTTCCTACAAAATCCTGACGTGTTCTAATTTTTACTTTTAAATTGTGGATTTTTGGCCTAGTGACCTCAGTGTCTTCCTCTGCACAACAGCATTGTTCTTTGTAGCAAGTATACTGGGTCCCGCATTAACACTGAGTCTATATCACTGCTCATAAAACAATCAGGTAAACAGAAATTACTTCCTTCAGGTTTTTTTAAACATTAAACAAATCGAAAAAATTTATTCATATTCTCTCTGTTGAGAATGTCTCCTATGTATACTAAGAACTCGTTTGGGCACTATATGTTTCTGGTTTCATCCAACTTGTTAGCACACTCAGAATAATTAGAGAGTAAAGGTAATAGTGCAAAGTACAATGAACAATCAAATACATCAGAATATTCAAGTTTAAATAATATTCTAAAATATAAATTGATCTAACTAAAGAAAATTGACTTTTCCTTTAAATCAAATAAATATACAAAGATATGAGAAAAGACAGATCAGCGTAATCACAATTGGTATCTATAAAATCAAATTTAAAAATAAAGCATGTGATTTTTACATAGTTTGATTACAATATGATTTGTACTCACTTGGAAGAAAACCAACTAGCATACTAGTTACCTCTAAGGAAGGACTGAGCTAATTCAAATTAATTTACTGATCATACCAAACTGGTCCCTGTAAAATGGTGATTTTGTGATATTAGAATGTAGATAATCAAGCACATGTGCACATGGAAGTATACCAGATACCTAAAAATATTCAAGGGGTAGAACATACAACCCCCTGAGGTTGGGGCTAGAGTGACTTCTTTGATGATTCTTTTGAGTCAAATTGGAATTGCATTAATAACAGCCTACTTCTGTACAGGGATATCCAACAGTATCAATGGATAAAATAATTTATTAATGGCTAGTTTGGGTAATGGTTTGTTCAATTTCCTTTCCATGCATTATATTTATCATTAATATTATGATGGTTTAATAAGCATTTTGGCAATAATAAGATTCATATTAGTGTTTACTATAAAGAGAAAAACTGAATTATGCATCTCTCACTCTTACGTCTTCTTTGACTTTAGAGATAAAATATTCTATTTTATCATGATCCATTAATTTGCATTTGTTTTGAAAGATAAGTACAAGTTATTTATTTAAAAATGACATGGGGGATAATGGGGGACACAAGGGGAAAGGGGAAGCAAAAGAATATGAATAGAGGACTCACGAGCATGGACAATGAAGGAGGATTGACTGTGAGAGTGAGGGTGATGGAGCAGGGGAGAGCAGTGGGGAAAAGGTGGGACAATTGTAACCAAACAAACAAACAAACAAACAATAAATAAATAAATAAAATGACATGAAAACATAGATGGCTTCATAACATATAGTGGATCTTCATATAGATCCACTATAACACATTGTTTTAGGGCCTAAAAGTTGGCTAATATGAAACATTTATTATTTTAAAAAATATATTTCACCACCACCATATTTCCTATAGTAATAGACTATAATTAATTTGTCCCAATCTGTTATCATTTGACTTAATTCCTTAAGATCTTGGTTACTTTAGAGTACCTGTTTAAAGGCATTTCCTTTGGGAACATAAAATACTGTATGTTATTAAAATCTCTTGATTCTGATGGCACACTTAGTAAAAATATATGCTCCATGATTGCAAGGATTTGGTCTATTTTGTTCTCCAAAATATCCCCAGTGCTTAGAAGCATACTTGGTGGATAATGATTGGACAATTAATACTTGTTGAATGGATGTGAACAGTTAACAGAGATCAAGACCTCAGAAGATGGCATCACTTTCGGTAGAGGGTGCTGATGGGAAGGTACAATAAGCACATCGTTTCTCCTTCTCAGGGTTGTCAATGGCAGATGTAAACAAACCTTATAATGATGAGGAGGAGAGATTTCCTACAGATTTTACTTCAGAAAACAGAACAAAACAGTAATGAGTGGGATGGAAAGACACTTTAGAATTAGTGACAGGTTCTAAAAAGCCCATGGCTTATACAAACTGACATGACCAGTGGAACTCAAAGCTCTGGAGACAGTAACAAGCCTGAGATTCTTGGCAGAACCTTAGTGAAAAATCCGTTCTTGGCAGGACCCGTGACCTGTCCACTTTTTGAGTCCCTCAGGTGGGTGCAGAATTTCAGGGTCAGGATAGTTGGTACCCTCTGTGCATGGAATGTATTCTTGGTAGTAGCTACCCAAGGAAACTGGTATGTTGAAGATTGGCCTGGGCCAAGAGTGCTCTGCCCAAAATTGCCTCAAATATGGGTCATGTGACCTTGGCTCAAACTGTCCAGCCTGGATACATAAGCTGAAGTCACCTTCCTTTGCCACATACTGCTTTGGGAGTGATAACTCAGCTTCCCAGTTGATATTTGCCAGTAAAACAGGGTTTATGCAAGAAAGCATGTCAATTTTGAGGCCTATTAGTCAAAGTAGAAACTAACAAGTAAGGATAACTGGAAGATGACTCTTGAGACTGTTGCATGGTAGGCTAAAGGAACCCGAGATTGCCATGCAAGATGCAAACAGCATAACTACAGATGAATAAAATGCCAGATTATATTAAAATCCTTCATCCAAGTTCCACTCTGCAATAGATAACATAAGGATGGGGCATGACATTGGTCTGTAGAATTCATTACAGGAACTCTAAATTATGCATTGGAGAACTACTATAGAATGCAGAGGGACATTAAATTGCCTGATGGAACCTGAATTCTCTGTCTGGACATAGGATGATATTTAAGGATATTAGTTTTCTGATGCTGCACAAGCATTATAAATCTACTGGTCAAAGGTTGAAGTGCTTATCTAATGACTTTTCTTCCTCTTCTTTCTTCTTTATTATTATTAATACTATCATTATAAAAGTAATCATACATATTGTAAGAGACTAAAATAGTACCAAAGGATATAAAAGGAAAAACTAAAGACTCTCCATCCCCCAGTTCCTATTTCCAAAAGGATTTCACCATTATCAGTTTCCTGTCTATTTTTATAATTATAAAATGGAGAAAAGTTTTTTTAAAAATTTAGTTAATTTATTCAGAAAATAAGGGAAGATATGACATCCAGGAAATAGAAAAGAAAAATTAGAAAATAGAAAAGATATGAAATATTATGTTATAAATATTATATTATAAATATGTTATAAAATATAAGAAAGAAAAATCAGAAAGCAATATCAAATCTTTGAATATTAAATATGTATAAAATCAGAAATTAAAGAACTTATTCAAATGCTATAAGAGAAAGTTTAGGAATAATTTCAGAAAGTAGAACCAGAAGAAAAATATGAAAAAAGCCTTTTAAAAGACAAAAATATTAGAAAATCAATGCAGGAGAATCAATATACAAATATAGTAGTTCCCAAAAAGAGATAAAAATTGAAGAAATAAAAATTTTAGATAAAGTATCAATCATTTAATTCAATAAATATATACTAAGAGTTTACCATATTCTGAACACTGTTTATAGATGCTTGTAATACATCAGAAAACAAGCTACTAAAAATGCTCTTTCCAGAGCTTACATTTCAGTAGGAGTACAGACAGAAGGTCAGTTACATAATGTGGGACAAGGTGGTGGGTGCTGGCAGAAACAAACCAAGGGAAGGGAGAATCCAGAATGGATATGGGAGGCCATTACTACTTTAAATATTATGATAACAGCTGATTAATTAGGGCAGGCCTCCTTTATACAAGTTGAGCTTTGATAAAAACTTGAGGGAGGTCATTAGCCATGAGGATATTTGAGAAAAAATTCTTCCAGAGGAAGCAGCAAAAGGAAAAAGCCATAAGTTATATGGGTACCTAACATAGCTGGAATTGAATGAGATCACTCAAGTCCATCCTAAGGCCTTTGGGTATTACAGGGAAATTGGAGAAGTCTGGGCAGAGGAGAGGCATAATCCACTTCACATTTTAAAGGGATCATTCTGGCTTTGAATTGAGAATAGACTGGATTTTGGCCTGCCATTGGGTGATTTTACGTGTTATTTTTACCTTTTGGGGAGGATAGCATAAAATTTATACTGACTAAAGGAAAAAGTTGGGAGTCTTCTTTCTATATTCTATGAAACAGCTCAAATAAGGCTGGATTTATGTATTACTTGAAATGTAGAATTGAACTTGTGAAACTATCTGGGCCTGGCATTTTTTTCATAGTTATATTATAGAATACTTTCACCACTGTTTCACTATAGCCTGTGGCCATCAGTCTACTTAAGGTTTTCTATCCCAATTCAATGTGTAGTAATTTATATTTTCAACTTCAATCAGGCTTTCAAATTTATTTGTATAGTTGTGCAAGCTCTTCTATTATAATGTTCTTAATGTCTTCTGATTTTTGACTAGTTACTTATTATCCTAATTTAAAGTATGCTAACTTTTCCCTCTTTTTCCCTGATTTGTGTGTATTTTATATGTCTAAATGATTTGTTAAAAACAATTCTTAAATATGTATATTTTGGCACATCTATTTTTTAGTGCATTAAGTCTTGTGTTTGTTTTTGTTTCCTTTTTTTTTTTTTTTTTTTTTTTAGTGTTATTAAGTAGCATCTATCACATGATGGCTAAAAGCACAGACTTAGAAGTCAGATGTCCTGGAGAATAATATTGATTTTTCCAGTAGTAATCATGTTGCTTCTTCAAAAATATAAATATAAATATATATATATTTATCTTAATGCTCTGCTAAACAGATTAATTCATCCTGTGATGCATATTCCCACAAAAGCTTTTTCTTTCCAATCCTTCTTCACTTCATTTCCAATTTATTTTTTCATTTATTTTATTGTGATCTCATTTATTCATTGATGACCTCTTGGAATTTTTCTGTTGGAGTCTTCTTCAGGGGGATGCCCTTTGTTACAACACAATTTTTCCAGCTTTTTTCATGGATAATTGAAAAGTAAAAATTGCATATGTGTAAAGTGTACAACTTGATATTTTGAGATGTGTATATAAGTACACACACATTGTTAATAATCACCACGATCAAGCTAAATAATGTAGCTATCACCTCACATAGTTACCGTCTTCTTTGGTTTTCTTTTTTGTGTGCGTGCATGTGTACGGTGAGGACACATGAGGTTTACCCTGTCAGCACATTTCAAGTACACAACACAGTATTGATAACTATAGTCACATTGCTGTACATTCTCCAGAACTTATTTTGCATAACTGAAATCTTGTACTCCTGACCAACGAAACTATGAGAGTGTCTGGGAAGTGAGATGGGGAAAACAATCTCATTTGGTATCTGTTTTCCCCCAGCATCCAGCGATTAATTACTCCCTAGAGGTAAGAATATCACAAAGTTCATTTCCCAAAATAAAACCTCACAGCTCACAGACCTTTATTTTGGTGAATTAATTAATGTTTACTTATTTTTGTGCATTTGTCTCATTTTGTTGCTGCTGAGCTGCTTACAGGTTTTGTTTTCTACACTCTGCTGTTCTTTTAGGAGTTTTAGAGCAACTAACAATTTACTTAAAATTTACATATTAGCATCCTTTGTGGAAGTATTCAGTTTCATTGTAATCCACATTTATCCCTATTTCTCCTGTAAATTATGACATGCTTATATAGTTACAGCAGTTAAGGAAGAAGGACAAAGGCTGTCTTAAGTTATTAACTTAAAAAAACCACTAGTTGTTTTCTAATTCTATTCTCCTCACTTACTATGTTTATCTTTTTCTCTATTTTAGTTTTGTTGTTTAATCTTTCTCCTAATTCTCCCAACTTCATTTCCTTTCTTAGTTTACGTCATAGCTGGTATTTGGTCCAACAAATGGTGCATTTCTCTTTATCACTTCTCAACATGAATTCATACATTATTTTTTCGTTGGTTACCAGTGGTTTCTGTAGTTCCCTAAAGATGTGTGTAATGGGCAGCCTATCAACCTGCAGTTTTCCAATCTATACAACCAAAACTCTTAAATCCTTATTTAGTGGCAGATTTTTATCTCCAACAGAACTGAATTCTGTCCCTAGACAGGATTATCATTGGCTGGGATAACCACCTGGCACCCCAAATAGATGTGCTACCTTCCATTTCCCCAGGCTACAAAGCACTGCTTATCTAGTTCACCATCCTGCCATTGACCCCACACCCCTTATGCAAGAGGTAGAAAGAGAGAAAGGTTGAAAGCATGATGTATTTCGTGATCTAGCCTCAGAAGTCACATCTCATATTTTTGTCATATTCTGTGGTCTATACAGACCAAGCCTTGTAAAATGTTGAAAAAGATGACACAAGGGCCTGAATGCCAGGAGGTGGGAATCATTGAGGACTAACTTAGAGGCTAGCTGCCATAGGCTCATTTGACAGTCCAGCTTTAAGAAGTTTTCTTTCTTATGTTTTTGTGTTGATTGCTGCATAAAAACTATTCCAAAATGTCTTGGCTTAAAAGAACAACCATTTATTTCTTGTTCTATTTCTGCAGGCAGACAACTCGATCAGGCTCAGTTGGGATGTCTCGCCTCTGCTCCATCAAGTGTTAGGTGGGCTACTGTGGTTGGATGATCCAAGATGACTCTCTACATGTGCATCTAGAGGCTGGAGCTGCCTATTGGCTGGACATCTCTCTATGTGGCCCCCCATGATTCACAGTCCAGCCCAGCCTCGTGTGACAAAGGCAGTATATTCCAGGAGGATGAAGGCACAAGTTGCATTGAGGCTCTGAGACTCACCTCATGTCATTTCTACCACATCTTATTGGCCAAAATAAATCACAAGGCCAGCCCCAATTCAAGGAGTGGAGAAGTGGACTCTATTTGCTAAGACACACATGATTTTCAGTCAGCCACATTCTTCATTACTAATGTTACATTTCTAGTTGTATCAGATTTCCTTATTTGGCTTACTAGTTTATCCTTTAAAACAGTGCTGCCCAGCCTTGTTTACCATTGAAAACACCTGGGCAGATTTTCAAACACCAGAGCTTGGATCCCACCCCAGAGAATGGGATAGACCTGAACATACGGATTTTAAAAGCTTTCTAGTCAATTCTAATGGACAGTAAAGGTGGAGAACTGTCTTGATGGGGAATCAGCTCATTTTGAGAATTTTTAACCTCTCACAAATCAGAACAAAAGGGAAACAGTATCCTTACTGATTTGGTTTATTTTTCCTCATACTTAACTGGTAATAAATGCATTAGTGTCAACAACAACAATAACAAAAATTAACCAGCAAGACTTTCAAAGCAGAAGGTTTTACCAGGCATTCTCCTCACAGTGTGATTTTTCATCATTTCTAACCAATGGAACAGTGAGGAAATATCATCACTCAACAATTTTGCCTTTGGGTCTTTTTTACACTTATTTCTTTAATATAGAAATCCTAACACCTTGTGACTTTTCTTAGTACTTCTACTCCTTAAACATGCAAAATAATTTATATAATAGGAAACTGATGTGGATCTCGGCCCGCAAGATCTGCTGTTGAGGTTTCAGTATTCCAATACATATACACATGGACTACAGACGTCCTGTGGGGGAAAAGGGACCGCACGCCCACTCTCTCAAGAGGAGAGCACTTCTCAGCGCCTCGGCCACTCCCTCAAGGGGGGAGGGCCAAGAGCCTTGCCTTGACCAGCCTTTATAGGTTTTTGAGGCCCTTAACATCAAAGAAGGTCCTCTTTACTATACAAAGGTTTGTTTTGGGTGGTTATCTTTGCAGAGACAGGAGAGGAAGTCACTGAATACATCAAAGGAGGACATTTGCAATGTAAAAGGGAAATGGTGAAAAGGCTTTGTCCCATACCTGGAGGGTCTAGCCCAGATTCTGTAAAGATAAAGATACTCAGTAAACATTTGCTTCCTCAATTCAGGGTGAGGGAGTTTTTTAGCAAGAGCAAGTCTCATAGCAGTCTAAGTACAATGCAGGCCTGATTTCCCCCTGGAGAACTTATCCGTGGACGTGGGTCCTGCCCGCCAACCTCGTTCCCCACTGGTTTTCCAAGTGGGGGCTGAGCCACATTTCCCACGCATGGAATGGTTCCCCACAGGAAACAATCTTAGCATATCAGCTAAAGAATCAGCAATCTCCTCTTATGCCTTATTTCCTGTTCAAGACAAAACGATTGTGATCACTTTCTTTGTTCATATGAAGAAAATTTCTTTCTGGTTGAATATATATCATTGCCTGGCTTAAATAATGGGTCAAAATTTTCTCACATTCAGTTGGAATTCAACCAGGGACTCACCTCAAACTATTCTATCACAACAACCATTTCAACGTCCTAAGCCTCATCTCAATCTCTGGACTTCCATTGCTGTTCACATTGGATGCTTTTATGAAGATTTTTTAAATAGAAGCCAGTCTAGACAGATTCTTAGTTACCTGCTTTCTTCTCTATCTTTTTCCCTTTATCTCACATATGCTAATGCTGTTCACATTTATATCCATTCTCACATGCATACATCTGTATCTTTCCAGGCTTCCTGATTTGAGTCATGATGCCCTGAAGGTCATATCCACCAGGTGTTCATTTTTTTACTTTACCTCCAACCACTGAGCAGAATTGGAAGTCACACCTGTGGAACAAAGAGATAAAGCACACTTTTTAATGCAACTTGTACATGTATTTTCATTCCTTTATGGCCACACCTCTTAAATCTTAGAATTTAATCTCTGGAAAGACCCCACATGCCATTTTTATCAATCAATAAAAATTATATAATCTTCTGTTTCCATTAGTCACCTGAGTACCAGGAAGCTTAGAAATAATCCAATGCTTAAACATTAGTTAACTTAATTAAGGAGGCAAAATCTGGATTTTCAGGAGGAAAATTTCTACATAAGACCCTTTCTGAGGCCTCAGTTTGGGATCCAGTTATGCATCAGTAGCTCTTTGATAAGTTACAAACTTGACCATCTTTTTGGACCATCTGGATGATAAGAACCCTCCGTTTCCTACATTTTGTTTCTTTCATCAGCAGTTCCCCACTCACCACATCTAGTAGTCTGACAAACACCATCCCAGGGACTTTGAAATACTTCATGAGAATCCGATTACACATTTCAGTGTTCCTTCTTAGGAAAGTGTGTGCCATAGGAATGAAGAAGCAGTAATGAGAAAGCAATAACACATTTGAACGCCTATCATGTGTGAGGTGTTTCATATATACTCTAGCTCATTTTCCAAGCATTTTAAGTATCTGGCATAGACATCCTGATAAAGGTTAGGCTCACAGAGGTAGTTAACCTACTGGCCTCAATCCCATAGCTGGGAAGGGGGTGCAGAAAAACAAAACAAAAAAAGAGGGGGTGGAAAGTAAAGTCAAGTTGTTTGAAACAAGGCCCAGATTCCTTCCACTTTACCAAATCATCTTGCCACATCTTTTTCACCTATAAACACATAACCTATTATGTTTTGTACACTAGATAATTAACTAATTACTGTTTTGTAATTGCTCTTATATTTCTTTTTAACTTTTTAAGAAAATATGCTTGTTATTTTTTTAGTAGATTATACAGTATAAAAGATTAAAATTTGTAAGGATTTTCTTCATTTTTCAACACACATATGTACTTCTGGCCAAATGGTGGGTTCAATACTCATAGTTGTAGGATAAACAAAGTTTTTAAAATGTTGTTATTGAGTGTGAGACATCCAAAACTGCTAGAATTCATAGGCTAGTTTTTTTCAGAAAATGTAAAACTTGCATTCGATTCTGACATATCTCTGAGTCATTCTGCTGACTGCAGTGTAGTTTCACTAGTTTTAAAAGGGTTTCTTTCCAATAAAACTTTTACCAGAGGAAATAGGTTCTTTAGCAGTGCTATAGGAAAATAATTTCAGGAAGACTCGTGAAGGAGGAGATTACCAATAGTGGCAAGATTTAATAAACCAAAAAGTGACAAGTGACAGTATACCGTCGGAGAGGCAGAGAGAGTGGGCAGGCTATAGGGTAGCAGCTGTGCAGACTCAGGAAAGGAAGTTACAGAGGAAAAAGGAGAGTCCTCTGCCATTTCTTGCTGCTCCTTTGATTACAAGTTTCATGGGGACCCTGAGAGTTTAGGAGAGAAGGTGGCAAAAAGTATGTGCTCCAAGAGAAGGTAGGGCATACGTGTGTTCTGAGGAGAGTGAACACTGGCTTCTTTTTCAGGCTTCTTTATATTCCCTTGGGTTAGGGGAAGAGCAGGTTTTCTTTCATACTATCCAATTACCTTCCTGGCTCTTCCTGGGCTTGTGACAATGCCCTATCATTATCCAATCTCTCTGCTGGATTTTCCTGGGACTTCTACCCTTACTTCTCTGATCTCTTTCCCAGATTTTCCCAGGCTTTTCCCTTCCCTTTTGTGGTCACCATTATGGCTCTACTGCAGATTCTCATAGTTGCTCTATGTCATTTGGCTTCTAGTGGGCATACACTCAGTAAAAAGAATTCCCCTAGATGATCCCTCCCACCCTGCCACATCCCCCATCTGTTAATCCAGCAGAAGGATGCTGGTTATTCCTGAGGTGACTGTTCCACTCTTGTGTTAATTATCTAAGTAACTGCCTACTCTAACAAAACCAAAACATCAGGATATAGTAAAATTATTCATCTGGGCTATTGTCCTCACCAAGGACTTTTTAAGGATGGATTATAATAATAATTTGAAATAAATCATATTAGTGGAGGCATTCTTGGAGCATATTTGGAAACATTCTACTTTGCTGCCTTCCACCAGTACCTAGCAAAAGGGAGAGGGCTGGACTCTGTGCCTCCAAAGGTAACTTGAGCTAAATCACCTTTCTGATCTCCTAGTTCACTGCCCTTACAAACCCCAGAAGTCTTGGGGTTCTGCAAAAGCCTAAAGTGGGATTGAAACTTGCTCCAGAAAGAATGACAGAGAAAGTAGAAACTCTAATTGTATTGCATATGACTATTTATAGCAGTGAGCAGGATGCGGCCTTACAACCAGAACATTATCTGCTCTGGACGTGCTGCTCAAACTGAGGAGAGCACGGTCAAACAGCTCCTTAGGATTCGGTGTCACTGGCTTGGCATACTCGTATTTTGTTTTTGTGAAATAGCATCTCCACCTTGATAAATGTCTCTTTCAATATCTTTACATGTCTCCAGCCACCCTGTTTTATTACTAAGGAGTGAAAGGAACTCTTTATTTCTGGCAAATTTGAAGCTGAATTACCACAAGACAACAGCCTTTCATCAGTATTTGGAGACATAAACAACCGCTCCCCATGGTTGGCCTGTGCTGTTCTCTGGCAGTGCAAGAAATTTATGGTGGCTCGAGTGCCAGAGAGTTTCAAGGTTGCTTTCTTTTCAGCATAAAGGGAAGAGTGAATCCGTAGCATTCTTGCACTGATTAGGCAGTCTGAGATGAACTAAGCGTTGGGGTGAGAAATTGAGTTTTGTATATAAGGACATCTCTGTGAAGGAAGAGAGGAACATCTGCCGGAAAAAAAATGTGGGTGTTAACTGGCCTTATTTAATTTCTTGGTTTGCTGTCAGGCCCTCAAAGGAATGATTACTGCCATTTAACTTAAGAGTTTCCCCAAAATGTCCATTCTTTTTTTCTAACAATGAAGATGGCTGCTCTGTTTTGCTTTAGATGTCATATGAATGGTGGAAATAGGGATATTTCTATAATAGACATTTGTATTGCTTACCTCCATTCTTAAACTGACCTGATCAAATCACATTAATTTGGCCCTTTCTTTGCACAGGATACACACATTCAGGAGCATTTAGGTGCTACTTTTATGTACAACCTATAGTGACTGTATTAGTTTCTCAAGACTTCTGTAACAAATTATCACAAACTTAGTGGCTTAAAACAGCAAAAAATGTGTTCTTTACAATTTGGGAGGGCAGAAGTTCAAAATCGAGATATCAGCAGAAGCTCTAGGGGAGATACTATTTCTTGACTCTTCCAGTTTCTGGTAGTGTTACTGAACAAAAGTGAAGTTCAGATGCCTGTTTACAAACACAGGCATAAAACAAAGGTTGGTGGGGAAGAAAAAAGGTTGCACAATTTGGCGGAGATGGGGACTGTGCAGCTCCAGGGTCTTTTCTGCAAAACACAGAGATCCCCAAAAGACTGTAACTTGAGACCAAGCCCAGAGATACCGTTCCATTTTTATCTGTCCTTCAGAGCGCGATGCTGGTAAGCAGGTGGCTCTCTGGCTTCACACTCTCTCCATTAAGTCCACATGTGCTCAGGGCCAGCTCTGCCATTGTCTCGGTGCTGCAGCTGCTTCCCACACCAGGGGTCCAAGGCCACTGCCAACCACGGCAACCAGTCATTCAGGGGCTCCACCCAAGGGGCTCAGCGCCTGAGGCTACCCAACTCCTGGATAGCAAGAGCTCCGGCCCACACATCCCATCCAATGCTAACTTCAGAGGAAGGGAAGGGGTGAGTCTCTGGTCTGCCTCCGTCATTTAAATCGCACGGCCCAAAATTCCATCTGCTCCGGCAGGTTCCAGCTTCCCCAGTCAATCCCATAGGCTAGACTGGTGGGTCTGCACCTCTCCTTGCTGCCACGTTACCCTTTGGGTACGTGTGCCTCTGTGACCAATGGTTTCCCCTTCAATCAGGAAACAGAAGGGGTAGGAGGACTTTTTAGGCTCTTGTGCAAACTCCATACAATGCTTCCCCCTGTAGCACATCTGCCAGGGGCAGGGAATCTGTCATCACATGCTGTGCTAGCTCAGTTGCTGGGGCAACACAATGCTGCCCCAGCTGGTTTGTTCACCCAGGGAGTGCAACCTCTGGCACCCTGCCTCCAGGGTTTCCTGTGGCCCCTCCTTCACTCCCTGCACAACACTGGGATCTGTAGGTGTTGCCATTGCTGGACTTAAGGCCACATCACTCCCTTCTTTGCCTCCGTAGTCACGTGGCCTCTTTCCCTTCTCTGTGTATCTCTTATAAGGATATTTTTCATTGGATTTAGGGCCCAATATTATTTCATCGTGAGATACTGAGCTTAATTACATCTACAAAGAGGTTTCCTCCCCCCCCCCCCCCCCCCCCCCCCCCCGGCACCAAATAAGATCAGTCACAGGTTCTGTGGATTAGTACCTAGGTATACCTTTTGGTGTCAATATTCAATCCACTACAATGACTGACATGCCAATAGGATCAAGTGAAATGGGACTGTGAGTGTTCACCAGATTCACAACTTTTCTGCTTATTGCTTAGGGTGAGGATCAAAGAGTAGATCGAAGCTGGAATGACCCTCAGTAATGTAAATTACATGCTACGGGTAACATGAAGGTAATGAAGTGGCTTGAGGATATTGCTGCAGAATGCATTACAGGCAAGGAAAAATATATGAAGAGAGAATTAAGGAAATTTTTAGGTAATTACTTCCCCTCAATTGCCTGGGAAGAGAAAAGTCTATTTCTCCAGGGAGATATTATCAGGGGGTAGATAAAAGAGTAGCTGTTTCAGGATTGGATCACCCATTTACCACTGTAACAAAAATGACTTTCCTAGCTCTGGAGTTGAACACTTTTGATGATTAGAAACAGGCAACCCTCTTCTGATTTTTATATTTTCTGAAGAAAACTATATAAACACATTTTTAACTAGTTAAAAGAGGATTGTTAAATGTGTTGGAGCCTTCACGTGTTTGTTCTCTAAGGTTCAACAGCACCCTCTCCAAGTACCACCCACCCTGCATTCCTGCGGCATCTGCTCCCCTGCCAGGTGAGGGGACAGATGTGGAAAAACAGAATTAGATGCCAAGGAAATGGTAGAAATGCCTTTTCCTAAGGGAATTAGACCATGTTTCATATTATTCCTCCCTCAAATTTATTCCAGGCCTTTGCTGGCACAATCTAAAATTTCCTTCTGTTCTGCATATATTGCCCACTGAACGCTTGGATTCCACCTGAGATACTCTCTGGAGAGCTGCTTTTAAAGTCTGAAATCATAATGGGATCAAAGCTACCTGATATTCTTTTGTTGAATTTATTGTATTACATGTTTATCATTTGTTTGACCACATGAGGAGGGAACGTCATTTGTATTGTTCAGTACTGAATTTTGTAGCACCCAGGACAGAGTTTATCGCTAATACACATTCGATAAGTGAATGACTTTCCCAGGTGTCTTGAGCAGCATTCTGGGGCTGTATACTTACACTTTTAGTTGTTGTTGTCCAAATCAAAAGCTAAAGTAAAAGTCATAAGTTGGATTAGTCAATGCTACTTTAAAAAGGGCTTGAATGCATATCATCTTTAAAATTCTCCTAGCCTATTAATATTCTCTACATAAAGGCAAGGAATTGATGTGGGAAGTTGTCATCCTTCCATTACTTCCTTTATGTTATTGCTGTTCCAGTTGCATACCAATACCAGACCACAGAGCATTGTACAAACCTGCAAGTTATACAAAACAAAACAAAACAAAACAACAAAAAAAGAGAAGGAACCCAGATGTGAAGTTGTGGTAGCAAGTCTGCCTTCCCCCTGTGCGTAGTGACAATGCTAGGGACACATGGGAGCGTGAAACACTAGCCAGATGCATGACTCAGAAATGAGCGGGTAACAGCCTTTGTCTCATGGGTGTCTCATAATGCAATTCCTCTCTCATAATGGGAAAAAACAGACTTGTTGAAAGGTGATTTGATTTTGTTAAAAGAAATGTCAACTTCTCATTCTCCTCAATTATTAAGTTGGTGGAATCTCATATCCTATGACACACACTTTGAGATAACTCAAAAATATTTTATGGGTTGGTAAAAGTCCAGGTGTGTCTGCATAGCTAGGTCTCCCAGATGCAAGCAGATGACTTCTTTGCCAACTCAGGGATTATGCCAAATACCATTCAATATTAAAATGCTAGACCAGAGCAAAGCTATGCAGATGTCTGTCTCTACAACTGACATTCCCCCAAATCTTCATGGGTACAGTCAGCTTGTCTTGATGCATCTATTACCCAAACCCTTTCTTGTTCCTATTGAAGTGGCCCAGGCTGGACTGAAGTTGGGTGTCTAACACACTTGCTGTCTGGGTTCAGGCAAACACATCCCAGATTCTATTTTCAGGGAGTCACTGCATGGCATGCAGGTTACATTGCTCTTTTGAAAATGTAAGAGTGAAGCTCTGCCCCTTCAGGCACCTATAGCAATGTTTGTGACTGGTGGATGTTTGATCGAGGTGGGACACAATCTCAAAGATAGGTAGAATTATCAGGGCCCTACAGAACTATTGCTAAGGATGGTGAGACAGTGAGCAGCTGGGCACACAGAGGGGTGTGATGAGCCTACAGAGTTACCCTGGCACATGTGAGAACCCAGGAGAGGAAGTGGCTCTGGATAAAACTCTGGCCCTAATAAATTCTGTGAAACACTGACCTCCAAGCAGGAGAATTGAAACCAAGAGGGTGAGAATGATTTACCAAACCAGTTCTCAGAAGAAACAGGCTAAAAGCAGATTGGAGCAGAGCTGTGTCATTGGTGAATATTCACAGTTAGCAGTTTATTACAGAGCAGTGAGGGGCGGAGGGAATGTGAGCAAATTGATTGGGAGCCAATACCCATTCCATCAGCATTTTTAAGGTACTGTAAGGGATTCCCAATTGTTGTAGAAAGGGGAATAATCAAATTTAATCAAAGATACACCAGTTAGCAAATTTGAAGATACACCAGTTAGTAAAATTTGGCTGTGACCTTCAGATTACTTCTTAAATGCATTTAATAGACATTTTATTATAATGGCTCAACTTTGAACAGATAAATACATTTCAACATCCTCAGTGGAAACTGACCTGAATGTAAATGTACAAACAAAAGGAAACTTGGACTGAAGAGTTTAAGGCAATGATGTTATTTGGAAAAATGTGGTCTACAAGATGGAAATAGTGAGGAGAAAAATAAATTAAGCTTTTCTTAAATCCTAATGAAGTTTTGCCTCCCCATTCATCATTTTTAAATTTGCTTACCTCAAAGAAGAGTTTTTAATTAACTTAATTTCAACTCAATTACTGCATTATTAAAAATAAGCTTTATAGATTTTAAGACCTAAATAAAATGTTATCAACATATTTAGCTTCATACCATCCATTGATTTAGCTGTAAAATATCTTAATATTAATCATTGGAAGGTTCAGTCTTGGGGAAAATTAAACTGTTGCTATAATGAATTTCTTATCACTGGACATTCTTAAAATGTGTGTAGTGATATGCATACAGTGAAATAAAGATCAAGAATCATGTACCCCAATATAATGTCCTTGCTGTTCTGACAAGTAAATAGTTAGGAAAATTAGATTGTTATATTCAAAACTCTGCAACTATTCTAGAACCACTGACTCAGATACTTCAAATAGGTGCATTTTATGGTATTTGAATTATATCTCAATAAAGCTACTTTTTTAAAGGAAGTAGAAATCTAATTTAAACTTGACAATATTATTAAACAACTATGGGACATATAGTCATTATTAAAAACTCAATTGTTCTGAATTACTGACATTAATTTTTTAAAGGTACTATTAATGTAACAGAAATTTATGTAGCATCAGAACAGCACATAGAGAAAGGATCAAGTTCATACTTACTAGTTAATTTTAATGTGACCTCCAATGTTTGAGTTATTAGCCATTCAATGTTAAATTATTTCTTAAAAAATTGTGATTAGAAGATTTCAAAAGATAATACTTACATATTACCCCCAGAATAAAAATGTATACAATCACTTCAGATAAGTCCTTTGCTTACACATTGAGAATTTTAGATCTTTGGTATTTTTTCATTAGGTACTGTATCAGTTGTTTCTATAGTGGTTTTCCCTATCTATTTTAATATTTCTTATTTGTGACTTTTTAAAGAATGGAGAAAATGGAAAACTCAAAAATATGAATGTATGACTATGAATGTATTCATTAGGTTGGGGTGGAGTGTAAACAACTACCAAAGTGTTAGCAAGGACATAAAGCAACTAAAATTTGGATCCATTGATTGTGGGACTGCAAAATAACAGAGCCACTTTGGACAACAGTTTGTCAGTTTCTTGTAAATTTAAAGATGCGTTTGTCATATGATCCAGCAAGCTAGGCAGAAGTTAAAAGGGATAGGGGACAAGAGAATGTTGTTAAAATAATTCTGAAAAAGAGCACCAATATTCTGACTTAAGGGAGTTCAAGTGAATTCAAAGCTCTGTTTGTATGTGTGTGCCCCATTCATTCATTTACTTGGCTGTGAGATTAACGTATATACAGGATGTAGCAAAAGTAGGCTTACAGATGTGAACACATAAGACACAGAGTTTATTCTTATGTCATTATTTATTAATTATTGTATTATTTTCTGTATGAACAACTGTAAACCTACTTTTGAACCACTCTGTACACATACATACATTCTTTTGGTACATATTTCTTAGACATAGGCATGTAGAGACATTGAGACTTGAGAATAATATTTTCTCATTTATTTTAGTGAGTGTCTACTCTGTATCCTGGAACTGTACTAAATCCTTTGTATTCGTTCACTCTTTTTAAAAAAAATTTAATCTTTATCATATTTTCTTCCATTATCCTTCACTCTTTTAATCTTTAGAGTGGCTGTTATCAGAGTGCAGTGCCAGAACCTTCAAAGGCTGCCTTTCTGGGATCCATGAGCTCCTCACTTTTCCAACTACAAATCTATTTGAAGCTGAGTTTTCTTTATACACTTCAAACTAAACAATGTATTATACCAGATTGAATGCAGAAGCAGATCAGAGCATCTGGCTGTTTTATTGTAAGCCTCACATTAAAGAGATTTACAAAGTTGTAAAACAATAACACTTTTCCCACTAAGTTTTTTTGAATGTATAGTTATTGCTTTGAAGAAAATATAATTTCTGTTAACAGATAGCTGTTATTTTTTTTAAATTAATAACTATTTTGGATGTCTTGGTTTTATAATTTATAATATTTTAATATCAAATGGTTATAACCCATATCTAACAAAGCAAAGCTCTTTTCAATCCCCGCCAAAATTTTTAAGTATAAAATTTATTAGAGAGAGATTGAGAATTGCTAATTCAGAGAAGTTCTACAAAATAGATATGATTCACCCCATTTTCAGGAGTACAATATCTTACAAATATTAATTGAAAGAGTCTCCTGACCCCTCCCCCCAACTATACTCTCTTTCCTGTGACATTCTGTGTGTTAAATTGGGAGTATTTACAAATGGTGTTTCTTTTCAAAAGAGCATGTATGCCTTTGAGATTCTCACCAAGGTAACTGTTTATTGAGGGGCCAGGGCAGGGCAATGGTAGGCTTGGACAGGCAATATTCCCAGCCTACCTACTCCCACTCTTCCCCAACATTTCCTCAAGGACCATTAGGGATATGACCTTATTAATGTGCTAGAGAAAAACTTGCAGGGAGGGGCCGGATATTTTATTGGGGAAGCTGTGGGCAGGTAATTTCCTACACCTACCTAGAACCTTTTGTTTTCCTGGTTCTTGTAAATCCACCACCTGCTTGATTCCCTGTGGGCATTTATGTGTCATTTTCAAAAACTTTGGAGTCACCAGCTTGGCTTTGAGTCTATTCCTCTGCCACTTAGCTAGCGTTTCCTCTTGGAGCACGCTGTATTTCCTCTGTGTGCCTTAAATGTCTCCTCTGTAAAATGGGGTGATGATATCCACATGATAGAAAGGCTGGGAGGATTTAATAAGCTAAAACAATTAAGTGATTACAACAGAGTACAAAGAACAAAAGTAGACACCTTCGCTTTCATCCCCCTTAACTTCTTCTCTCCTAAATGCTTTTCTCTCTTCTCCATGGATATATGGTTGAAGGTGCTCTAGATGACCTTGAGGTTTTTGATGTTTTTGTATTTTCTCTTTGCAGGGGTGGTGAGGGGAAGTTTGCAGTTCCTTCACAAATGTCTTTACAGATGTTTCAGATGAGCCCAGCTTCTTTGAAGCACAAAGTAAAAGTATTTCTCTGTTATCCTATTTTCTACCAAGAAAATTCTTTAAGATAAGAAGAACTTATCCACATTTCATTATTGAAAGGCAGAGACCCATCAGAATAAAGACAGTGCCTGAGTCTGGCTGGATCTCCAGTATAAACCACTGTCTCTTCCTTTCCCTTGCTCTTCTTTCTCATTACCCTTCGGCCTTGAGCAGGGCCAGGGAGGGGTGAGTGATGCTGCATAATGTCCAGGAACCTCATGCCATGTGTAGAGACTCTCTTGATGATATTCCTTTCTATTGCTTATCTGTTTCTTTTGTAGGTGACCAGAAGATAAATCAGCAAAGTACAACTGTTACAGAACAGACACGGGGTGGGGGGAACAATATACCGAATGAACCTGCCCTTGTACTCCGGGGTACCCCCACACCATATTAGGTTTGCCTTGCCTGCCGCCAGGGAAAAGACTTCTTTCAATGCCAGGTATTGGTGAAAAGGAAAGGGATTATTTATTTAAAGAGTTATACAAACTTAAGAGTAATAACCTAATGTCTTCATTGAGATCCCAAAGTCCTTTAGAATACCCCCAAATGCACAGCCCTTCCTTCCCCCTCTGCCCAGTCTGGGGTACCATATCTCAGAAAAAGAAATAGAAGTCCATGGTTCTCTGCCCAAGTCTCATGGTTCCAAAAAGACCCACATGGATGCTGCACCTGGGTTTAAATCCCAGCGTCAATCTTCCTCTGTAGCACCATTTCCGACTCCTCCCATGATTGGACACAGTGGCCAGCATTCCTGTATTTTTCCAGCTTTACTGTGCTGCCACAGAAAGTCCGGGCAGGTGTGGCCCTGTGGCATGGAGCCAATCATCTCCAAGCTCTTACACAGGCTCTGTAACCAGGGGGAGTTGCCTCCCAGTTACATCATGGGTTGAAGTCACTCCCATCCCCCTGGCTCAAAGCATGGCCACAGCTATTTAACGTATCTATGAAACCAGTTAAAGGTTATATGTATGTTAAAAGACCATTCTAGATGTTAGCAGCAAAACTGTTGCTATTCAAAACAACTGTCAACGGCCCTGCTCCATGCATCCTATCCCCCAGCTCAGACTTGTAGGGGTGAGGACATCCTATATATGTATTTTTCTAATATTTCCTGGACACCAAATTCTGGACCCCATTACAAATCCCCATTTGCCCCATCCACTTGGGCTGCACCCTGTTACACAACTTGTTTACACATATTAAGCAGTCCTTTAAATACTCTATGAATCTCTAACCACAGCAAATAAAGTTTGAACCATGTATAATTTTTGACATTCATCCATTTTTGACATACAAAAATGGCAATTTGAACCTAACAATCATCAGGCAAAAGAACCTTGAATGGGTTAAGGAGAGACCAGCAACCTTAAGATAGCTATCCATGCTAGTAAGAAAAAGTTCAGATCAAGGTCTCCAGGAAAATAATTTAGTAGAAATCAAGGTGCGGAAGAAAGTTTGAAAGAACTACATTCATCAGTTAGTAGTTATCACTACAAAATAGCACTAATAGAGCAAAATGTCTCATTTCAATAGTTGTCTTAAGCCAGGTACAAGTTAAGGGTACTGCACATTACTTGGGGAGTCTGAGTCAAAAAGAAGGAGATAAATATAGAAGGAGGGATGAATAACTGTGCCTACCCCTCTGTCAGAGCTTCATAAAAATTAGTGAGACACTAGCCCTGCTCCAGCTCAGACACTTTCATATTTATCAGCAGTAAAAAGTGCTGATGGAAGCCTCTTCATTACTCCTTCAGCCTCCATGAGGCATTAGCAAAATATTTCAGTTTTATACTCCTTCCACTTCACAACTCAATAGCTACTTAATTCAAAACATTGTGCTTTGGGGGACTGAATTCACTTCAAAGGAGAATAAAGAGTTTCTTGCTGTAGGAGAAAATATAAAATCAGTATTATGTTTATTATTAATAGAACTTCCATAATGGAGGATTGGATGAAGTACTATAACTACATTTTAAAAGTTCTTTATTCCACCAAATAATTTATAAAGTGCCACACAAAATACAACTTCTTCCTTAACTCTTACAATTTGAAAAAGGTTTCTGGGAATATGTCCTCTTAAATACTGAATGCTCATGCTTATAACAATGGGGCTGCTTCATTCAATGTATTTCTATGTTTCAAGAAACTAAAAGTGTAGGATTTATTAAAATAATTCACTTCTTAAGTAAGAATCAAGCCTGAGCCATAACAGAAGTGGGTCATTTTACCTCATTCAGGTAGATGGTATTTATTTGTGCTTATAAAAAACTGGAGTTTTGGAACCTCAATATGTCTAAGAGGAGATTGGTGTTTCTGAAACTGATACACGCCCAGGCCTCTTTGCATCAACCACTCATATCCTATTCCCACAAGCCATTATCCGAGCAGAGGCGAATTAATGTGAGTAGCCAAGAGCAATTAATAAATGCCAATGGAACAAGGTATTCTTGGTAGTCACAAGCAGAGATCACAAAAGAGTCTTGGGCTAAGCTTGATTTTGATTATATTGTATGTTTCCTCTTCATTAATTAGAGGACCTCATGAAGGATACACTTGTCTGTAGCTATTAGGTCAACATCTGGACCCTTCAGCTCACAACTTTACAAGTGGCAGTCCATTTCACAAAATAGCTAAGAGCTTTCAGCAAAAATAATCAAGACAAATGCTCTGGAAACCCCCCCCCCCAAAAAAAAATGGCTCAAAAGTACCTCATTTAAGAGAGTTTGAACATGAAGCTTATCTCAGTAAGGACAGTCTAGGTTATGATGCAGTAAAAGTAACCCCAAACTTTTGTATTGTGACTTAGAACAATACAAATTTACTTCTCGTTCATCCTCACTCAGTCACGAGGCAGGACCACTATCATTTCAGGCTGAATTAGTCCTGTGGCCCCACCGTGCCAGCTTCTGCTTCCACAGGACACAGGAAGAAGAGACAACTCAAAAGTCAAGTGTCAACAATTAAGTGCTACAGCCTAGAAGTCACACATACATTTCCACTCAAGCTTCCTTGGCCAAAGAAGTCCCATGGGTGTGCATTTCATGAAGGGGCAGGAAAATGAGATCATTTTATATGTCCAAACAGGGAGGAGAATTTAAAATATTGGTGAGCCACACTGATAACAAGGGCAAAGTATGAATTAAATAAAGACTTTGCCTGCATTTAAAACCATAGGATTGGAAATTGCTGGAACAAATCCATCATTAGAGAAGGGAGGTTCAGAGATGATTTACTTCAATAAATTTAAACCCTTCTTGAATAAAGAATCTTTATGTTCTCCTCACGTAACTCCTATATGTGAATTAGGCTTATTGATTGATTTGATTTATTGATTCTCTTGAGGCCAAATCCCTATGACAAGAGGTCTTTTGGGACAGGGTTGGTCATTGTCAGTCTCCTGGGATGAGCCCTATCTCAGCCTCATTCATGGTATCCCATTTATTACGCAAAAATAATACTCATTTAAAAAATACTCTCAAATTTTCTAACTTTCTGAGGCTTTTCTCCAAGGACATAACACACTGTTAATCGTTAACATGCTTCTTTATTAGAAGCAATAAAAGTTCTCTTCCCCAGTCATACTCAAGTAAAAAGTTCTGTAACAATTGGTCTTGGAGCACTCAGCAAATTTTGTCACCCTTATAACTTCTTTTTTTAGTGATACCTGAACATCGCATGTTATCTTGGTTCAAGGACAGTGGCTAATAGGCATAAATTGATTCAATTTATTTAAAATGAGCTGCATGAGTGACCTGAATGGGATGTCCTAGTTATTGAAGGAGAAACCTTGCATTTTCCCGCTCACTGCACCGTACAGAGAGCTGTTGTCGGCAGGCGGGAGGCAGAACAGGAAAGGTGGGGAGAAAATGAATTAATGCCATAGCCAATGATTCTGAAAAAGCCTCCTGGTCTGAAACTGATAACATGGGGTGAGACTGGTTGAAGGATTTTAGTACTCTGTGTAAGGGGGGCAGTGAAAATCAAAAAGGTCAGGTCAAAGCAATCAGTAGAATTTACTCAAACATCTGTAGCTTCTTAGGGCTTTTAATGAGAATTTCCATATTAACATTTGGTTCTACCAGGGTACTGCATAATTTTCTACTCAATTTACCCCTGACAGGTTACAGACATAACAGCGTTCTTATCAAATTGACTTTCCATAATGTGGAAAGACACAGAAGTTTTATGATATTCTTTGTAGAGTAAGGGGGAGAATATGAGAGAGAAAATAACTTTAAGGCAAGGAAACCAAACCAGGCTCCTTTGAATATTTATCACACTTTTTATTTTTTCATACATTTTTAATATTCATCAAAAATACATTAACAGTTCTGTTTTACTTCAGCCTGGGATCATTTACAAAGTAGACAGCAGTACTCAGAGCTAAACAGTGAGTCTCTACCTCAGCAACAGAAATTAATTGGGTTTAGGAAATAAATTCATTATCTCAGTTATGAACTGAAGGTGTGGATTCAGTTTCTAGAAGTTTTCTTACCAAAAGAAATTCAGAAGAAATTTAGGAATCAGCTGAAAAGTGGAGCATTGAGTCAAAATGGAAGACCCTGAGTTCCAAGATTCTAAGACTAAACACTATTAATAGTTTGTTAACAAATAATTTACTTTCAAATGTTATGAAACCTTTGTGGTGGGACTAAGAATTGATCACCTACACCTGCTTCTTAAAGGAGGCTAGAACTATTCTCAGAGGCTAGGTCTGAGTCACCTGCCCTACAGCTATTACTGGAGATAGAACTCCACTTACAATATCTGGATGGAAAATGTTTAGATAATGCTTCTCCAAGGAACCGGTCTATTGGACTCTTTATTCCTAGAACTGGGAAGTGTGTTTTAGGTAGGATCTACATGTGCAATAGCTCTCTCTCCTCTCTCAAATTCATCTAATTCAATTTTGCCTTTATGGAAGAATGCTTTGATTTGAAATTAGCTTCTGCTAGAGCTCCATTCACAGAAATTTTAATATAATTGGTCTGGGGATGGATCAACTGAGGTTAAAATTGAGGACTGAAGTCATGTTATTATTTTGTTAAGAAGAAAAAAATGTAGAAATAATTGACAACTAATACATAAAACAAAGAAAAATTGCACATATAATGTTTAACAAAGTGTTAGGCAGACAAAAATTAGACATGATTTTAATATCTTGACGACATAAACAATATAAAATGGTTTGACCTTGACGATTGTCACTGTCTTCTTGAAGAGGTCTAGGAGGTCATCATATTACACATGTGGTCCTAGTTACCACTTGGCCCTGCCTAGAACAGTATTTTAATACTCAAAGTTAGATGAAAGCTCTTTGCTAATTTCCTACTTTTAAAGTTAATCTATAGAGAATGTGTAGAACACACAATTTTGGTGTAAGAGAGAGTAAACGATGCTAAGCTTGACAATATAAAAGCAAATATATACCTGAAAGAAAATGAAATATAGAAAAGAAGGAGGAAGCATAGGCAGATACGATGCTAAAGTTGATATAAATAGAGATATGATACAAGCAAACCATAGAGCTGAAACAATGAAACTACCATACATGGGCAATGGGGAGTAAAGTGAGTTAAACCCTCATCTTTCACAACACCGAGTCAACAGACTTCATATAAAGTTAATAAGTCAAGAAATAATAGATATGCTCTGTAAATGTAAGGAATTAACAAAGGAAAAGAAAATGAAAATAAGAGCTGGGACAAGAGAGAGGAGGAATATGTCATAAGCATTTAAGTACTCTTTAGATTTTAAAAACAAACACTTGTGACTTTTTGAAAAGGAAAGAATAAAGAAGGTATTAATGAAATAACTGGGAAATATGCACTACATTGATTTACAGCATAGTCAAGAGCAGAGAACATCCATTTATAACCTTGACAGTTCAGAGAGCAGTGGGTGGAAAGCAGTTTTCACAAGCACACATTTCTGGTCCCCACTGGGACTGCGGAAAAGAGAAGGAGCAGGGATAGGCAGGTGTGTACTAAAGACTAGTTACAGCCTGGAACCCAGGCTTTGCCATTTGAGTTATGAGCTTTGGCCTCCCCAAGGAAGGTCCTTGCAACACAGACATTTAGAAATCCAGACAGATACACCCAGAGTTTATGATGGTGCAGCTGTGTTCTGCTAATTTCACATAATCAGAAAGACACAAATCACAGATGCAAATCAAGTCATTCATGTAATTAAAGAAAAATGATCTAGGGATAAACAAAGGGTGGGGGCTTCCTCCTGAACGTGTGAACAAGGGTCTAAGTGTTCTACTGGGTGGAACCCACTGGAGAAACTCAAAAAAGAGAAGCCAGCTCAGAGAATATTAAGATTGGTAGAAACTCAAGACTTTTCTCATCTAGGGTTCTTAACCTGGGTAGAATGTAGGGACCCATATACTGGGAAGAAAAAATAAAAATATGTTCACTAGCCCCTATCTGAAATATGGTTCCTTAAACTGTGAATGAAAGCAGCCAACCATAAGAACGCTAGCAGTCCTGAAACCCTGACACTTATATAAATGCCAAGTAATTTTATGTGGCATCACTGTTGCTTCAGATATCTAAAAATATGGTTGTCACTCATTATTTTTAATATTATGGTAGTCCATAGATCCACCAATAGATCTTATTATTTAATGCATTAACAAATAAGTGCATTATGTTACTCTGACCCAGATATGTTTTTAATATTTTATTACTCTATTTCAGTAAAAGCCATTACCTTTGTAACCCTGCGTGTTTTATTGTAAGCAACTAAAAATTAATTTTGAGCAGAAGTCTATAGGCTTCACCAGTCTTCCCATGGGGTCTATTACACACAAAAGTTAAGAATCTCTGGACCCCTACTCTATTAGTTTTCTATTTTTGTACAAACCATTACCACAAATTTAGAGCCTCCAATACCACAATTTATTATCTCCCAGTTTCTGTGGGTCAGGAGTCACAGCACAGTTTAGCTGTATCTACTGCTCTGGGTCTCACAAGACTAAAATCATGTGTTCTGAGCTGGGCTTCTCATCTGGAGTTCAGCTCTTCTTTCAAGCTTCTTCAGATTGCTGGCAGAATTTAATTTCTTGTGACTATTGTAGGTCTGATACTTTCAGCTCCTCAGGGCTGCACACTCTTCCTACCATGTGTGGTTCTTTCTGCAATATAGAAGTTTGCTTCCTTCTGGGTGAGAAGGAGGCAGACTTCTTTTTAACTTCTTTTATTTCTGACCTATAAACCCTCTTTTAGGAGTTCAGCTGATTAGGTCAGGCCCACCCAAAATAATCTTCGAGTCAGCTGAAAGAGCTTGGCAAGGAGAGCATCTAGGTTTCACCACCTCCCGTACCATTTAGCAGTTTGCTTTAAGAATTGTATCCCTTTCAAATATTTGGCTTTCCCAGCTGACAGCTGTACCCTGATGTAGACCCTTCAGGCCAGAGTCTGTGTGTTGTGTCTGTGACAAACAAATTCACATGAACTACAGAAGTCCTGTGGAGAAAAAAGGATGGCATGGCCGCTCTCTGAGAGAGAGAGGGCCCCGACCCCTGCCTGAACAGGCTTTCATTGCTTTTCTGGGCACATTACATCGAGGATGGTCCTCATTTACTATGCATGGTTTCGGTTTTGCTTTAGGTGGTTACATTTTACAGATAACAAAGGAGAGAGAGTTGCTAATTACTACAAAGAAAAAGGATATTTGCAAATGCAAGGGAAAAAGTTGTTGAACTGGTTACACTCCATACTTGGGAGGTTTAGCATAGATTTTAGGAAGTTACTTTAAAGATATGCAGTAAACATTCGCTGCCTCAATTCAGGGTGAGGGAGTTTTAGCAAAAAGTAAGCCTCATAGCAGCCTAGGTACAATGCAGACCTGATTCCCCACAGGAAAATCTATCTGTGGGCTTGGGTCCTGTGTGCCAACTTGCTTCCCCCCGGTTTTGCGAATCAGGGGCTGGGCTACATTCGCCATGCCATGCGGATAGGTTCCCTATAGTACCCTAATGAAGGGTACACTGCACTGCTAATACAGTAAGTCCTTAAATAATGTCTTCTAGTTCTTCATCATTTCATTATAATGTTGATGAGATGCCACAGAAACTTAACTCTTGTTTGCATCAATTAGCCTATGGTAAAATTGGTTTTGTCACATGTTGTTTCATTTATTGTTGCAGAATCTATGGATGACGTTAAGTGAGGACTTAACCATGCTATACTATGAACAAGTGTATCAGCACAAAATGCTTGAGGAAGGGGAAAGCTAAAGGGTTAGGAAAACCTTGAAAAGCAGAAGTGGAGCTCATAATCCCAGATTTGTCTACTTAATGCTTTTGCCAAGGTGCACACTTGGCTCTGGTCTGCCTCCCAAAATATGCGCAGTAAGTATTGAAGGCCCAAGAGGTGGATTTTCACTGAAAGAGGCTCCTCTACACTGTGATGACTCAACAACTAAGGTTAATTTACATTAACCTCCACAAGTGAATTGAGCCACTGTACCCAACCCTCCTATTTGTTAGATCCCTACTCAAAGCAGGACAAGGCCCCCTCTGCAATGCACCTGATACTCCCAAGTCTCAGTTTTGTCCAGCAAAGAGCAAACCTGGGAAGTCCAGAATGGTTTCAGGTAATGCTTCCTCAGTAGATTGCATACCATTCAAACTGGCTTCTATCCTTCTAGTGGAAGTGAAAAGGTGAGTTTATACTTAGAATCTGTCCTAAGGATTTGGGATTGATAGGGGCCCAATTAGAGGGCAGCTTTTTTTAGAAGCCTAAGGAGTGAGCAGATCTTCGGTTATATATATATTTTAAAAATATCACCCTCATTCTAAAATATAATGACTTTTACAGAGCTTCAAGCCATGCCTGAGTGGGCTCTTCCCTCTTCAGAAATAGTTTGCTGAGTTTCAAGTACCATTAGCCATATTGGGAACAAGCATACTTGCTGCTCAGAAGATAATTGATGTCCCAAGAGGGTCGTGTTGAGGAGAGAGATAAGAAACCTTGGATGGCAGTTAAATAAGAGATTCATAAACACAAAAACAAGTGGGGGAACTCTCAAATAGGTAAATTTCAGTCTTAGCCTTTTCTGTCACTCAGATCCTCTGACACTGTGATGAACTGAAGGACCCTGCTTTAGGTTAAATTTTTTAAATGTATAAAGTACATGGACATGGACAATAGGCTGGGAATTGACTGTGGGAGAGGTGTGTGTGGGAGGGTTGGGCATGGGAGAGCACGGGGGTAAATTGGGACAACTGTAATTAAACAAGATAAAAAATGTAAAATAAATGCATAAAGTGAATTGCAAAATGGTGCAAACTGAAAGCTGAATTAGACTGAAATTTAGCAACTAAGTATTAAAAAAACAAAAATTCATGATATAGTAATGTTTTTGCTTCTTTTCCAACATTAAATAACAAGAACTAGTAGACAGTCTAATAATATAATTGAAAAATAGTGATTCAAGAGTAAATGACATTTTAAGATATTTGGAACAATTGTATTGTGAGATTAAAATAGCTCTGATTTCTATTGATGTCAAAGACCCAGATACTGCTAATAATATTGTAACTGATTACCTATACATATCATTGAAGAGCACACTGAATTTCGGTGAAATGAAAGTGTTTTACTTTTTCCCTTAGACATTTATGGACCCTCCTCCCACCTACACTATTTGGATATGTGGACTCCAGGTCAAGAACCAGTGAAAATAACCTGGTAACTGCAGATTAAACCATTCACATCAAGAAAGTCTAATCTTCCTTTACATTGACTAGATTAAGCTCATAATCGCTAACTCTCATTATCTTTTCTGTAGTTTCAAAGAGTTTGAGAACTGATATAGTAGGCAGACAGGCATAAGCAGAATAGGGCAGGTACAGAGAAGGTCAACAGGGTGGAAAGCCTCAGGTACCTAGCAATGGACAGAACTGGGATGAAAAGTGTTGCAGGGCAGGACATCTCCCCCAGGGTGACCTTTCCTCTCCTAGCATATTGCTAGTGAGGGGTAGACCCCCTTAGAGGAGGAACAAGGGGGCTAAAGAAAAGACTCAGGTGACTCCGATACAAGCCCTTGCATGACCACTTCCTTAAGTGTTAAGCCCCCAAGGCAATGAGGTTCTGACTTACATCAAATAATCTTAGGCACAAAGGCTCAGGCCTGTTTGACCACAGAGACAAAGTCTTCTTCAAATTAGAGATAATATTTAGGCCTCAGTTGTGTTTCAGCTCCAGGCCCAGAACAGCAGCAAAACCAAAGGAAGGAACACCAGGACCAAAGCAATTACTGTCTGTCTCTCTCTGTCTCTCTCTCTTTCTCTCTTTCTCATGACTCTGCCTTTCCTTATCCCTTTGCTCAAGGCCTATACCTTGCTTTCTCTTTTCTAAGTTCCAAGGACCTACTTTTGCCTCTCTAACTTGTTTTCTGAGTCACTTCTACCTCCGTGACTTTCTAAATAAACTTTCTTTTATAATTAGAGTTCTTGACTCTGAATTCTTTTCTTAACAGAACTCAAGGACCAAGGTCTAACATCTGGTGCTGTTTTGCTGTTAACAAGAACAATGAAGGAGAATGAACTTTCTGTAGAATTTTAAAACCATACTGGACTAGTGAAAGAGTAAAAAACACTATTTAATTTTAATCCTGACTCTATGGAGTCAAAGATATGCACAATATGCAAATATATGCAATTAGTTTTTGAATTAGCATACTGACCCTGGAGCACTGACACAGAAACAAAATAAAAATAAAAATCAGAGCATAGTTTTTGAGCATCATGAGGCATGAGAATGTTGGCTTGCTGCCTAGAGCTCAGAGTGTACCTTCTACCATTTTGTCGATGACAACAGAGCAGATTCCAAGTGAAGTACCTTTTCTCCAGGGAGAAATTCACAGCCAACCTCCATATGGGAAAGATCCAGATTATATTTCCCTCTGAGTAATTAAGTCCATTTCATCTTATCATACTTAAGGAAATCCCCAAATACAAAAATACACATTTATAATCACATTTGAAGTAGCACTTATTATTCCCATTAAAAAAGATACTTTGCTTCACAAAATAATTTCCTGTAGTGTTATTAATTCTATGAACTCAATGAATGACCACCTGGTGCCAGGAACTCTGCTAGGTGATAAGGGTATAAGCATGAATAAGAAAAATACCTTGTTCTAGAGGAACTCATTATTTGGTGGAAATTCCTTGAAATAAGGGTTCATTTTGATCACTATTGTTTTAAAACTTGTTAGGCTTGGTAGAAACACTGTGTTCATTGGGCAGGAGAACTTGAAAGCAGAGCTTTAGAAGCCATGATTAATTGAAGACAGTGACTAGACATAAAGATAAAGCTTCCCAGAATTCCAAGGTGAAAAGGAAATAAAGCAAGACTATCTTTTTTCTCACGGCAGCAGATAGCTAAGATCATGCCTCTAAGTCTCATTTTGGGAACAGGTGTTTTTGGAAGAGACAGCCACAAGAAACTCTAAGAGAAATGTGGAACAAGAATGAAGCCAGATAACCATTCTGACAGGTGCAAGATGGTATTTCATAGTGGTTTTATTTAGTCTGCATTTCTCTGATGACTAGTGATGTTGAGCATCTTTTCATATGTCTTTTGGTCATCTGTATGTCCTCTTTGGAGAAGTGTCTATTGAGGTCCTTTGCCCATTTTTTAATTGGGTTGTTTCTTTTTTTGGTGTTGAGTTTTGTAAGTATGTTATAAATTTTGGATATAAACCCCTTATCAGATACATTGACAAATATGTTCTCCCATTCTTTGGGTTGTCTTTTTATTTTGTTGATGATTTCCTTTGCTGTGCAAAAACTTTTTAGTTTGATGTTCTCCCATTTGTTCACTTTTTGTTTTATTTCCCTTGCTTAGGGAGATATATCTGATATAATATTGCTACAAGCAATGTCCGAGATTTTGCTGCCTAGGTTTTCTTCTAGGACTTTTATGGTTGCGGGTCTAACATTTAGGTCTTTGATCCATTTTGAATTTATTATTTTGTGTGGGGTAAGAAGGTGGTCTCGTTTTATTGTTTTGCACATATCTGTCCAATTTTCCCAACACCATTTATCAAATAAACTATTTTTAGCCCATTGTATGAGCTATAGTCCCACTTCTGGGAATATATCCAAAGGAACCCAAAACCCTAATTCAAAAAGACCATAAACATCCATATGGTTATTGCAACATTATTTACAATCACCAAGGTATGGAAGCAGCCTGAGTGTTCATCAATAGATTGGATAAAACGACTATGGGACATTTTACATGACGGAATACTACTCAGCCATAATAAAAGAAGAAAATTTCACCCTTTCAACAGTATGGGAGGACCTGGAGAACATTATTCCAAGTGAAATAATGATTCCAAGCCAGCCAGAGAAAGATAAATAGCATATGATTTCACTCATATGTGGGATGAAATGAACAAACTGATCGAACAAGCAAAACAGAGACAGACTTGTAGATGGAGAACAGATGCCAGCTAGTGATGGGGAGGTTAGAAGGGATGGAGAGATTGAGCAAAAAGGAAAAAGGACTCATGGGCATGGACAAAAGTGTAGTGATTGCTGGGGGGATGGGTTATAGGGTATAGGGAGACTGAATGGTGGTGGAAAAAAATGCAATAAAGATTAAATTAAGAATAAAAAAGAGTGAAGCCATGAATACAGTGGGCCTATCTGCCTTCCCCATGGGACAGTTAGTGTACACCTTCAATACATTTTGTGTGGCTGAATTTCTCCTAGAAGCTGGAGAAAGGATGGACATTGGAACCAGACAAAGAAAGGCTAAATAGATCTGTTTAAACAATCACAAGATGAGAGATGCACGGGGTCATGCCACTGTGAGAAATGCACAGAAACCATGGGCATGGGGAATTAGAACCTCATTCCCTCAGTGCTCTGGAGGGCAGAGAAGTTTCAGAGAACATTAGGGTCATGTGAGAAGTACAACCATGTACACTTGTTCATGAGCACCACTGTTGTGTAACATGAAGTGCACCTTGAATGAAGGTGTTAAATATATGATCCAGAAATAAATCTTAACAAAAGGATTAAAACCATAGAATTGACAGTTGTGCAATAGACTGTGAATGACTGAAAATGGTGTGGGAATGTGTATTTTCTATCTTCATGCTACAAAGGTGTTTGGCTCATTGTGTACTGGAAGTCAGCAACTTTCTTTTCCAGTAACATAAACAACTCTCCCAAGTTATATCCCCAACAAAATGGCTTGGTTGGATTCATTTCCCCCACCCCGCACTCCCCCCCAAAAAAACTACTTGTAGATTTTGTGTGCCCCTAGCAATGCATGGTAGAAGGTAGGCTCTTTGTCTGTAGTTAAGGTCCCAGGTCTCTAGAACCTTAAAGAGAAGGTGCTTATGGATTCAGAGTGTCAAGGTCATAGCCAGGGCACATCTGGACAACAGAAGTACCTGGATAATTCATCAGGTAGAGAAAGACAGGGAGCCTGATTATATCACAGATTTTGTCTGCTTGGTGCTGTGAGTTCCAAGTGCTAAAAAGACAGGAAATATGCTATGTGATGTTGACACACACACACACACACACACACACACACACACACACTTCTGACTTTTTTTTTAAACATATAAAAACCCCAGTTAGGCAGAAGAAATTAAAAAGAAAACTTGTGAAAGAAGAAAATGATGAAGTGTCTTATAGGCCTTTTTCAAAGAAGGAAAAAAATCTATATTAAGACCCTGAATTTGAATTAACAGAAGGCAAATGGGGAAGATACACAAGAGCAGCAGCAGCAGATAGGCAAGCTGTGGGGGGCTGATTCAACTGGTCTTCCCTTCTAATTTCTTTTGATCCTTCCGTGGGGGTATATCTATATAGAAAGAGTCTGGGGAACAGTGGTTTGGAGCTAAAAATGGGGGTCTTAGAATTTCCCTTGAAATTGCAAGTCCCCAACACAAATGTTTTATTTAGATTTTATGTTTCAGATTGTCTTCATTTGCATCCCCTGAGATTCTTGGAAAAAAGATTGAGTCAGGGAGTTGTAATCAAAGCATTTTCTGTGGCATGCTCTCAGGAGCTTCCTATAAGAAAGAGAGAAAGTTGTGACTGGACATAGAAAATCTGACCCTCCGTGCAGTTACTACACAGTCCTTGTCCACTCTACAGGGAGCTCTGGAGCTGGGATGACCTTCTCAGTTGTCTCAAATGAGGCAAAGTGGTCAGGCCCTTGTATCATTACTCAGTCATTGCCTCTGCTGCCTAGCCTTAAGAAAGGCAGTCTCCTGAGGCCAAGGGCAAATTCCAGGGAGGGCCCTGTAGGGGAAATCACTTTAGATGCAATATGGCTCCAGCAACAAGTGTGTCTGGGAAATGTTGGGCTGTTTAACTCTCCACAGCCTCAGGTTTAGCTGACTCCCCAGAACACTGGCATGCCCCCAGGAAGGAGGTTAATGAATGTGTAGAGTGTGATAGCTGCCTGATGTTATCTGCCCACTTAGGAATGCATTGTTCTTTCTGGTGGTCTAGTGACTGCCCACCATATGGTTTTACTATTAATCCCTTATAAGAAGGGACCCTGTCCTAGGAGGGATGTGGCTTCTTCCTGGCCAGCCACTATTGAAAGTAGCTCTTTTGCCTGTGTATGTAAGTTTCTCCTATTAAAACTCTTATGAATATGAGTAAGGCTATATGTTGGTTCTTTGGCATCAATCTTAAATTTAGATTTTTGGGGCTTTCCCCCAATAGGTCCCTATTGTGAATAGTTAACAAGTAAAATTTTTTATAGCTGGGGGTGAGAGTATTGCCCTGAAGAAAGGATCTGGATGATGCTCCATACAGATCAGTGAAAAATGAAGCATATTGGAAATTATGGAGGCCTAAATGCCCTCCTCACCACGCTTCTCCTCCTCAAATTCTCAGGCAGGGTTCCAATGTGAGCCAAGGCTAGAAGCAGTCAGAGCCTGATTTACTCTTGTTAAAAAGCAAAATTTCCCTAACTGGTGTGGATCAGTGTATTGGGTGTCATCCTGCAACCTGAAAGGTCACTGGTTCGATTCGTGGTCAGGGCACACACCTGGGTTGCAGGCCAGGTCCCCATTTGGGGGCTTGGAAGAAGCAACAAGTTGATGTTTCTCTCAGCACATCTATGTTTCTCTCCCTTTCTCCCTCCCTTCCCTTCTCTCTAAAAATAAATAAATAAATAAATAAATAATCTTTCAAAAACAAAATTCAACAAGTAAATTTGGAGATCTGATTGGGTTTATTAAGCAATTCATGAATTGGGCATTATCCCATTTAGCAACTGGAAGGGCGCTCCAAGATGAGTGGTATAAAATGGAAGGTGTTTCTAGAAAGATGGGTGGGGAAAGGGAGCTGTTAACAAAAGAAAAGATCAAATTATTTTTGGCCTGGACTTTTCTTTGGGGAAAGAGAATGGGAAGTGTTTTACCCTGCAGATTGCCTTATGGTGCTTGACCAGAATATTCCATACTGGTTACTTAACATTATGTTTCTGGGAGAGGTTGAAACTGCAATTAGATCAGGGTTGGTATCATGGGCTTTTAGCACAAGTGATGGCATTTTGGGCTTGTGGTTTCCTCTTTAACACCCCGAGCACATCTCTCATGTGATCCATTGTCATCATTCCCTTTGAACATCAGCAATGCCTCACGTTGAATCACAAACTGCCCATTGCTACTCCTGTACCCCCAGCTAAATTATTCTGATCATCAATTTCCAGCATTGGGGGTGAGGGGAGTCCTATAATAACAAGCAATTCTCAAACACCAGCTGGGTGTCCTACAATTCAATTCTGATACTATCTACCTAGAAATAGCAACAGATGCCACAGGTTAAGGGTTCAGTCCTCTAAAACTGCCCCTGCTCCTCCATTTCAGACACCAATGTAAAGTTCAGGTTGTCTCTTGTACTTCTGACCAATTGGCTACAGACAGGAGTTTCCAATGATCTTGGATTTGATTAATTTGCTAGAGTGACTAAACAAACTCAGAGAAATATTTACCTACTGGATTACCAGTTTATTCTACAAGGATATGTATAACTCAGGAATGGCCAGATAGAAGAGATGCACAGGACAAAGAATGAGGGAAAGGCATGGAGATTCCTACCCCTCTCCAGGAGCATCACTCTCCCTAGTCTCCATGTGTTCACCAACCCGAAAGCTCTTTGAATCTCAAGAATTTTGGGTTTTGACACATAGGCACACTGATTAAATCCTTGGTCATTGGCAATAGATCTAACCCCAAGATCCTCTCCCCTCCTGGGAAGATGGGGACTGACTAAAATTCTAACACTTTAATCACGTGGTTGGTTTTCCTGGTAACTAGCTTCCATCCTTTGGTTTCTGATTAAAAAGTCAACTAATTAACATAACAACAGATATCTTTATTGTGGTCATCCAGGAAATTCCAATGGTTTTAAGAGCTTTGCTTCAGAAAGGAGATGAAAACCAAATACATATTTATTATAAGTCACAACATTACACAAGCTCTTAAAAACATGGCTAGATTCTCTCTTGTTCCAACTGAGCCTCTGAGTCTTCTAGAATTAGAGAATGTTTGTACTAGAAATGCCTCAGCAATCTGCTACACACCTCCTGTTTTTTAGCTAAGCTGAAGGGAATCAGACAGAAGCCACAGAGCAAGTATTAATGTCAGCTTCCCACCAGTATACAGAATGAAAGAGAAGAGAAATCAGTGAGGAGCCTTGGGCAGAGACTAGTACTTGGACTCCTTCGAGACTTTAAATACAGTATTCTGAGAGGTTGGGAAGGATGCAACTCAGGTACTAAATATGAAGGTTACAAACTGTGCCATTTTATTTTCTTTTCCTTCAACCCAGCTTTGTGGATTGTCCCCCAGTAGGGAAAAGTTCAGAACATTTTATTATCCATAGACTATGGCTCAGCCATTTTTTGGCTGCTTACAGATCAGCTACAGCTAAGACATCCCTGTTTGCCTGAAAGTCCCATTTCATCCCTGGGACCCTGATCTTGTTCGTTCAATATGGCTACCTGAGCCAAAGCTAAGTGGTGATTTTATGTACTATAACTTCACCACTTAGGTCAGCTTCCTAGGTCAGCTTCCTCCCACCATCTCTCTTGTATTTAGGCCTGGAGGCCTTCTTGTTTTTGCTTGGACACAGAGCCACACAATGTTTGCCAGTCTCCCTTGGACATGTGCCTGAGTTCTGCTTAATGGAATGTGTGTGGAAGTGAGGTCACTCCTTCCAGAACAAGCCCGTAACATCTGCTTTAGTACAAGTCTCATTGTCTTTCCCTGGAGTGGAATGGATGCTGAGGATCTAGAGAAAGGAGGAGCCACAAGATGGAAGGTCCCTGAGCCAGGAACTCAGGTACATGTGGTTTATTGACGAAGACCTCTCAGGAGAAGTGGAATGAGGGAAGCAAAAGGGTGCAGAAGAAGTAGCTAAGCAAGGACATAGTCTCCACTGGAGTCTAGCCTTGTCCTGAGAGATTTTTATTTTATGAGAGTTTCTGAAGCACCATTGAGTTGTGCCACTTTGAGACATGGAATTGGCCTTTCTACCTCCATATCAGTTCGTTATTGGTTGTGAGGTACTTCCTGGGGTGCTGGAAGCATAGAAGGCATTAGTGAATCTGAGTGCTCTGGACAATTCCTTGGCTGGGGGATAAGGCATGAGGATGGAAACTGTGAGGCTTTATCAGCCAATATTTACAGCATCTAGGGATGGGTGCATCTGCCTGGCAATGGGAATCTGGGCAGATCACCACACTTTTCATTTACTTGCATTAAAAACTCACTGATGCCCTACCTGGTGTGGCTCAGTTGAGCGTCATCCCATACACTGAAAAGTTGTTGGTTCAATCCCCAGTCAGGGAGCCTAAAAGAGAAAACCAATTACTGTTTCTCTCTCACATCGATGTTGCTTGCTTTCTCTCTCCCTCTGTCTCTCTTCCCCCTCCTTCCTCTGTCAGGAACATGTATAAAGGACACATGGACAAAGCCAAAGGGGGGTAGGATTAAGGGTGGGAAGTGGGGATGGCTTGAGTGGGGGACTGTGGAGGGGAATGGAGACAACTGTACTTGAACAACAATAAAAAAATGTGAAACATAAAATAAAATAAAAACATAATCAGGAAAAAAATATGTCCTCAGGTGAGGATTAAAAAAATACTCATTGTGAATCTATGTCAATGTGGCTTTAATTCCCAGCTTGATCCCCCCCAAAATAAATATTTTGACTAAGAAGTAAGGAAGATTGAAGAGAATTAAAAAAACATTTTAAAATTAATCATACAGTTTTTAGTTGCAAACAAATAAAATGCTTCTAGTTAATTTAGTTAGCAGTTAAGGGATTTATTAGCAAAGGGCATGTTAGGAAGAGGAGAATTGCTGGAACGTATTGAGAATGTACCTTGCAAACATGACACAAACAGGAAGGTTGCACAGAAAGGGAAACACAATGGAAGTTCACAACATCCATATAAGATGATACTGTAGCACCATCAGCACTGGACACCACACTGCCATCATCTCCAATATTACCTTCCATTTAATGCATGGGGAAAATGCTTTGTATGGCATTTTATTCATCTGAATTTAGGGTTGACACTAAGAGAAGGTTCAATGCTTAGGGTAAAATGAGCAGAAGTATTATCCACGGGCTAGGTGGAATACTCTGTTCAAATGCATGAGCACATCTGCCTATGCTTCCACCATCATAGCTTTATGTATTTGACACTTGAAGTCTTTGAAAGGCCAACAGATCCCTTTAAAAATGTAAATAACCTTAACATTTTTTAAACACCTTAGCTATCAGCTAGCACTGTAATTATGGTTATGTTCAAGTTAGCTGAAAATAAGGCCATAGTGATTTGGAGTATCATATTTCCAAAAGGAAAAAGAGATGTTGATGGAAGAATATACACTTGCCCCCACTCAGATTTTGGGAGCATTTATTGATCATGTTGATTTTCCTTGCTAGAGCCCTGCTATTGCCTTTAAAGTGGTAACAAATTTCAGTAGAAATTGTTTTAATTTCAGAAGTCACAGCACATCATTCATTTTCAGCAAGGGAGTACTTTCATTCTGCATAGCAAAACAGCCCTACTTCTGACTCCATTGCAAAATCCACAGCAGTTTAGGGTCCTCAACACCAGAGGTCTCAACCAATGAGCTTATTTTGCACATGTACATTTTTTATATATTTCAGCTGGTGTTGTAGCTTGCAAAAATGACCTCCCTGAATGCAGACACTTTACTTGGATATGATGTTCTAGTTTCTCCTACCAATATATGGAATCTATTTCTCTTCCCTTTAATTCTTGCTGGCTTTGAGACTTGCATTGGTCCATAGAATGTGTCAGAACTCATAGCATGCCACTTACGAGTTTTGGCCTTGAAAAAATTTGCATTATTCTAGCTAGACTGCCCTGGCTAGCAGGCTGAAATAAGAGACACACGAAGCAAAATGAGATATCAAGCAAAGTTATCATTTAGAATGGAAAGACAGATAAAGTGCTTCCCAGATAAGGTCAAGTTAAAGGAGTTCATCATCACTAAGCCCTTATTATATGAAATGTGAAAGGGATTTATCTAAGAAAAAGAAGATGATCAAAACTATGAACAGTAAAATGACGACAAACTCACAACTATCAACAACTGAACTAAAAAAACAAAAATAAAAACTAAGCAAACAAATAGAATGGGAACAGAATCACAGAAATAGAGATCACATGGAGAGTTATCAGTGGGAAAGAGGAGGGAGATAATAGGGGGGAAAGGTATAGGGAATAAGAAGCATAAATGGTAGGTACAAAATAGACAGGGGGAGGTTAAGAATAGTTTGGGAAATGGAGAAGTCAAAGAACTTACAAGTACAACCCATGGACATGAACTAAGGGAGTGGGGGGGAATGCTGGAGGGTAGGGGGCCAGTGCAGGGAGGAGGAGGATAAAGGGGAGAAAAAAAAATCAGAACAACTGTAATAGCATAATCAATAAAATATACCTTAAAAATTTAAAAAGTGAGTTATCCCAGTGTAGGTCATTTTGAAATAACCAGCCCCAGCCAATCTGGTTGCTTACTACAAACAAATAAGTAATCCCAGCTAAGACAAGAAGATCCACTCAGCTGATCCCAGTCAAAATAGCCAACTGGTAGAATCATAAGCAAAAAAAGAAGTTGTGTTTTTAAGCCACTAAGGAAAGGGGTGTTTTATTGATTCACAACATCTACTAAAGAGAGTGAATTGGCTTTGCCAGGTGGGCATAGGCAGAGAATAAAGATATTCAAAGCCTGGGCAATCACACTCATGTTTAGTATTCCTTATACACTAAAACTGTGGGGAGATATGTGAATCTTATCCTTTTGGCAGGCATTAATTTTTTGACCATATATCACTGTCATTTCCTGGAGAACTTGATAATAAGCCAACACTGCTCACTTCCCACCCCAAGAGAGCTAAAAGAAGAAAAAAAATTGAGCTTCAACAAATTTGTGGTAATTACTGGCTGCACAATTAAAACAGAAATCTGTCATCTATAGCCACAGGTGAAACAGGTAAAATTTAACATAAACTGTCATAAAAATAATTAAAAACTAGCCTTTTAAATTAAAAGGTGTCTTTTAAATAATTAAACATTTGCTATTGTTCTAAACAGATTTGGGGCTAACCTTTAAAACTTGCTCAGCATCCTTTCTTAACCAAATTTTAATTATGCCTGATGGAAGTGAAAAAGTTGTCCATCCATTGATTTATTAAGTGTATATTCTGTATAAGGTAGGCCTTCACTGGATGCCTCAAAGGATGGGACACTTTCTGCTCTCAAAGATGTGATAATACAGAAGGGGAGATAAGTGCTTCTAAATATCACTTAATTGTTGATTTTTCATTATTTGGCATAAAGAAAAGGTATTCTCAAAAAGGTAGCATCTAAGCTACTTGAGGAGAAAGGGCAAGAAGTTGGTATATAGAGTGCAGGAAGGCCATGCAAAGTACCAGCAAAACAATTCATGGGGATCTTCAGAATGGTACTTTCTATAGTGGCTTGGATTCTAGCAAATCTCAGGAAGGGAAATGTCAACAATCTTATTTTGGAGAGCAACCCATTCATTATTCACTCCCTAGAAATCCAATAGGTATCCAGAGTAAGTAGACATTTTTCTTATAGTCATGAAGTCTAGCAGCAGAGGAATGACATTCCAAACACCAGGCAACTCTGGTATTAAATAGCTTGTGCAGGAAGACAAGAAATGTGATCTTTCCCAATCCCAGCTATTCCAAGCCACAAAAACATCTGCAGGTCACCTTTGCTACAGATGACCTTGGTTACCTCTATGGGCCCCAACCTCTGTCCCTGGGTTGAATATTTCCAACATGCTGTGTGTTTGTTTGGCATTAGAGCACCAAGTAAGTATTTTAGAAGGTGTTTGATTTGAGCTACCTTAGTTGGACAATGAACAAATGTTTCTCTCCTCACTGAGAGAATAGAAGCATCCAGCTTCTATCAATACATCTTCCACTTGTGTCGTCTCCAGTCACTCTGCCTTCCACCCCAGATCCTGTAATGAAAAGCCCATGCTTCTAGATAAAGCACACCCCTCCCTTTGTACACACAACCCATCATTTTCACCACTGAAGGCCATCAATTCAGTAACTTTTCCCTCTTCTCTGTTATTTTTTCTTGCTCTAATAGGTCTCATGATTGTTTCTACCATTTACTTAAAAAATGATTTTCCCTTGATTCTTCCATCAGCCTCCAACAAACAAAACCTTTTATTCTTTTTATAGAACTCCTTGTGTGATCTATATTCAGTCACCAATTGTTCCTGTCCCATTCTGTCTTAAAGCCATTTTGACCAAACTTTTACCCCCTTATTCCAACTAATCTGTCTCATAAGATGATCAATGACCTGCATGTTGCTCAACCTAACAGTGATCTTACTTGACATATGGGTAGCTTTGGACAATGTTGTAAAGTCCCCTCTCCTTGAAAACATTTCTTCACTTAATTTCCATGACATCACACTCTCATTGTTTCTCACTTATGCTCTAGTCATTCGTTCTAAGATTCTGTTGCTGTTTCCTCACTCCCTTCTTGGCATTGGGAATTAGAAGTGCCCCAGAGTTCAGGTCTTGGCTCTTGTCATTATTTTATCCAAATCATTCTTTGGTGAGTCTCAACCTTATGGCCTTGAATGGCTCAGAACTGCACACGAGCATACAAAGAAGGTTTCAAAATTTGTCTCTTCAGCCTGAACCTCCCTCTGCTCACCTCACTATTTGATAGCCTGCTTAGTTTTTAACGTGGATGAATGATAGGTACTTTAAATATAATGGTTCCCAAAATGAAACTTGATCTTTCTTTCTCATGTGCTCTTCACAGAGTGTTTTTCATCTCAGAAAACTGGAATTCTTTTTTTATCCAGTTGATTGAACCACACTCGTTGCCATTCTCTCGTATTCTGAAAATCTCATTGTCAGCAAATTTAACAGACTCAACTATAAAATATTTTCAGAATCCAACCAATTTAGTGACTATCATCATATCTGCTGCTAAAACCCTTGTCTAAGCCACCATTGTCTATCACCTGTAATATTGTGATGGCTTCTTAGCTTGTCTCCACACCCCCACCAGTCCATTTTCAGTAAGTTAGCCAGTGATCCAGTAAAAAGTAGAAGCAGACCATAGCACCCTTTTTCCGGAAATTCTCCAGTGGACATTCACCTTATTCCAACTTAAAAGATAACATGTTTTACTGACCTCAAACAATCTGTGCTCACTTTTTTTTTGATGTTCTCCTGACTCACTTGGCTCAGTCACCTAAACCCTCTTTCTGCTATGCCAACATGCCAGGTAGATCCCACCACAGCCTCTGCAGTTGATTTTTCCTCTGGTTTTCTTCAGCTTCTTGTCATCATTCTTTCTAATTCCCTTTCTTGCTTTATTATCTTCTTCTAAGCAGTTATGTCTATCTAAAATTTTATAGTTTATCAATCCTTTGTCTGTAGAATATAAACTATATGAATTTAAAGATTTTAGTCTGATCTCTGTCTGTATTGCTTGCATTATCATTACCAGTCAATTGTCCTTTTTCTGAATCTACACCCTTTGCAGTTTATCCCAAGAAAGGTTAATTGTATTTCTATGCCTCCTTGCTGTTGGACTTGGCCGTGAGACTTGCTTTGGTCAATGGAAGGTAAGTAGGTCTGATAGTGTGGCAATTCCAAGCCTACACTTTACAAGGTGTTGTATATTTTCACTCACTATTTTTATACTTCTGCCATTGCTATGAGAAGCATGTGTCATGTAGCCAGTGGTCCCAGGAGAATAGGAGCCATATGTCACAGACTCATACAACCTGTACAACCTATTGATTAAAGTTTTGATCAGCTGAATCCAACCTACCTAGATCAACCAGATTCCAACCACCTGATACATACACAGTAGAGAAATAAATATATATTATATATGTCACTGAAACTCTATGATTGTTATGCACAAATAGCAGACTATGATATTGTTATGTTAACAGATCCTGGCACATAATAAGTACCCAATAAGTAATTGATGAATAAACGACCATGTAAAAGAAGTACAAATTATTTAATCTGTGGGAGTCTTCAGTGCTTGCCAAATATTATGCCTTTGCATCTTCTGCAGAGAACATAGGGACATTTGACTGCTTCTGACTAGTGAATTATGAACTAAACTGACATTGTGTCACTTCCAGGCTAGACATTTAATTGCAAGACATTCTAAAGCTCTATTTTTCCCTTTGACATAATGAGAAGCAATGTTTGCAATGATGGTTGCTATCATGTGTAATAGAAATGAGCAGAGCCTCTAGCTTACCTGCAATGGATGTATAACATGTATGAGAAACAAACTGTCAGTGTTTTAGAGCACTGAGATTTGGGATTTTGTTTTTACTACAGAATAACCTAACCTATGTCTTATCTCTTTTGCATACAAAATCATGTGCAAATAACACATTTAGAGTCATCTTAAATTACTTAAATTGGTTTGAGGTGTTGTCTTTATATTCTTATTTTATATCCTTGTTTTAGAGAGTACATTTCTAATATAAGTTTATACTCTAAAGGAACTTGGGTTCAAATCTGGAAATAGCCACATATTACATTTGTGACATTGGATAAACCATTAATCCACTATAATCTCATTTCCTTATTTATCCAATAGGACTAATAATATCCCTCTCAGAGGAAATTGTTTTATTGCATTCATATATCTAGTGTTTATTCAGGATATACTGAGCTCATATTTTGAGCTCAAAGAGTAGGTTATCCAAGAAGGGACAAATCATAAATGCTGCTATGTTACCAGGCACTGCATGTGGTCAATGCCAGGAGAGCCTCAGAACAAGGGTCTGAGAGGGATGAAAAAGAGAAATGACATCTGGCAGGGAAGTAAGAAGACACCATGTATGAGTCAGAAGCAAGTATCTGAGCCAGGTAAATCATAATTTGGAACCTAGTTTCAAGGCAAGCTTTAATCTCAGTATTGAACTCTCTGTCCCATTAAGCTACCCTCTGTCACCTCTCTGAAAAAGTATGTGCTTCTTGTTTGAGAGTACCTGACCCATTAAATGTGAGTTTTCTATCCTGGATAGCACATGACCTTAGAAAAGTTGATTTTTGGTGAACTTCTAGTGCTATAGAATTTTTCAAGCCATCATAACTTCTTGCAGCCCTCTTTCACTGAGGTCATTTTGATCTTCAGTTATTAATTCTGTGATTATTTAAATACCAATAATCTCCCTCATTAAATTTTATGTTCCATGAGGACCAATTAATATTACATACCCAGTGCATAGCATACTGTCTGACAGGTAGTATGAACTCAATAAACAATTGGTAAATGAATGAATAAACAAGTGTCAGGTCTCAAATCTCTACTGTGTCACTCCCCCTAAATCACCGCTAATGTTGGTTTAATAATGTTTGATGAACCTAAATACTTAGAAGAGAAAATGATCCCAATAAAATGAATTTACTTCAAACATAAACCAACTGTTTCTAGTAAGGAAGGTTCACATTTTAAAATAGAATGTATAAAGGGAAGTCTATTCAAGCCCAATGAAAGGTGATATAATGGTAAGGTTTCTGACTAGAGGTGTATTTAATGGAAAGGGAATAGAAAAGCATTTTGAAATGCATTACCATGTTGGCCTTCAAATTACACCATGTGTATAATTGTTTACTTATAAAGTTAACCAGGGGGAAAAGAATAGAGATTCAAAGAAGCAAGTGAAAAAAAATACACAATGTTACCTAAATGAGATAAGTTTTCTACCTTCTACCTTCATTCTACCTTCATTAAAAGTGAGGAACCTTGAATCAAGTGTGTGCTAGAAATTATAACAACTATCTTTTGAAATGGAAATGCTGGGGTGTATGAAGAATAATGATAAAAGTGGGCCAGAAAGAGTTCTTGATGTATTCTGATGTAACCAAAGATTTCAGATTATGCTTTTCATGTCACTTTATTTGGAAATACTTTACCATAATGTGACAAATCAAAATAACTTAGGCAGGAATACTTTTTTTCCTTTAGTAAGAATGAACTGTAAAAAATTGTGTTTGAGTTTAAAACTGAAATCATAAGACTCAAGAAGTAATTCCTCATCATAAATGCTAACTCTGAAGAGTAAAAGAGTAACAAGTCTGTAAAGAGTGTGGGTTTTCATTTGAATGTTGGGATGCTAAACCAAATTATACAAATACTTAGTTTGGATTGAAAATCAACTCATTTAGCACTGTGTCAATGCTCCAAAACTGCATGTTTCTTATTTTACACAGATCGTCTGCTCAATTTGCCTTTAATTTACTTTATAAGTAGTGTGACCTCATTTCATGGAGATGAAGACAACCTCAGACTCATTCGGAACAACAATTATGAATTACAGAGGGATATAATGAGAAGATCCCGTTTGCATAAATTGCTGTTTGAATGTTGTATGCCAGTGTTGGCTTTATCAGGGTTTGACACAGCTGCCAGACTCAGCTGTAACTCCAATGGGAAACACAAATTTAATGTGAGTGCTGAAAATGTTGAGACCTATAAGATTTATAGGGATAGCATCTCAGCTGATGTAAAAAGTTATCTTTCTGTGTAATGGCATTACCATGGGCTGCCAGCTTGCTAAGCATTTATGAGGATTATTTCAATTCAGATTTAAAACAGCCTTGTGACATCATTATTACTAATATTATTCTCATTTGACAGATAAAGAAAGTAACTTGTGTGAAGCCATGCAGTTGGACTGTGGCAGAACTAAAACCCTAGACCTGAATACAGAGTTTGAATCCATATTATATTACTTCTTCTCTCTCTTTAATTATCTCTCTTTTATCCATGTACTTTTCCATCTATTTATTCATTTCTTGTCCTCTTCATCTCACTCTCCATCTGTTCTTCCAACCATGTTCTTTCTCTGTCTTTCTCTGTATCTTCTTGTACCTCTTATCTCTGTGTACTCTTCCTATTTGTGTCCTTGACCCTATCTTAGTCCATATGAGTTTGTATCTTATTTCATGTCTCTGTCTTTCCTTTCCCTTCTTTCTCTCACTTTTTTAAGTTCTCTATTCATATAAATATTTATCTATGCATTATCCATTTATATATTTATATATGCATATATTTGTCTTTATTTTTCCATCCTTCCTTCCTTCCAGTCATCCATCTATCTAGCCACCCATTCACTTATGCTTTCCATACCTCCAAATCATTTTCTGAATATGTTATATAATTTCTAATTTTCCCTCTGAGTCTTTCTCCCTGTCTCTGTCTCTCTCTTTTTCACATGCTCTCTCCATTCATCCACCCCCAACTTCCTTCCCTCCCTCTCCATTTAAAGTTGGTATTCACCCAGGTATTCTAGGCATGTTCTTGTATGTTTAGGATGTACCTTCTGCCCCATCTGAGGTCAGAAGGTGTGTTCTTGTGTATTGAAGATATATGCCTTATTAAGGCAATAAAACATCTATAAATGGCTCATCCAGAAGTCAACCCTGTTGCTACTTATGAAGAATAAAGTGTTCAAAGAAAATTAGTCATGGGTGTCTCATATTTCTACACATTTCATGAGTGAGGCCCTAACTGCCTTTGTTCTGGATTACCTTTTCAAGAATGTTCGTATACTGAGAAGCCTTAAAATACACATAGAGTATCTCCATCTGAAGCTAAGGACAGGTTTGCTTACATTTTTATGAGATAGATATGATAGTTCTGGAGGACAGGGTAGGCATCCTTACTATTCATAATAATAATATAATGTCACCTGTCATCAAAGGGAGGGCATACCTGCGCAATATGCAATTTGGGTTTCTGAAGCTTAAGGTTCTTCTGAAATGCAACCTAGTACACATGCAGGCATCTACTTGGGCTCATCCATGTAGCTCCTTTTGGATTTGAGAGTAAGAAGAACTGATAAAAATACGCTGATGCTCTTGCTGCTCACTGTTCTTGAGTAATCAGGTCCTCTGTGTCTGACAATGGAGTCTCCTATATTCTGCAGACATCCATGAAAGTGTGGTGGACTAACTTAGCTTTCAAGTGGGTAAACTCTCAGCCACTTCATAGCCTTGCCTCAAAGCTGTATCTTTGTTTATCTTGTATCATGGTAGCATGATACTAGTCATCAAAACTTTCATATATATAGCTTGCAAAGGAAATGTTTTAATCAAATTCTTTCAGCCTCTTGTTGTCCATTAGAAAATGGTACCTATTTCAACAGCAAACTTAGGTGTCCCTTGCTCTACATGCCATTTTAATGAAGAAGGAAACCCTTTCCATTCATGTGTTTTGCAACATCTATCCCCACACACTCTTAATTTGGTGGAGTGGTTTGTTACTTGAGTGTAACTGGTTCATGTTCAAGTTTTACTGTCTTTCCAAAGCCAATGCAACAGAAGGATCACATGTCATTGTGGCCTGGAAGGGCTGAATCAGGGAGAGTAGAAGTGTATCCGATGCCCTTGGTGCCCCAACTCACATTTTTTCAGCCTCGCTTCTCATCCCAGCTGTGGCTGCAGCAGGCAGGTCCTTACAGGCATCAAGTTACTTCACACCCACAAGGTCTTATCTTTATTATGTTCTGTATTTCCCTTTCTATTCTGGACCTTCTCTGATGTTCTAAAACCAAACAACAGTCTACTCATCAGGCATGAATGCACTTCCTAGAAGTGCTGGGCTGGTAGTGTCCCTAGGGATGGCTCTCAAATGGGGGCCTGGAGGCTAATGAATATCTATTTTTCCCAATTGATTCTTAAATGGAGATTTCAGAGAAATATCTATAACTTGTTTAGAAAACCCTTGAAAGAATCAAATTCAAGTGGCACATAACAGTGACCTTAACAAAACACATTCTCATACTAGCTTTTTCTCCTTTTTTCATACCCCCTGTGCCTCTTTTCTAATCTCTGGGATCACCTCATAAACTACCCATATACAAGTCCTTGCCTCAGGTTCTACATCTGAGGGAAATACAAGCTAATCCAATGGTAGAGCAGAATGACCAATGCCTCTGGAACCAGGCAGACCTGAGTATGTACTTTCTACCTGGAAGATCTTCAACAAGTTATTTAACCTCTGTGAGCATCAGCTTCTTCATTTACAAGATGGGGAAAATAATACTTACCTGGTACAGGAGGAAGATATTGATTCTAGGAAAAACAATCACACAGTCCTTAACATATAGTTTCTAAAAGCATCAGTGTTCAACAAATAGCAGTAATTATTGTTTTAGCCTGAGCAAATCCCAGGGGCACCCTGGACACAAGAGGGGCAGAGATCCTGATGTTTTGACTTCAGTGACTATCTGGGGACTGCTAACCTGTAGGACTTTACCACTTTAAGGACACAGAACCATATACACTATTTATAAATTACTGTTCATAGAAATAGTTCCATCATAAATAGCTTCTGTAGTCCATAAAATTATTTATGTGTTTGTGGAAAATTATACATTTGAGGAATTAAGCTGTGTCATTACATTTCTTCTTTTCTCCTTAATTCTTTCTACCCTTCCTTCCTACCTCTTCCAGTCAGCTTATCACTGTGCAGTTGTGGCCTCAGGGAAGCAGAAGTTTAGAATTTTAAAAAATATTCGATTCTTGTTTTTTACTTTATTTTTTCAATTTCATAAACCTAGAGCAGAGGCCATAGCTTTTGAAGAAAGTCTTCACTCCTTTTTAAATAAGAAATTCTCAGAACATAAAGACACTTAGGGAATGGGAATTCAGATGGAAAGGATAGCAAACCCACACAGGTAAGAAAGAATCCAGAGACGGCCCAGCCTCTCCATGAGTACAACTCAAGGACACCCCTCTCATGTCTCCCTAGAGACCTTGTAGTATACAGCACTTCAGTAAGCACTGCGTGTTCCCTTTGATGGAGAAATATGTTAGTTGTTCTTCCTGTTATCATCCACTGAGAATTTTCCTTCATTAGTAGTTTGAGTTGAAGATGGGCTTCTGAAACTTTGCTGTAAAACATTCCTTTTTCAGAATTTCAAGACACCTAGAAGACCCTAAATAAAGAATGGGCCCAATGTGGAGGTGGGAGAGGGTTACATCTATGCTATGACTCTCAGAGTAGATGTCTAGCCCCAGCCACGATCAGGGGTAAGTCAACCCCTATTGATAGGGGACTCAAGCGTTGGAAAATTTTAGTTTAAGGTAAAAAGTTATAAGCCTAGCAAGTAATGTATATGTTAAAGCTTTTGTTTCAGAAACTACTGATAAGGCCTGTCCTGGTTCCTGGGAAAACAGCTGACCTCCTGGAGCACTGCCTAAGATCACTGCCTGGGGACAACTGGAAACATCCAGGCTTTTGTGTTCCAGGGAGAGATAGATGACCACCCACCCCTGGGAACAGCTAACCACACAGGACAGGAATGTTGCAGTTTCTTCTACCTGACCCTCCCTGAATTTCAAAACCCTTTACCGCACCTTGTTTATTCCCTGCTGTAAAAACGGCCTGGAAAGAAAAGACAAGATGGTCTGTTAGGGTATGAACCTGCCATCTTCTCAGACCGCCGGCCATCTGAATAAAGCGCCCATAAAGATTCAATAGCTGTCATTGCTTATTGGGTTTGCTAGTGACAGACAGCCTGAACGCCAGTGTCTTTTCCAGTTTCACTATAACACATGCCTTATTCATCAAAACATATAACATATTGAAGGGGTTCAGGACGTGCCACTCCAAAATATGCTGTTCAGGCATATTGACTATTTTGAGTTAATGGAATTGGTAAAACAGCAAATACAAGGAATATACTGACCATTTTTCTTTTACTTAAAAGCAGGAGATGATATTCCCATGTGAAAGATGTCCATCCTATACCAGAAGTCTAATCGCATTTCATCAAGAATGAGAAGTTGAGATTGAGAGAATTCTGTATATGCCTATTTTGTTAAAATCTTTATCTTACTTCAGCCTCCCCACATAGTTTAGTTACTTGTCCAAAATGGCCTCTCTCTCTTCAACCTAATACAAAGGCATGTAGGTTTCACAATTTCTTTGTATCTTCATTCCTAATAAAGGCTTCAGTTTATGTAAAACCTGTATTACATAAATATGTATGCTTTCTACTGTTGATGTATCCTATGTCAACTTATTTCTCAGGCTCAGCTGAAATAAAAACAGAGTAAAGGTAAAATTTTGCCTTCCCTAAAATTCCCTACATGTTTATCTGGTTTATGGTATGCACATTGTAGCTTCTGAGAATTCTGGAGAATTAAGGTCCACATACTTGTGGGTCCTAGGCCCAGAGAAAGCCATTTCTATAAGACATGAGTCATGAACTGATCTTCAAGTACGCCCTTGCACATCACCCAAATTTATCATTTCTAGAAGATCCCTACATAACAGCCATTAATGAATTAGACAAATGGATATCTTGGAACACACAAGCTAGGAGGCATGTCTGGCTGAAAGTGGTCACCAACAGTGGCTGAGTAGTAAGATGTCTCAGATTCTTACGCTCAGCAGGTAATGGGGCCTTTACGTAGAAGGTAGGGTAAATGCTGCCAGCAGCAATCTTTTCCTTCACAAATTCTAACTACATAAATGTCCCCTTTCCAGGAAAGAGGTATTATACAGGAAATGGCACTGTACATCTCAATAACATTGAAAACTTACCTTTCCTCTGCCCCGCTACCTGACCCCCAACTCAAGAAAAACATTTTTGTAATATATCTCTGTTTCAACCCACGAGTTGACAGTGAACATATTAGTTATTAATTTCCTCAAAACCTAATAGATTAAAACAATAAATGTTATCTCACAGTTTCTGTGGGTCAAGAAACTAGGTGCAGTGTAGCTAGGTGCCACAGGCTCAGTCTCTCATGAGGTTGTAGTCAAGCTGTCATCTGTGCTGCATCTCATCTGGAGACTCCTTAACCACATGTGCCTCCACCCAGGGCTCGCAATACAGCATCTGGCAGCAGTGCCAAATTGCTATGAAGGCTCCCACATGTTGTCTTGTGCTCTGCATTTACCTTATGGATGAGTCACCCACAGTCCATGGATCAGCATCAGGAGCATGCACAGGCCACTTTGAGAAGCCTTGATTGATTATCTTTCTCCTTCCATGTGCCTTTGTCCCCCAAGCCATCCCCTCAAAAGGGTTGTTCTTCCAAGAACATCAACTCAGGCAAGAAAGAGTCCTGAAAATTCTTAGCCCTCCAAATCATATTTTTAGGTATTTTTGTGTGTGTGTGCTCATCTATGTGTGTATCCACCCTGGATCTCTGTCCCTTACCCATGTGCAAATCCAAATCTCTCTACCCACCAAGTTTGCTCTTTCTCTGAAGCTATCGATTCAGTAAACAGAATTCTTATTATTTTAGTGATCAATGAGAAACCACATCTTCCCTCCTTTTTCCCCCACTCCCATTTGGTGGTCAAGACTCAGTGATGAAATCTTGTTGTACTTTCTTTCCTCCTCTTTTTTATTTTTAGCCCCGTGAACACAGTCCTAGCTCAAGCCCAGATTGTCTCCCAACTAAATTATTTTGGTGTCCTCTAAATTGCCATCCTGCCTCCTGCTTCCCTCATTACCCAACTTAGTATATATAGTGAATTCTAAAAAAATATTTATAAACCAGGGCTCTATCAACTGTTTCACACTTTTTAATTGACTTTTTAGTATTTACACAGGGCCCACAATATAAAAATGCGTGGTCCTTGGGTACACATCAAAGCTCTCCATAGTGGACAATGGTAGTGTCTTTTCTACAGGTTTCGGCACCCCAGGAGTATGTTGGGAGTAGCAGAGAGCTAACACCCTCGGGAAGAATCCTACCCAGTAAGGGACAGGAGTTGGTGGATAAATACTTCAGCCTTCTAGCTCCTCAATGGGAGAATTCTCAGAGGATGCCCTGCAGGATAAAGCCCACAGTGGTAACCTGTGCCCTGCCAAGCCAAACTGGAGCCTTAGGCAAAAGAAGTATGTAATGATTATTGTAGTATAATTTGAAGTCAGGGTTGTGATATCTTCTGCTTTGTGGGTTTTTGTTTGGTTTAGTTTGGTTTTGTTTTTCCTTCAGGATTGCTTAGGCTATTTGGCATCTTTTGTAGTTCCATACAAATTTGATGATTTTTTGTTCTATTTCTTTGAGAAATGTCACTGGGTTTTTGATAGGGATTGCATTAAATTTGTATCTTGTTTTGGGTAATAACGGCCATTTTAACTATGTTGATTCTTCCAATCCATGAACATGGAAAGTAATCTTTTATTGTTTTCAGTTGTCGAGTTTTTAGTGTATAAGTCTTATACATCCTTTGTTAAATTTATTCCTAGGTATTTTTTGTTGTTGTAATTGCAAATAGAATTTTTCTCATTTCTTCTTCTGAGTGTAATGTATTTTTGTACATTGATTTTGTATCCTTCAACTTTTTTTGTTTCTTATATTTTTTTGATGGAGTCTTTGGGGTTTTCTACATAAAGAATCATGTTATCCTTAAAAAATGACAATTTTTCTTTTTCATTCCCAATTTGGATGTTTTACTTCTTTCTTTTGCCTGATTGTTCTGGCTAGGACTTCCAGAACTATGTTAGAATGGCTATTATCAACAACATGAGAAATAACAAGTGTTGGAGAGGATGTGAAGAAAAAGGAACCCTCTTATGCTGCTGGTGGGAATGTAAATTGGTACAATCACTATGAAAAACAGTAAGAGGTCCATTAAAAAATAATATAGAGCTACCATATGACCTGGCAATCCCTATTCTGGGCAACTACCAGAAAAAATGTAAATAATTTATTCATAAACTATATGTAGCCCTCTGTTCATTACAGCATTATTTGCAGTAGCCAAGACATGGAAACAACTCAAGTTTCTTCCCATAGATGATTGAATAAATGAAATGTGGTGTGTATATATATATACAAGGAACACTACTCAGCCATAAGAAATGATAAATATTTCCATTTTCCAACATAGATGGATGTTGAGAGTATCATGCTAAGTAAAATAAGTCAGACAGCAAAGGACAAAAACCATATGATTTTGCTCCCATGTGGGCTATAACAGAAAGTAACAAATAAATGAACGAAACAAACAGACAAAAAATTCATTGACATGGACAGCAATATGGTGGACAATAATACCAGAGGAGAAGGAAGTGGGGGATGGTAGATGAAAGTAAGGGGGTCGAATATATGGTGACAAAAGGAGACTAAACTTTGGGTGATGAACAAACGATGCAATACACAGATGATGCCTTACAATATTATACACTTGAAACATAATCTTATTAATCAATATCATCCCAATAAATTTATTAAAAAATGTGAATGCTCCTATATACAATTTTTATATTTTTTTAACTTTTTAAAAATCCTCATCTGAGGATATGTTTATTGGTTTTAGAGAGAAAAAGAGGGGGACAGAGAGAGAGACAGCGATGTGAGAGAGAAACATTGACCTCGGAGAAACACACCTACTTTATGATTTTTCAATATTTTTCAGTTAATTTAGTGCTCTGCAGAAAATACGTAATTTTTTAAAACACATACATTTTTAAATTTTATACACTTTTCCTTTTCCTCAGGCTCCAATGTGGCTCGACACAGCACTGTCAGATCATGTCTTTATCTAAATTTGGATAATTTTGTATCATAATTTTTTTGTGTTAATTTTGATATTTTAAAAAATATTTCATTAAAATATTGTGTATTTGACTACTGAGTGTTTGGCCCCCCACCCTTTAAATTCTTCATCCTAGGTGAGTGATTCCCTTACTTTACCTTACTCCTGGCCCTGATGGTAACTTCTTTCTTCATCCATTCATACTTTTTCATTGACTTTCCTCACTTCCCTGCCTCATTTTCCAACCCCCTGACTCTACTTCTTGGTATTCCTTTCCAAATAGACTACCCAAAGTCTTTATTTTAGGAACTGCTATAGGAGGAATCCAAATGAAGATGCCCTCTGTGGTCTAGCAACAATTGTCTATCAGAAACACTTCCATCTCTGTCCTTTAAACCTACGTTTAGCCAGTTCAGGTTGTTTCCCACTCCTACTTTATTTAACTATAATAAAATATGTGAATGCCTTTTATTTGCAAAGCACCATATAATCATAAATGATTGTTGTTAGCATTTTGCTTGTCTATGAAACTCCTTCTCTTTAGATTTCTTTTATTCTATGTTTACTAGATGAAATATGTCACGCCACTCTCCCCATAAAAACATTATTCCCACATCTTTTCACTCATATTTATCTCTTTTTTGACTCCATATCTTAGTGGCAACCCATATGATAGGCTCTATCTCATGTATCTTATATCCTGGGCATTTTAATACTCTTATCACTTCTATTAGACTATCAATCTGAAAAAAAATGGGAAACTAGGGAATACAACAACTGCATCCTGCCTTACAATGGGTAACTGCACATTAAATATCTGGTGAATTAAATTAAATGAAGGATTTAATAAATGTAAAACCAAATGCACTCAATAACAGAACCTTCAGTTTGGTGAACTGAGCAGGTGGAGATATACACAAATATATTCCCAACAGAGCTATCAGGGAACACAACGTACCAGATCAGTTGGCTTGATCTGATGCCTGGGTAGGTTTAGAAGTGTGCCCACCCGACAAACTGGAGGTAGATCTGGTAAACCAGAGTACACAGAAATTCTTGGCCTCCCCCAACAACTAAAGGTTCTGCACTAAATGTTGTACCGTTGCGTTACCACCTTCTCCCTGATGATGTTGCTTGCCTGGATATGCATCAGGTGACAAATATCCCTAGCAGGTGTCCTCAGTCAGGCCCAAAAATGGTGCAAGAGAAAAAATAGCTGGCATATAATCTACTCTGATCCTGATGATAGGGTTGATTTAAACCCTGGCAAGCTTTTTGAAAAACCACCTGGTGGCAGATCTCAACACACCCACATATGTAATTTAGTTAGCAATTCATAGGACATTTATAAATATCCAGGTTCTCCAAACTGTTCTATGGACAGCTGAGTTTTCCTTGGCCATGATTCAGCTATTCATGCCATCTTTCCCCCCACCATGCCAAAAATTCAGACGGTAAAGTGTCCAAAAAAAAAAAAAAACCAACCCTCTATAATTCTACCCTTTTTCTACCATCAAAGTTACATATCAAGTTATCTATTACAATATTATTTATCATAGTGTAGAACTGAGAAGAAACCTAAACTACAGAATAATGATTAAGCAAATTATTCCACTTCCACAAAATTATATAGAGAAAAATAAAAACAGTAGTGATATACTACATATAATATTACTAATTATAATAATTTGGATTATGCAAACATGAATGATTATTTTCCTTCTATTCATAATCCATTTTAATGCATTATGAATATTATTCCTTTAATAACTATAGGGAATAATTATACATCATACATATTTTTAAAGAATTAATTTCATGGACATAGTAAATGGGGAAAAAATCATTAACAAATGGGCATTTGGGAGAGGGGATTTCTAGTCCCATTCTTTGCTTTAACAAAGGCGTTTACAAAGTCAGAATATGGGTGGTATCGATCTGTTTTTGTGTGTACATGTGCATGTTCAACATCCAGTTTTAATGTTTACTGATGTTTAACAACTGGCTCCCATAAGCACCCCAATCTGCAGCATTTGCTGATTTCCATTGTGTAAATATTCTCATTGTAGCCAAGGGTGGGGCAGAGAGGCACATGATTGATCTCACAAGGCTGTATGTAGGAGGTAAGCCAGCTCCAATGGACCACTGCACTTCACCTTCCTACTGAGTATCTCCTTGAGCCAATGGCTTCTAAAAACTAATTATCTGTGGTCAATTTGAACTCCTTTCCAAAAATCAGAGCTCCCTAACAAGTCAAACCCACCAAGACACAAGATAGAAGGAGCAGATGCACACTGCCTTAGCCCATCTGTTCATTCTCGAGTCTCTCTTCTGTGTTCTGGAGGCTTATTAGGTTATAAAGTCCAAACATCATCAGATAGGAAACACTGTGGGCTTTTTAAAGGGAAATGACCTAGTTATAAAAAAAAAAAAACTTAAATGTAAAAAACTTGTGTAAAGAAAAGCAGTGAGCATAGATTGGGATTTATAAGTAAACATGGAAAAAAATCATTGGGAAATTGATCAAGGAAGTGCAGGGCTGGTAGGGACCTTGGTAAATATCTACACTAATATCTAAACAGTTTAGATAGATAAGATTGTATAGATAAGAAAATTGAGGTCCAGAAAGGTTTTTTTAATTTTTAAAAAGATTTTATTTATTTATTTTTAGAGGGGAAGGGAAGCAGAAAGAGAGGGAGAGAAACGTGTGGTTTCCTCTAGTGCACCCCCTACTGGGGACCTGGCCCACCACCTAAGCATGTGCCCTGGCTGGGAATCAAACCAGCAACTCCTTGCTTTGCAGGCTGTCACTCAATCCACCGAGCCACACCAGCCAGGACAGAAAGTTGAGGCCCAGAAAGTTTAGGTGACTGATTCAAAGTCAGATTTCAAATCAATGTATTCTAATTTTAAGTGAACTGCTTTTACCATTAATTTGACACCATTTAAAAATTCACATCAGTGCAAATTTTAGAGGATTATTATGATATGATAGTTTAAGACAATAAAGACTCTAAGAATTTTTAATATTTTGCCCAGTGAGTTTAGATAAGTAAATTGTTTTTTTAAAAATATATCTTCAATAAATTTATATTCTAAGCAGTAACTTTTTAAATACCTAACAGGAAAGCACTGTTGATTGTCAGTGAAGCTCTCTCTTACATTTTTCTGTTGCCTGGTGCAAAATAGAAGCTAGGCTACTTTCATTCACCTCTTTCCATTTCATCGGAGTGAGTGTGTCCTACACACACACTGCAAGGAAGTCAAATTTGACTTTGCTGTTGATATTAGTCTCTGGGGAATGAGATCCAGAAATGACTTCCTCAGGAGAGCCCACAGCCTGATTTTGTTGTTACTGCCAGTAGGCTACATGATCTCACGAGGGACTGTGTTTCTGAGGGAAAATATGAACACTTTGAAATCTCACAAAACTACCCAGTTAAAAATATAACAGTAGAATGTGCTTGGAGGAGGAGAAGGGGGAAAAAAGAGATGATAGATTTCCACCTGGGCTAAAGCAGCTCTTGAAGTAGTGGAAGGAGGGATGGGAAGAAACCACCTTTAATACAGGTCACCAGTGGTATGGCAACCTGGAAACCCCCTCCCTAGGAATATGGCAGTGATGATGACTCTTATGAAATGTTAGATTTAACAGAGTATGCAAGAAACCACCACTGGTGGAATCATGTTTGGGGCTATAGTAGAAAAATACTCATGTTCTGGACCTATAGTAGAAAAATACTCAGTAGCCACCCAGATTGTAATGGGTGGGGTGACTGGTTGGTGTGCAGGATTTTTGTTTCAGAAAGTTGGAAAGTTAGAAAACAACTGCAGTGGTGGTGGCTTTCTTCTCCTTCAGATTGCTAGTCACACTAGCTCTGTGTAGATCATCTGGAAAAAGGTTAAAAGGTATATAGAAAGCAAAAGGACAGATTAAGAAATGAGCAAATAAAGCAGCACCTGAAATTAACAACACAATTGAAGAGGAAACAGAATTTGTCAAACAGAACGTTGTGGTATCCTGCGGATTTGCGGGAGGCTTTTTGCTAGGCCTTGTGTCTTAGGGTATGAGTGTGCTACCACAGCAGAGTCACCTGTGAGCAAACAAGTGGTGGCGACAAAGGTGGTCTCTCAACATTACACACTACCAGCCTCTCCAGGGCAGCAAGAAAGGACTAGCTGGACAATATGAAACTCACAACTTAGCATGTTGCCTTATGAAGTTTGGCAAATTAGTATCTGCTATGAAACAACTTATGTGGTATGTGTACAAAATATTCCTGAGCAAAAAATGGCTTTCATTTATTTAAATCAGATGTTCTCGCTGTGCTTTATAGTATAGTGCCAATAAACAAAAACTGTATTATTGCTGCAACGTTAGGGCTGACTTTTTAAAAGACAAATTTCAAAAAAACTGAAGAACTCTAATGCCCTTTTGTGAAAGAATTCAGAAATACTAGAATTATTAAAGGTATTAAAGAGACTTAATAATAAAAAATACAACAGTAGAAAGCCAAATTTATATCTATGCCTATATTCTCACCATAATATTGGCTAATTTTATAAGCATGACTTGGTGTGTACAAACCAATACACATACATCAAACATACTACACTGGATCCCTGACTTGTTCACATAACTTGGGATAGAACTTCAACTGAGCATTTCTCATTAGTAGCATGCATATATCTGTTAGTGTTGTGTCACTCGCTAGAATGAGGATTCAGTCTCAGGATGAAAATTAGTAACTCATACTACAATACAAACATTTTAAAAGAAAATAACTGTTTTGACAATTAAAACATTGACATAACCAATCCATTGTTTATGCTCCATAAATTTTGCAAAAATCTAAAAAGCATAATTCTCTGGCTGCAATGCAAATAAGCAAGTTTCTAATAATCACTCTAAGTTTCTTTTGGGTCATTTTAGAGATGGGTTAGAAGGTATGTGATAGGCAGAGAATAATATTTAGGAAAAAACAGTAGAATCATTACTCCAGAAGCTCTTACTTCTGTGGTTGGCATGTTTCCTGTAATTGAGGTGTGAAATTGTAGAAAATCTACTCAGGTGCTATCCACATTCATATGATGATTTATAGAATTTGGACTGCAGCATCATAATAATAGAGTTCTTCAAAATGTCTTAAGAGTATTAATTTATGTATTTATTTTCTTCTAGATCTGCAAGGTAACTTGGGGAGAACCATCTAGCCACTTGCTACTCAGAGTGTGGTCTGGGATTCACAGCATGGGTACTACCTCAGAGACTTAGAAGTGCTGGATCCTAGACCTACTGAATCAGTCTGCATTTTACCAACATCCCAAGGGATTCAGATGCACATTAAAGTTTAAGAAACACTACTCCAGGTCTTTTTCACACTTTGAGCAACAGAGGAATTTCCAAGTTCTCATAGCTAGTTAATTAATGATCAAAATTCAAGCCTAGGGTTATTGAATTCCAGAACTGTATCTTTCTCTGGCTTTCCTTTCTTTCTTTTTTTTTTTTTTTTGACATCTTTTTAGGCAAAATGGACAATGTTTCCCATACAACTCCTTAATACTAATCCAGTTGCTATCAATGCCCATCATTGCCAATGCTGGGTTTGACTAAATATACTCTCTGCAGTGATTAAGTTTTGATATCCTTTTATGTTAATATAGTCTCAATTTTGATATGGGTACAATGGTTGGCAAAGTCAGGAGAAATGTATTTGAATTTGTTGGCAAAGATCAATCTACTCAGGACTGAACAAGAATCTTTGGAATATTTTTCCATTTACTAGCAAATTAGAGAAGCTTACCCTCCCTCCCTCTCTTGGTTCCAATCAGAGAGAAGCAGAAATAGGCCTTGAAATAGCTTACATTTTCCTGGAACCAACAATGCAAATGGAACTTCATTTCAACAAGATGGCTGAGTACAAATCAACAGAGGGAAAATGCTTCAACTGATAACTTTCTGAAAACAGGAGACTCACTGCTGGTAAAAGTGATTTGGAAGCAGATCATAGGAAAAATAGCTCATTTGCTATCACCCTAAAAGGAATGAGTTGGTGAATATGGCTTGCTTTTCCATTCTCTTATGTCAATAAAAAACAACAGCCGTTACACAGCAAGAAGGGGGCAGGGAGGAGTCAGCACTGAAGCTCTGTCATTGCAGAGGCAATGATCCACTTCGTGTTTCAGTTGAAAGTTTGAAAACTAGCCCAATAGGTTTTCAGTTGACTGTGATAACACGCAATTTTACTGGTTCCTCATTTTCTAGTAACACCCTTTTACAGTATTAAAATCAAAAGGAGTTATGAGAAGTCATTGTCATTTGACAGTTAAAGCAACTAAGGTTCAGAATACAACTTTTTCCAGATCATGTGAGGGTCAAAACCAGGATGAGGATCCTGTCTGTATGATTCTTCATCCAGTGCTCTGACTTGGTTTTATGCTCTCACTTTCTGCCTAAATGTTAAGCTGCATTTATCAAATGGAAAGAATCTTATTTTTTGTTTAACACACTCATGTTTCATAAAAGCAGGAAAAAATTCAGTATCTTGGGAAAATAACAAAATGATATATGTTAGCTTTGCAGGAATCTATTCTATGAAATTTAAAAATTTGACATCCCTTTATGTTAATGATACACAGATTTAGAGGTCTGGGTCAAGCATGAGGAAGGTCAAGAGAAATCTATTTGCATCCATTGGCAAAGAACAATGCATTTTGGAGGACTGGACGGGGTCCTTGAAGTCTTCAGGGCTTAATTAATATCTCAGTAGTACACGTGGCTTTTGGTAGTGCTCCTACTTCTGTTGCCTAACTTTAGGGAATGAGAATTTGGCTTCAAAGCTACAGGCAGCTGTGAAATTGAATGCTCTATTGGAGCATTTTAAATAGTACATTTGGCCCTTTGGAAGTAACTAATGGATTTTACTTCTACAGATTTATATAACTTGCTCTTTACCCAAAGTTCTACCTGTCCTGTGTGACTCACTCCCAGTACCTCTGAATTGAGTCCTTCATTACTCACACTCCCTACAATAAGTAAGGTAAGTTGGGGCTGACTTCACACAAAGCTAGCAAAGCTTCATTCCCTTTTAGATGCTAGAAGTTTTAACCATCTCTTTTCCTTCCATAGCAATACATTGAAAAGCAAAAATTTCAGATAGTCTAGTGTTGCAACCTAGCAATGAAAATACTGTCTAAGAAATGGTTTTCAACCTTGACTGCACATAAGAATCATCTGGGGAACTTCAACTAATCCCCATGTCAGGCTGCTTCCCAGTCCAATTTCAACAGAACCAGTTGGGTAAGACCCAGGCATTGGCATTCCTTAAGCAACTCGTCATGTGTGTCCAATGTTTAGCTAGGGTTGAGAACAAGTGGTTTAAAATAGTTCTTCTCAGACTTTGGTGAGAACTCGTACCTTCTGGACCTTTGTTAAAACACAGACTTCTGGGCCCAATCACTGATTAGCAGACAACCTCCTCAATTCTCAAATTGTGGCCCTCAGTCAGCACAAAGGCATCATTGGAAATGCAGATTCTCAGGTACCACACAAAACTGAGTCACTGTGAGTGGAGCTTCTGAATCTTCAGGATTATTAGCTCTCCAAGTATTATCAATGTTTACTAAAGTTGAGCACCATTGCCCCAAAGAAGCTGGTAAGAACTCTGTAACAAGGATAACAGTAGAAAATAATATTTCAGACAATGGTAATATTCCAATCATTCATTAACTGCCTGATTTATTATTTGTACCACAAAACCCTCATAACAGTAGAAGGCCTGGTTTAATCCATTTGTGAGCTGATTCCTCATTCCACCATGTCCATCTGGGTGAGTCTTCCTGATTTTCTCACAGACAGTACCTATCAAAGCTAAGGTCACCTTGGATGGAGAAAACCCCTAATTGCTAAGCCAACTTTCCATTAAAATTAATGCAATGGTATGTTAGCCAAGGACCCAGATTCACATTTTTCATCAAGGCTGGAAGAGGGGAGTTTAATTTGAAGGCAAAACCATGTCATCTCTGGGAGAAGTAAGTATCCAGGATAAATATACAGGCAGGAAGTTTAGCATATTTGCTCCTGCTTTAATCAGGGATAATGTTCCTACTCAAGTCTCTAGTCTGTTTCATGGGTCCCCAGACTGGGCTCTGGACACATACAGAAAGAAGAACTTCTACCTGGACCCAAAGTTTAATCCCATCCTCCAGCTCATCTTCCTGCAACACATTTCCTTGGATATAGCATCTGTGTTCACCTCTATTTGCCCCTGTTATCATATACCAGGTACTCTGAGGTTACACGAGCCCCAGCATAATTTTTTTCTGTTCAGCCATTATCTTCCACTGGGTAAAAATTGTCTTAGAGCTGAAATAGAACATTAAAATCACTAACAATTCCAGGGTTATTTTTCAGTAGTATATTTGACTGTGAGCAGTGCTAGAAATGCTCTTGTGAACTAACTGGCCCCTTTTTAACCAGTGAAACACCAAAAGAGGGCTTGGATGCTTTGATCACTGATACACAAGACATAACTTCCCAGTTTCTATAAATTTTAAGCTCAGCTGCAAATGCTGTGACTATCACATATGAGCACAAATCAAATATTTCCCCCTTAATTAAAATGCTACTTACTTCACAATACAAAGTAAAAACAATCACGAGTGTTTCAGACACTAGATTGGCATCAGGGAAATACACTTGAAAACTAGGCTAAATATTTTTACTTTGAAATTTTGATTGGTAGAACCAGGAATTTGCCTTTCTCTAACAAAAGAAAATAAGATAAATATAAGACCAGTGGAGTGAAGTTAACCTAAGCCAGAGCTCCCCAGAGAGAGCAGCAAGCTTCTTATGCTGGGTGTGGGCTGTGCATAATATTTTATTATGTCCCACCCATTTTGGCTTATAGAAGTGCAGGAGAAATGGAATGCCTAGGATCAGGACAAATATGCCAATTAAATAATTGCAAAAAATGCTTAGACAATTGCTAGTCTCCAGCTAGGGTTTTCCTCTTTGTTATGAACTTTAATACAACAGCTTCCTCTCTTAAAATTATACTTAAAAATTGGGTTTACTTTGCACAATGATGTAAGCACTTCTTAGGGAGGTGCTTTATAACCAGGAAGCTGAATGCTAATGTAGGGGCTGCTATAGTAAGTTATCTTTTCTATTGAGCAGGAGAAGAAATAGTTCTATGAATTCCTGAATCAGTAACAGGGACTAAACAGGATACAACCTGTTATTTTAGCCCCTAAATACAGGTTTGGAGCTAGCAGACTATGGCTTGTCTATAAAATCCTAATATAATTATAGATGCTTCAAAAATTTTGTGTTCGCCTTTTGAAGCTGATGGTTGATATTTGTCTTAAAGTTTTTACATAACTCTCTAAGATTCATGCAATATTTTTATCTTATAGCTAGATAAAGGCAGCTGAGAAAAAAAAAACCTGTCAATTTTCATAGCTCTGAAAAGGAGTTTGCAGAATTAGAACCTAATTAATGAATGCTTGATGAGCTAGAAGCATTTAATGAACATAAAATAATAACAGTAAAATGGGTATGCATTAAAAAACATGATGTAAACAAAGACCTTTACTTTATTTCTTGAGAAACTATAACTTTCCAAGTGATAAGTGTTCTCCCACTTCCCCTCTGGCCATTTTCTATTTGGAGGCAAGGGGAACTTACCTTTGTGGGCCAATCAACAGGCTCCTTGCCCCTGAGCTGCCGGTTGGATTCCTGTAATGGGAGGTACCATCCTGTTGATGGAAGGGAAGTGGAGTTTGACTCTCTCCTGCCAGAGTGCCACAGATTGGCAGAGATTCTTCACCTCTAGCTCCTGTGTGCTGGGTGCTGTCTCCACCCTTTCACCCTTGATGTGATAAATAACCACTCACTATTGCTGGCCAAAGGGGTTTCCCAGTTTCTGTTGGTTCCCCTTAATCCTCACCACAATTTTGTAAACATACTTCTTTACCTCTCCTCAAATTTCCCATTTGAGGGAGCATGTGATTCCTTCTGGAGTGCTAGTCCTTGAGAGTCCATTTTTCAGTAGGATGAAAAACTTAGTATATTCAAAAGCATAACTATATTTTTATTTAAAAACATATTGTTAAACATATATTTTAGGACATAACTATGACATCTGGCTATTTCAATGCCAAATTAGCTACCTCTCTGTTGATATAATTTGTAAGGTCAAATGTATTCACTCTTTTATATTCATATGAATCACTTGATTTATAATTTTATTTTATTTTCATACTGTTTCCTGCACATTTTCCGTGTCTTCTTCCCCCAAGAAGAAACTGTGAAGGAAGATTTTTCAGATGGCTTTTGTATTCAACAAGGGGCAAAGACAACCTGCTGTTAAGGTAGGTGCTGTGATGAAGTTTTCCTCTGTGCATTTTGTCTTTTTCTCCCTTGCTCCCATTGGTCACTTCTATCTCAGTGGTAAGCCCTTTGGAGGGAGGCCTTCAATTCAGCATTTTTTCCCTCTGATCGACGGTTGCTTGGATAAATTTATTGGTTGTGACCAACAAACAAAAAAACAAAACAAAACAAAAAACAGGCTCTGAGCAAGACAGTCTTTTAACCTTTACAGTGAGCAGTGACTTTACCTTGGAGCCATAAGGAATGCAGAGGTATGGCATTTAAAGGAAAGTAAAGGTGTCTTTCCCTATGTCTCTGTCTGTCTTTTACTTTTCCCTAAGGGTTCTATTATTTCTCAAATTCTCAGATTCCCCCCTTTCCACAGAAAGGCAGGCATACAAAGAGGGAGGCAGTGCCAACTCCTGCCTTGTCCAAACACTCATCCAATTTAGCATAGCCCTTGAACAAAGCATGGCCTTCTCTGTGGGACTCTAAATGATAAATGACTCTGTTACTGGGACTCTAAAAGGATAATCATTTTCCAGACCCATTATCCATTCCCAGGAGAATATTGGATAATGGTATGTTAGGGCATTTTCCCTGTGCTTGACTGTGTTGGTGACAAGAACCTCCATCTCTTACCAATCTATGAGTAATACACTGCATACAGCTCCAGGGAGATAAAGAAGTTAGCACAGTTTTCAAAGCTGCCTAATTTGCAACCGCACAACAGCTTAGGCCCAGAGAAAAATAGGCTTGTTAAGATTTAAGTGGAAAATCACAAGGTTATAAATGAAACATAGCTACATGCACCTATGATTAAGTTTACACCACTCTCCAATCAAATTCTTAAAATAGATGGTATAAGTGTGTACTAAATATGAACATAGATGGACTTCCAGCCAAGATAGAGGTGTAGGTAGATATACTGTGTCTCCTCACACAACCAAAAGAAGGATAATAACAAATTTAAAACAAAAACCAACCAGACCTTCCAGAAATCAAACGGTATGGAAGTCCAACAACCAAGGAGTTAATGAAGAAACATTCATCCAGACCGGTAGGAGGGGTGGAGATGGGCAGCTGGGCAAAGAGGGCTCATGGCAAGGTGGTGGCTGGTGGACCGTGTGGGCAAGGAAGCAGCTGGTGGAGCAGGCAGTCCCGCATATGTGTGCGGATCAACCAGGAGGAATAAATGGGGAATGAGACAGACCATGCAACCCACGATTCCAGTGTAGGGAATCAAAAGCCTCAAAACCTCTGACTGAAAAAACCTGTGGGGGTTGTGAATGGAAGAAATTCCCACCTTCACAGGAGAGTTCACTGGAGAGACCCACAGGGTCCTAGAACATACACAAAACCACCCACCTGGGAATCAGCACCCCAAAGGACCAATTTGCTTGTGGGAAGCAGAGGAAGTGACTAAAAGGTGACCAAGAGCAGAGCGAGCAGCACTGTTCCCTCTCGGACCCCTCCCCTACATACAGTGCCACAACACAGATACTTGGGTTGACCTGCCCTGGTGAATACCTAAGGCTCTGCCCCTCATATGTAACAGGTGTACTGAGATAAAAAAAAAAAAAAAATGGCCCAAATGAAATAACGGATCAAAACTCCAGAAAAAAATACAACTAAGTGATGAAGAGATAACCAACCTATCAGATGCACAATTCAAGACTTCAGTAATAGAGAACCAAGATGGCCGCATAGGTAGACACACTGTGCCTCCTCGCACAACCAGAACTGACAGAAAATCGAACGGCAAGGAAGTCTGACACCAAGTAGATAAAAAATAAACATTCATCCAGACCAGTAGGAGGGGCGGAGACAGGCACCTGGGCAGAGAGGACTCCAGTAGCCATGGCGGGACCAAGACTGGCGGGGTGTGGGACGAACGGGGCAGGCAGTCTGACCACTAGCAGACCCTGCGGCCCCCCATTCGTGCACAGATAAACTGAGAGGGCCAGACTCAGAGCGGCGGAGAACGGAGCAGGCAGAGCAGCGGGTAGCACCCCGCAGCCCCACACTCGCGCACAGATAAACCGGGATGAACGGCGGGGAGCGAAGCAGACCACGTAACCCAGGGCTCCAGCTCGAGGAAATAAAGCCTCAAACCTCTGATTGAAAACACCGGTGGGGGTTGGGGCGGCAGCAAGAGAGACTCCCAGCCTCACAGGAGAGGTCGTTGGAGAGACCCACAGGGGCCTAGGGCGTGCACAGGCCCGCCCACTCGGGAACCAGCACCAGAGGGACCCGGTTTGATTGTGGGTAGCGGAGTGAAAGATTGAGGTCCGGTGGAGAGTGGAGAGGGTGCCATCGCTCCCTCTCGGCCCCTCCCCCACGTACAGCATCACAGAACAGCTTCCAGCATTACCCCGCCCCGGTGAACACCTAGGGCACCACCCCTCTAAGTAACAGATGCACTAAGACAAAAAAAAAAAAAAAAAAAAGGCCCAAATGACAGAACACTTCAAAGCTCCAGAAAAAAATACAACTAAGCAAGGAAGAGATAGCCAACCTATCAGATGCACAGTTCAAAACACAGGTTATTAAGACGCTCACAGAATTGGTTAAATTTGTTTGAAAAGTAGATGAAAAAATGAAGCCTATGCTAAGAGAAACAAAGGAAAATGTACAGGGAACCAATAGTGATGCGAAGGAAATTGGGACTCAGATCAATGGTGTGGACCAGAAGGAAGAAAGAAACATCCAACCAGAAAAGAATGAAGAAACAAGAATTCGGAAAAATGAGGAGAGGCTTAGGAACCTCCAGGACATCTTGAAACGTTCCAACATCCGAATTATAGGGGTGCCAGAAGGAGAAGAGGAAGAACAAAAAATTGAAAACTTATTTGAACAAATAATGAAGGAGAACTTCCCCGATCTGGCAAAGGAAATAGACTTCCAGGAAGTCCAGGAAGCTCAGAGAGTCCCAAAGAAGCTGGACCCAAGGAGGAACACACCAAGGCACATCATCATTACATTACCCAAGATGAAGCAGAAGGAGAGAATCTTAGAAGCAGCAAGAGAAAAGGACACAGTTACCTACAAAGGGGTTCCCATAAGACTGTCAGCTGATTTCTCAAAAGAGACCTTACAGGCAATAAGGGGCTGGCAAGAAGTATTCCAAGTCATGAAAGGCAAGGGCCTACATCCAAGATTACTGTATCCAGCAAAGCTATCATTTAGAATGGAAGGGAAGATAAAGAGCTTCTCAGATAAGGTCAAGTTAAAGGAGTTCATCATCACCAAGCCATTATTATATGAAATGTTAAAGGGACTTACCTAAGAAAAAGAAGATAAAAAATATGAACAGCAAAAATGACAGCAAACTCACAGTTATTAACACCACACCTAAAACAAAAACAAAAGCAGACTAAGCAAACAACTAGAACAGAAACAGAACCACAGAAATGGAGATCACATGGAGGGTTATCAACAGGGGAGTGGGAGGGGGAGAGAGGGGGGAAATGTACAGAGAATAAATAGCATAAATGATAGGTGGAAAATAGACAGGGGGAGGGTAAGAATAGTGTAGGAAATGTAGAAGCCAAAGAACTTGTATGTATGACCCATGGACATGAACTATAAGGGGGGAATGTGGGAGGGAGAGGGTGGGCAGGATGGAGTTGAGTGAAGGGGTGGAAATGGGACAACTGTAATAGCATAATCAATATATATATATATATAAAGACTCCGGTAATCAGGATGCTCACAGATATGATTGAGTATGGTTGCAAAATAGAGGAAAAAGTGAAGGCTATGCAAAGTGAAATACAGGAAAATGCACAGGGAACCTACAGTGATGGGAAGGAAACCAGATTCAAATCAACAGTTTGGAGCAGAAGGAAGAAATAAATATTCAACCAGAACAGTTGAAGAAACAAGAACTCAAAAAACGAGGAGAAGCTTAGGAACTTCCGGGACAACTTTAAATGTCCCAGCATCAGATTCTGGGATATGGGTGGGAGGAGGGGTGTAGGGAGGGGAATAAAGGGGGGGAAATGAGACAACTATAATAACATAATCAATAAAATATATTTAAAAATAAATAACACATAAAAATCCCATGACTCAGTGATTTCACTCATAGGCGTATACCCAAATAAAATGTATTTATAGGTTCAACAAAAGTCATATAGCAGAATATTCATAGCAGTTTTATTCCTAATGGCCAAAACCCAGATGTTTCAAAGTTGTTATTTATCAGAATAGAGAGATAAATAAATAAAACTACACAGATTAAGAAGTAATTCTTTATAGCTATATGTAAAAATATGGATGAATCTTACAAACTGTTAAGTGAATGAAGCAAGACACAAGAGTACATACTACATGACTCCATTTATCTGGGTATATGGGTAAACAAGCAGAACTAATCTATGTTAAACAAAGGCAGGATTGTGGTTACCTTTGGGGGCAAAGAGTCTAGAAAGGAGCATGAGGTGCTGGAGGCTTCCATCATGCTGGTAATATCTTGTTACTTAACTGGGTTAAATTTATAGTTCAATAGAATTTCCTAAAATTATCACACCTCATAGAAAGAAAGGTGGCCAGGTATCCAACTGATTTAATGCAGAATTATAAATCTATTAGCAAGAAACCTTTAAGTTTCCCTTAGAATAGGGGCAGAGCTGAATTAATGGGAGGGCCATTCAGAGAGCTGTCTGAGGTGCCATTTTATAAGGAATGTTAATGCCTGCAGAGGAATAGAAGGTATAGAAAATTGTACTTGCCAGAATGCCTTCCAGAGATGGCATTTCATGTGTTTGAAAAGGACTGAAGCAATCACTTAAATTTGGTAGGATACCCCAGAAGACAATTGCAAAGATCTTTGGCATACTTTGATTAAAAACTGTAGTGGGTTAAATAAAATGGCCACAGTTTGTTAATAATTCTGTGATTATTTGGCTTATCATTCAGCAACTATTCTCTCTCTGTTCTCCTCTGAGGACAGGGAGTACATCCAGGCCTCTTGCTGTTAATCTTGGCCGCATGACCTGCTTCAGCCAATGGAATGTTAGCATATATACTGACATACTTCAGGACTACAGCACCATCCTCCCAGGAGTATAGGGAAGATGAGAGAAGCCTAAGGACATATAGGTATCAGGATATTGAATCAGCTTCACCAGAAGCAAAGTCTGAAATGAAGATTTATGTAGAGATAATTTATTGAGATGGTACTTTTAGGAGAAACTAGGAAGGAAGTGAGAGAAGCTGGTAGAGTAGGTCCTTTTCCCAAGCATTAAGTTTGGTAGTAACTCCTGGCCTATCATCTTTTATCTTCCCAGGACCCAGCTCCCATGCCCAGTACACAACAGGTCCTCCTTACATCGTTGTTCTATTGATTTAAGTTAGAAATGGAGGAGATCAGCAGTTGTAAAGTGCATGTTCAAATTGATGTGGCAATCAAGTACATCCCCCATCTTGTAGTCCATGGAAAGTTTAGTATTGGGTGCCTGTGGCCAGTTTCGGCCTTGTTTCAAATCAATTTAAAAAGTGTTTATGAGGTCTTACTTTTAATTCAATTATGACACTCATACTGGGGGAGAAACACTCATACTACAAACCCCAATATAAAAAAAAAATTATAAGCTTGTTTTAAAACCAAACTCCATTCTATCCTCCCCATCCCAAGGCAACCACAGTTTTCTTTCTGCAGTTAAGGATTGTCATATTTTATTGAAAAGGAATCAGAGAATAGGTGAACTTTTGTGTGTCTTCTTTCACTTAGCATAATGTTTCCAAAGTTCATCCATCTTGAGGCATGTATCAGTACTTTGCTTCTTTTTATGGCTGAATAATATTTTATGTATATTTATCATAATTTGTTCATTCGTTGATGGGCATTTGGGTTATTTCTACCTTTAGGCTACCATGAATAATGTTGCTATAAACATTCGCACTCATGTACAAGTTTTTGTGTGAACATGTGTTTCCATTTCTCTGGGGATATAGCTAAAAATGGAATTTCTGGGTCATATAGTAATTCTATGTTTAACTCTTTGAGGAGGTGCCAACTGCTTTCCATAGCAGCTACACCACTATACATTGCCCCCAGTAATGTATGAGGATTCCCATTTTTCACATCCTCACCAATACTTGTTATTTTCCTTTTATTATTATTAGTTGTAGTATCCTAGTATATATGAAGTGATATCTCATTGTGATTTTCATTTATATTTCCTTAATAACCATTAAGGTTGCATATGTTTTCATGTACTTGCAGGCCATTTGTATATCTTCTTTGGAGAAATGTTCATTCAGGTCCATTTCTGATTTTTTAAATTGTATTGTCTGTTTCATTGTTGAGTTACACAAATTCTATATATAGTCTAAGTGTCAACCCTTCATCAAATACATAATGTGAAAATATTTTCTTCCATTCTGTATGTGACAAGTCCCTTCTCTCTTGCTGCTTTCAAGATTTTGTCTTCCAGTTTAATTGCAATGTATCTTTGTTTATACCCTTTTGAATTTATATTCCTCAGAGTTCACTGAACTTTTTGTAGTGTAGGTTCATGTATTTCATTAAATTTGGGGAGATATTGGTCATTATTTCTTCAAATATTCCTTCTGCCCTTTCTCTCTTCTCCTTTTAGAAGTACCATACTATTATGTTGGTATTCTTCTTGGTGTGACACAGGCTCCAAAGGCTCTGTTCAGTTTTCTTCATCCTTTTTTCTTTCTACCCTTCAGGCTGGAGAATTCCAATTGCTCCATCTTTGAGTTCACTGGTTCTTTTTGTCTGGCTGTTGAAATCTGTTGTTGAACTACTCTGGTGAGTTTTCCATTTCAATTATTGTGTTTTTCAATCCAGAATTTCTATTTGGTTCTATTTTACAATTTCTACTGTTTTTATTTGATATCCCCTACTTCTTATGCATTTTCTCCTGGTTGATTTCAGCTCTTTGCCCATGACTTCCTTCAGTTCTTTGAACATATTTATAATAGTTAATGTGAAGTATTTGTCTAATAAATCTAATATGTTAGCATCTTGAATGGTTTCTGTTGATGAGCTTTCTTCCTGAAAATGAGCCATATTTTTCTGTTTGTGTGTTTTATAAAATTTTGTTGAGAACTACATATTTTGAATATTGTAGTGTGGTAACTCTGGAAATAAGATTATTTTTCCTCACTGGGGATACTGTTGTTTCTTGTTTGAGGGCTTCAGTCATCTGTTAGTTTAGTAACTTTTCCAAATTATTTTTGCAAAGGCTGTATTTCTTGTCTCTAGCCTTTAAATTCATTGTTCTGTTATTTCATAGTCATTCAGTCATCTGACAGAATTTCCTTGAGTGTCTAAATCTAGTAAGAAAGAAAAACAGAGAAAGAAAAGAGAGAAGGAGGGAGAGAGATGTGTTCTGCCTTTTCTAGTTCTTACATGTGGTACCTGGGAAGCCACATTAGTTCAATGGGTTTGAAACAATGAATAGTCCCTTCGCTGGTCCCAGTGACCCACTAGGAAGATCAAAATACACAACCTCAATTTTTAGACAACAAAATACTTATTTCCCATTTCAGTACCAGCAATAGTACCAGGAACACAGGCTCATGACCCCCATGCTGCTTGCCACAGGGCTAGGAGAAGAGTGGGTGCTGCTGTGTAAAATATACTGAAATTAACCAGTGTCTTTCTTCATCATCACTCCCTTGAACAATATAAGTATTTAACTAAACCCCAGAGTTCCAAAATAGTTGATCCTAATTATTCTTGCCAGTTCAATAGTTGCTTTGATAGACAAATCAATTCCTGAAACTTTCTACTTTGCCATCCTTTGTGGTATCACTCAAAATATTTTAATATTTGGTAAACCAAATTATTTATGCTTCTTCTGTTGTCAGGTTTTCTCTAGCCACTTTTGTACATCAATATTTTTCAGCTAAATATTAGAATAATTATTGTCAATTCTTAAAAAGGAAGAAAATAAAATTGTACTCCTTATTTTTAAATTGAGTTCAATCTATTATTTTAAGACAAGTGGTTTACAATCAATATTATACATCTATTCACATAAGATATAGTTTTCCATTTATTCAAGTCTTCTAAGTTACTGTGTAAGTTATATATTTTTATATAACACCTGTTCATTTATTGTGATATTTGTTGTTTATTATCTCTTATTTGTGAAAAAGTATTAGTATTTACAGTATTACTATTGTGAATGCAATTATTTTCTGTAATATAACTTCTTGAGGCATATTATTATATAAGAAAACTGTACCCTGTTATTTATTATGTGATTGACCACCTTACTAAATTCTCCCACTAATTCTAATTGTTGTTGCTCTTTTTAAAGTTTCCTGAATATATAATCACATAATTTGCAAATAATAATAATAATATTTTTCTGCTTCAGTGTTTATATCCTTTATATTTTCAGAACAATTATAAAGAATAGTGTTGATTGCAATTGTTCTTCTTTTGTTCTTCATAAAAGGGAAAGTGCCTAGTGTTTCAACATTAATTATGATGCTGGGTATTATTGTGTGCTATAAATACATATATAAACATAGCTATATAAACACCTATAAATATATGAAAATTATATTTTAATAAATATAATTATATTATTATATATCAAAAGTATTTTGTGCCTTAGATACTTGAATTGCATTATGTGCCTTTTAAAATTTATTAAAGCAATTATAACTTTTTATTTTTTATATTAACTTATTAATATAGTAAATCTGTTAGTAGATTTCTGAAAATTTAGACTTTCTGCATTTTTAGTATTAACTTCACTTGATCACTGTAATTGATTATATGTCCTGTGCATATTTTATACTTTTACTGAGTGTTATGTAAACTGGCCAGGTTTTTTCCACCTGTGCTACTTTGACATGATTTGGTTTCAATAATAACTGCATTTATTTAGTTCACTGGAATTTTTTTCCCTTTGTTTATTTTAAAATTGTACAAAATACAGACATAAATGGGCTTACATTTTTGCTATTTGAAAGTATTCATGATGAAAATCTATACTATTTTCCTTTTTTTGTAAGTAGATGTTTATTTGCTGTATAGTCTACATGTTTATTTAGTAATTTAAATTTTTGTTTAAAATCATCTACTTTATCAAAGTTTTCAAATTTAATAACATAAAGCTATACAAACACTCTGATAAATGTCTATTTCTTCTACAATTTAATATTTTCCTTTAGTCATGATTTATTTGATAAATTTATTTTGTGACTACATATATGTGTATACATATGAACAGTATAATTATACACATAATTATATATTATATAACCATGTGATACTATTATATGTTTCATTCACCTCTCAAAAAATACTTTTCATTGTAATTTTCTGTTTTATAATTTATCTATTACTATCTTTTAATCTATTGAAAAATATTTGATAATGGGTTCTCAGACATGTCACCAAAAGAACTCTATTTTAGAAATCAATAAGTTAAACTTAACTGAAAATTTTTAAAAAGTTCCTTTGCAAAATACCCTGCTATAATGATAAAAAGACATACCATAGCTTGGGAGACATTATTTACAAATCAAATATCTGACAAAGGACTTGGACATAAAATATATTAATAATGTTGTAAACTCAACACTAAGAAAATGAACAATCCAATTAGAAATGAACCAAAGCTTGGACATTTCACTAAAGGGAATCTAAAGATGACAAATATGCATATGAAAAGATGTTCAACATCACTGGCCACTAGTGAAATGCACATTAAGGCTATGATAAAATACCACTGCACACTGGTTAGAATGACTAAAAGAAAGATATAGTGCTAATTACAAGTGCTGGCAATAATGTGAAACGATTCGCTTTCTTATACATTGCTAGTGGTAAGATAAGAGGGTATCACCACTCTGGAAAACAGTTGGGCAGTTTCTTGTGAAGTTAAACACACACTTATCATTTGACCCAGTGATCACATTCTTGGCATTTATCCTAAACTCATGAAATTGTATGTTCCCACAAAACCTATACACAAATGTTTATAGCAGCTTTACTTGCAATTGCCAAAAATTTTAGACAACCCAAATGTCGTTTAACAGTTGAATGATAGTTGTACATCCAAACAATGGAATACTCAACAATAAAAAATAATGAACTATTGTTGTATGCAACAACTTGGATAAATCTCAGACATTATACTGAGTTTTATAAAAAAAATAATCTTGAAGGGGCATATGCTGTGATATATATGTATATATATATACACACACATACACTTAAACAAAATTATGTGTGTATACACACATACACAAATATATGTATATATACATATATATACAAAATTTAATGTCTTTATTCAGGTAACAAAATTATAGTAATGAAGAAAATAGGTCAGGGCTTGATAAGGAGTAACATCAGGGAGTTTCTTTATGGTGATGGGACAATTCTATATCCTGAGTGTGTGGTGGTTACTCAAATCAAAACATGTGACAAAATTTTATAGAAATATACACAGAAGAGTGCATATAAAAACTGATGAATTCCAAATAAGATTTGTGCCTTGTATTAGTGCCAATTTCCTATTTTTAACATGTTTATGGGTATGTTATCTTACCTTTTTCTAAAAATAAATCTGATTGCATGGAACTAGACACACACACTTAAATGCATGTACTACTAATGAAATGTGCTTAAACTCTGCGGATTACAACAATGGCAACTTCCTAGATCATACATTGTACTGATTGCACAGATGCTATAATGGGGAAACTGGATGGAGAACAAATGGGACATCCCTATAATTTTTTAAAACTGTCATGTATCTATACTTATTTCAAAATAAAAGTTGTACAAATATTTATCTCATTATTCTGTTGTGAAAACTACTGTTTAAAAACACTGGTTTCAGCTTCTACACATAAAGAGTTTGCAAACTGTCACTCCCATTCTGACAAGAAAAAGCTAGAAAAACTGATAATCAATGGCTTTTCTTGGACGCATCAGAAAACTGAAGTTTCAGGATAAACATCCACTCTGAAATCTGGAGAGACAGGCCAACCTTGAGAGTTACAGCTGAGATCCACTTACCTGGAGCAAAGCCACTAGAACCATGTACTGGTAGGAGCTATTAAACACAGATTTTTATGAGTTCCTTGAGACTGAGTATGGACGAGCATGAGAGTGAGGAACTATGAAGGCTCCAGTGTTAGGATGTCACCATATGTTTGTGAGCTTTACTTCCAGGCACCCCACTGGGTTCTCACAGTGAAGATCTAAGGTAGATCCGCTCACGGTTCTGGCTGGAAGAGATCAAATAATCACTTTGAAATAGGCCCAGAACCTTTTCTATACTGGAAGCCAGTGCTCCAGGGTAAAAACTTTGCCAGAGCACTTTCTCATCATCTAGCAGAAAAACATTCCGCCCACTTGAATGTCCTCTACCTTTTGTGTCTCGCCAAAGAGGGGAAAAACATTGTCAACAGGGGATAGGATTTCAAAAATATCAAGCAGGAATGCTATAGCCAGGTAAGGGAACAGGATACACGGAGGGAAAATAAAAAAAAGTATTCCACTGGGGAAACACTTGTGAAAGTCATAGCCCAGGGACACAGGCCCACTGAAAGACTGAGATTTAGCTATAATGTTAAAGAACGCTTTCCCTCTGCCACACTTTGCTACAACATCATCACAGCTCCAGAACAACAGTGAACTACAGCTGAAAGATATGAGCATTTTTCACTCAACAGGAACACTCTGGGTAACCCAAAGCCAGAGGGAGACAAAGACACTAGAGAAATTTAAGGTCTTTAGTATCTACACCTAGAGCAAACATCATGCATAACCCAACTCTTAGCCAGATTTACTAAAACCTCATACTCAATGCCTGTTTACTTCAGTTCCTATTACCTCATACAACATGCCTATCTTTCAACAAAGAATTATAAGGCATGCCAATAGACAGTCACAAATTTGGGGGTTCTTTGTCATGTAATATTTTAATAATAGCAGATGACTAATACATGATCTCCTTTAAATATCATCTAAATTATTTGCATCTTGTTTATGACATGAATTTGTTTATGGCATGAGACTAAAATCCCAGGGCCCCAGTCCCTGAGCCCTGAGTTGGCTCTGAGGCCATACCTCCCATGGTCTGTTCCCAGCAGTGATGGAACAGATCATAGCCCATTCCAAGGCAGGTCCCTTTCTAAGAGACACTGGACTCCTCTGGTGACTGGCTTTGGCTGAAGGATGCCCTGATGGTTTTGCTGAAACTTCAGTTTCAAAATGGCCTAGGAAGCTTTCATTCCATCTTCCTTCACTCTCACTTTCACTCCAGGTGAGATGTACATTGTGTCCTGACAGCTCCCCCAGCTTTTCCCAACTCCCTTGTGTTTTTTCATAGGTTTCCCCCTAAAAAAAATCCTTTGTATTTAATCCTTTCTTGGCATCTGTTTCTCAGAGGACCTGGACTAACATAGTCTTTTATTCTTTCACTATTTCACACTTACAAACAGTGTTCCTTGGTGGGCATTTTTAAATAACATATTCGTGGATAGAAATTGTCTGTATTTTTAGACCTTTCCTCCTAGGAACACAGAGAAATTCAGGGAACTTCTTCAAATGCACCGTCAGGATTTGTCTTTTAATATCTTGAATTTTAAGGTGGAATGTCTTTTTAGAAAGCAATGCCACATCTTTTGTTGCAAACTAGCAACATAATAAGAAGAAAAGGCTAGATTTAGGAAAAGCAGAGTCAGCCCAAGAGACTTCATATGATGCCCACACACTTCATGGATCCTTAAACAAGGCAGAAAAAATGAAATATAATTATAAATCTTAAACACACTGAGATTTTGTGGACACATGGCCCCTGAATTAGCTCATGAAATGACTGGGTTAATAGGATACAGTTGGATCTTCACAATTATATAGCTATCGTTTTGGTTTTATTTCCCTAAGGTCTGAGGGATTTAGAGGCTAGGAACAAATCTTAAGTAGACTAAGCAGTGTGCGTGTTGTGCGTGTGTGTAAAGTAGGTCAGTTGTGTATTTTTATCTTTTACAATAGGGTATATGTGTGGTTTAAGAATTGTCTCTTTTATGTGCTGAATTTTAAATGCTATACCTCATCTAAAACCCACACAGGAGATAGAACTGTAATTTCCTTAAAACCATTAAATGCTTATGGAAAATAACTCCATTGAAGCCAGCTTTTTATAGGCATTTTTAGGGACAGTGAATATTCTTTTTAGTGTCATATGTCCAAAAATACCCTTGAGGAAAACGCTCCTTGACATTGATCTTGACAAGGAATTTTAGATATGACACCGAAAGTATAGCAACAAAAGCAAAAATAAAACTGGAACTACATAAAAATGAAAATCTTTTGCACAGCGAAGGAAGCAATTGACACAATGAAAAGGCAGCCTATAGAATGAGAAAAAAAATATTTGCAAACCATATATCTGATAAGAGGTTAATTTCCAAAATGTATAAGGAATTTATCATACAACTCAATAGAAAAAAAAGAAAAATGATGACATGATTTAAAAATGGGCAAAGGACCTGAATAGATATTTTTCCAATGAATACATAAATAGCTAAGATGTATGTTAAAAAGTGCTCAACATCACTAATCATCAGAGAAATGTAAATGAAAACCACAATGAGATATCACTGCACACTTGCTAGTAGGGTAATTATTTAAAAAACAAAAGATAAGAAGTGTTGGTGAGGATATGGAGAAAAGGGACCCCTGGTACAGTCTTGGTGAGAGTATAAATTGGTACAGCCTTTATGGAAAACAGTATGGATACTCCTCAAAACGTCAAAAATAAAAACCTACCATATAATCTAGCAACTTCTGAGGATATACTCAAAGGAGATGAAATTAGTATCTTGAAGAGATATCTGCACTTCTGTGTTCCTGGCAGTCCTATTCACAATAGCCAAGATCTGGGAACAAACTGAAGTCCATTAATTGATAACTGGATAAAGAAAATGTGGTGTATACAAACAATGGAATATCATTCAGCCTTAAAAAAGGACAATATACCATTTGTGACAACGTGGATGGATCTGGAGGACACTGTGTTAATCAAAATAAATGCACACAGAAAGACAGATACTGTATGCTCTTACTGATGTGTGGAATCTCAAATAGTCAAACTCATTGAAGCAGAAGGTAGAACGGTGGTTACCAGGGCTGGAGGAGGGAGAACATGGAGAAATGTTAGTCGTTTCAGTTTTGCAAGAGCCTCTAGTGCATAGCATGGTGGCGCTAGGTAGCAATTCTGTATTCTGTACTTGAACTTTATAAACAAGGTTGATCCTAGTGTTGTCACCACCAAAAAGTAAAAAAGGAATTGATGCCTGAAGTGATACATATGTTAATTAGCTTTATTTTTATGATTATTGTACAATGCTCAGGGTGTGGCAAAAGTAGGTTTACAGTTCTAAGTACACAAACCAGTTTATTCTTATATTATTGTTTATTAATTATTGTATTATTTTCCGTAGGAACAACTGTAAACCTATTTTTCCTCACCTTGTATATGCATATAAAATCATCAAGTTGCACACTTTAAATATATGTAATACAAAAAAAAATTAACCTTAAACCTAAATTTGCTTGGGTCAAGATGGAGATGAAGTAGAAAGATATAACATTTTTAAACAAGTGTGTTACCCAGAAGTCACGTGAATTTTCTGTGGGAAAATGATTAAAAGCAATTCTGTGTGTCAGCACTCAGGAAACTACACACCTGAAAAGCACCTGGCTGAGCAGCCATCAGTCCATAGTGGTTGTTCTCATGGGTACAACTGACCTGCTATAGATCTATTAAATCAAGCTCTGGACAACTGGCTATTCATCAAGATTGCCAAGGAAAAAATGAAAGTTAACCAGCAAGTGGTTAATTGGAAAGGTAGAAAACATTTTTTATTAAAACATATTTGAACTGCCAATATCTTACAAGAATAGTAAGAACTAAAAGACCCTCATTAAAATGAGTAATTCCACACCAGAATACTTGGAATACATGCTTTTCTCATAAAGAGTGGAGTCCCTCTTTAGTCAGAAGTCAATTTAGCGTGTTCTTGATTTATAGATGAAAAGAATTCCAATTCCTTATTTATTTGTAATACCTGGCATGTGAACCTCTAGCTGGCTCAAGAGTAGTTCTGATGAAATGCAGGACAATGACACCTTGAAAGGTGGTGACAGTGCATCCACTTGAAAAGTAATTGCTCCTGGCTTCACGCACAGTAACTTCAAGATGGAAAATATATTCAGAATAGCAAGTGCCAAGAATGCTTCCAATCCAACTGAATCCCTCCCTTATCATTTTAGGGAAGCAGGTGGGATAAAAATAATGCCAATAAGCACAATTTAGCATATCAAAATTTAGTGTATAGTAAGTGCTCTATTTTCTTTCTTCTCTCTCTCTCTCATCCTCTTTCTCTACTTTTATAATACTTTTCTTATAAAAAGCTTCCACTCAAAACTATTCACTGAATTAATTTTTCAAAAGATCTAAGTAAACTTTTGAAATATAAAGTTCTGGAGCATTTTGTATTTTTGTTTTGCATTTAATTTAATTAATTGTGTTAAATTGCAAAGAACATTGACCCTGTTGGATTCGCCTTATTTTTAAAAAATATGTAATGTTTGATGCATACAAAAGAATATATATACATATAAAACATATGTAAAACATGTAACATAGCACTAACTAACTACTCATGTAATTCCCCTCATTTTATTTAAGCTATTGTTAATATTGATTCATTCACTGTTTTTTTCCCTTCTTTGTCTTCCCTCAGCCCCTGAAAGAACTATTATTCTAAATTGTTTTTATCATTCTCTGCTAGCTCATGATTAGCTTTTCTGCTATATAAATAATGTATTATTTAGCTTTGATTTTATTAAAAGTACATCATATTATACATAGTTTTTGTGGTACTGACTTTTTTCACTCAATAGTATTCTTATTTTAATTCATCCATTTGTTGTAAGAGCTGAACTTCATTTATTTTCACAACTGTCTAGCTTTCTGTTTTACAAATATATAACAATTCATTATGCTGCACCTTGATTGACAAACTGGATGTGATATATTGCAACTATCTTCCTTCCGTTCGTGGCATGCCTTTGTTTTCACTATGATATCTTTGATAAAATTAATTTTAATTTTGTCAAATGTACTGTTTTGGTTTAGCACTTTGTGATTTATTTAAGGTAGCCTTCCTTCTCCAAAGTTATTGATATATTCTTCCAAATATTTTACTTTGACTCTGAACATTGTCTTTATTCTATCAGAAATATATTTTATGGGGACTATTTTGTTACGTGTATACAAGTTTAGTTTCCTGTTTTAAAATTTTATCATTATACAAGACCCTTTCCACCGTTAACTTTGCTTTTTATCCTAAGGTCTTTTGGGACTTATTTAATGTATTATACCAGATTTCTCTTGGTTCATACTTGCCATATATTTTTCTCCATGTTTTTATTCTCATGTTTTTTTTGTTGTTGTTGTATCTCTTATAAAGAACGTGTACATGGATTTGTTTTAATGCAATCTGATTATATTGCAAGGACTGGAAATAACCAATGAAATTTAACCTTCCAGTTAAGAACACTGTTTAAAAAATTTTATACTGCTTAAGATACTGAGAGTGTTATCTTATAAAAATAACAGATTAGATTCTGTCACACAATTGACTATTACCATAAAGATGAATCAGCAGGTTTAAAAGAAATTGATATTATCTCCAATCTGATTCTTTCAGAACAACTTGTGGGAACACAGCCTTAAATATACACCATTTCCTGAATCATATCAACTCTCATGAAGAAAAATTCTCCAAAGAGAAACAAAAATATCTCTATGAAATCTTATAACACATTTAACAATATATCCATTAGGGGACTAGTCTAAGCAGGGTGAATTAGTAATTACTTGATCATGTCTATTTTTTATTGCATTTAGCAATTTGACAAAAAAAAATGCTGAGTTATGACTAGAGAGGGCTTTGGAAGATGTCCCTCCCAACTCCTCCCTCAACCAGGAAAGTATTTTCTATTAGGAAAATTATTCAAGTCACGGCTGTGGTTCTGAAGGTCTGGGCTGATGGAGGAAAAGGATTATTCACAGGGAAACTAAGCCTTCCTGATTGTAGGCTGTAAAAGAAGTTTTCTGGTCTTGGTTGGGCTCATCACATAAATGGGTGTCACTGGATGTTGGCTGATTTAGGATGGGCTTGGCTGGATTAACTCTGCTCTATGCTACATATCTTTCATTCTCCAGCAGACTTGCCAGGCATGTTCACATAGGCATCACAGAGTGCAACAGAAGCAACCTCAATATGCAAGCACTCTTTAAGCATCTTTCTGCATTGCACTTGCTAATATCCCACTGGCCACAATAAGTTATATAAACTAATTGAGCTTGGAGTCAGACTCTGATGGTACTGTAATGCTACAGGGTAGAGAGTGAGGACACTGGTAGGGGACAAGTATGGGGCCATTAATGCAATTAGTCTACCACAGAGACCAATTTCCTCCCCTAACTAAGAAATGCAGACGAGGAGCCAAACAAACCTTTTTTAGAAAGGATTGACAGGGAACCATTGTCCCCAGGCATGACCTCTCTGAAGGATAAGCTTATCCTTTAGCCAGGGCCCCTCACCATTCTTTGCTTGTTGTTTGAGTAGCTGGAGCATCTAATTGCCTTGAATCAATTTTTATAAGGAGAAAGAAGCAACCAAAAAGCAGCACAGTCCTTTGTTTAACTTTGCATCTATGGCAGGAAGCAAGAAGAGAAAGTGACAGTTCTCATAAAGGCATGGTATATTTCTTCTCAGGGGCAGAGAGAGCTTTTGGGGAAAAAAAAAAAAAACAAGCCCCTTGTAACTGCTGTTAGGGACATGCTGATCCTTGGTTTGCATAAACTGTGAGCATATCCTTTGAATTTCATAAAAATTGCAAATTGAGAAGTACAGAAACATTGATAGGAAACAGCTAGATTTCTGAGGCACAAAGTACCAAAGAGTCTTGATTTGGAAAAATAAAGTATATTCATGATTTTCATATTTTATATTTTGGGTCCATTACCCTTGTGTATGTGTGCATGTGTGATAGTCACCCTGCAAACCTGATGTATAATTTTAGTTTATTTAAGTTGGTTCCACAGTGTTATATTAATGCATGTTTTTGCATTCATTGCTAGCAAACAGGGCAATAAATCTTAGGAGATTCAGACCTAATTTGTGTTGCCATACCAGAATGAAAAGCTAGAATTTCTGCACATATTTTAAGCTGCTGCCTTCCTTAATGCATTGTGTCATGTTCTTAGCTGTTTCTCCCATAGAAGATAGGCTTTCATCGTGCATGTCGGCTTGGGAGAAATCTCGCTCCTATGTATTAACTGCTGAGTCCCTTAATCCTGTTAGAATTTAATTTCCCTTGATTGAATGTGGTGTTATCACCAGGTGCTGAGTGGCCCTTTCCTATCAGTGCATATAAATCCTGTTAGTTCTTCCCAGACTCAGGATGTACCAGAGTCTTCTGAGGTCAGACTGTTCTGAAGGAGCATTTGCTCTCTGCTTCACAGGACACAGAGAAGGAAAGTCAAACTTTGGGGTACAGATGTCTGCTTTATTTGGTCTGACTGAATGAAGCATCTCTGTAGATGCCCTGTGAGAGTCGCTGCGGTTTTCAGTGGCTTCTACATTAACAGGTTCAAGGGCTTAAAAAAACCTTAAATTAAATTGCAAGGTGCTTATTGATTAGCAAAATACCAATCCATATCTCTATTACTTCTAATACTTCCAATTTTACTTTTTATATGTATGACCTGCTATAACTGCTTGTCCCAGAAAACTCTTCTGAGCAATTGCTGGGAATTGTAATGAAATCGATTCTCAGCACCTTTGGCTCCCTGTGAGAGTCTTCCTGTTCCCAGCTTCCCCTTCTGCACCTCTTCTGTTTGCTGTTTTCTGTTAATTACCTTCCTTTACCAAGCAAAAGAAAGCCAATTCTATTCACAGTCAGTTTTGTTACTTGTTAGCACCTCTAATTATTTTCCAAAAGTTTGATTTGTGAAGAAATTATTGGATAAATTGAGGTGTTTATGGCTTATGGCTTATGGATTTCAGGCATTAATTAAAATAAAGTAAATTTTTTATACTGATAATCAAGTTTGGTGAATATACTGATAATTTTTTTTAAAACCTTAACCATTTCAGTGACATCGATCTGGTCACCAAATGTGGTATGAATATTCTGCAACATGCTGTGATATAAAGGTAATTCAGATAAAGTACTGGTCTTCAAATTGATGAGAGTTTACTATCAAATTTTTTTTTCAAGGACCTCAAACTCAAAAGCATTCAGGTCAGCATTACAAAAAAAAATTGGTTCAGGTAGCAATGTGCTGATCAAAGGTCAGATCTAAAAAGGGGGAAACCAGCTGTATCAAGTGTATGTTTCTATATAGGAATGTTGATCTACTGCTCTCAGGACTTCTGATTTTCAAGAGGAACTGTAATTTTTTTAATGCAATATCTTATAATTTATAAATGCTAGTAAGCATTTTAATTAAAAAGATATGTTGAAGTTATGGCTTAGGTTTATCTTTCTATTAAACCTTTCTGGAAAAAAGAATTATAGATCCCGTAATTACTGGCAGTTGACAAGACATTTGTTATTGCGTCCTGTAAGATTGGTTGTCAACTTCTCTTTGGACAATAGCTTACATGTAAACCATCGTCCATGTATTGTTCTAGACGTGTTTCTCATTACTTGACCAGAAAGCAAATATTTTACACCTAGATTAAATAAAATATGCTAGCTCATTAGAGGATACTACAAAGCGGATACAGAAAGCTCAAGTCAGCTGATGAGAGATAGGCATGGAAGCCATGCTGGGCTCTAAACAGGATGAGAAAGTCAAGAAAGAGAATTACAGAGACAGTGGGCAGAACAAAGAAGAGATGAAAACATATGAGCCCAGAGAGAGGGAGACCCTAAATCCCAATAGTTTTCTAGTTCTTGGATTATTTTTCATTGCAGCTAGGGTATACTTCCTGCACAGAGGTTTTATTATTTTTTCATATTCTTTAATAATCTGCCCCCTTTTATACAACAAAAATATGGGGAAAAATATATATAATTATTAACTCAAAGAAGTCTGGTATGATTATATTAAAATGAGTCAAAAAACAAAAAAACAACAAAAAAATTAAACCAAAACCAAGGTTAGGTTTAGAAAAGACCTTTGAATAATGATTTAATAATTTCAAATAGGAAAATATAAAATTCCAAATACTAAGCTCTAAATTAAAATACAAATTGAAGCAGGACTACTTCATTGGTGCAGATGACAGAGAATCATATTTAGCTCATAAGAAAAAAGGGGGAGATTTGAATTCAGAGTGGCTAATTTTTTTTTTTTTTTTTTTTTCTTTTTTTTTTTTTTTTTTTTTATTGTTATGCAATTACAGTTGTATGCCTTTTCTCCCCATCCCTCTACCCCACCCCAGGTGAACCCACCTCCCTCCCCCCTCTCCACCCTCCCCCTTGGTTTTGTCCATGTGTCCTTTATAGTAGTTCCTGTAATACCCTCTTCCCACTATCCCCGCCCCCACCCCCCACCCCCGCCCTGGCTATTGTTAGATTGTTCTTAACTTCAATGTCTCTGGTTATATTTTGTTTGCTTTTTTCTTCTATTGCTTATGTTCCAGTTAAAGGTGAGATCATATGGTACTTGTCCCTCACTTCCTGGCTTATTTCACTTAGCATAATGCTCTCCAGTTTCATCCATGCTGTTGCAAAGGGTATAAGCTCCTTCTTTCTCTCTGCTGCGTAGAATTCCATTGTGTAAATATACCATAGTTTTTGGATCCACTCGTTTGCTGATGGGCACTTCGGTTGCTTCCAGTACTTGGCTATTGTAAATTGTGCTGCTATGAACATTGGGGTGCATAGGTTCTTTTGGATTGGTGTTTCAGTGTTCTTAGGGTATAATCCCAGCAGCGGTATTACTGGGTCAAAGGGCAGTTCCATTTTTAGTTTTCTGAGGAAATTCCATATTGTTTTCCACAGTGGCCTCACCAGTCTGCATTCCCACCAACAGTGCACAAGGGTTCCCTTTTCTCCGCATCCTCTCCAACATTTGTTTGTGGATTTGTTTATGTTGGCCATTCTGACTGGTGTGAGATGATACCTCATTGTGGTTTTAATTTGCATCTCTCTGATGGCTAGTGATGCTGAGCATCTTTTCATATGTCTCTGGGCCCTCTGTATGTCTTCCTTGGAGAAGTGTCTGTTCAAGTCCTTTGCCCATTTTTTAATTGGGTTGTTTGTCTTCCTGGAGTAGAGTCGAGTGAGTTCTTTATATATTTTGGAGATCAGGCCCTTGTCTGAGGTATCATTGGCAAATATGTTTTCCCATACTGTTGGTACTCTTTGTAATTTGGTGCTGTTTTCTTTAGCCATGCAGAAGCTTTTTATTTTGATGAGGTCCCATTTGTTTATTCTTTCCTTTATGTCCCTTGCTTTAGGGGATGTGTCTGTGAGGATGTTGCTGTGTGGAATGTCTGAGATTTTCCTGCCAATGTTTTCCTCAAGGACTTTTATGGTGTTACGGCTTATATTTAAGTCTTTTATCCATCTTGAGTTTATTTTCGTGTATGGAGTAAGTTGGTGATCGAGTTTCATTTTTTTGCACGTAGCTGTCCAGATCTCCCAACACCATCTGTTGAAGAGGCTGTTTTTGCTCCATTTTATGCTCCTGCCTCCTTTGTCAAATATTAATTGATCGTATAGACTTGAATTTATTTCTGGGCTCTCTATTCTGTTCCATTGGTCTATGTGCCTGTTTTTATGCCAGTACCAGGCTGTTTTGATTACAGTGGCCTTGTAATACAGTTTGATATCAGGTATTGTGATCCCTCCTGCTTTGTTTTTCTTTCTCAAAATTGCTGCAGCTATTCGAGGTCGTTTATGGTTCCATATGAATTTCTGCAATGTTTGTTCTATATCTGTGAAATATGTCATGGGTACTCTAATAGGGATTGCATTGAATCTATAAATTGCTTTGGGTAGTATGGCCATTTTGATAATGTTGATTCTTCCAATCCATGAACATGGTACATGCTTCCATTTGTTTGTATCTTCCTTAATTTCTTTCTTCAGTGTTGTGTAGTTTTCTGAGTACAGGTCTTTTACCTCCTTGGTTAGGTTTATTCCTAGGTACTTTATTTTTCTTGTTGCTATATCGAATGGGATTTTTTTCCTGATTTCTGTTTCTGCAGTTTCGTTGCTGGTGTACAGGAATGCCTTTGATTTCTGGGTATTGACTTTGTATCCAGCTGTTTTGCCAAATTCATTTATTAGGTCGAGTAGTTTTTGAGTGGAGTCTATAGGGTTTTCCATGTACACTATCATGTCGTCTGCAAAAAGTGACAGTTTCATTTCCTCCTTTCCAATTTGGATGCCTTTTATTGCTTTTTCTTGTCTGATTGCTGTGGCTAGGACTTCCAATACTATGTTGAATAGGAGTGGTGAGAGAGGGCATCCTTGTCTAGTTCCTGATCTTAGTGGGAAAGCTCTAAGTTTTTGTCCATTGAGTGTGATGTTGGCTGTAGGTCTCTCATATATGGCCTTAATTATGTTGAGGACTGCTCCCTTTATTCCCACTTTGCTGAGTGTTTTTATCAGAAATGGGTGCTGTATCTTATCAAATGCTTTTTCCGCATCTATTGATATGATCATGTGATTTTTGTCTTTGCTGTTGTTGATGTGATGTATTATGTTTATTGATTTGCGAATATTGTACCATCCTTGCATCCCTGGGATGAATCCCACTTGGTCATGGTGGATGATCTTTTTAATATATTGCTGGATGCGGTTTGCTAATATTTTGTTGAGAATTTTAGCGTCTATGTTCATCAGTGATATTGGCCTGAAGTTTTCTTTCTTCGTTGTGTCTTTATCTGGTTTTGGGATTAGGATGATGTTGGCTTCATAAAAAGAGTTTGGGAGTCTTCCATCAGTTTGGATTTTTTCGAATAGTCTGTGAAGGATAGGGGTTAGTTCTTCCTTAAATGCTTTGTAGAAATCTCCTGTGAAACCATCTGGTCCAGGGCTTTTGTGTGATGGGAGTTTCTTGATGACTGCTTCAATTTCCTTTGCTGATATTGGTCTGTTCAGGTTTTCTGCTTCTTCTTCATTCAGTTTTGGAAGATTATATTTTTCTAGAAATGTGTCCATTTCATCTAGGTTTTCAAATTTCTTAGCATACAGGTCTTCATAGTAATTTCTTACGATCCTTTGTATTTCTGTGGTATCAGTTGTAATCTCTCCACTTTCATTTCTAATTCTGTTTATTTGGATCCTCTCTCTTTTTTTCTTGATGAGCCTACTTAAAGGCTTGTCGATTTTGTTTATCTTTTCAAAGAACCAGCTCCTGGATTCATTGATCCTTACAATTGTGCTTTTAGTCTCTATGTCATTTAGTTCTGCTCTGATCTTGGTTATTTCCTTCCTTCTGCTTGCTCTGGGCTGTCTTTGTTGTTGTTCCTCCAGTTCTTGTAGGCGTAGGGTTAGGTTGTTTGTGTGAACTGTTTCTAACTTCTTAAGGTAGGCCTGTATTGCTATGAACTTCCCTCTCAGGACTGCCTTTGCTGTGTCCCATAGGTTTTGGGTTGTTGTGAGTTCGTTTTCATTTGTTTCCAGGAAGTTTTTGATTTCTTCCCTAATCTCATTCTTGACCCATTCATTGTTTAATAGCATGCTATTCAGTCTCCATGCTTTTGAGTGTTTTGGGTTTTTACCCTTGGCGTTGGTTTCTAGTTTCAGACCCTTGTGGTCAGAGAAGATGCTTGATATGATTTCAATTTTCTTGAATTTGTTGAGGCTTGCTTTGTGTCCTATCATGTGGTCTATCTTTGAAAAAGTTCCATGGACACTTGAAAAGAACGTGTATTTTGCTTCTTTGGGATGAAAAGCTCTGTATATATCAGTTAAGTCCATTTCCTCTAAGGTATTGTTAAGTGACACAATATCTTTGTTGATCTTTTGTTTGGAAGACCTGTCCATTTTTGATAGTGGGGTGTTAAAATCCCCTACTATAATTGTGTTGCTGTCAATATCTTTCTTGAAATCCTCCAAGATTTTCTTTATGTATTTGGGTGCTCCTATGTTGGGTGCATATATATTTACAATGTTTATGTCTTCTTGGTGGATTCTTCCTTTGAGTATTATGAAGTGACCTTCTGGGTCTCTCTTTATGGCCCTTCTTTGGAAGTCTATTTTGTCAGATATGAGTATTGCTACCCCTGCTTTTTTTTCCTGTCCGTTTGCTTGGAAGATTTGTTTCCAGCCCTTCACTTTCAGTCTGTGTAAGTCTTTTGTCCTGAGATGGGTTTCTTGTAGGCAGCATATGTGTGGGTCATGTTTTCTTATCCATTCAGCTGTTCTATGTCTTTTGATTGGAGCATTTAATCCATTTACGTTTAAGGTTATTATCGATAGGTAGTTATTCATTGCCATTATTTCCTACCTGTGTTCCTCTGTCTTTCTCTTTTCCTTCCTTTCCTTAAAGCAGTCCCTTTAGCATCTCTTGCAGAGCTGGTTTGGTGGAGCTGTATTCTTTTAGACTTCTTTTGTCTGGGAAACTCTTTATTTGGTCTTCTATCTTGATTGAGAGCCTTGCTGGGTAAAGTAGTCTTGGTTGCAGGCCTCTGGTTCTCAGTACTTGGAATATTTTTTGCCATTCTCTTCTGGCTTGGAGCGTTTCCATTGAGAAGTCAGTTGCTAACCTTATTGGGGCTCCCTTGTATGTTACTTCCTTTTTCTCCCTTGCTGCCTTTAAGATCCTCTCTTTGTCTTGGAAATTTGCCATTTTAATTATGATGTGTCTTGCAGTGGGTCTCTTTGGGTTCCTCTTGTTTGGGACTCTCTGTGATTCCTGGATTTGGGTGACTTTTTCTCTTCTCAGATTAGGGAAATTTTCCATCATTACTTTTTCAAACAGGTTTTCTATCCCTTGCTCTTCTTCTTCTCCTTCTGGTATTCCTATTATACGGATATTGTTACGTTTCATGTTGTCCTGCATTTCCCTTATTGCCTCTTCATTCTTTCTGAGCCTCTTTTCCTTTTCTTGCTCCTTCTGGGTGTTTTTTTCTACTTTGTCCTCCAGCTCGCTGATCCGATCCTCTGCTTCATCAAGTCTGCTTTTAATTCCTTCTACTGTGTTCTTCAATTCAGAAATTGTATTCTTCATTTCCTCTTGGCTCTTGTTGATATTTTCTATTTCCTTTTTCATGTTGATATAGTTTGCAGTGAGTTCATTGTAGTTTCCTTGTAGTTTCTGGTAGTTCTCTTTGAGCTCAGAGAGCTCAGTGAGTTTCCTGATGACCATTGCTTTGAACTCAGTATCTGATAGTTGACTTGCCTCTTTTTCGGTTAGTATTCTTTCTGAGACTTCCTCCTTTCCTTTCATTTGGGAATTGTTTCTTTGTCTTCCCATTGTTTGTGAGGCTCTTCTTGTTGGCCTCTGCGTCTTAAATTGCTTTGTTCTGACTCCCTGGATTTATGATATGAACTTCTATGGTAGAATGCCAATGGGATTCGGTGGTGCTGTCTCCTTACTCTCCTGTGCTCACTGGTCTTGAGCTGACGTTTATGTGTTTAACACGGTCTAACTCTAGTCTTTTCAGCACTCCAGGTTTTGTTGTCTCACCTGTGGGAAAAAGAGAAAGGGGGGGCAAAAGAAAAGAAAAAAAAAAACCACACACACACACACACAAAACAAACCAAAATAAAGATGGGAAGGAGGGAAAAAGGAAATAGGAAAGGAGGAAAGGAAGGAAGGAGGGAAGAAGGAATAAAGAAAGATCGGAGGCAAGATAAGAAGGAATTTTAGCAAAAATTAAAACATAGAAATAGATAAAAGAAGGCAGGAAGAAGACATAAAAATGGTAAAGGATGGGAGGAAGAAGGAATGAAAAAAAAGAAAAAAAGAGAGAGGAAGAAGGAATTCAGGGGGAAAGGAAAAAAAAGAAAAAGGATAAAAAAAAAAAAAAAAAATCTTCTGTTGGCTTTAAACCGGTCAGGTTATTTCTGCTGGTGTCCTGTCTGTGCAACGGGAGGGGGTGGTTGGAAGGATTGGTTTCACTTTTCTCTCTTCCTGGGTCACACTCTTCGCTGTTTTGTAGGTGTGGTCCCTGGCAGTCAATCAGTCCGTTGATCAGCCAATCCAGCCGCTTTGGCTTGTGACGTGTGCGTGCGCAGCAGGGGAATCCAGCCGCTTTGGGTCTGTGACGTTATTTTGTGCCCTGAGCGCGCAGCCGGCGGACCAATCGAGCCGCCAGGGCTTGGGACGCTGGCGCGCAGGTGGCGGATTCAGCCGCCTTGGGGTTAGGACACTCGCCAGCAGCTTTGTATTTGGAAAACAGGCACCCAGCCGGCCCTGTGCTTGGTGCGCGCGCGCAGCCCGCTGAGCCACAGGCTCTGTGCTTGGGGGCCGATCCAGCCGCCCTGGGCTTGAGTCTCTCGGGCGGGCGGGGCCGCCCTGGGACTGAATCACGCGGCACTCGGTTCCGAGGTTTTGGGCCTGTGGGTGGAGCAGCTAGTCTCTGCTCCAAATTATCTCGGAGGTTTCAGGTGTGGGCGCCCCTCCGGGGTTTCAAGTGTGGGTCCCGTTCGCTAATCTGCTCGCGCGCGGCCGGACCTCAGGTGAGCGTAGCAGTCCAGGGGTGGAGGGGGAGGGGCGCCAGGGGCCTCGGTTACTACAGAGAGTTCTCTAACTAGCCCCTGAGTGTCTCTATTTTCTTTTTCTTTTTGAGTAATTCCTCCTTTTCAAGCCCCCCTGGTCTAATCAAGCACCTGGCTGCTCACAGCGCAGCCTGGCCCTCTCCCAAGACTCCTGCAGGAGCCCCTGCGCCAGGGCTGGCGCCTCTGCAGCCCTTGTACCGCGCGGTCCCGGTTCCCGGGGACCTTATTGTCCTTGAGCACTCTTCTTACCGTCAGATCTTTCAGTGTCCTCTATCTTTGGTCTCTGATCTTCGTATATGCTGGAATACTGTTGGCTGTTCGCTCTGCTCCTCAGATCAGCTAGGTATTTCCCTGGCGTTGAGGGGAAGTGGACTCCGCTCCCACCTATGTTGCCGCCATCTTCCAGAGTGGCTAATTTTTGTTCCCACATTTTCTTACAAATATTCATTATGATATGATTGGTACTTTTACACATTTCCGGTTGCATTGACTTATGAATTATATTCTCTGAAAGAGTTGAAACTTTATAGTACTAATAAAACTTGGCACTGAATGGTATGATGATACCAGATATCTAATAATACAGTTTCAAAATATATGAAGTTTGACAAAATAGAAAATAGACTAACATATATTCATAATGAGATTTTAATATAACTGTCTCAGAACAAGCAGACAAAAAATTGGTAAGAATATGGAAACTATGAACAGTTTGATTAATAAATCAGATCTAATTGGCCTGTTCAGAATATTGTACCCACTAACATCTAAAATAATATTATTTCAAGTATACATAAAACATGTATCAAAATGGATGATATGCTTCACTATGAAACAAATCTAAAAAAATTTGTGAGATTGAAATCACATATATTCAGAGTAGAATTCAGCTGAAACTTCATAAAAACAAATACAATTTAGGAGATTCTTTTTTGTGTGGAAATTAATAACAGACTCCTAAGTTTATAAATGGGTAAATGAAAAAACAGAAAGTATTGAAAATGAATGAGAATAAAAGATTTTTAAAAATCAAAACTTGTGGAACATAATTTAATCTATGCTTAGAGGAAGCTTTGTAACCATATATACACAGAAGAGAAGAAAAACTGAAAATAAAGTATCTGAACATCAATGTCAAGAAGTTAGAAAAGAACAGAAAATTGACCTGAAAAAGAGAAGGAAGTAATAAAGATTATGGAAGAACTTAATGAAATAAAAAGTTAATCTAAAATAGAAAGGATCAACCCAAGTCAAAAGTTTTTAGTTTAGTTTAGTTTTGTTTTGTTTGGAAAGAACATGAAGTTGATAAAAACCCTGGCAAGATAGATTAAGAAACTAAGACACACAAAATACCAAAATATAGAAATATAGAATGAAGACTGGGAAGCCACTATAAGAAAAGGAAAATAGAATAGTATGAAAGCCTTTGTGGTAAAAAAAAAAAAAAAAAAAAAAAAAAAAAAAGAATTAATTGAGGTACAATGTGTAAACAAATCTTGCCAAATTTAGTACAAGAAGAAAATTTAAAAATCCAGTAAGTCTAATGATTATTTAAAATTTAAATATGTAATTGAGAAACTTACTACTAAAATAACTTTAGGCTCTGAATTTTTTACTCATGATTTCCACCAAGTGTTTAAGGAAGAAATAAGATCCATTTTACATCAATTATTCCAGATAATAGGAAGAGAGGAAAGCTGCCTGGCTTCTTTTTTAAATTTTTTTATTTTTCAATTAGAGTTTACATTCAATATTATCTTGTATTACTTCCAGGTGTACCGCATTGTGGTTAGACAATCATATACTTCACAAAGTGATTCTCTCCAATATTTCAAGTATCCACCTGGCACCATACATAATTATTACAATATTATTGCCTATATTCCCTAAGCTGTACTTTACACTCCTATGACTACTCTGTAACTACCAATTTGTACTTCTTAATTCCTTCACTTTTTTTTTACCCACTTCTCAATCCCCCTCCCCACTGGCAACCATCATTCTGTTCTTGGTACCTATGAGTCTTTTTCTGTTTTCTTTGTTCACTTATTACCTTTTTTAGACTCTCCATATAAGTAAAATCATATGGTATTTGTGTTTCTCTGTTTGACTTATTTTGCTTTACATAATACCCTCTTGGTCCATCCATGCTGTTGAAAATGGTATGATTTTATTCTTTTTTTATGGCTGAGTCACATTCCATTGTATATACTACCATCACTTTTTTTTATCCACTTGTTTATTGATGGGCACTTGGGTGGCTTCCATATCCTGGCTATTGTAAATAATACTACAATGAACACAAGGGTGTGTATATTCTTTTGAATTAGTGTTTTGGGTTTCTTTGGATATGTATCCAGAAGTGGGATCACTGTGTCAAAAGGCAGTTTCACTTTTAATTTTTTGAGGAAATTCCGTACTGCTTTTCACAGTGGCTGCACCGATCTGCATCCCCACCAACAGTGCACAAGGTTTCTTCTCTCCACATCCTCGCCAGCACTTGTTGTTTGTTGATTTATTGATGATAGCCATTCTGACAGGTGTGAGGTGATATTTCATTGTGGTATGTTTGCATTTCTCTGACGATTAGTGAAGTTGAGCATCTTTTCATATGTGTCTTGGCCATCTGCATTTCCCCTTTGGGGAAGTGTCTATTTGGGTCCTATACTCATTTTTTAATTTGATTGTTTTTTGATGTTGAGTTTATGAGTTCTTTATAAGTTTGGATATTAATCCCCTATTTGATGTACCACTAATGAATATTTTCTCCCACTCAATAAGATGTCTTTTTGTTTTGTTGATAATTTTCTTTGCTGTACAAAAACCTTTTAGTTTGATGTAGTCCCATTTGTTTGTTTGTTTTGTTTATTTGTTTATTTCCCTTGCCTGAGGAGATATATCAGAAAAAAATATTACTAAGGGAAATGTCAGAGATTTTACTGCCTATATTTTTTTCTAGGAGTTTTATGTTTTTGCATCTTACATTTAAGTGTTTAATTCACTGGGCCTCTTTTAATGCAGTCAGCATAACCTTAATACCAAAACTTAATATAAAGAAGTTTTAAAAACATTATAAAGAAGAAAAATTACAGACCATTTTCCCTTATGAACATTGATGCAAACCTAAACAAAATATTAACAACCAAAACGCAGCAGAATATAACTAGACTAATAATGCATCATGACAAAGCAGAGGTGGTTTCAAGGATGCATGGATGGTATACATTTAAAGCTCAATCAATATTATTCACCACATGGAGAGACTAAAGGATAAAGTATTTGATAAAACTCAATATTTACAATAAAATCTTTTAGCTGACTAGGAATCAAAGTTAACTTTCTTAATATGATTAATGGTGTATAAATAAGCTTTCCTGATGATATTGGGAAGGAGACAAATATACCTGCTATCATAACTTCCAATCATTATTGTACTGGAGGCCGAACCAGTGCAGTTCAGAATAACAAATAAAGGCTGAAAGAATATGAAATGAAGAAATAAAAGTATCATGATTTACAGATGAAATGATTGTGTATGTAGAAAACCTAAAATAAAAACTTAAAAAAAAATTAAATTTATTTATTTTTAGAGAGAGGGGAAAGGGAAGAGAAAGAGAGGGAGAGAAACCTCAATGTGTGGTTGTCTTTTGTGCGCCCCCCACTGGGCACCCAGTCTGCAACTCAGGCATGTGCCCTGACTGTGAATCAAACCACAGACCCTTTGGTTTGCAGGCCAGCACTCAATCCACTAAGTTACCACAGCCAGGGCCTAAAATAAAAACTTTTGTATTGTCTTCCTGTCAAGATGGTGATGTAGGCAGACATGGCTGGCCTCTCCATACAACCACATCAAAATTACAACTAAAATATAAAACAACCATTACTCAGAACTGTCAGATATCAAGTTGAATGGAAGTCTGACAATAATGGAATTAAAGAAAACACATCCAACCAGACTGGTAGGAAGGGTGCAGACGCAGAATGGTCTGGTCCCTCACCCATGTGTGGCAAATAAAAATTTGGGAAAGATATCTTGGGAGCAAGGAGTCCCAGCACCACATCAGGCTCCCAGCCCAGGTTCCAGTGACAGGGAGATAAGTTCCACAACTTCTGGCTGCAAAAACCAGCTGGGATTGAGTCAGGGGAAAAAACTGCTGGAGCCATAAGCAATTCTGCTTAAAGAACCCATACATGGTCTCACCTACTCAGACTCACTCCCTCTGAGTTCCAGCACTGGGGTAGCAGCTTGAAAGGTACCAGTGGCATAAAGGGAGGATCTGAAGTGTCTGGCATCAAGGCAAGCGGAGGCCACCTTCCTTTATCTAAACCAACCCCATACAGAGCCAGAAGGCTGGTGCCATATCTGAGACTCCATCAACCTGGATAACAGTTTGATCTGCCTTAGAAATCCCCAGAGACTTTTCCCCACCCAACTTCCAGGACCGCCCAAGCTGCTTTTCCATTTGAATGGCTGGTCTTGGCTCATGATTCACAACTTCCTAAATCCTATCAAACAAGCAATAGCTGACCTCAGTGAGCCCCAGGCACAGCACTGATTCACAGTCTGGCTTTGCCTAGGAATCTCCAAGCCCAATACAAGTAGCAGCCATCTCAGATTACTTTGTAGCTCAGGAAGGGGGGGCCCTGGGCAAGGTAGGAGCTGACCTTGGCCTACATTATCAGGGAAACCCCAAGCAAGTGCACCCAGTGGACAGCTACTGACCATATCAGAGCACCACTGCCCAGCCCTGCACAGTTGATCCTCCACAGAGTGCAGAGATTGGTGGTAAGTGATCACAGCCAATCCTTGTAGCTGACTGGTCTAGTTAAATCTCTCCCATTAGTCTGCCAATAGCAACTGAGGATCAACTAAAAGAGGAAGGTGTACTCAGACTACACAAAGGGTGTACCTCAAGCTTCTAGCTTGTGTGATAGGGGAGGATGTGCTACTAGACCCTAGAGAACGCCTACTACATAGGCCATACTACCAAGACATGGAGTCACACAAGCTCCACCTAATACATAAAAACAAACACATGGAGGCTGCCAAAACAAGGAGAAAAAGAAGCATGGCCCAAATGAAAGAACAGATCAAAACGACATAAAAAGAGCTAAATGAAATGGAGATAAGCAATGTTTCACATGCAGAGTTCAAAACACTTGTTATAAGGATGCTCAAGGAACTTAGTGAAGACCCCAGCAGCATAAAAAAGATCCAGTCAGAAATGAAAGATTCACTAACTGAAATAAAGAACAATTTACAGGGCAATAACAGTAGAGTGGTGAAGCCAAGATTGAAATCAGTGATATGGAACATAAGGAAGCAAAAACAAAAAAGAAGAAAAAAGAATCCAAAAAAAAATTAGGATAGTATAAGCCATCTCTGGGACATTAATTAATACCTTGTATTAATTAATAAAAATAACAAGGTCACTGGATACAGGATCTATTTAGCAAATCATTTCAATCCTATAGTCTATCAAGAAATAGAAAATGCTTTGCTTTTAATTGATATCTTTCACTTAGGCATTGACAAATCTTGCGTAATTCCTGCTAGATTAACTTTCTTCTCTCTGAGATGGTGGAGATCATAAAATTGCCGTGAACTTTGTTCACGTCCTTGGGGTATTTAAAGTTTTATGTAAGTATTGCATATTTTTGTTGTTGTTGCTATTCCAAACCACAGATATTTTTAACAAAGTGCTAATAAATGCTGAAATTTAATCCATTAAAAAAGACATAATTTAAAATAGCATTTAAAAATACACCAATTAAAAATCTAATGAAATATTTTTTAAATACTTACAGTGAAAAATCTAAAAAAACTAAAATTCTTTAAAAATGTATAGATTCACTATTTTTATATTGAAAGACAGCATATTTTAGGTGTTAATACTAAAATTTATCTATAAATCCAATAAAATCCCCTTAACAACTACTATAGTGTTAGTAGAAATTAATAAGCTGATACTAAAATGTGTAAGTGAATAGAAGCAAGTGAGTAGGGATCAGAGGGGCCAATAATCTGGAGGATCAAACTCCTGGTTGTGAGACTTATACTACCTGTTATTAAGGTAAAACCCCAGTAAAAAATCAGAGGCATTGTCTGAGGGATGGATAAATAGAGTTTTGAACACTGTCTGTTCAATAGAACAGATAGAGTCCAAAAACAGACCATGCACTTAGTGGTTCCTGGTCAATTGAAAGTTGATATAGAAAAATGCAAACTTTATTATCATCTACTGAAAATCAATTTCAGGCTGGTAATAATGCTAGAACAGAATATTAGTGGCAAAAAATAAAGGTTCTGGGACATAATATAGGAAAATGCCTTTGACTGAGGTAGGAAGAGGTTTCTTAAGCATAAAGCACAAACTGTCAAGAAATGAATGAATAGATAGGACTTAATTATCAATAACCACAAAGGAATAGATGGATGAAGTGAGAATTAATTAAAATGAGAAACTTCAGTTCATCAAAACACACGATAAAAAAATGTAAAAGCAAGCCTAATATCAGTAAAGATATTTGCAAAATAAATGTCTATTTCCAAAGACTTTTATAAAAATAACAAACATGCTTACATATCAATAAGAAAAAGGCAAATAATCCAATGAAAAATAGGCAAACTTTCTATAGTTATTTTACAAAAAGATACTATCCAAAGGGCCATTAAATATATGGAAGAGTACACAACTTCATTACTCATCATGGCAATACATATTAAAATGATAGCATGATACCTATTGTTACATACTCACCAGACTGACTAAAATTATCCAGAATGACAGTATCAGTATCAACTATGTAAATACCTGTGGAGCAACTGGATTGCTCACACTTTGCTGGTGCAAACATAAAATGGTACAATGATTTGGAAACCTGGTCTGTTTCTTATAAAATTAAACATATATTTACCATATGACCAAGCAATTACAATGATGCACTAGAACTCCATAGAAATGTGGACTTATCTGCAACAAAATATATGTTAAAATTATTATATTGGTGTTATTTGTAATATCCCCAAATTTGATGCAAGCCAGATTACTATCAACATTAAAATAAATAATTTGAATTATATCCATATAAGCAAGCACTACCTATCAGTGAAATATTATTACCTACAACAATGTGGAAGAATCATACAAACATAAATTTGAACAAAATAAACCATTCACAAAAGAGAGCATGCTGAATTATTCCTTTATTTAAGGGTTGAATATGGTATCAGAAGATAACTTTTGGGATAGACAGAGAACGTACTTGCTGCATGAATATTATGGACTGTGAAATTATTCTGGTTTGGGGCCTGGGCATGTTCATTTTGTAAAAATGCATTGAAGTATACATATATGATTTGTAAATTTTTCTTTTAAAAAAAATTTTAAGTATATTTACTAATTATGCTGTTAAGGTTGTCCCATTTTTTCTTCCCTTTTTCTCCCTCCATCCAGTATCCTCATTCCCTCCAACATCCCCCTGCTTAGTTCATGTCCATGGGTCAAAATATAAGTTCTTTGGCTTCTCCATTTCCTATACTTTTCTTAACCACCCCCTGTCTATTTTGTACCTACCAATTATGTTTCCTATTCCCTGTAACTTTTCCCCCATTCTCCCCTCTGCCCCTCCCTATTGATAACCATTCATGTGATTTCCATTTTTGTGATTTTGTTCCTGTTTTAGTTATTTGCTTAGTTTGTCTTTGCTTTTGCTTTTGTTTTAGGTTCAGTTGTTGATAGTTGTGAGTTTGTTGCCTTTTTAATGTTCATGGTTTTGATCTTCTTTTTCTTAGATAAGTCTCTTTAACATTTCATATTATAAGGGTTTGGTGATGATGAACTCCTTTAACTTGACCTTACCTGGGAAACATTTTTATCTGCCCTTCCATTCTAAAGGATAGCTTTTCTGGATAGAGTAATATTGGATTAAGTCCATGCCTTTCATGACAGTTGAATAGTTTTCAGCCCCTTCGTGCCTGTAAGGTTTCTTTTGAGAAATCGGCTGATAGTCTTATGGGAACTCCTTTGTAAGTAACTCTTTTCTTTTCTCTTGCTGCTTTTAAGATCCTTTCCATGTCTTTAATTTTGGGTAATGAAATTATGATGTGCCTTGGTGTGTGCTTCCTTGGGCCTAACTTCTTTGGGACTCTCTGAGCTTCCTGGACTTCTTGAAAATCTATTTCCTTTGCCAGATTGGGGAAGTTCTCCTTCATTATGTTTTCAATTTGTTGCTCTTCCCCTTCTCCTTCTGGCACCCTATGATTCTGATGCTGGAAAATTTAAAGTTGTCCCAGAGGTTCCTAAGCCTCTCCTCATCCTTTTGAATTCTTGTTTCTTCATTCTGTTCCAGTCAAATGTTTATTTCTTCCTTCTGCTCCAAATCATTGATTTGAGTCCCAGTTTCCTTCCCTTCACTGTTGGTTCCCTGTTATTTTTCCTTATTTCACTTTGCATAGCATTCATTTTTTCCTCTAATTTGCAACCATACTCAACCATTTCTGTGAGCATCCTGATTACTAGTGTTTTGAACTGTGCATCTGATAGGTTGTCTATACCCTCACTGTTTAGTTCTTTTTTGGGACTTTTCATCTGTTTTTTCATTTGGGCCATATTTCTTTGTCTTGGCACACCTGATATGTTGTAAGGCTTGGCGGCTTATGTATTAGCCAGAGAGAGGCAATCTACTTTGCTGCATTGTGGAGCTGTATGTGGGGGAGGGGTCAGAAAGGGAACAATGTCTCTTGCTCATCTCTTGGCCAGCTTTCAGTCACTTCCTCTGCTTCCCACAAGAGAATTGTTCCATTTCAGGTGCTGCCCTCAAGCTGATTCCCAGGTGGGTGGACTTGTGTACACCTTAGTACCCTGCGGGTCTCTCCAATGGACCCTTCTGTGAGACTAGCAGTTTCTCCCACCACCACAACCCTCACAGGTTTTTACAGCATGAGGTTTTGAGGCTTTATTTCCCCACACTGGAGCCCTGGGTTGTATGGGCTGTCTCACTCCCCAGTTGTTCCTCCTGATTTATGTGAATGTGGGACCACCCAGTCCTCCAGCTGCCACCTTGCCATGTGTCCTCTGCACTCCTGCTGCCCATCTCTGCCCCTCCTACCAGTCTGGATGAATGTTTCTTCCTTAACTCCTTTGTTGTCAGATTTCCATACAGTTCTATATTCTGGCAGTTCTGGTTGGTTTTTTGTTTTTAAATTGGTTGTTATCCTTCTTTTGGTTGTATGAGGAAGTAAAGCATTATCTGCCTCTATCTTGGCGAGAACCTTGATTTGTTAACTTTTCTTAATGTATTTAATACTTCAAAAGCATTTGAAATTTTATTTATATAAATAAAATTATATACTAAATCGAGGCTAAAGTTTTTAAATTGTGCTATTGAAAATTTTAAGCTAAGATTTTGAAAAATAATGACTAACATTCAATCTCATTGTTACTAAAATATTTTCTGTTTGTACTATTCATAAGTAAAACAAATAATATAATAATAATAATAACAATACTTAATAAAACAGAATAGAAAGCAAAGTAATGGCTTAAAATATTTACATCATCCTTTCTTGGTTTTTACAATTTTATTTTCTTTGAGCTTTATAGTACAATATACCTTATCATAGCAGGTCATATATATAATTTATAAATATATAGGTATATATACACAAAGTATATATACACATAGTATACATACATAATTATATATGATATACTTATATGATAAAAGTTTTACTAATAAAGTTAATAATTGAAAACACATGGACACCAGTGACATAATTGATTAACAATGTCACCAGAGTGATAATCTAACCACCAGCTGAGAGTAAGGAAGTTCTCATGGGTTTATAACTTTAAGGAGTTTGCAGGAGAGCAGTTGAAGCATATATGCAAGGAACATACCTTCTTAAATAAAAATTTTCTTCACTTACTCAACTAATAATTGTTCTATTGGTTTCAGAGGTAATATTTTATTAAAAGAGTCGATAAAGTCAGAAAGACTCACCTTTAAATCCTGATTCTGTATTTATTGGTTATCTAAACTTGTTCAAGGTTTTCATCTCTCTCTATCTTATACTTAATCTATAAAAATAGGCAGCCATTATCTCTAATTATTGATATTGACAGAAGTAAATTAATTATCATATCTGACAGTTCTTAGTACATCATAGCCCCGGCTGGTGTGGCTCAGTGGACAGTTCTTAGTACATGCCTAGCACATAATTGTTTATCAATAAATGTTAATTCTTTTGTTCAACATTTCCTTTGTTATTCTGAATTATTGTCACCCAGGTTGGTAGGCAATGCTTGCATGAACTCTACCAGGGGTGGGTGTGAAGGAATAATTCTTGACATTGGAATACGCAATGCAGTTCCCCATCACCACCCTGTCCAATTAGAATAACACTCCCAGGCCATTTACACACTTACACATCAATTTGGACAACTTTTAATATTAGTACTGGTTTTAGGATTCCTTTACTCTTGGTTTAACTCATTCTCTGGTAATAGTATTAATACTTTGATGCATTCAAAATATTTTAGTTGAAGTGAATCAAGGGTAAAAATCTCCCTTATATAGGAAATCATCACTCCATCCCCAAATAGCAATATATCTTATGCTTATTTTATGAACCATAACTCAATAGCCTATGAGTAAGGCCATGAGAATCATCAAGTCCTGAGCCCATCAGCCTGCTGAGATATTGTTGGGAAGTGACTACACTCTACTCCCACCTCAAAATGCCACCTAGCTACTTTTTGGAACTTTCCATGACACTACCTCATGGACCCTCAAAGCATTATGCCCCTGCACCCTGCCTCCCTCATTAGCCATTTGGCAGTTTTCTCTTTTCCCAGAACTCCTCATTGAATAACCCCCATAATTACTCTAATATCAGCCATCTCAGTTGGCTGAGATTACCTCTTGACATTTAAGACTGAGTCATCCCCATGTGTCATTGGCCCAAATGTAGAACAGGCCCAATCCTGATTCCTCAGAACACCAGAGGCCAGGCTGTAACTTTTGACAAGGCATTCCTGCCATTTGGACTTAATGGAAGAGGAGAATGGCCACAGATTAATGGACAGCAACAACGCAAACACAACTGTAAGTAAATTTCAGCTTGGCTGGCCACAAGGTCATTACAGTCTATACTCACCAGGTCCATTTCAGACTTCACTAACTTCTATAGTTGGAGACAAACAAAATAAATTTGGTTTTTAGAGAGGGGAAAACTCTTTTTCTTAATTTTGTTATTCAATTACTCCTTATATTCTATATTATTTTATACGTTTAAGGTGCACAGCATAGTGGTTAGATAATCATATACTTTACAAAGTGATTTCCCCAGATATTTCAAGTACCCCCCTGGCACCATACATGGTTATTACAATATTATTGACCATATTCCCTATGCTGTCCTTTACATCCCATGATGATTTTGTAACTACCAATTTGTACTTCTTAATCTCTTCATCTTTTTCACGCAGTCTCCTAACCCCTCTGGCAGCTATCAGTCCGTTTTCTGTACCTATGAGTCTATCTCTATTTTGTTGGTTCATTTATTTTGTTTGTTAGGTTCCACATGTAAGTGAAATAATATGGCATGTCTTTCCCTGTATGACTTATTTTCTTAGGATAATACCCTCTAGGTCTATCTATGCTGTCACAAATGGTAAGTTTTTATGGTTGAGTAATATTCCATTGTATATAAGAACTCTTGTTTTTTTATCCACTCATTTATTGATGGGCACTTGGGTTGCTTTCAAATTGGGGTTATTATATGCTGCAATGAACATTGGGGTCCATATATCATTTCCCATTACTGTTTTGGGTTTCTTCAAATAAATCCCCAGAAGTAGAATTGCTGAGTCATAATGCAGTTTCATTTTTAATTTTTTTAGTACCCTCCGTACTGTTTTTATAGTAGCTGCACCAATCTTCATTCCCATCAACATTTCATGAAGGTTCCCTGTTCTATAAATCCTTGCCAACTCTTGTTATTTGTTGATTATTGATCATAGACATTCTGACAGGTATGAAGTGATAGAAAGAGAAAGATTCTGATATAGCCTTCTTTAAAATTTGTGAAATAGGCTAAAATACATTTCCCAAAAAAGATATGTCTATGTCCTAATGCCTTAGAACCTGTGATCTTAAAGCAGAAGATAAGAATATACTAAGGATCTTGAGAAGGGGAACTTATCCTACATTATCTGTGTGGACCCTAAATATAATCACATGTACACTTATAAGTGAGAAGCAGAGAGAGTTTTGAGATTGACATACAGAGGAAAAGACACACCAAAGGAGGATGCTGTGACCACAGATACAGAGATTACAATGATATGAACTCAAAACAAGAATTGGCAACACCACCAGAAGCTGGGAGAGACAAGGAATGAAATCTCCTCTAGAACCTCTGAAGGGAAATAGGCCTTCCAACACCTTGATCTCACACATTAGGCCTCCAGAACTGTGAGAGAATGAATAATACATTTCTGTTATTTTAAGCCACCAAGGTTATGGTAATTTGTTATAAAGATCCTAGGAAATCAATACAATCTACCTCCTCAAATTTTCATTCCTTTCCCAAGGGAAAGCCCCTTTTGTTTCAAGGGCAAAATTCAACACACATTGTCTGGGTGCTTTCTTATGAACTGAAATTTTTTAATTGGACCCTGAATTAATGTGGCCAGGGCCCAGTTAGAGTGCTTCAAAATAGCAAAAACTTGGGTGTTGTTTTCTTTATTTAGAAAACAATAAAATAAGGTTCTGCATAGTCAATGATAAGTGTTCCTCTGACTCAACCCTGTGCAAGAACCATGAGCTGGGGCTCCAGCATTTTGTTGATGTTTACTATATCTGGCACCTGCAGAGAAGCTAAAGGCCAACTTCTGTGAGAGACTGGGAGCCTTGAGAGCTTCCTAAAGCTTTGTCTGCCCTCTCAGGGGTTAGTATTATTTTAAATGAAGCTTGACTTTCATTCTATTCTCTCCATAATTCCATGATCCCCAATATCACTCAAGCACTCCCAACCTTTATGTTGGGGGAAGAGAAGATCAGAGATATAAATGTTATTCAAAACAAAGTTATCTAATAGCATGTGGAAAAGAACAATCACACAAAGCAAAAATAAAAGGCTCAGACATGGATCAATATTCTCATGAATCTGTGACTAAAAGAGACTTTGATCTTATTTCTTATAAATTTTATACACAGTAGAAAGAGTTAGTAAAAGGCTTTTTACATGGATAATTCATTACCAGGATAACTGATTAAGGAAACATCAATTTCCTTCAGGAGAAACCCAACCCTAACTGCTCTGACAAGAGACTCAGATAGCTCACCTCTGCTGTATTTCCTCAAGTCTTGTTTTCACAGTCCTATCTGTTGCACTTTATTGTATATGACCTGATAATAGCACTTAGAATTTCCATACTCAACCCACTCTAGGTCTAAGTTTTTATACTTTGCAAATCTGAATTGCAAGTTCTATGTGGTACTAGAAAGAGGTTGGATGAGACAGATGTGAGTTCAAGTTTAGATAGAGACACTTGTTAGACATAGGAACACAGGAACATTTTGGTTGTTTATCTTCTCTAAAATGCGTTTGCTTAATCTGCTAAGAATGGAAACTGGCATTTATATCACAGAACTACTATAAGAAATAAATAAAAGGTTATTTGCAAGCCTGCTCCTCCCCATGGGTGCCCATCATGGGGTGAGCATAACATACTGGATTTTATTATGGGCACACAATGAGAATTACAGAGGGTGCTAATTATGGTGATCTTTCTTATGGGCCAGAGGTCAGCAAAGTTTTTCAACAAAGGATCTGGTAGTAACTATTTTAAGCTTTGTAGGCCCTGTAGTCTTTGTCACAACCACTCAGCATCATTCTTGTAGTGTGAAAGCCACCAAAGATAACACTAAATGAATTACATGTGGCTGCGTTACTATAAAACTTTATTTAAAAAAAAATAAATAGTATCTGTTCAGGATACTGTGCAAAAATACTGCCTATAAACAACAAACATTATTTCTCATTGTTCTGGAGGCTGGAAGTGTGAGATCAAGGTGGCAGCATGGTTGCATTCTGGTGGGGCCTTCCTCTTGGTTTACAGTGGCACCCCTTGCTGTGTCCTCACGTGGTAAAGGGATAAAGGATCTGTCTGCAGCTTCTTTTATAAGAGCACTAATACCATTCATGAGGAATCTGCCTTTATTATCTAGTCACCTACCAAATGACCAACTCTTAATATTTTAGGGGGTTGGGCTTCAACTTGTAAATTTGGGGGGAATACACAAGTGACATCTAAGATTGGGTTGTGGGGAACAATTTGCTGGCACTGGCTAAAATAGACTCTCTCTGATCATGGCAATGGGGAATATTTAGTTGGAAAATACAACAGTCCCATCTGATGTCAACCTCAAACATTAAGCAATAATTCCTGAATCTCAAGTTCTCCTTAAAGATTCTTAATGAAAATGAATTTACTTATGATTTAGCCCTTATATACTTATGGGACTACCTACAAGTTGGAATTATATATATATATAAAATTTCCTCCATTTGTTCATGAACCACATTTTTCTACTTTTAAACAACTTTGCTTACTTTGGTATCCTTACCAATTATGAACATAAAATCTGTTTGACATTATCTGTCTAAATGACAGTCTTTCAAAAATATAAAATATGATAGGTGCCTTGTGAACATTCAAATACTTTTTCAGGATGAACACTGTATTCTCTTGGACTCAACTCCCACCCTTCTTTTGAAAATTTTTTTGAGACAAACAGGTATGAAGTCCATGGATCTGAAATCTCAAGTAATTTGTACATATGTATACACCTTTGTAAATACTCCCAACCCAATATCTAGAACATTTCCAGCCCTCCAGAAGCTCCCTTTTGCCATTTCCAATCGGTACTTACCTGCAGGGTAACAATTATTCTTTTAGAGATTTGTTTAAAACTCCAAGTAACTCCTGTTACCAAATTCTTTCTTGCCCTTTATTTTCTAAAATAACTAGATAAACTGATCAGGCTTAGTTTTACAAAAAAATGTTTTGCTCAGTGAAACAGTTGATGAACCCACCGTTTTGCAGAAAACCCACCAGCTTCCCAGGTGTATAAACAAGATTACTTGCTGTTGTTGCCAGAGACATTCTCATTGCAAAGCCTTATCATGGTTCACAAGCCAGCACATATCATCAGCCCAGTAATCCCATGTTTTGCCAAGAGTTTCCTAATTTTGCCCTCGAACTACTACAACTTCTTAACAGATATGTTTCTGAGTAATTTATGCAAATTGAACTTTATATCTTCTTCAAATGAAGCAATTATTATAAAACCTGATTGTAATCTTTTAAAAGCAAAGAAACAGCAGTTGGAAGACAGGAATTTAATGGCAAATCTTTATGAAAAATGAAGTTTTAAAGTACCATATTTTGCCATGTATAATGTGCACCCACCTTTTTGGGCCAAACTTTCAGGAAAAAAAATTTTGTTTTATTTTTTTAATTCAATTTTTATTCATTTATATTTAGATTCTTGTTTTTTATATTATAAAGAAATTTTAGTATTTATTTTGAACATATTATGGTACAAGAAATTGTATGTAGCAAATAATTACAAAACACAAGAACAGATAAAATGTGTTTTGGGTACTACCCATGTATAATGCATGTCCTTATTTTTCCCTCAACAATTTGAGCAAAAAAGTATGCATTATACATGGCAAAATACAGTAATTTTTAAACTATTGATATCTTCATATATCCAATTTATTTTTAAGAAAACTACACATCATGTTGATGGTAATAAATTGTGGTCAGAATTTTTGTACATCACTGTAAAAGGACATTGGTTTGTGTTACAAGAAGCTCTTGAAATTTAACTCAAAGTAATGAAGCTTAGCTACTCTATAAAGACTTAGAATTTAACCAAATGATTTAGTGTGGCTATGCTATACTAATTACCTGAACAGACATGTTTAATAATGGTTAATATTGATTGTAGTCTAGCAAATTTGCATATCTGTCTATAAATATACTGTATCACTTAGCTGTATTGCTTAATAAACTCCCCCCAAATAGGATAGCTCAAAATAAGTATCAATTAGCTCATAATTCTATGTGTCAATTGCACATTTCTGCTGGCTTGGCAGGGATTGGCTGATTGTAGCTGAGCTGACCCATGCTAGCTGGAATCTAGCTGAGGACTGCTTGGACTTGGTAGCTTCAGCTTGAGGGCTGATCTCTGTTGAACATGGTCTCTGATCTTTCTAATCTTCTAGTAAGTCAACTCAAACTTTTCTCTTCTGCAGCATTTCTAGAGAGAACAGAATGGTGCAAGGCTTCTTGAGGCCTAGATGCAAAACTGACCTCAATGTCATTTTTACCACATTTTATTTTTGTGATAAAAAGAAAATGTTAAAGACACACAGAAAAAAAGCCCACATTATATACAGAGGAACAAAGATAAGGATGAAATGTGAAATTAATGTACAAAAAGATAATACATCACAAACAAGTAAGGCTGATCTCAGAAATGCAAGGTTGGTTTAATATTGGAAAATTAATTTATGTCATTATATTATAAAACTAAGTAAAAAATATGGTTATCTTAATAGATGCAGAATAAATATTTGACAAAATCCATTATCTATTCCTGCTAAAACTTCCCAATGACATAGGAATAGAAGGGAACTTCCTTAACCTAAAAAGGGGCATTTATCAAAAACTTACAGCTAATGTCATACTTAATGTTTAAATGCTAAATCCTTTTCCTTTAAATCTGAAAAAGACAAGTGTATGTGCTCTCGTCATTTCTGTTCAACATTGCATTTAGAAAACTTGATGAAATCTTTTTAAAAGTGACTAGAACTAATAAGTAAGCTTACTAAAATTTCAGAATACAAAATCAATATCCAAACAGGAAGGGTGAAAAGAGGAATTACCAAGAGACATGACAACACTTTTGGAGATGATGGATGTTTTCATTATTTTGATGCTGGTAATGGTCTCATAGATTTATACACATGTCAAAACATCAAATTTCAATATGTGCAGTTTATTGTATGTCGATCATAACTCAATAAAGCTGCTTTTAAAAAAATGGTGTTCTCCTGAGATAATTTTCATTTTCTCTTTGGGAATTTTGCCTTCAAATGCACTGCCAAGCAAGATATATTTGAAATGAGTGATTATACTCTGAAATGTAAAATATTGACCAAAAATATTCATTTTTTTTATAATTCAGAGAAGTACCAAGGGTAATTTTTATGAGGAGAATAATCACTCGAAAATACTCAAAGAAGAAATCTTACCTTCTCATTGTAATTGGTCATAAAATGTGTTTAATAGAATCCATAGGGGTTCATCCAATGCCATTGGTTTAGTATGTTCCCTGAAATGTTCTTGTTACTACGTTCAGCCGCAGAGGATGAAGGCTGACTCCACATGGACTTCTGCCTTGTGTGTTCTTACATGACTTCTACTCTGTGTCTTCCTTGAGTTTGGAGTAGGCCAACCATAGAACTGCTATTTTATGAGGACTTGAATAAAAATATGCAAAATCACTATTCAATTAAAACATAAATACAAAGGGTCAGAGAATTAGAAGGGTTCTCTAGGCCATTAGTTTCCAACTTATTTTTCTACACATCTCAGAATTCTGTAGAAATATTTTGGGGCTTTCTAATTTTCTCCTTCAAATTATCCTTTTTAAAAATCTTAAATTCCTTTGAAAGTGATTTTTAAAACCACATATATTAAAATACACTTAATATACTGAGGATTATTGATGCTTTAATTTATTCTTGTGAGTAACTCATTTTTGTGTGACTCTCTAAGTAAAAGCCCTCCGGCTGTCTCAGTTTAATTAAAGTGTATCTTGAGTTTGCAAAGGCTCCCCATGCATTTAGACTTGGTGTAAATGTGTTATGAACCTAAAGGTTGCTGTTCTAAACTCACCTTTTGTGATTTCAGGTCTATTCCTGTCCTTCTACTTAAAACTGGACAAGTAAATTCAAATCTACAGAACAAGCACACCATGCTCTATTAAATATGAGTAAAACCCAGGCATATCAGTTCAGCATACTTCCCTGTTTTGAAATCCCAGTTGGCTGTGCAATATATAACAAGAGAATGTGTACTATACTACAACACAGTAGAAATAAATTATGCAAAATTTTGTGTTATTGCATATTTAATGTGGTTTGCATCTAATTTTATTCTTAATATATTTTTCTATTAGGATGAAACAATTATTATTTAATCCAGAAAAGGATCAATAATTAAAAACAAAATATTTGATGTGAAAATTTGATGATGCGATTGACAAGACCAAAAATGCTCAAGATGAAACTAAAAATCATGTTCTATCGGTACCAATTGGATTCTTGAGCTGGTACTAATCACACTGAAAACAGTTTATAAAAGCAAACATGTTCCAACAAAAATGCTCACAGAGCAACTTGCAAATACAAAATAATAAAAACCATAACTAGGGAGTATGAATTTACTCCTACATATTACAATGAAAGAATAATCACATATTTTTATTTTTCTAAAATTTGTCTGTCTCCAAACCACAGTTGGCCATATTTCCTAATCACTCCTTTGACTATACCTTACTGTGTAAGTGCTAGTCTTCATCACAGTATGGGCAGTGATGATGACAAGGAGAGGAACTGTGCCCAAGACCTTCTGCACAAAGCCTTTTGGACTTTGCACCCCTCCCCCTGAATCTGAAACTTCGTGACCATGATCTAGGCATGTTCTTGGCAGTCCTAGAAGTCCTGCCACACCCCACAGTGCACTGTGTGGGAGTGGATGCAAGTTCCCACCATGATGCCAACCCCAACCTTGCTTGTTCTTACCCTGGAGTCTCTCATTTGCTAACACAAACTACTTCTAGAACCCACAAGAGCCAAACTTTTAAAAACAGCAACTGTTAATCCTCCTTTGAAGCCACAGAAACTCAGCCATTAGGACAGAAAGTCTTCCTAGCTATTTCCATGGCCCAAGTCCCACAGACTATCTGTATGATGTCTGTTTGGTGACTGGGCTGGAATGCCTGCAGTGACCATGATGCAGAGAAGAAATATCCCTCATTCTTTTGCAGATGCCTGTGGGAGGAAGCCAGACAATTTTTTCTCCAGGTCATTCTATGACAATAGTTATTTGCTATCATGGCTCACCTTTAGAAATTTTACAAAACAATCTTAGTTATTTTTGCAAAATAATTTTATAGCCATTCCTGTGAAGTAACGATGTGATTTAAAAAAAAAATCCTCACCAGAGAATGTATTTATTGATGAGAGATGGGGGGAGGCAGAGAAACATCAATCAGTTGCCTCCTTTACACACCTCAACCTAGCTATGTGCCCTATGAAGAATTGAACCTGCAACCTTTTGGTGTACAGAAGAGGACAACACTTCAAACAACTTAGCAACCTGACCAGCATGTAACAATGTGATTTTTAAACAAAATAATTTCAATTTTGACTTCATTTATTACCAATGAAACCATTAAATGTTGTCAAAATTTTATGAAAAGCTAATAAAATAAGCTTATAGAATCATTTATTATATAATATAAGCTTATTATATTATATAATTATAAGCTTATAGAATCATGTTAGTTAATTCTTTTCAATTTTTATGTATTTTAAAAATGTGTTACATATATTTTTAAATTCATGAAAATTGAAAGGAAGTAACTTACATAGAACATATGCATTATATATGCATTTGTAATTTCTTTTGTTGTTTATTAGATATAAGCACACTAGTATGTTCTTTATGAATCATTTGTTCTGCACATTGAACACTATCTCGTGTGTCCCCTTTAATCCTTGATCTCTTTTTCTTATTTTCTAGTAATGTTTCTGTCACAATATTTTGTTTTATAAATAATGTAAGACTGTATTTCGTAAATGAATTTAATCATGTTTGTTTTTCATAGGAGCACTCAGCCTGTTCTCACTTAACATAACTGAAGCACTGATTTTATTCTATTTAACTTTCTTTACATTTTCATTTATTTTGCTTTGTTTTCTCAACTTATCATCTGTTTCTTTTGACATTAAAGTGTACTTTCCAATTCCTATAGTGTTTATCTTCAAAATTCCAGCAGTCATTATCAAACACATATTTCTCTATTATATGAAAAGAAGTTACCACTCATCCCTCCTCACAAATTGTCTTTCTCCACAATGCACATTCTAATAAAATGAGTGCTTTAGATGTCTTAATTAATTTTTATAAATGAACTTTATCAAGGAATAATTCACATATAGCAAAATATATAAATCTTAAGCATATAGTTACAAGAATTTTACCTGTGTATGCAATTTGGTGAAGACAACCCAGGTCAAGATGCAGAATATTCCCAGCAGCCCTGAGAGTTCTCCCAGGCTCCCAATATTCCCCATACCCAATGTAGCTACTATTCCGATGATTCTTGAACTTTTAATAAAAGGAATCGTATGATATGTATTCCTTTGTACCTGGCTGTTTTTATTCAACACAATGTTTTTCAGCTTCATAAAAATGTCTGTCAGTAAGTCATTCTTTTTTTATTATTGATTATATTTTATTATATAAATAAACCACAATTTGTTTCCACTGGTGGACATTTGCATTGTCTCCACTTTGGGCTATTATTAATCATGCTGTCATGAACATTTATTTGCATATGTAGCTTAGAAAAACACAGGACCTCATTTTTCTCAGGTATATATATCTAGAGTTGAATTGCTGGGTCCTAGAGTAGGTGCATGTTTAACTTTATTAGAAACTGTCAAATTACTTTCCAAAGTGTTTTACCAATTTGCATTCTGACTAACAATATATGAGAATTTCTGTGGTTCTTAATCTGTTCCAAAAGCTGATACTGATGTTCATTATAATTTTGGACATCTTCATTGGTTTATAGTTACATATCAATGTCTTTTAATTTAAATTTTCTTGATAATTAATAATTAAAAACATCCTTTAGTGCTCTTATTAGCCATTCATACATTTTTTGTGACATACATATTTAAATCTTTTACCATTTTTAAAAAATAGTGTTTTTTTCTTATTGATATTTTAGGAAGATAAAATATTAATAGTAGATATATCTCTAAGAATTAGTAAAGAGGACATGGAAGAACTCATTTAAAATAAATAATAAAAAGATTACATGTAAAATAAAAAGGGACAAATTATTTGAACACGTAATTTATAGAAACAGAAATCTAAATAACCAATAAACATAAAAGGAATATTTCATCTCATTGAAAATTTAGGAAATGCAAATCAAAACATTAATAAATCCTCAATAACTTTGATCAATTGTGCATAAAACCAAATGGGTTACATAACCAAAGACTGGTGAAGATGAAGAAAATTTAGAGCCTTTATAAACTACTGGGCATATTGATCATGCCCACTGAACCTGTGCCTTGAAGACCCATGTGCCGATATCTAAAAAATCTGAAAGTGCACATCGCTGATATTTAACCATTTTGCTTAGTGAATATATACACTAGGAGACATAGAGAAATGTGTTCAGTACAGCCTTGTTTTTATGGCAAAAAGTTGGAAAAATGTGTATAAACATCAATAGAGAAATGAGTATACAATTGTTCTAGTGCATTTAATATGAGTGAAATATATATAGATATGTGTTACATGTGTAGACGATGGGAACAAAGTTTTGAATTACAAGAAGTGATACATTATCACACATAGAGTGCTTCATCTACAAAAATCAGGTAAATTTTATAGATATATTTGAAAAGAAGAAATAATATGTATTTAAGTGGTTCTCAAAATCTGGAGGCTGGACCAAATCAATTAGCATTTCCTAGGAACTTGTTAGAAATGCAAATTCTTGGGCAGAACTTGAGACCTACTATATCAGAATCTAGGCTCCAACTATCTACTTTTACAAGCCCTGCAGTGGATTCTGATGCTTGTTAAAGCTTGAGAACTACCTATACATTATAGTTCTATGTATCAGAGAGATATGTATTTACTGAAAATATAACACAGATAACTGGAGCAATATGAAGAAATTTTCTGACAGTGGTTGCCTTTGGAATTGGAGCTGGACAAAAAACTCAAATATCTGTGATGTCATGCCTATAAATATAAATAAATGTCATGCCAAAATGCTAATATTTATTAATTCTTAGTGGTGGGTATGAGGGACTTTGTTATTCTCTGCATTCTTCTGAAATTTTTATACTTCTAAAAATAAAAAATCCTCCAGACAGCATGGTTTAAGTAGTCATTGAATAGTGTAGGGATTTAATATATTGAGGTTGGGTAAGATTACATACAAACAAGGCATCGCAGATTGCTTCACAAATGACACTGACCACAGGGGGATTTTAAAAGAAGAAATCAGGGCAACAAGATTTTGTGGAAAAAAATGAAGCTTAAGTGTTAGACAACATTGGGGAAAACTGTGTGCTGTGGGAATAATGTGAGAAGCAGGAGGACAATATGGCTGAGGAGATGAGGACTCACATTAGTCACCGAGGCCAGTGTGAATAGTGAAGGTAGTTGAGGCATGACAGAGAAAGTAGCCTGCAGTTATGGAGCTCTGAACAAAAATTAAGTATACAGACTTGATGTAAAGGGAGGCAAATGTTCCCTGATTTATAAAGGTATCATTTATAAGTGTCCTCAACCCATGTCACAAACCATTTGGAAAATCATGCAGAAAACTAAGATCCTTCCTGGTTTATCATTATCCTCATGAACTAGTATTAATATTGTATTGTCTGTCACATTTTCCAACATATGTTTCATTCCCATTTTTTAAATATAAAATTGCATGATCATTAGAGGGATTTTTTTCAAAAATGGCCAAAAATATGGAAAATATCAATTGATATTTATTGAGTGCCAGTCTAAATGCTTTACATTTTTGACCCAGGTTAACCTTGAAATAACCTCATTATCTCTGTATTACAAGGAGATAAATATAGGACAGAGATGCTAAGTAACCAGTGCTAAGGTCACAAAGCACATAGGCAGTGCTACAGGACTGGACCCCATTGGTTATAATATCAGAGCCATGTGCTTAGATCACTCCGTTGGGTCTACTGCCTATCTCTCTTACCAAAACATGGGTTTAATTTCTGCATTAGAGCACATGGCATGTTTGTACCACAACCTTTTAAATATGCCTTAACTATTAGACATTGTGTCTGTCTGAAAATTTTTCTGCTTGTAAATAATTCAACACTGAACACATTTACATGGAAACCTTTACAAGAGTATTCATTTATTTCCTTAAGATACATTCTTATAAGCAGAACTTCTAAGGAAGGCACAAGAAAAATTTAAAGCTTTTACGTTGCTAACAGACTTCCAAAACTTTACCCGTATATATTGATAATGAGACCATCCCCAATGTGTAAACGAGAAGATACTTCATTGCATCCTTTCTCTCTGATTCATGTTTTAATTAACCTTTTTATTTTGAGATAACTATAGATTCACACAGAGTTGTAAGAAATACTCCAAAGAAATCCCATGTATATTTTGCCCAGCATATCCCAATAACAGCTTGCAGTAGAGCATAGCACAATGTCACAACCAGGGCCATTAACACGATTCCTCAGGTGGCACACCCACTTTCTTCCTGTCCCCTCCTCCTTTTTATTTTCAGGCAACCACTAGCCTGTTCTTCACTTTTGTATCTTTGTCATGTCAGGAATGTTATATAAATTAAATCATACAGATGTAACCTATTGGCTTCTTTCTTTGCAGAGAGCATAATTCTTCAGAGAGCCATCCAGTTTGTAGCATGTATCAATAGTGTGTTACTTTGTATTGTTGAGCAATAACCTGTGGTAATGATGTACCACAGTTTGTTTAATCACTCATTCCCTGAAGGATATTTGGGTTGTTTCAAATATGGAGCTACTACAAATAAGACTACTAAGAACATGTGTGTTCCTGTTTTTGTGTGAATATGCATTTTCAGTTCTCTGGGATAAAGGCTCAGCAGAGTGCAATTTCTGGGTCATGTGGCAGTTATATATTTATTTTTATGAGTAACTGCCAAACTGTTTTTCAGAGTGGTTGTACCATTTTACATTCTTATCAACAACATATGAGTGATTCAGTTTCTTTTCATCCTCACCAGCATTTTTTAACTATTTAAGTATTTTTTTACTTTAGCCATTCTCATAGGTGTGTAGTGAGATTTCACTGTAGTTTTAATGGGTCTTGTTATTTGAAACTTCATTAATTAAATACAATAAAGTAATTTCTCATTTTAATTTGGAGCTTCTTCTCAATTTTTGACCATTTGTGTTTCTTCTATAATTTATAGTTCATGTGCCCTTTCTGATTTCTTATGTTTTAGTGCTTTAAAAATATCTTTTGTATATTTATATACTAGTGATATTAACCTTTCATTAAAAAATTCTTTCTTTTCCTGATTTCTTTGGGATTACCTGAGCAAATAAATGTTTCAATATTCTTATAAAGCTTTGTTCCCAAGTCTTGAATGACCACTACTACACTCCAATAGATGTTTTCTAACTGCATCAATTCTTGGTCAGTTCAATTAATTAAATTGAGCTGAACTCAGGCCTTTTAAATTCTGCATAGAAACTTTCCCTACATATTACACATAAATTTACTCTATTTCTGTTAGTATTATGCATGGTGGCTGCTTACGTACAGTACCACATTATTTGCTACCAATGGGTTATCGGTTTTCTCTGAAGCCAGGTATTTTTTTTCCTGGTTAGTATTTTATAGTTCTTGGTCCATTTCATAGTCTTGGAAGGCATCCACTTAAGCCCACAACATGTATAGAGATTTCTGAATAGACTAAGGATTACATATGGAGTCAGAAGAGAAGACTCGCAGTTTGAGAATTATGTACCTGTGCATGTTCATTCTGCCTCAACAACAGTCTTACTCAGTGGCCTTAGGAAGATTACTCAAATCCTTGTCTTTTTTATTTCTTTGTCTATAAACAGGGATCAGACCATTTTCTGCCTCCTTGGTCTGATCCAAAAAACTTCACTGATGAGATAAAGACCAGGGAAAGTTTATGACAAAAGACAGCTTTCAGTTGGGAACAGATTCATTTTAATTATCCACCCAGGCAACGTTTGTATTTGCAGTAACCCTCATTATTGACTATCAGGTAGGAGGACAAACCAATGTCTTTAGCAGAAAGCACAGGGTTAGTGTTGTGGGCGCTAACCCAAGAACCAAGGTGCACATTAAACGGCTGGTCACAGTAATGCAAGGCACCATGAAGGGAAGCCTCAGAAAGTCTCTTTTTATTTTCAATTATTTTTATTCTATTACAGTTGTCCCGATTTTTCCCCCTTTGCCCTCTTCCACCCAGCCCCCCCCCCCCACTCCCACAGTCAATCCCCACACTGTTTTCCATGTCCATGGGTGATCCATACATGTTCTTTGACTAATCTCTTCCCCTTCTTTCCACCATTATCCCCTATCCCCTTCCCACCGGCAGCTGTCAGTTTGTTCCCTGTTTCCATGTCTCTGGTTCTATTTGGCTGGTTAATTTTGTTCATTAGAATCCTCTTACAAGTGAGATCATATGGTATTTATATTTCACTGACTGGCTTATTTCACTTGGTTTAGCATAATAGTTGTCTGTTTCCAACCATGCTGTCACAACAGGTAGGAATTCTTTCTCTCTTTCTGTTGCATAGTATTACATTGTGTGAATATACCAGTTTCTTAACAAAGGCAGGAATTACTCTGAAGAGTTATTGTTCACAGGCACAATCAGCCTGCTCTCTCGAAACCAAATGAAAGAACGCATGGCAACATACAAAGGTGAAACCATCTGAGGTAGGGATGCAACTTGTGGGCTGAATTTACTGCTTGGAACCTGAGAAAGGTAACCCTTGTCAGCCCAGAGCAAACACTTCCAGCAAGGTGAGATTCAGTGAAACATCCATCTCTCCCTGAACCACATTTACCTGCAGAAGGCAAGCCCTTTTTTCTCAACTGGAGAAAGTCACTTCCCAGAGTATATCAAGCAAGGCAAAATCCTTGTACCCCATCATGACTCTTGACATTTTGAGGTTTATTTATGTTGGGGTCAACAAGCCAAATATATCATGCCGCCATGGTTTTGCACAGTTAGTGAGCTAAGAATAATGTTCATATTTTGAAATGGTAGAAAAAATAAGAAGATGAACAATATTCCATGACATCAAATTTTATGAAATTCAAATTTCAGGACACAGGCATACTTATTTATTTCCATATTTTCTTTGGCTGCTATAGGAGTACAGAAGCGGATTTGAGTAGTTGTGATGAAGACTGTATAAACCAAAAGCCTAAAATAGTTATCATCTGGCCTTTCACAGAAAAAATAATTATCTGACTCCTGATCTAGGCCATCCTCTCACACAGTCCTCTTACAGGCCCAGCAGACCTATCATTGTGCTTTGTAACTCACACCTGTCACAGTGTGTCACCTCATAGGCCAGCCTATAACTTTGACAGCAACAAACATCAAAATTATCTTTATTCTGAACTCCAATCTCTAACTCACTGGGCCTAATTATGCTCTATCACAATGGCCTAGAATAAGTCTACTCTCTTCCATGCATGAAGGCAAAAGGAAATGAGAAGAATTCTTTCTTTGTCAGTACTTCATGCGTGAAAATTTGCCAGCTGCTCAACACCACTGAGCCTACAGAGGAATCTTGCCCATTACTCACTGTTAACTCTCCTCTCAGTATTGCTTGGGAGGATTAGGGTGTACAGAGCTGGGTACTGCTGAGATCCACCAACTCCCACAAACCATGCTCTTGGCTATGGCTGCTCACAGCAGCCAAAGCTGTGGTCATGAAAGAGTCTCATGCTATTTCCATTTGGCAATCTCAGGTGAGCTTACGTAAAGGAGAGCTCACCTCCTGGCTGGCATGCTGATCCCTCACTTCTCCTAATAGCATAGTTCAAGTCACTGAATTCCTGCCATTTAAACTTGTATACCCAACACTTTCACCCCTCGAGCTAGAAAGTTATAGAAAAGAAGCAAGGAAAAGTATTTTAAGTTATAAGGTAATCTCAGGTATCATTTTGCCCACTGGTGCTCAAAAATAGGTCCATGGACACACAGTATGAACATCTGTAAGGAGCTTGTTAGAAATACAGAGTCACAGGCCCCATTCAGATCTTCCAAATTATAATACATTTTCACAAGATCTCTAGGCGGTTCGTACACACGTTAATCTCTTCATGTCTCATGAGCCACTTAGGTGAAATGCATACACAGAAATTCTTAAATAAATATCTATCTTTCATGGGTATCAAACAAACTATGCTACATTCATACCATCCATATTACTCAGTAATAAAATGAATAACATTAGTAATATACTTGACTTAGATAAACCTAAAGGAAAGTATACTGAATGAAAACAGCCTATCTCCAAAGGACAAATACTGCATGATGTCATTTAGTTAACATTCCTGAAATAGCATAATTAGAACAATGGAGAAAGGTTACTAGTTGTCAGGGATCAGATATGGGGGGAGAGGGTGACTGTGGTTATAAAAGGATATAACATAAAGGAGTCTTACCATAAAAGAGTTCTGTTGTATTTTGATAGTGGTGATGGTTATGCTGAGATACACTACTGATAAAACTGCATATAGCTACACACAAATACACAAGTACATGTATAACTGGTGAAATCTGAATAAGCTTTGTGAATTATGCCAGCATTGACTTCCTAATGTTGATACCATACTACAGCAGTTACATAAGATGCTGGGTGAAGGGTGCACAGAACCTCCCAGCACATTTCTTTGCAATTTCTTGTGTATCTGTAACTATTTCACAGTAAAAGTTTAAAAAAGGAAATTAAAAACAGATGCATTAACATATGGATAAATGAATGAGCAAATCAACAAACAGAACATTATCCATAATAGAAGTGGGAGAGGTGGGTCCCTTTCAAATGAGAATGTTTTCTCTATTTTTTGTTATCAAATGTTACTAAGACTTCATCAATTACACTTTTGTCCTCTAATTATGCTGGTTCTCACTAGAAGCTGTAGTCTTCTTGGCATTTGGGGGATAAAGGGACATTTAAGACTCTGATAAGTGTACCTGAGCTATAATAAATCAAGACCTCAAAATCTGGAAATATTTATTAGAGAAAAGTCATTTTCTGTAAAGCCACAGGAATACAAAATGCACCATGTTTCATACATAATACTTTTATCTAAGACATCTATTTGGGGCTGAAAGAATTGAAAACACATTCACTGGGCTTTGAAGTCAAGATCTTAATATACAATTCCTGTCTCCACCTCTTGAATCTCAGATCTTTTTAACATCCATCTTAAAGTAAAATCAAACTGGACCATGCATTTTAACATATTAGCCACTTTTGACCTTTTACACGTAATTGCTTTAATTTTAATTTTAATGCTCCCTCTCTCTTTCTGTAATAATAAGAACAATTAGGTGTTAGAGTTTAGAGTTTCTCAACATTAAGAAGAAAGGGACAGCTAACATAAATATTTTCTGCCTTGAAATACCAATTGCTTTTGCAGTATAACTAATATTTTCCCAGTGTTTTGCAACTGATAATATACTTTCACTTACAGAGATTCATTTAGGGGTCAACTCCAACAATATGAAAAATGGTGTTAAAGTTGTTAAACTAGGAAAAGAGAATTGCATGGAGATTTTCCCACCAATCAGGAAAGGCCTGTCTAGGTATAATAAGCTTATTATTTCAAAGAAAAGTGGGACCTCTCCAAAAAAGTCTCTCATTCTGACATTTTGGTCTCCTGACTATGGTCCCCATGATTCTCCAGGAGAACTTGCATGTGTCCTGAGCTTGGAGAAAGGAAACAAATCTAAAGGATAAACCAGGTCTTGAATCTACCAACCAATGGTAAATGTAATAGCTTGACATTGGTGAGCCAGAGTTCACTTTCTGGGTGAAGGCATTCCACTAATTAGCTGTAAAATATACTTGAGGACCAACTTCTTGGTTCTTTGTGACTCCCAGATAATAAATAGAGCACTTGTAGAAAGCAAAAAGGACAGAGTATTCCCATGGGCTCCAGAAAACACACATCTGTTGAAGCCCTATAGGTATGTGCTTTGAGAAAGCAATTCTCACCCAAGGCTGCAGGGGATGTTGAATTGGGTGGAGCCCAGAGCCAAACTAGAAACTCATAAAAAAGTTCAAAAGCATAAGACACAATCATCGCTAAATAAGAGGGGAGAAGAAACAGAAAAAAGCAAGGGGGACACAAAGCATGGAATTCAAGCAGCAGGGAAGATGTTGTTTTCTGCCGCTGTCCTTTATATACCATGCAAAATGTAGGCGAGGCAGCTGAGAAAAAAGACCAGAAGAAGGAAAAACTGAAGACATGTGGAGAGAGGGGAATAAGACACAGTTATTTTCCTCAAACATAGTACAGTGGAGAAGTTAGATGCATTCACTAGTAATAAAAAGAATAAGAAGAATATGGGAAGTATCTTGTTTGAAAAGAACAAATAAATATGGAAACTATGAGAAAAAGAGAAATTGGTTTTGATACAGGGAATCTTAGAAGGATTCATGGAAGAAGAAACATGGACTGCATTTTCATAGAAAGTATTTCAATAAGCAGAGATAGTGGGGAAAAAACATACTGAATGGAGGAAAAATAAGTTCAAAGGCAGAAAAGGTGAAAACATGATAGATCATCCTTGGCATGTATTTCTTGAACATACAGAGCAACTGGTACCTGGCAGGACAGTGAGCTTGGAAAAAAGATAGAAAGACCAACTTAGACCAGTGTGGGCCTTAGCTGAGGGGAAGAGTTACCTGCATGGTAGAAGATGTAGGGAATGGAGGAGGAAGGAGGGGAGGCAAAAATGTCAATGAGGAGAAGATGTCAGAGAGAGGTTATGAGGTTCTTGACTGAGAGTGTTAAGGGAGTTGCAGAAGTGAGCAAGTCTGCAGTCAGAGGTTGGCATCTAATTAGAAGAAAGTTTATGGAAGAAGAGTCAAATATGGCTTTAAGATTTCTGATCAATATTACTGGAAGATAGTGATGCTGTTAAAAAAAGTATTAATAGTAGGATTGTACAAGATGGTCTTAAATATTTTTCCTTTTTTTTCAAATGATTCATATCAAAGATATACCTTTCTGCTTACTTTGAAAATTATTTGCCTATGAGATTATTTTTAACTTCAAAATATTTTCCATATTAATTTGGTTGGATTATTTAGGTTGAATTCCCTAGAAGCAGAATCTGAGACAAGAATCTGGGTCCCAAACACATGACTTACTGAGAGTGCACTTGGGAGAAATCTGTAAGGGAGGGAAGGAAGCAAGGGAACAAGGGAGCTTGCTGAGCAAAAGTATGGGCTTCTTTGGAGTCCAGCCCTAGCCTGATCCCATGGAGATCTCTAGAGCATGAATTGTACCACAGACTTGGGCCCACTTTGTGGCAAAAGGAACAGCTTCTGTACTCTGGATCATCAGTCTTTGGCTACTGCCTCTCTCAGGACCAAGGAAATGAGTCTAACCTCTTGGGTATGGAGCCTCCCTCTGGTTTAGGGAGATTCTCTAGAGAAGGGAGCAGGCTGTGAGCCTTTAGTTGCCACTATTCACAGCAGCTGGGCACTGGTATAACTTCCTCATACAGGGGATCTGGGTGAGGTACCAACAGTCCTCAATATCTCTCTCTGGGTTTAGATGTTCACCTTAGATAATCATATCCTACATTATTACAAATAAATGATATTTTGGTAACTCACTATGTCTAATTTTCTCTTGTCTCCCCTGAGGATAAGCTGGAAAAGAATATTCTCCAATTCATATATCTACTGGGGACACCTTGGACCATGGTCTTAGAAAAAGCCAGAAAGCTGCCAAGATAATGTCAAGCTCTCTGAACTTTTTTTCCATTTCTAAACCCAACTTCTCATAGTCAGAATATAATCTTGTCTGAATTTGCGTCTTGTCTGAATTGTCATGATTTTCATTGTCTGGTAACATTTTAGCTTCACCATCCATTGATCTCAAATTGTAGGAAACACCTGAGCCTAGAAGTAGAGTGAGAACTGAGTAAGAATACGAACAAGTGAGCAGGCTTTGGTGCTGACATTCTAACTCAACCAAGGCCATTTCTAAGGAGGACTTTTTGATGAGCACCGTGTGGTTGATAAGCAAGAGTAAGTGATTTTCGGGAAAGTTGGGGTCATAACTTAGTTGATTGTAACACAAAATTAATAAAGTAGGTAATTCTGGATTTTGTCAGTTCATTAGATTGTGTGTTTTTGGCATATGGCCATAGAAAATGGTCAATATTTTTGCTTGTTAAACCAGAAAGTTTTAAGAAAAGTACTAAAAAGAGAAAATAAATATGGGGTTATGTAACAAGGACAGAGGAACTGGTTGGAAGGAGCATTTTCCAGCCAAATGTAGGACAATTTGAGCATCAACATATTTAAGGATAATAATCCATGAATCTATACCAAAAAGCACTAGACAGATCAATAAGTAAACAGGGGGAAAGGTGGGTTCTCACTTAACCAAATGCAGATTACTGTCTGGTAGATGCATCAGATGAACTGGAGCTGGAAAATCAGTATTTGCAACCATCATAGCAAAGATAGTACCAAGTGAGAATCATCAATGGGTGCTAAATGTATGGATAAATTTTTATGAAAAATAAGATAGATGTGTGGTGTTAAGTGTCTTTAACAAACTATCTTACTAGTTGCAAAGGAAACAGATTAACTATACCATGGAGAAATTGGACGACCGTTGATGGGGAGGAACTTGGACAATATTTTAGGTGATAAAAATTAACATCATTGCTAAGGAGCAGGTGAACATCATATGTCTCTAAATGTGATATTTTGACAAGGGCACGACATCCTTCATGCAGTATTCCGGCTGAGAATGTACAACTTTAGTCTAGTCATAAGGAACCCTCAGCAACCCCCAAATAAAGAGCACTCATTTAATATTTAACATTCAATTAAAAGGAGGGGGTTATATTATTTAAAAAATCCAATACCATAACTGAAAAGACAGGCTGAGGAACAGTTCTAGATTAACAAAAACTAAGGAGACATGGCAATTAAATAAAATGCATGATCCTAGACTATGTCCTGTACTGGAAGGGAAATAATGCTATGAAAGTCTTGAAATCCACAAGTGATTGTGGTTATTAGAAGAGTAACCTTATCATTTGGAAACAGACACTTAAGAATCTAGGGATAGAGAGACATAATGCATGCAAACTATGCCTTAATGGTTTATTAAAAAGTATATTTAATGTATAAATGTATATATGCATATGAGTACTTAAAGAGAAGGCAAATAAACAAATAAGTCAAAAAGTTAACAATAGATAAATGTGGATATTTCTGCACCTTTTCTGTGAAATTCCAAATAAAAAGTCATTTTCAATTAAGATGTTTTAAAAGCCGTAGAGACAAATCATACAAATACATCAATACCATTATCCCCAAATTATGTCCTGTCAGCTGAACAAAATGGAGTCTATTTCTTCTACTTTGACTTGAACACACAGTCAGAGGCCTAGCACCTACGCTATACTGATGCTTCTGAAGTGCTCTCCCAGTTCTCGAACTCTTTCTCTTTGATCATTTGGCCCATGACATATAAAGTGAATTACCTTACAGAGCACAGTTAGGGTGGTATTTGTCGTCTGCAAAACCTTTAAAGGGCCCCTTAGTTGACTACCAAATACAGACCAAACTCATTTGCTTGACCTTCAAGACACTCCAAATATGACCCTAATTGGTATTCCTTTCTTTTCTTCTACTAATTTCAATGACAAAAAGTGATGAAATAAAACATGAGCTTTGGGGTCAGAAAGACCCTGAGTTTCTATCTAACTCCAAAATGAGTTGTTTGAGATGGGGAAACTTCTTCAACCTCTCTGAGGTAAAATTCCTCATTTGTAAAAAAAAGGAAATTCTAATACAGAATATACAAGATGATGATAAAAAATTATGTCATTATGACTCATAATAATATGCCTTAGTCTATAGTCATTGCCATTCCCCAGTTTTCTACAGAAGTTTCTTCTGACCAGAATTCCATTGCCATTGACTTTTTTCTCTTTGAGAGAATTCTTTAATTCAACCTTCATCTTTATCTGTGGAAATTCTTCCATCTTCCCCACACGTTTGTAAATGCTCTCTCTTTCATAGCCCATGTTCATAACTCTATTATAACTCATGTTTTTTCCCCTATCCTTTTTTTGGTACTGGACCAAATAAGGTTTAAATAAGCATGAGTTCAATGAATGTGGGTGCTCTTGGGAGCATTGGGTGCTATCCTATGTAGTAAATGCCTGTATGATATTAACTCCCATTTTAGACTATACTTTCATTTAGGGAAGTGGTCTTGTCCTATATTCATCTGAGTTCCCCATAGGATATTCAGCAGGGTGCAATAGGCTTCTATGTCCTGAATTTTGGTGAAATAATAATAAAGTAATTCAAATTATGATAATAATAGCTAACACTACTGAGTACTAAGTTCTTGGTCTTGTTCTAAGTACATATGTTGAAATATTTAATCTTCACGATGATTTTATGAGGCAGACTCTATTACTGGTGCCATTTTCCAGATAAGGAAACTGAAACTCCAAAAAGCTAAATAACTTGCCATAGTTAGTAAAGTGGCAGAGCTAAGGATGAAACTCAGACAGTTGGGCTTCAAAACTCATTCTCATAACCATTACACTATAGTATTTATCCTTAGATCATATTAGATTTTTTTACCTCTGAAAGACAGCACAATTTGCCACAGTGACAGCAAGGAGAATATCCTCAAATACAGAAAACTGTCACAGAGGTGTCAATGCCACAGGGGGGCCACACCCCCTGGTCATTCTCAGAAGGTCATGTGCTTTTACGGACTTACATCTTTCCAGCAGGACACTGCTTTTTTTCCTGTGTCTTCTTCCTTAGTCCTTCTCCTAAGCCAGCAACTAATCCTTCACTACCAGTTTATCTTTGAAGAGCCCATGTCACAGATGCCTCAGCCTCTGCACATGATACATCTAGTAAAGCTGCATTGGCCAAAGCAAGTTGCATGAACCCGAAATTCACAGGATAGGGATGTGTAACTCTGCCTACTCCACTGGAAGGAAGAATCACATGGCAAAGGACCATGGAAATATAACTATAAAATACAATATAACATCTTAAGAAAAACTGAAAAATTGGAAATGGTATCTAATCTATAGACTGCTCTAATGTCCCAGAGACAGCAATGCAGTTGACTCCCAACACAATTAGAAACAGCATGATGCATACTTCACCCTGGGCTCTGATGATACATACTTAGCCCTGCAGTCATTTGGAAGTAGATGGATGAGACCACACCATCAGGGATGGCCAGAGAGTATGCTTGTGTACAATATACATGCCTCAGAAATGTCACATTACCCCAGCTTGAATAAGTGGGGTACCATTATGCAATCAACCAACAAATAGCTATTGAGCACCTAAACTGCAACATCCACTTGGTGTTATTGAGTCCAAAAGAGAAGTGGTGTGTCAAGGACCAATTGACCTCTCTGGGAAGACATGACTAACACACTTGCAACACTTATTGAACAAGTCAGGGTATGATTAAGTTCTCAGCCTCACGGAGGAGCTCCTAGGAAAAAGGACAGTGTTTTTTAAAGTGATAATTGCACAGCATGGAGCGCATGCAGAGAAAGCCTTGGGGGAACTGAGAGCTTTGAAAGAGGACCTTGAATGTCCTAGAGATAGAAAGAACAGATAGAAAATGTTAGATACACATTTCCAGAGAGGATAACGAGATGAATCAGGAGACATGGGCAACAGTAATAGTGCAGGATATTATAGGATTGTCATCTAACAGAGTTTTAGAAAACTATATTCCAGGAGCAAGTGAGGGATAAAGGAAAATGGCCTGTACTGACAAATGCCTTGGCTGCCTGGTCTGGGACAAATTCCTGAACTGTCATTTTGAGTTAAAGTTCTATTTTCTATGTTATTTTTTTTCTGTTTCAATCCCATTAAATTTCTGACTAAACCGTGTGGAAAGAAACAAAATTTAAATGATTCAACATATGTCACCCCGAACTACTAGGCCTTGTCATTCTTTTTTAAAGATAACCCCATGAGAGTTCTATTTTCAGTTTGAGTAGATTTCCATTTCAACCAGAGCTCACTGGGATGACACTTTCCCTTCTCTCCTCCTCAGCGAGGGTGCAGGTCGGGATTCTTTAAAAGGCCTGCTGATGCATTATGGGTCAAAATCAAACATTCCTCTCATGTTATGTATATTTTGTTCCTGTTATATTGGCTTTATTTTCAAAATTGTAGTTTGTAGTATTAGTTTCCTTTTATTGGTATTGCATATACTATTCATTCAATAAATGAGATACGACTTTCAAAAAAAAAAAAAAAAAAAAGGCCTGCTGTGCTGCTGAATGTCCTGGAAGAATGCAGCATTGTGGTAGTTCCCACTGAACCAATGACTCGTGACCTGGAAACCTCAGCCACTGTGCCCTCTTGTTTATCACAAACAAAAGGAAATGCAGGGCCTTTTCTTTCTTCCTCTGTGACAGTGTAGCACCTACAGAATATAATATGAGGAGGGAGTATTAAAATCTGAGAGCTAGATATTTTTCTAGCTAGAATTAAAATGTTACTCTTGGATTACAATGTCATTATGGAGATTTCTAGTACTCACTCAAATCTGGATCTAGGGACACAAGAAGGTTAAACATTCCTTCCCCCTGGCTGTGGGTGGAGATATTTGACTGCTTCTGGCCAGTGAGCAGAAGAGATGTATGTGAAGTAGCAGAAAGCCCAATCATGTTTCTCCAGTGTCTCTTCCCCTGCCTGTTGAACAAGAAGGTCACTTTTCCCCACTGGTGTAGCTCAGAGTAACGTCCACCATCCTGGAGCACCGAGTTACTATGTGGAAGGCAGTTGTCCCAAAGGATTTCCTGGACTCTCAGGAAATTCCATAAGCAAGAAATATATTTTGCTGTCTTCAGGCACTAAAGTTCCAGAATTGTTTATTACTGTAGTAATAACTGACTAAAAACTGCCAGCCAATGTCTACAGGTATCTCAAATGCAGTAAGCTTATTTTAGGCTGGAATAATGATGACTAGAGAAAAGTGGAGCCCAAGGGCAGAGGTGCCTGAGCAGTACACACTGATCCTACAAGTGCCACTGTGGGCTTTACCCATAGTTGGATCCCTCAAAATCTCATTTAGACACAATTTACTTTAGATACAATTCAAACATAATTTCTTCTTTCCAGATTAAAACAGAAAGTCAGAAGGGAAAGTGTTCAGAGTCACACTTACAACAACAAACAGAGACAGCTGACAACTTACCAGCGTTGGTGTTTTTGTTTCATTCTTGGTACTGAATTAGGTGAATTTATGAGTTCCCCATTTTAATGATTGATTATCTGAAATGTAATTTACACCGTATCTTGACATTGACTGTTTAACATCTTCTCTGTGACCCTGACCACCCTGTAATAACAAATGTTTCCTACAGAGGATACTTTGGAAAAAATATCAGGAGCATGGTGTTGTCAATGAGAAGCCAGTGTAAGCACATTTGCTTGAACATGCATTTCGGCTTCTCCCCACTGGCCCACGGCATTGGATCTGTGTGTAGACACAAAACGCCTAAGGGGCTGTAAGGCATCAGATTCTTATTATCAAAGATTTACAGTAGGAATTCATTATACCAACACAGATGTACAACATCCCTCTCTAGTATTGCAAGCTGCATGCTTATTGGCCATAATCTCTCGGGGGCTCATTTCTAAGGCTAAGTCTACCTGCAATCAGTAACCCCAGTTGTACAGAACTGTAGACCTTTGATTGCCATTTTCTCCTGCACACTTGACCACTGTTCATGAAGAGCAAAGTTGACAAATGGTGTCAAGGGAGATTTGATGAAAACTAACAGATCACAATGTGCTGTTAATATTAGCCGTTTATAACCCACCTCTTAATGTTCTTATTCATAATCCATCTCCATGCTAATCAAATCGAGTGGTTTACTGTTCATCATCTGTCAATTTCTACATCTGAAGTGAAGCAAGGAGGCAGCGACTCACAGAGAAACTATGGTGAACTTAATTTTCTAACTGGTTATCTCCCTGAATAGATAAATTTTTATGAAAAGTGCCTTGGAATTTAAGAAGGTGGATGTCCTGTATACTTGCCCTACTCATCTTCCAGAATGGCATCTGAAATTTCCTTGCCTATTAACACCAGCTGGCGTTTATAATACTTAACAACCAAGAGTTGGAAGTGATGTTGAATAAAAGATAAATGAGGGTGAGTCATACCAGGTAACTAAGTGTGGCCTCCAGGAGTTTCCATCTCTCAAGTGGTAAAGAGTCCACTTGAATTGGGTAACTTTTACAGAGAAAGAAATCAGTGATAATGAATTTTTTCACAAACTGAGTGGAAGGAGTTGGGGCCCTTCCTTCTACCTCTCACGACCACAGGAAAATTCAGAACTCTGCCGTAGTCATTTACAAAGTAGACAGTCAGACACAATCATTTGTGAGCCCAGTTAATAATAATGAATTTGTGCACTGGGTTCTTAATCTCAGTATTACCCTTCTCTGTACTTACAGCAAAATGTACTTACAGTCCCATGAAATGATGGGACTAAGTTTTAAAGGGAATTTAGAGTGGATCTGTGGGTGCCTCTGGTAACTATGTTCTGATTTTCAAGAGTAAGATTCATCTGGCTTAAGAACAAATATACTGTAATTCAGAAGTTGTCTTGATCTAGACTCAAGTAGTGACATGCAAAATAAAAAATAAAGCAGCAAAGATGCTCTTCTGTCTGATCTTCCCACTTTTATGAGGAAATTATTATTTTATTTTCCCACTAAAAATGAAACAAGTTTCTGTTGTAATAACTGAGGCCATAGTCATCAGTGTTTGCAGACTCAAGAATGCATATATTTGATTGAGGAATCAGCATTTGCTCACTTTTGAAGAACTTCCTCTGCATACATGACAGTTAACAAACCATTGCAAGTAACCACTTTAGTCTCACATGGCAGAGATTTTACTTACTTCTGAGGGTCCATGAAAAGAAGGATTGAATAGTTGTATTTTTGCCCTCTCAAGGGTTTAAAAGGAGAGTTATCTGCTATTTATGCTCCCACAGGTATAATATCGAGGTCTGCCATTTGCTGGTAAAAAGAATGCTGTGGAAACGAGAATGCTATGAAGGTGGAGGGTACTGTTTTGACAAGGTGCTTTTCCTACAGGAATCCAGAGCAATTGAGAGGCAGGTAAGCATGGAGGAATAATTGGCATTTCAATGATGGAAAGTTGTTAAAGATCTATTGATTTTTTTCCTTGCTCACGTGATTCTGATATAAGAATCAATAGAAGCAGGCTGGTTAAGTGTGTGTGTATGTTTATGTGTGTGTAAGAGCGGGGGTGGAAAGAAAGGTTTGAAATACCTCCCAAAAGTTGTGTGACTACATAGGTCTGTCAACTTAAAACTTATCCTTAACTGCATCTGCATAGACAAAGCTCATCTCGGTTCCTCTCCATGTTCCTCTCTGTTTCTTCTCTTTGCTTCATTTTCTCCTCTCCCTTGAAGCATCCTTGACCTTTGATTAATCATGTTCAGGTGCTCTCTAATGAAACTGTTTCCTTGTGGGTGTTAATTGCAAAAATATGTTATCTCTCTCAGCACTCTTTTGCTCTATACTTAAAAATAAAACAAAGCAAAAGAACAAACAAACAAAACAAAGAGAGTTTACACCAAAGAATGGTAGAATTTCAGACTTAAGGGTCCCTGCCACCACCTTTCCTATCCCACCAGCAAGTGACAATATTATGTTGCTTACAGGTGTGTCTGATTCTAGTCAAGCCATTTCCTTAAACTATATGAAATCACCAAAAAGACATAATTCTAGTTCAATAGGAGAAAAATCAGCCAAACTTGATGAGAGAATTAATAAGGATTGGCTGATTTTCACATGAATTTATATTCTGATCGCATGGCCTTATCTGTAAATTATATAATTATATCTCTTTAACAATCACAGACCATAAAAGAATCTGAATCAGTGCCCTCTCCACAAAGAGAAAAAGGGTAGGATAAGACAAGAATTGCTTATTTCACTTTTTCTAAAACATAGACAGGCATCTTCCAGAAGTGCAGGCAGGGGAGTGGTGGGCACTTTCTTAGCTCACCTGCTCTCCTCCAGCTCAGAGCAGCTGTTAGAGTCCGTGTCAGCTCTTCCCACACCCGGGGAAAAGCTGGAAGCCCCACTCAGTCTTTTTCTTTATCTCCCTCCTGCTGAACTAGCTCTAGCACCTTCTTCACTCCCTTTCTTCAATACACCCAGGTCCCTAAGGGTATTCTCAACATGAATAGACATCAACTCCTTCCTCCAGGAGGGAAGGATGTAGCCAATTATCTGTTGATAGTTATGAGAAAAAATGAATATGTATAATGAAACTGCTTAAATAAGCCTGAAAAGAGGGATTATTTTAGACCTTCCCTGCAGTTTCTGTGAGTCCCCTGTGACACTCCTAAAACATAATCATCTCCCATATTTTGCCCACTTTTCTGAGCTATGGTGGGTGTGTGTGTCTCTGTTCCATTATCATTAATGGGAATTGGGAGCACTTAAGTGGAGGCAAGCCTTCCCTAGAGACGTAATTTTGTGCATTAAGATATCAAAACATGAGAGCATACACATTGATATGTGGTGGATTCATATGATTGGCTCCATTAACACTAATGGGAATGAGGCCCACATCTCCCCGCCACACTGGCTGGGCAGATATATAAACCCCAGCACCTCAGGAGGCCCAGGCTTGCTGACTGACCTCGCCCTTACATGCAGTTTCCTTTGTTTTCAAAGGCAGCTGGATAAATACAGCAGAGCCCCCTGATTGAAATATAGATACCAGGTCCTCAGCCTGGCAGCAGGGAGTCTTTGAGGTATGGCTTTAAATGAATGCATGAGACTGGTGCCATAAGCCACATATAAACCCACTTATGGTCACACCTTTCAAAGAATAGACAAAGCAAATTAACAATATCAGGTTTCCTAGAAAGGAGATGTGAAATACTGAAACTCAAAGATCTCCCAATGCCAGACTCAAGCTATGTACAGGACCAGCCATATCCTGATGGGCTCACTGTCCATATCATTCCACTCCAAGTCATACCTGCCCTTCCTCCTTTAGGGTAAAATTTGTACTTAACTGCCTTTCTTTTGAGATCTTAACTCTGTCGTACATCCTGATATTCTCTCTCTACTAAATGCTTTGCATATTTAATATTTGCTTGATTGTAACATCCTAGCCCCCTCAAAACATAAAATTATGAAGAGGTATAGCATCTTAAGGCAGATGACCACATGGTCAAATTATTCACTATGAACCATTAGTCAGCAAGAAATAAAGATCAAGGATCCAGGGAAAATTAAGCAGTAAAGTGTAGCAATTAAAACAATTGAGTTAGGTATTCCTGATTTATAATCAAATGTTTAATGTGTGACCTTAGCCAAGTCACTTAACCTCTACTGTTTCCACATCTGTTAAAAGATCATGTCTCCATTGTAGAATTGTTGGTAAGTTTTAGATCAGGAATCTATGGCCACAACCATGTTGTATAAAATACATGTACAAATCCTAGGTGATTTATAGCAATAAACATTGATTTTGCTTATGAATCTGTGGGTTGGCTATGAGACTCCACATACCTGCCTTGGGCTTGACTGACTGGCCAACTTGCTAATGTATCCTGGAAGAGCTGGCAGGTCAGTCATGTCTGGCTGGTCTAGGATGGCCTCAGGTGGGATGGCTCATCCATGTTCCATGTGCTCTCTCTGTGTCCAGCAGCACCTCACAACTGTTCTGGTGACAGGGGCGCTAGAGAGAAAGCTGCAGTGCATGTGGGCTTCTAAGGTTTAGAGCTGTCACACAATCATATCCGCTGCATTTTATTGATCTACGTAAACCACATGGCCAGACTCAAGGGGTGAGAAGGTAAATTCCACCTCTTGACAGGCATTTCTACAAAATGATATTGCCTGGGGTGTTAGAAGAGTAGAAGACTATGGCCATGATCCAGTCAGTGTTGCACAAAGCCAAACAAAATTGTGTATGTAAAGGGCTTAGAGCAGTGCCACACACAGAGTAAATTGCTGATAAAATACATCTATCATTAACATATTACATTCATACTGTAGTTCCTAGTTATTACTTATATAGTATTGCATCTGACACATTTTATGTGTCTCTTCAGATTCCCTTGGTGACAAGCTTTCCTATATTCATAGGTACTTTGTCTGAGTTACTGTACAAATGACCAACTCTTCTTGGACATCTGTGGCCCAACCACAGATTTCTTTCCACAGGAATGTCACAAGTAAGGAGGTTGATCCCGGGACAGATTGGGAGACAGGCATTGAAGCAGGGATTGGGAGGAAAAACAAGTCTCTTTAGTGCCACAGTTAGTTCTGGTTTTAAGTTGGATCTGAGTCACGTAGTTGGAGATGTTTTATAAAACAGGTTGGATGGGTGGAATGAGTGCAAGAACTGGCTGGTTAGCCAGTGCATAGCTGTGCACTACCCCATGTAAGATCCAGAGTCCAGAGAACCAAGGCTTTATCTCATAGGGTTTGCACATCCCAAAAGGGACTCAGTTGCCCTCCTTCCATACCTGCTTCTAACACATATTTCTCCCATCCTGTATATTATGAGAAAACACCTAAAGCATTCCCCAAATGAAGAAATTTTTAAAAAGAAAGAAAGAAAGGAAGGAAGGAAGAAAGAAAGAAAGGAAGAAAGAAAAATGCTTTCAGACCACAGAAGTAAACTAACAGGGAAGGGAGGTTTGTTCCCAACTGCCATGCTTCCCAGATTCTGCAGATTCTTACAAGTGATGCTTCAGAGCCTCAATATCTTGAATATTTGATTTAAAAAAAGAGTTGGTCTGGAGTTGAAAAGGGTGTGAGATTGAGTGAACATTATGAGAGTCATACTCTAAAGTTATCTGTTAAGTTATGTACCTAAGTTGGTATGTCCTCCTCAGTTTATTGGGAGAAACTGTAAAATAGACTGTAAGATAGACTTTGAGAAGGAGCCAGACCTGAGTTCACATGTGGGTTGTCATCCTCATTGAACTTGTGGAAAGATTAAACAACTTGTATAGTTGATCTTTTCTTGGTGTTATATTTGGTAATAACATCCCATTGGACTAGTGTCTTAAGACAGCTACTCCTGTGATAAGAATTAATATACAAGTGATCTTTTAAGAAATTGTTCTCAGGAAAGACCAAGGGAAGGCGGTAGAAGGGGAAGAAGCCAAGTGAGGAGTGGAATGTTTCGGTAAATTTCCAGCTTCTGCATGATCCCAAGAGGAGCTCTAGAGTATAAATTACACCCCAAAGTTTGTGCTACATCAGAGCAAATGAGCTGAGCTCTCATATTTTGGTACTAAACAGTAAGACTCACCCCCTCCCCCATTTATAAAATGGCAACCATAGCTTCATTATTGGGCTATTGGGCTACTACATTCTATATGAAACACTTAGCAAAGTGCCCAGAGCACGATAAGAATGTGATATGTGGTTGCTTATAAAATGATTGTCATTAGTATGAAAGAAATTGAGCAAATTACACAAGGGTCACACATTTAGAGGAGAGAAGAGACTTGAAACAGGGCATGCACTTGATTCTTTCCCTTCAGACTCCCTGAGGAGTCATAGAAACTCTAGGTTGCATGCTTGCACTCTGGGACATTTGGTGCCCAAATGTCTTCTGCTTGGTTCTAATTCTAAAACCAACTAGAATTAAAGTTAAGTTAGTAATAAAAGGGCTTCTGTCATGTGATTATTAGAGTTGTTCTGAAAATCTGAATATATGTGGTCAGACAATTCAAAACATATTCATCCATGTAGGTGCATTCATATGGAAGCATACCTGAATCAGAAATATTTCACATTGACCAGTGTTAAATTTTTGTTTGAAAGTACAGTCTTCATCTCTCATTAAGTCTCTAAAGCATATCTAATACATGGTAAAAAAAAGGATATATATTATGTGCATAAACTCATATTCTTTCCTGAAAATATTCAGCACTTGTCAATCTCACTTCCTCCTCATTCTGTGTACTGTGCTTCTAATAAAGAGACCTTAGCTGATGATCCTTTAGTGCTGAATTATGAAGTCCCAGTTCCCTTGTCATGAGATAAGACAAACGGTGGAGTACCCCTTGAGGTCAGGCTGAGCTGGAAATCCGCTTGAAATTTCTACATCTTCACTTGGTTCCTTCCTGTTCTCTGTCCAGCTTCCCTCACTACTTCACCAGACGTTTCTGGGAACAATTTCATAATAAATTACTGATAAATGAATCTTTGTCTAAGGGTTGGCTTCCAGAGCCCTGACCTGAGACACTGGTACAAAAGGATTTTTTTAAAAAACAATTTTAAGACCAAAGCAAGCTTGTAACACCACAAGAGAAGAATTAACATTTTCTGCATGACTATTATTTATTAGGAAATGTGTAGAGCAATCTATAAGTTACATTATCTATGGGTTAAGTTACAAATAAGAAACCCATACTAATATAAGTTAAATAATCTGTTCATAGTCACACAACTAGTTAGTGACTAAGCACATTTTGATTCAAGCTGTCTGAGAGTAAAGCCTGGGCTCTCAACCAGCTACCACCTTTGAACCCTTGAACTTATAACTGAAAAACTGTGAAAGTACGTAGATACTTTAGTTCTTATTTAGTTCTCAAGAGGCATCATTTGAACCTTTGGGTCAATAGTTCAAGTAAATTTTGTCTTTGTTTTCAGATTATCTTCTAGGTCAGCTTTGTCAATGTTTATAAATTTTGTATCATATTCCATGGGGAAATGTGTGGACTGACGTTTCTCTTGCATTTTTATGCTTGTCTTGCTTAGATCTTCTTAGAGACCCTGTTGTGTTCCAGCATTTGTTGCCGGTGACTCTCCACCAGGGAATGGGGTTTAAAATTATCACCTACAATAAAGGCTCATCTAGCAGAAATATAATATCCCTGAAACCTGACCTTCTTCAAGTTCAAAAGAAAGTATCACTAAACTGAAAAGCAACCCTTAAGTGTAGGGTTGATCTTAACTCTAATGAGGACCAGAGTTTCAATTTGCTTTCCAAGTGTGTTGTAATGAGAAAGGAAAAAAAAGAAAAACAAGAAAGTGGAGATGTGTTTAACTCAGTGGAATTCAGTACCACAAATGTGTTGAAGGTCTTCTGCACTTTCTCAGTTTGTTATATTGGGCAGTACCCCTGCATATTCTTTTTGAACTCCATTTGAACTCCTGAAATCACGTTCGGCACAGTAACAATACTTTACAATGACTCTAAGGATAATACTACCTTGGTATTTCTTTACCAATCATAAAACATAATTAGAAACTACAAAGCTAAGTGTCATAAAAAGTAATGAACACAAATATACAGCCAAAGAGAAGAGTCACGTACTTAGAACCTTTTCCTCCTGCCATGTATCAGCTTGAAGAATAATGGATAGTAGATCCATGAGACACCTACATTTTTGGATGGATGCTCACACATTTTGAACCACGTGAAAGATACCATACCAGGTATAGGCATCTTCTTTCCTGCAAGAAACTTACAGCCTAGATGGGAATTAAGACTTTAGGCTGATGGATATAGTGTGAAATAATGAGATCCTTTTTATGATTGTATGGGTTTAGTGGATGAAGGAGTCATTTAGAGCCAGAAGTCAAGGCAAACATTGTGAAGGAGGTTGCTTTGGAACAGCGGCTTGCTGTGGGCAGGCTGAGATGATCAGGGTCTGAATAAACAAAGGTGCAGCAGGAGAAAATTTACAAGACAGATCTAACATACAATGGGCCCACATGCAACAAAAAAAATTGTGATAAAATTTGAGCTATTTTAACTAGGGTTAAATAGACTTGCAAATATTTTTGAAATGTCAAAAGCTCCCCTTAAATGCCCATGGGTTGTTGCTGAATAAACCATATTGTTGGGGACCACTTTGTGTGGTATCAGAGACTGTAGCCCCACGTGAGCAAGGCCTTGAAAGAGGCCTGTAAGTCTCGACCAGAACAAAAGGGAATGCAGGTGGCAGGCAAGGCCCAATACTAACACGGAGGGTTCCCGTAGGAAATCAGGCCTGAAGAATACATTGCTTCCTTTGAAGCTTGTTTTGCTTTGTATGGCTCTGTTGATATAAACTGGATGTTTAAGTTCAAGGCATAAGGAATGAACTCCTTATCTCATGAAACACGTCTTAAAGACCAGCTGGTGTCAGCACATCTAACAGACCCTGACCTGAGGCAGACCTCTGTGTTCTTTCAATTGTTATCTATAGATAATACCTGTTTTCTATAACTATAGCCTTTTGACATTAACTGATGAGCTATGCATGCATGCTCTATGCCCCTACACATACTGATCCCAATAAAAGCCATTTTGGAGAAGGGCTTGGTGCATTCCCCACTAAGGGGAATTGCCACCCCCTTTCCCACTGGAACAACAGATTGTGTCCAGGATGACTCATTTCATCCATGACTGGGAGGACTCTGCGGGACAGGGTTCCCCTCACCATATTACTAATTTGTTCCTGTATAACAAACACCATGAACATAATGACTGAAGACAATAACCACTTAATTTACTCATAATTCAGTGGATAAGCAGTATGGACTAGACTCAACTGAGTGATTCTCCTCTTGGTCTAGTCTAGTTTGTGTAGCTTTGGTCATACAGCAGCTCAAATGGGGCTGATAATTTTGATGGTTTTGAATATATGCTCCTGTTCTGGAGACCTAAAACCCTGATTCATTCATGTGGGGACATATGTTCCATCCACTACACTGTCTCCACCCACCCCCAAACTCATTCATTTCTTCTACTCTGCACCAGCAGGAATCTGGTTCAGGGGCACTGCCCTTCCATTAGTGTCATGGTGAAGACTCTGATGAATGAAATCAAGGGAGATGAAAGTAATGGATCTGAAGTCACAACACTTACCGTGTTCTGTAATGGCTAGATTGTGAAATGGCCAACCCATCTTGTTGGGCACTCTACAATAAGTCATAGAAGGAGTCCTTGGTCTTAGGAGTACATAACTGTGATGAACCTGAGCCATAGCAGTGACATTCTTTACTGAGTGGGGAGAAAACAAATCTGTGTGCCTTGGTACATGTTGGCAGGCTCTGGCCTAGGTATGGAAAAGACAACTTTCTCCCTTTGGGCTTAGAGAGGAGATGTACAGCATACTAGCAACCTCTTCCTTCTTAATTCTTACATAGGGATTTGTCAATATCTAAAAGTAATATTTATTTTTATTTATTTTCACTGCTGAAAATATAGCCCCTTAGCTTCTGATGTTTAGTGGCCTGAAACACACCCTTAACTAAATGGTGCCCAGCAGTTAAAATTTTTATCAGCTTCCTAAAAGAATCCAAGAGAGCCTTTTACACAGGGAGAATAGTTTGTTGCAATTACCTGTTTGCCAGCAGGAGTTTTCTTGAAGGGTGGGGAGGGTATTCAAAGCACTTCAGAATGTTAATTCACTTATTTCTCAAATGTTCTTAATTAATGTATAATCATTTATTGCCATTTTTAAAAAGTCACTTTAGCATCTGTCCATATTTCCTTTGGCCCTAACTGTGTGGTGCACATTGATCTGACATCAGAATGTCACCATCTACATCTCTTTTGCCTGAGGGCTTTTCTTGCTACTGAATTTCTCTGCCCTTATCACAGCAGGATGAAAGGAAGAGAGAATTAACGGTCCCCAAGAGCAGCCATCAACTAATGAGTGACAAAAATCAAATATGGGTATACAGCACGTCCACCTCCAGCAACCTCTCTCCTCTGGTGGGATAACTCTGAAGCCCATGTTCTACACAGGTGCCAGGGTTACCCAGCAGGATTGAGCTACAGTTCCTTACTGTGACACTAAACTTGAGGATCTACCCTGAATCATCTACCTTGTCCTGGTGCTTCCTAGGGTCACCTCTTAAATAAATCACTTGCACTCAAATCCTATTTTCTTATTCTGCTTCTGGAGGAAACAAAACTAAGACAAACAGTGATGCATGAAATAAAACCATTTGCCTTTAATGAAATTAGACCTAATCTTTAGTTTGGGGTTCCAGAGCTCCTTTCATAAGACCATGCTATTATTTTTATATTTAGAATTATGGGGTTTATAAATTTCAAAGACCATAGAGAGTTTTATTCCAAACCCCTCATTCTGCAGATGAGGAAACTAAGAGTGAAATAGGTGGAAAACTTGCTTCTTGGGGGTAAAGCAGATCATCTTTTTGTTTCCACTGTCTACACTAAGCTGCACCACATTGATTGTTGAATGCCTCTATTTGTCTTTCCTTGTTGAATGTGATGGAATCAAAATTACCTACAAAAAAAGGAAAGAAAGTTGAACATAGAAAGAAAAATAGGCTAGAAGAAGAAATCAGGAAGGAGTAAAGGAAGAAAAATTATGTTAGCCTATCAATGGAAGGTTAAGTTTAATGTAGGTGTTCTCAGTCTGGACACACATTACTTGGGGAGCTTTTAAAAATGTTGAAGCCTGAATTCATTTCCCAGAGATGCTGATATAATTGATTTAGTGTGCAGCTTTGACATTGGAACATTAAAAAAGTTCTCAGTTGATGCTAATATGTAGCTGAGGTTGATAACCAGATTCGTGTACCAAACTGGGCAATTCTTCCATTATTGAGATAAGGAATCACATCACTTCAAGTAAGGCCTCTCAGAAATCAAAGAGCTTCCAAGGATATTAAAAAATGAAGAGATACTAGAAGAAGTTGTAAAAATGTTGGTATACTTTAATGGTTTACATTTAATCAGTTAACACTTATAAAAAGCACTGTGCAATACAATTACAACTTAATTCATAGTGATTGTTGTAGGGCAACTAATGGCCCAAAGATGTTTGTGTTCTAATTTTCAGAACCTGTGAATATGTTACCTTACTGATAAATGGGATTTTGAAATGTGAATAAAGTAAGGATCCAGAGAGGGGAAGATTAGCTTGGACTATCTGAGTGGGCCCAATGTAATCACAAGAGGCAAGAATGTCAAAGTCAGAGAAGAAGCGAGGCTAGAAGCAGAGGTTGGAGTGAATGCCATTGTTGGAAGGTGGCCAGGCACCAAAGAATGTAGGGACCACCCAAAATTGGAAAGGTGAGAAATAGATTCCCTTAAGCCCGCAGAAAGTATGCAGCCCTGCCAATACCTTGATTTTAACCCCCTACACGCTAACCTCCAGGACTGTAAACTAATAAATTTGTGCTGCTTTGAGCCACTAAATTTGTGGTAAATTATTACAGTGGCAGTAGGAAACTAATACAGGGCCAGTGATAGGGTTTTTTTTAACGAGATCACCTTTCAAGTTGTTTGATAAGCATTTTCTTTCATTTCTGTACTCATTCCTATTTTTCGTGGATAATTTAATCTAAAGATAAGCCTAAAACTGGAAACTTTCTGACTGTGTAGCCTGAGCCAAAAGACACTCCTGGTCCCAAAGATAAGCTCTGACTCCAAGGACATATAGTGATGTTACAGATGAGATAAAATAGGACACACTCTGACATTTACCTAAATATAATGTCCAAAACAGAGAATTAGAGGATCTAAAAAATAATTTGTTTATCTGTTCTTCTACTTCTCTATTTATTTGTCCATTCAACCAACTACTTTTAGCTCCTGCTATTGTGTTAGGTAGGGGGTGTGATCTAATATAGTTAAGATTGCCAGGTAAAACACAATACTCCCAATCAAACCTGAACTTCAAACAAACAACAAATAATTTGTTAATAGGTAATCCCAAATGTTGCATCATATTAATATTGCAATATTGTTTGATATTTATTTGAAATATAAGTTTAACTGGGCATCCTATATTTTTATTTGATAAATCTACCAACCCTAAGTGTAGTGGTACTCAGCTAGAGTCCAAGGACACGCTACTGTGTTACTGGTAATTTGTTGCTATACTTTGTAAATTACCTATGTTTGTAAAAATAAATTCTCCCTAATTGGATTTACCCTGATATGTAATCTCATGCCAGAGAGAGAAGAATGGACTTTTGGTCAGAATAAGAAGAAAGAGGCCATGCCCATAATACTTAGGCACGCCCTGGGAGACAAGAGATACCATGCTTTGTTGTAAGATTAAAAAAAAATGGGAGAGCACAGCTGATCTAGTATGTATTTCAGAGGCTCATGGGCCATCTTTTGAATTCCAGCTGTGATATTCACTAGCTCTGTGACTTAGAAGAAGTTATATAATTTCTGAACATCTAAGATATTTTTCTTATAAAATTACAACATTGTCAGGGTGGTTGTGATGAGGGCTGTGAAAGCATTCACAAAAGAGAAGGAAGTGGAGAGAGTAAAAGCTTTTATTCTTACTTTCCAAAGGGAGGGGAAGAGCTAGGTGCAGGAAAAGCACCAGCACCAGCTCTGAGGGGTGGGGGCTTTGAGCTTTTATTAGGCGATAGGGGTGGCTGTAGAGCAGGATGATTCACTTGGTCTTGTATAGGCTGCAATATGTTTCAATGTTATCTCTGGGTGCAGGGTCCGGTCGTCTGGTTGTTGTGATCTGCTGTGTCCTGTTTCTTATACCCAGAGCTTCTGTACCTTCAGGGCCCTTTCAGTAATTTTCTAGTCTGGAGGATAAAGGCTCATAAAACAATTAGGGTCAGTCATGATTTATGGGGTCCAGATAGCTCTGGCAAAGAGGGCCTGAGAAAGGGACATTTGTCTAATTAAACATTATCTAATTTATAGTTAATTTGTTCAATCAGTGAATGTTTACTGCACACCTGCTATGTGCCAAGCACCATTCCAGCTACTACAAATACCATGTTGGACAAGCCAGGCAAAATCCTTGCTCTCAAGAAGCTTGTTTCTTCAGTTTTGATGATTAAAGAAACTGTCACAGTGCTGGAGCACATATTAGGTGTCCAACAAATGTTAAGTACTGATGACTTAAGACCCTACCCTCAAGAGCTTATTCTCGAGTGACCAGGTCAGTTCTGCTTGCCTTATTTGGTCATAGGCCTAGGGAATTCTACTTAAGGGACAGCTTTATTTTAATTGTGAATAACAGAGCTTAATTTTCCTCTGGGCATAGGAGGAGCCAGCAAAGGAGAGAAAGGACCTCATTAGGTTCTGTATTTCCTCAGTGAGATAAGTTTCCATGAAGCTGTTCACAGCATGGAAAAGTATATGGATTCTGTGATAATATGCCTATGACTCAGAAGGCCAGTGATGGGACATCATATCTTTTACAGCTTTGGTAACCCATATGGAGATGGCTGCTAGTCCTGATAGGCAGCAGCCTACACATTTAAGTGTTTACACTCACTTCAACTTATTCAGGTAGTTTATTGAAGTAATTCCCATGCATGATGAAGGCAAACTTCAATTTTCACAGCTGACTGCAATTCACATTTCTTACGTGCAAAAATGTGGCAGTGGCAGTGTGCTCTGAGATTACATAGGAAAAAATGCTGATGGAATCCACAAAATTTTCCTCATGTTTGATGTGCTATGATTTTTCCACTCTGTGTGTGTGTGTGCGTCTAGGAAAGTATATATAGGAAGACATTTACCCACAGCAGAGAAAATCACCTATGTATTCAACTGGATGACTAAATGGATGTTTTTTATTAAGTGATGTGGCCGAGGAGAAAGAGAAGAAAAGTCAAGTAAGACTTTGCTACTGAAAGTATGATCAAGCCATGGACAATTAGCATCAGCATGTGTAAATTCTTCAGAAAAGCAGAATCTCAGGCTCCAACCCAGATCTACTGAATTAGCATCTGCAGTTTAACAAGGTCCCCAGGTGATTCAAATGTACATTTTCATCATGATCACCAGGGGAGACAACTGCACTCCAGAGAGAAAATTCGCCCACAAGTTATTAAGTAACAATGAGAACAACTGTATGGCTTTTCTCAAATTAAAATCCAAATTTCCTGCAATGATGTTCTCTTTCTTTTCTCTCACTGTTACTTCCAACTTTTTGACCAGAGGTAACAAAGCTAAACAAATTCAAAATTATGTTATTCCTGTCAGTATATATTTCCTGGGTTTTATTTCTTCCACAAGAATTCTTAGCTTTGAGCATGCACATTCTCTGTTGTTGTTGAATGAATGCAGCCTCACGAACACAGGGATGCTTTATGTTCTTAGCTTCAAATATTCATACCAATAGGTGGTATCAGCTTAGCAGAACAATTTAAAAAATGACCCCCAAATCAATTAGATTAGGATTTGAAATATTATTTGTACTTACAGTAAAGTTTAATATGTCTCCTTTTTTGTGAACTCACATTTTCTTAGGAATTGAGGTATGATTCACATACAAAAAATAACCCTTTCAGAGTATACAATTCAATGGTTTCCATGTGTTCACAAGGCTGTACAACCTGCATCTCATTTTTAGAACATTTTCATTTCCCCACAAAGAAACTCCATATCCATTAATGGTCACTCTCCATTCTCCTGGCCCAGAGCTTCTGGTCACCACTAACTTATTTTCTGTCTCTGTGGAATTGCCTATACTGACATTACATACAAAGGGAATCATTAAGTATGTGGCCTTTTGTGTCTGTTTTCTTTCACATATGTTTACAAGCTTCATTCATGCCACAGCATGGATCAGTCCTTCGTTCCTCTATATGGCTGAATAACATTCCATTGTATAGGTATATCTCATTCATTTATCCATTCATCAGTTGATGAACACTTAGGTTGCTTCTGCTTTTTGACTATGATCAGTAAAAGTGCTATAAATATTCTTTTCAAGTATTGAATATTTGTGTGAATATATGTTATCAATTATTTTCTGTACATACCTAGAAATGGAATTGCTGGACCATACGGTAACTCTATGTGTAGCATTTTGAGTAACAGCCATACAGGTTTTCACAAAAGCTACACTATTTCAGATGCCCAGCAGCATTGAATGATGGTTCTAACTTCCCCACAGCCTTGTCTACATTTGATTTTGTTTGTGTTTTTTATTACAGACATGGTATTTGGTATAAAATGGTATTTCATTGTGGTTTTTATTTGCATTTCCCTAATAACTAATGATGTTGAAAATATTTTCATGTGCTTATTGGACATTTGCATATCTTCTTTGAGGAAATGGCTATTCAAATATTTTTCCCACATTGGTCTTTTTATTGTTGAGTTTCAGAGTTTTTTATATATTCATGATACTAGACTCTTAATGGATAACTTATTTGTCTTTGGTTAATTTCCAGTTACAAAAATTAACTCTAGCTAGTCCTAACTATTTTTGACAATTTTCTTGTAGATTTTATGGAGGAAGCAACTGTCAAAAGTTAGGCCCCTACTCTCCCATTTTGGCTGACATCAACCACATTAATTATTTAAAAAATGTAAAAGATGAAAAAACATTGGTCTGCAGGGAAATTAGAAAGTTTATAAATTTCATCCTGTTTTACTGTTCAACGCTCCCCTGTGAAAAAACAGTATGTTATGTGTGTGATATTCTTGCTTTATAAATATCGTGCATATTCATTTTACTGAGAATATTGTAAAGCTGTATGGATAATCTGTATTATCTTAAACATAAATAAATAAGATATTTTTTGAAGATGCATATTTCTCAGAATGGAAGCTATATCTTGGAAACACGGACTAGCTATCTAGGAAAAGTGAATTGCTTCAAGCCTAACTTAAAATTCAAGAAATACACTAAAGTAAGCCTTGAATTTGATATTTCATGTTCAAAATATGAACTAGAACTTGATGAAGCATTTCAGGAGCTGAGCCTAAAATTTCCCATTGTGAAGTGGTACCCCCAAAGGGCAGGCAAGTTCGAATGCAATCAGTATATTTTTATTATGCAGACTGTTTATGATCCTGTTATTGACTGTATTTATTTTCCCTTCATTATAATTTAAAATGATTTCCTTTTATGAAAACTAGGTGAGGATGTGTATTAAGGAGAAATCTAGCCTCAGCCTGATTCCTTCTACAAGAATAATTGACTCAAAGTCAATATTTTTCATATTTCAGATCAAATACAACATCATTATATGTCTTTAGAGACAGAGTTTATCATCATGGCAGGAGAACAATTTTGCTTACGCTGCATAGTCATGAAGGGTCTCAATGGATGACTTTCAATCTTATCTTTAGATTATATTATCTACACAGTCACAGAGGAGATAAAAAAAGAACTACTGGAGTGAAAGAAAATGTAAATCCTTGCTACTTAAAAGTGCAGTCTATGGACAATAGTACAGCCTATAGACAATTAGCATTGTCATTTTAGGAAACATTTTCATATATGTATCTAAGGCACCACCCTAGACCTACTGAACCAAAATATACATTTAAACAAGATTTCCTGATGATTCATGTGCACATTGAAGTCTGACAAGCACTGCCATAGATAATCTACCCATGGATTGTTGAAATTTGATTTTTATTCACTCCATTAAAAAGGGCCTTGGGGGATTTAAAAGGGTGTTCTTGGTCTTTCTAGCTACTCTGCTCCCTTCATTTACAAAAGCAATAGGGCAGCCAAAATATCCTAACCTCAAAGTGGCCTCATAAAATACTGAGTTATATTAAATATCATTCTATATAGTGTTGCAATATAATTATATGGAAAGAAACAAAGAAAAGTCATGCTTTCTTTCTCTAAATTTCTCCAGTCTATTATTCCTAGGGAAATTCCTTAGTCATGTCATTCCATGTGTACAGTTTACATCTTCTTTGCCTGCTTCTCGAAAGAGATGCCAACCACTATTCTTGGACTTATAATAGAAACAGGTGAAAATGACAATGGGCAGACCATCTTACCTTGTTGCATAGGTGAAATTTCTAAAATGTATTGAATATATGATTTGTCACATTATATGAGAAAAGTAGTAGTAGGTTGTCCAGGAGTCTTGGTAAAAGGCCCTGGAAGATAATGACGATCAATGGAAGCCAGGAATTGTCTTAAATCAAATTCTCTGAAATCAGAGACCGAAAAGGGGATTAGGATTTGTGCAATCTAAATTGAGGGAGGGCTCTTCAATCAAGGGGAGTGAAGGAAGCAGAATGGGGCAGATAAAGCTGGTGAGCAATATGGTAGAAGCTGATATGGTATCTAGCTTCAACCTGATCCCACAAGGAAATCTGGAGTATGAATTTCACCACAGAGCCCCCTTTGAGGCAAAAGGAGTAGCCTGTGCTGTCCCTGTGTCAGTCAATCACTGACTGCCTCTAGAGGGTATATGTGGCCTCCTGAGTGAGGCAGCTCCCCTTGGCTGAGGGTTGTTCTCCAGAGAAAGGACCCCTGTGACAGCCAACAGAACAGGTGTAAGATGGGTGCATCAGTTGGGTGGGGCACCAGCTGGACCACAAGGGGATCCTATTGAAAATGAACAGCCACTCCGAACTTCCATATTTTTCATTCATCCTATTCATTTAATCTGTATACTTTTGGCTCCTATAATATGCATAGCTCTAGTTGGGCACTTTATTGTTATTTAAGTTTTCAATATAGGGTGTCTTACTTTGGGTTTCCTTAAATGAAAACCTAAAAATAAGGAGTTGGGTGCAGGTAGCCTATCTGGGAAATGACTCCAAGGAGCTCAAGGGAGGGTTAGAGAAGGTGAGACAGTAAAGGAAGAAAGGGATCACTCCCAAATAGATTGTGAACTGTAGTAAACAGCCTTTGTATAGTATGGAATCTCTTGGGTAAATGGAACTCAATCTCACTGGTGACTTTTTGAGGAACTCACCAAAAACTGAGTCCTATTGTTTATTATACAATCATTGCTTCTGGAGGTATTCACTACATAGCATATCCTTGCTGTCCTGATTGTGGGCTATATATGTGACTTTAGAGGAAAGAAAAATAAGTTTAGGCTAGTAAAGAAGGTTTCATACAAGAAGCATGATTTAAGTAGGGTTTGAGACATTGCTCCAATTGAGATAGATGAAAAGCTAAGGGATGTGGTACTCTCCCAAGTTGAAGGATGGGAGTTTAAACTTGACCCCATAAGGAATGAGTTGCTCTGAAAATTAATATGGGCACAGTGTATAACAAAAGCACTGATTTATTAGGATCATTATGGCAGAAAAGTGTAGCAAGATGGGCAAGCATGCAGTCATTCAACAACTATGTATTAAATACCAACTGTATACCCAGCCCTTGTAGCCTCAGTGTCAGAGAGAGAGAGCATTCCAGAACTCATCAAGTACAGTCCTCCAGCCTAAGTCAGGACTGCACAGGATTCTTTCAAGGGCCAATATTAGGCCTCACATGTGTCCTCAAGTTGCCTACTCTACAGCCTCAAGGAGGCCACCCCCAGCTGACTCATACTGAATCTGTGGGAGTGCTGGTACAACTGACATATTTTCTCCTACCTCAGGTGGGCTGGGAGGTTGCTGAGCCAAAGCTCTATAGGCCAAGATTCTAGTTCATGCTCTGCCAATGAGCTTTATGAGTTTTTCTTCTAAGACTCCATTTGTTTTTTTTCTCTAAAAGTAAGAAGACTCTATTTGATGTCTATAGCCTCTACTACAGACAAAACCCAACCCTTGTTTTATGGAATTAGTATCTGGCTGATTTGCCACCTCCTCAAATTCCTGTCACTCATCCAACATGTTCTTCCAGAAAGGTCTAGTATTGCTTTTGATTCTGCCGTTTGACTAGCACAGCAAAGTCACTCCTCATATTAAAAGTAATTTTCCCATTTGCAATGCCCATAAAACAACAATATTCTTTCATATTTGTTTGAAATTAGCCACTTTCTATTTCTCTTAAATAAAAATCACCTGGTCAATTTTCATAACTCACAGCAAACTCAGGTATACATTCCCTTTGTGCAGAAAGCTATTCTTTGGTGGGTCTTGGCTTTCTATTTACATGAACAAATATCTGAAATAAAGTTATACACTTATTACTTCCCAGTTTATAATAATTTTAAAGAAAAGAGCATGCTTGTGAGAAAATCTGCTGATGTAAAGCATAAAAGACTATGTCTATGGAAAGCCTCTCTATTCAGAACACAGAGCTACTCACTATAAAGCCAGAAAAGTGCTGGCTTACCTGAAGCTTAGCCACGGAATCCAGGAATGCAGGCATACCTCAGAGATACTGCCGGTTCACTTCCAGACTGCTGCAATAAAGTGAATTGTAATATTTTTGCTGGTGGAGGGTTTTGCCTTCAATTTTTAAAAAAACACAGTATCTGTGTAGTGCAATAAAGTGAAGCTCAATAAAACAAGGTATGCCCGTAAATAAAATACCATCCCAGATCTATAAAATGACAATAAATGTCAGTGCTTATAAGAATTTCCAAATCCGTATGGTCCATAGCAGAATCTAAACATGCCAGGTGTTCAACCTTGTGGTCCAGAGAGAGATTGGAGATGTGCTTTTCTGAATAAACCCATCTGAGAGAATCAATAACACATGTTGTCCTTGAATTTGGAGTAAGTTGGCGAATATAAGTTCAGTTAAAGGCAGTAATATAATAAGTGTTCCAAGTGTAATAATAACAAATTTCAACTGCCACACTAATAGAACATGCAAGACCTTAAACCGAGGTGGGAATTAAAGCTGCTCTTCTAAATGGGGAAATCAAACTGTGTAGAAAAGAGGCATGACACTGATCATACATGCTAGAAAGATCTCGATTCCCAAAGACAAAAGTAATTTTTTTTATATTCCCCAAAAAAGATCATTCATGACTAATGTTGTAGCACTAAGTTTCACTAAGTGAAAAATTTTATTTAGTTGCTATTTTTGAAAAAGAAACTATTTCTGAATATTCTGTGAGCACTGGACTCCAGAAGGATCAGATCATAAATGTCATATTTTTATAAGAATTTGAGAGATAGAAATAGTGTATCTGTTAGCCTTGGACATATAGTAATGGTGACTCAAATTTCATGTATATAATAACTTTGGTAAACATTTGAGTTTTGCTCTTTGGGATTTAAAACCCTAACTGCAAGAAAACAAAAACAACAAAGGGTTCATTTTACATAATTGGATTCTCTAGCCAGCCTCATTATTCAAAATCCAAAATTTCATAAAAAGATGGACTTGGAAGGGACTTTAAAAGCCATTTAGTCCAAGTTCCTATCTACTCAGAAATATCTGCTAGGTATTTATTCTTGGACACTTCTGGGGGGAAGCGTAGACGGTTGTCAAATCCCATTTTCGAACAGGGCCATGATTGCTTTTCCTCATTCCCTCCCCTCACTTTTCTTTTCCTCCTTTTCTCCTCCCTTCACCATCTTTCCTTCATTCTTTCTCTCCTTCCCATCATCCCTCTGCATTCACTCTCTTCTTTTCTATCCCTACCTTCCTTTCTTCTTTTTTTTTAAATAGCCTGATAATGAAAAACTTTACCTTCTGCTATGCTAAAAATCCATTCCCTGTAAGTCTCCCTATCTATGCTCACAACTCAGCCTCAGGGCCCATTGGGATGATTCTATTCGGCTTGTGGGATTCTTTTCTTCCACATGCTATCAAAGTCTCCAATCTTTTCCTTTCTCAACTTGCAAATCTCTTCAAAACTCATGTTTATGATTTATGAACTGGAAACCAGAATTGCAAGTTAGTGGGGAAGTAGCATTATTTTAATACTTACATATTAGCTTCATTTTTATGATTTTGGTACTTTATCTTAGAGTTTGTATAGGAACTGGCCAAATAATAATAACACAATAGTCAAATCTATTGCATATTTACCATGTGTTAGATAATGAGAAAACTATTTATAATGACTAGCTACTATCATTGAATTTTCTCAACCTATAAGAAAGCTATTTTCAGTACTTTCATACAGAGAGTTTAAAACATGTCCAGTGTCAACCAGCTAAGAGATGACAGCGTCTAGCATTAAGCCTCTACTAGTCTCTTGACAGCAGTATCCAGTCCTACCTTTACATGTGTGCAGTGTTTAACTTCCAAAAAGGCATTGTAGCTAACTTTTAATTCCACCCAGTTTTTATAGTTAACATTCTTAGGAGTGCCAGAAGTTTTGTTCCCCTTCATGAGTTTTTCACCACTGTCACCAAACTCACTGGACTATCTCTTGCCACCTCTCCCTGGTGTGGCTATTCCTTTGTCCTGGACCATGGTCCTCATACCTCTCTTCGTGAGAGGTCTGTACCCATCCTTTTAGACCTGTACATGTCCAGTCTGCCCCATCACAGCTCCCTGGAGATCACCTCTTGCCCCACCCTTGCTTCTTACTCAGCATATGGCTCAGCCCAAGAAGCATCCTCACCTCAATCTAAAGGTTTTATGTGGGTGTCTTTTCATCTCCATCTGATTATGAGAGCTTCCAGGGCAGAGTCTTGGCCCTATGTAAGGCTTTGCACACAACAGGCCCTCAACTCATACATGTAGGATACATTACACCCCTTTCTAGCATCTCCACTAAAGGTTCAGTGTCTTCCCTTCACTGATCTGCACACACTGCTCTGATTTCTCAAAGCAACACAAGCATACCTCAACTCCCAATTCTTTTATTAAGACTGCCTGTCTGCTTTACAACATCACTCAAGCTCATCACTCAAGCTTTGAGTTTCTTTCAGCAGCCTGTATAGAAAGAAGGGAGTTAACAAGCAGTATAATTTTGTGTTCAAATTCCTCATTCATACACAACCAAAAAAGAAAAATTACACTAGTCCTCAGGGAGTCTAAGCGTACAGAGGAGATGGTAGAAGAAGATTGCCTTGACTGAGGCCCTCGAGAGGAATGTGGGCTTCCCCCGACATGTATAATATGAACAAAAAGCCCTGAAACATTAGGGCATTATTTTCTCTCCTAATAAAGGATTAATTCCAGTGTAAGAGGCTATGTGAGGACCATCATTACTTGTTAATGGGGCATTCCATTTCCCAGTGCCGACTCGGACCTGCTCTGGACAATGGTATAATGTGCTGTCAGAGGTGTCATTCCAGAGATGGGTGGATGCAAATGAAACCAAGGAAGAGGCTGTGTAGACCCAGATTAAGATGCAAAAGCTCTGCTCTTAGTTTTAACATCCTCACTTTCATTAATTGGTTTCTACTTATCAGACCATCTCAGAGGTTTTCTCATTTTCCAGTTCTCTGTAGCATGATCTGTATGTTTTAAACACACTTCCATGCACTCTTTCTTCTGCCTGAGAGCTCGATCCCCTCTTTTATGGTCTGGCCAATTTCCAGTGGTGGTAGCAGCTACTGATACTTCTTGAACACCTCTTAATAGACAGGACCTATGCATGTCACATTAATTTGAGTTATATCTTTTAAAATGTGTAAAACCTGAGACAGTTACCTGCCTTATTATTATAAACCCATAACTGTTGGGAACCGCCCTGCCTGGTTTCAGAGGCTGTAACCCCTTATGGTTAAGGCTGAGTCAGAGTTGGGACCATAAGCCACTAAGGAGACAAAGCTTATCTCCCTGGCAGGTGTGCCACCCCTGCCCACTTCACCCTGCTTGGCCCTGAGCTTGGCCAGTTAGCCAATGACAGGTAAGAACCCTCAAGGGAGGATAAACCTAAGACAAGCTCTGGTCACCAGGAATAAACTCGCAGGGAAGGACTCGGGGGGCTGTGGAAAAAGGGGGTGATGGACCCTCGCCCCTTGGCTTTGAAATAGCCTGAGTCCTCATTCTGTCTGCAAGAAGTCTCCAATCTCTTGGCTGCCTTAATTCCCCTGACTACCTTAAGCAGGAAACAATGCCCCAGGAGGGTGTGGCCCTGTATTGGAAAGGGCGGATTCCTCCAGGGTGATCAGGCCTAAGAAAGAATGCATAAAATCCTGTGAAACCTGCTTTGCTAATACCCTCAATTTAAATGATAAGGGTCCAAGCCTGAAATGAGCTTGTTTCCCCAAAGTTTTATGGCCCTTTAGCTCACTGATCCTGACTCTAAATAAGCCCTCAGAGTTCTTTGAATGTTATCTACTGTTTGATTATTACTGCCTGACAATGATTGATGAGCTTTATGTATATGCCTTGTATTCCTATGCAAATTAAACCCAATAAAAGCCCATTGAGGAAAAGGCTTCAGGCTCTTCTCCTTTGAGAGATCAGCCACCTCTCCTCCCCAAGCAGATCATGTCTTGGTAGTCTTATTCTTCATCCGTGGTGGATCGGGGGGCTGCGTTAAAGCCCCCCGACACATAACCAATAATATTATGGTATATAATTATATGTAATTTAATTAATGTTTAATAAAATTACAATGGAATGTGTTATTAAATAATAATCTTCATTTTAAATCTGAGGGGTTGTCCTGGGCCCCTCAGCTACTATGTAATGAGCATTGCATTTAAATATAGGGCGTTTCTAACTGTTAAGTTCTTGCATTTAACTACTCTGATATATTACCTGTCTGTTTATTCTTCAAGGCCAAGTTCAAATTCTATCCTCTACATGAAAAGCCTTCCTTGGTGACAACAAAGTAAAAAAAAATTGAGGGCTTTTTCTACCTTCCTATAACACTTATATATATATAACTGAGTAAATTTTTTTGAGTCTCATCAAGGCCTGTCTCAACATCTTGCCAAAATCAGATGAAATATTAGTCCCATATACAGAGATTGTAGAAAAGTAACCAAAACCTTTTTACAAGCTCTTAAAACATACCAAAGGTGGATTAAATTGATCAAAACTAATGCAAATTTAAAATATCTTAAAATCATCAAATAGTCCCCTCTCTATATATAGGTATATATAGATAAAAATACACACATAGATATAGATACACACTTATATATGTGGAAACAAATAATAAACATTGAATAAAAAGCAGGACTCATGGTGGGAGTGGGTTAATCATAAAAGTAACTTTATTTTTTCTCCTATTTACTTTTAAAATCTATTTTTTTGTGGTTCTTCCTTGTCCCTGAAAAAATACAAATATAAAAATAAAAACCTTAGCAAAAATATAGGCCCCCATGACTTAATGACTTATCTGGTCATAAGTATGCTATAAAAATTACCCACATTTTAAATCAAAGTAGTAATCAAAATGTCCAGTCCTTGCGACTATCAAAGGTCCTTGCCAAGACCTGCTATGTAGGATGGAGGGAAGCCGTAGGGTTGTTTTGGCTTTTTCTAGGATTAGGGCATGTGGCAGGGTTACAAGAAAGTTTATACTTGACTTAAACCCTTGTAAGATGTCTGTGTACTTTCTGGCAACAAAAATCAATGCATATTATATAAGCTATATGTTTTATACAAAATATATAATATTAAATGTAGCAAATATTTTCAAAAATTCAAAATGGCACGGAGAAAGAAATAAAAGTCCTCCATAATGCCACCACCCCAAATGACCTCTGTCAACATTTTGATATACAACATTGAAATTTCATTCTCATCTGTAGATATACACATTACATGTTCATGTTGAGGGGAACTACTTTCTCTTTGCTGTCTTGCTCAAATCATAGCAATGATCTTTCTCTGTCATGTAATTCTTGAGTACAATAAATTAAAAGAAATCATAACACTTGTTGATAATAACTATAACTTCTTTGATTTTCACGACTGTCACAGAAAATGGCCAAAAGTATAGATTAAGAGCCTAGACACCAGAGTCAGACTCTTTGGGGTCATTATAATAATCCCCCAACTTATTAACTAAATACTCTTTAGTAAATGACATCAATTAATGTTTCTATATATCAGCTTTCTAATGTGCAAAATGGGATAATCATAGTAACTTTCCTTGGAGGCTTATTGTGAAATATAAAATATATTTTTCCCACAATGAAGATGGTAATGATGCTGGTATAATCATGGGAAATACAGTTTCCAAGAAGATTGTAATTTACTTTGTGAGATGAAATGAGTGTAAACTTGAACCCAAGATGGTGTAGGAGTAAGTGGAAGCTACACTAACTTCCTCCCAGGACCAATTTGGAATTACAACTAAATTATAGAAAAATCATCCTGAAAAACTAACTGAACACTAGCTGGAGAGAAGCCTTATAACCATGGACAGATGAAAGAAGCCACATCACCACAAAGTGATTGGTAGGGTATGTGGAGGAGGTGCAAGAGGGCTGGCTGGGCTCCCACAGGTGGCAGCTGAAGTTCCAGAGGGATATTACAGAAGCTGGGTGGTTTTTCCTAAGGGTGGGGTCTAAACACCAAGCTAGGCTCTTCAGCCTATAGCACCAGAACAGGGAAAGGAATTCAAATAATACCCAGCTGTAAAAAGCAACAGGGTTTTTGTCCACTAGGGAGAGAGGACTGGAGACTCAGAGAGCCTTTTAAAAGACCAACACACAAAATCCATCTGCAGCCACTTACCTGGGGCTCTGGCAGAGGAAGGGCAGAGAGAACTAGAGATGTGTAAGGAGAGTCTGTGGTTGGTGTCTCTGGGGAGAAATCTGAATGGTCAGCTGCCAGGATCCCTGTACTGAGTCATTCCCTATATTGCAGGATTCATGTTTCTTAGGCAGAGCAAACCCTACAAGTGGTATCAGCTTTGACCCACCCTGTGGTGCTTAAGCCCTCCTGCTGATGAGTACAGCTGGAAGACTTTCACTGTTTAAGCCTAACAGAAAGCCTCCAGGCAGAGGAGGAACTCTGGGAGCTATGAGACTTTAACTGACCTTACCCAGGGCCTGAAGCTGATAAAAACAGGCCTTGGTGCGCAGCCTTGTTTTTTCTGCAGAGACCCAGAGCCAGAAGAGGGAGCTACAAGGTGTGGATTGATGATAGCTTCAAAGAGGAGGCCCAGGGCCAGTCATAGGCAGGGTTTGACTTAGGCTTGCACCAGAGTCTTGCATATATACCTAATACATAGAAACACATACAAAAAGACAGCCAAAATAGGAAGACAAAGAAGCAAGCCCCAAACAAAATAACGAGAAAGTTCTCCAGAAAAAAGTAGATGAAATTGAGGCAAGCAATTTATCAGATAGAGAGTTTAGAGTAATGATTATATGCATAATGATTATAGTAGTGAATAGCATGAAAAGACAAGGAAACCATAAAAAAGGACCTGGCAGAAATAAAGAATGCAATATCTGAAATAAATAACATGGTGGAAGGAAAAAGCAGTAGATTAGGTGAAGCAGAGGATCGAATCAGTGATTTGGAAGACAAGGTAGATAAAAAACACCAAGCAGAGCAAGAAAAAAAGAAAATGAAGAGAGCTTAAGAAACATTTTGGACAACATGAAACATAATAACATCCACATCATGGGAATACTAGGAGGAGAAAAGAGTGATCAACTTATCAAGAAGCTATTTGAAGAAATAATGATTGGAAGCTTCTTTAATCTGGTGAAGGAAAAAGACACACAAGTCCAGGAAGCTCAGGGAGTCCCAAATAAGTTGGACCCAAAGAGATCTGCACCAAGATGCCTCATAATCAAAATCGCAAGGCTTAAAGACAAGGATAGAATCCTAAAAGCCAAAGAGAAAAGCAGATAGTTCCATACAAGGGACCACCAATTAGATTGTCATCTGATTTCTCAATAGAAACATTTCAGGCCAGAAGGTAGTGGCATGAAATATTCAAGGTGATGAAAAACAAGGGCCAAGGATACTTAACCCAGTAGGCTATTATTTAAAATCAAAGGAGAAATAAGGAGCTTCCCAGATAAGAAAAAGCTAAAGGAGTTTGTTAACACCAAACCAGTACTACAATGAATGTTAAAGGGCTTGCTTTAAGAAGAAGAAACAGAGAAAGAAAAAAACAAAACAAAAACCCCAAGGAAAATAGTCTAACATAAATGACACTAAATATGTATTTAGCAATAATCACCTTAAAGGTAAATAGCTTAAATGCTTCAACTAAAAGACATAGGGTAGCTGATTGGATAAGAAAACAGAACCCATATATATGCTGCCTCCAAGAGACCTACCTCACATTAAAAGATACACACAGACTAAAAGTAAAGGGATAGAAAAATATATTTCATTCAAATGGAAAGGGGAAAAAAAATCTGGGGTAGCAATACTTCTATTAGATAAAATAAACTTTAAAACCAAGGCTATAATAAAGACAAGGAAGTACACTACATAATGATAAAGGGAACAATCCAACAAGAAGATATAACCCTAGTAATCATTTACATACCCAACATAGAAACACCAAAGTATGTAAAGCAAATCTTGATGGACATAAAGGAAGAAATCAATAAAAATACAGTCATAGTCAAGGATTTTAACATCCCATTGACTTCAGTGGATAGATCTTCCAGACAGAAAATCAAAAAAGATACAGTGACCTTAAATGACACACTAGATCAAATGGATTTAATTGATATCTTGAGAGCATTTTACCCCAAAGCAGCAGAATGTACATACCTTTCAAGTGCACAGGGAATGTTTTCTAGGAGAGAATACATAAGGACACAAAACAAGTCTCAATAAATTTAAGAAGACTGAAATCATACCAATCATCTCCTGTGCCCACAATGCTATGAAACTAGAAATCAATCACAAGAACACTGAAAAACATGCAAAGACATGAAAGCTAAATAACACGCTTTTAAACAATGAATATGTCAAGAAAGAGATCAAGAAAGAAATCAAAAGATATCTTGAAACAAATGAAAATGAGGACACAACAATCCAAAATCGATGGGAAAGCAATCCTAAGAGGGAAATTCACAGCATTACAGACCTATCTAAAAACAAAACAAAATAAAAAAGCCAAAAAAACAAACTCAAGCAATCTAATTTACACTTAAAGGAATTTGAAAAAGAGCAACAAACAATGCCCAAAGTGAGCAGAAGGAAGGAAATAATAAAGATCAGAGCAGAAATAAATGAAATAGAGTCTTAAAAAAATGATATAAAAGATTAATGAATCCAAGAGCTGATTCTTTGAAAAGATAAACAAGATTGACAAACCTTTAACTAGGATCATCAAGAAAAAAAGAGAGAGGACCCAAATAAATAAAATCAGAAATGAAAGAGGAGAAATAACAACTGACACCAAAGAAATACAAAGGATTATTTAAAAACATTGTGAATAACTATGTGGCAACAAACTGTACAACCTGGATGAAATGGATAAATTCCTAGAAACATACAATCTTTCAAAACTAAATTAGGAAGATACAGAGAATCTGAATAGACAGATTATAGCTAGTAGTGAAATTGAAGCAGTAATCAAAAACACTACCAACAAACAAATGCCCAAGACAGCATGGCTTCACAGGTGAATTTTACCAAGCATTCTGAGAAGAAATAAAATCTCTCCTTAAATTATTTCAGAATATTTTCCCTGGCTGGTGTGGCTCAGTGGATTGAGTGCTGGCCTGTGAACCACGGTGTGGCTGGTTCAATTCCCAGTCAGGGCACATGTCTGGGCTGCAGGCCAGGTCCCCAATAGGGGGCATACCAGAGGAAACCACACATTGATGTTTCTCTCCCTCTCTTTCTCCCTCCCCTCCCCTCTCTCTAAAAATAAATAAATAAAATCTTTAAAAAATTATTTCAAAATATTCAAGGGAAGGCTTCCAAGCTCATTTTATAAGGCTACCATTATCCTTATTTCAAAACCAGATGAAGACACTACAGAAAAAAGAAAATATAGGCCAATATCCCTGATGAACATAGATGCTAAAATCCTCAACAAAATATTAGCAAACCAAATACAACAATTCATCAAGAACATCATACACAATGATCAAGTGGGATTTATTCTGGGAATGCAATTCTGGTACAATGTCCACAAATCAATAAATGTGATTCACCACATGAATAAAATAAAGGATAAAAACCATGTGTTCATATCAATAGATGCAGAAAAAGCATTTGATAAAATCCAGCATCCATTCCTAAACATAAGAAGTGCCATATATGACAAGCCCACTGCCAAAACTACAAGCGTCATACTCATCAGGCAAAAATTACAAGCGTCCTCTTAAGATTGGGGACAAGACAGGGGTGTTTACCTTCACTTCTTTTATTCAACATAGTTCTAGAAACCTAGCCACAGCAATCAAACAAGAAGAATAAATAAAAGACATTCAAATTGGAAAGGAAGAAATGAAAGTGTCTTTACTTGCAGATGACATGAAACTGTACATACATAATCCCAAAGATTCCACCAAGAAATGACTAGGACTGATAAGTGAATTCATCAAAGTAGTAAAATACAAAATTAGTATCCAGAAATCAGTTGCACTTTTATATGCCAAAAATGAATCCCATTTACAACGGCTTCAAAAAGGATAAAATACTGAGGAATAAATCTATCCAAGGATATAAAAGACCTGTATTCAGAAAATTATAAGACACTGAAGAAAGAAATTGAAGAAGATACAAATAAGTGAAAGGTGCAAATGCTATGTTCATGGACAGAAATAATTAACAAAATTAAAATGTCCATACTACCCAAAGCAATCTATAGATTCAATGCAGTTCCTATCAAGATTACAATGATGTATTTCACAGAACTAGACCGAATATTTCAAAAATTTATATAGAACCACAAAAAGGCCTGCATAGCAACAGGGATCCTGAGAAAGAAGAACAAAGTTGGAGGAATCACACTACTTAATATCAAATTATACTACAAGGCCATAGTAATCAAAACAGCATGATACTGGCATAAAAACAGTCAAACAGATCAATGGAACAGAATAGAGAGCCCCAAAATAAACCCATACATTTATAGTTAATTAATATTCAACAGAGGAAGTAAGCACAGATAATTGGCTAAAGATAGTTTATTCAATAAATAGTATTGGGAAAATTGAATGGATACGTGCAGAAAAATGAAACTAGACCAACTTCTTATACTGCACACAAAAATAAAATGAAAATGGATTAAAGATTTAAATGTTAGATCCCAAACCATAAAAATCATAGAAGAAAACAGGCAGCAAAATCTTGGATATAGCTCATAAACATCAAACTAAAGAGTTTTTGCACAGCAAAGAAAAATGTCACAAATTACAAAGACTACCCACAGAATGGGAGAACATATTTGCCAATACAAACTATATGGTGTTAATATCCAAAATTTATAAAGTACTTACAAAACTCAACACCAAAAAAACAACCCAATTAAAAAATGGGCAAAGGACCTGAATAGAAGATTCTCCAAAGAGGACATACAGATTGGCTAATACACATATGAAAAGATGCTCAGTGTCACTAATCATCAGAAAAATGCAAATTAAAACCATAAAGAGCTATTATTTCATACCTGCCAGAATGACAATCATCAATAAATTAACACTCAAGTGCTGGTGAGGTTGTGGACAAAGGGGAACCCTTTTGCACTGTTAGTGGGAATGCTGATTGATGCAGCCACTGTGGAAAGCAGTATGAAAGCAGTACCTCAAAAAATTAAAAATGGGCCTGGCTTCTGTGGCTCAGTGAATTGAGTACCAGCCTGCAAACCCAAGGGACACTGGTTCGATTCCCAGTCTAGGTCATATGCTTGCATTGCAGGCCAGGTCCTTAGCAGTGGGAGCATGAGAGGCAACCACACATTGATGTTTCTCTCCCTCTCTTTCTCCTTCCCTTTCTCTCTCTAAAAATAAATAAATAAAATATTAAAAAAATGAAATACAATATTTAAAAAAATAAAATGGATCTACCTTCTGATCCAGCAATCCCACTTCTGGGGATGTTTCTGAAGGAACCCAAAACACTAATTGGAAAGAACTTAAGCACCTCTATGTTCATTCCAGCATTATTTACAATCTCCAAATTATGGAAGCAGCCCAAGTGTCCATCAATAGATGAGTGGATAAAACAACCATGGGACATTTATGCAATTGAATACTACTCAGCCATCGAAAAGAAGAAAGTTTTACCTTTTGCAACAGTATGGATGGACCTGGAGAACATTATGCTAAGTGAAATAAGCCAGTCAGAGAAAGACAAATACCATATGATTTTACTCATATGTGAAATCTAATGAATAAACAAAACTAACAAGCAATATAGAGACAGACTCATAGATAGTAGAATCACAGCTAAGGTGGGGGGAGGGTAAGGTGGAAGGATTGAGCAAAAAGGAAAATGGAATCACGGACATGGACAACAGTGTGGTGATTGTGGCGGTGGGTCAGGGAAGGGGTTATAAAGGGACTAAATGGTAATGGAAAAAATACAATACAAAAATTATTAAAAATATGAGGGTAAACCAAACAATTAGAAAAGTTTTTCAGTGTTAATCTAATTATTTTAATGCTTAAAAACATCATAACTGGTTTTAATAAACAAGGTTGAGACTTTTGGGCAAGATGGTGGTGTAGTTAGATACACTTTAGCTCCTTAAACAACCAAAAGAAGGACAAAAACAAATTTAAAAACAAAAAACAACCAGGACTACCAGAAAATTGACTGTATGGAAGTCTGACAATCAAGGAGTTAAAGGAGAAACATTCATCCAGACCAACAGACAACCAGGGTGGAGAGAACTTGAGGCAAGGTGGCAGCTGGTAGAACAGGCAGTCCTACATTTGCATGCGGAAAACTGGGAAGCAAGACACACCATGCAACCAAGGGTTCCAGCACAGGGAAATAAAGCCCCAAAACCTCTGACTAAAAACACCTGTGGGGGTTGAGGTGACAGGAGAAACTCCAAGCCCCACAGGAGAGTTTGTTGGAGAGACCCACAGGGTCCTAGAACACACACAAAACCACCCACCTGGGAATCAGCTCCAGAAGGGCCCAATTTGCTTGTGGGTAGTGGAGGAAGTGACTGAAAGTAGGCCCCGAGCTGAGCAAGTGGCATTGTTCTCTCCAGTAGCCCTCCCCCACATACAACGTAACGTGGGTGGCCCTGCCCTGGCAAATACCTAAGGTTCTGCCCCTTACTACATAACACGTGCATCAAGACAAAAAAATATGGCCCAAATGAAAGAACAGATCAAAGCTCCATAAAAAATACAACTAAGTGATGAAGAGATAGCCAACCTATCAGATGCACAGTTCAAAACACTGGTAACTAGGATGCTCACAAAAATGTTTGAATATGGTTGCAAAATAGAGGAAAAAGTGAAGGCTATGCAAAGTGAAATAAAGGAAAATGTACAGGGAACCAACTGTGATGGGAAGGAAACTGGGACTCAAATTAAACGTTTAGAGGAGAAGGAAGAAATAAACATTCAACCTGAACACAATGAAGAAACAAGAATTCAAAAAAATGAGGTGAGGTTTAGGAACCTCTGGGACAATTTTAAATGTTCCAATATCCAAATCATAGGGGTTCCAGAAGGAGAAGAGGAAGACTTGAAAACTTGAAAACACAATGAAGGAGAACTTCCCTAACCTGGCAAAGGAAATAGACTTCCAGGAAGTTCAAGAAGCTCAGAGAGTCCCAAAGAAGTTAGGCCCAAGGAAGCACACACCAAGGTACATCATAATTACATTAGCCAAGATTAAAGATAAGGAGAGAATCTTAAAAGCCACAAGAGAAAAGAGAGAGTTTACCTACAAAGGAGTTCCCATAATACTCTCAGCTGATTTCTCAAAAGAAACCTTACAGGCAAGAAAGGTCTGGAAACAAATATCCCAAGTCTGGAAAGGCAAGGACCTACATCCAAGATTACTCTATCCAGCAAAGCTATCATGTAGAATAGAAGGGCAGATAAAGTGCTTTCCAGATAAGGTCAAGTTAAAGGAGTTCATCATCACCAAGCCCTTACTATATGAAGTGTTAAAGGGACTTATCTAAGAAAAGGAGATGATCAAAAATATGGAGAGTAAAATGACAACAGACTCACAACTATCAACAACCAAACCTAAAACAAAAACAAAAACAAACTAAGCAAACAACTAGAACAGCAACAGATTCACAGAAATAGAAATCACATGGAGGGTTATCAGCAGGGAGGGAGGGGGGAGAATGGAGGAAAAGGTATAGGGAATAAGAAGCATAAATAGTAGGTACAAGATAGACAGAGGGAGGTTAAGAATAGTGTGGGAAATGGAGAAGCCAAAAGATTTATATGTGTGACGCAAGGACATGAACTGAGGTGGGGGAATGATGGTGGGAGAGAGAGTACAGAGTGGAGGGGAATAAAGGGGAGAAAAAATGGGACAACTGTAATAGCATAATTAATAAAATATATTTAAAAAAACAAACAAGGTTGAACTTGGGAGAATTTAAGTTTATTTGAGTCTGATGTTTGGCCAAGATATAGCTATAGATGTTGATATAAATATAGATGAAAGTGTCATTACATTTCCTGCGGTGGTTTTCTATTTTTCAATATTTTTCTGGGTATTTTTCATGTCCCCTAAATTCAACTAGTTTTGTAGGATAAAGTTGTGACAGGTAACCGCCCCAATCCTAATAAATAAACACTCTGCACCCTCCCATGAGAGAGGCCACATGGGAACCTCTCTGGGGCTGCACGTCCTCAGTAGCCCTGACTCTGATCAGAGCAGATCACAAAAAAGGGCAAATCACAAAATGGGCATCACTTCCTCCTCCTCAATCACCTGCCAGTGGATCCCCAGAAACTAGTGTGATTGGATCCTTTTTTCTAAAATTGAGAGGCCCATGAACTCTTTCCTTTTGATCACCTAATAAAGTGTTTAAATAAGCCAGTCAGAGAAAGACAGGCACCATTTTATTTTACTCATATGTGGAATCTAATGAACAAAATAAACTAACAAACAAAATAGAAACAGATTCATAGAGAACAGGCTGACAGCTGTCAGAGGGGAGAGGTTTCATGGCTGAGTGAAAAAGATGAAGGGATTGAGAAAAAATTACTCATAGACATAGAATTAAGAGACCCCCACCAAACAAACTGGGGCAGAGAGTGGAGCCTAAGAATTAAGAAGCAGGAATTCTTCATGTGTAAACTATCAGGATGTGGAAGAGGAGGCAGTAGGAAACCCTGAGAGGTGGTTCAGGATCATGAGCCCAGATATTTTTATATTGTCAGTCTGAATGTTTTCACACATTAACTTTCCCTTGATGACATCCTTTTGTTTATTGGATCTGGATTTCGAAGCTTGATTAGAAGTTTCTTAAGAAATAACAAAGTTATCTGCAACGACATTAAACAGTCAGGGTCCTGCAAAGTAAGTTGCTCTTGGAGGCACAGAAATACAAAGCAATTTCTCTCAGTGACTCTCAATCCCAGCTGCTTAATTAGAACTACCTGGGGAGCTTTAGAAAGCCCAGTGCTCACATTTTATCAAGACCAATTTCAATGTGGAATGAAAAGAGTGAGAACCAGGCATGAGTTTGTTAGAAGCTCCCTGGATTATTTCAATATGCAACCAAGGTTGAGAAACTGTGTTGTAGGCAGTAGCTGAAGAGTACACCTAGTCCAGACAAGTATGTGCCTTTGCTATGTACTGAAATCCCACATTTTAAATAAGGCCTTTTATTATAAGAAGAATGGATGAGGTATGAGAGGATGGTATCATGGTGGAGAAGAAGATGACTGGTTTTTTGCTTGAAAGTTTTGGGTTCATACTTGAGCTCTGTCACTAACTCTTTAGTTGCATGGATTTGGATCAGTTCCTAAGTCTCAGTTTCCTTCTTTGTACCTTCAATGGAAATAATAACAATGTTGTACCAGTTTTGTAATAATTAAAAGGATGAAATGAAAAGTACTGAGCACAGTTTTTGGAACATGATAAAGGGACACTATTCAGTGATTGATAGCTGTCACAGTTATTATTTACAAAATACATACAATTTCACACGTAAAATAGAGCATGTGCTATTGGCATCAGAACAGTGATACCACAGTCATACACACAAGATAGCACATTTCAAATGAATATATGTTCACACTGCTGATTTATATAATATCAACACCTGCCTCTAAATTCATAAGTGCTTGTAATTATGGATATTAAATTTCTAAATGAAGCAGGTATTTCCTATCTAGGGTGTGATGGAGAAAGGGAATTAAAATTCAGTGAAAGCATTCAGTGTCTCTTGTAGACCTCTAAGTGATGTGGAGACATTATTACATCCGTCTTGGCAGTTATCCAGAGAAGTAGATAAGAATATGTGCTATCATCCAAGGATGATCACTACATGGACAAAGAACTCCTAGAGTCACAAAGTATAAAATGTTTAACTTGCAAGAAATCATACAGTTCAATGATTTTAAAATCTTAGAAACACTTTCCTCAATAGAATTCTTAACTGTTAATTGCCAAATATTTGTAAGTGAAATTCTTATTGTTGAAGTGAGGCTTACCTGCTTCACCCTGCAGGGTTGTTTGGAGTCCTAGTGATTCCCAAGAATGCACTTTGAGAGTCACTGAATTAGAACCACTTGTGGTAGACTGTATTTCGGTAGCATCCAGTGAAACTCACCTCCCAGCATTCCCATTGTTGTGTACTCACCTTCAACATTGAGTATAAACGTTGCCTAGTAACAAGCTATCGGCATATAGATATGATCTTTGAATCTTTAACCATGCTATAATAATTCTTGGGTTAGGCCATTGTATGATGATACAGTGTGAAAAGAGAAACCATGAAGAGGACACTGAGGTACGATATTTGTGAGTAAAGTCCTCCTGAATCCTTCGATCCCAGTTTAGCCTCCAAACAACCACAGCCTCATGAAAAAATTCAAGTGAGACCAACAGAAGAACGACCTAGCCAAACCAAGCCCAGACTGCAGAATCATGAAAAAATAAAATGATTGTTACTTTAAGCCACCAAGTTTTGGGATGAATGCTAAGATAGCAATAAATAACTGAAAAGTTATTTACTCTAGCCCCTATTATAGCTCTAAAATCTATCACTGTACTTTGCATTAAGAAAGTGCTTTAATAATAAGCATTGTATACACATGATTAACCAGTAGGTAGAAGAACCAAAAATATAGTCTTCTCATTCTAAATTCAGCCCTTGTACTACAATTCACCTGATTCCATATGAGTGGACTAAAACTCCTAAACTCTAGATCTCCAAACTAGATTCCTCAACATCAGCTATATTTTGAGGTAGAAAGAACTATTTTTGTCCCTAAGACCAGAAGTCTCAACTCATAAAAGAGCTAAGACTGAGTGGCTTCTAAGCAATGAAATAAGATGTCATAATGTCATGGAGTTTTCTTAGAGGTGAGTCTCATAATCTAAATTCTCTTATTTTAAACAAAGTTATATTTTGACATGTTTTTCTGGATTCCCAGCCCACAGTGGATTACCCAAGAGACATTTTCAGCAAGTATATTACAATTTCAGTAACAGACAAGAATAAAATAGGAAAACTTTAGAAAAATACAGACACAAGTATTCGATAATATTTGTGGGCAATTTGGTATAGATACTAATAACCCTATTCACCATGTGAAGCACCAAAATAGTATAAACCAGAAGTACTGATCAGTTATTTTTTGAGAATCAATAAAGTTTGATATAGTCTGTGTGATACAATGCCTTCTACCCTACACAATACTATAATATAAATACAGTTGTCATTTCACTATCTGTTTTTAGGGGGAAATTATCAATTCTGCATTCCATAGCACTCCTATTTGTTTTATATGGTTCTGATAGAGCTAAACTCCATAACCCTAGGAAAAGACATAAAATCCATTTCTGTCTAATTAGTGTATTTATTATCTTCCATAGTCTCAGCATTTGGTTCAGGGACAGGCATGTAACTCAAGCCTGTCCCTTCATGTTGTAAAGTAAATATGGAAAATGTAAATAGCATGAAGTCAAACTTACCTTAACACATCCATATCTATAGACACATACATCTTTGTGTGTGTCTATATATTGATATATAATAGTGTACATATTTATAAGTAAATTTAATTTACTAGATTAAAATTATACTTAATTGCATTACACTGTATATGTTAATAATCCAGATTAAATCATACTTGAACAGTGTTTGAGTTTTGATGAACAGTGAGTTTTGATGGAATTCCATCATATCCATGAGTGTTCAATCTGAGATATTTCTCAACAAAGATTTTTAACAAGGGCTCTAACTTGTATCCTTTGCTCTCACATTGAATCTTTGACACCAGTCTCAGTGCTTCACCATTGCTACCAACACTACCACACCAGGTAGTTAGGTATTATTCTCTTAAACCTGGATATCACAGATCAGGCTTTTACAAGTGCACAGAAAGGAGTTAGTTGGCTACTAGTGATGGATTTACTTTCTTCCTTCCCTCAAAAAAACATGGCAAGGAAATTTATTTTTTCTTAAAATTTGAGAGGTTTGCAGAGGCTGTGAATTGTAGCCCACAATATTGGTTTAAAAATGTACTTTTTACGCATGGACAAAACCAAGGGGGGATGGGATCAGGGGTGGGAGGTGGAGATGGCTGGGGTCAGGAGAGGGGGAAGGAAAAATGGGGACAACTGTACTTGAACAACAATAAAATATATATAAACAAAAAAATAAATAAAAATGCACTTTTTATTTCTTGAATCAAATAAATTCTATTCTCCTGCATAGCTGGTAAAAAATTCCACCCCATTGCTAAAGAATATTTTGAAAATATAGCATAATAACGCTCCATCAAATATAAAATGAACATGTGTCAAATATATATATTCAATGCATTAACTACTAAGAAAAATAATAAGGTATTAAAACCAGCCAAAAGAACTTTTGAAAGATAGGTATTTGTAGGCATGTTAATAAAGGCAGGTTCAGAATGGATTGCTGTGGTAGATACAAAACTGGTTAATGTCTAACAATGTGATAAAAATGACCTTTGAGGTGATCTGTTCCACTGATTGGAAATAATTTGCCTCTCTACTGAAGAAAAATCTGCAAGATAGCAAGATAATCTTCAAGATAAAATCTTGAAGATAAAGATAAAAATCTGCAAGATAACTTCACTGAGTCTGAGACCTTAAATCCATAGCAAACCATGAGTTAAAGAATATGCATTTGCCTAATTTCTGATGGTGCTCTTTGCATCCCTTGAGATCATGAAAGAGAAAGGGAAAGAGATCATGAAAGAGAAAGAGGTAAAGAATTGGGGGACATGGGGCCAGACAGATTGGAAATGTCTCTGCTTAGGAGAAGCTGCTGGAGAGGGCTTTCAGGAGGTAAGTTTTGAGGATCAGCCTGCTATGAGGTCAGCTCTGGAATGTGCTGGTTCCTACTGCCTTTGCATCAGTATTTCTCAAACTTGCCTGCACATTAGACTCACCTAGAGAGTTTTAAATAATCCCAGTTAAAATTGACCCTGATCTATCAAATCAGTTTATCAAGTAAATCAGTTTTGGGGGCTGGGACCAAGGTGTCAGTATTTTTTAAATGTCACTATTTAAAAAAAATTCCTCAGGCAATTTAACATGTACCCATTGCAGAACCACTTGCTTCAAGCTTTCTTTCTTTGTGCAGAACACTAATTCTCACACATTAGCAGTGAAGCTTTGCTTGAAAAGGTGGCTAACACCCAGATTCCCAGGCCCCAACCCCAAGTTTCTGATTCAGTAGATTGAGAGTAGGATCCAGGCATCTGTGTTTCTAACAAGCTCCCAGGTGACATTGATAGGACTCCTTGAAGGTGCATTCTATGAGCAAACAAGGCCTAGAAGTTTACCTTAAGAAAAAGGTAAGCAATATATTTTGAAAGTGGTTAAAATATTTAATAATTCATAACTGTATATGACTTGTGTTTTGTGTTTTTGGAATAGTTAGGATTAATAATTCCAGAATGTACAATAATTTTTAACTTGTCTCATTGCCTAAGAAGCATGACACAGAGACCAACTGTCTCCAATCCAGGGAGAAAGACCTTTGCACAAAGATCACTGGAAGAGGTTCACATCCTCTCAGTTATCTCAATGCACCCTGCATATTAGAGTCCTCATGCAAAAGATACTAGATTTTGGTTGACATGCTGGGAAATCTAACTTACTGAGTTTGAGGAGGGTCTTGCATGCTCAATAATTTCATTTTTATATACACATATAATGTATAGTATATATTATAATGTTATATATTATTACCTATAATATGATGCATTAAATAATGAGATATACATCTCATTATTTAAGTTTTAGATTTTTTAGAGAAGTTTTAGTTTACTGAAAAATTGAACAGAAGACTATATTTCAGGGATCATTTCTATAGTTCATTACTAGAGAAGCTTCTCTGAACATGTAGAGCACTCAAAACCAAGAGGAGGAGGCACAGTGTTCTCTCCTGAGTGCGAAGCCAGTTTTTGGTGTTGCTTTTTGCAACTGCCAATAGCCATTGATGCTCATTCTTCTCTTCCTTTGGAAGAGTAAGAGGGAGAGAACACAGTCTGAGTGGTAAAAAAAAAAAAAAATTGAACAGAAAGTACAGAGAGTTCCCATATACTCTTATCAACTTCATACAGCTTTCTCTATTACTAACATCTTTCATTTGTGTGGTGCATTTCTTACACTAGATGAGCCAATATTGACACGTTATTATTAGCTAAAGTTCATAGCTTACATTGGAATTAATTCTATTGTTTTGCCAAATGTATAAGATCATTTATCTATCATTATATTATCATACAGCATAGTTTAATCACCCTAAAAATACCCCATGCTTCACTTACTCATCTTTCCCTTTCTTTCCTCAAATTCCTGACAATCCCTGAAGTTTTCACTGCCTATGGATTTTCCTTTTCCAGAATGTCATGTAGTTGGAATCATACAGTATATAGCCTTTCAGACTGGTTTCCTTCACTTAAAAATATGCATTAAAGTTTCTTCCATGTCCTTCTGTGGCATCACAGCTTTTTTCTTTTCTTAACACTGAATAATAGTCCATTGTCTGAATGTATATTTATATGTCATTCATTCATCTATTGAAGGACATCATGAATGCTTCCATGTTTTGGCAATTATGAATAAAGCTGCTATAAAATTTTGTGGGGACGAAAGTTTTCAAATCATTTTGCTAGATATAAGGAGCATTATTGTTGTATTGTGTGGTAAGACCCTGGTCAGCTTTGTGAGAAATTGCCAAACTGTCTTGCAAAGTGGCTATTCCATTTTGTATTCTCACCAGCAATGAATGAGAGTTCTGTTGTTACACATTTGCCTTAGCACTTGGCGTTGTCAGTGTTTTGAATTTTAGCCATTCTAATAGATGTTATTGTTTTAATTTGCAACTCTGATGATATATGATGTGGAGCATCTTTTCATATGCTTATTTGCCAATCCGTATATCTTCTTTTGACAATAGTATTTTTAAAACAACTTTCTAAGTGATTTTCTTATGAAGATGGAGTTGATGGTTACTGAAACCTGGAACTCAGAGTGAAGACCAGACATGGGGCAAGTGACATTGTGAGAGGAGCAAGCTCCAATTTTATGCCTTGAATTGAGGGAAGAAGATCCATCACACTTTTGCACATCTTTAGGATCATAGAGCACCATGGCCTGACTTCCACGCTCAAGGGCTTTCTCTCACTCCACAGTTCTTTTCTGCCTGTACAAGACAGGTCCCAAGTGTCAGAGATTAACTGCCACATGTCCTCAAAAGCAGTCTTCAATGTAACTGATGGGAGTTGATGTATAAAACACTCAGCTCTCTCACCCCTCCAGTGGAATAATTCTAAGAATGTGTTCTCAGGATTGAGGTCCACTTACTGACAATGGTAACTCACTTGTTACACATCCTTTATTTCTTGTTTTCCCTTCTCTGTCTCATGTTCCCATCCTCTACTGTTGTTTCCTGGCATCAGCTATGAAATAAGCTACTTCCTTTTACATTCTAGTTTTGGGGTCTGCTTCTAGAGGGGCTCAAACCAATACAGGCTCTTTATGGAGCAGAGTGGTTTATGGAGGAGATTGTGCCAGGCCACAGAGAGGGAAGTTGAGTGATGCTAAAGAGGGCACATAGCAGATTTATCACTGGTCAAGGAAACAGACAATCATTCAAACAACACAATATTTAAACCATCACATAGCTTTCCTTCTGTCACTTTGGGAGCCTTCTGCCATGGACTGGGCTCTTAGGCCACTAAACAGTTTCCTAGAAAATAGGAAAATGTGCAAATCAATCAAAACATGCTCTCTTTTTCATTTTTCACAAACGTAATTGGTCTTACCCTTGGTTCATCAAAAGGCTGAGGGGTGAGGTTTAAAGCATTCGTCATATTATTTTATTAGAATATATAGCCTCAGGGAAGAAGAGCAAGAATCAGGAAGAATCAAGAAGGCAAGGAGAAAGAACCATAGGAGGCAGCTACATTATGGGGGCAAGTGCCACCAGAGAAACTGGTTCCCCAGTCATGGAACCACACCTCTGAAGATTCATGTAAGTTACATCCCAATACTGATGATGGGTGTGTAACAGTGAGAAATTTTAACAGTAAGGAATTGTAACCCACCTCACCATTCTTTTAATATTATTTCTGTAAATGCTGACTCTAATATGTGGCTTGTAGATGTTTGTTTACAGTATGTTTATAAAAGAATCCTAGGAACTAAGCAAAAGATATAGACTCTGATCTTCAGGCCTCCCAATTCTGGGAGATTTGCTGACCTTCAGCCATGGAGCCAGGACGTTGTGAAGCCAGGAGGACTAAACCAGGATGACACACACCAAACCGTCCCTTGACTTATTTGAATGAACGGTGCTGATCTGCAAATAAGAACTTTTCAACCTCCTCTCCTTGATCTCTTTGTTCCTCTTTCCCTTTTTATAAAAACCTCTGCCTCCACTGAGAGGTGAAAATGGGCTTTGAGACATGAGTCCCCCATCTTCCAGGTGGCCGGCACTCGAATAAACCTCCTTTCTTTACACCAGAACCTATCTCTTGAGTATTTACTTTTAAAGCAGCAGGCAGCTGAATCTGTGTTTGGTCCCAGATGTAGTGAGAAAGGGGAAATCATTGGATCCCATCAACAATGGTCCAAAGACTAGTTTCCAGGGATGGTTGGTGGGAAAGTATAGAGTTGATCTTCCTGTGGTTACCAGCCTCCAACACCCAACAATAGAGAAAGAGGTTGAGTGTCCTAACGTCCTACAGACTGACAAGAGGTAGGTATTTCATATATATCCTAATTCTTCAAAAAATTAGATAGTTCTCTTATCTTAAGAAAGAAAAATAAAAGAAATAGAAAGTCAAAGATTCCCCTGCCTTTTCAAAATAACAGCTGAGCTGATCTTCTCTGACCCTGATCTCAGAAGACATTATAGTCCCCATAAAACATTACTCCAGTAACTAGGGCCAGAGTCATTTCCTGTGAATTCGTTGTCCTGCTACTTGCCCCTATCATGACATGAAGAGAGCACAATCTTCCCTCCAAAAAGAAGTTCAATATAGACAAGGAATACCAGGCAGTTCAATTACATTATAACTGACTCTAATTGGCCCTCCCTTGGGCTATTAAATTCCTTATCTGCAGCCTGGCAGCACATTAGAAAGCTGCAAAACCTCTATCCTGCCCTGAAGAACACAATAGAAAATGTTTTAAAAGTCCACCAAGCAGCTGAGCTTGAATAAAGGGAAGTCCTGTGGAGTGGATAAGATGGAAGTTGTTTTAGGAACAGTGTTGAGGAGCTCTCAGGGGGAGCGTGAAACTTCTGACTGCTTCTCACTAGTCAGAGAAGAAAAAAAGTTCTTGAGGGATTATTATCAATGTTCTGAAAGTTTCTTAAATTGATATATCTTTCAAGAAACTTCACTTATTATGAACTGACTCCAGCAAGGTGCCAGGCACTGTGTCAGAAATGGATATCTAGAGCAGAGATTACATATGTGAAGTCTAGCACAGAAGAAAAGATTCAGTAACATGCCACCAGGACATGATGAATCTGTAAGGGTGGGGAGAGGGTGGATGAAGAGAACTGGGCAGAAGTACTCCCAGCAGTGAGGAGAGCAGGTGTGAAGGGATAGAGTCCAGAGTAGACACAGCAGAAATTTACCTGTGTTCCATGCTCCTAGAATACAGGGAAGCAATCTTCCCCCAACACACATTTTTTTCTTTTAGAGCCACCTACTGCAAAGAAACTATCTTTTTCATAGGACTCCTTGGTTACCTAGGAATGGCCAGACACAGATCTTACAAATTCCCATTCTTTGCTTCATAATTGGCTAAATTGTTCCTCCCTGGTGATCAAATGGAACCAAATGCTAGCAACTAAACTGTGATGGGGAATTTCTCTTTCCCCCAGGGCCCAGAAATTTGATACGCCTTTAACTTGAACTAGTACAAATACCTACCTTCCTACTCCCTCCTGAGAATAGATGGCTTCAAGGTAAAGCATCCTCTGATCTACTATCCTATCATATCACTCCCCTTCATCTCACTTCTTCATTCCAGGTTCTTTGTAGCCTGTTCACTGTTCCCTGTAAAAGAAAAATCCTTTTTGCTTAACCCTTAATAGGCTTGCTGATCTATGGAAACATCATCCTCCCTATTGCAAGAGCTCCTCCCCACTCCTTGCAATAATCCTTTAGAGTAACATCTCCCCTTTCTAAGTCCTGATTTCTTATTTTATTTAAATGACTGAGCATGTGTACTAGTCAGTCTTAATATTGAGTGTAGTTCTTAAACTTGAAATGCACCAGAATCCCCTGGAAGATTATTAAACACAGGATGCTGGGCCAGAGTTTCTGATTCAGTAGGTCCTGGGTGGGCTTTGGAATTTACATTTCAAACAAGTTTCTAGGTGCTGCTGATCCTGCTTACCCAGCACCTCACTGTAAAAATCACTGATATAGAACCAGACGGGGAGAGAGAAGTGATAGAACCACCAGAAAATTAGGCAGAGGCCAGAACAAGAAGGACCATTGGTTTACATTTCTATCTCAGGCCCTATTTGAAGGATGGAAATAGGGAGGTACTTAATCACATCTGCCTCTTTTTGGAAATCCTTCTGTCTGAAGCTTAGAGAACAAATTGGAAGGGTGAGAAAGAAGGACAGGATTCAGGTGAGAAATGCCAGTAGCATGGGCTGAAGTGGGGGGAGGTGCTACTGACTGAAGAGAAGCAAAGATTCAAATGGTACTACAGCAACAGCGTGCACAGGACTTAGCAGCTGGCTGAATGGTGGAAAATGAAGACGGGGAAGGAGTCACTCATGATCTCTGGTTTTCCAATAGAAAAGGAAAACCAGAAGTAGGAGAAGCTCTGGAGGGAAAGCTAAGGCTGTTGCTAAATGAAGTTTGTTCTGCTGAAGACCTATAGTGAGGAGTACAGTATACACTGAGATAGAGGGTTCTAGCATAGTCCAGGCCAGAGAAAGGTTTAGGAATTTTCAGGTGAAATACACATAACATGTGGAACTATGGGATGGGTGAGATTACACCAAAGAGAGAACACGGAGTAAGAAGAAAAAAGTAGCATGGATGGAGGCCTGTGGAAAAGCAGATAGATAGAGGACTGACACCTATACCCTCCAGGGGCCAGGCCAGTGTTGGTCTCAGCTTCTTCGATACTCATATTCCTCTCACAATCACATGGGACTCAACTTTCTCTCCCCTACCTGTTATTTAATAGTGTTGCCAGTTGTTCCATAAGGATTCTGCACGCAATTGCAATATATGTGTTTAGGGCTGGGGGATTCTCCTTCACACCACCAAGAAATTTTTGGATACCAACTGAGTGCCCTACAATTCAATTTAATTATGACACTATCTACCCAGAGAGAGCATCAGATTCCATAGGATAGCAGTTCAGTCCCACAAGATTGATCCCCACTTCGGATGCCAATCACAAGTCCAGGTTGTCACCTGCACTTCTGACCATCTGCCTATAAATCAGAGGTTCTAATGACTCCCTCCTTGGGTTGAATTAATTTTCTAGAGCAGCTCAAAGAACTCAAGAAATCCATTTACTTATGAGATTAATGGTTTATTATATGAATCAATAGCCACATGAAGAGATACATAGGGCAAAGTCCTATGAATAAAAAAGGGGCCACATACTAAACCTGACAAGCTCAGGGGTGACCCACATGGTGGGCCTTACAAACTCAAAGACTGAAAGTAACCACACAGGATGGTCTGAAATTAAAACTTCTTAATTAAAAGTAAGTGAAGGCAGGTAATTATGTCCTAGGCTGGTATCGTCCTTGACAAAGATTAATCTTTACCTTAACTAAAGCCTGTCTATTGTCTCTTCACATCTAAGATAAAATAGCTTTGGAATGTTAGAGTAATTCCCTGTTTTTCCACACCCCATCTCCCTGCCAGAACAGGAGACCAAGAACCCCTCATTGTTGTCTTGGTCCCAGCATACCATCTCTTTGTGCTATAAATGCTCATTATTAACTATCCTATACACACCAATGTAAAAGAAATTTGTGTCTACCCATTTCACTTTTCATTCAATCTCAGAGATTCCCCTGCTTTGCTCTCTTCTGCCTCCCTAATCTGTCACCAGTGGACTATAGGTAACGCCCTTACATCTTCCCCTTTGATTCTTATGTATAAGTGGTAAAATTGCCACTTTCTAGAGCATTTTCTAAATCCATTGAAATTTTTGTTTCCTGGCATTTGTCATCAGTTTGGCTCAAATAAACTTATAAAAATTCTCTACAAGTTTGGATGTTTCTTGCGCTGACACCATTTCGTGTTTATTTTTCTTAGAGAAAGTACTTGACAAAACAGGCCATGTTAATTTATTAGTGTTTGTTTTTAAGATATTACAAAGAAACCAGATGACAAATATAAAAAATGTCTCTTCCTTCACCCTTTTCTTCCAGCATCATTCGACGAATAGAAAAGTAAGAGGTGATGGACTGACCTAACAAACACTGACCAGCGGGCAAGAGCCAGGCATACAAATGAGAAATTCATACTTTTGAATAGTGCTCAAAAGCCACCATATTGACTTCTTTAAAAGAAATAAAATATAGCACTGTGCCCCAGAAACCATTTGTCATATGGCTGTGCATATTTATCTAGAAACTGTTATATTTTTAGTTGGAAGGAGATGGGTTTTTTCTCAGTTTCTGTGGTAAGTCACTTGTAAAGTCTGCATTTGTATGATTAAATTGATAACAATGAACTGGCCAATTTGCCCAATTAGGAAATGCACCCCATTGTCAGGTTTTAAAATACATGTACCCATTATAAGTAGAAGAACCACACTAATGGGAAAAAATGGAAACTTTTTTATTTTTATTTACCATCTTCAGACATGAAGTTAAGGTCCCCAAATCCTAATTGCCTTCCAACTATAGAGTTTCCAGAAGTACAAACTTGAGACAGTGGGTAACAGGATCCACTCTCCAGGACTCAGCTCACCTTGGCCACATAATGTTCACTATGGGGCCCACAAGCCAATCACGGTCACTGAGCTCTTGAAATGTAGCAAGTCCAAACTGAGATGTGCTGTACATGTGTAATACACACTGGATTTGGAAGATTGAAAACTATTTTCATGTTGATTACATGGGGAATGATAATTATTTTTATATATGGTATTGAATAAAATATTAATACATCTTTTCACTGTGTGTTGGTTTGCTAGAGCTGCCAGTGTACTACACACTGAGTGGTTTAAACAACAAAGATTTATTGTATCCCAGTTCTAAAGGTTAGAGGTCCAAGATCAATGTGCCAGCAGTATTGGTTCCTTCAGAGGGTTCTGGAGGAAAGATCTGTCTAGGCCTCTCTCCTTGGCTCGCAGATGTCTGTCTCCTCCCTGATGTCCTTACATCATTTTCCTTCTATGGATATCTGTCTCTGTGTCCAAATTCCTTCTTTTTATAAAGACAACAGTCAGACTGGATGAGAACCCTCTGTAATGAACTCATCTTGATAATGTCTTTAAATACCCAATCTCCAAGTAAGTTCACATTTTGAGGCACTGGAAGTTAGGATTCCAATATACCTTTTTTTGGAGTAGACACCCATAACACACTTTATTTTTTAATTATTTTTAAGTGGCTATTATAAAATGTAAAAATATATATGCAGCTTATTTTATTTTTCTATTGCTCTATAATTACTTCTCTTCCACAGTCTGGTGGGGGTGGAGCAGGCAGGGGTGTGCAGGAAAACTGGGGATGAGCTTTACTAAGGTCCCAATAATCTGAAAATTTAGAAGTCTATTGAATGACATGATCATAGTTCTCATTGTTAAAGGGAAAACCACAGACCCAAAACGGCATCACTGTGCTAAAGCCCATGACACAAAACCTAGACTTAATGCCTGACCTAATTGCAGTTTCCACCTTAACCAGATATGCAGTCTTAATCAACCAGTCTGGAATTTTCAGGTTAATACGAACAGTAATCTGTCATGTGGGGTCTCCCCATCCTCTACCCCACCCCCACCATAGGAAGACAGAGAAGCAGTCTACATGATTAAATGCTTGACATTCCCTTCCCCACAAAAGATGTCCTGGCCTACAAAATAATCCTTTTTTTTTCTCTTGCTAATCTTTCTCTTGCCCCCACCCTTCTTCCTATAAATACCTTCCATTTTGTACACCCCCTAGAAGCCTCCTTCTAGTTGCTGGACAGGATGCTGCCCCAATTCATGTTTCACATAATAAAGTCAATTCGATCTTCAAGAGTTTACTCCTCCTTATTTCTTATGCATATGAAATGGTAAGACTTTTAAAGGAAAGTTTGCCCAGAAGTTAAATGAAAGCTCTTCTCACTATGCATTATTCCTGTCAGCACTTCCCTGGTACCTCATTAGCATTCAAGGCCTATGGGAATTTCTGCTTTGCCACACACGAACACAATTGAGTTAATGGTTAGGAGAGAGTTGTTACCAATTTCTGCTCTTATATTTTTTTTAACAAGTCAGGAAGAAAAATTATTCTAATTTAGCAGCAAATTCATGAAAGATTAGCATGCTAGTAATGGAGTTCAGGACCTACTTCCCCCAAATATAGCACTTTGGCATACTGAATATTTTAAGCTGAAAGAGTCTGAGGAAACAGCAGAAGCAGGAAGGTCACTCTGACTCCCCCAAACCCTTTCACCCTTTCAAACTGCATAGCAAAATCTCCTCTCATGGCTGCCCACCTTTGTTTTTAAATCCTGACCTGGAACCTTCTACGTGCCTCCATTTCTGACTCCTCCCACAGTGGGTTACATCTGCTAGGTCTCTCTACAGTTCACATTCTCTCTCCTGCCATTATCGGTCCAGGAAGGTGTGGCCCAGTGATTCAGGCACTATAAACTCCCAGGATACATACAGAAAGTCACTCCCATCTCCCTTGCCCTGGGCTCACAGCTATTAACATAACTACTAAACTAGCCAAGTTGCCATATATGTGCAAACAGCCTCTCAGTCAGCCATCCTCTCCACTTCAGCTCTCCCCCAAATCATGGCTGTGGAGGGTTTAGGTTTTTTTTCCCTATGTTCCCCAGCATCTTCATTCTGAACCCAATTATAATACTCCTTCACCTATCATGTTTCTACATGACTACCCACTCTTCATCAAACCTCACATAAAAATACTCAGGTTTAACTGTTTCTTCAGCACTTTATTTCCTTATGAAGGCTCCCATGTCCCTTGAAACTTAAATTTAATAAACCTGTATGTTTTTTTCCTGCTTATCTCTCTTTGTCAGTTTAATTTTCAGACCCAGCCAGGGACCTTAAGGGGGTCGAGAAAAACTTTTTTGTCCCCTACAATAGATTCTTAAAAAGTATAGAAATCTGATTTTCTTTTTGACTGAATTGGGGCTGAGTTGTCTCCTGTGTAAAAATCACATGTGGGCCTCTCCCTGGATGCACAGAATGAAGTCTTTTTAACACGGTTCTGCTGAGTTGTTTGCATCTCTTGAAAGAACCCCTTAGAGACTGAGTTACTCAGAACTAAAATTAACTGCAGCCTCTCACTTCCCAGATTCATAATAACCCTGTGCAGCACAGGGAGACTTTGGTAGGCATTCTAATCTCTCTGGCTTGACCTCTTTCCTGTTCTTCTTCTTATTATGGCAAAGCACATTTCCTTCCTAGGGAGGGGACACAAAACTATTCCAAGTCTGCAGAATTGCCCGGAGGAGATAAGACTGCACTGCATTAACCTTCCCACTCAATATGCTCCTGGTTCCAAGAGGGGGAAACAAGACTCAAATTAATTTGGGTTATTACTGACATACTTAGGGCAGTTCACAGATTTCAGTCTGATTCTTCCTTCCCAGGCTGCACATCTCTAGCAAAGCATTCTCTGGGATAAAGGGGGGTCAGGTTCATCATGCAGCTTATTTCTGAATATCTAAGGTTCAGGAGACAAATGCATCTTGCCATAATTGTCAGCCACTCACTTAGCTTTCTCAAATCCTAACATAAAAGCACTTTTAAGGGAGACCACAATAGGAGGTCCTAAGTAAACCATGGCCAAAGGACTTGGAAGAGATAATTGGTCACATATAAATGTCACACTGGTATCCAGCAAAGTTGAATTGACCATAAAACAAATAGTAAATAATACATTTAGCTTTTGTTTTATGAATTAATATGAGAAAAAAGGCAGGGTGTCTCCCAAACTAGAAATAGAAAAATATGTTGCCCTATGCTTCTCTCTATATTATCATAATCTAAGCAGCATATTAAAAAAGTCATCAAACTATCCACTTTATACTGGTGCTTGTCCTTTCTTGTTATAATTCATTGAGAATATCCTCTCTGGATATCCCCGTTCCAGGACTCCTTTTTTAGGGAGAATTATATGTCTTAAGCTAGATTCTTGCCAACTCCTGTTTGTGACCATATTTTTTAATTGATTTAAATGTAATGTAATTTATTTAATTAATGCCCACCTTGCATCCATACTTTCTATCCTGTAGCTTTCTAGCCCTTCCCACACTAGCTCTGGATTTGACCATATGACTTATTTAGGCCAATAGAAAGTTAGCCAATGTAAGGAAAACAAAAGTGTGGAAACATTTGCACATTTCTGCTTCCTCCCATGCTTCTCTGATATTTCCTGTGATAGGAGTCATACACAGGCTAGACTAGTTGAGAGGTGTGAGAGTCTTGGGGAGGAGACCTAAGATATCTCAGCAGAGGCCACCTCTCACCAGCCAGCCAATCAACCTGCTGGAACACCTCAGAAAAGGAGCAAGCCCAGCCCAGATTGGCAGGTCTCCCAGTCAACCCAAGATATGTAAGAAATTAAAAATAACAATGCTCTAAGGCACTGATGTGTGGAGTGGTTATTATGCAGCATTACTATGGCAAAAGCTGAAAGGAAAGGAAGGTGATAAGTGAATATTTGAATTTTTTATCTTTGCCAAGTAAGAATTAGTAATATATCTTGCCAGATGAGAACAAATGCATCTTACCATTGCAGAAATAATTTACCATTTAACAATCCTATGCCTTATACCAAAATCTGACATTTCCTAAAATTTGGCTCTGAGGCTGGAAATATCAGGGGCTGGGGTGTCTTGCCCCTCCCCTGAGCTCTGTGGGTATCCAGGCATGGAGCTGCCTCCTGGGCCTTGCAGTGGGACAGGATCAATTTCTTCTCTTCAGAAAGCAGGGCATACTTTCCTGGATTTTTGGCCATTCTATCTCAAGCTAATCAGTCTGTCCCCAGCTGAGTGGCTTATATGGTTAGAGCATCATCCCTTACACCAAAAGGTCATGGGTTCAATTCCTGGTTGGGGAACATACCTAGATTACAGGTGTGATCACTGTACATGGGAGGCAATCAGTAGATGTCTCTCTCTCACATTCAGGTTTATCTCTTTCTCTTTCTCTCTTCCCCTTTCTAAAATCAATAAACATATCCTTGGGTGAGAACTTTTTTAAAAAAGAAATCAAGTTTGTATGCTTTATATGATCAATATATTGTTTTTCTATAAATCTATAATAAATTTGTCTTTTCCTTATTTTTGAGAGGAGATTTATGAAATTTCTAAGCTGAGAAAATGTTGATGATCATCTAATCAAACAATTTTCTTATTTGCAGAAGGACCTCTCCTCCCCAAAAGGAGATATCTGGGCACAGCTGATTAATTTTTTAAATGGAAAAAAAACAGGGTGTTCCTGTGTGAGGCAGGTCAAGCGGAGTACGGTAAAGAGAACCCATCTTTGGAGGCACTTTTCTTTCCCTCTCCTGTGTCCCCCAGAAGAGCTCTACTGCACTATAAACACACCTGGGTCAGTGCTTCTCAAACATTAACAAGTATAGGAATCACCTGGTGTCTTGTTAACATTCAGATTTAACATCTCTGGGTTGGAGTCTGAAATTCCACATTTCTCACAAACTCACTGGTGCAGGAACATACTTTGAGTGGCAAGGCTCTAGAATACTGCAGAGAAATGTAAAAAATACTGACTTTCATGAGTACCTCTGCCCTGCAGCTGTTAAAGGCCAGGCAGGTTCACATGGGATTTGGGCAGACAGAAGAAAATTTGCAGAGCCATCCAGATGTCTCACATGCCTGTATTCTGGGGTAGGGCGATGCACGCATGCCACACTGCAGGAAGTCCCAACTCCCTTATATACTAAGTGCACACAAAGTCAGCTGGATGCCAACGTAGACTACCACTGGTTGTATAACTGACCTTGATTCTACACATTCGGGCCCTTAAGTACAGTTACAGAAGCACTGCTAAGTCCCAGTTCCCCCGATATCCCAGTGAGGGAGCCTGACTGACTCCATTTTCCCTACAACTTCTTTTTGCAAAGAGAGATTGTAACTCCAGGAAGGTCACATTTAATGTCAGGGCTGGGCCTCTTCAAACACAGTCAATGTTCTCTCTTCCCCATCTCTCTAAATGATACAAATCCCCATATCACACAATGAAATTACTAGTTAATAAAACTGCTGACCTACACCTCATCCATGCTTCTTTCTGCTAAGATGTTTTAACTCACCAAAAAATCTCCGGTTTTAAAATTAACTAGTTTCATGAAGTTCACAAAATAAAAACACAAACTCCTCTAGTTTAAAATAGCATCTGTTACAGAGTTTTACATATCACTAAAACATATATGAATACACAAAAGATAAAACAACCAAAACAAAACAAAATTTTCATATCACTCCAAAATAAAAAGCGTTGAGTAACCTAGTTCCAGAAATTGGAATAAATGTCCTCTCTCTATAAACACTTAAGATTGAGTTGTTAATGCATTGCTTCATTAGACTAAGCAGCTCTACTTGCTGGGAGAAAAGATGAGGGAAATGCTGCCAAGCAGTCTGACCCTGACCATAGAACCCTGGCATCTAACACCCTTCCTTCCACCCTTACCATAACTGGCAGCCCCTTGTATGCCAGTTGTGTGTTCTTTTGTGAGAGGGCCACATCAGGGTATTTGGGTAGGAGACACGACCAGTTCAGTAAAATCATGCTAGAGGAAATGCCCTTCGATAGCACAGTTGGCCTGGGAACTACACACCTCAGCATTAGCTCATGGGTCAGCTTTGCCATGAGAAAGGGTTACCACAAGAAAGGGTTTCCATTGAGGCAGGTTAATAAGAAACTCAGAAAACTCCTTGGCAAACAGAAAGAGGATACTGAGACAAATAGTTGAACAAACAGCCAGAATGTCTGAACAATTAACTTCCAACTGATAAATCACAAGATCCTATCCTCCCTAGCCAAAGATACTTAAGAGCACGTGGTTTAAATCACCGTAGTCAGGGAGGTAGGTACAAAAACCAATTAGTACCAGACTAATCTAAAATTAGTGAAACTAATTTTAGAGGTGAAACTAATCAGAGAATGACCCCAAAGCTCATTATACCATCATCATAATGAAAACTGACACAAGTAGAAGAGGGGCAAATTGGGATGAACACCATGATTCTTCTGGAATGGACCGTATTAGGAAAAAGACCTCCTCCCCACCAGAAGGTAGAGTCAAATTTGGAGCCACAAAGCTTGGGGAAAACCTCCTCCCCACATGGAAAGACATAAAATCCCAAGAACCAACTGACCACACAGGCAACTTACTCAGGAGCTGGCTCACATCCACTCATCGTACACTTACTTTTTGCCTCTTTCACATTGGTACCTGTGCCCTGGCCCCTTTCTTTTTCTCTGATATAAAATTTTCAGCTGAATAAAACTTGCTTTGTCCTTACCTAGACTCATATCCTGAATTTTTTCCTGCAGCTGTCAAGAACCTGGAGGTAGCCTGACATGCAAAAGGCCATACACTGTGCCTGGACAGGACCACCCCAGGGCAGAAATGATCTGGCAACACCACCATTAACAAAGTGGACAGAATTCTGAGCTTTGGCCAATCCATAGTCTCTCTGCCCTGATCAGGGTCTAAAGAAAAACTCCCTTCAACCGAAATTAAACAGAAAATGTGAACACATTATCTATTTTAAGAAGTCTGCCAATCAAGAGAAAGAGGATTAAAAAAAATCAGAGAATGAGCACCAGAGAAAAAAGCAGAATTTTTGGCCCCATTTGCCCATGCTGAGCACTTGCCTAGAAGGCTGTCAACTGCCTCCTCCATAACTAACTTACTCCTGCTCCTTATTCAGGCTTTAGTTTTATGTTACCTTCTCAAGGAGTCCTTTCCTTACCTCCAGATTAAAGTAGGCCACCTATTACATACTCTCAGGGTGCCCTGTGATTTTTCTCAGTATAATTATTTGTGTAATTATTTTGTTTAATGTCTGTGACTAGTAAAGATGCCACTAAGCATGAAATAAGTATTCAGCAAATAATTGTCAAATGAATGACTGAGTCCTTATTGTCTTAATCTGCAGGGTCTGGTACAAATAATGCACCTTTTATTACAAAACCTTTTACTATAAAATAATAAGCATGCAATTCTGTAACATAACAATATCACACTCAAGCACACCATATGACATTTCAGGTAAAATGTTCAATTTTTAAACTATGTTATTATACCCATATTATTACTCTACAACCAACAAACTTCTGCCAGACCCTGTATATAACATAAAAACAGACAACCATGATAATAACAACAACAAAAGATAAAGATGAGTCTAGAACCTCCAGTCAAGGTCCAAAAGGTGAATGAGGAGATAGGGAAGAGTTTTAAAAACACTGACATTTGAAAAATCTGATTAAAAGTCTCACTAGAGGTAAAAAAGTAGATCTCACTCACATCAATGAAAATTTAATCTGTGATACAGCAGAGACTGCGAGGAACAGAATCCAGAGATTTTTCTCAGAATTTAAAGAAATAATATAAAGAAATGAAAACAATAGGGCATAAAATTATATGTTAGGAGCTAGAGAATAAAAAATCTAACTTCAAAGTTAAAAGCATATCTACGGAAATGAAACACAGGCAAATCAGAACAAATGCAATAAAGACTAAGTTTAAAAGGAAAGGAAAGAGCTCAAGAAAAGTACCCAAGTCTTGTAGTTAAAAAAGCTTACACATTCCAATAATAACAGGCAAAAAATAAAAGAAGGAAATTCACAAGACCCCTCTGGATGCATTTTTTGAGTAGAATACAAAAACAAAAAGCCTGATAAAACAAGGTGAAAATCACAAGTTACCTCAAAAGAAAGAAAAATAAGTTCCAGGAGACAATGCAACATAGTCTAGATAAGACAAGATGGTAAACCAGCTATTTTATACACTGTCAAGTTACTTTTCATGGGAAGGGAAAAAAATAAGGTCTTAAGTATGCAAGTCTTCAGAAATCATACTCCTGTAACCTTTATGAATAATATGAATAGTAAATCACCAAAAGTTTACATTTTTGCTGAATGAAAGGTGATTTGAATTAAAGTGTCATGTTTTATTGTTCAAATAGACTCTCACTATGTAAATTTAGCAGTTATAAAGTGGTATGCATAAAATAACAGTTCACCAAATGTACAAATTAAAAACTTTAGGATAAAATGAACAGAATTACAACTAATGGAGAAGAGTTTTTTTTAAAGTTATAAATAAAGAACACAAGAGTTAGATGGAAAGGTAAATAAATGCATAAATAATTTAAATAATGTAAAATAACATTTGTATGGAAGTAATGTAAAATAACATTTTTACTTTATAGATTATATATTTCATAATATATAATCTATAAAGTAAAAGGTACCTCTTTTCCAAGTTCCTTTGAAAGCCTTATAAAAATTGATCATGTATTAAACATCAATAAAATTTGAAACTTATAATTAACAAAATTACATTTGCCACATTATCTAATGCAGATGTTTTAAAATCACAAATTGCTAATAAAACTTTAGACAAGAAAAATATAAGAAGTCAGCCTTTTGAAAAACATGGACTTTTTTATAATTATAGTTGAGAATTAGATACAAGAGTATGAGTTTTCACTTTAACTTATTTGGTTTGAAGTTTACTTTAAGTTATTTCAGTATAAATAGAGAACATATATGTGTATGTTCATTTTAATCTAGACTACTGGACATTTGGTTACCCCAAGTAACGATCTGCTCTCCAGAATGGTTTGTTAGCAAGCCATCAAAAACCACACTTTAAGGGTGATTACTACAAGTTCTGTAGCAATGCTGACCTCAGAACAACACCTTAGGTTTTGCTAATTAATATCATTGAAATCAGAAATAAATTTTCTTCAATGGGTCTATTAGTTTAATTAATAATCACAGTGGATTTTAGAAATGACTTTACAATGGTGACATCAATGGTGTTCAGGATATTTGGGTTGGTTAGAAATACACAAGAGCCATTCAGACCCTTGCATGCACAGGGTATAAAATTCAGTGTACCCTGGAGTCTTATCAATTAGGGATGATACCCTCTATTTCAGAGCTTATTAGAAATAATCTAATTAAGTTAATTAAAACTCAATTGTGGCTAGTTTTCCTGATTCTATATATGCCACTTCTTAAATAAATGTTCAACAGGTAAAGTTTCAGATATTGTGATTAAATTGGTTTAGAGTATTATCATAAAGAGAGGTGTTGGGAAAAGAACACATTAACAAATTATCTATTTTTGGAGAGTACACACTTAGAAAAACTGTAATACAGGTTAAGAAAGTGATTAATATGAACAAAATCACTTTAAAGCTTTGGTGTTATGACAGCAAGATGAGCAAGGCACAGAGGTGGAGAAAATATCTTCTTAAATGAAAAACTGGAGATAGAGTTTATACCTTTAAACAAATTCAAGCAGCCTACAATCAAAAGAAAAGGCAAGAAGAAATTAAATAAAATTCCATATGAAATATTAAAGATTCAAAGGGTTCAATATATCAGCCATTAGTGGAATAAATCAAAGAGTTTAAATTTGTTTGTTTGTTTGTTTGTTTTCTCATTCAGATGTGAAATGTGAATTTGGAGCAAAGATACTGAGAGGTAACATTATGCCTAAGAATTCAAAAGTTATTGGAATATGGTTTCCTATTTGCAAATTAGAACTAAGGGGCAGTGATGAGGACACCAGTGGAGGCATGAAGAGATTAAACAAAGGTAGAAGTGGAGCTTGTATCAGCAGAGATTTTGACTCTGCAAAAGTACCAGTAAATGTATCCTCAAATTTCCCTCTAATAAATGACAAGTAGGGCCAGTCTAAGAAAAATTCAATCAGAGCCTATCTATGTTCCTGTCCCAGCTTCCCAAACCTGTCTTTCTCTCATCTTCACTCTCTGTTTCAATTCATTTATACCACCATTCTAGTTTATATCAAACATTCCTATGTTTTAAAGATTTACTAATCAGCATAAATTTAAAGTAAAGCTGTTAAGTCCTTCCACAGAGAAGGTTAGCATCTCCCTACCTTGAGTGCTTCTCATATGTAACATCCAAGGCTTGAGTGGATAGAACAGACTTTTCCCCACAACTGGATTTTAACCAATACCCTCAACAATATAGTAATCACCTATTGCTGTGTAACAGATCACTCTGAAAGTTAGTGGCTTAAAACTATAATCATCATTGATTATCCCTTATAGTTCCTATGGATCAGGAGTTTGGTATTGGCTCAGCTGGGTCATTCTTGCTTAAAGTCTCTCATGAGGTTGCAGTAGTGTGGTACTTGAGACAACTTCATCTTCCTGCCTTTTTGTTTTTAATCCTCACCTGAGAATATGTTTATTGATTTACCAGAGAGAGAGACAGAGAGAGATAGAGAGAGAGAAACAGAGGGGTTGGGGGAGAGAAACACCAATGTGAGAAAGAAACATCAATCAGTTGCCTCCCATACACACCCCAAACAGAGACCGAACCCACAACCCAGGAAGGTGCCCTGACCTGGAATTGAACCCACAACATTTTGGTGATGACACTTCAACCAGCTGAGCCACGTCCCAGGGCTTCAAGACTTCTTCACTCACGTGTCTAATAATAGGGCTGCAGAGAATTGAACAACTGGAGCTTGAATATGTGGGGCTCTTCAGGCTTTAATATCTATATCTAAGTGTGTTTTCCATGGGTTTTCTCCAGAATGGTGGCTTTAGTGTATATGGACTCCATTCATGCCAGTGCAAGAAAGAAAGAACCAGGCAGTAATAGTGTCACCATCTCTAATTTAGCTTTAGACATCACATAGTTACTTCCACCATACTTTATTGATTGGGGCAGTTGAAGACCTGTCCAGGTTCAAGGGAAGGGAGCTTTGACCTAATGGGAGACTGCCAGCCTCAGCAAAAGAAGAGCATCTACATGTATTAGTGCAACTGTTTTTGAAAAATACAATCTGTCACAACTTCTCTTTTGGTAGCCCATGAGGCTCTTTAATTTGTTCTGTCTGAATAAACATTATAATGAACATAAATAAAGTCAAAAGAGTTTATTAAAGCTAGAAGAGAATGTTAATATAAAATGTATCAAAATCAATATTCAGAATTATCTCTTGGCAGACTTGGACTGTTGAGTTTAAAATAACAAGATGAAGTTTATAAAGGGTCATGTGTGGAAATTTAAAAACAAATCCTAAGAATACACAATAGGGAATTTCCAGCTTGGCAGAAATTCATATAAAAAGAGCTGGGAATTACAGTTAATTATAACCATGGGTGTAATTGCTTATACAAAGAAGAAGCTGATCCATATTTAGTTTGCAGTTATAGTTATACAGTGTTCTTATGATAGAAAGTAAAAACCCAACATCTCCTACATTTTTTTAACCATTCACTCAATACAGATTTATTGAGCTACTATTATATGTTAGGCACTGACCTAGGTGCTGGCCTTAGAGCAATGAAAAAAACCACACAAACCCTACCTGTGTAAAAACTTCATTCTAGTGGAAAGAACAAATGATAAAGCAGACAAAAATGCTAGAGAAAAACATGACAAGAAAAAGAAAGCAAAACTGGTGAATAAATGTGGGGAATGATGGTGTTAAAATTTTAAGGTGAATAGAGAGATCTTTATTCAGAAGGGTTATTTGAGAAAAGAAATGAAGGACGAAAGTGAGCAAACTATGCCTATCTCAGGAAGGAAATGTCCAGAGAGAGAGAATATCTGGGGCAAAGGCCCAGAGGCAGTGACGCCTGAGAGCGAGGAGTCCAGTGTGATTGAAGCACAGTGACCAATCCTCAGAGTAGTAAGAGACAATCAGAGAGGTGATAAAGGGCTGATTTTTTAGGGTGTTGTGGGTAACTCTCAAAAAATGGACTTCACTCTGAGTAAAGAGAAAAGCTAGGGGTAAGTTTGAGCAGGAAAGGGACATGATGAAAGTGGTAATTTAACCAGATCAGTGAGAGTCATCACTGTGTTGAAGGGATGAAGATAGATAGTGAGGAGATATTTTCAATAGTCCATGCAAGAGATAAAGGAGGTTTAAACCAAGATGGTGATGCAAGTCATCTGTGACTTTGATAGAAGTTATTTTAATGGCATAATTGGGACAAAACTTGATTGGGGTGAGTTCAAGAAAAAATGGAAGGAGGCAAATAGAAGACAGCAATTAATAATACTTCAAAGAGCTTTACTATGAAGGGAAGGATAAAATGGATGTAATTGCTAGATAGAGAGAACTATGGTTAGACATGGAAAAATAACAAAATGCTTTCATGCTGTTGGGAAAATATTAGTAAGAAAAAATATTATAAAAGGAAGAGAAGAAGAATTACTGGATTTATGACCTTGAAAATGTGAGGAAAGGATGTGATCTAGAGGACAAATTGAGAGATTGCCCTTAGATGGGAGAATAGGTAGTTCAGACATGCTAATAAGAAAGAAGCCAAGTACTATATTTTGCCATTTATAATGTATACTTTTTTGCCTGGATTTTTTTTTAGGGAAAAATATGGCTGCATATTATACATGGGTAGTACCTGAAATGCCTTGTTGTTGTGTTTTGTAATTATTTGTTACATACAATTTCTTTTATTATAATATATTCAAAAATAAATGCCGAAATTCATTTATAATACAAAAAACAGATATCCAAATAGAAATAAATACAACAAATTAGCCAGGGCTGATTGTTTCTAAAGTCAAGGCCATTATCTGAGAGTGATGATGAGGAGGGAGCAGTGGAAGTTCAGAACAGAGATGAGATGGCAAAAAAAATGGGTTCATAGGAGATTGGGAGAATGAACAAATGAAAATGTGTCATGTAGTTTTAAGTGGTAAAGCACTCTTGAGGTTGAGAGCCATGATATAAGGCCATGGCGTAGTTGTGGAAATATTTCAACAAGTGTGTTGAGTTTGTTGACAAAAATGTAATTATAATTTTTGGTCAAGGAATTTAAGCTTAATTAGAAAGGTTAACCTAAAATTAAAAAGCTGAAATGAGAGACAACAGGCATTTATTTGAGATCAAAAAATTGCGATTCGGTTACCACAGATTCAGACAGAAGCAAAAATAGTGTTTCAATTACAGGGTGAAGGAAGAGGTTTTTATGAGAAAAAGAAAGGAATAATAACATAAAATAAAGAAAAAATTCTTAGAAGTGCTGATGAGATGAGTTACTCTTGCCTATATGTGATTAGTTACTGATTCAATCTTTAGATAGAGAGTCTAACATAATCAGTCCTTGTGGTCAGGATATCCACTTTCTCATTGGCTTTACAAACACTTGTTTATAAGACAATGTTGGCATGGCCCAGTCCAAAGGTCTGGCCCAGTTCAAACAGTCCAGAAGTTCTAAGAATAAGACATGCAAGTCAGTTCTTCTGGAATAGCAGTTCCAACTCCATTTGAAATGGCTCCATTTATGTCATTTTTCACAAGAGAAAAGTGAGAATTTTACATGGTTTTGAGGAGTTAAGAGGTAGTTGTATCTGTTGCTTGGAGTTCTTGGTGGGGTCTAGAAACTATTGCAGATGGTCTATCAGAGGGAGTAACAAGGCAGGTTAGAAGGGGTGGTAGTGGTAGCGTGAGATGTTTGGTACTGAGATGATGAAGGGGCTGCAGTTATTGGCAACGACAATGCCTAGAGTATGGAAATTCAAAGTGAGGTAGGATGACGGACAAGAGCATGGCAAGAGAGATCAAGGAATGGAGCTGCCAACTAATTAACACTGGAGAGTTTGGCAGTGTTTCCTAGAGCTAAAATAGCAAGAAATGTGGGCAGGGAGCTGGAGTCAACAGATAATTGCAACAAGGCAGCAAGTGAAATAAAGTGCTAATGTGTGAGTCAGTTTGAGGGGTAGTGTTGAGAGGGGAATTAGGGAGATTTGGAGATGGCAGTGAGAAATAAACAGGACATACACTCATCTTCAGACAAAGTGGTAGCAACAGTGTGAGAGAGAAGACAACCACCAGTTGAGTTGCTAGGGAGGCAGGGTACTAAGGTTTCCCTTAGAGTGAGAAGTGAAGGGAACATTCTCAGGAGACTGTGAGATTTGGGGGGATTTTATTCATGAGTATGGTCACAATGGAATGTTTAGGAGGGTCAGCCATGGGGTCAAAAAATGTAAGGTACAGAGTCCTATGAGAAATAAGGCATTACCCAGGAGACCTGGGATTCTTAAAGTGACTGATGTTTATAGGGGATAAAGGATGTAGTGAGATTAGTTCTCATACATCTAAGGGAGAGAGTGGTCTCCAGACTATGAAAGTTTTAGGGAGGAAAAGCTGAAGGCTCTTGCAAATAATGTGCAGACTTCCCTATCTGGAGTTCTCTGTTCAACTCCTCATGCTGTTTTAAGAGACTATCCAGAGATTAACTAGAATCCATTGAGATGAACAGGTCCAGAGAAGGGAGAGTACAAGGGAATTCCATTGGCAAAGTTAATAGAAGAAACTGGGGAGGTTTCATAAGGTCTTTGGGAGAAATGGAAACTGTGTAAGTGTTGTCAGTGGGAATTAGGTCCTTCTACGGGACCACAGGGAAAGCATTCGAAGGACCTATGCACAGGAGACTGTAGTGTGGAAAGGTTTATTCGGGTGGGGATAGAAGCTGACCCCTGGGTTTCAAGTGTCCCCTTTCTGTACTTCTTGCCATGGAAAAAGTCAAATCTTGTTTTCAGTAGGGCCAGAATGAAGGTCACTGCCCAGAGTTTGTGCTCCATATTAAATAAAGTACAGTCCATTCCAGCATCCAACTAGCTTAGTATGTGTTTCCAACTTCAGTCCATTGCTATGCTTCAGTATCCAGACCCTGCTAAGCAGTCTCAGTCCTGATCCAGGTAGCTTAGCTTGCTCCCAGCTGCTCCAGTGGCAAAGACCACATGGTTCCCAGCCATTCAGCTGATAAACACACATGGCTATGGAGAGAAAGTGTGCAAGCACATGAGGTAGAGTGTTCTGGGTGCGCAAGAGAGAATTTAGTCCTTTTGGAGACAACGCCATCTGCTGCAGGTCTGGTAGCTTCTAGAACCACATGGTCACATGCTCCCAAGCAAGAGAGAATGTGAACAAACTGGTGAATGCATCAGTAGGTGGGGGAGTGGAGAGAGAGTGAGAGAGAAATTGTTTGTTCCCCTGGCATTATATTCGCTTGGGTTTGGGATGGGGCAGGTGCTCTCCAAAGACAACTAGTGCTTATCAGTGAACTGTTACCAGTATGTGATGCGGAGAGTATAAAACTTAAGAGTGGGTACTTAGAAATTTTTATTAGTAATTTTTCTATGTTGTGTTTACTCCCCTTTTGAAATGTGATTTTAACTGTTCACTCAAATAAAAAATATGGGCTTGTGTTTTATATATTTTTCATTACATTTTTCTAGTATTTTATTTTTATTGTATTTTGTAAAAACATTAATTCTCAATGGAAAGAAATGTAAAAAAACAAACAAACAAACAGATCTGTCACCATAGATAGCTAAAGGGTTTGCATTAACCTAAAGTATTACAGGAGGCATTTCCCTTCAAGAAAATCTTCAGAGAGAGCTCAGGCAGCTCTTGCCATTCACAGTGGGGGAGCAAATGAAGATCTGGAGTGGAGACCTGGCTCTATCCTTACTAAGAGCAAGTCACTTACTTTACTGAACCTGGATCTCCTCTTCTGCAAAAGAGGAATGATACCATTTTTACTTATTCTGTACAGCCTAAGACTCAAGAGACATAATCCATGGGGAAGATCTCTGGAAACCAATCATAATGTATATTTAGTAACTCCCCCCCCTTCTCCACATGGGATATGTTCCAAGGCCCCCAGTGGTTGCCTAAAACCCAGTGGTTTATGGGTAGCAATAAACCCTATGTTACTATTTTTTTTCCTGTACACATACCTTTTTACTTGAAAGAAGCACTTTACAACTTCTCTTTGACATATTTAAATTGTCAGCATAACTACTCCTGTATTTTGGGGCCTTTGATAGTGCAACAGTTGAGTTGATAACCAAGACAGTTTTTAAGTGACTAACAGATAGATAGTGTATACAGCTTGGATGCACTGGAGAAAAAGATGATTCACATCCTGGGCAGGACAGAATAAGACAGTGAAAAATTTTACCGTGTTACTAAAAAATGGCATGCGATTTAAAACTTATGAATTGTTCATTACTGAAATTTTCCATATAATATTTTGAGACTATGGCTAACTGCAGATAACTGAAATCTTGGAAAATGAAAACATGGATAAGAGGGAACTACTGTACAAGGAAGTTTTAGGGTGGTAGTTGTCATTATTATGCATGGAGAATTCCTGCATGGGAAATAATCTGGACAAATAGAAATTGTAAATTACATGCAGGCAAGTTCCGGAATTGTTATAGCATAATCATGTTGGAAATCACATTTTAAAAATTAATAAAATTGAAATATATATATATACATACACACATGTGTATATATATTTATATATGTATTTTATGTAAAATATATATTTACATATAAATATATAAATAAATACACACACACACACACACACATACACTGATCCCTAGGTTCCACTCCCAGATATTCTGTCTCAGTAGGTCTAAAGTACATCCTACTATTCTGTATTTTTATTTAACAGGCTTCCAGGTAATAATTATATACAGTTAGATTTGAGAAACACTGACTAGGTTATTTCTAAAATCTTTTTCTCTTGTTTGGTGATCAAATGTTAATGAAAAGTAATGTTTTTTCCAGCTATCTGGCATTTGTTGAGAAAGATTTATACTGTGCAATGAGAGTATAATTTTAGGTATCAGAAAGCCTGTGGGTGATGTGGGGGAACAAGAAGAGTTAGTCATAATCTACTCAGCCTATTTATAAATTCAATTCAGCAGTAGAGGAGGAAGATGGCAGCGAGAAAGGTGGGAGCACGGTCCACTTCCCCTTAGCACCAGTGAAACGCCTAGCTGATCTGAGGAACAGAGCGAACAGCCGACGGTATTCTAGCATATATGAAGATCGGACACCAAAAATTGTAGAGGACATTGAAAGATCAGATGGTAGGAGGAGTGCTTAAGGACAATGAGATCCCTGGGACCAGCACAGGGACCAGGGCAGCTAAAGCCCAGGGCCAGGGCACAGGGTCTGCTGCAGGATTCTTGGGAGAGAGACAGCCTGGGCTGTGTGAGAGGCCAGGTGCTTGTTTGGACCAGGGGGGCTTGAATAGGAGGAATTTCTCAAAAAGAAAAAGAGAAAATAGAGACACTCAGTGGCTATTTAGCAAATTCTCTGTAGCAGCTGTGGACACTTGCCCACCCACCCCCTCAGCCCCTGGAATGTGAACACCAGATAAGCAGCCCTAGCACACACCTGAAGCCCCATTGGTGTGCACCCAGATCAGTGCCCCAGCTGCCTGCAAGCACAGGCCCAAAGCCCCCAGGTGGGTGCGTACACCTATCAGAGCCCTGGGTGCTCACACTTGAAAACCCGGTTGGGTGAGCACCTGGGTCAAAGGCCTGGGCGCCAACACCTGAAACACCAGGTGGGTGTGCACTCTAATCAGGGGCTTACCTGCCCGGGCGCACAGGCCCAAAGCTTGGGATCTGTGCACAAACTGATCAACATCCTGGCTGCCTGTGGGAAGTACTGGGGACTGAACACTTCCCAACTAGCCCAAACACACAGATACCTGTAGGGCCTACTCGCTCTCTAGGAAGAAGGCAGAACGCCCAGCAGAGGGAAGCTGCAGGGCTAGGGGAGACTGCAGTTCCCGAAAAGACTTGACTCAGTAGGGGGCTGAACTACCCTGAAGGAGCACCGAGAGCACCTACCAGCTAGGACAGCAAAGAGCAAGAAGGTGGAGTGTGAGTTGCCCCTAATTGGTGCACCTCAAGGACAGCATAACTGATGGACTAAAGGCCTAGGGGGGAGCAGAAGGACCCTGAGGAACTGGACTAGAGGCTAGACAACAGTGAAGAGTGTGGCTCAGGAAGGGAGAAAAGTGAAACCAATCCCTCCACCCACCCTCTCTGTTTCACAGACTGGAAGGAAGACCAGCGGAACTGACCTGACCCGTTTAAAGCCAGAAGAAGACTTTTTTTTTTTCCTTCTTTTCTCTCCTTCTTCCTTTCTGTCCTTCTTTCTTTTTTTATTCCTTCTTCCTCCCTTCCTTTACCTTTTTATTCCTTCTTCCTGCCTTCTTTTATTTATTTTTTTATTTTAACTTTTGTTAAAATTTCTTCTTTTCTTTCCTCTGAACTTTTTAAATTCCTTCTTCCTTCCTTCCTTCCTTTCCTTTTCTATTCCTTTCTCCTTCCTTCCCTTTTCCTTTCTTTTTTTTTTCTCCTTTTCCCACAGGTGAGACAATAAAACCTCGAGCTCTGAAAAGACCAGAGTTAGACCCAAACAGGGGTCATCCTAATAACCAAGACAGTGAGACAAATTTCACTTTGCTACTCCAGAGAACTTGCAAGGTGGGAGCGGTGAACACCAGTACACCTGCTGGAAGAGGAAACCCACCAACACAGGAACCACCAACAGATAACAATGGAAGAAGTTGAAGAAGGGAGTGGAAGCCACACTAAGCTCAATCCAGGACTCATCTGGAATACAACTAAATAGTGGAGAAATTACTCAGAACAAACAACTGAACAGGAGCGAGAGAGAAGCCTTAAAACCTTGTACACACAGAAGAATCAGCTTCAACACAAACTGTCCACATCTGCACAACAGAATATAAGACGTGGTGGATGGAGTGACCCTCAATTAACCAGCTTGAGGGAAGGACCCACCAAAGAAGGACCCAACAACAAACAAACACCAAAGACATACAGAGAGCCAACATAAATGACAGCCCAAGACCAGCAAGCTCAGGAGATTAAGGAGACGGCACCACTGAATCCCACTGGCATTCGACCATAGAAGTTCATACCATAAACCCAGGGAGTCGGAACAGATCAATTTAAGAAGCAGAGGCTAACAAGAAGAGTCTCACAAACAATGGGAAGACAAAGAAACAATCCCCAAATGAAAGGAAAGGAGGAAGCCTCAGAAAGAATGCCAAATGAAATAGAGGCAAGTCAACTATCAGATACTGAGCTCAAAGCAATGGTTATCAGGAAGCTCACTGAGCTCACAGAGAATTACCAGAAACTACAGGGAAACTACAATTAACTCCCTGAAAACTATATCGACATGAAAAAGGAAATAGAAACCATCAACAAAGGCCAAGACAAAATGAAGAATACAATTTCTGAACTGAGGAACAGTGGAAGGAATCAACAGCAGACCTGATGAAGCAGAGGATCAGATCAGCGAGCTGGAGGACAAAGTAGAAAAAAACACCCAGAAAGAGCAAGAAAAGGAAAAGAGGCTCAGAAAGAATGAAGAGGGATTAAGGGAAATGCAGGACAACATGAAACGTAAATATACGTATAATAGGGATACCAGAAGGAGAAGAAGAGCAAGGGATAGAAAACCTGTTTGAAAAAGTAATGATGGAAAATTTCCCTAATCTGATGAGAGAAAAAGTCACACAAATCCAGGAATCACAGAGAGTCCCAATCAAGAGGAACCCAAAGAGGCCCACTGCAAGACACATCATAATTAAAATGGCAAAATTCCAAGACAAAGAGAGGATCTTAAAGGCAGCAAGGGAGAAACAAGAAGTAACATACAAGGGAACCCCAATAAGGTTAGCAGCTGACTTCTCAATGGAAATGCTCCAAGCCAGAAGAGAATGGCAAAAAAAATATTCCAAGTAATGAGAACCAGAGGCCTGCAACCAAGGCTAATTTACCCAGCAAGGCTCTCAATCAAGATAGGAGGCCAAATAGAGAGCTTCCCAGACAAAAGAAGTCTAAAAGAATACACCTCCACCAAACCAGCTCTGCAAGAGATGCTAAAGGGAATGATTTAAGGAAAGGAAGGAAAAGAGAAAGAGAGAGGAACACAGGCATGAAAAAATGGCAATGAATAACTACCTATCGATAATAACCTTAAATGTAAATGGATTAAATGCTCCAATCAAAAGACATAGAATAGCTGAATGGATAAGAAAGCATGACCCACACATATGCTGCCTGCAAGAGACCCACCTCAGGACAAAAGACCTACACACACTGAAAGAGAAGGACTGGAAACAAATTTTCCAAGCAAACAGACAGGGAAAAAAGCCGGGGTAGCAATACTCATATCAGACAAAGTAGACTTCAAAAGAAGGGCCATAAAGAGAGATTCAGAAGGTCACTTCATAATATTCAAAGGAAGAATCCACCAAGAAGACATAAACATTGTAAATATATATGCACCCAACCTAGGCGAACCCAAATACATAAAGAAAGTCTTGGAGGACTTCAAGAAAGATATTGACAGCAACACAATTATAGTAGGGGATTTTAACACCCGACTGTCAAAAATGGACAGGTCTTCCAAACAAAATATCAACAAGGATATTGTGTCACTGAACAATACCCTAGATGAAATGGACTTAACTGATATATATAGAGAGCTTTTCATGCCAAAGAAGCAAAATACACACTCTTTTCATGTGTACGTGGAACATTTTCAAAGATAGGCCACATGATAGGGCACAAAGCAAGCCTCAACAAATTCAAGAAAGTTGAAATCATATCAAGCATATTCTCTGACCACAAGGGACTGAAACTAGAAACCAACCCCGAAGGAAAAAACCCAAAACACTCAAAATCATGGAGACTGAATAGCATGCTTTTAAACAGTGAATGGGTGAAGAATGAGATTAGGGAGGAAATCAAAAAGTATCTGGAAAGAAACAAAAACAAACTCACAACAACCCAAAACCTATGGGGAACAAAGCAAAGGCAGTACTCAGAGGGAAGTTCATAGCAATACAGGCCTACCTTAAAAAGATAGAAACATTTCAAACAAACAACCTAACCCTACGCTTACAAGAACTCGAGGAACAACAACCAAGAAAGCCCAGAGCAAGTAGAAGGAAGGAAATAATTGTCAAGATCAGAGCAGAGTTAAATGACATGGAGACTAAAAGCACAATTCTAAGGATCAATGAATCCAGGAGCTGGTTCTTTGAAAAGATAAACAAAATTGACAAGCCTTTAAGCAGGCTCATCAAGAAAAAAAGAGAGAGGATCCAAATAGACACAATTAGAAATGAAAGAGGAGAGATTACAACTGATACCACAGAAATACAAAGGATTGTAAGAAATTACTATGAAGAACTGTATGCCAAGAGATTTGAAAACCTAGGTGAAATGGACACATTTCTAGAAAAATATAATCTTCCAAAACTGAATGAAGAAGAAGCAGAAAACCTGAACAGACCAATAACAGCAGACGAAATTGAAGCAGTCATCAAAAAACTCCCAACACACAAAAGCCCTGGACCAGATGGTTTCACAGGAGAATTCTACAAAGCATTTAAGGAAGAGCTAACCCCTATCCTTCAGACTATTCGAAAAAATCCAACATGATGGAAGACTCCCAAACTCCTTTTATGAAGCCAGCATCATCCTAATCCCAAAACCAGATAAAGACACAACGAAGAAAGAAAACTTCAGGCCAATAACGCTGATGATGAACATAGATGCTAAAATTCTCAACAAAATATTGGCAAACCGCCTCCAGCAATACATTAAAAAGATCATACACCATGACCAAGTGGGATTCATCCCAGGGATGCAAGGATGGTACAACATTTGCAAATCAATAAGCATAATACATCGGATAACCAACAGCAAAGACAAAAATCACATGATCATATCAGTAGATGAGGAAAAAGCATTTGATAAGGTACAGCACCCATTTCTGATAAAAACACTCAGCAAAGTGGGAATAGAGGGAGCATTCCTCAACATAATAAAGGCCATATATGACAGACCCACAGCCAACATCATACTCAATGACAAAAACTTAGAGCTTTCCCACTAAGATCAGGAACAAGACAAGGATGCCCTCTCTCACCACTCCTATTTAACATAGTATTGGAATTCCTAGCCACAGCAATCAGACAAGAAAAAGAAATCAAAGGCATACAAATTGGAAAGGAGGAAATGAAACTGTCACTGTTTGCAGATGACATGATACTGTACATGGAAAATCCTATAGACTCCACCAAAAACTACTCGACCTAATAAATGAATTTGGCAAAACAGCTGCTGGATACAAAGTCAATACTCAGAAATCAAAGGCATTCCTGTACACCAACAATGAAACAGCAGAAACAGAAATCAGGAAAAAAAAATCCCATTTGATATAGCAACAAGAAAAATAAAGTACCTAGGAATAAACCTAACCAAGGAGGTAAAAGACCTGTACTCAGAAACTACACAACGCTGAAGAAAGAAATTAAGGAAGACACAAACAAATGGAAGCATGTACCATGCTCATGGAATGGAAGAATTAACATCATCAAATTGGCCATACTACCCAAAGGGATTTATAGATTCAATGCAATCCCTATTAGAGTACCCATGACATATTTCACAGATATAAAACAAACATTTCAGAAATTCATATGAAACCATAAACGACCCCGAATAGCTGCAGCAATTTTGAGAAAGAAGAACAAAGCAGGAGGGAAAACAATACCTGATATCAGACTGTAGTACAAGGCCACTGTAATCAAAACAGCCTGGTTCTGGCATGAAAACAGGCACATAGACCAATGGAACAGAACAGAGAGTCCAAAAATAAACCCACATCTTTACGGTCAATTAATATTTGACAAAGGAGGCAGGAGCATAAAATGGAGCAATAATAGCCTCTTCAACAAATGGTGTTGGGAGATCTGGACAGCTACGTCCAAAAAAATGAAACTCGATCACCAACCTACGCCATACACAAAAATAAATTCAAGGTGGATAAAAGACTTAAATATAAGTCGTAACACCATAAAAGTCCTAAAGGAAAACATTGGCGGGAACATCTCAGACATTCCAAGCAGCAACATCCTCACAGACACATCCCCTAAAGCAAGGGACATAAAGGAAAGAATAAACAAATGGGACCTCATCAAAATAAAGAGCTTCTGCATGGCTAAAGAAAACAGCATTAAAATAAATTAAATAAAAAGAGAACCAACAGTATGGGAAAACGTATTTGCCAATGATACCTCAGACAAAGGCCTGATCTCCAAAATATAGAAAGAGCTCACACGACTCCACTCCAGGAAGACAAACAACCCAATTACAAAATGGGCAAAGGACTTGAACAGACACCTCTCCAAGGAAGACATACAGAGTGCCCAGAGACATATGAAAAGATGCTCAGCACCTCTAGCCATCAGAGAGATGCAAATTAAAACCACAATGAGGTACCATCTCACACCAGTCAGAGTGGCCAACAGAAACAAATCCACAAACAAATGTTGGAGAGGATGGGGAGAAAAGGGAACCCGTGTACATTGCAGGTGGGAATGCAGACTGGTGAGGCCACTGTGGAAAACAGTATGGGATTTCCTCAGAAAACTAAAAACGGAACTGCCTTTTTACCCAGCAATACCGCTGATGGGACTACTCCCTAAGAACCCTGAAACACCAATCCAAAAGAACCTATGCACCCCAATGTTCATAGCTGCACAATTTACAATAGCCAAGTACTGGAAGCAACCTAAGTGTCCATCAGCAAACGAGTGGATCCAAAAGCTATGGTACATTTACACAGTGGAATTCTATGCAGCAGAGAGAAAGAAGTAGCTTATACCCTTTGCAACAGCATGGATGAAACTGGAGAGCATTATGCTGAGTGAAATAAGCCAGGAGGTGAGGGACAAATACCATATGATCTCACCTTTAACTGGAACATAATCAACAGAAGAAAAAAGCAAACAAAATATAACCAGAGACATTGAAGTTAAGAACAATCTAACAATAGCCAGGGGGGAGTGGGGTGGGGACAGTGGGAAGAGGGGATTATAGGAACTACTATAAAGGACACATGGACAAAATCAAGGGGGAGGGTGGAGGTGGGGGAGGGAGGTGGGTTCAGCTGGGGTGGGGTGGAAGGATGGGGAGAAAACGCATACAACTCTAATTGAATAACAATAAAAATTTTTTTATAAAAAGAAAAAAAAAGACTTTACCGCAGGGCAGACAGGATTTAATAAAAGGGGGCAAAAAAGAAAACCCAGAGTTAAACTCACTGTACATCACACTCAGACCTTCTAGGTGATGATTCCTAAAGTCAAATTTCAAAACTTTAACTTTTGTTAAGCAACCTAAGGTCATTAATAAAAGCTCCTTATCTACATTCTCTATAAAATTCACAGTGATGGTTCTCAAACATCAGCATATACATAATTTATGAAGACAGTTTAGACAAAAATGTAGATTTCTTGGAGGTGTTGGTAGTATGGAGCATTCTGATTCATTCCTGGAGATTCTGCTGGGGGTCAACCTTGAAAGTTTCCTTCTTTTCTCATAGCAAAATTTACCCTTTTTGAACATCATTGTCTTTGGAATCTCTCATCTTTGGTCATTATGTTTTGGTATTTCTACACCCATCAGTTTACACATAGACAATCTGAACTTAATCATCTAGCACTCTTGCTAAGAACTGAATGACTGGCAATACAAAGGAATAAATCTCACCAGTATTTTATTAAGTGAAATATATTCTAGACACAAAAGAGCTCATATTACATGGTTCCACTTATAGGAAGTTCAAAGACAGGCAAAGTTAAAAAATGATGACAGACGGTAGAAGAGTGGTTGCCTCTGACTAGAAAGGAACACCAGGGAGTCCCGTAGGGTGTCAGAAAGTATCTATATATTGATCCTCATAACAATTATGTGGGTTGTATACATACATAAAATACCATGGAACTGTACACTTAATATTCCCACCTAATCTTACTTTATTGTATGTACACTATATTCCAATGGAATTACACACACCCACACCAAGGGAACCCAGACAAGTGAAGAGTAAACAGCCCTGCAATTTTCAGGCCAATTAGAAAGCCACCCTGCTGAATTGATTTTTTAAAAAAATTTTATTGTTATTCAATTACAGTTGTCTGCATTTTCTCCCCATCCCTCCACCCCACCCCAGCTGAACCCACCTCCCTCCCCCTCCTCCACCCTCCCCCTTGATTTTACCCATGTGTCCTTTATAGTAGTTCCTGTAATCCCCTCTTCCCACTGTCCCCACCCCACTCCCCCCTGGCTATTGTTAGATTGTTCTTAACTTCAATGTCTCTGGTTATATTTTGTTTGCTTTTTTCTTCTGTTGATTATGTTCCAGTTAAAGGTGAGATCATATGGTATTTGTCCCTCACCGCCTGGCTTATTTCACTCAGCATAATGCTCACCAGTTCCATCCATGCTGTTGCAAAGGGCATAAGTTCCTTCTTTCTCTCTGCTGTGTAGAATTCCACTGTGTAAATGTACCATAGCTTTTGGATCCACTCGTTTGCTGATGGACACTTAGGTTGCTTCCAGTACTTGGCTATTGTAAATTGTGCAGCTATGAACATTGGGGTGCATAGGTTCTTTTGGATTGGTGTTTCAGGGTTCTTAGGGAGTAGTCCCATCAGCGGTATTGCTGGGTAAAAAGGCAGTTCCGTTTTTAGTTTTCTGAGGAAATCCCATACTGTTTTCCACAGTGGCCTCACCAGTCTGCATTCCCACCTGCAATGTACACGGGTTCCCTTTTCTCCCCATCCTCTCCAACATTTGTTTGTGGATTTGTTTCTGTTGGCCACTCTGACTGGTGTGAGATGGTACCTCATTGTGGTTTTAATTTGCATCTCTCTGATGGCTAGAGGTGCTGAGCATCTTTTCATATGTCTCTGGGCACTCTGTATGTCTTCCTTGGAGAGGTGTCTGTTCAAGTCCTTTGCCCATTTTGTAATTGGGTTGTTTGTCTTCCTGGAGTGGAGTCGTGTGAGCTCTTTCTATATTTTGGAGATCAGGCCTTTGTCTGAGGTATCATTGGCAAATACGTTTTCCCATACTGTTGGTTCTCTTTTTATTTAATTTATTTTAATGCTGTTTTCTTTAGCCATGCAGAAGCTCTTTATTTTGATGAGGTCCCATTTGTTTATTCTTTCCTTTATGTCCCTTGCTTTAGGGGATGTGTCTGTGAGGATGTTGCTGCTTGGAATGTCTGAGATGTTCCCGCCAATGTTTTCCTTTAGGACTTTTATGGTGTTACGACTTATATTTAAGTCTTTTATCCACCTTGAATTTATTTTTGTGTATGGCGTAGGTTGGTGATCGAGTTTCATTTTTTTGGACGTAGCTGTCCAGATCTCCCAACACCATTTGTTGAAGAGGCTATTATTGCTCCATTTTATGCTCCTGCCTCCTTTGTCAAATATTAATTGACCGTAAAGATGTGGGTTTATTTTTGGACTCTCTGTTCTGTTCCATTGGTCTATGTGCCTGTTTTCATGCCAGAACCAGGCTGTTTTGATTACAGTGGCCTTGTACTACAGTCTGATATCAGGTATTGTTTTCCCTCCTGCTTTGTTCTTCTTTCTCAAAATTGCTGCAGCTATTCGGGGTCGTTTATGGTTTCATATGAATTTCTGAAATGTTTGTTTTATATCTGTGAAATATGTCATGGGTACTCTAATAGGGATTGCATTGAATCTATAAATCCCTTTGGGTAGTATGGCCAATTTGATGATGTTAATTCTTCCATTCCATGAGCATGGTACATGCTTCCATTTGTTTGTGTCTTCCTTAATTTCTTTCTTCAGCGTTGTGTAGTTTCTGAGTACAGGTCTTTTACCTCCTTGGTTAGGTTTATTCCTAGGTACTTTATTTTTCTTGTTGCTATATCAAATGGGATTTTTTTTTCCTGATTTCTGTTTCTGCTGTTTCATTGTTGGTGTACAGGAATGCCTTTGATTTCTGAGTATTGACTTTGTATCCAGCAGCTGTTTTGCCAAATTCATTTATTAGGTCGAGTAGTTTTTGGTGGAGTCTATAGGATTTTCCATGTACAGTATCATGTCATCTGCAAACAGTGACAGTTTCATTTCCTCCTTTCCAATTTGTATGCCTTTGATTTCTTTTTCTTGTCTGATTGCTGTGGCTAGGAATTCCAATACTATGTTAAATAGGAGTGGTGAGAGAGGGCATCCTTGTCTTGTTCCTGATCTTAGTGGGAAAGCTCTAAGTTTTTGTCATTGAGTATGATGTTGGCTGTGGGTCTGTCATATATGGCCTTTATTATGTTGAGGAATGCTCCCTCTATTCCCACTTTGCTGAGTGTTTTTATCAGAAATGGGTGCTGTACCTTATCAAATGCTTTTTCCTCATCTACTGATATGATCATGTGATTTTTGTCTTTGCTGTTGGTTATCCGATGTATTATGCTTATTGATTTGCAAATGTTGTACCATCCTTGCATCCCTGGGATGAATCCCACTTGGTCATGGTGTATGATCTTTTTAATGTATTGCTGGAGGCGGTTTGCCAATATTTTGTTGAGAATTTTAGCATCTATGTTCATCATCAGCGTTATTGGCCTGAAGTTTTCTTTCTTCGTTGTGTCTTTATCTGGTTTTGGGATTAGGATGATGCTGGCTTCATAAAAGGAGTTTGGGAGTCTTCCATCATGTTGGATTTTTTCGAATAGTCTGAAGGATAGGGGTTAGCTCTTCCTTAAATGCTTTGTAGAATTCTCCTGTGAAACCATCTGGTCCAGGGCTTTTGTGTGTTGGGAGTTTTTTGATGACTGCTTCAATTTCGTCTGCTGTTATTGGTCTGTTCAGGTTTTCTGCTTCTTCTTCATTCAGTTTTGGAAGATTATATTTTTCTAGAAATGTGTCCATTTCACCTAGGTTTTCAAATCTCTTGGCATACAGTTCTTCATAGTAATTTCTTACAATCCTTTGTATTTCTGTGGTATCAGTTGTAATCTCTCCTCTTTCATTTCTAATTGTGTCTATTTGGATCCTCTCTCTTTTTTTCTTGATGAGCCTGCTTAAAGGCTTGTCAATTTTGTTTATCTTTTCAAAGAACCAGCTCCTGGATTCATTGATCCTTAGAATTGTGCTTTTAGTCTCCATGTCATTTAACTCTGCTCTGATCTTGACAATTATTTCCTTCCTTCTACTTGCTCTGGGCTTTCTTGGTTGTTGTTCCTCGAGTTCTTGTAAGCGTAGGGTTAGGTTGTTTGTTTGAAATGTTTCTATCTTTTTAAGGTAGGCCTGTATTGCTATGAACTTCCCTCTGAGTACTGCCTTTGCTTTGTTCCCCATAGGTTTTGGGTTGTTGTGAGTTTGTTTTTGTTTCTTTCCAGATACTTTTTGATTTCCTCCCTAATCTCATTCTTCACCCATTCACTGTTTAAAAGCATGCTATTCAGTCTCCATGATTTTGAGTGTTTTGGGTTTTTTCCTTCGGGGTTGGTTTCTAGTTTCAGTCCCTTGTGGTCAGAGAATATGCTTGATATGATTTCAACTTTCTTGAATTTGTTGAGGCTTGCTTTGTGCCCTATCATGTGGCCTATCTTTGAAAATGTTCCACGTACACATGAAAAGAGTGTGTATTTTGCTTCTTTGGCATGAAAAGCTCTCTATATATATCAGTTAAGTCCATTTCATCTAGGGTATTGTTCAGTGACACAATATCCTTGTTGATATTTTGTTTGGAAGACCTGTCCATTTTTGACAGTCGGGTGTTAAAATCCCCTACTATAATTGTGTTGCTGTCAATATCTTTCTTGAAGTCCTCCAAGACTTTCTTTATGTATTTGGGTTCGCCTAGGTTGGGTGCATATATATTTACAATGTTTATGTCTTCTTGGTGGATTCTTCCTTTGAATATTATGAAGTGACCTTCTGAATCTCTCTTTATGGCCCTTCTTTTGAAGTCTACTTTGTCTGATATGAGTATTGCTACCCCGGCTTTTTTCCCTGTCTGTTTGCTTGGAAAATTTGTTTCCAGTCCTTCTCTTTCAGTGTGTGTAGGTCTTTTGTCCTGAGGTGGGTCTCTTGCAGGCAGCATATGTGTGGGTCATGCTTTCTTATCCATTCAGCTATTCTATGTCTTTTGATTGGAGCATTTAATCCATTTACATTTAAGGTTATTATCGATAGGTAGTTATTCATTGCCATTTTTTCATGCCTGTGTTCCTCTCTCTTTCTCTTTTCCTTCCTTTCCTTAAATCATTCCCTTTAGCATCTCTTGCAGAGCTGGTTTGGTGGAGGTGTATTCTTTTAGACTTCTTTTGTCTGGGAAGCTCTCTATTTGGCCTCCTATCTTGATTGAGAGCCTTGCTGGGTAAATTAGCCTTGGTTGCAGGCCTCTGGTTCTCATTACTTGGAATATTTTTTTTGCCATTCTCTTCTGGCTTGGAGCATTTCCATTGAGAAGTCAGCTGCTAACCTTATTGGGGTTCCCTTGTATGTTACTTCTTGTTTCTCCCTTGCTGCCTTTAAGATCCTCTCTTTGTCTTGGAATTTTGCCATTTTAATTATGATGTGTCTTGCAGTGGGCCTCTTTGGGTTCCTCTTGATTGGGACTCTCTGTGATTCCTGGATTTGTGTGACTTTTTCTCTCATCAGATTAGGGAAATTTTCCATCATTACTTTTTCAAACAGGTTTTCTATCCCTTGCTCTTCTTCTCCTTCTGGTATCCCTATTATACGTATATTTACATTTCATGTTGTCCTGCATTTCCCTTAATCCCTCTTCATTCTTTCTGAGCCTCTTTTCCTTTTCTTGCTCTTTCTGGGTGTTTTTTTCTACTTTGTCCTCCAGCTCGCTGATCTGATCCTCTGTTTCATCAGGTCTGCTGTTGATTCCTTCCACTGTTCCTCAGTTCAGAAATTGTATTCTTCATTTTGTCTTGGCCTTTGTTGATGGTTTCTATTTCCTTTTTCATGTCGATATAGTTTTCAGGGAGTTAATTGTAGTTTCCCTGTAGTTTCTGGTAATTCTCTGTGAGCTCAGTGAGCTTCCTGATAACCATTGCTTTGAGCTCAGTATCTGATAGTTGACTTGCCTCTATTTCATTTGGCATTCTTTCTGAGGCTTCCTCCTTTCCTTTCATTTGGGGATTGTTTCTTTGTCTTCCCATTGTTTGTGAGACTCTTCTTGTTAGCCTCTGCTTCTTAAATTGATCTGTTCCGACTCCCTGGGTTTATGGTATGAACTTCTATGGTCGAATGCCAGTGGGATTCAGTGGTGCCGTCTCCTTAATCTCCTGAGCTTGCTGGTCTTGGGCTGTCATTTATGTTGGCTCTCTGTATGTCTTTGGTGTTTGTTTGTTGTTGGGTCCTTCTTTGGTGGGTCCTTCCCTCAAGCTGGTTAATTGAGGGTCACTCCATCCACCACGTCTTATATTCTGTTGTGCAGATGTGGACAGTTTGTGTTGAAGCTGATTCTTCTGTGTGTACAAGGTTTTAAGGCTTCTCTCTCGCTCCTGTTCAGTTGTTTGTTCTGAGTAATTTCTCCACTATTTAGTTGTATTCCAGATGAGTCCTGGATTGAGCTTAGTGTGGCTTCCACTCCCTTCTTCAACTTCTTCCATTGTTATCTGTTGGTGGTTCCTGTGTTGGTGGGTTTCCTCTTCCAGCAGGTGTACTGGTGTTCACCGCTCCCACCTTGCAAGTTCTCTGGAGTAGCAAAGTGAAATTTGTCTCACTGTCTTGGTTATTAGGATGACCCCTGTTTGGGTCTAACTCTGGTCTTTTCAGAGCTCGAGGTTTTATTGTCTCACCTGTGGGAAAAGGAGAAAAAAAAAAGAAAGGAAAAGGGAAGGAAGGAGAAAGGAATAGAAAAGGAAAGGAAGGAAGGAAGGAAGAAGGAATTTAAAAAGTTCAGAGGAAAGAAAAGAAGAAATTTTAACAAAAGTTAAAATAAAAAAATAAATAAAAGAAGGCAGGAAGAAGGAATAAAAAGGTAAAGGAAGGGAGGAAGAAGGAATAAAAAAAGAAAGAAGGACAGAAAGGAAGAAGGAGAGAAAAGAAGGAAAAAAAAAAAGTCTTCTTCTGGCTTTAAACGGGTCAGGTCAGTTCCGCTGGTCTTCCTTCCAGTCTGTGAAACAGAGAGGGTGGGTGGAGGGATTGGTTTCACTTTTCTCCCTTCCTGAGCCACACTCTTCACTGTTGTCTAGCCTCTAGTCCAGTTCCTCAGGGTCCTTCTGCTCCCCCCTAGGCCTTTAGTCCATCAGTTATGCTGTCCTTGAGGTGCACCAATTAGGGGCAACTCACACTCCACCTTCTTGCTCTTTGCTGTCCTAGCTGGTAGGTGCTCTCGGTGCTCCTTCAGGGTAGTTCAGCCCCCTACTGAGTCAAGTCTTTTCGGGAACTGCAGTCTCCCCTAGCCCTGCAGCTTCCCTCTGCTGGGCGTTCTGCCTTCTTCCTAGAGAGCGAGTAGGCCCTACAGGTATCTGTGTGTTTGGGCTAGTTGGGAGGTGTTCAGTCCCCAGTACTTCCCACAGGCAGCCAGGATGTTGATCAGTTTGTGCACAGATCCCAAGCTTTGGGCCTGTGCGCCCGGGCAGGTAAGCCCCTGATTAGAGTGCACACCCACCTGGTGTTTCAGGTGTTGGCGCCCAGGCCTTTGACCCAGGTGCTCACCCAACCGGGTTTTCAAGTGTGAGCACCCAGGGCTCTGATAGGTGTACGCACCCACCTGGGGGCTTTGGGCCTGTGCTTGCAGGCAGCTGGGGCACTGATCTGGGTGCACACCAATGGGGCTTCAGGTGTGTGCTAGGGCTGCTTATCTGGTGTTCACATTCCAGGGGCTGAGGGGGTGGGTGGGCAAGTGTCCACAGCTGCTACAGAGAATTTGCTAAATAGCCACTGAGTGTCTCTATTTTCTCTTTTTCTTTTTGAGAAATTCCTCCTATTCAAGCCCCCCTGGTCCAAACAAGCACCTGGCCTCTCACACAGCCCAGGCTGTCTCTCTCCCAAGAATCCTGCAGCAGACCCTGTGCCCTGGCCCTGGGCTTTAGCTGCCCTGGTCCCTGTGCTGGTCCCAGGGATCTCATTGTCCTTAAGCACTCCTCCTACCATCTGATCTTTCAATGTCCTCTACAATTTTTGGTGTCCGATCTTCATATATGCTAGAATACCGTCGGCTGTTCGCTCTGTTCCTCAGATCAGCTAGGCGTTTCAGTGGTGCCAAGGGGAAGGTGACTGTGCTCCCACCTACCTCGCTGCCATCTTCTCTTGTATATTTCTTATAGCAATATTTTTCTGATATGTCTATCATCACTGTGTTTTCTTTCTGGATCCACCTCTGGTGATGTTAGATGATGACCACATCTGATCTTAGGCAGCCTGTTTGAGACTACCAGGGATCTCCTGTCTTTGGCTGACTCCTTCAGTTGTTAATCTAGTCCACAGGTGGCAAACACAAGGCCCAGGGGCCCAATCTGGCCCTCCGCCTTGTTTTATCTGGCCTGGCACCTTGTTTCTACCTGGTTATAGTGCCAAGCTCTCTCTTAACTGTTAATAAGTAGTTACATTTATACAGTCCTAAAATTACATTTGACCCTTTGAAGGCAACCTCCAGGCTGATGTGGCCCCCAGTGAAAATGAGTTGGATGCTCTTGATCTAGTCCCTCTGCACTCGATTTATGTAAAACTTTTTATGTAGCATACCTGTGGACAGGAAGTAGGCATTTTGAATAGTCACTAGATTGCTATTTAGTGTCTAAATTAGTAACTTGCCACTAACTTAAAATCCTACTAGTAACATTGTTAAATAAAAAGTTTGACTAGCCAAATACTGAATCTTGGATTTTTAATTCCTATGTTTAAGATGAAAGTGGTAAAGCACATAGAATCTCTAAAGGATTGTCATGACCAGGAAACCTAACATTTCTCTCAGCTTGACTAAACCTTAGGCTTCTTTTTTACTCTAGTCTACTGACCTCCATTTCTTAGAGGGTTGACTTTAGAAAACTTGTAACTATAAATCCTTTCACTGCTCTTTTTGATATGTAAATATTTTAAAAAGCTTCCTGCCAGTTTTCCAACACACTACTGTCTTTCTCCAGGATTTGGAAACTATTTTAAATGTACTCATCTAGAAAGACAGGCCCCCTTTTTCCCAGTTTCTATGACAGAGTAGAAGCCTAACTTTCAAGTTGCAAAATTACCTCCTGTCATGAAGAGATGAAAAAGTTGACTTTCCCTTCAGATAAAGCCAGCTGGCAAGCACAAATGGCCTATGATCATTCCTTCACCCCAGCTCTTAAAATCCTGCTGATTTTTGTTTCAGCAGAGCTGAGTTTGTACTCAGTTCTGGCTTCCCTATTCTTCCAAATGCCTTGAGTAAAGGTTTTCTTGCCTGTTTAATTTTGTCCAGGGTCATTTTTGCTCTGATAATTTACAAAGATGTCACTAGTTAATAAAAAAATTGGAATTGTTATCAAGGACAATTTAAGGAAACATGGTGTATTTAAGAGAGTCTTTTTATACAACCACCTCATATCACCTTTCCCTTTCTCCTTGGTACACATGTAGAAATGTATTCAATTCACCAAATCTCTAAAACTGACCTGACAATAATAACTAACATTTACATGGAGGGAGCTTAATATGTGCTAAGAACTACTCTAAACATTTTACATAAATTAATTTACTGAATCCTCCGACAACCCTGTTATGTAAGTGATAGTTTTCATTCCAATTTTTATATGAGGAAACTGAGGCATAGAAAGGTTAAATGCCATGTCCAAGATCACACAGCTAGGAAATATCAGAGATAGGATTTGTATCTAGGCAGTTCTATTTTCAGGGTCCTTTATTCACATCTTTGAGTATATATGCTAATTATGGATATAGTTGACATAAGTCGTCCCAATTTCTCACACTTCCTTCTATTGACACCCTTTGCTAATGCCCTCCCATACTGACTCTGGGCTTGACCACGTGACTTACATTATTCAACGAGAACAGCAAATTCAATACAAACAGAGAACTTAAAAAGTGTTTTTTTTTCTTCATTTTAATGATCTCTCTGGTGTCCCTTGCTACAAATATGAGAATAGTCCCAGATTACCATATTGGAAAATTAGAGAAAGGGATCACAGACCATTTGTCCCAGCTGACATCATCCAACAAACCAGATTAGCTGAATGCAGGTGCACGAAAGAGGCCAATCTAGATCACCAAACCTGGACTTTTGGTCAAGATGGCAGCACAGATAAACACAGCTATCCTCCTTGCACAACCACATCAAAAATACAACTAAATTTTAGAACAACCATTGCTCAGAACTGGCAGAAATTGAGGTGAATGAAAATCTGACAACTACGGATTTAAAGAAACTACATCCATCCATACTGGTAGGAGGGGTGGAGATGCAGAATGGGCTGGTCCCATGTGTGGTGGATAAAAATTCAGGAGGGATATCTTAGGAAGCAGGAGTCCTAGCCCTATACCAGGACACCAGCCCAGGGTACTAGTGCCAAGAAGATAAGTCCCCATAATTTCTGGCAGCAAAAAACCAGCAGGGATTGAGTTGGCAGAAAAAATTCTAGAGTCCCAAGCAGTTCCTCTTAAACAATCCACACAGGAATTTACTCAGACTCACTTCCTCTGAGATTCAGCACTGGAGGAGTACTTGAAAGGCACCAGTGGCATACAGGGAGGAACCGAAATGTCTGGCATCAAGGTGAGAGCTGGGGGACAGCTTTCTCCCACACAGAAGGTTGGGGAGAACCACAGAGTTGGCAGGCTGGTACCAAATTTGAGTCTTAATCAACCTGGTTAACACTGTTTGCCCTGCCCTGGAGATCCCCTAAGGCTCCTTCCCACTGATTTAAAGCTGTTAACAGTAGCTTTTGCATGTGTGTTGCTGGTCTTGATCAAGTTTCACAACTTCCTAAATCCTTTCAAACAAGCAACAGCTGGCCTCAGTGAGCCCCTAGCCCTCGTACCTCAGGCTAAGTGTCTCTAGGCATGGCAATAGCAGCAGCCAGCCTTGATTCACAGCTTGGCTTTGCTTAGGAATCTCCAAGCCCAGTACAAGTAATAGCCATCTCGGATTGTTCTATAGCTCATGCAGGGTAGCCCAGGGCAAAACACAGGTGGGGACTGACCTTGGCCTAAACCACTTGGGAAACCCCAGGCTTGCACACCCAGTGGACAGCTACAGACCATGTCAGAGCACCAGGTTGGTGGTAGGTGGTCAAAACCAATCCTTGCAACTGACTGGCTTGGATTAAATCCCTCTCATTGACCTGCCAACAGCAACCAAGGTTCAACTACAAGAGGATGGTGTACTCGGACCACATGAAGGGAACACCTTGAGTACTCACCTTGGGTGATAGGGGAGGCTGTGCCACTGGACTCTAGAGGACACCTACTACATTAGGCTACACTAACATGTACAGGAGTCATAGCAGCTCTACCTAATACCTAATGAATACCTAGGTAATACCTAGCTCTACTTAATGAAATGTTAAAAGGACTAATTTATGAAAAAAGAAGATCAAAACTATGAACAATCAAATAGCAATAAATACATAACTGTCAACAATTGAATCTAAAAAACAAACTAAGGAAACAAGAAGAACAGAGTCAGAATCATGGATATGGAGAGCATTTGGATAGTTGCCACATGGCAATGGATGAGGAGGTGAGGTAATTAGGTAGTACAAATAGGTAGTTACAGAATAGCCATAGGGCATAAAGTACAGTATAGGAAATGGAGTAGCCAAAGAACTTATATACATGACCCATGGACACGAATAATGGGGAAAGGATTGCCTGAGGGAGTGGGTGTTGCTGGGTGGAGAAGGGTAGAGGGGGATAAATTGAGACAACTGTAATAGCATAATCAAAATATACAGGGTCCGGCACAAATAATGCCCCCTTTTTGTTACAAAATCTTTCATTACGAAATCATAAGCATATAATTCTGTAACATAACAATATCACACACAAGCACACCATAGATATTTTAGGTGAAATGTTTCACATTTATTTGCTACACAAAAACAGCTAATTGACTCAACCTCTTAGGTTAAGTCAGTCTTCAAAAATTTGGTAACATGTCTTGCCACTCTTCTAGATTTTATCCCAAGAGGACTCCCATATCTTGTCTTTGACTCTGTCTTATCTCAGGCTATTCCTCATTTTATGGAGCACCCTTACTCTACCATCTTATCAAAGTCTTGATTGATCTTTCAAGGTTTCAAAGGACTACTACCTCTTCAATGAAGATTTTCATGATCAACACAACCAGAATTGTTCTATTGTGTTACTTGTTCCTTACTCCTATAGCATCTATTGTTTTGACTTGTCTTCATTTGTTCATGTTCTCTCTCCCCTGATATGATGCAGAAGAGTACTTAAAACAGGGTATTTTATCTATCTCTGGATTACCCACTGTGTCAGCCAGGTACCTTACAGTAGCTCAAAATCACCAGATAGATTTTGATCGATGGTTTTACATATTAGTCAGGATAGGCTAACTGCTATAGCAAATAATCCCCAAATTTCAGTGATTGACCAAAGCAAATGTTTATTTCTTGCTTTTATTATAGTACAATGGGAGATGATTGGTGGTTAGGCTAGGAAGAAGCTGGTGCATACAGTGATCTAGGATCCTCTTACTGTGTTAATATACCTTTGTCTATTTCATTAGAGTCCTCCTACATGGCCAGCATATGCAAAAAGAGAACATAGATGACCTCTGTGGTGATTTTTTATGGGACAGGCCTGGAAGTGATGCTTCTAGGCAATTACTCCTACTTACATCTCGGGACTCAACTGCATGACATGCCCAACTTCAAGGGAGGTTAGAAAATTTAAAATCTCAGTGATTAAGAAGTCTTTGTCTTATTGTTCCAGTTAGGGTTTGAGTATATGCCTCTCCAAAGCTGCAGATGTGGAATGAAAGTAGACTGTATTTGGACTCAGGACAAAAATACGCTGGCTTGGCTCTGCAACTAATTAGATGGACATGGTGATTTCCTTGATCATGGTCTCTTTATCTGCAAATTGTCATCAGGGTGGGTAATTGCTAAGCTTTTACTCATTTCTGTTATGGTGTCCCTTAATTCTATGGGATTTTTATCTCTACTTATGTTGCTATAATGGCTTAATGGACAACTTTTTGTCTGGAGGTTTTAATGTTTTTTGGTGTTTTTTTTTTAATTCAAGAGTTTTAGTGTCCTTGAATCATTGTCATTCAGATAACAATTCTAATTCTAATAAATGTCATTCTAATAACAACTCTGGTATTTTCACTTGTAGCTAACAGGTGCTCCACACACGTTCTGTAAACCCATCACACAGCTTCTGCCTGCTTTGCTGGTAATGACCAAGTTCTGCATTTCCATCATTGGGCTACTGGAGTTGCATTATCCATATTCACAGAGAACTGGAAGTATCTGGAAGTTCATATTCTTGGGGCAGCTTGTAGCTAATTACCTTCTGTTGTGGCAGTAGAAATCCCAAATTATTTGTCTTTCTGCAAAACTTATTCTGAGATGTAAATTATGCTCCCAAGCTCCCAAGGAATTCAACTGAGACAGGGATTTTATCTGAAACTGCACTCTTGACTAGCCTGTTTCCCTTCTCTGTCTGTTTTTATCCACCCAGTTTCCCTATGAGTGTTTTCTTAAGAAATCACTTGCACCTAAATCCTCATGTCAGGGTCTATACCTGTGGAACTTGTCCTACAATAACATCTTCCCTAATAATTTCAGTGTCTTGTCACTCACCTAAGCAAGACGTGTCAGGATCTTTGGGATCTTGATTATTTTCTAGTTCACCTCTTACTCTCTTTCCAGTTTATTCAATGGTCCATTCTGAGCTAACTGCTATTTGCTCATGTTGCTGCACTATCGCATATGTAATTCTCATTGCCCCTATCCTGTCATCATTTGACACTCATCTTAAATATAACCAAGGCTGGAGAGTCTTGACAAATGCTCTTCCTTCCAACTCTAGGCAGTTTCTCACTTTGTGAAAACAGTAAGTCTCTAACATAGCTCTTTAAAAACATACAAATAGTATGATGATAAGGAGTCTAGCTTCAGCAGACAGAATTATGTGCATGTTATTTAATTCCTGTGGGCTGCTGTTTGTTCACCCATGAGGATGGTATGATGCCACCCTCTTCTTTATAAATGCATGTATGGTACTTGCTAGAGTATTTGGTACATCATAGTAGCTACTTTTAGTGATATTAAAGAGAGAATTATGTTTTTTCTCTGTAACCTAACCAGATTTCAAAGTTGTAGATATTAAATCTTGTTTATCTCTGTATTCCTAGTTTCTAGCATAGTGCCTAGAATGGTAGACATCCAAGAAATAGTTGGTGAATAAATAAACGATATATTCCTATTCTAAGGGTATGTTCCTACTCTTATTTTTCCGTTTTAGCATGTAGTTCTTCTATACACACAACCAAGAAACAAGCTCTGGAAATTCATTTTAAAACTCAAACAACAGAATGTAAAAGTAAACATTCTGGTATTTGTTATATAATTTTATTTTTCTAATACCTACCATACTTCCACTTTCAAGCTAGTGAAAGTTTTCATTTTTCCATTTAAAGATGGTCAAATACATATGAGTACATATTTGGTCTTTGTTAAACTCCTTAGTAAATCTGTTCTCTCTCTCCCCCCCTTTCTCCCTCCTTCCATATTTCAAAGATCTAGAGAACAGATGTGACTTTATATAGTTTTCTATTCCTCAATTTTTACTTTTGATGATTTTTGAAAAACTGGACCTTGAAAATGTAACCTAAAAGTGAGATTCTTCATTTTTAAAACATGCTTTAAACAAGCATTCTTTCAATAGGTACATATTATCAAAATTATTCTTGCCTGGAACTTTGTCACAAAAGGTTTTTTTTTTCTTAATTGTGAAGAAACTTTATTAAAAAAAGAATCACAGTAATATAAATATCAGACCTCCTTTATCAAATTTTGTTATAATATAAAGATGGTACTGGGATATATTATGATGTTTGTTTTTTATTGTTTTTTGGGGTGACACTGATTACAAAACCATACAAGTGTACAACTCAACAAAACATTATCTTCACACTGCATCATCTGCCCGTCACCCCTAATAAAGTCTCTTTCCATCTGCATTTATCCCCCTTTGTCATCTTCCACTAATATCTCATCCCCCATTGCCTGTAGCTATCACCATACTTTTGTCAGTGTCTATGTGTTAGGTTTGTATATATGTTTTTTTCTTAATCCCTTCACCTTTTTATTTCACCCAGATCTACCACACCCCTCCACTCTGAAAGCTGTCAATCTGTTCTATAAATCTATTGTTCTGTTTCTATTTTGTTTGTTAAATTATTTTGTCCATTACATTGCATATGTAAGTGAGATCATATGGTATTTCTCTTTCTCTAACTGGCTTATACACCTAGCCCAATATTCTCCAGGTCCATCCATGCTGTTACAAAGGTAAGATTTCCTTATTATTTACAGGTGAGTAGTAATCCATTGCATAAATGTACTACAGCTTTTTTACCCACTCATCTAACGATAGGCACTTGGGCTATTTCCAGATCTTGTCTATTGTAAATAACACTGTAATGAATATAGGGGTGCATATATTCTTTTAAATTAGTGTTTTGGGTTTCTTCAGATATATTCCCAAAGTGGAATTTCTGTTCAAAAGGAAGATTCATTTTTAATTTTTCGAGGAAACTTCATACTGTTTTCCACAGTGGCTTCACCAATCCACATTCCCAACAACAATGCAAGAGGGTTCTCTTTTCTCCACGTCCTCACCAGCACTTGTTTGTTGATTTATTGATTATAGCTATTCTGACAGGCATTAGGTTATACACCATTATGGTTTTAATTTGAATTCCTCTGACGATTAGTGATGTTGAGCATCTTTTCAAATATATGTGGCCATCTGTATGTTGTCTTTGGAGAAGTGTCTATTCATACCCTTTGCCCATTTTTTAATTGGATTGTTTTTTTTTTCTTGGTGTTAAGATGTATAAGATTTATATATATATATATATATGATATTAAACCCTTATCAGATATTTCATTAGTGAAAATATCCTTCCATTATGTGGGTTGCCTTTTCATTTTGTCGATAGTTTCTGTTGCTGTGCAAAAGCTTTTGAATTTGATGTAGTTCCGTTTGTTCCTTTGTTTCACTTGCCCAAAGTGATATATTGGTAAAAATATTGCTATGAGAAATGCCTATAATTTTACTGCCTCTGTTTTCTTCTAGGATTATTATGGTTTTGTGATTAACATGTAATTCTTTAATACATTTTGAGTTTATTCTTGTATATGGTATAGTTTGGTGGTCTAGTTCCATTCTTTGTATGTATTTGTCCAATCATTTCAACACTATTTAATGAAGAGACTATCTTTACTCCATTATATGTTCAGGCCTCTTTTGTCAAAAATAACTTGACCATGTAGGTGTGGGATTATTCTGGGTTCTCTATTCTGTTCCATTGATCTGTATGTCTGTTCTTATGTCAACACCATGCTGTTTTGATTACTATGGTCTTGTGGTATGTTTGATATCAGGTAGTGTGATACCTCCAACTTTATTCTTCTTTCTCAAGATTGTAGGTGTTATTTGAGGTTTTTGATGGTCCCATATAAATTTTTAGAATTTTTTTCTAGATCTGTGAGATATGCCATGGGTATTTTAATAGGAATTGTGTTTAATCTGTATATTGTTTTGCATAGTATGGACATTTTAATGATGTTAATTCTTACTATCTATGAACATGGTACATGCTTCCACTTACTCTGTCTTCAGTATCCTATAATTTTATGAGGACAGGTCTTTTATCTCCTGGGTTAAATTTATTCCTAGGTACTTTATTTTTTGTTGTTGCAAGAGTAAATTCAATTGTTTTCTTAATTTCTCATTCTGAGAGTTCATTATTGGCATATAAAAATGCCACCAATTTGTGAACATTAATTTTGTATCCTGCTACTTTACCAAATTCATTTATCAAGCAGTATTTGGCGGAAGCTTTAAGGTTTGAAATATACCATATCATGTCATCTGTGAATAATGAAAATTTACTTCCTTCTTTCCAATTCAGATGCCTTCTATTTCTTTTTCTTGTCTGATTGATGCTGCTAGAACTTCCAGTACTATGTTGAATAAGAGTGGTGAAAGCAGACACCCCTGTCTTGTTTCTTTTCTTAAGGGAAATGCTTTTAGTTTATGCCCATTGAACATCATGTTGGCTGTGGGTTTGCCATATATGGCCTTTATTATGTGGAGGTATGATCCCTCGGTTCTCATTTTGATGAGAGCCTTTATCATCAATGTGTGCTGGATTTCATCAGGTGCTTTTTCTGTACCTATTGATGTGATTATATGTCTATGGCCGTATCACCCTGAACACACCCAATCTCATCTGATATGATTATGTGATTTTTACCCTTCATTTTGTTTATGTTGTATATCACATTTATTTGATTGGCAAATATTGTACCAACCTTGCATCCTCCCAATGACCCTCACTTGATCATGGTGTATGATTTTTATAATTTATTGCTGGCTATGGTTTGCTAATATTTTGTTGGATTTTAGCATTTATGTTTATCAGGGATATTGGGCTGTAATTTTGTTTCTTTGTAGCTTCTTTATGTAGTTTTGAAGTTAGGATATGCTGGTCTTGTAACATTAGCTTGGAAATCTTTCCCCCTTTTGAACTTTTGGAATAGTTTGTGAAGGACAGATATTAGTTTTCCTTTTGATGTTTGGTAAAATTCATCTGTGAGGCCTTCTGGTCCAGAATTTTGTTTGCTGAAAGTTTTTTGATTACTGCCTCAATTTAATTGTTTGTAATTGGTCTATTCAGATTTTCTGGTTTTTCTTGGTTAAGTTTTGGAATATTGTATTTTTTAGAATTTATCCATTTCATCCATGTTGTCCAATTTATTGATATATAGTTGTTCATAATATTATCTTAAAATCCTTTGTATTTCAGTGATGTCAATTGTAACTTTTCCCCTTTCATTTCTCATTTTATTTATCTGGGTCCTCTTTCTTTATTTCTTGCTGAGTGTGGGTAATGGTTTGTCAATCTTGTTTATCTTTTCAAAGTAACAGCTCTTGGTATTGATCTTTTGTATCACTTTTTTTTTAGTTTTTATGTAATTTATTTTTGCTCTAATCTTTGTTATTTACTTCCTTCTACTTACTCTGGGCATTGTTTATTGTTCTTTTTCTAGGTTTTTTTTTTTAAGTGTAAAGTTGTATTGTTCACTTTAGTGTTTTTCTTGGTTTTTTTTTGTTTTTTTTTTTTGAGGTAGGCTTGTAATGCTATAAATTTCCCTCTCAGGACTGCTCTCTGTGGCCCACAGATTTCAAGTTGTTGTGTGTTTATTTTCAATTGTGTCCAGGTAACTTTTAATTTCTTCCTTGATCTCATTGTTAACCCAGTCATTGTTTAATACATGTTCTTTAACCTCAGTGTTTTTTAGTGTTTTTGATTTTTTATTGTAATTGATTTCTAGTTTCATATCATTGTCATCAAAGAAAATGCTTGATATGATTTCAATATTCTTGAATTTATTTAGGTTTATCCTATGTCCTACCATGGGGTCTATCTTAGAGAATGTTTAGAGAATGCATTTGAGAAGTATGTATATTATGCTGCCTTGGTATAAAATGTCTGGATGTTTTATCCGTTGATGTCAATGGAGTGTTAAAATTCCAGACTATGACTGTATTGCTGTCTCTCTTTCCCTCAGTGTCCATGAAAATTTCTTTATATATTTAGGTGTTCCTATGTTGGGTGCATATATGTTTATAATAGTTATATTTTTTGTTGGATCAATCCCTTTAGTATTATGTAATGTCTTTCTTTGTCTCTTATTATGGCCTTGGTTTTGAAGTCTGTTTTGTCTGATACAAGTATTGCTACTCCAGCTTTTTTGTTTGCTTTGTTTCCACTTGCACAGAATATTTTTTTTCAATCCCATCACTTTCAGTCTGTGTGTACCTTTTGTTCTGAGGTGGGTCTCTTCTAAATATCATATATATGTGTCATATTTTCTAATCCATTCTGCTACCCTCTGTCTTTTGATTTGCTCATTTAATTAATTCACATTTACAGTTATTGATAGGTACCTACTTATTGCCATTTCATTCTTTATACCTATGTTTCTCTCTCTCTCTCTCTCTCTCCTTATTTATTCATCATAAAGAAGGCTCTTTAATATATCTTACAATACTGGTTGTGTGGTATGAACTCCTTTAGCTTTTTTTTTGGTCTGGGAAACTTTTTATTGTGCCTTACATTTTAAATGATATCCTCGCTGCGTATAGTAGTCTTTGTTGTAGGTCCTTGCATTTCAGCTCTTGAAATATGTCATGTCAGTCCCTTCTACTCTGAAGTGTTTTTCTTGAGAAATCAGCTGATAGTCTTATGCGAGCTTCCTTGTAGTTAACTAATTGTCTTTCTCTTGCTGCTTTTTAAGATTCTCTCTTTGTCTTTTTAATAATGATGTGTCTTGGTGTGGGCCTCTTTAGATTCATCTTGATAAGGGTGCTCTGTGCTTCCTGAACTTGTGTGACTTTTACTTTCATTGTGTTAGGAAAGTTTGCAGCCATTCTTTCTTCAAACAGATTCTTGACCCCTTGCTCACTCTCTCCTGTTTCTGTTATGTTTGATGTTGTCCCACAGGTCTCTTAGATATTCCTCATTTTTTAAAATTTTCTTTCTTTTTTTGTTGCTCTGCTTCAGTTCTTACTCTTATCTTATTCTCTAAATTGCTGATTTTATTCTCTGCTTCATCCAACCTGCTGTTGATTCCTTCCAGTGTACTCTTTATTTCAAATATTATATTCATCATTTCTGACTGGTTCTTGTTTATGGTTTCTATTGTCCTTTTTAATGCTTTCTATCTCTTTGTTTAATGTCTCACTTAGATCATCCATGGTTCTCCTAAGGTCCTTGAACACCCTTATAACCATTGTTTAAAATAATGCATCTGGTATCTTGCTCACTTCAGTTTCATTTAATTCCTTTTCTGGGGATTTCTCTTGTTCTTTCATTTGGGGCATATTTCTTTGTCTCCCCATATTGTCTGCCTTTTTATGTTTGAATCTGTGTACTAGGTAGATCTGCTATGATTTCCAAGCTTGTTATGAGGGCTTTTTGATGTAGGTGACTTGTGAATCTCAGTGGAATAATCCTCTAGATCACTTGAGTTATGCAGTCCAAAAACATTTCTCATGCGTTATGTGCCCCCTCTTGTAGTTGAGTCTTGAGTGCTGTTGCCCCTTTTATGGATGGACTTAACCCTTCCAGCTGGCTTATTATGAGGGTAAACCTTGTACACCATGTTTGAGTCACTGTTCACAGGCTTCTACCCAAGGCGGAATCATTCCTAGCAGGTTCTAGTGCTTGCTGGAGTTCCCCTTTGGCTATGCCATTTGTGTGGCTAGTTGCTTTGAGCTCTGGTGATATTTGCTGGGGTGAGTCAACTGGGTCAGGAGGACAGGGCTAGTGGATCCCCTACTTGGGGACAATATGGCCCCTACTCCAGAGCCATACCATTCAGTCTCTGCTGGAATCTCCAACTCTAGCTCCCCCAGGAGGAGCAACACACCACCAATTCAGTTTGGGTACAGCCATCTGTCCACACTTCAGGAGCAAGCTCAGCAGGGCAAAGCCACTGGGACTTGGGAAAATAGATAAAGACAGTACTCCATTGGGGATAGCACTGCCCAAGCTCACAGGAGAGGAGTGAGCTATATGCCTCCCCTTATCTGCATACCCACACCTGCTCTAGTCCCAGACTAGAGCCTCTGAGGGAGACCTGCTATGAAGTTTTTAGCTCTGAGCTGTATTCCCTCCCCTCCATTGATCTGAGCTCTGTGTGGTGGGTCTACCAGAACTTGGGAAGATAGAACAAAATAGTTTCTTTTTGGGGGTGGTGCTGGCCAAGCCTGCAGGTGTTAGGAAAGAAAGTTCCCCATTCCAAGGCCTTGAAGTTCAATATCTAAATGTCTGCCTATCATTTCTCCAGAGAAGGAGTGCAGCAAAGGTCTCAGTTGCAGACAACAGTTCTTTCTGCAGGACTCAAACTTGACAGGGTAGTGTCACCAGTATTTAGAGGGCCGGGTTAGTGTACTCCTCAGGCTGATGCTATAGGAAGAATAAGAGTGTCCAACCCTGGGAAGATGGCACCTGAGGGTTGTGTATGATATTGACTCAGATGTGGGACTGGGACCTCAGTAGTAGCTGACCCTCTAGATCTCTCTTTGGCACAGATAACACAACCCAGGTATCATCTTTATGACTCCTATATGCCCTGAGTCATCTTCTCTCTACCAGAGCCTTGGGCGAGTGACCAACAGCAAGCTCCTGAGTGTTTGCCCTTGAGGAGAGCACCTGAGATTGTAGCAGAGTACCTCCTCTCCTCAGCAGACAGAGACCCACTGATTTTCATTGCCAGAGATTATGCAGGCTCCACTTCCCAGCCCTGATGTTCTGGGTTTGGGGTCCCAGTATGGGTCTAAAATGTCACATTCCTCATGGGGAACATTTATAGCCAAGATATCCCTCAAGCTTCTCAGCCACCCTACGTGAGCACAGGAGCCAGCCCACTCTGCATCTCTGCACTTCTTACCAGTCTCTATATAGCTTCTTCTGTAAGTTCTTGGATATAATACTCCTCTTCAGCTATCCTTCAGTTGGTTATTCAGGTTGATTACTCTATAATTTAGCTGTAAATCCACTTTGACACTGGGAGGAGGTGAGTATAGCTTCCACCTATTCTGCAGCCATCTGAACTTTCCAAAGATTTTTGGAGAGAGCTTTCATTGTGTGAGTTATTTTCTAAAATTCTTGGAAAATTTCTAGATAGAAAGGTTCTGGATTCTCGGTTTCTATGAAAAGTACTTAAATTACTGGAAAAGTGATTTTAGTGTTCAAAAAGATTAATATGAAATAATAATATTGTTTATCCCTATTTAATTTGTAGATTTGTTTAATAATATCTATGGCAATGTTGACAATACTTTCAGGTATCTGCCACTTTTTCCTCCAGTAGCTGCTGTAACTAAAGATCATTTTTTTCTCTTCGTAATCCCCATGGCATTTCATATCTGTCTTTTAGCCCCTGTTGAGCCTGAAATCAATTCCAAACCACTTTTCCATCTATGGTTTCTTGATTCTATTCATTGAGATAGCAGTAAATTAGTCTTAAGGTAAATATATTTTGAGTATATTCTATTACTTCGTTTGAGTATTCTACTTCTAGGTGGTTTGAATGTGTAAGTGGAAAAGAGATTCAGAAGCAGCTCAAGATTATGTAGGATTTGGGATACATCTTACTTTTACAAAGTGCACAGTCTTCCTCCTGTATAAAGACTAAATTTGTATTTCTCCAGTTGAAAATTCCTAAGTTCCACCAATTCATTTCAAGAATTGAGGACTATTAATAGATACTCTTAAAAACATTGATGTGCTGTCATTAATTGCACTTACAATTCTTCTCCATAGCATAAGCGATGAGAACAAAATGTTACATGTGTCTTAAGTGAGGTTCCCTAGAAGCAGATTCTGAGAAGTTCTTGTGCAGGTGACTTACTGAGTGAGGGACCTCTGGAGAAAGGGGATGGGGAATGGAGGACAGAATAGGGGAAGGAGCCAAGCAATGAGGTCATCTTAGCTACATTGTAGCCTCATTGAATCCCACAGGGAGCATGCATTGGGCTACAGAGTTGGTCCACCTTGATGCAAGAGGGCTGACCTTTTTGTCCTGCTTTTCAGATAATCATTAGCTGTGGGATGCCCACAAGGAATAAACATAGAATCTCCTAGGAATTTTAAAAGTGTCACTTGCCACAGCTGGGGGATGGAGCACTACTCATGTTGGTGTGGATTTGGACAGAATAGCAACAGTGTTTACTACCAACTCTTTCAGGGCTAACTTAATCCAGGTGTGATTTTACTCACTGGTAGTCACAAATGCAGAATCAATTATTTATACATAGGTAAAATCATACCAAATTTGAGTACAGGTAATTAGTAAACAGTCTCCATGGTAGTAAATGAGGACCCTTTACATGATTAAAAGTACTTTGAGTCAGGTTTATAAATGCACATTGAAGGACTGGCTTGGAACTGAAGGATGATGAGTGTGATTAGAGAATGGCTCTCTGTCCTTCAGAGAGCATTTATGTGCACTAGCTACATTTCAAGTACTCAGTAGCACCTATGGTAAGTTGCTATGCCATTGGACAGTGCAGATATAGGACATTTCATCATTGCTAAAAGCACTATGGGATAGCACAAGGTTAGGATCTCATGGTTGGCAAATATTCCTCTCTCTCATTCATGTTCATGGTAGATAGGCTATCTGATCTTGCTACCCTTTTCCTAGAGTTTGTGTTTAGTTTCATTGTCTTTCCAAAAATAAAATACTAGACTGTCATTCCCAAAAAATTAGAATTAGCACATATTTTAACCAAGGTAATGCTAAGGTGCACTGCAGCAAAAATATAACCATGAAAATCACTGGCTTTCTCAGATAAATTTTGATGTGGTTGGGTAACCCTCCAGTGTGGCCATCTCTGCTCTATGTGATCCAGGCTACCTCATTCAAATAGTTTCTCCTGGGAGCAGATCTTACTAAGAATAAAATGTTCTGGTGTATTTCAAATAGCTACTTGCCCCTCCCTCTTGTGGAAACACGAGGACACTTTTCTCCCATCTTCACTGTGGACCTGATAGGGCTCCTGAGGATAAAACTCCTAAAAGTGTGGGGACCCTATGATTAGGTCACTTTTCAAATCTGAGTTTTTAATTTATCCACATTAAGCCTCATGCAATTTAATTATATTTGTGGTTTTCTTACCTCAGTACTGGCTCTTGCAGAGGTTTTTACTCATGAGTTATGCTCTGATAAGTTGTTATTTTCTGTATCTCTCTGTTTGTCTCTCCAATTTTGGGAGCAGTGGTTTGTTCTGTGACCACAATTTTGTTTTGTTTTGTTTTGTTTTATTTTATTTTATTATTTTATTTTATTTTATTTATTTCTTCCTTTCTCTCTCTCTCTCTCTTTCTTTTGAATGAGTAGAATAAAACTTTATCTTTTAACATTGTATTTTATTGAATATGCTATTACAGCTGTCCCAAATTTTCCCCCTTTCCCTCCACTCCATATAGCACTCTATTCCCTCAGGCAATCCCCATACCTTGTTCTATCCATGCATCACACATGTAAGTTCTATGGCTACTCTGTTTCCTATACTGTACTTAACACACCCATGGATATTCTGTGACTACCAAACTGTACTTTTTAATCCCTCACCTCTTCACCCATTCTCCCATACCCCCTCCCATCTGGCAATCATCAAAACACTCTCTGCATCCATGATTCTGTCTCTGTTACTGTTTGCTTACTGAGCTTTTTAGATTTAATTATTGATAGATATTTATTTATTGCCATTTCATTGTTCACAGTTTTGATCTTCCCCTTTTTCTTAAATAAGTCCCTTTAACATTTCATATAATAATGGTTTGATGATGATGGAGTCCTTTAGTTTTTTCTTGTGGGAAGCTCTTTCTGCTCTTTGATTCTAAATGATAGCTTTGCTGGGTAGAGCAATCTTGGTTGTAGGTCCCCACTTTTCATGACTTGGAATATTTCTTATCAATCCCTTCTAGCCTGCAAAGTTTCTTTGGAGAAATCAGCTGACAGTCTTATGGAAACTCCCCTGAAGGTAACTAACTGCTTTTCTCTTGCTGCTTTTAAGATTCTCTCTTTATCTTTAAAGTTTGGCATTTTAATTATGATGTGTCTTGGAGTGGGCCTCTTTGCATTCATCTTATTTGGGACTCTCTGTGCTTTCTGGAATTGCATGTCTATTTCCTTCACCAATTAGGGAAGTTTTATTTCATTATTTTTTCAAAGAGATTTCCAGTTTCTTGCTCTCTCTCTTCTTCAGGCACCTCTATGATGTGAATGTTGGAACAACTTGAAGTTGTCCCAGAGGCTACTTACATTATTCCATTTTCTTGGATTCTTTTTATTCTTGTTCTGACTGATTTTTTTTGCTTCCTTATGTTTCAAATCATAGATATGATTCTCAGCTTCATCCACTCTACTGTTTATTCCCTGCAAATTGTTCTTTATTTTAATTAGTGTGTCCTCCATTTCTGACTGGATCTCTTTTATGCTGCTGAGGTACTAAGTTCCTTGAGCCTCCTTATCACCAGTGTTTTGAACTGTGCATCTGATAGATTGCTTATCTTTATTTTGTTTAGTTCTTTTTCTGAAGTTTTGATCTGTTCTTTCATTTGGGCCATGTTTCATTGTCTCCTTATTTTGGCAGCTTCCCTGTGTTTATTTCTATGTATTAGATAGAGCTTCTGTGACTCCATGTCTTGGTGGAGTGGGCTAGTGTAGTAGGTGTACTGTAGGGTACAATGGCAGAGCCTCTCCTATCACTCAAGCTGGGTATCGAGGTGTACACTTCATGTAGGCTGAGTACACCCTCCTCTTGTAGTTGAGCCTTGCTTGCTATTGGCAGGTCAATGGGAGGGATTTACCCAGGCCAGTCAGTTGCAAAGACTGGCTGTGACCACTGACCACCAGCCTCCTTAGAGAATCAGCCGTGCAGATCCTGGGGTTTCCCAAGCAGTCAGCCACCACCTGTGTTCTGCCTAAGGCCACCAAGTACGAGCTACAGAGCAACATACAGATGGCTACTACTTGTGCTGGACTTGGAGTTTTCCAGGCAAAGTCAAGCTGTGAACCTGGGCTGGCTGCTGCTAGTGCTGGGCCTGGGGCCATTTAGCAAGAGGTATGAGGCTAGGGGCTCACTGCAGCTGGTTATTGCTTATTTAAGGAGATTTAGGAAGTTGTGAAGGATGAGCCAAGACCAGGCATTCATATGCAAAAGGCACTGTTAACAACTTGGGTAAACCCACAAGTTGGGTGGGGCAGAGGCTCAGGGAAACACCAGGGCTGGGCACACAATGTGAGCCAGGTTGATGGAGTCTCAGATATGGTTCTGGATTGCCAGCTCTATGGCTTTGTGGGGGTAGGGTTCAGAAAATGAACAATGGCCTCTACCTGCCATTTGTCTGGGAGAAAGGCGTTCCCTGGCACTCATCCGGATACTAGACATTTTACTTCGGCCTCATATGCCACTGGTGCCTTTCAAGGCATTACCCTGGTGCTGGAGCTCAGAGGGAGCGAGTCTGAGTAAGTCCCTGTGCAGGTTTTAAGATCAACTACTTGAGAATCCAGTAGTTTCTTCCATTGAGTTAATTCCTGCTGGCTTTTATAGCCAGACGTTACAGGGACTTATCTTCCTGGTACAGGAACACTGGGCTGGGGGTCTTGTGTGGGACTGGGACCCTTTTCTCATGAGATACTACTTCTGAATTTTTATCCACCACATGTGGGTATGGGACCAGCCCATCTCTACCCCTCCCTAGTCTAGATGGATATGGTCTTTAAATTCATAGTTATTGGACTTCCATTCAATTCAATTTCTGATGGTTCTGAGTGATGTTTGTTCTATAGTTGTAATTTTGATGTGGTTGTGCAAGGAGGTGAATGTGTTTACATATGTCACCATCTTGACCAGAAATCCAACCTCAACTTTTGTTAGGTATAAAAAGTGTTGATTTTTAGTCTGTTCAGTTTTTTCATTTATTGTTATAATGAAGCTCTCCAAGCTCCTTAATTTGTTGGCACTTTTTAAAAATGAGCTTTATTTTTCTATTGTGAGGTAGGTAGAGTATTCTCTTTTGTTCTCTGTCCCTTTAATTTTTTCTTTTTACCACTCTTGGACTTTCTGGGTGAAGCCTTCTTTGTTGTTCTGATTAAAAGTTGATTATTCTAATAATGTTTTCTTCCCTATGTTTATGGTTATAAACTTCTAACCCACATGCATTGGGGCTAAAACTCTTTATTACATCTCAAATGTTCTCCTTTCCCTACTAAGAAAGAAACTTGTGAGAGTAACTTGGTCATTGGGAATTCTCTCTACATATAGTGATAGACCACGTAGTATCATTTCAAAAACTTTAGAGGCATGCCATTCAGTTATGGGACAAAAAAGCAGTGAGAGAATTGTCGTGGCCATTTGAACCCAAATACCTTCTGTTTGTATGTCCAGATATGGTCCATCTCTCACAGAACATCTTTTGATTTCTAAGTTTTAGGACTTTGAACTAAGACATTATTGATTGGCTTTCTACCCAATGAGCTAGATGTTTCATTTGGTTATTTTGGGACAACGTGGAGCCCTGTCAATCTGTTTGCTCACTTCCTCCAAACCCCATTTTTGCCAGGTGTGGCTCACTTGAAGAATCTTCTGCATTTATTCACCAGAAGAAAAAATAAAACCCAGGTAACATAAGTGACTTTAATGGCTGAGCACCAGTCTGGCCATTTTTTGGACTCAATTTTCCACACGGTTGGCTTTTACATCAATCTATGAATAATTAAAAGATATTTGTCTGTTGCTCAGCCCTGGACACTTTACAGGTTTGCTGGCTTTGAGCAGTCACATTACAGTAAACTCAGTGTCATCCTGCTAGGCCAGGGAAAAAACCTTCTTTGGTTAATCATGGTACCTTATTAATTGAGATGTACAGATTTTCAAATAATTAAGAAATACATCTAACACTGGTTCTGTGTTAAACAGAATCTAATTTTCTTTGATGTTTCAGAGGGCACTTTTACTTTTCTGTTATTTAATCATCATTATTAGGAAAATCAATTGCCAGCTAAGCAAGATTTCCAATTGATACATGCAGATAAAATAGTTTTTAGAATCTAATTCACCAACTTTCATTCTTTTCAGAAGTTTTTCTTATTCTCTGCAGCTCAAAGATCACATTTCTAAAGCTACATATCTTCCTCCCATGATATCTCCCCAGGTATCACATTATCTATAAAGTTTTGTTTTCTTTTGAAAATCAAAAGCCTAGAACAATGCCCATCACATATTAGATAAGCATAATAAGTATGTGCTGCATAAAGCAATGAATGAACATGTCCATGAAATATTTTTGAGGCATTCTTCTTACTTTGGAGAGAACCACAAAGTCTACCTAAGAGGCTGTCCATTTCGCATACCTCCATTCTTACTGAACTATCCAGGGAATTCTTGGAAAATATCCATTGCTCATTTTCCTCAGACTGTTCAGAAAACAAACCTCACAATTGGTACAGAATTACCACATTCCCTTCTTTGAAAGGCTCTTCACATCAATTTATAGAGTATCAACTCAATATTAAATACTATTTCATTTAAGTAGTCCTTTCTGCACAATCAATGCTACCAAGAGCAGCCTTTGCAGAAGCAAAGTTGATAGTTTGACATCTCACAACTGCTCCATTCAGGAACCCACTAAGTAGTTGCAGCACCCTGCAAGAGGCCTGAAATTCATTTGACAAGGAAAAGGGCTGCTCATTCTTTTCACTCTTGCAGCAAAATAAGGTTTAAATGCAAGGCCCCAGGCTGGGGAGAGACATAGCTTACATTCTCACTCATGCGAAATCTTTCTGAGAGTAGATTTATGTAAAGATGAAGGTGAGAAGGTGTACACAAAAAGATCAGAAGCCAGAGGGAGGAGGCCAAGAGGACTCAGGGCTGAGAGTGTATTAGAGACAAAATTCAGCCTTATCTACCCATTTAGGGACAATTTAAACACACAATAGCATTTACACAGTTAAAATTTTGCTCTTCAGTTACCATCTGTCTCCAAACAGTGCTGCAAATGAAAGATACTTTGTGCAAAAAAATGTTCTTGGTTTCAAAATTTTCATTCCCACTTTTGTGTGAAAAAGTACAGAGAAAAAGAAAATTTCCATTAACTTAAGAAGTGCTTTGTATAACACACACATAGGACCTCTATTTTTTTTGTCTGAGATTTCCCTTTATTCCTGTTTATCTATGGATAATAGGCTGTCTGCAAATATCAAGCAAAACAAAATCACCTCTGATATTTCAGTAAATGAATATTTTTTTCTACTTTCCCTACCTTGGAACCCTAGCTTTTAATCACACTTGGCTTTAAACATGATGATCACATTTGTTCTAGCTTCAAGAACAAATTGGGAGTGTATTAGCCTATGTGTTTCAAATAGTGACAACTCATTAAGTCACACATAACTTTTCCCCTTCATTTCTATAAGATGTCAGTGGTCTTTTAGGATTTTACCTTAAAGTATAATAAATATTCTGATACTTTATGTATTTAAAATTTTAAAATTTTAATGATTTTCTATATTAATTTTGATTTTAAAAATAGTAAATTAGTGGATTTAAAAATGGTAAATAGTAAATGAGTAAAGACTGTGGTACATTTACACAATGGGACACTACATAGCAGAAAGAAAGAAGGAGCTCCTACCCTTTGCAACAGCATGGATGGAACTGGAAAGCATTATGCTAAGAGAAATAAGCCAGGCAGTGAAAGACAAATACCATATGATCTTACCTATAAGTGGAACCTAATAAAAAAACACACAACAAATGAACAAAATAGAACCAGAGACTTGGAAATAAAGAACAAATGACAGTGATCAGAGGGGAGGGAAAAGGGGAATAATGGGGGAAAGAAGAGGAAGAGGCAAGCAAAGGAACATGAATAGAAGACTCATGTACACGGACAATGGGGGGGATTTACTGTGGGGGTGGGGTAGGGGTGAGCAATGGGGAAAAGGTGGGACACCTGTAACTGAACAACAATAAATAAAAAAATATTTCTTTTGCTCTTGCAGCAACCTATTGGTTAAATACAAGGCCTCAGTTGGGAAGAGCAATGATTTATCTTCTTTACTAAGGTAGAGTCTTTTTGAGAGTAGATTTGCATAAAGATGAGAGTGACTCAGACATCATCAGGAAGATGGATAAGAAGTGGCAGGCCCTTTTTCTCCCACAGAGACACCAATTTAACAATAGATGAGTACCTGTCTGAGTACTCTAGAGACTACCTGAGAAGCTATAGTGCCAGACCACTGTAAAATAAAGGCAGGATTTCACTAGACTACGTAGAAAAATTCATAGCATTTGTCACACTCATTTGTGTCCCTCCACCTATGTGGCATAGCACAGAGCAACTGGGAGGACCTCCCCGCTCCTTTACAGGTGCTCTTACCCTGGGATACAAAGGAGTGCATTATGTAGCCAACATTCTGTCTTGTCTGGCAACCTGAGGGGATAGTTCCTGTCTTGCCTGACATATAGGGCTAATGGGATTTGGATGCCACTGTAGACAGAGGTGAACAGCACATTAGAACTTCAGTGTGCAGGCAAATGTAAGGGGAGGAAAAGCTCAGAGAAAACATTTAAAGGTCCTAGAACCTTCATCTAGGCTGATTGGTAAAGGTCCTCCCTGCACAAAGCCAGTTCACAAAGACTAAGAAAACTGGTTGTTTTTTTCAAATGCTGAAATCCCAGCAACAAATATATTATAAAGCATATGAAGAAGCAGAAAATTGGAAACATGGCCCAATTAAAGCAAATAATAATAATAAATCTCTAGAATTAGATCATAAAGCAATGTAAATTTATGAGCTACCTGAAAATAAACAAAATAACTGGAACCAAAATACTTACTGAGGTAAAACAGAACACAAATAGACAACTAAATGAAATCATGACCACGCATAAACAAAATGAGAGTATTGACAAAAGTAGAAACTGCACAAAAGAACCAAAAAGAAATTCTGGAGCTGAAAATATAGCAAATAAACTGAAAATTTTATGAGAAGGGTTCAAAAGAAGTCTTGATAAGAAGAAAGAATAAGCATGAAGACCAGTCATTTAAAATCAAGTTAGAATAGCAAAAAGAATAAAGGGAAGTGAACAGAGCCTAAGGGATTTACGGGACACCATCAAGCAGCAATTCCAGAAAAAAGAAAAAGAATGGGACAGAAGCCTTATTGAAAAAATTGTGGCTGAAAACTTCCCAAATTTGGGGAAAGAAATGAACTTGAAGATTTAAAAAGCAGGGAGGACTCCAACTAAGAAAAATTTAGGTTAAAAAAAAAAAAAAGAACTACACTGAGACAAAATATAATCAAACTGTCTAAAGACAAGACAAAAAATCTCGAAAGCAGCAAAAGAAAAATCCCTCCTTATATAAAAATGAGCTTCCATTAGATTATCAGTAAATTTTTTCAGCAGCAATTTAAAAGCCAGAAGGGAGGGATAGTTATATATTTAAAGTGCAGAAAGAAAAAATCATCATTCAAGAATACTATATCAAGCACAACTATCCAAAAATGAAGGAGAAATGAAGACTTTGCCAGATAAATAAAAGCTAATGAAGTTCATTACTACTAGACCTGATCTACAAAAAAATGCTAAAGGTAGTTTTTCAAGTTGAAAGAATGGCAGACAGCAACACAGAACCATTTAGAAATATAAGATTCTCCAGTAAGAGTAAATACATAGGCAAATATTGTAATTTATACTATTGTAATGTTGGTGCATACAATTTTAATAACAAAAATATTTTAAAACTATAAATTGATATTAATAAGTATACAATATAAAAGATTAAAGTTGAAATATTTATAACAGAAAGTGAGGGGTAGAGCTGTAAAGAACTGGAATTTTTATGTGTGATTGAAGTTGTTATCAGTTTAAAATATGAGTCATTGAATTCAGCAAATTTGCAAGATATAAAATCAATATGCAAAAAATCAGTTGTGTTTCTATGCAAGAACAATGAACATACTGAAAAGAAAATCAAGAAAACCACTCTATTTGTAATAGCGTTGGAAAAAATAAAATAATTAGGAATAAACCTGACCAAGAAAAATTACACTAAAAACAATAAAATACTGCTGAAAGTAACTAAAGAAGTCACAAATAAATGGAAACACATCCTGTGTTCATTGATCAGAAGATATAATATTGTTGAGATATCCATACTACCCAAAGTGATTTACAGTTTCAGTACATTCCCTATTGAAATCCCAAAGACATTTTTTTCAGAAATTGAAAATTTTATTATAAACGTCATATGGAATCTCATGGACACTCAATAGCCAAAACAATTTCGAAAAACAAAGTTGAAAGACTCGTATTTCCTGATTACAAAACATTTTACAAAGTTACAACAATGAAAATAGTGTGGTATTGGCATAAACACAGGAAAATTCAATAGGGTTCTGGCCAAGATGGAGGCATAGGTAGAAACCCTTTGCTTCCTCTCACAACCAACAGGAGGATAACAACCAATCCAAAATCAATAAACAACCAAAAGCACCAGAAAATCAAATTGCATGTAACTCTGACAACCAAGTAATTAAAGAAAAAATCAACCAGAACAACCATACTGGTAAGGTGGTGGACTGAGTGGGCCGACTCAGAAAAACCTCAGCAAGGCAGCAAACCATGCGGGCAGGGCTGGCTGAAAGGTGTAACTGAGACTCAGAGCTGACTGTGGACTGCAGTGGTTGCCGAGGTGGGAGAAACTCCTAATCTCACATGCGAATCTGTTGAAAAATGCGCTGGAGATGAGCAGGTGGGCTGCCTTGTTCCCTCTCTGCCCCTCCCCCACAGGCAGCACTGGAGCAAAACAAAGAGGATTGCCCTGCCCTGGTGAATACCTAAGGCCCCGCCCCCTTACAACTTGGCAGGTGCACCAAGACAAAGAAATAGGGCCCAAATGAAAGAAAAGAGCAAAACCTCAGAAAGAGAACTAAGTGATAAGGAGATAGACAACCTATCTGATGGAGAATTTAAAGCCCTGGTAATCAAAATTTTCACAGAACTGATTGAGCTTGGTCAAAAAAGGAAAAAACAAGTGAAGGATACCCAAAGTGAAATAAAGCAAAATATTCAGGGAACCAACAGAGACAGGAAGGAAACCAGGACTCAAAGCAACAATTTGGAACAAAAGAAAAAAATAAACATCCAACTGGGACAAAATGAAGAAACAAGAATTCAAAAAAGTGAAGAGAGTCTTACACAGCTCTGAGAAAACCTGAAACATTCTAATATCTGAATCATAGGTGTGTCAGAAGGAGAAGAACGACAGCAAGAAATTGAAAACTTGTTTGAACAAATAATAAAGGAGAACTTCCCCAATTTGGTGAAGGAAATAGACTTCCTGGAAATCCAGGAAACCAGAGAGTCCCAAAGAAGTTGGACCCAAAGAGGAACACACCAAGGCACATCATCATTTAGTTACCCAAGATTAAAGATAAGGAGAGAATCCTAAAAGAAGAAAGAGGAAAAGAGAGATTTACCTACAAAGTAGTTCCCATAAAGCTATCAGCTGATTTCTCAAAAGAAACTTTGCAGGCAAGAAGGCGCTGGAAAGAAGTATTTGAAATCATGAAAGGCAAGGACCTACACCCAATATTACTCTATCCAGCAAAGCTATCATTTAGAATGGAAGGGCAGATACAGTGCTTCCCAGATAAGGTCAAGTTAAAGGAGTTCATCATCACCAAGCCCTTATTATATGAAAAGTTAAAAGGACTTATCTAAGAAAAAGAATATCAAAACTATGAACAGTAAAATGACAACAAACTTACAACTATCAACAAATGAACCTAAAAGATAAGAAAAACAACAAAATCAAACTAAGCAAACAACCAGAACAGGGACAGAATCAGAGAAGTGCACATCACATGGAGGGATTTCAGTGGGGAGGGGGAAGGGAGGAATAGGGGGGAAAAGGTACAGGGAAGAAGAAGCATAATTAGTAGGCATAAAATAGATGGGAGAGATAAAAATGGTATAGAAAACAGAGGACTCAAAAAAGTTATATGTACAACCCATGGACATGAATTAATGAGGGGGGGAATGCTGGAGGGCTGGGGGGACAGGGTGGAAGGGGGATAGAGGGGGAAAAATTAAGAAAATGTAATAGCATAATCAATAAAAATACTTAAAAAAAGAAAAATTGAATGATAGAATATGAGAGCCCAGAAATGTGTGTGTGTGTGTGTGTAATGGGTTTATATATGCATAACTTACAACTTAACAGGAAAACAAATCAAATAACCTGATTTTAAAATAGACAAAGGACTTGAATTTTTCCAAGATGATATGTATATGGTCATGGTCAACAAGCATATGAAAAATGCTCAAAATCACTAATCATCAAGGAAAAGCAAATGAAATCATAATGTGATGCCACCTCACACCCATTAGGAATGCTACTATGCAAACAATAAATAAATATCAAGTGTTAACAAGGATGTGAAGAAACTATAACACTTGTGTACTGTTGGTGGGACTGTAAAATGCTATAGAAAATACAAAATAGTATGAAGTTTCCTCAAAAAATTAAAAACAGAATTACTAATATAATTTTATATGTTAATTATACTTCAATTTAAAATTTAATTAATTAATCAATTTTAAAAGGTGGCATTGCAATATGATCCAATCCCACTTCTGGCTATATATCTAAAAAGAATTGAAAACAGAGTGGTGAAGAGATATTTGCCCACCGGTGTTCATAGCAACACTATTCACAATAGCCAAAAGGTAAAAACTACCCAGATATCTATCAGTGGAAAAATGCATTAAAAAAGTGTATACACCATACAGTTGACATGGATCCCGGCCCGTAGGATCCTGGGTTGTGGCTGCAATATACAAAGACACACAGACTACCGAGTTCTGTGGAGGAAAAGGGACAGGGAGGCCACTCTCTCAAGAGGAGAGCGCCCAGACCCTTGCCTTAGGCTTTTATTGCTTTTCTAGGCCCCTTACATCAAAGATAGTCCTCATTTACTATGCATAGGTTTGTTTTGGGTGGTTATCTTTTACAGACAACAAAGGAGAGGATGTCGCTAAATACATCAAAGAAGGATATTTGCAAAGTAAAGGGAGAAATGGTCTAAACCGGTTATGTTCCATAACTGGAAGGTCTAGCTCAGATCTGGGGAAGATAAAGATACTTAGCAAACATTTGCTGCCTCAGGGTGAGGGAATTTTAGCAAGAGCAAGTCTCATAGCAGTCTAGGTACAATGCAGGCCTCATTTGGCCTGATTTCCAATGGGAGAACCTGTCCGTGGGTGTGAGTCCTGCCCGCCAACCTCGCTCCCCACAGGCTTTTCTGAGTGGGGGCTGGGCCACATTTCCCACACATGGAATAGTTCCCCATATACAGTGGAATACTATTTAGCCTTAAAACAGTAAGGGGATCCTGTCATGTACTACGTGAGCAAACTGTGGGGACACTACGCTAAGTGAAATAAGCTAGTCACAAAAGGACAAAGACTGCATGATTATGCTTTTATGAAGTATCTAAGGTAGTCAAATTCATAAAAAAAAAGTAGAATTTTGGTTATTAGGGCTGGGAGTAGGGGAAAAGGGAGTTGTTCCATGGTTATAGAGTTTCAGATTTGCAAGATGAAAAATTTCTGGAGATCTGTTTCACAGCAATGTAAATATACTTAACATTACTAAACTGTATATTTAAAAATGGTTTAAATGATAAATTTATGTTTTTACCACAATACAAATATTGCATTAAAATATTATTTATCTTGATTACTGAGTTTTTTAGCACCTACTAAAAATTTGTACCTTAGGTGAGTGCCTCACCCTAAGCCCTGCTTTGTATTTCCCTACCAGCATAGGGTGGTTACTAACGTGGTGAAAAGGAAGTTAAAATAAAGATATTCTGGGGTTGAAAAGAAGGCAAATTTCTTTAAATTGCTTTCAATAAAAAAAAAAGATACCAGCAAAGGTAATGCCAGATTTAAGCCCATCGAACAGCTCAAAGATTCTGATATCACATCCTAATTCATAAACTATTCAAAAGCTAGAGGAATTCCTATTAGTCATTCAGCACCACACACAGTCTCCCCAGAGGACTGCAGATCTCAGATGGATTGAATAAATGTCAAAAAATGGCTTTTAAAATGGCATTTAGAATTGAGTAATAGTGAAGTCCATAGAAAGTGTGGCTTAAAGCTCAGATATGATGGATATTGAATACACAATTCTCAAAACAGCTAATTTCTCTATAAGAAGCATACCCTTTAAAAGAACAAAACAATCAGAATGGGAAAGAATGGGAAGATAATTAGTATTTAATAAGACTTGTTCCACTTCAGTGAAAAGAAGCAAAGTTAATAAACCTAAAAGTAGGTTAATCTTTTATCTTGTCCCTTAAGGCTGCCATTCTGTATGTCTTTGTCGTATTTCAAATGCTCTCAGAAATATAAAAGTCCAGCAACAAGATATTTTGGAATATTTCTTCAAATACATTTAATAAGTATTTGAGCATCCCTGCTAAGGAACACTGAGGATACAGCTATAAGAAAAAAATTCTTCAACCTTTTCAAGAGGAAAACACACTAATAAGAAACCTTTCTTTTTCTGTTTATTTTCACATCGAGGAGCTATCTGGGGAACCTGAAAAAGGAATAAAATACACGCTTTCCTAAAACAGGGACCCCCAAATTGCTTCCTGTGAATCTCATTTTCATCAATTGTTGTTAGGTCCCCACCCAAATCTCACTCTTTGTGGCCCTCAGATATCTGAATTATTAGCATGTCAAGTTCTCTAGCAGCAAAGCCTTACCTAGGAGTTATTTTGCCAATGGTTTTTTTAAGGGATTGCTGTCAAGAGAAATCAGTAAGGGAGTGAGGGAAGAAGGATGGAGCAGGGAAAGGAACTCAGCAACAGTGTTGTCTCAGCTGGAGTCCAGCTTCATCCTAATCCTGTGAGGAGCTCTGGAGTGGTCTCAGTTGGAAGAAAAAGGGTAAACTGTAAAATTCTAACATCATTCAGCCCTTATCCATTACTACCTCTGACCTCTGTAGATGGGATATGGAGACTAGGGTGGCTCTCATTAGCTAAGGACAACAGGAGGATAGATGCCCAAGATCAATAAAGGACAGCCAGACAGGACAACAATAGCATCTACTCTGGTTTGAAAGGTCTGAGATTTTCAGGGAAGCAGTCACAAAGTAGGCAGACTTTGAAATGCTACAGGATGAAAATATCCCTTCTAGGAAAATGGTCTGCAGAATTTCTTAATGACACAAAAGCTTCCTCTAGCCAACCGTATTTTCTTTAATACCTGGCCTGTCCCCATTTTCTCTCCAATTCCAATAAATTTGGAACACTATTATTCAGTGAGTAATAGAAAAAGCCCTCCCAGAACTGTTGAGCTAGACCTGAATTCAGAGATCATCTAATCCAATTGCTTTTGGATATTATTATCCAAAAGCTGTCATTCACCAGAAATCCTATGGAAATCAGTGTGTACATCCAATGAAAGGGGGCTCATGCTAGCTGGGGTGTAGAGAATGGATACCAATTCCTCATGGAATTTGGCAGCTCCCATTGGACTACAAAGGATACATTTCCCTCCAACTATTAGCATATATCTTAGGTCAGATTCCCCATATTCAAAGCCTTATGTTGGGGTTCTTACAAGTAGTGTACCAATGTAGTACACTCAGGGGAAACCTACGAGAGAGAACAGGAAGAAGAATATAGCATTGAAGGAGCTAGGCACAGATGTGGGCTGAGATAAAACAAACAAAAACAATGATCTACTCAAACGTTACCCTTGTGTAAGTTGTGCACCTGAGAGGTCAAGAAACTTGCCGTGTCCTTATAGCTTCCCAGTGATGGACCAGGGCTTGAGGCAGGTGGGCTCATGCCTATGCCAGGGGTATTACCATGGTGTCTGTTTTAGGATAGTTTCCTAGAAGCTAATCCTGAAAAGGAGATTATGCTACAAGTGTTTTATTGACAGGGTGATCTCAGAAGAAACCTTTCAGGAACTGAGGGAAACAGGTAGATCAGAGGAAGAAACTGAGCAAGGAAATGATATACTCTGGTCATCAGTCTAAAGCTGATCCCATGGGGAAGTTTGAAGATAGCATAGCTATGTCTTAAGTTGAGGCAAAAGGCAAGATTTTATACCCCACTATCAATCAGCCATTGTTTGGGGGCTGTAGGGAAGGCATAGCTTTCCAGTCATTTCCCGGAGAGGCAGTGCCTGCTGGCCAAAGGCAATGCTCTGGATGGGAAGCATCTGTGAGTCATTAGCATTCAACCTCACAGCAGCTGTTGGAGAGCCTAAACAGAGGCTTACTGGGCATGCACCAATAACTTTTACTACACTACCTCATGGGCTCCCTGCAGTTTCAGTCACTTAATGTGAGTATCCACACGATATGAGCCCAGACCCAGAGCAGTGCCTAAGGAATCGCTTGAAAAGGCACAATCACAGCTACCACCCACAGTTTCCATTTGGTCTTCTGTTTCTCCCTGCGTAGCATGAATATTTTCAAAGATTTTTTAAAAATATGCTTCCATTTAAGTTATCTCTAAAGAAGCCAACTTTTGATTCCAAAAGGAAGTTGCCAAAAATATAGATAAACCTCTATGTTCATTGAGGAGATTCACAGATACTGTTAAGGCTGTTCCTTTCCAGCCTCAGTGGTGAATCTGTGCAGGGAGAGCTCCCTGCCCAACCAACACCCCGCCCTCCTCCTCCCATCCCTCAGCCTCCAGTTTGTGGACCCACCCAGAGGATGATATTTCTGGGTGTGTTACTATGGCTACTCTATTCTGGATAGTCTGGGGGCGGGTTAAAGAGCCATCCAATTAGCTATCTTGTTACATTTTAACATTTTGTTGTGGCTCCCCCCCCTTGATATTTTTGTTGTTTCTTTTTGCTCTTGTCACCATGAAATCATATTGGACTTTTTAAAATGAGGTTTTGAAGGATCTTGTGTTGGTTTTGTTTTTAATTAGAGAAGAGACAAAGGAGGTACCTTGGTACAAAGATGTCAACCAGAAACTTATAATCGGAAATGTCCATAAGGATCTAGTTTTGTTTTCAAACTATATCCTGAGGAGCCCTTGCATTCCTCAGAGGGATCTCCAGGTTGGTTTTCAGAGCCACGGGGGAAGACAGGATACTGACCCCCTACACACACTCACCATCGCAGAAATCACAGTAGTTCTATTTTTATTGGTTTTATGTGCTGTTTTATATTCCATAAAAGGATCTGAGCTGCTAGTTAAAATTTTAAAAAGGTTTGAAATCTAGGATTTAGTCTGAAACAGACTCTGAAAGTCACAATCCATTTTCCCGCAGCACTTGCTTCTATGCATGTCACTTGCAGATCTTTGCCTGAAGACTTTTCTGTCGCAGAAGCTTCTTGCCACACAGGCTGGCCACAGGTTCCAGGCAAGTAACACCCCCTGGGAGCAGCCCTCAACCACAGACTGAGGCAGTGGGTGTATAAGTGCCCCTGCTTGCTCAACTCTCACTTGGGACATCTCTGAGGCATGTGGTCTACCCTGCCCCCAAGGCTTGCCCTGAGGGGTGAAGCCCCAGGTGCCCACAGAGGTAACCAGTTTGACACCACACCTCCTATTACCTGTCCTTTCCCCAGGGCCTCAGTTCTCTACCAGCGTTTCCTGGGCTCCCTTTCTAGAAAAACTGCTTGTTCTCAAATTTTTATCTCAAGGTCAGCTTCTGGAGCAATCCAAATGGATTCATAGTGCAAAATTGTCTTCAACACCTCCCTTCCCCACCTCCACCCTCCCCCTTGATTTTGTCCATGTATCCTTTATAGTAGTTCCTGAAAGCCCCTCTCCCCACTATCCCCTCCCCACTCCCCTCCCCACTCCCCTCTGGCTATTGTTAGATTGTTCTTAACTTCAGTGTCTCTGGCTATATTTTGCTTTTTTCTTTTGTTGATTATGTTCCAGTTAGAGGTGAGATCATATGGTATTCGGCTCACTGTCTTTTCTAACATTCAACATAAAGAAAAATGAAGATGCATGAGGTAACAACATTTTTAATTAACTGTGAAGTCTGTCTTTTTGTAACTTCAAAGCTTGTAAAATCTGTTTTAGAAAATCTCTCGTCCTCATAAATGTGTCTGTTGTAGGAAATAGTGTTAGCTCATAAATTGTGCCTGATGTTAATCATTAAGTTGTAAATGAAGTCACTACTTGTTTCTCATTCCACCTTCTATATCAGGGCTGCTCAGTAGATTTTTTGTGATGATAGAAATATTCTGTATTGTGCTGTAGCCACTAGACAAATGTGACAATTGAATACCTAAAATGAGGCTAGAATGATGTAGAAACTAAATTTAAAATTTTATTTAATTTTAATTCTTTTAAATTTAAAGTACTTCATGTAGCTAGTGGCTGCCATAGTAAACTGAGCAGCTCTATATAACATACAAAAATTCTGGTGAGAGAGAAAGCAGTTCAATTTGTTTGTCTTTCCACAACTGCTGTAACCAAATTTGTATCGATGGTTCCTCTCATAGTTTCTGATCCAAACAAAAGGCAAAGTTTTGTTTCTTTATAATGCATTATCCTTGCTACTGTCTTTCAGCACCAAGCAGAGCAGTTGGCACACAGTAGGCTCTTAATAAATATTCACTAAGTAAATAAATGAATGAATGGTATGTGGTCTTTCCAGGTGAGGTAGGTCTGCTATAGGGGTGAGCAAAAGTAGGTTTACAGTTATGAGTACACAAAATGCAGTTTATTCTTATATTATTATCCATTAATAATTATATTACTTATTTGTATTACAACTGTAAACCAATTTTGCCCACCTGTGTATTCTATAATTTGACCTAGCTTCTAGTTCAGAACATTTTGCAATGCAAGTAGTCAACAGTGAAACAATAATTTATATAGATTATGCATCAATGTGATTTAGTTTTTTAGATTGGAGCAATTATTGGACCAAATATATCATTACTATAGTGTCTTCTGGCTAAACATTAGCAATGATATACAAAGAACTTACACTCCAAATAAATTACTCACATTCCAGATATTGTGAGTCACTCTCATAAATGCAAACATCATTCAGTTAGCATCTGTATACTACTTTACTAGAATGGCAATGCAGTAAGTACCAGAAGTCATATGCACATTTGCCATCTGGATTCAAGATGAATGCAATTTGTCCGTGTCTGGGTTATTCAGAGTTGAAACTCCGGCAATTGATGGGCCAGATACAGAGTCATTGCTTCATAAATGTGGGCTAAGTTCATTGCAGCGCTATTAGCACACACACTTTATACTTAGCTCCACTTCTCTGTAGAGCCTCCCATGTTCCATGTGAGTTTTACACGTTTGCTGAACCTCATGAAATAAGTCATCCTTGCTAAGACAGTCTGATGTAGAAATAAATTCCTGGTTATGTAGGTGGAGCTAGAAGTAGGGTTTTTCCCCTCTCTAAACTGATAGGGCTTTACACAAAAATATATACTTACAGATACTATTAAAAGATTAAAAAACAAACGTTCATGGTACATTGCCTATCCCCTAGAACCAGCATGGAAGAAAAGGAAGGCCTTTAACCAAAGAGTAAAATAAAAGGTAACAGTTTCTCACCACAATGGACAGGCCATAGAATGGAGAAGGAGGTGAGAAGGATCAGAGAAGGAGGTGAGAATACGCAGAGAATGAGGTCAGAATGAAATTGAATTCTTCAGTGTTTAGAAGTGGAAAAGAACTTCAGTCAAATGGTCCCAGCAGTTGTTGTGGTGACTATTAGGCTTGTCCTGTCTGAAGAAGTGACTATGGGACTGTTTTTCTCCAGGGAACAAACTAAGTGTGGTTCTCAGTCTTATGGAGAGTGGTCAGGTATTTGAAATGCAATCACAACCTTACACTTTAATTTTCATTTATCTTAATTTAAACTATTGTATCATAAACAAATCAAATTAGCCAGCTTTTTAAAATTTAAATTATTTTTTATTTTTCAATTACAGTTGACCTACAATATTATATTAGTTTCAGGTGTACAACCCAGTGATTAGACATTATATAACTTACTAAGTGATCATCCCAATAAATCATGTAACCAGCTGACACCATACATAGTTATTAAAATATTATTGACTATATTCCCTGTGCTGTAATTTATATCTTCATGACTATTCTGTAACAACCAATTTGTATTTCTTAATACTTGACCTTTTTCTAGCCCAACAAGCTACAACTAATTTAGGGGAGAGTCTAGTGATCCAAGGGAAAAATACTTACTACAAGTCATTAAGTATTTGGGAAGGATCATATCCTATAAGAGGATTGGCTTAAGGGCCCACAAAATACATTGGAATTGTTGTTCTTATAGCTTTTCCAAATCTATACCTGGCCAGCAGGTAAATTAGGCCTAGAACTCAAATCAAAAGCAAATTCTAACTGCTATTACATTTGAGAAAAGGATAGAGTCCTTATTGAATATATTTTGGCACTAACATAGAAGATATAACACACACACAAAATCTTAGATGTAAGTGAAAATGCCAGAGTAAAAACTTCTGAAATTGTACTCTTCTTTAAAAGCTATGAAAACTCACAAAAATTGTAAGAATCAGATTTAGAACTCTGGGAATTAACCAAAGGCTTACAATAATATAGACACTGTTTAGTCAAGTAATATGGCTCAATCTCAGTCAGAACAGTGAGCTTCGTGGCTACCTCAACTCTTCAGCTCAGCAGTACCCTTGAAAATAACAGGCCACATTCCCAGTGTGGAAGGAACAGAAAGGAGTTGAAATTGTCAAACAAAATTACAAAATAATTTCAGGTGGATGAAAATGAGAACACAACCTACCAAAACTTAAAAAATGCAGCAAAAGCAGTGTTTAGATGTAAATTTATACTTTTTATGACTGCATTAAAAAGAATGATCTTTTCTTTTGTTTTTTGTTGATTGAATGAACAATCAACAATCTAACCTTTCACCTTAAGAAACTAGGAAAAGAAGAAGCAAACTAAACCCAAAATAAACAGAAGGAAGAAACTGGTGTAGATTATGAGTGGAAATAAGTGAGAAAAAAGAAGAAAAGATTAAAAAAACAATAGAGAAAATCAAAGACATCAGAAGTTGGTCTCTTTAAATGACCAACAAAATTGATAAACTTTAGCCAGACTGGTTAAGTCTAGTTAAATATTTTTAAAAATAAAAAAGAGAAGATTCAAATTATTAAAATCTGTTGGGAACCGCCCTGCCTGGTTTCAGAGGCTGTAACCCCCCATCGTTAAGGCTGAGTCAGAGTTGGGACCATAAGCCACGACAGAGACTTATCTCTCTGGCAGGTGTGCCACCTCTGCCCACTTCACCCTGCTTGGCCCTGAGCTTGGCCAGTTAGCCAATGACAGGTAAGAATCCCCAAGGGAGGATCAACCTGAGACAGGCTCTGGTCACCAGGAATAAACTCGCAGGGAAGGACTCGGGGGGCTGTGGAAAAAGGGGGTGATGGACCCTCGCCCCTCGGCTTTGAAATAGCCTGAGTCCTCATTCTGTCTGCAGGAAGTCTCCTAATCTCTTGGCTGCCTTACTTCCCTTGCCTGACTTAAGCCTGAAGCAATAACAGAGGGCAGTGCAGTCCTGTGCTGGGAGGGGTGGATTCCCTGGGGAATCAGGCCTAAGAAAAATATATACATTCCTGTGAAACCTACTTAATTTGTACCCTCAGTTTAAAAGATAAGGGTCCAGACCTGAGATGAGTCTGGCGCCTGAAGTTTTATGGCCCTTCTCCTTTGAGAGATCAGCCACCTCTCCTCCCCAAGCAGATCATGTCTTAGTAGACTTATTCTTCATCCATGGCGGACGGCGGGGGTGGGGGGGGGGCTGCGTTAAGGCCCCCTGACAAAAATCAGGAGCAAAAAATGTAACATTACTATCAAACTTACAGAAATAAAAAAAATATTATAAGGAAATATTATGAGTTAATACATGCAAAATATTGAATAACCAATAAAGTGAACAAACTTCTAGAAAGACACAAATTACTAAAACTGCATCAAGATGCATGAAAATATGAATAGATCCATAGCAAGTAAAAAGGTTGTATTAAAATTAAAAAAAAATAATCCACAAAGGAAAACCCCAGAGCCAGACTGCTCCTCCAGTAAAGTGTATCATGTGTCACTTAACAACAGGAACACAGTCTGAGAAATGTGTCGTTAGGTGATTTCGTCTTCGTGCGAACATCACAGAGTGCAGTTACACACACCTAAATGGCACAGCCTACTACAAACCTAGGCACTATATTATACTGTGTTTTGCTGTGTATATTGTGCAGGTTTTTGCCCAAATTTTTGAGGTGAAAATAAGGATGCACATTATACATAGTAGTATGAATTCTGTATCTATATAAGTGTTTTTAATACTTTTATTTACACTTGTGTGTTAAAAGTATAACTCTAGAAAGCAATAAAAATATCCATATGCAAAATAATACCTTGGAATATGACCATCAGTTTTGTTTCAAAGTTAAATAAATAAAAATTAAATGTAAAAATTGAAAGATCTTTTCCCTGAAAATCTGGGCCAAAAATTTGGGTGCACACTATATATGGGAATGCATTAACATCAAAATATGGTAGCTTTTTGCTCCTAGGCTACAAGCCTGTTCAGCATGTTACTGTATTGAACACTGTAAGCAATTGTAACATAATGGCAAGTATTTGTATATCTAAATGTATCTAAAATTAGCAAAGGTACAATACAAATATGGTATAAAAGATTTTGAAAAATGATACACTTGTATAGAGCATTTACCTCAAATGAAACATGCAGGACTGGAAGTTTCTCTGGGTGAATCAGTGATAAGCAGTGAATGAATGTGAAGGCCTCGGACACTACTGTACACTACCATAGACTTTATCAACACTGAATACTTAGGCTACACTAAATTTATTAAAAACCTTTCTTTCTCCAGTAATAAATTAACCTTAGCTTACTGTAACTTTTTTACTTTAGAAATTTAAAGTTTTTTTTGACTCTTTGTAATAGCACTTAGCTTAAAACCCAAACATACTGAATAGCTGTACAGAATTTTTTTCTTCATATCCTTATTTTACAAGATTTTTTATATTTTTAATTTATTTATTTTTACTTTTAAAACTTCTCTGCTAAAAACTAAAGCACAACTACACATTAGCCTAAGCCCTCACAGGGTCAGTATCACCAGTGTCATTGTCTTCCACATCCACATCGTGTCCCACTGGAAAATATTCAGAGGCAGCAGCACACATGAACCTTTCATCTCCTGAGATGACAATGCCTCCTTCTGGAATTCCTCCTGAAGGACCTGCCTGAGGATTTTCTTGAGGAGGTATCACTTTTTAAAGAAATATATCCATGGTGGTTTGCTTGGTGGTTTGCTTTAATCATAGATTTGTTTGTAAATAGAGAATGTACCATGAACTTTCCTCTCTATTAATGAAAACTTTTCTGGTTGGGGTCCATGTGTTTAAACTTTTTAAGGAGTTTGTTGAGGCTGTAAGAGCTTCTGCTGAACACTTCACTGTGAAATTTTCTTGGGGTTCTTCTTTTTCTTCTCCTGCAGTTTCTTTTTTTCCTGCCTCTTCTTCACCATTGTGTTCCTGTTCCAGCTCTAACAAGTCTTCATTAATAAATTCCTCAAGAACCACCTCTAGGAGCTCTTCAATGTCATTCTCATCCATACCCAGGTTAAAGTTATTTGCCATTTCAACCACAGCCTTCTTGATTTTCACAATCTCCTCATTCTTGGAAAATCCTTTAAAGTCATGGACAAATCTCTTAAGTGTCTTTTTCTAGATGTTATTCATACACTCCTTGGTGTCACCATCCAAAGGCCAAGCAAGGTTCTTGAGGCAGTCATAGTGTTGTTATCCTTCCAGAATTGTATCAGGGTCTTCTCAGTGTTTTCCTATGTTAAAGCAATATCCTTGGCAAAGGTCCTCTTCGGGTGATAGGCCATAAAAGGTGCTATAATTCTTTCACCCATTGTTTGGATCAAAAAAATTATATTTGAAGGAGAAACACTACTTCAATTTGAAGATGAAGATTACCAATAAAAGGAGGATGTCCAGGAGCACTATCAAGAAAAAGCAAAATCTTCAAGGGTATGTTATCCTTTAAACAGTACCTCTCCATTTTGCTGACACAGCAATTCAGGAGGGCATCCTGCAAAAGGAGCTGGGTCATCCATGACTTCTTATTGCTCCTGTGATACACTGCCAGTGTGCGCTTACAATATACTTGAAGGCCCTGGGCTTCTCATTGTGCCAGATCACAGAGTTTCAATGTGTGAATGTCAGTTACTGCTCCCAAGCAAGACTTGTATTCTGCCTTTAAAAGCCATAAAACATGGCATTGACTGGGCCTCCTTATGGATGAAATTTCTTTCAAGCATCCATTCCCAGAAAAGGGAGGTTTCAACCACATTGCAATTTGCTCCAGCAAGTAATTTTCTTCTATAGTCAGCTTATCTAGAGTTTCCAGATATTCTTCAGCTGCCTTCATATCGGCACACAGACTTATCACTCACCATCCCATTATGTAGTGATAACAATTCTTGAATTGTTTAAACTGCCCTGAGCTAGCAGTAAACTAAACATGGCAGTTGGGTTTAGCCTTTCCTCTCATCATTGCAAATGAATGTTTTGCTTTGGCCGTGATCATCATGGTGGTGGGAGGGACATGCTTCTGTGTCATTAGAACTTTCTCCATGTCTGGTATAGGCCCTTCTCAAATATTCTTTAGTCTCATCACCTTCAATGAAGTAGATTCTTTAACAGCTTCCATCATTTCCTTTTTGTTTTTCAAGAGTATAACTAACAATAGTCATCCTTGAATTTCTACTCTCATAGTCCTTAATTACTTTTAATTCTGTTTCTAGGCAATCACTCGATGTGTCTTGTTACTGGTCACATTAGCAGTGGATTTTGTACACTTAGGGACCTTGATGAACAAAACAGCATGAGGATGAATCAAGCAATCAGGATACACAGTAAGCATAAGATTTATGAGATTGCTGCCAATATAACTTAGCATACAGTATTACAGCAAAAAATTTTTAAGTAGAAAAAACATATTCTAAAATAACAATAAAAAGTATAATGTAGTAAATACATAAACTAGTGACAGTCATTTGCTATCATTATCAAGTATTATGTACTAATTGTATGTACTATACTTTTCTATGACTTACAGAGTAGTTTTGTTTACACCAGCATCACTGCAAATATGTGAGTAATGTGTTGTGCAGCAATGTTACAATAGCTATGATGTCTCTAGGTGATAGAAAGTTTTCAACTCCATTATAATTTTAAGGACCACTGTTGTATAGCAGTTTGTCATTGATCAAAACATAGTTATACAGCACATGACTGTACTTCCTATCTTATTTCATGAAACCAACATTATCTTAATAACAAAACCAACAAAACTCACAAAAGGAGAACACTATAGAATGATGTTTCTTATTATTACAGACACAAAAATTCTTAACTAAGTATTAGCAAATGAAATCCAGTGGCATATAAAAGAATTATACACCATGGCCAAGACTGGTTCAAAACAGAAGAAATAGTCATAATAATAAACCATGTTGGTAGAATAAATAATCAAAACTATACAAAATAGACTCAGAAAAAAACATTTGACAAAATGCAAAACACCTTCATGATAAAAAACTCTCAACACACTAGGAATAGAAGGTAACTTCTTTAACCTAATAAAGGGCATTTACAAAAAATTTACAGCTAACACCATGCTTGATAATCACAGAACTGACAGCTTTCCTTATAAGGCCTCACCATTTCTCTTTAATAGTGTCCTGAAGGTAATAACTTAGGCAATTAGGCTAGAAAAAAAGAGGTACTCATATTGGAAAAGAAGAAGTAAAACTATCGGTATTTGTGCATGACGATTATACAGGGTGTGTCAAAAGTAGGTTTACAGTTGTGAGTACATGAAACAGTTTATTCTTATATTATTATTTATTAATTATTGTGTTATTTTCCATAAAAAGAATTGCAAAGCTAGTTTTTCCCCATCTTGCATATTGAAAACTCTAAGTAATTCACAAATACACTATTAGAGCTAATTAACAAATTTACTAAGTTTCAGGAAACAAGATCACAATAACACATAATATACACAATAAGTTGTATTTCTAGACAGTAGCAACAAACACTCCAAAAATGAAATTTAGAAGACAATTCTATTTAAAATAGTATGAAAGGAACAACATACTTAGGAATAAAGTTAACAAATGAAGTAGATTTTTACACAAAATCCTAAAGTATCACTAAAAAAATAAAATAAGTCCTAAATAAGTGGAATAACATCTCATGTTCACAAACTGAAAACTTAACATTGCCAAGATTACAATAACCCCGTATCAATCTACAGATCCAATTAATTGTATCTAAATTTCAATCTCCATAGAAATTGGAAAGCTAATCTTAAAAGTCATATGGAAATGCAAGAGGCTCAAAAAGAACAATGTTGGAGGACTCACTCTTTTCCTATTTTAAAACTTACTACAAAGCTACAATTATCAAGACTGTTATATTGGCATAATGGCAGACATATAGATCAAAGGAAAGGACTTGAGAGCCCCAAAATAATTACATACACTTATGGTCAATTGAACTTGAACAACGGTACCAGCACAACTCAACAGGGAAAGAATAGCCTTTCCAACAAATGGTACTGGAACTAGTGGATAACCATATGCAAAACATAGCTTTGGACTTCACCTCACACCATGTGCAGAAATCAGCTCAAAATGGATCAAAAACCTAAATGTAAGAACTAAAACTCCTTAAAGGAAAAAATAGGTAAATCTTTATGGTCTTGGATTAGGCAATGGTTTTATGAATATGAGACCCAAAGTACAACCACCAACAACAAAAAAGATAAATTGAACTTCAACAAACTTAAAAATTTTGCGCCTGAAGATACTTTCACAGAATAGGAGTAATAATTATAAATCATGTATCTGATAAGGTTCTAGTATCTAGAATGGATAAAGAATGATAACTCAAAAATAAAAAGAACCTATTTATAAAATATGAGAAATATTTTTATAGTGGTAAAATATACATAACATGAATCCTATTATTTTAATCCTTTTTTAGTGTTCAATTCAATGGCCATGAATACATTTAAAATGTCGTACTATTCTCACAGCTATCCATTTCCACAATGTTTTCATCATCCCAAGCAGAAAATCTATACCTATTACACAATATCTTCCCATTCTTTCCTCTCCCCAGCCTCTGGTAATTTCTACTATGTTACTGCTACTATACTTTCTGTCTCTATGAATTTGCCTCTTCTAGGTGCCTTACATAAATGTAATCATACAACAGTTGTCCTTATGTGTCTGGCTTATTTCATTTAGTAAAATATATTCAATTCTCATCTATAGTGTAGTATGTATCAAAATTGCATTCCTTTTAAGGCTGAGTAGTATTTCAGTGTATTTATTTTTATGAACATTTTGTTTAGCCATTCATTTGTCAGTATATATTTGGATTGTTTTCACTTTTTGACTATTATGAATAATGTTACTGTGAACATTGGTATGCAAGTATCTGTTGAGTCCACGCTTTCAATTTTTTTGAATACACACATAGGAAAGGATTTGCTGGATTATATGGTAATTCTATGTTTAAATTTTTGAGGAATTTGGGCAAATAATTTGAATTGATATTTTAGCAAAGAAGATAAACAAATGGACAATAAGCACATAAAATATGCTTAGCATAATTAGTCATTAGGAAAATGCAAAATAATATTACAGTGGGATGTCACTATGTGCAACTAGAATGGCTTTCAAAAATGAAACCTGATTTCATCAAGTTCTGGGAAGAGGCAGAGGCAACTGGATCTTTCATCCATTGCTGGTGGGAATAAAAATGGAATAGGTGTTTTGGGAGATAGTTTGGCATTTCTTATAAAGTTAAACATATGCTTGTCATATGAGCCGGCAGTCCCACTTTTAGGTATTTACCTGTGGGGGAGCTTTGACACAGAGCGCCCCCCCCCCACACGGTCTGCCACAAATGAAAAATCTACCAAGACATGATCTGCTTGGGGAGGAAAGATGGCTGATCTCTCAAAGGAGAAGGACCAAGAGCCTTTTCCTCAATGGGCTTTTATTAGGTTCATTTTGCACAGGAATACAGGTAAAGCTCATCAATCATTGTCAGGCAGTAAGGATCAAACGATAGATAACATACAAAGAACTTTGAGGGCTTATTCTGAGTTAGGGTCAGTTAGTTAAAGGGTTGTAAGATTTTGGGAAACAAATTCATTTCAGGCTTGGACCCTTATCATTTAAACTGAGGGTATAAACAAAGCAGGTTTCACAGGATTTTATGCATTCTTTCTTAGGCCTGATCTCCCTGGAGAATCCGCCCTTTCCAGCACAGGACTGCACCACCCTCTGTCATTCTTTCAGGCTTAAGTCAGGCAGGGGAAGTAAGGCAGCCAAGAGATTAGGAGACTTCTTGCAGACAGAGTGAGGACTCAGGCTATGTCAAAGCCAAGGGGCGAGGGTCCATCACCCCCTTTTTCTATAGCCCCCCAAGTCAATCCCTTTGGGCCTCTTCATGACTATGCCTGCCTTAGGTCGTCCCTCCCTTGAGGAATCTTACCCATCATTGGCTAACTGGTCAAGCTCAGGGCCAAGGAGGGCAAAGTAAAGTGGGCAGAGATGGCACCCCTGCCAGGGAGGTAAGTTTTGTCTCCTTATGGCTTATGATCCCGAGGTATCTGACTCAGCCTTAGCCATGGGGGTTACAGCTTCTGAAGCCAGGCAGGCCGGTTCCCAACATTTACCCAAGAGTAATGAAAACATGTACACATAAAAACATGTACAAGAATGTTTAAAACAGCTTTATTCCCAATAACAAACTGAAATTGACCCAGTGCCCCTTTCTCAGAAATGGATACAAAACCATGACACATACATTCGATGAAATACTACCCAGCAGTAAGAAGGAATAAACTACTGATACCTGCATTGACACGCACAAATCTCAAAATCATCAATCATAACAAAAGAAGTCAGAATCAAAAGCCTACACACTATATGATTCCACTTACATGACTTTCTAGAAAAGGCAAAACTGTGAGGACAGAAAATACAGCCAAAATAGGAAGGGGAGTTGATCACAAAGAAGTGCAGGGCTCTTTGGGATGACAGAGATAGTCTATGTGGTGATTGTGATGGGGTCATATGATGACTTATTTGTAAAAACTTCAATAACTGTACTCCTATAAAGTGTAAATTTTACATGCAAATTATACCTAAATATATTTCTCACACACACACACACACATCTTCCAGGAACTAAATACAAAAATAGTTGTTCTTACATAAATCTGTTAACTATTTTTATGACTGGTTATTTTTTCCTTTTGACAGAAAAAGCAAAGGTTGGCATCAGGAGAGGAGTGCTCTCAGATGCTATAATTGGGCTCTTCTTTAAATCTCATCTCAACAAAAATGAGCCAAAATAAATGACACACTGGAGACTTGGCGGCACAAGGAAGAAACAAAGCAGACAAAATAAAATAACATGATTTCATTTGTTGAAATTTATGAAGTCATTTGTTTATAATGATTACAGCTGTGTAAATAGCCATCATGGGACAGACAGGGGCCTTTGCAACTTCTGTTCTTTGTGCATCCAATTTCCTCTCTGAGAATGTGAACCCCGTGGAGTTGGATGCATATGAGAAACTTGAAAGAACACAGACTTCTAGGACAAGGCTCAGCCGGCACCAAAACATACTGCTTGGTAGATTACCAAAGTTGAGCCTGATTTCCACTTGAAACTATAATTCAAGACATATTTAATATACAACAAAACTTTGTTTATTGTTTATAACCCTCTCTAAAAATGTCAATATTTCTTATCAGTGTTCTAGATTACGGGGGAGACTGAAGCTAGGAAAATGTGAACTGTCGTTTCATTCAGCATACACTATCTTCTTCAGTGTTCATCAGCCTATAATAGAGATTTACAGGCTCTGTTCAGTATAATAATAAACAAATTATCTTTAAATCAAGGATCAGCTGTGCGAGTTTAACACTAACATCTGCTGCAAATCATATAGCGGAAGCAGACCTAATTTGAGAGTTATACGCACCCTCCCTGCTCTTCCTTACCCTGCCAGTGGCTGCCTTGCTGCTCCTACAATTTTAATGTCAGGCGACAACCGTGGTTGAATGGGATAGAAGGGAGGAAAGAAAAGAAGAGTCGGAATTTAATGGTAAATTTACTGCCATTAAAAGGCTGGAATCCATCACATTCATACACTGAACTAACTGCCATCTTTTACTTTAGGCTATATTAACAATCTGGGATATAATGAAAAAGAAGACTTTGGGGGTAAGTGCTATGTAATAGTTGAAGTAAATGTTCAATAAGTATTTCAGATTATCTCAAACTTCCAATAAGCAATCTCTTATATGAACTCTAATTCACTGGCCTGATGTCTAAAAGTCTGCAACATCTTTATATTAAAGGTATCTGAGAACTCTCCAGTTCATATTTTTTGTACTTATTATCAGTAACTCTAAAAAAGATTGATTGTGAAAGAAATTAAAATATTGCTGACATAAAGTTGTGTTATTCCTAGTTATACTTGAGTCATTTATTTTTTTCTGTCATTTATTTATTTATTCAAAAAATATAAAGCCCATGTGACTTGTGAGTGATAGAAAATAACCATGAATGTTCAGTCCATCCATGTTTAATACATATTGGCCAGGCATTTCCATTTGCTGGGAGGGAGAGATGGCAGCAAGTCAACAAGGTAGACAAAGGCAAATTCTACGTCCCTCATAGAACTTAATATACTAGGTCAAACAGGGAAACAAGAGCAAATAAATATACAAAGGAAATAATTACACAGTGTGGTAAGTAAATGAAAGAAATAGGTGATGAGGTAAAAATGGTAACTGCAAAAGGCCTGAGGTCAGCAGGCCAATTGCATCTCCCTTAGTGATAATGCCTCAAATGCATTGGCATAATGTGGCTTTATAGGTGAGAGGAATTTGAGAGATCATTGATTCTATAAAACATAACCCTTTATTTTACATGTAAAAAAACAGGTTCTTTTCCTGACAGAAAAGCCAGACTAGTCTAGGCCACAAGAAAAGTTTGGGTGAGTACTTATGGCTACAGCCATTGTAAATTTTAAGAGCAAAGGGAGTCACTGGAATCCCATGCTGTGGATCTTTGCGACACCTCACTATTCCCCCAACACCCAAACCTCCTTTAAATCTCTCTGCCAAGTCCGTTGGTTTTGGAGTTATTCACATTGGTGTTTTGGAGAACTCTTCAGAATAAAACTTCCAACTATGTATAATCACTTCCATTATAGAATTCTCCATTTTGGGGGGGGTGGTGGCAAAGAAACAATATCACTGATAACTGCATTTGCTGACATTGGCATAGTTTCTCACAAGACACAAAGGCATGAGATAATAGATAGTATTGCATTTGATTCTTGTAATACTGCTAGGTAGATACTGTTATTTCCACCTAAAGAAGAGGAATCAAGCCTTAGGAAGCCACATGACCTGTCCAAATTCACATAGCTTGTTTTAAATGAGAAAGTTATAGTTTAATTCCAGGTAGAGCGACCAACTGAGCTGGTTTCAGGACTAAGGGCGTTCTCAGAGAGTGGGACATTCAAGTGTTAAAACCAGGGCATTTCCAATCAAACCATGTCATTCGGTTAATCCTAATCTCAGGTTCACTTAATATAATGTCCAGAGAATTTGCCACCAAATGATAGTTAGACCAGGACTTCGGGGGTTGTTCTTTCTTGTTAATCTGTGTCCCAGAGGTCGATAATGAGTCATCACTCTCCAGCAGTTGTGAGTATTATATTTTAGTGCTACAATGTTGGATGGCTATGCTTTGAAATACACACCTAAGAAAAGGACAATAAGATCTTTAAAATGGATCAGGCTCCAAGGACTTCCCTATTGCCTATTCCTCAGTAACTTCTAGGCCACAGGTGGCAAATACAAGGCCTGCGGGCTGTATCCGGCCCTCCACTTTGTTTTATCCAGCCCAGCGCCTTGTTTCTACCCAGTGGCAGTGCTGAGCTTCTTGCCCCTAGTTAAGGAGTAGTTAAATTTATACAATCCTAAAATTACATTTGGCCCTTTGAAGGTAACTGCAAGGCTGATGTGGCCCTTGGTGAAAATGAGTTTGACACCCCTGTTCTAGGTTCTTCTTTGCCTAATGGGAAACTTGGCTGGAGAAGAGGAAGGGAGTTACTTAAAAAATTTGCATATATCTCATCAGAGTATTTGGCAATGCAACACTCATGCTGGGTTAATCATTGTTGTGGGTGTCCTGGGAAAAACAGTAAGAGATTTTATGAAAACTTTAGAGTCAGTAGCATTACTCCCTGGACATACAGAGAGGGGATGAAGAGAAAGTCAAACAGCTCCTCACTGTCACTTGAACTTGGGGGAAATGCAACCATAACAAATACCAAATTGTAAGAGAGACCAGTAAGTTCCTTTTGCAACCACTTTACTGGATGTATGCAAAGAAGTTACAATAACAACTAAAAAGGTATTCAAGACAAAAAATCACTTAATTGGTTTTTTACATTTTTAAAATGTATATAATTTTTTTTAATATCCAAGAAAAAAGTTTTGTTCTCTTCATAAGAGCAAGGAACATATGTTCAGTGTTTATACAACATCAAATACTCTTCTGTGTATTTTACTGTATTGATTACTAGATTGATTAACTGTATTAAATCATCACAATATCCATAGTGAAGGTACTTTATTTATTGACATCATTTCCACTTTAAGAAACACGACCCAGAATTGTTAGAAAACTAGTGTAGAAACATATTCAGTATGTGAAGAATCCAGGATATTAACCCACATTCTCGGGCTTTGGAGTCTACATCTTTTAAGCATCACATCTCCATGCCACTCCATGATGCTGAGAAACAATTTCTGTTTATAAAGGCTGGCACTAAAATCTCCAGGTGTTCATAAATATAAATAAACTATGAGCAGAATAATACCTTGCCCATAAGAGAAGACTTGAAGAATAGTTCTTTGACAAGTAAAGACTGGTGATTTGGCTTACTCAGTGTTCAGGGATGAAATTCAATCAAACAGGGGCCCATCCAGATGCTATTGTTTGCAATTAATTAATATTTTTTTCTCTAGGAAGTTTTTCCTTAGACTATACACTCATGACTTCTAGGTTAAATAGTAGCAAAGTAACTGAGTTACCTCAACAAGTTAAAGATAAATATTAACAATAACAATGAAAACAAAAGTTAAAAGAAGATAAGACACCAAGTGGGAGAGGAATTTGTTCTAACTACAGTGACAAAGGGTTGGGTTATGAACTTTATTCCTAGACTACACAATACGTATTTTATACTCAGAACAAATTCAAAATGGAGAAGACAGAAATAGCTGATTCCTACTTCCTTGTTTTAATACATCTTGGATGAAGGAGCTGCACCACTTAGAAGGAAGGCAGCCATGTTCCCAAAGCTAAGCAATCATTTTTTTGAGTCACCCAGGAAATCTTCCTGCTATGTTTGGTCCTGCAGCTTCTCCCTATCTTTTTTTCTTTTGTGTGTGTGTGTGTGTGTATATGTGTGCATCCTTTGAAGACTACAGCTCCCAACATGCACTGTAGCAGAAGGCAAAGTGAGAGGCTTAGAGAGATGATTGTGTTCCAAAATGTTTAATTACATGAGGATGACCCATGTAAGTCAAAGTAGGTAGAGTCAAGAACCTTTAGGATAAGCCAAGTTGTGCATGCAGGGTGGAAAGAAAAAGTAAATTGCGAGAGGTAGAATATTGTAAGCATTGATCTCTATCTATATTTTATGGGAAGCAGATGGTAGGCCATAAATACAACCACAGTTGAATTTATAAACACTTGAACTCTTGATTCAGAACAACTAATCTTAAAAAATAAATATAAGCTTTAAAAAAATATAGGCCATAAATGTTCATAAAACTATCTGAGAAAGTTTCCTACAATCAACAAAAAAATTAGTTCAGAAAGTATACAGCCATGTAATATGAAAAACAGAGACATTTGTTGAAGAAGATACAAGATACAAGAAACATTATTAGACAATGATGCCTCAGTCCCCTTCAAAGTAAGCACCTTGGACCTCACACAGTTCTCCCAGCATTTCTTCCACTATTCAAAACCTTCTGCAAAATCCTTTGTTAGAATTGTTATCAGCTAACACATCTAGTTTCCTAATCTCATTGACAGTCTGAAATTTCTTCCCTTTCAAAGGTGATTTTAGATTTGGGAAAAGCCGAAAGTTTCAGGGCACCAAATCTGGGCTGTAGAGGGGCTGAGTCACCTGGGTGATTTGATGGTTCAGCAAAAAAGTCTACATGAGACATGATGCATAAGCAGGGCATGTTGTTGTGATGAAGTTGCCAATCACTGGTTGCCCATAGGGGAAGCCTTTTGAACCATCTGAATAGTTTCCACAGAGGAATGTTTAAACTTAATGCAAAATTTGTTGCAAATTTGTTGCTCTACTCGCTTAGTCATTTTGAATGTGATAGCCACACAGTACACATGCTCACTCAATGGTGTCTACTGCCCCCACTGACTAGTACAGTGAAGTCGTCATTGTTCACTCATGTGCATTCCAGTCCACTTTCCTCTGCTGCCAGGTTACATCAATGCTGCACAAACCATTCTTTTTATATCAACAATGGCTGGACTTTTTCCAGACAGATCTCATATATATATCTTCATTTCTATATATTCTTAATATATATCTTTTCAAAAATGGGAAACATTTTTAGATTCAATGAAAAATTTAACCATACCCAATACCATTTTCAAGTCCACAACAAATATTTCAATAAACAAATGAAACACAACAAAAAATCAATCTCAACAGTCTCAAAAGAGTAGAAAAAGTATAAAATGCATTCTCTTAACATTATTCAATAAAACTAGGAATTGTTAAAGAAAGAATAAATAAATCTAATTACTTGAAAATTAATAATACTCCATATGCTTCTAAATCATTGGGTCACAAGGAATAAACATTTCAAGTAGACAATATTTAGATTATAGCAAATGTGAGAATATTTCATATGCAAATATACACACTAAACTTGCACTTAGTTATAGTCACCCCCTTTGCTGGTTTTGATGTGAAAAATGAAAGAGTAAAATAAATGAAATAATAAAAAATACAAATATGATGAAAAGAACAAGCAAGAAAAATAACAGAACTAAAAAGAGTAAAGAATTTGAAAGGAGAATTAATAGATACATTCTAGAGTCATATTATTTTTGCATAGGTGTTACTTTTCAGGACATTGTCTAAAAGCAAAATACTGATTGTCTTCCCAAATATCATCAGTGACTAAGGCTTCCCCAATACTATCCAAATGACAATATAGTTTTATTCCAGGCAATTCTGACATTAAAGAAAAATATATGTGGGTATGTGGGTCCACAAAAGTATGTGGACTCACATAAAAACAATCACCAGAGCCAGTAATTCATTGATTCATTAAATTTGTTAGGCCTCCAATGACTACAAGTACTGTACCAGGTTTTGGGTACCAAGGATGAATAATACAAAGGATCTCATGGGCTAGAGAAGCAAGAAAATAATACTAGCAGTACAGTGAGCTAAGGATCATGTTGGCCCCATTCATGGAATCATACAGAAACATGAAGAGATGCACTTGACTTCAGTCAAAATCTTCCCGAAGAATGCTATACCCAAGCTGCATCTTAAAGGCTGAGTAGGAGTCACTCAGAGAAAAAAGGGAAAAGAGACAGAGCAGACCTGGGAGAACTGACAATGTAAACAAAGGCAGGGAGGCAACAAGTAATATTTTATTTAACAAATATCACTAGATCATAAATGGTAAGCTAAGGAATGATAAGGTATAAGATAGTGAAAGGTAAGTAAAGACAGGCCATGGAGATCCTTTTTAAGGTTCCTGAAACCCAATGTGTAGTAAACTATAAGCTCATTGAGGGTAGGGACGTCTATGTCTTCTTTTCATTTAACACATCACTTGATCTGAATTTCCAGCTACAAAGTTGTGCACACACTGCCTCCAACCTATAATCAGCCTCCTCTGTGAAGCAGTCTTTGCATTTCTAAACCAGCTGGAAGAAGGCAAACATTATGTCTGTCAAGCTAAAATCTTATGTTTTTAGGGCAAAGATTCACCATAGCTCAGAACATACAAACTTTATTTCTCTGGGGCTTGTTTCTCATTCCTCTAGTCACTTATATTGAAGTTCACTGATGCATTTTGCTAAGATATAAAACAGATATAACCAGAGGGAGAATATGTTTGAACTCAAGGTTTAATTCAATTCCAAACCAGAGCTCCATTGTGTGCATTATTTATCAATAGCATTTAAATGCCCACAGTGAGCCAGGCTTGACTTGGCTGTATAAATAAACTATGTCAGCCTTTATTCCTGTCCTCCAAGTTCTCATACTCTAAAGAGGAAAAAGGAAAGCATATATACAGTTTTCATTTTCATCAAGATAATTATGACTAAGTGAAGCTTAGCTAATCTGCCAACCATGGCAATAAGCCATTTAAACCTGGGAGGTAAGGAGTGCTGTGAGGACCCATAAGCCCTCCTTGCACAGGGGTTTTTCTTTTCCTTTTCTTTTTTAAAGCTTTTAACTTCTAATAGTGTAGAGATTCTTTTATTCAGTTCTGCTTCAACTCAGCTGTGAAAGAGGGGATCTCTGAGTAAGGAAGTCTTTGATGAGTGAAAGAAACCCTCTTGCTGTGCTAACATGTGGTGGACAACCATTGAATCTCAAGACTTAAAAGGAATTTAGTGGGAAGTATGCTGACTTCCATTTACCTTCCTTACAAGACAACTTTACTTTTGGTGGTAAAAGAAGACCATGGAAGAAAACACTGTGACCCTTGCAGTTACCCACGGTGTGGAGAAATTGTGGAGATGGAAGTGAGAGGTGGAGTAAAGAGATTACATTATAGAAGAGACTAAATGCAACCATGTGGTCTGAACATTACTGAAAAGAGTCAAAGTGGGGTGTAATCCCAACAAAGAAATATAGAAATTCCATCCATAGTAGGTTTGTAAGAGTTTGGGAGCGAGGGTGGTATAGCGTGCAGAAAGAATAAAGAGGATAGATGTTGAAAAGGAAACCCTGGGTTTGCAATAAGGAAAAAGGATTAGTAATAGAGTTTAGAGCTGGACTAGTGCCTGAGTATACTCTCCATTCAGAAAACAATGGCTTGATACTGGCTAGAAGTAGGAGCATGATGGCTATGGGAGCCCAAAGAGTAAATAGTCACTTGACATAAATGAGCAGCTTAATGTTGAGGTGAGGCCATAAAAAAAAAAGGAGAGGCCTTCTGAAAAAGAGGAAGGTACGAGAGTGACTAAGAAAATACCTAAATGCCAGATGAAAAATCAAAGGCTCTGAAGAACCTTTCATTAACTATCTGTGATTAGTTAGTCATAACTATGCATTGAGTTGCTTCTGGGAGACTAAAGGGACAATGACCAGACTGTATCAAAAAATAGAACTCTGACCCACAACCCACAGCAGCCAGCCCAGGAAGTCAAACTACAACCTCTGTAGCAATTGGCCTAAAACAGCCAACACTTGATCAGTAACTGGCAGCTTACCTAATTTTTCCCTTACTTCTAACTTGGGACCAGCTGGAGAAAGTCAAATGTGCTCCCACTAAATCACACGGGCTGCCCTTTTTCTCAGGGCATACCCGATGCTTTCTTGTTTTTGTTATTTTTCCTGCTGTGAGGCTTTCCAACTTCTGCCTGCCTTTGAATCTCTGCCAAATGCTAGTGATGAGGCTGACTCTGTTACTACAACAAGCTCTGAATATACAGCTTTTGCTTATTCTCATTTGGATGATCTTTGTCTATTCCATACTTCCATATACCCAACACTGTTCTGGTGCTGGAAATATCAGTGAACAGGGCAGGAAAAGACCTCTGCCCTTATGGGACTAACAGATTTTGGAGAGACATGGAAAATAAACAAGGAGAGAAATTCATTAAGTATTGTTATGATAAGCTATTATGGAGGAAATACTATAGAATGATGTAATTGAGGTGGTGGTGGTGGGGGGAATGTTATATTGAACAGCAAAAAACAACTCCTTGAGGTGACATTTCAGCTAAAAACTAAGAGTTAAAGAAGCTTGTGAATTGCTGGGGGAGGACTGCAAATTGAAGAAACAGAGTACTTTCACAGGGCAGAATACCCTTGGTTTTGTTTAGAAAACACAGAAAAGCCCAGGGTGGGGGGATGTGGTGAGTGCAGAAAGGTGGGAGTGACACTGGGGAAGCAGATGGGGTTGGATCACACAGGGCTGAGGCAGGAAGTTATTTCTTGTGTGGAGGAACAGCATCGGAAGGTTTTAGGCAGGACTGCTTGAGGTCATAAGACAAGTGCAAATGTAGAAGCAGAGCTAACTTTAAATGTTCCTTTCCAGTCAATTACCATTATCAAGTCAGAGCAGTTCATCCTAAAGATTTCAAGTGTTTATAGTGATAACAGAAATGCTGCTGGGATAATAGTGCTTTGGTGTAATTAAGCACCTCTGCTCTTCCATCCTTAAGATGCAACAAGCATCCTGCTCTTTTTTGAGATTCCCATGCATAGCTGATAATGGACAATCCATCAATATTCTCTTCCTGCCACACCATGACTGTTTTATGAGGATGCTGAAAGCTTTAATAAACCCACTTACATAATTTCTTTATGAGGCAGGAAATTAGTAGAGCTGAGCATGAAATAGGTTAGGGCCTGTCAACTTAGGAGGCACCATTGTTTTTATGACTTCTGGTGGTCTCTCGGTAGAAAACTTTAATTAGCTGGAATATTGATAGCATATGTGGTTGCATCGATCTTCTCTCTAAATAGCAGTCACCACTCTGCCCACACGGGGACTTTGCTCAGGTCTGCTGTCATTGAGCCTGCTCCATCACTGGAAACAGGCCCCTTTGAAAGCTGAGCTCACTCACTTACCCCAGTTGTTAAAGGGTACCCTACCACACTGAATCCCAAGCCTCCAAAGAGTAAAGAAGTATTGTAAAAGGATCATGCTTGTAGCTTCTGCCACAGTCTAATTTATAATACAGAGCAGTCAGGTATCAATGCAATCTTGCTCCTCAATTTCAGTGCCCATTCCAGATAAAGATGAGGGTTGTGCATAATGATGCAGGAAAAGTGCATCATCTTATCAAAACTGTCATGCTCGTGGCCAGTAGTATCAGGAAGGACTGCCCCTTTAGCATCACTCAGTCCTAGAGATAACATGCCCACCATGTGTCTATATAGTTGCAAACCTCAAATAAGCCCATGAAAAGAGATCAAGAAAGGAACACAGCTGGCTAATGTGGTTAAATGCAGCTAGCATTTCATCAAATCTGTTTCTCTGCATCCAGGAAACACTGCTAGATGACATTTCCAACTCTCCTGCATTTAGGTATAGACAAAGGATGGACGGTTGACCATCCTTTGTCTGTACCTGAGTGGAATGTGAGCAGAAGTGAAGCTTGTCACTTCCAGGCCTGGTTTGTGAACCCCACACCACCACCGGCACAGTGTTCCTCCAAGCTCTCTTTATATTCATTTGGCTTCATGCCCAGGAACAGCACAATCTTAGAATCTGCATTAGAAACAGAAGAATCACAAGATGAGAGTGATCGGGGCCCTTAAAAAAGTATCTGAATGGGGAGCATTCGTTATAGACTTATAGCAACCAGAAATAAATTTCTATTATTTTAAAATGCTGAGATACTGGAATATCTAACATTGAGCCTAACTAATATAGTGGCTCTCCAACTAACAAAGCCATACCTTGAAAGAATTCACACATAAAAATGTGTTTGGGATATATTTATCACCTTAGTACCAAGGGAGAAAGCAGTAATATTTTTAACAGCTTTATCATATAATTCACTCATTATAAATGATTTTACAATGAGTGAATTATATATACAATGATTTTAGTATACTTATACAATTATGTAGAACACTTCTAACAACCCCCAAATTCCCTCATTCCTGCATGTAATCAACCCATCCTTCCAGCCCCAGGAAAGTGCAAATCAGCTTTTGGTATTCTTGGCATTTATCACTTAGAATGTTTTTCAGGTTTACCCATGTTGTTGTGTATATCAGTAGTTTGTTCTTAATTGCTGCATAGTATTCCATTGTATGAATATACTAAATTGTGTTTATCTATTCACTGGTCAATAGACATTGAATTGTTTTCAGCTTGGTATATTATTTTTTAATTAAATTTATTGGGGTGACATTGGTTAATAAAATTATACAGGTTTCAAGCATACAATTCTATAACATATCATCTGTATATTACATTATGTTTACCACCCAAAGTCAAATCTCCTTCCATTACCATATATGTCACTTCCTTTATGCTCTTCTACTACCTCCCTACCTACCCTCCCTACTGGTAAACACCATACTGTTGTCTGTATCTACGAGTTTTTGTTTATTGGTTAAGTCTTGGTATATTATTTTTTTTATGCTGTTATGTATATGTCTTTACTTGAACATGTTTTAATTTCTCTTGTGTAGATGCCTAGGAGCTGAATTGCTAGGTTATATTAGCCACAATTTTATACTCAACAAAAGCCTTCTCTGATTCCCTCAGAGAGAGTCTCTTCCTTGGTATGCCTAAATAATTGCATTCATATCTGAAATAATGTATTTATCACCCTTAATTTCATTGAATTTTTGTTTTTATTCACATCTCCCTCTGCTAACTAGACTATAGGCTCCTTAAAGATCAAAAACATGTTTTTTGTGAGATGTTAATGCTTAGAAGAATGATAAGTACTTAGTGTTTATTGAAATAAGTAGCCAGGTAGCTTGAGGTAAATTAGCTATTGTGTAGTCAGAGCACTGGATTGTATTATGTCAACTTGGCTAAGGTCCTGAGAATCCTCTCTCTGCTTGATCCTGGTCAGAGATGGCCAAAGGAAGAACCTGCATGAAACTTGGAAAGAGGAAGTGAAACAGAATTCATTACTTTCCAAAGGTCATGGTGGTGAGACAGTGAATGGAGCAGATGTGCCTGGCAGATTCAGTTTGTCCCCATCTCCTCCACCCTTTGTCTTGTACCACTTCCCACCAGGTACTTGGCTGTGGACCCACAGAGATGAGATCTACACAAAAGCAAGAGCTTCCCGTAGATCCTCCTTGGGCTTCTTTATTTAGGATCCCGCTCTGATGGCCTGAACATTGGCTACAGAATGTTCCTGCAAGTTCAGATATCATCCACCCCAGAGCTGCCGTCAGACTAGTTTATAGTTGATTCTCCAGTTCCCCTTCCAGGATAGGTATAACATCCATGAGAAAGTCCTCACTGTGTACTACTCATAGTTGCTCTGTTTTCCTGGCTGAATCCTGACTAATACAGTTCTCCAGGCACAGGCCATATGTAAATCCTCATTCTTTTCGAGCTCAACACTGTTGGCCCGGAGCCTGTGAAAAGCAGCCCTGTCTGTTCTAACCAGGCAGGCCTTCTCTGTACTAGGTGACATTTATTTAAAAAGGTCTCTCTATACACACAGCATTACCCATGAGATCTGGGAAGAGTTTTGTTTCTACCATTAAAATGTCACGGAAGATTTTTAATGATATGTTTTTTTTCTTTTTCTTCAGCTGGAATTTAAACTTTTCCTGATAACATTTTAATTGCTATTAGAATTCCTAGGTAACTGACATACCTTAAGTTTGTATTATAGGTATTAATTGCTACTTTGAATCTTGGGGAAGATAAAGACAATTTAAAGTCAACATAGAGAAAAAGACAGATATAGAGTGGTTTAAAAAGAGAGAGAGAAAGTGAGAGATAATCTAGGAAAGAGTTAGGTGCATACCATATTATTTTTTTTATGTTCTTCCCATACTTATGTTTCAATTGTTTTTTTGTTTGCTTTTTTTCAGTATAAAATATTATACTGCATAAAATTAATGTTCCCTATCCTCTACCTGAAGCATTCAATATTAATGTCTGAGAGTAGATTATCTCCTGATATCTTGTCAATGGTAACTGAGCATATTGCAGATCAGAGGCAGAAAGATTGTCACCACTGATGGTCTCCATGGTGAGTTATTATGGAGGGACGTTACCCTGCCAAGGACGCAGTTGTCTGGTCATGAACTGTTGTGACAAAAGCGAGGCTGTAAGAGTCATAACTGGTGATGGTGCCAGTACTTAGGGCTCTAACCAGTCTAATTTCTGAGAGTTTAACTATGAAGTAAGTACAGCTTTTGTTGAATTCTGTTCTAACAGGGACAGACAGACTTTGTGCTGCAGAGGATCACTTGTGCTCTTCCCTGCATTATACATTTCTAGTGCCCATACAAGAACTATTTTTCTGGGAAAACGATACTACTTTTCATAGCTTAGCAGCAGATGTCATACTTGTTGCCAAGATGGTAGCTGCAGAGGAAATGGGCCAACTTAAAGAAAAGACCATGACCCAATCTCTGCCCTTTGACATACAAGAGAAGGAATCTCTTCCTCATAGACCAGTTAGTTGAAACATGAAGGCAATGTCTCTACCCATTAATTTGTTTTTCCAGAAAAGAAAATCCATGCTGGGTTTGAGAGCCAGGCTCAAAAATAGGGCCTAGGTGTTAGGTGATTGGAGAGAGGGAAGAGACGCTGATATGAGCACAGGCTATGGCTGATGCTGCTGGGTCGTCCTGACTCTGCCACTCCTAAGTATATCCTGATTGCCTCTGCATCAGCACCAATGCCATTCTAAGTAGGGATTCAGTGCAGCAAAGCTGATGTGGTGTGGTGGCTGACTTCCCACTACCTGGGTTTCAATTGCAGTTACTGGGAAAGTCCCCTACAAGTTTAATGTCTCAATAACTTCTGTAAAATGAGAATAATAGCAACATCTATATTACAGAGCTAAAAAAAGTTAAGTGAGTTAATACATGTAAAGTAGTTTAATAAGTTGTTGGACCAAGAATTGCAATGCCATCTCCCAAACCCCAAACATGCATGAATGTGATCTCAGAGATTCTGTCACAGTCCTGTCTACCTTACATAATCACAGCTCTGCCTTGGTACAGAGGTCCACCAACACACACACACACACACACACACACACACACACACACACACCCCTTGTCCTAATCATGGCCACTTAGTCCATTAAAAATATTTTCCTTGTCTACAGACCACACAACAACTGGTCCCCCATCAGAGCATCTGGCTTGTTTCTTATCTCTAAGGAACACTTTCCAAAGTGCCTTTGGATCCTCTTGTGAATTCACCATCCACCACCAGTAAACTAATATGCAGATGGGACACCAACCATAGGAGCTTAACTCCACTGCCTAGGAGCTGCAGAGAGCAACTTGTTTCTCCTGCCTCACCACAGTGTAGTTTATTCGGGAAGCATCACCCAAAACACAATCTCTGTCTTCCACACCAGTGAAGTCAGTGACAGAGTTAGTTATACTGCACCAGGACCCCAGCAGTTGTGAGCTCTCCAAGACATTGAAGGAATTTGTTAACATTGATAACCACTCTGCATTTCTTCTCACAATCAAGCATTGACTTCTACATTCAAAGTTGATGCCCGAGAAATTTTCCCACTTATATTCCAACCTGGGTGTTGTTCTTGAATCAATTGGCCTTTTCTTTTCTCCCTAAAGCTTGTCCATACTTCCCACTATGTTCTTGAGACACTAATACATATCTGGCTCAAAAGAGTCCTGAGATTGAGCTCCAGTCAATCCAACTAGTGTCCATTTTTACAACCTCAGCAATGACCGTAGGTATATGTGTCCTTCAGCTTATGAAAAAAAATATTTTGGCCTCTGGCAAGTCTTTGTCTCATCACTCACTGTAACTTTGAAGATTAGTATTTATCTATAAGAATGTCAATGAATTAATTTATTCATTTATTCCTTCCCTGTGTGGTTCCATTAAAACTCTTAAAATAATTAACAGAAGAAGACAGTGCATAAGGTTAGATAAAGCAACTGCTGAATAGTACCCCCAAAATCTTCTAAACTCTGCAAAAAAAGTTTAAACTGTGTCACAGATTCAATTCTGAGCTTACCAGCAACAAAATCAAGAAGGAAACACATTCAGTGACAAGGCACGTGATATGTTTATTGAACTCTGGCCACAAGATTTTTTCTTTTTTTTCTTTTTTTAGGTATGCACAGGTTTTCCTATCACTAATGTCTGATAAACATGATGAGACCTTGACAGATTCTGGTATGACATTTTGTTCCCTTTTAAGCCAAAGCCACAAAGCTCCATCATACATGTGCCTGTCTCACTGCCAGCCAGCAGGGGCTGCATAACCAATATCTGCATCTCAGAGCAAACTAGTGGAGCCTCATTTTTTAATAAAAATATAGAACCTGATAAGCCCCTGATTAACCCCAAGAGACTACATTTTACTTATGTTTTAATTTGTATTAATCAATATGCCATTAATCTTCATTGAGCTTCACATTCTGCTTGTCCCTGCTGTTTTCCAGGAGCAGAATTCAATTTTATATGCAGGCAAGCTGGTTGGACTTCAACTGGTTTAGAGTTCTGTGTGTAGGTTTCACAGTCACATTCACAGGATGGATTCATCATCAAAATATGAAAAAGTATGATGATAGTATCAGAGACAGTATTCTGTCTGTTTTTTCTTTTCTTTTTTAAAAAGTCAAGGTATTAAGCAATGTGACATACATAACCAACTAATAAGTTTAAGCATATAGAAATAAGGTTTAGATTTGAAATTAGCAAAACTTCAGTTAAACCAATCTTGCAGATTTAATACTTTGTACAGTCATTCCTTTGCTGAGTGATGATGAGGTATACATGGGAGGCAATATACAAAATAATTGTCCCTTGCATTATAACATAACCACAATGAGCATTTCTTGGATAAACTAGAATGAAGAAAAGTGGAAATTGGAGAAAGAAAATTTGTGTTGGCATCACTTCAAATGCCCAAAAACCTAAAGTGAAGAGGAACTGACACTATATTTTTCAAAAGGGCCCTGATAACTATGTATTCCAGAAGAGGGACTACAATCTCTTCTGTCCAAAGGAATACTTTCTATACAAGCTAATAGAAGTTCTTCTCCCAGAGAAAATTCCACCTGGAAAAATTTAATCAAATATTTTATTAATCCTGAAACTAAAATGTCAATTTCTTACAAATCACTTTCTGTATCCTGCATATTTACACATAAATACATAAAATTTAAATCTGGTAATATCATAGGCAAAATGCATTTTAAATGATGTAGATATCAGTTGCCGCATCTGTAATATGGTGATAATAATAGCATCTCTCTTGTGGAGTTGCTCTGAAAATTAAATGAGTTTCATAAAAAGCACTGAACAGAGTGCCTGCCCCATAGGAGACCTCAAACAAATGTTTCCCCGGTGCTTGCAGTGCATTTGGCATTTGCTAAGGGCTTTGCCTGGATTACATCATGCGATGTCCTAAATATTGCCCTTGCAATGGAGATGTTTCACCAAACCTAAACTTGGGGTATAAAATTTACTGTCCCTTCCTTCTCTGGCTCCTTCTGATCTCCATCATCCTTTCTCACATACTAGTCTTCACGCTCCCTCTAGTATCTGCTTCTATTGAGACCTCACCAAAAATTCTCTCAGCCATATACCTGTCTAGATTTGTACCAATACCCTAAGTTCTTCTGGAATTCTTACCTGGTGCCTGTAATGCATATACATCAGAAGCCCGTTCCTCTAATTATGAACATATTAATTTCATCCTTTAGATTTTCCATCAATAAATTTTTATATGCCCCTGATATAGATAAATACATATGTTCCCAATATAGGTTTGGGGTCTGAAGAATAAAATACAGCCTAGGCCCTTGACAGATATAAACTTCAATTCAGAAATAAGAACTGTATAAACACATAAGAGCTGTACAATGTTGTTCTCATATGTTAAAGTCTGGCCTCTTCAGAAGAGTCTTAGCTGTACTCACTCCTGAGAGTTTACTAGATCAAAGTAAGGACCCAATAAATGTATATTTATTGTTATTTCAAAAATCTCAGCTGTGCATCCAGAAAATACAGCTACATAAAATGAGTTGAAAACAAGTTTCAGTGTTGGCCTTTTGTTAATTATTCTTTACAATTTTCTAGGAGCTGGTGCAGCCATGTGACTCCTCTCTGCCCCTAGTGCCTGGTACTAGAAAAGGAAACCAGGCCAGCTACAGACGGAAATGTTCATAGAGCAGAGCCTTCATGGATGAGTAGTGCTGAGTTCTGAAGTTTGAGGAGTTCTTTTTTTGAAGGCTTTTCTTCATCTGTATAGAACATCATTGTTTTATATTAATTAATTTCGAAGGGCCCTTTGGCTGAAAACATCAAAGTAGATGACATTCCAGACTTCCATCAATCCTCTGATAAAAATCAAAGAAATGGCCTTAGCTATTTTTATCCTGTTTAACCTCTGAAAATTTTAGCACTTCTCTGTTTCATTGGTCTCTGCTTATCAGATGCTGGCTTATTGGAAATAAATTCTAATAAGAATCATGCCCGACAAATTAATTTTACCCTCAACTACCAAAAGTCTACAACATGAAAAGGATTTTCTAAGGGAGTTATTTTAAAACAAAAGAAGAGACACATTGCTGTGAAACAAGAGAAGCAAGGGGATTCCAAGACTGAGGAGGCTGAGACCTGTGAGAGGGGACCCTGCTGTCACGGTGGTTAGCCAGGCCAAGGACTCATCTTCTGCCAATGGCAAGGGGCTGGTGCAGACTCAAGCTTATGAATCAGATAAACAGTGCAAAGTCTGAGGCAGCACCCATACTCTCAAGCAACACATCCTCAAGGCAGGATTTTTTCATTAGTTATATCTTTGCCATCCCATTAGTTATACCCTCTGTCACCCAGAGATCCATTATTTACCCTTCTGAATTTGTGTTAAAGAAGCAGCATTAAGTGAAATATAACTTTGCTATGAGATCATCTATTTATAACTCAGTTACTTAATATATGTGTACTTAATATACATGTATACATATATACCCAGAGACATATATATTACTAGATATACATATATTAACTATGAGATCATTTATTTATATCTCATAGTTTATATCTCATATGTGTTCTATGTATATACGTACACATATATACCCATAAACATATATATTGCATTTGAAGTATTTGATGATTATGTATCACATGTAAAGTATTATTTTTAAATTACCTTATTTACTAAAGACACACTAACTTACTCTAAGTTACTTATCAAAGATATATCATAGTTAGTTTTGGTAATGAATATATATAAAACTAGTTTGAACTATAATTTCATATCATAGCATTCAATGTATACATAAAATACTAATTTTTATGACCTGACATTAGGGATTCCTGCATTTTGCATTAAAAATTTAATGTTTTATTTTTATAATTTTCTTGTTGTGTTTCAAAATGAGTAAATGCAAGAGAAGGTTTCTGACATGTATTTAGAAGTATTTCTTTCTAAAATACACTGTGGAATTATGGCTAATCATTATTTCAATAAATAATATGCCAGGTTGCATATAAGATTCATTGTTTGTATTTTTCCTTTTTAGAATTGGTTTGTGCAATATCATGGAATATTCCCATGCTATATGAGAAATAGATAACATGATTGTAGGCAAAAAATGTGCTGAAGACACTACTAATGGAATTTTTATGTGTCTCTTGTTCTCCGAAGCAGCATTTCTTTGTCTTCCCAACTAACCATCGGTCTTACCTGGGCATAAATTTAAAGTTATGTTTGTAAAAATAAAAGCACTTAAACCCTATGATGGCCCAAACCACCATGATGGAGGGTGATGTTCTCTAAGTAAGAAACTGGGAGAAGCACAGGGCTCTGGCATATTCATCTGCCCTCCACTAACTTGCTACATGATCACTTGATATGAATCTCTCTGAATCTCTCACCTCTATTTTTATTTATTTTAAAATTACTTTATTGTTGTTCAATTACAGTTTTCTGCATTTTCTCCCAACCACTCCTCCACACCCCAGCCAAACCCACCTCCCTCCCTTGCTTCCAACCTCCCCCTTGGTTTTGTCCATGTGTTCTTTATAGTAGTTCCTGAAAACCTTTATTTTTAAATGAGTCAATAATGATCACCATGTTTACTAAACTTATGAAAAAATCAATTAAAAAAGACATCATTTCCTTTGTACCCCCAGGAAACCATAGAGATGGGAAATATTGGTCCACCCTATGACAAACACAGCTGGATGCCTAGTATCTTTCTCCCTTACTAATATAGCCCTAATTGTATTTGGTGCAGCTGTACCAATTAGCTTTTGATGCATTATAATCCATCCCAAAATTTAGTGGCTTAAAACAACTACCATTCATCATTCTGACACAGCAGTATGGGCTTGGTTCAGCTGGTGATTCTTTAGGTCTCAGCATAATATTGGAGCAATGTGTCCAGGTTAAAAACAAAGAAAAATCAAAACCAAAAGAAAAAAATCTTTCTATTTCCCAGCCTTCCTTACACTGAGGGGTGGTCAAATAACACCATTTTAGTCAAGAGACATAAGTGAAAGTCACAAGTCAGGACTTCTGAGAAAGCTACTTAATGTTGGAGAGACTTAACTGGCTCACATATGTTGCCTTGAATCTTCCACTTCTTTCTGGCAGGAACAGGGAAGCAAGAGCAGAAGCAGGGAAGCCAGGATGAAACACTGAAGTACAATGATGAGCATGGAAGCTACATTCAAAGAGGGCTGCATGGAAAGGAAAAAGGAAATAAATACAGCCTATTTCTTAACCATTTTTTACATGAAAAAAAAAAAGAAACTTCCTATTTGTTTAATTTACTCTAGGTCATTTCTGCCACTCAGTGCTAAATGTACATCCTCACTCGTACAAAAGAAAAAAGAAAAAAAAGGCACATTGTGTTGTGGGAGACTGAACAAATGTAAAATTCTGTGGCCCATACAGGAGAGAGAAACAAAAAAGCATGGTTATGGGTGGGTTCCCTGAGTCACCATAGATGTTTGAGAGAAGGAAGATCATAAATCGAATAAACATACAAGGCTGGGAGAGACAAGCCCATTTGGATCCAGCTTAGAGCAAGAATGATGGTTGCCTACTCTAGAAAACAGCCTAACAACATTGGAGAGATACCTTTTCAAAATTTATGTTACTTAAGCAACATTTGGTGCCATGAAGACAAAGATAAATATGTATATAAATAGAAATAAAATGATAAGGCTTGAAAATCAAGATTTTTCTCTTGGAATATAGGAATTATTTTCATCTACAGTAGTTCTCCCCTAACTCATGAGGTTATGTTCTAACATCCCAGTGGGATGCCTGAAACCAAGGATAGTACCAAACCGTGTATATGCTATGTGTTTTTCTATGCAGGGCAGGGCAAAAATAGATTTACAGTTATTTGTATAGCAAAAAATATAATAATTAAAAGTAATAATATAAGAATACACTGTGTTTCACATACTCACAACTGTAAACTTACTTTTGCCTCATCCTGTGTATACATTTCTATGATCAAATTTAATCTATAAATTAGGCTAGTAAGAGATTACAAACAATAACTAATAGTAAAATAGAACAATTATAGCAATATACTGTAAGAAAAGTTATGTGCATGTGCTATTAACCATTCTTCTTCCTGTGATGATATGAGATGACAAAATGCCAAACCTGTTCCAGAATCTGTGTAACCATTATTTCCTTGGAGCAAATGGCTCAGTGTCACTCCTTACAGGGGATCCCTTGCTACAGTCTTCATACAGGCTCAGTGCTTTCTGGTGCATCACTTTGCCATCAATGGGAGCATGTTTTCTGTCCATGTCTTCCACCCCAAAATTTAATGCCTTTTTCATCTTAACTAAGTACTTATTACATACTGCAGCTATAACTTTTGCAGTATGTGGTGTGACAGTGAAACTAGCATGAATTTTTTTTCCAACAAGTAGAAGATTCATTCTTACTATAGAACTAAGTAACCTCAGCATGCACTATTTTTTTTTAAAAGTCCAGAACCTTCACATTTGTACTTAAAGGAAGTGTTCTATGCCTTTTCTTCAGCATATTTGAATTGGCAGCCTTACTACTCTTGAGCTTTGGGGCCATTATTAAGTAAAATAAGGATTACTTGAACTTAGACACTTGGATACCAGGACAGTGGATCTGATAACCCAGATGGGCTGGGAGCATACAAAGAGTGGACATGCTGGACTAGGACATGTTCATGGCCTGGGAGGGATGGAGTAGGACTTGTGAGATTTCATCACGATACTCAGAACAGTGCGTAATTTAAAACTTATAAAATGTTTATGTTTATAATTTTGCACTTATTATTTTTGGACCCTGGTTAACCTCAGATAATTCAAACTACAGAAGGCAAAAGTGTAGAGGTGAGGATTAGAGGAGGGACTACTCTACTATCTTTGTGGGAAAATCAATAATATTTGAGAACTAACAGCATTGATGTGTTAAGTTCTTTAGCAATTCATTAATTCATTCAACAAATATTAATCAAGCTTCTTGATAATTTATTTATACTGATTATTTTTAAATTTAATGCTTCCTTATTCCACAAAATACAAAAGGGCTGTCAGATATGGTGACTTTGAAGGGGACTATAACTACCTTCTTTTCTTTTCCCTCTTCCCTCTCTTCTCTTATTTTTCCTTTCCTTTCCTTCCATTCCCTTCCCTTCCTTTCAGGAAAATAAGTAAGGGAGAAGAATCTCATTAACAGTTTTTTCTTTCCTTAGGTCTGTGATTCTCAAAGCATGGAACAAATAATACTAGTGTTATACAAGGAAACCTTAAATGGTAAACAGACATGGTATTAAATAACAATATAGTACAAGGTGAGAAGTTTGTTTCTATTTTCCATTTTCTCTTTATTTCTTTGATTTTAATTAAAATATTTTAATAAAATATGTAAAAGGGCTATAAAAATAATAATTTGAAAAACAGTTCCATACCTCTCCCTTCTTTACCTTTTCAATTCTCCTCCCCAAAGCTAAACACTTTTACCTCTTTTAGCTGTGTTTTAATAGTACTTACCTTTACACTTTAAATGCTTGTATTATTTTTTGATTATTTAAATTTATTTATCTTTTGACACTTTTGTAACTAATAAAATTTTTATGTAAATTTAAAAATATGTTTATAGATTCTCTGATACTCTTTTTTTTTTGCTTAATATTTTGTCTCTTGAGTGTGGGTTGGAATTTATAACTTGCTTCTGACAAATAGAATAAAGCAGAAGGGATAATGTTTGACCTTGGAGATCAGGTCATAACAATGTATTTTGACTTCCATCATGGTCTCCTTCCTCTCTCTCTCTCTCTCATCACTTGATCTAGGAAAAACTAAATGTCGTGTTGTGAGAAGAGCCCCACATGGTGAGGAACTGAGGCTTCCTGCCAGCTGCCACGTGAATGAGCTTGGAAGATGTCCTCCAGCCCCAGCCAAGTCTTCATATGACTGCAGACCCAGCCAACATCAGCACTATAATTTCATGAAAGACACAAGCCAGAGCCATCCAGCTAAGCTACCTCCTAATTCTTGATCCACAGGAAGTGTGGATCAAGTTTTGGGGTAATTTGTTATGCAGCAATAGATAACTAATAAAGTACTTTAAAACCATTTCCCCATACTCCTAATAGAGTTATGACATGTACAATTAATCAGTGATATCTGTTTCATTGAATATTGAAACAGATTTTATTCTACTGAAGTAAATGGCAGTCATTAAGCCAATTGTTGTATTATAATTACAAGTTCCTCTTCTTATAAGTTTTTATTTTTCCTGGAATTCATAATTGCCATTATTCTACCAGACATAGTTATCTATGTACCTATGCTCTTCCAAACTTTTTATCAGATTTATCATATACTTCTAGAAGTATATTGCTATAGACCAAATTCATCTTTTCTCATATCCTCTCCTTTATTATCTGAATAACTTGTCTCTTGACTTTAAGCCTCTTATTCTTCAAAACAGATGCCCCTCTGCCTCCAGCAGCTTTTATTTTAAGAACATAGGTTATGTCATGACGCTCCTCTCTATAAAAACTCAGGGATCCTTTGTGTATGAAATAAAATCTAAAATATTTAGCATGGCAATCAAGTCCACAAAGACTGCTTCAAAAACACATATACAATCCCATTCCCTATTAAAAATCTCTCTATTCACATATATTATTCACTATGTTAATAGTGTGGGTATTAGTTGGATGCAGCATTCCTTCACATCACCTTAACTGAAGGGTTTACAATAGTCACAAAGATGGTGAAGAACATAGAAACTTGGGGTTTTAGAAAATATTATTTTGGAGGCAAATCACATGATCTTATTCTTAAAAAGAGATTTTATTGGCTTTTGTATATGAAAAGTTGAGGTGCACTGGTTTCAGGTAGGGCATGGTCTAGGGATTCATGTGATGTCCTCAGTCTTCATCCCTCCATCTCTCAGTACAGCCTTCCTCCAAATGGCCTTCACTCTTAGTCTCCTTCCAGCTGTTAACTCTTAGCAGCTCTGACATTACATTTCACCATTTTGTTTGGCAGCATCAGTAGTAAGTAAGCTTCTTTTTTCCTAACAGTTACAACAGAAGCCCTAAAATTAACTTATATTAGTCTGGCAATTCTATTTCTACACCTTTGGGGAAGGAATACACTGTTTAGCCACACTGAGGAAAATGGATCTCATTGGTAGAGTTACCACAATCCAAATGTGTAGAATGAAACTGGGATGAGGATAGTCACCACAGTATCGTCTCACATCAGGAAGAGGAATGAATGCAAGACACATATGAACAACACTCATCTATTGCACAGTTTATCAAAACTTGCTGAAAAATCACTCTGTTTAGTGTAGAAAAGAAGCTCTCTAAATGGGTTCCCGGAAAACTTATCTTAGAACATTTACTCGTAAGAAAAAGGGGATGGACTTGGTGTTTGTGTCTCTGGAGGCTGTGCATAGCGCTAATGAGTGGAAGTAACAAAGAGATAGATTTTGGTTGAAAAACAATGGGATATAGGCTGGCTGTAAGTTAGAGTATGGATGGAGCAAAATTTAGGAGAATGAGTGTCAGCAAACATTCAGCTCTATCATGAGGCAAAGGCTCTGGGGTTGTAAAGAGGGTCCAATTGGCATATGCACACCTGACTACACGTGTTTAGAATCCACAGGAGACATTCATTTGCCCAGGAGACTTGCCTGTATCTTTTCACACACCAATTATTAGGGCTTTAAGTGAGTTGGGAACCATGGCCATGGAACCATCAGTCAATCATCGTATAGACCAGTCACTAATATAAGCCTATCAATAGTATCTATCAGCTACTATGTAATTGTTAAATAAGTGATTCAGCAAATGTCTTGGATGTGAGTACTCACTGCACACTTAATTTTTACATAAATAATACCCTGAATAATTTGATCTGGATAAGGCTCCATTTCATCGTCTGTAATGAGAGCTAATTACCCCTGACAATGCTTCAAGACCAAATAAGGCTGCTTCATCTACTGCAGGATTCAAATGGCCATTATTACTATGATTAAGCACACTGTGTCTTTTGCTGATAATTTGGGTAAGAAACTAGTTATTTATTACTTGACTTTGAGAAGTTTACAGTGTAGGAGGGGAAAAGTTAACAAACATAAATAAGGAGTTAACTGAAATACATAACAATTTGAACCCAATCTGGTAACTGACTATATTTTTAAATCAATCTTATTTTAGTCTAAAAATAATAAGTAATTGGATTTCAGTTCTCTCTCCCTACCACTCAGTCCCTCCACTCTTCCCATAAACTATTTTTAATAAGTATTTATCAATTCATCTGATGAGTTTCTCATGCAAAACAAGATAAAAGTTTCTCACATTTCTTCTATAGCGTCTGTTTGAGAAATGATTGTGCAGAACTTAGAACAAAAAAATATATGTCACTAGAATATTAAAACAGCACAGATGATTAAATATCACACCTTGCCTGTTTTTCTGGCAAGTAGAATGAAGAAACAAAGATGAAATATTAAATGCATGTGTTTTTCACATGAATATGTTGAGGAAAATAAGAATTAAAATATTTATTTTGTGTTTACTTTTATCTGATAATTTTTAATTCTCAAAATTTATCTTGATGCTTCTCTTAAATAACAGCTTTGACAAAACAGATATAGAATATTTAATAAGTCAGACTTAGAACAGCATAACAATAGTCTGACCAAGGAAAGAATACCAAATACTTTCCTTTCTTAATATTCACAAGTTTGTATGGAGTTAACAAATTTGAGTTTAATGTATCTAGCTTTAAAAAAAATACTCTCAAAGTTAATGATTCCTTTAATGTCTCTTAAATATAAAAATTTCTTGAATCCATTTTTATTTGGTAAAGGATCTTACAGTTTAGGTAAATTGTCAACATGAGGTCAAGTCATCTGACATAATTTTTAAAGAACAATACCTTCACTGAGATATAGTTCATATTTCATATAATTCATACCCTTAAATTATACAATTCAGTGAATTTAAGTATATTTAGCGTTGTACCACCATCACCACAATCTATGTTAGAATATTTTCATCATCCCCAAAAGAAACCTCATACTTATTAGCTATCTTTCCCCAGTACCTCTTCCCATAGGGCCACAGCAAAATGCAGTAATGCATACCCACATTTTTGGCTCAAACTTTTAGGAAAAACATCTTTCATTTTAATATTTTAATTCAATTTTTGTTTATTTATATTTAGAAACAAAACCAATTATTGTATTCCAGGGTATTGTTTTGCATACAGATATTGTTACTGCTTTCTAGAGTTATATATTTAAGACATAAGCATAAATAAAAGAATTATATATATTTATATAAATACAGAATTAGTACCACCCATGTATACTGCACATCCTTATTTTTGCCTCAAAAATTTGGGCAAAAAGTATACATTATACATGGCAAAATACAGTAATTTTTTTTTCTGTCTGTATGGATTTGCCCCTTCTGGACATTGCATATGAGTGAAATCATACAATATGTAGCCTTCTATGGCTGGCTTCTTTTACTTAGTATATTTTAAAGTTCATCCAGGTTATATCACATATCACTACTTCATTCCTTTGTATGGCCAAATGATATTATATTATATTAATATACCACATTTTTATTTATTTATTCATCAGTTGATAAACATTTGTGTTGTTTCTACTTTTGGCTATTTTGAATAATGCTGCTATAAATACTTGTATATAAAATATTTTTGTAGACACATATTTTCATTTCTTTTGAGCATATACCCAGAGTGGAATTCCTGGGTCATATAGAAACTCTTTGCTTAATCATTTGAAAGCTGCAGACTGTTTCCCATAGCAGCTGTGCCATTTTTCATTCCCAGCAGCAATATATGAGGCTTCCAATCTCCCCATGTAATCCCAACTGCTGTCATTATCTACCTTTGACTGCAGTCATCTAGTGCATGTGAGGTGTTACTTCATTGTGGTTTTACTTTGCATTTCTCTGATGGCTAATACGTTGAGCATCTTTTCATGTGCTTATTGATTAACTGTATCTTCATCGGAGAAGTGTCTGTTGAGATCCTTTGCCCATGTTTTAATTAGGTTATTTTTCTTTTTGTTATTAAAATTTCAGAATTGTTTATATATTCTGGATACTACAACTTTATCAGATATATGATCTGCAACTATTTTCCCCATGCTGCTAGTTGTCTTTTCACTTCCTTGATAGCATCCTTTGAGGCACAAGTTTTTAATTTTGATGAAGTCTAACTTATCTCTCTTTTCTGTTGGCACTTGTGCATTTGGAATCATATTGAGAAGACTTTGCCTGATCCAAGGTTACAAAGTTTATTCCTGTATTTTCTTTTAAAGTTAATAGTTTTAGTTCTTACATTTAGTTCTACAATCCACTTTACATTAACTTTTTGTGTATGGTGTAAAGAAGGGCTACAAACTCATTCTTCTGCATGTAAATATCACTTGTGCAAACTCCATTTATTGAAAAGAGTATTCTTTCTCCATTGAATGATCTTGGCATCTTGATGTAATTTTTGACCCTTTAACTAGTTGTGAAAAATTTAAATAACCTAATATAGATATTTGGAACTTTAATAAATCTGGACTGTTAAATTTTTCCTTTAGAGTTTTCTTTAAATTTGATGGTCCTTTAAAAAACAAAGATACTGCTTTAATCATAAAACATAAAAGAGCTTTTGGATTATTTCCTAAAAAAACATGCTTTTCAATATCTCTGAATATGTGAAAGTTCTTGGAAATATCCATTGACTTTCTTGTATTGCTCAGCAAGTCCTTCTCTCTGTTAGTTGGAGAACTGAACATCCTAACTAACGCTCTTGTAAAATTTGCAGTTGACAAAAATAATATTTAATCCCATTTCAATCTTTTTAAAAAAGATTTTATTTGTTTATTTTTAGAGAGAGGGGAGGGAAGGAGAAAGAGAGGGAGAGAAATATCAACGTGTGGTTGCCTCTCATATGTGCCCCCTACAGGGACTTGGCCTGCAACCCAGGCATGTGCCCTGACTGGGAATTGAACTGGCAACCCTTTGGTTCACAGCCCACCCTCAGTCCACTGAACTACACCAGCCAGGGACCATTTCAATCTTTAATCCCGGTTTAACTATCCAGTCTTTTTTTGTTCTGGTGTATCTTCAACCAAGTTTGATGAACAAAGCATCATACAGCATTACCTGGACAGATTTATGTGAACATAAGTAGGTGCAAGTATTTTTAGCAATAACATTTCTACCATGAGACATGGAACAAAGAAGAGAGAGACATAAAAAAAACTCATCATTCATGTAAAGATATTATTATATGTACAGTATTCATCTAAAGCTATATATACTAACTTTGCTCTACTAGTCACATCTCATTAGTAATCACAAATCTTGTTAGCATTCATAAATATCTTATGGCATGGTAGTAGTCATAGGACTGCTTATTTATAGGAAATGAATCAGGTAGATTTTACTACATAAAAAACCACTCCAAAACATAAACAACAACCACTTACTTAGCTCATAATTCTGTGGGTCTACTGGACAGTTCATCTGATCTGGGGTTGTGGCTCACCCAGGAGTCTATGGTTAGCAAGCAGATCAACCAGCAGCTGGATAATCTAGCATAGCCTCACTCACATCCTGGAGATTGGTCAGCTCTTGAGAACCACATGCTTCTCATTATTCAGCAGCCTGCCCAGACTTCTTCACATAGAAGTATCAGGGTCCAAGATTAACAAGAGAGAAGTCCCAATTTATAAGCACTTTTCAAGCTTCCTATTGCACATTTGCTACTATTATATTAGGCAAAGTCACAGACCCAGCCAGATTCCAGGAGATGGAAGAACACCACCTCTATCTAGAAAGAAAGAGCTGCAAAGTATGTGGCTAATTTTGAATCTACCACAGAACGCAAAAACAAGGACCATTTATTTCATAATAGTAACAAAATAAAATGGGACTTCTAATCATGAGTTCTATATAGGCACTACTATTTAAACATTTCTACTACTTCTGGATGATTCCTTTAACAATTATTTTTGTCTTAATATAATTGTTAAGAACCTCTTTCTTTTTGTATGTCCTTCTTTTTGTCTTTTTTCTTAAGAACTTTCATTAGTTATTATTTTAATAGAAGTAATGCCAGTATAGACAAATAAAACATAAAAAAGAAAGAGGTATGAAATGAAAAGAAAGACTCCCTCATACCTTTCTTGTTCCATCATCCCTCTAACTCTCCTCACAAACAACAATTTTGTATAGTTCTCCCTTTAGGCCTTTGGAGGTAATACTAAGTAAAATGCTTGTGCCTTTATGTCCAGATTTACCAACTATATGCAGTGTCTCTTCAGGCTGTATGTTGATGAAAAAATATTTAGTTTATTTTCTCTATATATCTCCTATCTACTTTCTCTTTTTCCTTCTGTTTTTTGACTAAATTTTTTAATGTTATAGAAGGATCTCTATTTTACAACCATCAGTTTTTAAATCCTTTTTTAATTAAATTTTTAGGACTCATAAATATATGTTAATAATATTTATATAGGCTTCATGTGTACATTTCTATGCTACATGATCAGTATATTGCATTTCGTGCCCATCACCCAAAGTCAAATCATCTTCCACCAGCCCTAAGCTGTAGATCTCAATTTCTCACAATTTCCCCCTCCACCACTTGTCAGAATCTGCTAAGCATCACATTGCTCTGACAATGTTGTGCAGCATTTATATTCTGACCTCAATTTACAATAAAATTTTACATCCACAGTCTGGTTCCAAAAATCATGAACCAATAAACAATATTTAAAATATGATTATCTTGCAGAAATCAGTAGTGTGATTGAGCTCACAAAGAGGTCATTCTCCATCTCTTAACTTGAGTCACCTGAAGGAGAATAAATATTTCAAACATTAAGGTCAAATGTATTCAGTTAGTTTCCATCACTTATTTGATATGACACATTTCAGTTTGCTTCCATTTGTGACATAATTTTCCTATACTACTTTATAAATCCCTTACAGAATTTTATTGTAGTTCCTTTGTTTCATGTTGTCAGAAAGTATTTCTACTTTATCACATTCCTTAAAGCATCCACTCTCCTTATCATGCTACTTGTTGGATGATATAATATGCTTCTAGGCCATAAGCACAGCTGCCTTCTTCTTATTTCTTTTTATTGTTCTCCTGGGTTAGTTCTATTGTTTCCTAAGGCCTTCAAATTTCTCTTGGATTCTTTTAGAAATGGTGTACAAGAGGTGAATTTAATGAGTCCTTACATGAATGAATACATCTTTTATTTCCTAGAATTCTACTCTTCTGTTTTTTCCCCCTCACAATTTTGAGGCATAATTACACCATCTTTTAAGATACAAGATTGCTGAAGTGAGAATTTTAATGCCAATCCAATTCTTAATCTTTAGTATGCAACTCGGTTGTGTTTATTTAAAATTTTTTAAATTAAGTATACTATGCATACATACAAGTAGACAAGTTATAGCATTATGAATTATTTTTAAGTGGTCACATAAGTATAATAGGACTAGTCATAAAATACTATCTTGCCTCAGACCCCCTCTTTTACCCCATTTTCAATTAAAACCAACTTCTTGTAAGGCATCAATATCCTTATTCCTAGTGACTTAACAGTTTTGCTGTTTTGAAATGTATGTAAACAGAAACAAAATACTATATATTCTTTCATGACTGGCTCCTGTCACTCAACATTAGGTTTGTGAAGTTTATCCATATTTTTGCTTATAGAAGTAATCTACTCATTTCGGTTTCTGAGTAGTATTCCATTTTACGAATATACAAAACTTATCCTTTCTTTTTGTAATATATATGTTATTGATTATACTATTACAGCTATTCCAAATTTGCCCTCTTTGTCCCCCTCTGCCTGGTATCCCCATTCCCTCCAGCAATTTCCTCTCTTAGTTCATGCCCATGGGTTGTGCATATAAGTTCTTTAACTTCTCCCTTTTCTATCCTGTTCTTAACATTCCCCTACCAATTATGCTTCTTAATCTCTGTACCCCTTTTCCCATTCTCCCCCTTCCCCCTCCCAGATGATAACCCTCCAAGTGACCTCCATATCTATAATTCTGTTCCTGTTCTGGTTGTTTGCTTAGTTTGGTTTTATAGATTCAGTTGCTGATAGTTGTGAATTTGTTCCCATTTTAATGTTCATAGTTTTGATCTTTTTATTTTTTAATTTTTTTATTGTAGTTCAAATATAGTTGTCCCAATTTTTTCCCCATCACTCTCCCCTGCCCTGCCCAATCCCTTCTCCCAGGTCAATTTTCCCCCACATTGTGTTTGTCCATAGGTCCTTTATACTGATCTTCTTTTTTGTAAATAAGTCCCTTTAACATTTCATGTAATAATGGCTTGGTGATGATGAACTCCTTTTGCTTTACCTTATCTGGAAAGCACTTTACCTGCCCTTCCATTCTAAATGATAGCTTTGCTGGAGAGAGTAACCTAGGTTGTAGGCCCTTGATTTTCATCACTTTGAATACTTCTTGCAAGTCCCTTCTTGCCTGCAAAGTTTCTTTTGAGAAATGAGCTGACAGTCTTATGGGAACTTCTTTCTAGGTAAGTCTCTTCTTTTCTCTTGCTGCTTTTAAGATTCTCCCTTTATCTTTAACCTTTGGCATTTTAATTATGATGTATCTTGGTGTGGTTCTCTTTGGGTCCATCATGTTTGGGATTCTCTGTGCTTCCTGGACTTGTATGTCTATTTCCTTCACCAAATTAAGGAAGTTTTCTTTCATTATTTTTTCAAATAAATTTTCTATTTCTTGCTATTCCTCTTCTCCTTCTGGCATCCCTATGATTCAGATGTTGGTATATTTGGAGATGTCCCAGAAGCTTTTTATACTACCCTCACTTTTCTTAATGCTTTTTTCTTCTTGCTATTATGGTTGAATGCTTATTTCTCCCTTATCTTCCAACTCATTGATTTGAGTACTGGCTTCATCCCCTCATCTGTTGGTTCCCTGCAGACTTTTCCTTATTTCACTTAATCTAACTTTTATTTCTTCCTAGGTCTTTTTTATGTTGTTGCCATACTCATTGAGTTCTTTGAGCATCCTAATCACCAGTGTTTTGAACTCTGCATGTAATAGGTTGGTTATCTCTGTTTTGTTTAGTTCTTTGGCTGGGGTTTTGTTTCGTTCTTTCATTTGGGCCCTATTTCTTTGTCTCCTCAATTTGGCAGACTCTCTGTTTGTTTCCATCTATTAGGTAGAGCTGCTTTGACTTTCTGTCTTAGTAGTGTGGCCTATTATAGAAAAGGCACCTGTAAATTGTTTGAGGCACAGCCTTAGATAATCACTAGGTTGGGACAACCTGCTTCACTGCTTTGTGGCTCTATATTGGGGGAGGGCTTGAGGAGGGGACAATACTGCTGCCTGGTTTCTGGAGGTTTGCCTGGCACTCGCCCTATTTCCAGTCACTTCCTGGCACTGGAAACTTGGGCTGTGCGGTCTGGCCTGGGGCCGGGACAGTTCGCTCCTAAGATACTCTTCCTGATTTTTATCCACCACTCGTGAATGTGGGACCACTTGTTCCACTGCCACTGCCTCTCCACACCACACTGTTTTTCACCCCTCCTATTCATCTGGATGAATGTGTCTGCTTTAAATCCTTGGCTGTCAGACTTCCATACAGCTTGATTTCCTGATGGTTCTGGGTATTATTTGTTTTTGAGGTCTAGTTGTAATTCTTTCTGTGGTTATGTGAGGAGGCAAATTCTGTTTACTAACACCTCAATCTTCACCAGAAGTTATCCAAAATTTATCCTTTCTAATGTTTATACATGCTTCCCCCCCCACAGTCTTTGGCTATTATAAATACAGGTGTTAAGAACATTTTTGTTTGGTGCACATATATTCATAATTCTAATGTGTTCTATTTTACTCAGTCTAGGGTCATAGAGTGTGATTCTATGAAATTTTGGAAGCTATTATCAAACCATTCTTCCAAAGAAGTTATATAATGTCACCCTGACCAGCAACATATGAGTTGCTGTAATTGGTCTATTTGTCAGTTGGTATTGCCAGTCTATTTGTACAGCTCTTCTAACTGATATGCAGTAGTATTGTGTTTTTCAAATTTTGAATATATTTTTTATATCTGTGTTGGTTATTTGTTATATGGCAGGTCAAGGTTTTTTGCCAACTTTCCTATTGGGCTGATTTTATTACTTAATTGATTTGTAGGAGCCCTTTGCCTATTCTGGGTAGAAGCTCTTAGTTGGTTAAAAGAGTGGCAACTATTTCTTCCCATTCTTTGGCTTGCCTTTTATATTCTATTAATGATATATTTTAATGAACAGAAATAATTTCACCAATATTTTCCCTACTGGTTAATTTTTTGTGTGTCTTCTTTAAGTTTCTTACACTTAGGTCATGATGATATTCTATTTTTTTGTTGTCTTCTACAAGTTATGTTTTTCTACCATTCACATTTTAAGTTAGAATCACCTGGAAATTATTTTTGTGTATGGTGAGAGGTTGGGGTCAACTTTCAAATTCTCCATATTGATATCCAATTGAGCCAATACTATTTATTAAAGGGAAAAAAGTCCTTTGCCTCTTGTTGCAATGCCACCTTTGTTATAAATCAAGTAACCATTAGCATGTGGGGCTGTTCCTGGACTTTATTATGTTCCATTGTTCTATCAGTCTATTCTGGTACCATGCCACTTAGTCTTAACTTATAATAGCTTTATACTGATAGCGTAGGTGGATTTGGTATAGGTCTTCTAACTCAATATTTTTAAAGATAGTTGTGATTATTCTTAACCCTTCACATTTTCACATAAATTTTAGAGTCAATTTTCCAATTTCTACAAAATATCCTGCTTTGCTTTTGTTTGGAATTCTACTGAGTATATAATACTATTTAGGAGAATTGACACTTAACAGTATTAATTCTTCCTGTTCATTAAAATGGTAACTATGGTTATGTATTTTGAGTTTCTTAGTTTCTAGCAATAATATCTTATTTTATGCATAGAGGTCCTACAAATTTTTCATTATAGCTATTTTATACAGTTCATGTTTTTGATGGTGTTATACATAGTACCATGCATATTATTTTCTAAATATTTGCTGCTGGTGTACATGATACAATGATTTTAATGATCACCTTATATCCATTGACCAAACTAAATGTTATTTCTGAAGATCTCTTTAGATTTTTTACATAAACAAAAACAATCAAATCATGTTGTCTCCAAATAATAGCAGTTTTATTTCTTTTTTCCCAATTTTAACAATATTTATTTGTTTTTGCTTTATTGCAGTGGGTAGAACCTCATATACACAACTGAAAATACATGGTGATATTAGACATTATTGTCTCAATCCTTATCTGCGTTTTTCCCTAGATGCCCAGGTTTAAACCAAGAAAGCTTCCTTTCATTCCTAGTTCACTGAAGATTTTATTATCGAAATGATAAAATTAATAAGTGTAAACTACTTTTTCTGCATCTGAGGTGATTGTTTAATACATTTTTCTCCTATATTCTATTAAGGATATAGTAAAATATATTGATTTTTTTGTGTGTTTAACTACTTTTTCTCTCATGGAATAAACAACTTAACTCTCATCCTTTTTATATATTGATATGCATTGTTTGCTAATTTATTATAAACTCATTTTTTCCCATCTATTTCCATGTGAAATATCAACTTGCTATTTTTCTTTGCTTGGGCTATGTGAGCCAGGTTTTGTTATTAAAATTAAGCCAGCCTAATAAATGAGTTGCAAAGAGGTTCCTTTTTCATTATCTTAGAAGAGTTAGTACAAAATCTTTGTTATACATAGTGAGGAACTTTCTGGAGAAGGTATCTTTGCCTGAGGTTTTTCCCTTCTTCTTTAAATATTTTACTAACAAAATTAATTTATTCATTTATGGATTCAACTTAAGAATGTTTCTATATGGGTGCAATGGCATCTCAAATACCACTGAGGATCTTAAGTTTGCTTCCCTTTCTCTATTTTTGTATCCCCTCAAGTTTATTGTCTTTCTGCTTATAATGTTTTTTTTCTCCTTTGCATTGTCACTTTTCTTTTCTTTTTTCTTTTCTTTTTTTTTTTTTAAGTACCTGGAAATACTGGTTATCCATGGATTCATTGTTGTAAGACTAGGTGAATAACATCGGCAGCTGGCTTGGATATTCTCAGGCATTTACAGCATCTATACTAAAGGAGAGGACAACTCACTGTAAAGTTTCTGTGTATTATGAGACGATGTCAAACGGCAGCCTTCTCTTCCATTCCCCAGTAAGAGAGCATGCAGGAAGCTGTGCCCCTCCTCCAAATGGCATGATAAGATGGGTCCTAATCTAGAGAGCTAACTCTTGTTCCGGACACCCAACCTCTGCCCAGAACTTCTTTCTCCTTAGAGGGAATCTCTCGACTTTATCCTGGGCATGAGTTCTGCAGCTGCACTCAAGGGATGATGAAAAAGGGCGGGAGAGGCTATTCTATAAGCAATTTATTTAAAAAATCAGCCAGCTCCCTACTTTCTGCCCCTTTTCTCAGTTCTGCTCTTCCTATCAGCTAATTTCATTCACCAGCCACAGCATCAAGAACTCCACATTAGGTTATCAACTTCTCCTGAGATCACTTAAATCACCTGTTGGCATGATTACAACTGCCTTCCATCTCCCAGGATTTGTCAGTAAATTCATTCTGCTGATGTTCCCTTCTCCTATTATAATTCTTTACTGTCATTCCAATGTTTTGTTGCTTACTTTTTAAATTAAATTTATTAGGCTGGCATTGATTAACAAAATTTTATGTTTCAAGGGTACTATTCTGTGACACATCATCTATGTATTGCATTGTGTGACCACCACTTAAAGTCAAATCTTCCATCACCAGATATTTGACCCCCTTCACCCTTTACTACACCCCAACCCTCTTCCTTCGTATAACCAGCAAACTGTTTGTGTGTTCATGAGTTTTTGCTTTGTTTTTTTAAATTTTTATTTTATGTGTCTTTTTAACAGATGAGATTAAAAGGTTTAATCAGGTATGATTCTTAAGTTTAAAAATTAAGAATTTTAAATTTGAATATTGTGTATTACTTATTAGTACAATATTATTTTAATAACATGCAACTAAGGAAGTTAACATGATAGCAGAATATGTTCAAGATTATTTGTGCAATATCTGAGAAATACAAACACACAAACACACATGTAGGTAGAGCAAAGGGAGAGTGAAAACAAGAAAGAAAGTATACAATTTAGGACAATATCCAGGCTGCCGCCTGGGTAGTCTTCTGGTTTTAATGAAAAAGATTCAGAAATATGCTGGAAGAAGATTTAAAATTTGCCTATGTTATAAATCTTCACATAAATCAGAAATTAACAAATATTTTAAAGGTCCATGTCTGCTAAAAAACTACTTTATCTTCATTTTACTCATGCATATCAAATACACTATGCATACTTTGTGTGAGCTATGTCACCAACAAATGTCCTAATTTATCAATAAAATTATTCATTCTATTAACATGATACATTTGTGCTTGTACTATTTTAAAGGCATTCTCTCACATATTACTGGTCTCAAAAATAAGAACATACATATCCAGCTTCCTTTTTCCTGGCTTCTACCCCAGTGCCAACCTCATTTTCCTACAGCTAATCTACACAGAACTGGAAAAGTTAAAAATAAAATGGGGGGCAACTCTGGGCCCAGGACTGATGACTAAATTATTTAATTGGCAATTCTCACCTACATAGGAAACTTGGGTAATTTATTTTATAGGACGTAAAGAATCCCATGTTATGCTACTTTTTAATTTTCAGGACATATTTCCTCGATCTGAAAAATACGTATATCATTTTCAAGATGGCTACTCTCTATTTGCCTATTCCAGTTCCCTGTGCCCCTTCTCTGCCCTGCTTTGTACCCCAGAAGGCCTCACTCCTCTGCACAGCTTCTCCTAGACCTCCTTGCTAGTGGGCTTCCACTTGGGTTGGGCCACTAGAAACCACTGGAAGGATGAGAGGCTGAGAGGTGAGAAAGTCCGAGGATTGCTCCCTGGTCCCTTTCTGCTTCTGTACCTGGTCTCTGACAGAAGCTGGTGTCCCTCCCCTGCACGGCTTCCTCCATACCTCCAGCTCTCCATGGACTCCACCAAAGATGTCGATTCCTCCCACAGGTGATGATGACCTCTTACTGTTGCTAGTCTCCAAGTGCATCTCCATCCCTTGACTGTTCCTTTAGCCTTGATTGTTCCCACCCACATTTCTATGATTAGTTTTTCCACCAGTGTCTCTTCAGCTGAACTACTGGGGATGGTTAGCTCTATTACCAGGTGGGACCCTGATAGATGCACTAGAATTCAGAAGTAGTGCATCTTAGAATCCATTTAAATCCCATAGGCAGAACTTCTCTCAGATGGTGTCTCGACTGAGAGTCACACGGGCCAAGTAAGTCTCTGCTTACTTCGTTCTAATGAGTAGAAGAGGTATTTCTTTCTAAAATTACTATATTTAAAGGTCACTTTATACATTGGCCTTTGTAATGTATGACAGATTTAATCCAGTGGTTCTGCTCAACTGAAGAGTTTTTTAATACCAATTGTGGTAGCCAAAATTTAAAAATGGCCCCAGACTTCCTGCACCCTCATCCCCAGTTTACACATACTACATAATCCCTAGGACTCTTGAGTTTTATGGATTTCATTTACCTGATTACATTATATAAAAATAATAGTATCTCTTCCTAGCTACAGCACCAAAGTGCCAATTATTTTGCAATAAAAATGCATCAGATAAATATGTTGTACACCTTAAATTTACACAATGTTATATGCCAATTATATCTCAATTAAAAATTTAAGAAGCTATAAGTAAGTAAGTAAATAAATAAATAAAAGGCCTGACCTTATCACTCAAGCCTTTAAATGCAAAACGTTTTGCCCAGGAGAGAAGTCTTAGAGTCACAGAGATCTGAAGCATGGAGGGGTTTTGACACCAAGGAGATTTTCTGTTGCTGAGATGGAGGTCCTGAAAATGATAGTGATCTTTGGCCTAAAACTGGGAAGAAACCAGGGACCTCAGTCTTATAACCTCAAGAAAACGAATTCTGCAAACAACCGGTGATCATGGGAGAGAATCAAGAGCCGTGGAGAGAACTGAAGCTGTAGTCAAGAACTGGATTTCAAGTTGACAAGAACCTGAGCATAGCACTGAACCACTATACACCCCAACTTCTGACCTAGTGAAATTGTGAGGTAATAAATGCATGTTGTTTTAAGCTGCTAAATTAATCTGGTAAAGCAGTTGATGTGTTAAGAGTAACAGAAAACAAAGACATGAATGCCTCAACCTTCAAAATTCTGTGGGTTTTTGTTTGGTCTGGGTTGCAGTCTAGGCATTGATATTTTTCAACAGCTCCTATCCTAGGTGATGCTAATATTCAATCAGGAATGAGAAACACTGCTTTTATTCCCCTTAACTAAATTGGACTCAGCTGGAAAATAACCCCCTAGAGTAGTTTTCTTTGTTCTAGTTCAGCCATTCTACAAATAATTACACAGTGCCAGGTGCTCAGCCCTGGGGAATTATTTTATGGTAAAAAAAAAAATCAGACATAGTCACTTCCCTCATGGAGCGAACAATCAAGAGTAGGGGATAACACATTTTTTCAATATCATAGATTTTCGTGCACATCAGGCAAGGTTCATTTGACGAAAATCGTGTGGCAGAAAATAAGCACCTGCTTAATATACTTAGATGCCTACACTGCATCTCATATTTCAGGGAGTCCTCTTAATATTTAGTTTGAACCACAAAGTCCTATTTAGGGAACATAAATTTGTCTGAAATAAATTTGATCAGCACTGCTTTGATATGCTTATACAGGCCATTTGATTAATTTAGAAAGAAAAGACTTTAAGACAGACTCAGTCATCACTCTTGGCCTTCAGACACCAGGACTGCAAGTGTTGCCCATGTCATATTAAACAAGTCTTTTCAAGATTGCTCTTAAAAGAGTTTGGAGAAGAAAAATATTAAACAAATAATGTTACAGTAACTACTATGGTAAGAGTTTCCAGACAGGAAGATACAGGTATACTGGGGGTATTTGACTTAGAGTCAGAACAAAGGCGTGTCAGGGAATGTGTCTCTGAGCAAAGAAGCCAAAAAGAAGTAGGCATGAAGTGGGATTGGGACTAGGGTTCAGAAGTAGATGCTTAAACAAGTGGTTCAAAGGCTTGGTTGTCATTGGAACCCCCTGGGGAACTTTAGAAAGTACTGATGGCTAGATCCCATCCCAGAGATACTAACGTAACTAATCTAGGGTGTGGTCTAGGCACCTCTGAGTCATCCAAATGTACATCCAAGGAGGAAAAAAACAGCATGGGCTGTGGCCCTAGGGCATGAGGTACTTGACAGATTCTAGGAGCTGAAAGAAGGCTTGCCTGAAAAAAGCCATGACCTCCCAATAGCTACAGACACATTAGAGATCCATTGGTATACAAATATGCCCTCTGTGGGATATTACCACCCAAAGTATTTCCAAACATTTTATCTTATGTTGAAAAGTACTCTCTAGGAATTCAAAGTATATTAACAGAGATTTGAGCAAAACTCAAAGTATCACTCCAGATGAAAAATAAGGATCTTATAGCTCATTTTTTGCAACCCCCTGCTCCTTGACCCTGCTCTGAGCCTTGGCCCAGAATTAAAAATGCTTCTAAATTTTAACCTAATGATGGGAGAAAGGGGAGAGAGTACTCCTAAATGACAGGAAGAGGGCATCCTTTAACCAGGTGTGCATTCTTTTTTTTTTTTTTTTTTGGTTTGTCCAACTGTATGGTCCACTTTACATTCCAGACAGCATATAGTCATTTCCCTATTACTGACAGGAGTGCAAATTATTCTCTTAATGACATTTTGGTATCAGCTGCACAATTTGCATATAGTATAGGAAATAAAGTCGCTTGATTTGGGATAATGCTGCAAAGTCTCTATTGGCATGAAAAGAGCTGATGGCTCTCAAATTGCAATATTGGACAGGTTTATGCAACTTACTTCAGTCACTCTCCTCTCTTACTGAGCTTTAACCAAATTGGTCTAATTACTATTTCTCTAGAACCCCAGCATACTCCTGCTTCAGGGGTATGGGACTTTGCACTCCCTGTTCCCTCCATCTGAGAGCTCTTTCTCCCATATCCCCACCATTCACTTCCTCACTTCCCTCAGAGTCACTTTATCAGAGTCTCCTTGACCACCCAGTTAATAGCACTCCCACAATTCTCTGTACCCTCACCATGCCCTTATTTTATTTACAGCACTTATCACTCCGTGACATAGAAAATTGCTTATTTTTTGTCTATCTCCCCAACACTAACCCAGCTTGTAAATCCCATGAGATCAGCAGCTATATCTGATTTGGTTACTAATTTATTCTTAAGACCAAGCACATATTGAGTACATAGTTAATGCTCAGTATATATTTGTTAAGTTAATGTATACATATCAGTAGTGACATTAGAGAACAAAAACATATTTTAACAAAGAATATACTTTTCGGCAGAAGTTAAGGCTCTAAGATACAACTGCACATGTGAATGAAAACTCAAAAATATTTTATAGCTATTCTCTGGATAGTTGGTGATTAAATTTTCCAGAATTTCAACCTTCATTGAAAATTGCTCTTTTATAGATGTGGCCACTAGAATAAAAGTTAAATTAGTTTTATGTACTATATCCCATTAAATTCCATAGGCATTTTATTTCATCAAGGCAAATAAAAGTATTAATTGAAGCTGAACATTTCCTCATCATTCTGTGAGAAATCTCTGTGGAGTAGACAGTGATGTACATGTTATATATCAAAAGAGAACTATATAATTTTTTAAATCAAAAAGTAATATACAAGGTATAAAGATGTTCCAAGTATAGGAAATGAAATGTGAATAAATATACTTTTCAGTTCCATTTTTAGTTCTTCAATTTCCTGCTTTGGTATTGTGCTAAGCTGACTACTGAAACAATAAACATATTTCAGTGCAATAGGAATTAAAATCCCTGCTTTAGATGCTCCATTTCTCATCATAGCCTTATGGACACCTCCTGTAAGCATTTCTCTTTGAGACTGCAGTAATCATACCACTACCATCTCCTGGATACAGTCATTGCCTAGATGCTCTTAACTGTTAATTATTTGAAAAGAGGGGAGGCAATGTTTTCCTTTATCTTTTTAATTAACTTTTTGTTCAATTACAGTTGTCCCCATTTTCCCCCCATTATTCCCCCCTGCCCTACCCACCCCCCTCGTACTACATTCAGTTCTTCCCCCCTCCATTGTCTTTGTCCATAGGTCCTTTATACATATTCCTTGACTTGACCTTTCCCCTTCTTTCCTCCATAATCCCCCTTCCCCCATCCTATCTGGTCACTGTCAATTTGTTCTTTATTTTCATGTCTCTGGTTCTATTTTGCTCGCTTGTTGTTCTGTTAATTAGGTTCCACTTACAGGTGTCATCATATGGTATTTGTCTTTTAACACCTGGTCTGTTTCACTTAGCATAATACTCTCCAATTCCATCCATGCTATCATGAAGAGTGGGAGTTCCTTCTTTCTTTCTGCTGCGTAGTATTCCATTGTGTAAATGTACCACAGTTTTTTGATCCACTCATTTACTGATAGGCACTTAGGCTGTTTCTAGCACTTGGCTATTGCAAATTGAGTTGCAATGAACTATAGGAGACCATTCTGTGTGGTGTGGGCCCAGCTACCACTCAGAAAGGCCAGTGGGGAGTGAGGTCTGGCACACAGGACCCACACCCATGGATAGGTTCTCCCATGGGGAATCAGGCCTGCATTGTACCTAGGCTGCTATGAGGCTTGCTTTTGCTAAAACTCCCCCACCCTGAATTGAGGCAGCAAATGTTTACTGCATATCTTTAAAATAACTTCCTAAAATCTATGCTAAACCTTCCAAGGACAAGTGTAAGCAGCTTAACCACTTTTCCCTTTACATTTGCAAATGTCCTTCCTTTTTTATGTAATTAGCAACATCCTCTCCTTTGTTTTCTGTAATTGCCTAAAGCAAACCTGTGCATAGTAAAGGAGGATCATCCTCAATGTAATGTGCCCAGAAAAGAAATAAAAGCCTGTCCAGGCAAGGGTCGAGGTGCTGTCCTCTTCAGAGAGTGGCTGTGCCATCCCTTTTCCTCCACAGGACTCGGTAGTCCATGTGAATTTGTCCATTGCCACCACAACACATGGATCCCGCTGGCCAGGATCCACATCAATGAACACTGGAATGCATAGGTTCTTTAAAATTGGTGTTTCAGGATTCTTAGTAAATTATCGCAGCAGTGGAATTGCCAGGTCAAAAGGCAGTTTCAATTTTAGTTTTTTGAGGAAATTCCATACTGTTTTGTACAGTGGCTGCTCCAGTCTGCTGGTGGGTGCTCTACCCTCAGGTATCCTGATTTAGAAGGTCTCAGATAGGGTCTGAGAATCTACATTTCTCTCAAGCTCCTGGATGGTGATCCTGGTTCATGGACCATGCTTGGAGTAAAACTAGTTAGTTGTTTCTGAGGTGCCATTTCCTTGTTCTATCTCAAGTCAATTTCAGAACCACTCCATAAAGCGGACCCACCCAAACACAGCTGAGTTATGTATATACACATTAATTGTATATGAACAGTATTCATTATCATTTTTGTTAGTGACAGAGTTACAGAGCAGGTGGGGGGTGGTTCACGATATATTATTACAGAAAGGATTCCCCCTTTCTGTCTCTGGAGGTTCCCCTGCTCCACACACACCTGCTAGGTTCAAAATGCCCCCTGCCAGAGGAAAGATGTCTCTCAATGCCAGAGACTGGTGAAAAGGAAAGAAATTATTTATTTAAAAGTTACACAGACTTAGAGTAATGGCTTAATGTCTTCATTAAGATACTAAAGTCCTTTAGAAAAACCACAGATGCACAGTCCTTCCCTCTCCCTCTGCCCAGTCCGGGTACCGTATCTCAGGAAAAGAAGTAGAAGTCCGTGATTCAGGCTCCCAGAACCATCAGCTGTGTTGCTGCCTCAAACTCTAGTTAATCCAAAACCATGTGGCAGCTTCTTATGGCCCACCATCAAGAGTCCTTTCCCCGCTTTTCTTCCCGGCAAAGTCTCTCCTGCTGCCTAAGCCGCGTGGCAAAAAGAAGCACTCCAAAACCACATGGTCCTCTCCTATTCACTCCTTCAGAACCGCGTGGTCCTCTATCCCTATGGCTGCCATGCCTAGGTTTCAATCCCAGTCCCTATCTTCCTTTGCAGCCCCATTTCCAACTCCTCCTACAATCAGTTACACTTGCCAGCATCCCCACATTCTTCCAGTTTTACTGGGCTGCCATAGTAAGTCTGGGCAGGTGTGGCCCCATGGCATGGAGCCAATCATCTCCAAGCTCTCACGCAGGCCCTGTAACCCGGGGGAGTTGCTTCCCAGTCCCATCTTGGGTGGAATTCGCTCCCATCCCCCTGGCTCAAAGCATGGCCACAGCTATTTAACATATCTATGAAACCAGTTAAAGGTTATAGATATGTTAAATGACCATGCCAGGGGTTAGCTGCAAAGCTGTTGCTACCCAAAACAGCTCTGAATGGCCCTGGTTCCATGTGTCCCATCCCCCCTGGCTCAGGCTTGTGGGGGTGAGGACATCCTATAAATATTGTTCTAATATTTCCTGGACACCTTGAGTTCTGGACCCCATTACAAATCCCTTCTTGGGGCCCTCCTCTTGGCTGCACCCTGTTTCAACAGTACTTCCATGGAGACATTTGATTACACTTACTTTGTCTGTAAGTGGACCCTCTCTTGGTCTTGATTAACAGAGGCTAGCCTGCTTTGACAATTTGTTTGAATACTGAACAGAGAAGCCTCCCTGGTCCAATGGTCGATTTAGTAACTCACACATCTGTACTTCTTTCTTAGATGGCTTAAAGAGTTGTTCCTCCATGCTTTTCTAGATGTAATTCTCTGGATGTTTTGTGTGTACAGACTATTTATCACTAAACGTTTTTAATATTATGAATGATTTCAAAATTAAGAAAAGGTCACCAGACATATATTTCTACTACCAATTCCTTAAAGACATAATTCAGACACAACTGAATCCAATTTTCTTCCATCCCCTTCCCTTTCTCATTTTTCTGTTCCTCTCTTCCCCACCCTTCACCTTCCCAGAGGCAAACACATGAGTCGGTGGGGGATATTTCACTGCATAAATTTCTATAAACAAAGAATCACTTGTGTGTACATCTTCTTTATTTTAATTTTCATAAATAATATCATGCTCTACATATCCTTCCTCAACTTGCTTTCTTTCACTTAATATTTGGTTTTGAAGAATATTGTTTACTCTATTTTACTTCATTAAAGTATCTGTTATATGATTCTATTAAATTTTTAATTAATCTCTTGGTGGGCACTTAAAGCCTTTCCAATTTCTTTTAACAATTACAAACAATACCACAATCAATATACATATGCATGTGTTCTTGTATATATATATATATGGATTAGAGATTTTATGAATGGAAATACTGGGTTATAGGCTATTAGGTGAATGACCCCAACTAATGGCCTTCCTTTATTTCCATGATCCTTTTCCTCTAACAGTGTAATTCTGAGTTTGGTCATGTGATTTGCTTTAGCCAGTTGGACAGTAACAAATATAATGCAAATATAGGTTTGAAAATTATTGTACATTTCTGTTTCCATGTTTGCATGACTCTACTTGCTCACTCTTGCCTCTCTGAGACTTGCATGAGAATGTACCTAGCCTTCTGGAGAGATATAACAGACATGTACAAGAGACATGTGGAGGAGAGCCCAGGCATCTCATCAGCCATCCTAGGCAAGCTCTCAGCCAGCCAACAGTCAACTATGTGACTATTCTAGGATTGTTAGACTTGTCTAGCTGACCTACAGTTGACCACACATGCATGATCAATGAGCCCATTAGAGGCAATAAATGGTTCTTGTTTTAAGACATTGAGTTTTGGGGTGATTTATTACAGTATTCTTGCAGTAAAAGATAACTGATACTTTGATACTGCTAAATAATTCTCCAAAGGGGTGACTAGTAATGGGTAAAGGTTTACTTTGGGAAGATGATAGAAATGTTTAAATAAGATAGTGGTGATGGTTGCACAACATTATGAATGTTATAGAATTGACTAAGTTTTACACTTAACATGGTAAATTTTATGTTGTGAATCTTATCTCAATTTTTAAAAATAACTTTTTCAAAACCTTTTGAGATACCACTTCACACTGGTCTGAATGGCCATCATAACCAAATCAACAAACAACATGTGTTGGCAAGGTTGTGGAGAAAAGGGAACCCTAGTGCACTGTTGGTAGGAATGCAGACTGGTGCAGCCACTGTTGAAGCAGTACAGAATTTCCTCAAAAAACTAAAAATGGAACTGCCTTTGATCTGGCAATTCCACTGCTGAGATTATACCCTAAGAATCCTGAAACACCAATTCTAAAGAACCTATGCACCCCAGTGCTCATAATAGTACAACTTACAATAGCAAAGCACTGGAAGTAACCTAAGTGCCCATTGGCAAATGAGTGGATCAAAAAACTGTGGTACATTTACACAATGGAATACTAGGCAGAAGAAAGAAAGAAGGAGCTCCTACCCTCTGGGCAGCATGGATGGATCTGGAGAGCATTATGCTAAATGAAATAAGCCAGGCGTTGAAAGACAAATACCATATGATTTCACTTATGAGTGGAACCTAATCAACAAAACAAGGGAGCAAAAGAGAACCAGAGACATGGAAATAAAGAACAAATTGACAGTAATCAGAAGGGTGGGGAGGAGAGGGATATTGGGGGAAAATAGGAGAAGGGTCATCAAGGAACATGTGTAAAGGACACATGGACATAGCCAAAACGGGTAGGTTCAAGGGTGGGAGACAGGGATGAGTGGGGCTTGGGGGTGTGTTGGTGGGGAAATGAAGACAACTGTACTTGAACAATAAAAAAATATTTTAAAAAACCTTTAAAAATAGTGGGAAGCAGTACAAAATAGAATTAAACACATGACTTGAAATCCAACAAGCCTAGTTTCAAACCTGGGTTCCACCCAGCTGAGCTATGCCATTGGACCAGCTCGTTAACTGCTCTCACTAAGTCCCATCATCTAGTAAAAAAACAACCTCACAATGTGGCTGTGAAGATTAAGTGCAATTGCATGGTTAAGAAGCTTTGCACACTGCCTGATACATGATAGGCATTCAACAAATAATTATTAAATTGAATATATATACACACACATATATATATATTTCCCCAAAGCAGTTGAACCAATTTATGATCCCATTAAAAATAGTTTCCCATACCTACCAAATATTTGATAGTATCAAATTTAAATGACATTGCCAATAGCATGCTTGTAAGACTATACCTTTCTATAGTTTTAATTTCATCTCCATAATTATTAGTGAGTATGATCATATTTTTACATGCTTTTTGGCCATCCATCCCTTTGCATTTTGTACTTTTCTTTTCCTCAGGATGAATTAACAAGACGTGAAACTCTTAAGATCTTTAAAAATTAGACTTTCTAATATGAGAATGGGAACATTATCAATGGGAATCATTTTCCCAAAGACTCGTTGGATCATCAATTACTGTAACCAGTAGTAATAGGAAATGTGTGTGTGTAAGACAGATGTAATTATGACATCTAATTTAAATGTAATTATGATATCTAATTTAAATTAAATTGTAGCATTTTCCATAAACAATGCCAATAATAACATTCTTAGTGTTTATCTAAAGCAGGCAACACAAGCTGACTCCACTTATTTTAATGTTCTTATTTTGCAATTGCAAAAATTGAAGTAATATACTCAGTTACTGTACAAAAGAGCCAAGTGTTCTGACTCTAGGACCAGAGGTTTTTTCACTAAATGTGAAGAGTTACCTTCATCTGCTTCTTAATAAATCAATTTGTCATAGTTTCATATAAAAGTATTATCCAGGTACACAATGGTCACCCATTTAGACCTCAACATTTTTTGTTTTGCATTTACTATATTAAAGGAAATATTTTAACTTATATATACATTATTGCTTTTATGGATATATAATTTTTTTAAATAGTATTTTCCAGATAACCCTAGGGCCCTTTTCTCAATGAAAATTACACTATTTCTTCAGAGGCTCTGAAATTATTTAGACATTTTCTTCCCTCACTGGGAACGTAAAGCATTACTTATTCATTTTCTTTCTATGGCACACATCTTGTACAGTGCCACACATTTACTCAATGGTCAAAAAATGGCAATAAAGTAGTAATAGCATTAGAGTAGTGGTATCAGAAGGGAAGGAAGAAAAAAAATAACAGCACTTGTACTCTTGTTTCTCAGCCCTTTCCCCCTTACAACAATAGCTGCCACTTCTGTTTTCCATCACCTACACTTTCTGAGGAAGGGCTTTGGTGTGTCTCCATCTTTCTGGTAGAATGACATGCATGTTTTTTATGATATCTATCTGCTGTCCTGGTCTTCACTCTTCTGACACTATTACTAGTTACAGACTCTGGGAGTTTCTTGTGCAATGAGATGGAGAGTTTGTGCATGTCAATTAGGAAAATATTTTTCTGTGGATGCCAAAGAAAACTGGGAAATACCAGGAGGTATAACATGAAATGGGTTATGATAAAAAGCTCGAGACAAGTAGCAAACCCTTAAATTTTGTGTTGGGCATTTTTCTAAGAGCTTTGCATAAAGTATCTTATTTAATCTTCACCAAAATAACTAATCAAAATAGAAAGTGATATTATCTCCACTTTACAAACAGGGAAATGGAGACACATGGATATTAAGAAACATGTCAAGTTCACAATGAACAGAGTACTCTTTAACCCTCTACCCCGTGCATGGAGTTGACTAGATGCCCCTAAGATCTCTAGGATCCCTGCCTATGGGGTTGTCTTGGGGAGTTAAGAGGGTCGTGCAGTGAGCACATTGTTCTGATTGGCCACCACAGCATTTCTTTTGTAGGTTTGCATAGATTTGAACCACCAGACCAGTGCTGACTTGCTAAATTAGGGCGAATCTCACTCACATCAGACATAGGACAAGATCAGGGCTCCTGGCTACCAATAATCAACAGCTACCTTTGAGCTTAATTAGTGATGACCATTTTCATTCTGATAACAGGGCTTCTAGGGATCTGTAGCACCCAAAGGCAGTGGGTGTGGCAGAGCTATCCTTTACCTGGGGAACTCCTTGCAGCTAGTCCCCAGCATAGTCACACCACCCCTCCTCTGCTTCCATACCTTGTTTGAAGAAATTTTCTGGAGTTGGCCATGCCTATCTTCTGCAAAGACCTGGTGACCATTCATCTGCATTCACAATGGACTTTTCAGTCCATGTGGTGGAACAATGCTTTCCTGAATCAGTCTTCGGCCATGCCTCACAAGGAACTAACATTTTGGTTTGTTATCAAACCAAAGTGGGGTTAGGCTGCATGCTGCTATCAAAAGCCAAATTCTAAAGGGAGAGGCTGGTAAGCAAGCAAAGGGGATTTTATTCAAATGCTCAGTAATCGGGGAGGACTCCCTGTCTCCAGACTCATCAGGCTCCTCTCTTCTGCAAAACACAGACAAAACCCAGCTATCCCTAGCAAGACCAAAAACAAAGACAATGCCCAAAATTCCTACTCTATTTTAAAGAACCATCCTTTGGAGCCTGAGACAGCTATGTGGGATGCTATCTGGCTTTGGGCTCTCTCCTGGAGGCTGCATGTGGTGCCAGAGCTGCCATTGGTCGTGTGGCTTCTAGCAGCAAGGTCCCTTGCTCCTGGGCAGTGGAGTCTGCAGAGGCACCAGAAAATGCTCCACTAGGTCAATAAGTCAGAGACTCTCTCCTGGTGGTGATGGAGTCATGTGGCCCATGGAGAGGGCAGGCCAGTACACTCCAAGAGCAGGGCCCAACCAACATCCCCAAGCAAGAGAGCTTTCTTTGTTTCCCTGGGTTTCTATCAGTTTTGGATGTGGGATGGACCAGATGCTTCCTCAGAATGCCTAATTAACTTCCCAAACTTCCACATGCTCCTGGAGGGTCTGACCCTCAGCCAATCTCTTCTTTTCCCAAGGATAGACCGATAGACTTCTTCCATCCCCATCTTCCCCCTGCCACCACTCTGACCCCTATGATCTGTGTCTGCCTTCCCCTGGTCCCATCCCCAATCAGTACTGGAAGTGGGTAGGAGGGCTTTTCCCCCTAATCAATTATCTTACTAGCCTTGCATGCTCAGTGAAGTACTTCCTCCTGTTGCCATATTGCTCAGGGGTGGGGAATCTGCCTCCATGAGCAGGAGGCTTCGCACCAGAGGTGGAGCATTCCCAAGTCTTAGTAACCCAGGTACTGTGGCCCTTCCCACTGCCTCACTATGGCACTGGGCAGTTCAGGATCTCCTCTGGCAGCCCCTCCTATTTCCCCTCCTCCAGCTGATGTCAGCAGTCTGGCCATGCTATTGGTATCAATTTTATGGGATCCTCAACTTGCCACCAATGTGCCCCTCATCTACTTTTCCTGCTGGTATTGAATGGAAAGTAGATCACATTCTAGAAATACACTGATTGTGGCCTAAAGAGTTCAAGAGAAGAAATGGTTGGAAGATGTGTTATTCTATTTTTATTCTATAAAATTTGAAATTTTAAGCTTAACATAACCTGAAAACAATTGCCATGCATATTTACCTGCATTCTCTGGGTAAGACTTAACAATTGTCATTGTCTTTGGTGAAGCACAACAGCCATTGAGAGAGCCATTGAAAACACAATGCATAATGCAGCACTGTGAGTGAAGTAACCACCAGTAAGATAATGGTATTAGGACCTGCAGAGTCAAAAAAAGTCTGTATTGTTTCAAAATGTTACTATACAAGCAGATCTTGAACAGCCATAGTACTCTGAGAGTTGCTACCCCTTTTTTCAATGAAAAACACAAAATAAACCCAGAATGGCAGATCTAACAATACAGAACAAAAAGAGATGATTTCTGGAACTGAAAATAAAGAGAGGGACTATGCAGAATCTTTGCCAGCACTGATTGGACAATGAGTACATAAGCACCTCTTCACCACCTATTATTCTAAAAGTCTTCATCAATATGTCACTGTATCTGTCACATGGGACCATGAATTTTGTAACACACTTTAAAATAAAATTGTCCATATAGACAGAAGCCTCACACACTCACCAAAAAAAAGGCTGGGAGTCCCACACACCCTAGGTACAGCTCTGAACCATCATTTTTTTTTTGAGCCCCCCATCAAAAAAAAAAAAAAAAGAAAGAAGCACATTCTTAAGTCCCTTTCAAAGAGAGAAACAAGTCATGCAACCCATGGTCTAGAGAATACTGTAAAGCCATATGGCAAAGAAAATGAATATAGGGAGGGGTGAAAAAATAGAGATAGTTATGCAATTTTCCACAATTTATACATTCCTAGTCTATTTGATTTCTTCTTGATTACACTGTATCTTTGAATTTTGCATCTCCAAGTTGCTTCACTTGTTTCTGGTATTTCTTCACTATGTGATGAGTGTAAGATTTTCCTCATGGTACTGAGCCTCCCAAGGTATCTGTCTCAGAACTAACTCTCTCTCTCATTTCTTCTCTTTCTCTGCCTCCTGTTTCTATTACGTCTACTTATCTTTCCAATTTAAACAAATATTTATTAGGTGCCTACATGTGCCAATACGGCAATGAAGAGACTGGCCATAGCTACTACGCTAGCACAGAAAAAAAGACATTCTACAGGTAATTACAATTTTTCTGGCAATTACATTAGCCATTTATTATTAGTTCAAACCTAAAGTCACAGCTATAGTTCACTGCTTCACGTTGAGGACCTTGGAACTTAAAGCACAACTTGTATATTTAAGTTGTTATTTTTAAGGTTAAAATCTTCATCAATAAATTCATTCCTGTCCTTAGTCTATAACCAAAGCCACATTATCTCATTCTCATTTTCTCCAAAGTAAGGAAGACACACACATAAAAAAGAATAAATTTAATTGTTAATCTGAACATAATATCACATTCACTTCAATCTTGTAGAAAACCTGGTTAAGCCTCCCAGAGGATCCCTCTCTGGGTCACAACATCATCTTCCCTGTGACAGATTTCCCATTTCTTTTATATCATGAGGTAATGACTAAATAGCTGCTCAAGAAAATGGCATTTGGCTAAAGAAAAAATATCAGTGCAGGGAGAGAGATTTGTGCAGTCCAAATGCCCATGCCAATTTCTGATTTGAAGAATAGGATATAAATTATATAATTGAATCAATATATCCCCCACACTGCAGCAGAAAAGAAAAGGGGCTAGAGCTAATCCAAATGAGATGTAATGTAGACACCAGCTCATGGAAATTGTCTACTGTGTGTGTCCCATGCAGAAAAAGAGGGAAAGTGCCTTTTATTCCCAACATATATCAGATAATGACATAAAATAAAATGCACACATCTTCTGGGGGAAAAAGAGAAGCTATTATATTCAATTGAAAGGCATAATGTATCAAAGAACTAAAAGGCTCCCTTCAATGCCATAATTTTCTTCAAAAATTTTCTGGAAGCATTTCACCATTGTAAAATATACCCATTAAGACTAATATTGTCTACAATGATTTGAAAGACTAAAGATTCAACTTGAATACAATCCTTCATATATATTCCCTTGCATACTGATAAGAAGAGAATGATAACAAATTCTATTTACCACAATACATACTGTCAGAACTTCTTGATAGTTCCATATTTCTCTACAAATGCTTCATGATAACTTATTTTATCATCCATTCATTTATTACTATTGAACATGTATATATGAAATACCTACTGTGTGCCAAGCGTCCTTCCAGGACTGAAGATAAAATGATGAAAAGAATAATGAATTCTCAAGCCCTGTGGAGCTTATATTGATTTGACAGAGAGATATTAAAATTGTAAAGAAATAATTTTTAAAAAATAGGGCAATTGGATAGGGAGGGGGGTGGAGATAAGACCTACATTAGACAAGGTGGTCACATAAGGACTCTTTGAGGGAGTCCTGAGACATGAAAGATCAAAGAGGTAGCCTGTGGGCATGTAGGGAAGGAGCATCTGACACAAAGACATAGGGGGCTCAGGTGCTGGGAAAGGTTTGAGAAACTATATTTCTTCTGTGACCTTACTGTCTGCAGTGGGCATTGTGGCTGACCTGTCCTAATGCCCAACACCAGCTTCCTGTATTCTTTACTTCTAACACCTTGTCCCTACAAGTTTCTTTAGAGGTCTTCTCTCTGGTTACAATAGCCACTTTACGGCAGAAAATCAGTTTATGTCTCCTGAGGGGAGCTGAAGATAGTGACTGACTGATACAGGGGCATGAAAGCCCAGCCCTGTGGCCCCAAAGTGGAAAGTCTCTCAGTATAATTTGCATCCCTGACATCCCCATGGAATCAGGCTAAGGCTGAAACTTTGCCTGAAATCATCCTTGCTCAGTTCCTTCTGCTTCCTTGACTGCTTCTTCTATACCCTCATGGCTTTCTTCTGGGAGCAAATTTTAAATGAATCACCTTCAAATTCTCATTGTAAGATCTGCTTTTAGGGAAGTAGCTTAATACATCCTCCACACCATAAAAATATGCCACATGGTGACTTATCCTGGCATTTTTGAGTGACAGTGGAATTGTGGAAAGAAATATTGATGACAATAGTGGGTTTTATCATGTAATTGTGTAACCCTGGACGAAGTGTCAGCTCAGGATTTCAGACCTTCTTCTATAAAATGGGAATATTGAGCCCAAGATGACTTCTGTGGAACTTCTCCTAGTTTAAAAAATACGCTACATGTATGCATGGGAAAGGGTGATGTACTGGTACACAATCACACATACTATATGTGTGTAGAGAGATAATGTCATACCCAAGGGGATATGGAGAGGTTAGTGATTTTTTCCAGTAAGTTGTCTTGTGGTTTACTGGTCCGAGTTCTAATGAAGAGCAGCTGGTTAAGATCAAGGGAATTTGGCTGGGAGTCAGTAGGTTGTGGTGGTTTTACCTTAGACCTAAGTAAGATTGAAAGGCAGGCAACCCAATCAAATAAAGAGAAAGAAGAAAGAGCCAAATGGGAGCACATGTAAGAAATGTCTGTTCTTTGGGTGGGAAAAGTGGAAGCTGAGAGGAACCAGGACAAAAACTGATAAAACATGATTGCTGTTGAGTCACTGGACCTGGACATACTCACTAGCTCCTGCCACACCAAAGCTTCAAAAAAGGGAACTGAGAATGACCAGAAAGAAGCTCATCTGTACACTAGGCAAAGGAAATAACTCTTTAAGACAGGTATTCAGAACTTATTACTGAACATGACCTTAAAAACCATTACAGTTAGAAAAAAAGTTCTAAAATTAGCTGTATATCAGTGACAACATTGAGTCTCACATTTCCAATGTTGTAAAATGGCAAAATTACCTGAATTTCCAAGGGATCTAGTAAGGTCATACATAGAGCAGAGAAATAGCTGGGATACAAGGTACCACAGCATGAATGGTTCAGAATCAGATAGATGAGCTTGAGCCCTGGCTTCCTACCTCTTGCTATCTCTGTGCGACCTCAGACAAGTCACCTAACTTTGCATCTGGCTTCTTCACTTGTAGTATGAGACAATAATTGTAAATACTTCATGGAATTGTTGTTTTGCCTCAATAGTAAGATATGTGCTCCATAAGACATGTGCTCATTCAACATCTGTTCCTTTGGGCCACATTAGCCAACCTAACTTTTTCTGGAATACATAAAATACATCAATAAGCAACCCATGAGTGCTTACTAAACTCTTCCCCCCCTTACTATGCCTTCTCTCTTTTTATCTTGTGGCAGTCCTCAGTTCTTACCTGGTGACTTCCATGTCCTTGATAAACTACCAATTTTTGACATGTTTTTTCAGTTTATTCTTTGTACTTTTCTTCATAGCATGGATGCTGACATCACTCCTAACTTAATACATGGTTTCCATGGACACCCTGGCACTCTGTGGTCTCAGGACTCCATCAACCAGGCATGTCAACATCAGAGGGGGGTACCTGACATCATTTCTCCAGCTCTTGCCTTCAGTTCAACTCAAGTGAAAGTCATCCTGTGCTTCCTGCAAGCATTTTCATATAATTTGATCTTGCAAGGGGGAAAAAAATCACATCTTTACATCCCCAGGCATTTTGTGTTCTTATTTAAAATTAGCACAGTTGTTGCTAAGCTATTTTAGGAAATGCAGGATATCCCTCACTCTCTGCCAGCTAAACCAGTTGAGGAGTATTATGCAATATGGAGTATGTGGGTTCAGTACCAAGCCTTAAGCTACCAGGATATTCTTCCTATTCCACATTGTCAATATAGTCAGCAAGTGTATAATTAGGTGGGTGCAAGAGACAGTAGGAAGGACAAACACGTTATGGATGTGAATATGTAAATAGAAGAGTAAAAACCCCAGAAAGATGATGTCTTCGGCCAGGTTCCCTAGAAGCAGAGCCTGAGATGAGAATTTTTGGCAAATGATGGAGTGTTTTCAGGAGGAATAGCTCAGGGTATGAGAAAAGCAGGATAGAACAAGGTAAGAAGAAAAGCAAATATGCAGTTTCAGGTGAAGTCTGGTCTCAGCTTAACCCCATGGGGAGTTCTAAGATGTGAATCAGTCTGTCAATTGGCTGATGGCTGCCTTAAGAGAAGGGCACAACCTATACACATTTCTAGATGATGCAGCTCCTTTAAGCCTAAGGCAATTCTTTCAGCAGAGAGGGTAGCTGTGAGCCAGTAAGAGCCAAAACTCATAGCAACTGGGAGAAAGGGCCGCATCTGGGTAAAAGGGATTTGTGTGGGCACCACCCTGGTGGTAAAAATAACAGAAACATCACAGTAATTTTTTTAAAAAGCTATAGAATCCTTAAATTCAGGGATTATATGTTATATGTGTTAAAATCTCCATCATTAATATTGATCCTTTGGTAAAATACATACTCAATGATAGGTAATAAATGGCCAAACTAAATAGCAATTTATTTTGGATGTAGTAAACTGGAAGAAGAAGTACTCATTAATCTCAAAGTGGGGACATCTGAGTTAATAGAACACAGAGATTTTTATTGCAAGAAAAAAGGAAAATTATACTCAAGTGTTAGGATTCTGTCTTGTTTTATCTTCTCTTCCTTCAACAGTAGATCAACTGTGTGGTAAGGAAGAAAAGTATTAGACTTGGTATAAAAAAAGAGGGGAGTTCTAATCTCAGGTTAGTCACCTACTAATTTGTTTCTCTGTAGATTAGTCTCAAATAAACAGAATGTCAGTTAATTCAACTCCAAAATGACAATTGTAATAACTGTGATTCATAATGTTCTTGTGGGGCTGAGATAAGTTAATACACTGGGAAGGAAACCTATGTCTTTTGAATGCAAGAGACAAACCTCAAGTCCCTGGGCCCAGGGGAAAGAGTGATTGTATTGACACCATAGCTGTGTAGGACATGGGATCTGCTGGCCACATTTGCTGGCACCAGCCACTTGCAAATCATGAGGATTCCCTCTCACCATCTCTCCTCTCTTCTTCTCCCAATGTCAACTTCATTCTCATGGACTGGACTGCCTTTCTCATGAGACTGGAAATATGACAGTGAAGAGCTTTAAAGTGTATCACCTGAGAGGGAGGAAAATTCTTCTCTTGGTTCTCATTAAAAAAAAATGCTGACCAGAAATCATTTTTAATTGTATGGATTCTAAAACCTGTGAAAGAGATGTCAGTAGGGCACTATGTTTGGCAGCCACTCTATGACGTGTATTTGTAATTGAGGAAGAAAGTGGGAGGGGGAGAGAGGGGGGAAAGATACAGACAATAAGTAGCATAAATGGTAGGTAGAAAATAGACAGGGGGAGGGTAAGAATAGTATAGGAAATGTAGAAGCCAAAGAACTTATAAGTATGACCCATGGACATGAACTATAGGGCGGGAATGTGGGAGGGAGGGAGTGGGCAGCATGGAGTGGAGTGAAGAGGGGGAAATGGGACAACTGTAATAGCATAATCAATAAATATATTTTTAAAAAGAGGGCTGGTCCGAAGAGAAAAGATGATCTGGGGTAGATAAAAAATGGACATCAACTGGGGTGCTGGATGTGGTATCAGAAGACATAATCTCAAGTGTCTATTTTAATGTATTATGTCCTTGAGCACATCAATAAATCTATCTAAACATTTTTATCTACAAAATGTGAATACTGATCTATATTTCACAGGTTGTTTGACCATTAAAATACATAATTTATGGGTGAAGATGCTTTGTATAGTGTAATATGCTTTTGAAAATTATAATAAGGTGTTATTATAAATTACTGTGCATTAAATACTGAGCACTTCTCAGGCACATCTGCATTTTAGATTAGTTTTTAACATGAAAAATAAAAGGAAATGTTTAATGCTTGCCTTCTGGAAGTTTGCAAAAGAAAATAAAGTCAAGCACTCCAAGGAAACAGCCTTGCCTGAAGGTGGTGCTACTCTCAGTCAGCTGTTCCTCAGAACAACTTGTCAGTTGCTCTCTGTGGGGAGCGACACCAGGTACTATTTAGAAAGGTGTCAATTCTATAGAGTTTTCTCCTTTTGTTCTGGGAAATAAAAAGTGATCCCAGCATAAAACATTTGCAGCTGTGTTGGGAAATAAGCTAGTCACGCCTCAGCAATTTATGGCCAATTTTCTATTAATAAGAGAAAATGGAGTGTGTTTCAATCACTTTACAATCCAAACACTTGTTCTTAAGAATGGGGAGAGATAACACAGTAGTTTTGTTCTGTTTCTGAAAGAGCATTAACTTAATATTGTGTACCTTTGAAGAAAAACATTTAGGTGGCTTTAAATAGTAGGGAGGTAAGTTTTACAGGGAAATACTCATAGACATGCATTAGCAATACCATGTAGAGTCCACATGTGATGGAAGGGCTTGGTCCATGACCATAGTACAAGTTAGAGGAAGGTTAGGGAGGAAAAGACAGAGAGAGAGTTGAAAGTGGGAATGAAAGTTTTGGGGCAATAAGTCCAGCACAGGGGTCTCAGCTAAGTGGTGGATTCAAATACTCGGAGGCCCAGAACCACAGATAAATTGAAGGCCTGAGTGAAGTAGAGCTAAGAATCAGGATGGAAAGAGAACTTGGAATACAGACGATGCCAAAGGGCCAGGGTGGCCATTTTTTAAAGTTCAAGACAAATACAGAGTTAAAAAGATGAAATGGGGGCATGAGGACTGAGACAAGACATCAGTCAAACTTTTGTCCCAGCCAGAAGCTTGTAACATATTCCCCAAAATGTGTCTTCCTAGGTAACACAGGAAATGGCCCCTCCATGACCTCAGAGGACAGGTGGCTGCCTGTCCAACAGCCATAAGGAACAAGGAAAACAGTCTATATCTGGATGTCCCAGCCCACTCAAGGCCCCTTTGTCTCAAGGCTCCTACGTTTATCATAAAAGTGTAGGATTTTCACACACTACTCCCTCCCTAACCCTATAAGTGGCACCAAGTGTCGAGGAAGGGCATGGTCTTTCTCACACCAACCTGCCACCATTGGTGCACTCCCCTGTAATGTGAGTAATGAATGGCATATCCACAGCATAGCCATATCTGCTGGTCTTCCAGGTGGACTTTTCAGAACATCACAAACACAAGTACAGTTCCCGGTTTCAGAACCCCTATGTTACAATTGGCATAGCTGGCAGAATATTCAGGAAAGCACCCCTGTCCATTTGACTGAGAGTAACAACGTGCTGGGTGGGGGACCCCTGTGGGGAATCCTAGAGTGGTCCACCAGTTCAATATGATATGAGGTGGTAAGCCTATTGGTGGGACACCCACAACACTCCCACAGGCCTTTCAGAACTTTCAAAGGTGGCAGAGGAACGTTAGCACTGGGAGAAGAGGAAGAGGCAGACAAAGTGAAAGTAAGGTAGTTTGAGGGTGAGTTTAAGTTGGAGAGGAAAATGAGGAGATAAGACTCTAAGGCTAGACCCAGTCCCTTCTTAAAATATATCCTTTGCTTAATATATTGTTCTTCTTTCTGTTTTGAAAAAGAACAGCTTGGTCTCGCTCTTGAACTGTTTTTCCAAAGGTCTAGTGAATAGGGTAAAATCTCATATGTGCAAGCTTCATGTTGTTTCATCATAAGGATTCTACTCAGAAAGGAAAATTAATTGATGGTTTAAAGAGGGGAAAAGATCTCACTCCACTCTCAGACAGTAAAACTCAGAAATGAAAGGAAAAAATGAGTTTCTTGAACACTCTAAATTCTTTGTCTGGAGGCCCAGGAGCTATGGTTCCAGGAATAAGCCCAGGGATGATACATCTGTAAAAGTTGTCAAGGACACAAGATAATGAAACTACTCACTTTTTAGCACCCTAAAGGAATGCAGTAATCAACAAGAATAAAATCGTGTGTTTGCCAATGGGAGAAAAAACTGTTTCTGAAAATTATGAAATGTATTCATTCAACTGTCCATCTAAAAATGCTAATTCCTTTTAGTTGTCACTAAAAATAGAAAATTCTAATTAAGTTGGGAAAGAATGTATGGTTTTGGTAATAAAAGGTGTAAATTATGGCAATATATTTGGAAGGAAATAGATATAAAAGTAAATTGCTTTAATTTGTGGATGAGTTAAAAGAGCAAACTCAGAGGAACTAAAAAAGTTGCAGAACGATTGTGTAAGATGTGGAGGGTCAGGGTAAGTTGAAGAGGTTCTGTGCAAGTTGAAAAAGGATTGTGTGATATGTGTTTGTGCACTGCATGCATGTAGTATGTTTTATGAGTCTGATAGCACAACTAGGGGGTAATATTTTATTGGCCTAAAGAAAGTAAACATTTATATAAATTAAGCAGGATCCTGAGGTCTGGACAAATTATTTGATGTGAAATCTGGTTTTAAGTTTAATCGATGTTTTAAAATATTATTACCACAAAAATTTGTTATTTTAAAAAATATGTTACATATTCTTTTGGTTAAGTTTATTTGATACCTTTCCCAAAGTTCAAATTTTAAGGTTTTTTTTTAAATTTTTATTGTTATTCAATTACAATTTTATGCCTTTTCTTCCCATCCCTCCACCCCACCCCAGATGAACCCACCTCCCTCCCCCGGGGGTTTTTAACTGAGAAATGACTTTGGGTTGTTCCAATGAGCCCCTGGAATGCCTCAAGGATTTGTTCTCTGTCCTTATACAATAGAAGTTTTTGAACTAATTAGACCCATTTAATATGCTTAAAGTACATGGGAGGCTTTGTCAAATAAAGAAATAAGTATGCTATATTTGGATACACATATTTTTATTATTAAAGTAGGTGTTCTAGAGATTATAAAAATTCTGATATACTTTCATTTGTAAATTTAATTGTTATCTTAAGATGTTGTTACAGGAAAGCAAATTCCTGGGTCAATTGCATTATACTCAAATCTGTAACCATGTCATTTTGAGTTTTGTCATTTATAAACAGCCATTGCTTTACTCTAATGCATTTATAAAACTATATTGTGTCTTTGAAAGGATTCATGGAGAGGACTCTGACTTGTTTCGGATTGAATATTTTTTAGAAGGGATTTTCGGTTCACACCTTTGAACTGAGTAAAGATTGCTGTAGCTCTGTGAAAAAGTTGGATTTATAGATTTGCTTGAGGATGATCAAGATAAACAAAAATTGATTACAGAACATAATAAACTGAAGATAATTGTGACTTTTATAACATTTTGTTGAAAATATTGCTGATTTTTAATCTTTAGTTTTCCAGACATAAGGAAACTTTCTTTTTTGTAAAGCAATTTGGTAAATTATACTTTCATAAGAAATACTGAAGTATTTATTGGGTTGGCCAAAGAGTACATTTTTTTCCATAGGATGGCTATAGTAGCACTTAGTGGTTTTTAACTTCATTTGAAACAATTTTGTTAGATTGCATTGTTACAGCTGTAGTATCAGTATGCATTAAAAAAAAACTTACCAAAATTGGTGAATTTTTATGTAGCTAATTTAACATTGATGATGGAAGAAAATATGCAACATTTTTGTCATGTTACGCTTTATTATTTCAAGAAAGGTAAAACGCAACTGGAACACACACAAAAATATTTGTGCAGTGTATAGAGAAGGTGCTGTGACTGATCTAATGTGTCAAAAGTGGTTTGCAAAGTTTCATGCTGGTGATTTCTCACTGGAAGATACTCCGTGATCAGGTACACCAGCGGAAGTTGATAGCGATCAAATCAAGACATTTATTGAGAACAATCATCAACATCATATCATGTGGAAGATAGCTGACATACTCGAAATATCTAAATCAATAAAGGTATTGTGAAAATGAAAAATGTGTCTTTTATTTTATGGAAAAAAACAAAAGAACTTGTTGGACACCCCAATATATTTTTCTCCCTACCTGATCCCTCTAGAATGTGGAAACTCTTAATGAGTGAGTATTATTCTTTCCATGGCAATATGTTTGTTTGCATAAAACCAATAGGAATCTGATTTCTTTATAACAGGACACATAAAGCCCATTTCCAATAGTGGTTTTATTAATCAAGTCTTTGTCTGTAATGTCATGATTAAAAGAGACTTGTATGGGCTCTGGATGTCTTCATGAAGCCTGAGGAATAAAGCTTGACCTTGAAGCCAATAAAAGTCCTTTGGAGAAATGGCCTGGTATCTTTTGTTGCTTCTCAAAAGATTCATGGCAGTCTTTCCAGGTAAGGAGCAAAGGTTTAACTTCAAGATATTTTGGGGACCTCAAGAACTTGAAAAACTCACCCAAATCTGTAGGTACTGCAGGCAAAGCTTTATGGCAACAATTTAGCTTGGCTTCCTGGCCCTGATAAGCCAATTAAAGCTAAATCTAGGAATTCCTTATAATGTTCCAGCAAAGTAGATTTAAGAAGGACTATGTGATCAGTTGCTATTCCTGTTGCATTTATGCAAATAATCAGGCCAAATTGAAAGCGAACTTAATGCAGTAAATGAATTGGTCCTGATTTGGCTCTTTGATAATAATGAGGGTAATTTTAGGGGGAAAAATGTTTCAATAAAATCTATTATATACAATTACAGAAATTAGACTTTAATTCAGTGAATTGTATGTAAAATTGTATTCCTCACTTATGAACTAGACTGGATCCTGAATTTTTCATGTTCTTTCCAGAGACATTTAAACTATAGATAAAGAAGATCTATCAGATTGTCACTGCTTAATTTCATTCCAGCAAAAGACTTGCATTTGGAAGTCTTCTCATCTGCCACTCTTGCAGACTCAGAAACTGGTTTATAAGTTACTGCCTTCATTAATCTTTGTATTCTTTCTGTTTTCATACCTTGTTGCTTTTTTTACACAGTATAGGCCTCACCTTAGAAGCCCATCTGCATTTCCACATCCTGAATGAGACTCAATGGTTTGGCTGAATGGACTAGCTGTCAGGACTAGATGGTTGAATTGGATACAGCAATTCCATATTAAGATGATGATGCTCCAGGGATTCTATCCTATGTCTACTTTGGAAGAATCAACTAACAGCTTTTCTGTTCCACTCTCATATCCCATTCCCTAATCTCCCTTAAATCAGGCAGGAAGAGACTTCCATATCCTGTGCAGGCAGAGACCTGGTTTCTCTGTGAAATTCTTGGTGATTGTCTAGATGGGTAAGATAAAAGTCACATCTTCCTTGGCATTCTCGATCTCTGCTTTCTTCTCCTCCTCTTGGGGTATAGCCTATACTGTGCTCGTGGCATATGAATACAATGTGCCAACACTCTCACCACCCAGGGACTTTCTTTCCAGAAGAACTAACACAAAGATTGTGAGGTGGAGAAGCAATGTTGGGGTGGAATGTGGGGTAATTCACGACATGGCCCCCCCACAACCTCGGAGAACAATGTTAGGGTGGCTGTCTGCCAAGTAGCCATAAGGAACGAGGAAAACAGTCTATATCTGAATGTCCCAACTTACTTAAGGCCCTTATGTCTCAAGGCTCCTGTGTTTTCATAAAAGTGTAGGATTTTCACACACTACTCCCTCCCTAACCCTATAAGTAGCACCAAGGCTGGAGGAAGAGCATGGTCTTTCTCACACTGATCCACTGCCATCGGTGCACTCCCCTGTAATGTGAGTAATAAATGGCATATCCACAGCATGGCCACATCTGCTGGTCCTCCAGGTGGTCTTTTCAGAATATCACAAACACAAGTGCAGCTCCCGGGATTGGAGCCCCTGCACTATGCTAGGGCTTGCAACAAGGAAGGCAAAAAGTTGGCTACAAGGAAGCACCATTTGTGTAGAAAATATAGGTGGAAATTTCATAATAGTCTGAGGAGGGAGAAACCAAATTAGATTTCCCAGAATAATGGAAGTTTTATTATGTAGCTTCCATTTAATCCATTCACCTGATCAATCCTTTCAGTTCTCTCTATACAGCATACTGAGTGGTGCTTGTCTTAGTTCAGGTTTCATTAAAAGAAGACCTAGAGTCAAGAATTTCAATGCAAGTTGCTGATTTGGTAGGTTATACTAGGAAGACATGCGAGGAAATGGGGAAGGAAAGCCAGAAAGACAAGGAGCCAATAAAGCAGTGAAGAATGAGCAGGTGAGTTACATGAGTACAAGGGAACTGAGAAGAATCCGCCTCAGATCATCTCACTGAAGCACAAGTAAGCTGGAGTACTTATCCATTGACCTCCATCATCTATGAAACTCATTTATTATGAATGGCTCCTGGGGGCGCTAGCTCTCCAGCACTTCCCAACTCACCTTAGGTAAAGAGACATGGCATCAGAGGGAGGAATACACCAAAGCTTCAGGTGACATCCAAAGTCACCTGAGGAACCAAGGGTGGACACAGCCAGCACCTGCCAGAGCATGACAAACATCCATACCCATTCAAAACCTCTAATAAACCATTGCATTTGTACCCTGACTTGATTGATAATTTAGCAATACTTACCAAGCTGGGTTTATTACCAAATGTAGTAGAATTATGCTAGAGTTGTAATTGGCATTGTTATTATGTAAGCAAATTAATCATATAAATTAAATGTATGCAATTGATGAAATATGAGTGCACAAGATGTCAATGAAAATTAAGTTGAATTCTTCAGAATGTTTTGATGAAAACTATTCATTAAAAATTTACAGAAACCATTGAATTAGGTGGGACTGTGAAAATTGTGAAGGGCTTGGGGAAAAGTGTTAACTATTGAGGAAGATTATTCAATCAGATTGCTTTGCAAGTCACTTTAACTCTTGCTCTAGGAACACACCTGTAAAGAAACTGAAGTTGAAAATCTTAAGGGAAACATTAAGAATGTGATTTACTGAGAAACAACACATAATGCCAATTAGGAGAAAAGACCTCAGCTTTACATCAAAGATTGGCAAATGAATGTCAATTTACATGTTTTAAGTTAAAATAAAAATGTATAAGGTATGCATGAATCATTTTTTATGACCCCTTGCTTTCAATGAATTTTTTTTTCAATTAATTAACCAACTGCTAGCCTTGCATGAGTTGTATGAGAGGTGCCTCAACTCCACTCCCAGGAAAATGCTCTATGACTATACTCGGTTTCTCAGGCAACATCAGCTACCAGGAGTGTTTTAAGTGTCTGAGGAAAATGGAAGTACAGGCACCAGCACTTCCTATGTAGCTCAGAAATTGGATTTAAGGATCAAAAATACTAGTTCATGTTGGGAAGTGTTTAGCCCAGTCACAAAGAATAATAGGAGAGAAAAGTTAATGAAGTGAAGACTTAGGAATATTTGAGCTGCTGTTACAAGGGACATAGCACTATAGCTTCAAGAATGAAGCAGGGATGGCCTGACAAACAAACTTTTAACTAATTTTTAGAATGAGAAAAGAATCAAATTTTTAAAGATCTAAGATGCATATGTTTAAACTTCAGAGACTGCCTGGAGTTCTGTCTTCTGGTCATTTTGTTTTATGTTTTAGCTACCTGGACATTTGTCACATTAGAGAAATTTACTATGTGTCTCTTCAGATGGGCAAGATTGAGTATCACTGAGTTTGGGTATCAGGCTTTGTAGTTCAGGAGAACAAACAACCTGCCTTACTATCTATATGTTCTTATTACCCTGGAAAAGTTCTAACATATCAAAATACATGTAATAGATTTTGTTGCTTATAAAACCCCAAGTTTTTAGGATAACTCGGTAACCACAATGTGACTGCTCTTTCACCCAAAACACAGGCCATCCTACATGTGATTACATAAAATCATAAATTAATACTATATTTCTGAACTTGTGTATAAAAAGAAGAAAAGTTCTGGTAAAGTTGACAAGTTTATTTTATTTATTCTCCATATTTGTCCCAGAAATAATTAAAGTCTATCTATAAAGCAGTATAAAAAAGCAGGGAGAGATCAGAAACACCCATGATTTCATTTCTCAAAAATACCAAAGAACTTAAAGGATTGGGTTTAAATATCAATTAACCTTTTAACTAGAAAATTGAAACACAACATCCCTCTGCCTTTGAAGGGTGTCAACTGTCCATAATGCTGTGAGGCCCAGGGCAAAACTGCAAATGGGGAATTTCCAGCCAGGGTTGGTAGCTGGTCCCCTTCACTCCCTAACTATGTGTCCATGCAGCAATGTGAGTGGGTGGCCTTTTGTGCATGTATGTGGAATCCTGGCCTGCATGCCCAAATCGCTTCTTTACAACCTCCTAACAGCTGCCCCTCGACCTCCCCTGAGCCCCAGGGGCTTGCATCTGTTTAAGCAGAGGATCCTGGAGTCCTGCTGTGGTGGGCAGAATAATGACCTTCCAAAGAAGACTGTGCCCGAATACCCAAAACCTGTGAATATGTTATGTTACCTGACAAAAGGGATTTAAGGTATAGTGAAGACTGGGATTAAGATGGAATGACCTTAAACTAAGGAGATTAGCTTGGATTTTATAGATGGGCTCAAGGTAGTCACAGGGGTCTTTAAAAGTATAAGAGGGAGGCAGGCACATCAGAGTGAGTCTACATGAGGACAAGTTGACTGGCCACTGCTGGCTTTGAAGATGGATGGGACCATGAGGAATGCAGGGGCCTCTGTAAAAGCAAAAATTAGGTTCTCCCTTGGAGCCTCCATAAAGGAACACAGGCATGCCAATACCCTGGTTTTAGCCCAGTGAGACCCATGTCAGCCTTCTAACTCCCAGAACTGTAGGATAATAAATTTGAGTTGTTTGAAGCCACTGAGTGTTGATAATTTGTCAGACTAGCAATAGGGAACTAATTACCTGGGTACCTGCTACTTGGCCTCAAAGAAGGTGTGGGACTCTGGGTGGCCCTGCAGACACTTTGTCCTGGAAAGGTTGATTGGGGGACAGTCTGGCTGGAGGTGAGTTAGGGACTGGAGGTCTGAAGGGGGTAGGTACTGCTGTGGTGTAAAAGGAGAATGTGACAAGGAAAGAAGAAAGCCTTACCTGACCATGCTAAAGGAAAGGCTGGATCCTGCCAGGTTACTTGGAGTGGTTAAGTGGGCCAATTTGTTGGAAGGGGGCAAGCCCTCATGCCCTCTCCTCTTTCAGGCTCAGCATTTGGTTTCTGGGTTTAAAAAAAGGTATATAGATGTGGCTGTGAACATCTTCAACTCCATCTTTCTGTCTTGGATTTGTCTTATCTTTAAGTTTCCCTGCTGTGTGACCTTTGACCAAACTTCCTGTTCTTAGCAAACACACCAAAGTCTTCTAATCAATGATTATCTGTGTTCCTTAAACTTATACAATATAGCCATAAATAAATGGCTGGAATGTCATGGCAACCACGATAAATATCAAACTGATGATAGATAGTACTGATTATAAACAATCATCCATTGCAAGACCCCCTGACGCATACTGCATTCTTTGTCCCTTGTCTATCATTAGTACTTGAGTTATACTATTAATAAAAATGTGCTGGAACAGGAGTCTATTAGCAAAGAATAATCTTAACAGAATTGCTAGGTTGCCTTCTGTTCTGACCCTCTCTGTCATAAGTAATATACCTTATGAATAACTTCTGTTATAGTCTATGGAGTTACCTGTATCAATTTTGGTCTCAAGATACCTTCTCATTATGGTGGCCATAACACCTTTGCCCCACCATCAGACATCAGACAAAAGTCCATATTCTACTTTGGATAATAGCTGGAGAGTGAGGAAGGGAGATTCTGAGAAGAGATGAGAACAGAACTGAGAAGATGGAGAAAAACGGAACTGAACCAGGAAAGTGGTTAAAAGACCGCTTCTGGCCATTTTGAAGACCTGGTTAAATTATACTCACTAAATACTTTGGGTAGATTTCTAATGGAAACTGGTCAATGAACATGGTTTACAATGGAGGCTGGGGTGCATTGCCAAAACCCCTCAGGAGATTATGGGGGAGCCTCTCATCCTCCTAGTTTCCAGGACTGTCAGCTGCTGATGGTGCAAAGCAGAGTCTCCCCCCTAGAAAAAATCCTTGCCAAGGTCTTGGGCATCCCAAGGACATTCTGTATGCAACAAATGCCGTGTCAAAGACTTGATTGCATGCCCTAATTTGAGACACAGGGCCAAACCAGCTCCACAGTACCCTTTAAGGTCAGCTGTGGCTTTTGTGGTCAGTGCATCACAGCCCAAACTCTCCCCTGGCCCTATCCTGCCTCTTTCACTCCTCACAAGAGATCCCAAAAGAACTGCCCCCTCCAAAATTCTTGTATGGAGATCTGTCTCACAGTCAGCTTCCTTTAGAAACTGGTCTGCAATAGGGGTGAAAACAGACAGCAAAATGACCTCAAAGACTATGAAACTAGAGTAAAGTTAGGGGAGAATAGTCCTCAATCATAGACGTTTGGTTTGCAACAGACTGTGGAATTGCAGTGAACTAGATCCCTGAAGGTCAGAACATTTTCAAGATGGTCACCAGGAGTGCAAAGGCTGCAAAGGAATCACTTAGTCTTCCCCCTCGGGTCACACAATCATTTCCAGGGCCTCTGAATTTCTGGGTGCTTGCCTAATAAATTGCCTTTCAGGTTTTAATTCAAAAGCAAAATGGCTAGGAAGAGGAAGGCATGGCTAGAGATGACTAAAGAGGTTGGGGAGTGACCACATACCAGCAATTTTCCTGTCATGTCTCCCTTCTTTCAAAACTTAAAGCCCAATACAAATGTCTTCAGAACTGTCCAGATTGCCTGGATAATCAGTCTAAACTGGTACAGCATTTGTGAAGAAAAATAAAAGCTTTTTAAAAAGTTCAGACCCTGATCCAGTAGTTATAACACCAGGAGAATACTTGAGAAAAAGAATCAGTTTATTTTTGAAGGCATGCTCAAACCATTATTTATAATTTTTAACCTTTGGAAATTAGAAGTGTCAATGATCAAAACCAAACACTGGAAGTTTTTCCAAATTCTGTCACATCCATATGACAGAATCTCGTGCCTCCAATAAAAAATTATGTTTTTTTAAAGGGTTTAAGATGGTGTCAGGAAATACATAGGATTTAAACAAACAAACAAAAAAAGGAGCAAAATTACTTATACAGTTTAGTCTTTACACATAAAAATATAAAAACATGCATTATTAGTTTTTTAAGTAGAAGAACTGAACCTATGCAAATGATTCATTTTAAAGAGCAGACTCTTTTCAAAATAAATACTAAGATTTTTAAGTAATTTTAAAGGCCAACTTCTCATATCCTTTAATCTCCTAGAAATGAACTGTCTATATTTTAAATACATCAGTTGTAAATTATGAATCAATACATGAAGAGCTATTTAATGTTGTTTTTTGTTCCCAATAGTACCCCAAACAGAGGCTCAAGAGTGCAGCAGTTAAAACAAACACAAATTGAGATTCTTTAATGGGTAAGTCACAGTCTGGAAAAAACTGCAGAATGACAGAATTTTGATGTAGGACATCTAATGATGGAATCATTGGACTATGGCTTAGAGCAGTGGTTTTCAGAGTATGGTCCCTGGCCTGCCAATATCCACATCACCTGGGAACTTGTGAACTTGTTAAAACGCAGCACCCCAAGCCCCACCGCAACTCTACTGAATCAGAAACTGGTAAAAGAGAGTAAATGTGTTTAACAAGTTCTCTCAGAGATTATAATGTGGGCTAACATTTGAGAATCACTGCTCTAGGTCAAAGGTCATGAACTGCAGGGTGAGGGAAGGGCCTGGCATGTGACCTCATGTTTCCTACATTTTCTTTTTTTAACAAAATATTTTATTTATTTATTTAATTTTAAAGAGGGGAAAAGAGGGAGAAAGAGAGGGAGAGAAGCATCAATGTGTGGCTGCCCCTACTGTGGACCTGGCCCAGAGCCAAGGCATGTGCCCTGACTAAGAATTGAACCAGCGACCCTTTGGTTCACAGGTTGGCACTCAATCCACTGAGTCACATCAGCCAGGGTTTCTACATTTTTCAAGGGTCTTAATCTAAAGCTTTCATTAGATTCTCAGAGAAGTTTGATATCTACAAAAAGAAAAGAAAAACCCCCACAGATACAATAATAGCAACAACTACTTCTGAATATCATGAACCTCTCTGTGTCAAAGTTCCCATGATTCTGTGTGGTTTGAATGACAGATTTGGATGCCTGACTGTAACTACCATGGCAACTGAATGCATGAAAA